>NC_062232.1:51355766-53755766 GCF_902686445.1 Sciurus carolinensis
CCAACCAAATTTTTAGAGACATATGATCCTCCCAAACTGAATCAGGAAGATGTACACAATCTAAACAGATCACTTTCAAGCACTGAAATAGAAGAAGCCATCAAAAGCCTACCAACCAAGAAAAGCCCAGGACCAGATGGATTCTCAGCTGAATTCTACAAGACCTTTAAAGAAGTACTGATACCAATACTCCTCAAAGTATTTCAGGAAATAGAAAAGGAGGAAACCCTTCCAAATTCATTCTATGAGGCTAGTATCACTCTTACACCAAAACCAGACAAAGACACATCAAAGAAAGACAACTTTAGACCAATATCCCTGATGAACATAGATGCAAAAATTCTTAACAAAATACTGGCAAATCGCATACAAAAATATATTAATAAGATAGTACACCATTATCAAGTGGGGTTTATTCCAGGGATGCAAGGTTGGTTCAACATCAGGAAATCAATAAATGTAATTCACCACATCAATAGACTTAAAATTAAGAATCATATGATCATTTCAATTGATGCTGAGAAAGAATTTGATAAAATACAGCACACCTTCATGCTTAAAACACTAGATAAAATAGGAATAGTAGGAACATACCTCAACATTGTAAAGACTATCTATGCTAAACCCACAGCCAACATCATTCTTAATGGAGAAAAACTGAAAGCATTTCCTCTAAAAACTGGAACAAGACAAGGATGCTCTCTTTCACCACTTCTATTCATCATCATCCTTGAAACACTTGCCAGAGCAATTAGACAGATCAAAGAAATTAAAGGGCTACAAATAGGAAAAGAAGAACTAAAGCTGTCACTATTTGCTGATGACATGATCCTATTTTTAGATGATCAAAAAAACTCCACTAGAAAACTTCTAGAACTAATAAATGAATTCAGCAAGGTAGCAGGATATAAAATCTAATGAATTTCTATTCATATGTGATGAGTCCTCTGAGAGAGAAATTAGGAAAACCACTCCATTCACAATAGCCTAAAAAAATTACTTGGGAATTAATCTAACAAAAGAGGTGAAAGATCTCTACAATGAAAACTACAGAACACTAAAGAAAGAAATTGAAGAAAACCTTAGAAGATGAAAAGATCTCCCATGTTCTTGGATAGGCAGAATTAACATTGTCAAAATGGCCATTCTATCAAAGGTGCTCTACAGATTCAATGCAATTCCAAATAAAATGCCAATGACATTCCTCATAGAAATAGAGAAAGCAATCATGAACTTCATCTGGAAGAATAAGAGACCACTAATAGCCAAAACAATCCAGAGTAGAAAAAGTGAAACAGAAGGTATCACAATACTAGAGCTTAAACTATACTACAGAACAATAGTAACAAAACCGGCATGGTATTGGAACCAAAATAGACAGGTAGACCAATGGTACAAAATAGAAGACACAGAGACAAAACCACATAAATACAGTCACCTCCTACTATACAAAGGAGCCAAAAACATACAATGGAAGAAAGATAGTCTGTTCAAAAAGCGGTGCTGGCAAAACTGGAAATCCATATGCAGTAAAATGAAATTAAACCTCTATCTCTCACCCTGTACAAAACTCAACTTAAAATGAATCGAGGACTTAGGAATTAGACCAGAGACCCTGCACCTAATAGAAGACAAAGTAGGCCCAAATCTTCATCATGTTGGCTTAGGATCAGACTTCCTCAATAAGACTCCCAAAGCAGAAGAAATCAAAGCAAGAATCAATAAATGGGATGTACTCAAACTAAAAAGATTTTTTCTCAGCAAAGGATACAATCAAGAATGTGAAGACAGAGCCTGCAGAGTGGGAGAAAATCTTTTCCACATGCACTTCAGATAGAGCACTTATCTCTAAAATTTATAAAGAACTTACAAAACTTTACAACAAAAATACAAAGAACCCAATCAATAAATGGGTCAAGGTCCTAGACAGACATTTTACAGAAGACACACAGGTAATTAATAAATATATGAAAAAGTGTTCAACATCTCTAGTTGTTAGAGAAATGCAAATTAAAACAACTCTAAGATTTCATCTTACTCCAGTTAGAATGTCTTTTATCAAGAACACAAATCATAATAGATGTTGGCATGGATGTGGGGGAAAAGGCACACTTTTACATTGCTGGTGGAGTTGCAAATTGGTACAGCCACTCTGTAAAGCAGTATGGTGAATCCTAAGAAAACTTGGAATGGACCCACCTTTTGACCCAGTTATCCCACTCCTCGGTTTATACCCAAAGGACCTAAAATCAGCAAACTACAGTAACACAGCCACATCAATGTTTATAGCAGCTCAGTTCACAATAGCTAGATTGTGGAAACAACCTAGATGCCCTTCAACAGATGAATGGATAAAGAAACTCTGGTATATAAACACAATGGAATACTATTCAGCCATAAAGAAGAATGATATTATGGCATTTGCAAATAAATGGATGGTATTGGAGAATAACATGCTAAGTGAAATAAGCCAAGCCCAAAAAACCAAAGACCAAATGTTTTCCCTGATAAGTGGAGGATGATACATAATGGGGGTGGGGGTGGGGAATGAGAGAATAATGGGGGAACTTTAGAATATGTAGAAGAAAATGAGAGGGAGGGGGGTATAAAAAATGGTGGAATGAGACAGACATCATTGCCCTATGTACATGTATGATTACACGAATGGTTGAATCTGCATTGTGTACAAACATATATACGAAATTATGTACCCCATTTGTGTACAATGAATCAAAATGCAGTCTGTAAAAAATTAAAAGCTAAATGAAAATAATTTTAAAAAGTAGTAGAAGACAGGAAATAAATGAAGTCAGATCTGAAATCAATGAAATTGAAATAAAAGAAATGATTGAAAAAATTGACAAAATGGAAATTTGGTTCTTTGAAACAATAAAAAAATTGATAAACTCTTAGCCACACTAATGAAGAGGAGAGAGAAAACTCAAAGAATTTAAATTTGTGATGAAAAAGGAAATATCATGAGAGACACTATTGAAATACAAAACATAATTAGAAGTTATTTTGAAAATCTATACTCCAACAAAATAGAAAATCTTGAAAATATCGACAAAGTTCTAGAGACATGTGATCCTCCCAAACTCAATCAGGAGGACATACACAATTTAAACAGATCAATCTCAAGCAATGAAATAGAAGAAGTCATCAAAAGCCTAACAACCAAGAAATTCCAGGGACAGACTTATTCTCAGCAAGTTTTAAAAGACCTTCAAAGAACTAATACCAATACTCCTCAAAGTATGCCATGAAATAGAAAGGGAGGGAATCCTTCCAAACGCATAATATGAAGTTGTTATAACCCTGATATCAAAAGCGGACAAAGACACATCAAGGAAAGAAAACTTCAGATCAATATCCCTGATGAACATAGATACAAAAATTCTCAATAAAAATTCTAGCAAATTCCATACAAAAATATATTAGGAAAATATGCACCATGATGAAGTGGGGTTCATCCCAGGGATGCAAGGTTGATTCAACACCTGGAAATCAATAAATGCAATTCATCACATCAACAGACTAAAAGATAAGAATCATGTGATTTCAGTAGATGCAGAAAAAGCATTTGATAAAATCCAACACCCATTCATGCTGAAAACATTAGAAAAAATAGGGATAGTAGGAACATACCTAAACATTGTAAAGGCTATCTATGCAAAGTCCACAGCCAACATCAACTAAATTGAGAAAAATTGAAAGCATTCCCTGGAACAAGATAGAAATGCCCTCTTTTAACACTTGTATTCAACATCATCCTTGAAACTCTATTAAGAGCAATAAGACAGACCAAAGAAATGAAAGGGATACAAATAGGAAAAGAAGAATTCCAACTATCACTATTTACTAAAACATGATTTTATGTTTGGGGGTTCCAAAAAATTCTACGTGTAATCTTCTAGAAGTAATAAATGAATTCAGCAAATTAGCAGGATATAAAATCAACCATACATAAATATAATGCATTTTTATTCATGAGTGATGAATCCTCTGAAAGAGAATTTATGAAAACGATCCCATTCACAAAAGTCTCATAAAATAATATACTTGAGAATCAATCTAACAAAAGAGGTGAAAGACATCTATAATGAAAACTACAGAACACTAAAGAAAGAAATCAAGGAAAACCTTAGAAGATGGAAAGATCTCCCACGTTCTTGGATAGGTAGAATTAATATTCTCAAAATGGCCATACTACCAAAAGTACTATACAGATTCAATTCAATTCCAGTTAAAATCCTAATGACATACCTCACAGAAATAGAGAAAGTGTTTAGGAAGAATGAGACCCAGAATAGCTAAAGCAATCCTTAGCAGGAAGAGTGAAGCAGGTGGTATCACAATACCAGACTTTAATCTATACTACAAAGCAATAGTAACAAAAACAGCATGGTATTGGTACCGAAATAGACAGGTAGATCAATGGTACAGAAAGAGGACACAGAGACAAACCCACAGAAATACAGTTATCTCATACTAGACAAAGGTGTCAGAAACATACAATGGAAAAAAGATAGCCTCTTCAAAAAATGGTGCTGGCTTGACTCCATGTACAAATAGAGAAACAACATGTATCCCATTTGTATACAATAATAAAAAAAATGGTGCTGGGAAAACTGAAAATCCATATGCAGTAAAATGAAATTAAACCCCTCTTACCCTGCACAAAACTCAACTCAAAATGAACCAAGAACCTAGCAATTAGACAAAATACCCTGCAAAATAATAGAAGAAAAATAGGCCCAGATCTTTGTCAAGTGGGTTTAGGACCGGACTTCCTTAACAAGACTCCCAAAGTGCAAGAAATAAAAGCAAAAATCAAAAGTGGGAAATAAAATAAAAATAAAAGATATAATTTAATAAAAAGCTTTTTCTCAGCAAAGGAAACAATCAACAATGTGAAGAGAGAGCCTACAGAGTGGGAGAAAATGTCGACCACATACACTTCAGATAGAGCACTAATATCCAGAATTTATAAAGAACTCAAAAAACTTAACACTAAAAATACAAATAACACAATAAGTGGGCTAAGGAACTGAGCAGACACTTCACAGAAGTAGATGTACAAGCAATCAACAGATATATGAAAAAATGTTCAACATCTTTAGTAATAAGAAAAATGCAAATCAAAGCTACCCTAAGATTTCATCTCACCCCAATTAGAATATCTATTATCAAGAACACAAGCAACAGGCCACTGTTGTTGCCAGAGTGCCCACAAAACTTTCTGAAGCATCCCTGCAGTTGCCTCTCCCTGCCTCTCCTCCTGTGCCCTTCCTGCCCCTTTGCCTTTCCTCTTGCTAGGTGGCTGGAAAGGAATAAACGATTCAGCCAGGATGGCTAAATGTTACTCCAAGAAACCAAAGGACAAGATGTCTGCTTATGCCTTCTATGTGCAGACTTTCAGGGAAGAACATAAGAAGAAAAATCCAGAAGTCCCTGTCAATTTTGCAGCATTTTCCAAGAAGTGCTCTAAGAGGTGGAAGACAACATCTGGGAAAGAGAAATCTAAATTTGATGAAATGGCAAAGGCAGATAAAGTGCACTATGATCAGGAAATGAAGGATTATAAACCAGCTAAGGGAGGCAAGAAGAAAAATGACCCTAATGCCCCCAAAAGACCACCATCTGGATTCTTTCTGTTCTGTTCAGAATTCCACCCCAAGATCAAATCCACAAATCCAAAAATCTCCATTGGAGATGCGGCAGAAAAACTGGGCAAGATGTGGAATAACTTAAGTGACAATGAAAAGCAGGCACACATCATTAAGGCCTCAAAGCTGAAGGAGAAATATGAGAAGGATGTTCCTGACCATATGTCTAAAGGAAAGTTTGATGGCAAAAAGAGCCCTGCTAAAGGTGGAAGAGGAAGATGAAGAAGAGGAGGAGGGAGAAGAGGAGGAGGATGAGGAGGAGGAGGAAGAGGATGAATAAAAAATTGTTTATCAGTTTCCTTGTGAATACCTTAGAGTAGGGGAGCGTCACGATTGACACATCTCATTTGAGATGTGTCTGTTTCTCTCATTAGGTTCAGTTACAGAATTTGATCACAGTCATATTGTAGTCTCTCAAAGTCCTCTAGAAATTGTCAGTGGTTGACATGAAGTGGCCCTGGGTGTCCAGAGCACCCTGAAACCGTATCAAAGTTGTAGATATTTCCAAACATTTTTAAAAATGAAAAGGCACTCTCGTGTTCTCCTCACTCTGTGCAATTTGCTGTTAGTGTTAGAAGAAAATTGAAGATGTTTCTGGCATTTTTTTTAAATTGATAAGGTGGTATTAACTATATGGTTATTGACTAGAAATCCTCAGTTATCGACTGTACATATCTATAGTCTGTAAAAGGAACAAAATCACCAAGAAAAACTCTTGATGCTCCTTGCCGACATTAAGGCTGTGGAGGAAGATGCCTTTTGGAGGTGCCATAGCTCAGAGATGGACCTGTTGACACTGCAGTGGGCATCCATTTAGCTTCAGGTTTTCTTGTTTTTGTATACAATGATATAGCATTCTGCTGCCTTTCTTAGTTGTGGAAAAAGAGGAGGTCAGCTGTCATGAGAAGAGTTTGTATTTTTTTAGTTAAGTACAGTAGATTTTAAATTTGTTATCAAACAAACTGTAGAACTCTTCATTGTCAGCAAAGCAAAGAGTCACTGCATCAACAAAAGTTCAAGAACATTCTGCACTTAAATACAATTTGCAATGTTGTTATATTTTTAATTTATTTTTATTGTAAACAAATGGGATACATCTTGTTTCTCTGTACATGAAGTAGAGGCATGCATTTATGTAATCATACATTTACATAGGGTAATGGTGTTTGATTCATTCTGTTATTTTTTCCTTCCCGCCCACCTCTCCCACCCCTCTTTTCCCTCTATACAGTCCCTCCTTCCTCCATTCTTGCCTCCCTGACACTCCCCATTATGTATCATCATCCACTTATCAGTGAGATCATTCGTCCTTTGGTTTTTTGAGATTGGCTTATCTCACTTAGCATGATATTCTCCAATTTCATCCATTTACCTGCAAATGCCATAATTTTATCATTCTTTCTGGTGGAGTAATATTCCATTGTATATATATGCCAGAGTTTTTTATCCTTTCATCAATTGAAGGGCGTCTAGGTTGGTTCCACAATCTGGCTATTGTGAGTTGAGCAGCTATGAACATTGATGTGGCTGTATCTCTGTAGTATGCTGATTTTAAGTCCTTTGGGTATAGGCCAAGGAGTGGGATAGCTGGGTCAAATGGTGATTCCATTCCAAGTTTTCTGAGGAATCTCCATACTGCTTTCCAGAGTGGTTGCACTAATTTATAACCCCACCAGCAATGTATGAGTGTATCTTTTTCCCCACATCCTCACCAACAACTATTGTTGCTTGTATTCTTGATAATTGTCATCCTAATTGGGGTGAGATGGAATCTTAGGGTAGCTTTGATTTGCATTTTTCTTATTACTAAAGATGTTGAACATTTTTTCATATATCTGTTGATTATTTGTACATCTACTTCTGTGAAGTGTCTGTTTATTTCCTTAGTCCTTTTCTTGATGGTGTTATTTGTATTCTTGGTGTAGAGTATTTTGAATTCTTTATATATTCTGGAAATTAATGCTCTATCTGAAGTATGCCTGGCAAAGATTTTCTCCCATTCTAGGTTCTCTCCTCACATTGCTGATAGTTTCCTTTGCTGAGAGAAAGCTTTGTAGTTTGAATCTATTCCAGTTGTTTATTCTTGCTTTTATTTCTTGTGCTATGGGAGTCATGTTAAGGAAGTCTGATCCTAAACCGACATGTTGAAGATTTGGACCTACTTTTTCTTCTATAAGGTGCATGGTCTCTGGTCAGATTCCAAGGTCTTTGATCCACTTTGAGTTGAGTTTTGTGCAGGGTGAGAGATAGGGGTTTAGTTTCATTCTGTTGCATATAGTTTTCCAGTTTTCCCAGCACCATTTGTTGAAGAGGCTAACTTTTCTCCAATGCATATTTTTGGCACCTTTGTCTAGTAAGAGAAAATTGTATTTATTTGGGTATGTCTCTGTGTCCTCTTTCTGTACCATTGATCTACCTGTCTATTTCGGTACCAATACCATGTGGTTTTTGTTACTATTGCTTTGTAGTTTAGTTAAAGTTCTGGTATTGCGATAATCCCCTGCTTCAGTCTTCCTGCTAAGGATTGCTATAGCTATTCTGGGTTTCTTATTCTTCCAGATGAATTTTATGATTGTTTGCTCTATTTCTGTAAGGTACATCATTGGGATTTTAATTGGAATTGCATTGAATCTGTATAGCACTTTTGGTAGTATGGCCATTTTGACAATATTAATTCTTCCTATCCAAGAGCATTGGAGATCTTTCCATCTTCTAAGTTTTTCTTTAATTTCTTTCTTTAGTGTTCTGTAGTTCTCATTGTAGAGGTCTTTCACCTCTTTTGTTAGATTGATTCCCAAGTATCTTATTTTTTTTTTGAGGCTTTTGTGAATGGGGTAGTTTACCTAACTTCTCTTTCTGAAGATTCATCACTCATGTATAAAAATGCATTAGATTTATGTGCATTGATCTTATATCCTGCTACTTTACTGAATTCACTTATGAGTTCTAAAAGCTTTCTGGTGAAATTTCCCAGTTCTTCTAAATATATAATCATGTTATCAGCAAATAGGGATAATTTGAGTTCTTCTTTTCCTATCCGTATCCCTTTAATTTCTTTGGTCTGTCTAATTGCTCTGGCTAGAATTTAAAGGACAATGTTGAATAGAAGTAGTCAAAGAGGGTATCCCTGCCTTGTTCCAGTTTTTAGGGGGAATGCTTTCAGGTTTTCACCATTTCAAATGATATTAGGGTTTAGCATAAATGGCCTTTACAATGTTGAGGAATGTTCCCACTATTCCTATTTTTTCTAGTGTTTTGAGCATGAAGGAATGATGTATTTTATCAAATGCTTTTTCTGCATCTATTGAAATAATCGTGTGATTCTTGACTTTAAGGGTGTTGATATGGTGAATTACATTTATTGTTTTCTGGATGTTGAACCAACCTTGATTCCGTGGGATAAATTCCACTTGATTGTGGTGCATTATCTTTTTAATATATTTTTGTATGCGATTTGCTAAAGTTTTGTTGAGAATTTTTACATCAATGTTCATTAAGGATATTGGTCTGATATTTTCTTTCCTCCATGTGTCTCTGTCTGGTTTAGGTATTAGGGTGATATTGGCTTTAGAATGAGTTTGAGAGGGTTCCCTCCTCTTCTATTTCATGGAATACTTTGAGAAGTATTAGAGTGAGCTCTTCTTTAAAGATTTTGTAGAACTCGGCTGAGAACCCATCTGAACCCAGTCTTTTCTTTGCTGGTAGGCTTTTGATGACTTCTTCTATTTCATTACTTGAAATTGATCTATTTAAATTGTGTATGTCCTCCTGGTTCATTTTAGGTAATTCATATTTTTCTGGAAACCTGTTGATGTCTGTGAGATTTTTCTATTTTGTTGGATTTTCAAAATAGCTTCTAATTATGTTTTGTATTTCAATCGTGTCTGTCAAGCTATTTGCTTGTTCATTCCCAATTTTAGTAATTTGAGTTTTCTCTCTCCTTCTCTTTGTTAGTGTGGCTAAGAGTTTATCAATTTTGTTTATTTTTTCAAAGAACCAACTTTTTATTTTGTCAATTTTTTGATTGTTTTTTTGTTTCAATGTCATTGATTTCAGCTCTGATTTTAACTATTTCCTGTCTTCTACTACTTTTGGTGTTGCTTAGTTCTTCTTTTTCTAGGGCTTTGAGCTGTAGTGTTAGCTCATTTATTTGTTGATTTTTTTGTTCTTTTATTGAATGCGCTCCATGAAATAAATTTTCCTCTAAGAACTGCTTTCATAGAGTCCCAGAGATTTTTATATGATGTATCTTTGTTCTCGTTTACCTCTAAGAATTTTTTTATTTCCTCCTGATGTCTTCTGTTATTCATTTTTCATATAATAGCATATTATTTAATCTCCAGGTGTTGGAGTAGTTTCTGTTTTTTATTCTGTCATTTATTTCTAATTTTAATCCATTATGATCTGATGGAATACAAGGTATTATCTTTATCTTCTTGTGTTTGCTAACAGTAGCTTTGTGGCATAATATATGGTCTATTTTAGAGGATTCATGTGCTGCTGAAAAGAAAGTGGATTTACTCTTTTTTGGATGGTATATTCTATAAATGTCTGTTAAGTCTAAATTATTGATCGTGTTATTAAGATCTATGGTTCTTTATTCAATTTTTGTTTGGAAGATCTGTCCAGTGGGGAGAGAGGTGTGTTAAAGTCACCTAGTATTATTGTGTTGTGGTCTATTTGATTCCTGGAATTGAGAAGGATTTGTGTGTCATACATGGATAAGCCAGTCTTGGGATCATAGATATTTATGATTATTATGTCTTGCTGATTCCCTTAAGCAGTATGAAATGTCCTTCTTTATCCCTTCTGACTAACTTTGGCTTGAAGTCCACATTATCTGATATGAGAATGAATACTTCGGCTTTTTTGCTGAGTCAATGTGCATGGTATTTTTTTCCCATTTTCTTATCTTTAGTCTGTGGGTATCTCTTTCTATGAGGTGAGTCTCTTGCAGGCAGCATATTGTTGGATCTTTCTTTTTAATCCAATCTGCCAGTCTATGTCTTTTGATTGACGAGTTCAGGCCATTAACATTCAGGGTTATTATTGAGATATGATTTGTATTCCCGGTCATTTGGTTCATTTTTTTTTTTTGACATCACTTGGTTCCTCTTTATTTGGCTATTCCTTTAGGGTAGTTCCTCCCTTTGCTGATTTATATCATTGTTTTTTATCTCTTCCTCATGGAATATTTTTCTGAGAATGTTCTGTAGTGCCGGCTTTCTTTTTGTAAATTCTATTAGCTTTTGTTTATCATGGAAGGATTTTATTTTGTCGTCAAACTTGAAGGTAAGTTTTGCTGGGTATAAGATTCTTGGTTGGCATTCCTTTTCTTTCAGAGTTTGAAAAATGTTGTTCCGGGCCCTTCTAGCTTTTAGGGTGGTTTGAAAAATCTGCTGATATCCGTATTGGTTTCCCCCTGAATGCAATTTTATTCTTTTCTCTCACAGCCTTTAAAATTCTGTCTTTATTTTGTATGTTAGGTATTTTCATTATAATGTGCCTTGGTGTGGGTCTATTGTAATTTTGTGTATTTGGAGTCCTATAAGCCTCTTGTACTTGATTTTCCATTTCATTCTTCAGATTTGGGAAATTTTCTGATATTATTTCATTGAATAGATTGTTCATTCCTTTGGTTTGTTTCTCTGTGCCTTCCTCAATCCCGTTAATTCTTAAATTTGGTCTTTCATGATATCCCACAATTCTTATTGATTCTGTTCATGATTTCTTACCTTCTTCTCTGTTTGGTGAACTTTGTTTTCAAGATTGAATATTTTTTCTTCATGTCTGAGGTTCTGTCTTCCAGGTGTTCTATCCTATTGGTTATGCTTTCTATGTAATTTTTAATTTGGTTTATTGGTTCCTTCATTTCAAGGATTTCTGTTTGTTTGTTTTTTTTCAGTATCTCTAACTCTTTATTGAAATGATCTTTTGCTTCCCGCATCTGCTCTTTTAACTGTTGAGTGGTGCGATCATTCAAAGTCTGCATTTGCTCTTTCATCTCCTCATTTGCTTCTCTGATCATTTTAATTATGTACATTCTGAACTCTCTTTCTGACATTTCTTCTGCCATGCTGTCATTGGATTTTATTGATGTAGCATCTAGGTTTGTTTGAGACATTTTCTTCCCTTGTTTTCTTATATTGGTCATGTATCTACCCCTCTAGTAGTGAAATTCTGAGATATTGCAGATTTCCTCTATTGACTTATAGTGTCCCTGTAGATTTCCTATAACTCACCTCTTAGCCTTCAGTAGCCTGAAGTCTTGGAGGAACTTGATAATGCTGTGCTCCTCAAGGAAGCTGACCCTCTAGGGATGGTGGCCTTCAGGTGGGCAGAGGCACCTCCACTTGTTGACTGATGGTCAGCCTAAGGGGTACTAGACTGCATGCTGGGACATGGCTTATCTGAGCCTGTGTCTCTGGTTCTACCAACCTGGAGAGAAAGTCTAGCCCGGTGGGGAAGACTCACCCAGTGGGGAAGTCTTGCTGGGCAGCTCACCTCCGAGAAGTTTCCTTCAGTCCAGGACTACCACCTGGGCTGGGAAGCCCTCCTCTGCGACATTCCCTGGGGTCTGGAACTACCACACTGTCCTGGGACCCTCGCTGTGCTCTGAAGCCTCTTGCTGAGTGGCCCCTCCTCTACAATGCTCCCAGTTGTCAGGGTTCACAGCTCCAGCAAGGCAGTCTCACTGGGCAATTCTACTCCACAACGTTCCCTGAGTTTTGGGACTACTGCCCCATCCATGTAGCCTCACCCAGTGGGAGAGACTCACCTGGTGGCTCTGAGTTGGTGTTATGTTATTTTTGTATGTTTAGAATGCTGAAATGTTTTTGAAGTTAAATAAACAGTATTACATTTTTTAAAAAGAATACGAACAACAATTGGTGTTGGTGAGGATGTGAGCAAAAATGTACACTCATACATTGCTGGTGGGGTTGCAAATTGGTACAGCCACTCTGGAAAGCAGTATGGAGATTCCTCAGAAAACATGGAATGGATCTACCATTTGACCCAGCTATCCCACTCCTTGGTCTATGCCAAAGGACTTAAAATCAGCATACTATAGTGACTCATCCACATCAATGTTTATAGCAGCTCAATTTACAATAGCTAGATTGTGGAACCAACTTAGATGCCCTTCAATAGATGAATGGATAAAGAAACTGTGGTACACATGCACAATGGAATTTTATGTAGCCCCAAAGAATAAATTTATGGCATTTGCAGGTAAATGGATAGACTTGGAGAATATCATGTTAAGTGAAATAAGCCAATTCCAAAAATGCAAAGACTGAATATTTTCTCTGATAAGTGGATGCTGATACATAACGGGATTGGGGGAAGCAGGTAATTTAAGAATGGAGGATGTTTGGATTGTGTTGACTGAAATGAGGCAGGGAGAAATGATGGAAAGAGACAAGCATCATTACCCTATGTTCATGTATGATTACAGGAATGGTATGACTCTACATTGTGTATAGCCAGAGAAATGAAAAGTTTTAATCCATTTGTTTACAATGAATAAAAATGCATTTTGCTGTCATGTATAACTACATAGAAAAAAACAATAAAAAATAAAAATAAATTAAAATGAAGCCAGTTATGAACCAGGAAAATGGACATCCAATCAAGACAATACTTTTATATATTAGCCCCCACTCCATTCAAACATGGGACAATATGTAACCCCATCCCATATCACAAATAAAGCTAAGTGGGGAACTTACCTCTCTCTCACCCAGCTGTAAAATGGCACTATTCCTCACCCCACATAGGTGATGTCAGAAAAGACTAAATGAGAAGTATAAACTTTGATTCTTAACAGGTGGTAACCATGTTCAACTTTTGATCCAACCACATCAGCAGAGATCACCTGGAGTAATCTGGATTTCTACCTTGTTTTAGCAATAACAATGTACCTCTTCTCTTCCCCACTGGAGTGGTGCCTAGCCGATAGTCAAAGCTGACTACTTCCTCGATGGTAACTTTTAACCTAATTTCATTATAAAGACATTCTCCAGTAGACCACTATCTGAGTAAAAGCTATGTGGGGACTGAAACACTCCTCCACTTCCCACACAGATCGATGTTACTAGAGGGCTAGTGAGAAGTCTAAACTACCTGCCCATCAAAAAGTAAAAAGGAGTTTTCTCACCAAAGCTAAGTATCAGTGCAGGCTGAATGATGATCTTGGACTTCCTTGTCCACTTGGCAGTAATGAGGGGCACTCACTTTATTCAGTGGATTAGTATCAGAGCAGTCTTTTTTAAAGAAAAGGTTCAAATAAATCCAGAGATTCAAAACATAATGCTCTAAGTTCAAATGATGTGATTGAAAATCACTTCATATACCAAGAATCATGAAAAACTATTTTAATGTAAAAAGATAAGCAACAGACATCAACATCAAAAAGGCACAGATGTTTGAATTTTCTAACAAGAATTTTATAATTTTTTTTCAACAAGTGACTACAAAAATGAATGAAACAAATGGGGAAAAAAAGAGAAGCTATCAGAAAATAAGTAGAAAATGCAAAGATAAAACAAAGGTAAATGTTAAGACTGTAAAATGTAATAACTGAAACAATTGACTTCATTGTGTAGGCCTAACATTTGAATGGAAAGGACAGAGGAAAGTATCTATGAACTTGAAGATAAAACAAAAGAATTTATTCAATTTACACAACAGAGAGAAAATTAACAGAACATAGTGACACATGGAACATGTGGAACATGTGGAACTAAGAAAGGAAAATGAAAAAACAATTTTTTTCATGAGAGCCTCAGAAGAAGTAGTGAAGAAACATAAGGATGAAAGCTATTCAAATAAATAGTTAATTAAATTTTTTAAAATGTTGGCAGAATGTTTGGGGTGGTAGTTCAGTGGTAGAGCACTTGCCTAGCATGTGTGAGACACTGGGTTTGATTCTCAGCACTGCATATAAATAAATAAAGATCTATTAACAACTAAAAAAATTATTTAAAAAAGCTGACAGAAAACAAAACTACCAATTAAAGGTGAAGATAAATAGCATAACCTCAAATGAATTCATAGCAATACACACCATAATCATTTTTTTGGACACTAATAGCAAAATAAACTACCTTGAAACTTACTTTAGTAAGAGAGAAATTACACCTTCTCCTTTGGAGAAAATCAGTATAAATGGCAGCAGTTTCTAATCAGAAACCATGAATGGCAGCAAGAAGTAGTACCAGAGTTTTCAAGTGCTGAAATAAAATTATCAACTAAGAATGATATATCCCATAAAAACACACTTTTAGAATCCAGAAGGGAGAGAATTATTCTCAGAGAATTTTCCTTCTTTATTTCTGTCCTAAAATAATGGTCAAAGGAAATTCTTTAAACAGAAAATAAATGAGACAGAAACTTGAAACATCAGAAAAGGATAAAGAACAACAGAAAGAACAAACACTTATGTAAATACATTGGAATACCATTCTCTTGAGATTACCAAATTATGTTTGATGATTAAAGAAAATATTGTAGCATTATCTGATGAGAGTCTCAATATGGATAGAGGAAATGGGACAATTTTACTATAAAAGATGTGGGAAAGTTTGGAATGCTTCATTTAAACAGGTAAAATGTTGACACCAGTAACTTGTGATAAGTTATAGATGTACAATAGAGTGCATTAAGCAATCACTAAAAATTCACACAAAGATATGCACACAAAACAATGTAGATAAATCAAAATAAAATCTAACAAATATTCAAATAACAGAAAAGTAGGCAAAACAGGAAAAACAAGTGAGGAAAACAAAAAAGTATTGAAATCTTAAACTCTATGAATAATTGCATTATGTATAAATGGTCTAAATATTCTATTTAAAAGATAGAGATTGACTCCATATCATGTACAACCACAAGAATAGGATCCCAATTAAAATAAATTTTACTTCACATATGTATAATATGTCAAAATATACTCTACTGTAATTCACATCTAAAAAGAATAAATAGAAAAAGAAAAAAAAATGATAGAGATTGAAAGAAATGATTTTGTTAAATGACCTAACTATATGCTATTGAATGCACATAACTGAAAAGCAAATAAATGGAGAAGCATATACCATTAATACATTAATTAAAATAAAACAGGAATAACCGTATTGGTATGAGACTTGAGAACAAAGGAAATTATCTGTAACAAAGTGAGAAATTAGACAACCATAAAGTGACCAGTTCACCAAGAAGACCTAGCAATCATGTGTATATGCACCAAGCAGTATACCAGCAAGATATGTGAAAATAAACTAATGCAATGGAAAAGAGAAATGGATAAATCCACAATCATAATTAAAGACTATTAGAATCCTTCTCTCAAAGTTAGGAAGAACAACTAGGAAGAAAATTTGTAAGGCTAGAGAAAAACTCAAAACTACCATCAACAAATAGGATGTCATCAACAGGTATAGAACACTCCATGAAACAAAAGCAGAATAAACATCCTTCCAAGTGTTTATGGAAAACTTACCAAGATGGAACATAAACTGGGCCATAAAACAAACCTCAATATTTCAAGGAATTATAATATCACATACATTGGGTTCTTTGGCCAAAATGGAAACAAGCTAGAAATTAAAAACAGAAAGATAATGGGACATCTCCAAACACATACAAACCAAATAACTCACTCAAATTATTTATGGATTGAAAAGGAAATCTCAAGGAAAATTTTAAAAGTACATTCAGCTTAATTAAAATAAAAATACACCATATAAAAATACAATGAACTCAACTAAAGTAAAGCTGAGAGGGGAATTTATATAACTGTTTATAAGAGAGTTTAGAAGAGAGTAAAATCTCAAATCAATAATCTGAGCAATCCCATTAATGAACTAGAAAAATAAGAGAAAAACAAACCCAAAGCAAGCAGAAGAAAAGAGAAAGAACAGAAATCAGTATTATTGAAAATAGAAAAAAAATATAGAGAAAATAAACAAAGCAAAATGTTGGTTATTGAAAAGATCAATATAATTTATGGACATCTAGCAAAACTGGCAAAGAAGAGAGAGACAGAGAGAAGGAGAAAGAGAGGACACAGATTACCAGTACCAGGAATCAGCAGACATCAAAACCATAATGGTAACACACAACTGTATGTATATAAATTTGAAAGATAAATTTGATGAAAAGGACTAATTCCTTACAATCACAAACTACCACAACTCTTTAATCAAGATGAAATAAATAATTTAATAGCTCTGAAATTATTAAAGAAATTGAATTCATAATTTAAAAATTCCTATAAAAGAATCTTCAATCCCAAATGTTTTCCCTGGGTTATTCTAACCAAGTTTTAAAGAATAAACATCAATTTTACATATTCTTTTCCAGAAAATAGAAGATAGGGGAACATTTACCAACTCATTTTACAAAGTCAGTATTTCCAAATCCCATGGTAATAACTACTCTGTTCTCTATTTCTATAATTTTGCCATTTCAATAATATTATATAAGTGAAATTATATGTTGTGTGACTATTTGGAATTGGTTATTTTACTCAGAATAATTACCTGAAGATTTATCTCATCATTGTGTGTTTTATTAGTTTATTCTTTTTCATTGCTGAGTAGTGTCTGTACCATTACTCATTTCGCTTATAAGGTAACAGTTTTGTCCTCAATTGTTACTATTACAAAAAAAAATGATGCCAAAACATTTATGTGCAGGGTTTTTTTTTTTTTTGTGGAAGTATTCTTTTTATTTCTCTGGGATAAATGATTAGGAATGCAATTACTGAGTTTTATAAGTGTATGTTAATTTCATAAAGAAATTTCCCAACTGCTTTCCATGGCCACACCACTTTACATTTCCAACCAACACTGCAGGAGAGTATGTCTATGAACTGTCACCAACAAATGATATGGCACTATTTTTAATTTTAGCTCCTGTATCAGATGTGTAGTAGTATCTTATTGTGATTTGAATTTACATCTTTCAGATGACTACTGCAAATACAATATTTGCTTATTTAATACCTGTATTTCGACCTGTATATACTCTTCAGTGAAATGCCTCTTGTCTTTTCTTATTTGGATTATTTGTTTATTACTGTTGAGTTTATGTTCTATGTATGTGCACTTTGTCAGAAATGTGGTTTGCAAATATTTCTTCCAAAGTCTGCAGGTTTTCTTTTCATCATCTTAACAGGCCTTTGGGCATATTAAAAGTTCTTAACTAACTCAGTCTTATTTATCAAATTTTCCTATTATGGGCCATGTTTTTGGTGCCATGCCTAGGAATTTGTTTTTTCCTTTGCCTATGATTATCCAATTCCTCCAACATATTTTTTGAAGACTTCCTACCAAATTGCGTTTAGTTGTTTGCCTATTAGATTTTTTAAGTGAGTATAAATGGTATGATACTATTATATTTTTAATTTCCATTTATTTGATTTTGTTGCTGGTATAGAAATATAATTAACTTTTGTTGATTTTGTATACCGAAACTTTGCTGAATGCTATTTTTAGTTACAGAGTTTTGTTTGTTTTAGATCTTAGGATTTTTCTGTGAAGTCCATGATATCATCTGCAAATAGGGTGAGTTTTATTTCCTCCTTTATGATGTGTATGCTTTTTTTCATTGTTTATAGAGCTGGACAGAATTCACGGTATTATGTTGAGCAAGAATTGTATGAGCAAATATACTTTCTCTGTTCTTTATCATTGCATATGATGTTAGCTATAGGTTTTGTATTGACATTCTTCATTAAATTGAGGAAGTTCCCAGTTTTTCAAAGTTTCAGAGTTTTTTCATAAGTGAATATTGAACATTAAGTGCTTTCTTTGCATAAGTTGTAACCATGTCATTTTTCTCTTTTGCCTGTTAATATGGTGAATTATGTTCATTATTTCTTATCAGAGCCCTATCAATTTTTACTAGACTTTTAAAAACAATAACTTTTGGTCTTGATGAATTTTCCCATTCTAAGTTTGTTTTCAATTGAAATAATTTCTCCTCCCATCTTTAATTATTCCATTCCTCTTCATTTCTTTGGGGTTGGTTTGTTTTTTAAAATTTCACACTTCCTGAGATGGATACATATATCACTGATTTTCAGTCTTCCTTCTTATATAAAAATCTAATGCTATGTTTTCTTATATTTAATATAAGCAATGCTATGCTTTCTGATATATTTAATGCCCTTCGGGTATGACTTGAGGTGCTTCATAAAACTTTTGGTGTGGAATATTTAATTGTTCATTTCAAACTTTTTTCTAAATATTACAGTGATTTCTTCTTTGAACTATAGATTACTTAAAAGTGTGTTCTGTAATTTTCAGACATTTTAGGATTTTCTCATTACTCTTCTGTTACTGATTATAAGCTAACTTCCACTAGGTTCAGAAAATATATTCTGTATGATTTCAACTCTTTGAATTTGTTAAGACTTACTTTGTAACTTGCCATAGTGCTAAATTTGGTAACTATTTCATATACAATCACAAATAATGTCTATTCCTGTTTGCTAATCTTATGTTCAAATCTTCAGTATCCTTACTGGTTTTTTTAGCTTTTTCTATACATTATTAGAAAAGGTAACATTTCCTAGTATGGTTTTAGATATGTCCTTTTCTTTTTGTATTAATATAAATTTTAGTTTTCAATACTTCTGTATTTTTATATTTAAGGTATGCTTCTTATAGGAAGTATTTATTTAGCTGATTTAATGTAGTATATGTTTTTGTCTTTTAAATTTAATGATTATTTCATTTACGTTTAATTCAATTACTGATTTACTTGTGCTTAAGTATACCATATTACTACTTGTTTTCTATTTGGACAACCTATTTTTGGTCTCTTTTTCTTTCCTTTCTTTACTTATTTTGGATGAATTAATATTAAATATTCCATTTCCCCTTTTCTTACCTCATTAGCTATATATTTTTTACTATTCTTCATCATTACCTTAGGTTAATACACCATGGTGTCTCCACTTTTACAGTCTAATATAAACTAGTCTTTTAAAAAATTTTCTGGGCATTATAAGGAATTCAGAATACTTGGAATATATTTACTTCTTCCTGCCTTTTGTACTTTGTTTTCAGGCATTTTCATTGCATATATATGGTGAAATTTGAAAGATACTATTCTACTTTCATACATAAAATATTAATCTTGATTATTTTCAATATTTAACCTTCATGCTGCTTTTTTTTTTTTTTTGTACCAGGGATTGAATTTAGGGGCACTTGACCACCGAGCGGCACCCCCAGCCCTATTTTGTATTTTATTTAGAGACAAGGTCTCACTGAACTGCTTAGTGCCTCACTTTTGCTGAGGCTGGCTTTGAACTCACAATCCTCCTGACTCAGCCTCCCGAGTCCCTGGGATTACAAGTGTGTGCCACCAGGCCTGGTCTTCATGTTGCTCTTGATATAGTATTGTGTTTTCCTCTGGAATGATTTTCCTACTGTGTGAAGGATTCATGACAGTATTTTTATAAAGAAAACCAATTGACAAATTTTCTGGGATGTTTTTATAACTAACAGGGTATTTACTCATCTTTCACAGATGAAAAATTATTCTGTTGGAAATGGAATTCTAAGTTGGCAGTTATTTTCTTTCCACATTTTAAAGGTACCATTCCATTATCTTCTTCCTGTTGTCATTATTATTAAGCAATCAAAGTAGTATTTCTTTCTGTAACTTCTTTAAAAATTGCATGTCTTTTTATTTTCTAGCTGTGTTTTAGATTTTCTTTTTCTTTGATTTTAGCAATTTTCCTTGGTGTGCTGGGTATGCTTAAGATAAGTAGTACTTCATGAAACTATGACATTTATCAACAGTATTCAGTCTCAGACATTACTTTTTCATATATGCTTTGAGTCCTTTAACATTTTTCTCTCTTTTGGAAATTTATTTTTACCTCTGTTAGAACTTTTCACTGTTTCTCATGCACCTTTTTAAAATTGTTCTTCTTTTTAGTTATACATGAAATTAGACTCTATTTTGATATTTTGATATATTCCATGCATATCTTAACCTAATTAGGACCCCATTCTGTGGATGTACACAATGGTGGGATTCCCTGTGGTGTATTCATACATCTCTTATTTTCTTTATTGACATTTTTCTTCTCCATGATTCTGTTTGAATATTTTCTTCTGATCTATTTTCCAGTTCACTAATCCTCTAATTAACCATGCCTGATCTGATGTTTAATGGAGTTCTTAATTTTAATGATTACATTTTCAATTCTGGAATGTCCATTTTCATGCTTTTATAGATTTATCCATTGAAATCAATTTGATAAATATAAAAATTCCAACTTTGATAATCGCAAAATATGGATCAACTGTGATTCTTTTTTTCTATAGCATTTTCCCCCCTTAAACTTATCTTGTGGTATGTTAGTAAATTTTATTGACTGTAGGGTATTGAAATATTAATAAGACTCTAAATGATATAAATTTTATA
Organism: Sciurus carolinensis; assembly: GCF_902686445.1. Lineage (NCBI taxonomy): Eukaryota > Metazoa > Chordata > Mammalia > Rodentia > Sciuridae > Sciurus > Sciurus carolinensis. The sequence goes on from NC_062232.1 coordinate 51,376,892, forward strand.
TCTGGCAGGCAGATAGACTAGAAGCCAATCACCTTAATCCAGTCTGTGATTGTACTGCTTTGAATATCTATTTCAGTATTTGCAGTTCCAGCTCACTTTTACTCCTTTGGATCAACTTTTCAAGTGTCCCATTTGAAGGACCAAGGTGTTCATCGAGACCACTCAAATTTATTTTGATGCAAAACTGTCTTCTCTATTCTGTGAAATATTCAAAGCTCTGTTCATCTTAATTGTGTATCAAATGAACTTCTCAAACTTTAAGTTTTGTGTCAATTACAAAGTAGTAAATACCTTCAGAGAATAAATGGAATATAAATGTCTGACTTACTTCTCTGTACTTTTGTCTCTCCAGGATCTTGTCTGCTCAAATGCTGGAAGCCTTGGCAGCTCTCCAAGCCATTTTCTCCAATTCCCATAATCATGCTTTATACTTTTATTTGTTTTATTTCAGGTAATATTGAATTTTATATGAGTTTAAATTTATGTGATAAAACATATAAATAGATTTTTTTAATATTTTTGTAAGAACACAGTTCTTTCACTTTAAAACACTGTTTTTCATAATTCTGCATTTGTCAAAATTTTAGGGTAAAATGGCTTGCTTAATGGAATCATCTACTGTTTTTCCAATTTCATAATGTCCAGTTTTAATTTTTTACAGTGGTAAAAATACTCATAATACAAAATCTAGACGTTTTAACATATAAGTGATAGTGGAATAAAGGAAGGGAGCACTCTCTAATTGTTCTTAAGCATGAGATTCAAGTAGTAGGAATATTGCTTCTCAACAAGTTGGGCAACTGAGGGAATTCACTGGAAATCAAAATTAGACAGTATCCAATCATAAAGACACAGAAAGTTCCAAGATTTGAACATAAAATAATAAATAATACATTAGAGATGCAACAGCTTCACTGACAGTGACACCAGACCACTGCAGTTAGACAAAGCACAGTGAATAAAATTGACTTGGGGGAACTCATAGAGAATGAGGCTGATCTTAACAGACCAAGAGATGGTGGGACAAGTTTATGATTCAATATCGACCAGAATTTCTTGACTCATGAACTGACATTCATGTCAGGGATCATCTGCAAAGGAGATCAGGAGTATGGAGAGGGTGTTGCCAGCCCAACCCAGTAGTTTCCGGTTATGGAGTCCAAAGTGTGCCTGGATCAGCATGACTGAAACAGAGAGGATTGTGTCTAGGGTGATCCAACCTGAGATACTAAGGGCAAAGAGAATCCAGTTCCCTATATTGCTGGGAGTTCATATAAGCATCTGGAAAGAGGCCAGAAATTGGTCAGACATGTGCCTCTGTACTCTAGTTCTGATGGTGGGAAATATACATCCCAAAGTAGTGGAATATCTGAGACGTGTGGAGGGATAGATTCCCCACTCTAAGAGTGGAATTTTTAGGAGATCCCTGAGACACAGATGTCTAGCAGAGACCAGTATCTACCTAGCAACAGGGGGTGTGAATCAAATCTCAAATATCTTCTTACACAGTTCAAAAGGACAGCCACCAACCACCAGAACTTCCCATTTAGAACTTTACATCCACCCTGTCAGCAGAAAGAAGTCATTCATTTATTATTAAGAACTTTCCTGGGGTTGGGGTTGTGGCTATGTGGTAGAGCTCTTGCCTAGCATGGGTGAGGCATTGGGTTTAATTCTGAACAACACATATATATAAATTTTTAAAACGTCCAGCAACAACTAAAAAAATATTTTAAAAAAAAGAATTTTCTCCATTTTTTTCAATTTTTAAAAAACTTAGTTTTTATTTCATTTTTTACTTTATCCATTCTGTGTTTGTGTGTATGTGCTGGGGAGAGGGGCATGGCTGCATGAGTTTTCTCACTGGACTGAGAAGTAAAAATGTATGCATGATTTTTCTTTTTTTTTTTTTCCCATTTTTTATTTAGCCTTTTTTTGACCTAGGAGGGTAAAATTTCATGTGGACTTGTTTTGATTTGTTATTTGTATGTGTGTTGATACCTTTTTTTATTCTTATTATTCTTTCTTCACTTCCCCTTCTAATAACCAAATTTTCTTGTTTCCTCTTCCTCTCTCTCTCTTCACTTATTTTATTATTTAAAATTATGTTTCACTCATTCTTCTTTATAACTTCATCCCTATTCACTTTTTAAAATACCTTAAACATTCTCTTTCTTCCTATTTCATTTTATTTTGACTTAAGAAATTGTAATTTCACCATCTGAAAGAACTATTTAGTTTATATAATTCCCAGACACCACCATTCATGTCGTTATAGTTATTAAGTAGATGACATAGTGGCACCTGCTGTTTAATGTTAGATCTAGTTCATAATTGTTTATTGTTGGTGCTTCTTATGGTTTGGATATGAGGTGTCCCCCAAAAGATCACATGTGAGACAATGCAAGAAGGTTCAGAGGTGAAATGATTAGGTTGCTTACAACTTAAGTCTTAATCCAACCAGTGATTTAATCCCCTGATAGGGATTAACTGAGTGGTAACCAAAGTGGTAGGGTGTGGCTGGAGGAGATTGGAATTGGGGTGTGGCTTTGGGGTATATATTTTGTATCTCTCTTTCTCTCTCTGCCTCCTGATGATGTGAACTGCTTCCCTCTGCCGCACTCTTCTGCCATGATGTTCAGTCTCACTTCAAACCCTGAAGAATGGAGCCGGCTGTATATGGATTGAAATCTCTGAAACCATGAGCCCTCAAATAAACTCTTCCTCCTTTACAGTTGTGCTGGCCAGGTCATTTAGTCACAGCAGCAAAAAAGCTGACTAAAACAAACAGTTCTGATATTAAATTCTAACCCCACCATTTCCCTTCATGTGACAATTAGTCTTGTAGATGTCATAATAGGCATTAGACATTCATTTTAAGGCTGCGTATTGGTTTCTAACATTATTACTTTTCCTTGCTCCCTCTTTTTCTAAGAAGGGTTGCAAAGTGAATGAGATACTATAAGTTTACAAGGTAGAGATCCTGCTGTTGAGGCGCATTCACAACTCTACCAAGTGACAGCAAATGTCACTACACACATGAACTAACCCCACTTGAGCTACTACAATACTTCATCATGTAGGACAGGGGGGTTAAACAAACTCAAATAAATGGCCAGGGCCCAACCAGAAACAACTAGAGGGAGGAACCTTAGGTCTCATTCATGGACATCTGCTCATGCAATAAAAACCGAGAAACTTCCCATGAAAATATAACTGTATACCAAAGAACAGAGGTATAAAAGAGAAAGAGAAATCAATCTCAACCCGATGTTCAAGTCCAAGACCTCTGAAAACATATTAAAAATCAGGTAAACAAGTCTCCTCCCAATATTTATAATCTCCCCAAAAAGGGATGCATAGATATGAAAGTGGATGAAATTATAGAGAAAGACTAAAAAACTGATTATTAAAATATTCAATGGACAAAGAAATTTTGGTATATATACACAATGGAGCTTTGCTCTGCCATAAAGAAGAATGAAATTGTGGCATCTGATGGTAAAGCAATGGAAATAGAGAATATCATGCTAAGTTAAATAAGCCAGACTCAGAAAATCGAGAGTCAAATGTTTTCTCTCATATGCGGAAGCTAGAGAAAACTAAAAGAGAGAATGAGGGGAGAATTTGATATCATAAAGATACAGGGAAGATAGTAGAGTAGGAGAAGGCTATTGAGAGGGAAAGAGGAGGGATGGAAAATGTCAAATTATTTTAAAAAATATTATGCCATGTGCACATATAAGTGTAACACAGGGAATTTAACCTTTATATATAAGTAGAAATAACCAATCAAAAATAGATAAATAGATGAATGAAAGAAAGATCAGTAGAATAGATGAAGGATAATCAGGGGAGGGAAGAGGGGAGGGAAAAGGAGGAGAACATGAACTAAAATTGAATTCCATGCATGTATGAATTTGTTTAAATGAACCCAACTACTACATATGCTCTAATAAAAGAAAAAATAAAAGAAAATGTTCAATGAACTGAAAGGATATCTAAGGAACAAATAAAGAGAACAAACAAAGCTGAAAAACTATTTCAACAAAGAAAGGAGATACTGAAAAGAAACCAATCATAACTTCAGGAAATGAAAACTACCGTAATCAAATTGTAATTTGAAGTCAGGAAGTGTGAAGTTCCAACACTCATTCTCCTTTTTCATGACCATTTTTGCTATTTAAAGATTTTTGTGGTTGCATATGAATTTTAGGATTGTTCATTCCATTTCTGTAAAAATATAGCATTCCAATTTTGATAGGGCTGGGCTTAGTGGCATACCCTGTAATCCCAGCAACTCCAGAGGCTAAAGCAGAAAAGATAACTTTTGATTGCATTCCTTGAGACAGCTTTTTTCCCCTTAGTCTAGGATAGATTTTTCAATTGTTTTACAAAAATCAATTCTTAGTTTCTTTGACTTTTCTATTGGTTTTCTATTCTCTGATTTGTCTTTTCCTGCTCTAAACTTTATTTGCTTCCCTTTTATTAATGTTGGGCTTAATTTGTTGTTCTTTTTCCAGTTTCACGAGATATAAAGTTAAGTTGGTATTTGAGATTATTAATTTTTAATATAGACATTAATACTTCTTTTGCTTCATCCAATAATTTTACCATATTGTGTTTTCTTTTGTTTCAGGGGATGTTGTTTTTTGTATTGTTTTGTTTGCTGTATTTTTAGAGAGTAATTTTGTTTTGGAATGGAATATCATGTCTTACTATATATAATATAGATGATACTTAAGAGATCAGAGTATTTTTACATTTCCCTATGTTATTTCTTCATTGACCTGTTGTTTGTTCAAGACCAGTTACTTAAGTTCCCCATACTTTTGAATTATTTACTTTTCCTTTCTGGATTCTAGTTTTGTTACATTCATAAATTCGTGAAGGCTTATTTTGTGACATAATATATGATTTATCCTTAAAAGAGGTCCATGTGTATGTGAGAAGAATGTGTATTCTGGTACTATGTGTGGAATGAACTAACAGTTCATTTGGTCTGTGGTGTGTTTATCCAGTCTGTTTCCATATTGACCTTGTGTCCATGAATGTTCTAACCATTATTGAAAGTGAGGTAGTGAAATCCACTATAATTATATTACTTTTTCTTCTTTTTGTTCTGTCAAAATTTGATTTGTACATTTGATGTTCTGATGTTGAGTGTGTGTGTGTGTGTATATAACCCAGGAATATAAAAGTTATATATAAGACAGTTTTCAAATTAAATTCTATTTTGCCTTATAATAGTTTGACAACCTCTGCTCTCTTTTTAAAAATATTTACATAGATCCTCTCCTTTCATCATCTCATTTTCATCTATGTGTGCATTTTAATCTAAATGGAAGTTTTTATAGACATAATATGGTTAGATATTGGATTTTTGTTCATTCTATCACTCTGTCTTTTGATTGGAAAATATGATCCACTTATATTTAAAGTAATTACTGCTAGGGAAATTCTTACTGATTCTATTTTGTTAATTTTTTCCTGTCATATACATATATTTTTCTTCTCTTATTGGCTACATTTTTGTTTTATTGAATTTTGTTAACATGATAAATTTGATTTATCATCTCTTCTTATATAAGTGTTTTCTTCATAGTTACTATGATGCTTGTGTAATATATCCTATAGTTTAAAGAATCTGTTTTTAGCTTATTGCAAAGTAACTTTAGTCATATACAAAAAATACAATTTTCTCTCTCACCACCATACACATTGCTCTTGAGCCTACAAAGTACATCTTTTTAAAATGTGTACCACTGAGAAAATTTTCTAGTTATACTTACTTATACATTTGGTTTTTAACTTCTATAATAAATGTAGTTGATTTACATATCATCATTAAACTATAACAAAATTGGCCATTTGCCTATACATTTAATTTTATCAGCAAATGTTTATATTTATATGGATTTGTTTCTCTCTACTGTCCTTTTTGTTTCAATCTGAGAGATTCCCCTTTCATTTCCTCTGTGAATTGTCTAGTACTGATGACCTCCCTCATCATTTTTTTTTCATTTGAGAACATCTTATTTCTCCTTCATTTTAAAGGGAAGTTTTGCTGGAGATATATTTTTTTATTTATTTATATATACATATATATATATATAATATTGCATGTATACAGACATAGATATAGATACATATAGATATATATGTACAATATACTGGGAATTGAGTCCACCAGGTGTCTAACTTTGAGATACAACTCCAGGCTCTTTTTTAAAATTTCATGACAGCATCTCACTATGTTCCAAACACTGACCTCCAATTTGGTATCCTTCTGCCTCAGCCTCCCAGATCACTTCTATTAGAGTCATGTGCCACCACACCTGGCAGGAATATAGTACTCTTAATGGTGACAATTTTTTTTGTTGTTCAGTGCTATCAACATATGACCCTTCTTTCATGGCCCGACAATGTTTCTACTAAGAAATCCAATGATAGATTTATGGAGTCTCTTTTATATATGATGCATTGCTTTGTTCTTGTCAATTTCAAAATTTTATCTCTGTTTCTGATTTTTTACAATTTGAGTATAATTTCTCTTGTTGTTAACCAGGTTGGGGTTCAAACTTGTTGAGGTTTTGGGAGCTTCTTGAATGTGAATGTTCTTTTGATTCCTCAGATTTAGAGATTTCAGACATCATTTCTTCAAGTAAACTCATTCCCCCCCTTTTTTTTCCCTTGGGCAGTCCCATAATGCATACATTGGCCTTCATGATGGGGTCCAATAACTTCTTTCAGTTTTATTTGCTTTTTTACATTCTTTTTTCTTTTTGCTCCTCTAATTGGAAGATATCGAATGTCTTGTCCTCAAATTTATTGAGTTTTCTGCTTAATCAAGTCTATATTGAAATTCTCCAATGAAATTTTCAAATGCTGTATTGTATGCTTCAGTTTCAAAATTTATGTTTGGTTCTTATTTATAGTTTCTATCTTTTTGCATATTCTAATTTTATTTGTGCTTCATCTACCTGATGTCATTGAACATCTTTATGACAATTGTATTTTAATTGTATATAAGGTTATTTTTATACATCCACTTTTAAGGATCAATTTCAGGAGGGTTTTTTTTGCTCCTTTGATGGAAACATGTTTCCCTTGTTTCTATCTTTCTTTCTTTCTTTCTTTCTTTTTTTTTTTTTGGTACCAGGGTTTGAATCCAGGGGAGTTGAACCACTGAGCCACATCCCCAGTCCTTTTTATGTATTTTATTTAGAGTCAGGGTCTCAGTGAGTTGTTTAGGGACTTGTTACGTTGCTCAGGCTGGCTTTGAACTCACAATCCTCCTGCCTCAGCCTCCCAAGCTGCTGGGGGTACAGTTGTGTGCCATCACGCCCAGCTCCCTGTTTCTTTACATGAACTTGCAAATTTGAGTTGGAATGCACACATGAAAACAACAGCCACCACTCCATAACCTACCTTTGTAAAAGGGATGAACTTCACCAATCAACCTGACTAGAGAATTTTGAAACTCTCAAACTATTACTCTGAGTGCATCATTTATGGATTTGTGTACATAAATTTCCAATTACTGGGATATTAAAATATTATTTTTTGGTAGTTCAAAATCTCTTGCTCCCTATGTGTTTGTTTATAGTACAGCAGGTTCTATGGAACTGCCACAGGTGACCCAAATCTCTTTTGTTCTCAGTGGCCCAAATGTTCTTGGATTATGCTAGAAGCCATTGATGCTCCAAGTTATGCAGTACAGAAAATACAGAAACTCTTCCCTTGAACAAATACCAAAACCCTCAATATTAGATTCATACCATGACTCTTTTCCACCATGAGGATATTCAGAGTTGTGGATTTCCTCCTACCTATTCTGTGCTCATCTGGGGGAAGTGACTATCACAAATGAGTATTTGCTAATCTAAACCATCACCTTGGTTTTCAGTGGTTCCCAACTCTGTGCCCTTTCTCATCAGTACTTAGATTTAAGCAAAGGATAAGTCAGTCCTTTGGGCAGCCCTCTGAGAAAATCCACTGCCTTTTAAAATTCTGAGCACTGGATATGTATTTGACTATTCTCTTTCCCAAACGTGTAGAAGCCTGGAGTTGGAAATGTTCTCATCGTGCCATGTTGAGCTGAATAAAGAAACTATTGTATGTGCCAACTATTTTCCTGCCAGCTTTAATGTAATCTATTTTTTGCTCACCTTAGATGCAGAAAATTCTTGACTGGTTTCTAAGTTCCTCTCCAAGGTGTTGTTCTAACCCAGGAGGCTTTGCTGCCACACTTGAATATTTGACTCCAGCTTCACAGCTCCCTTAGCAGGACTGGTAATAGTTTCCATATCTTTGTTTATAAATGAGGGATCACATGGTTTCCATCACAAGGCCATGGTGAGGGCCAGTGAGGTGTGAAGCACACTGCTATGATCCTGTGAATAACATCTGGTATTATTGGTGTTTCAGTACATTTTATATTGTAGAGCTAGTCTCTGTAGGAACTTTGTGCTCAGCAGTTTCCCTTCAGGACCTGAGACAGAGTGGGGTAACAAGGCAAAGCAAACCATGTTTGTCCTTGGCATTCTCTAGCTCCCAGGATATCCTGGTGTCTTCATTTAGATACCCTGTCCTCCCTGCTTATATGAAAACTACATTACTGGACTCAAGAGGAAGATGGCAGAAGTGAGCTTGACAAGGAGTCCCTAATCAACTAATAACAGAGAAAGGAGGCAGTTAAGGAAAAGCAGAATTGAGAGGTAGGTGAAAAATAAATGCTTTCAGATTCAACATTATAAATTCTGAGACCTAGAGACAATGGAAGATAGGTTAGTAGGGTAGAAAACAAACTCAGATTTCCCAACCCCAAACCTGAACCTGTGAATTAGAAGGGGGATATGGAAACAGTGAGAAAGAGTGGGGGAAAGCAGAAAATTCTACACTTTAAGTTTACCCACTTAAAACCTTTTGGAAAGACAGAAAAAATTAATGTGCAATGGTAAAAGAAGTGTCCTTAAAACAGAGCAAACAGCTTAAAACCAAATCATGAAAAGAAAACTAAGAAAGGGATCCACAGCCATCTTGTGGAGTCCTCAACTGACCGGTCACCTCCTTAAATAAACACAGTGTTTCCCACACATAGACACCTGCAAATGAAACCAGAGGGAAGTCCCCTGCAGTGGGACCTCTTAAGAATCTGGCCAGAAAAAACTTCTAGAAGGATCTTAACTAGACAAAAATCATTGAAATATCCTCTACCTCCCCTTCACCCCTAATAAGGGGAACTGAACTGCTGGAGACCTGTGACAGGAACTGTGTATAACTCTTCTCAATTGACCCAGGCAAGGGTGGAAAGCTCTGCACAGCATCTGCTTGCTGGAGTCAGACCAGACATAGATAGCAAAGAAGCAGCTTTGGCCCAGAACATAAGAAAGCAGATTCACTAGACCTGGGTGCTGACACTGGAGGGAGGCATCATGGGAAACCTAGAGATGGTCCCCAGGATTGTGGGACCATAGCAGAGGGAAGCTCCCTGAATATCCAGTGGCACAGAGACCCAATGGAATAGTACTAGAATCTACACAACAGGAAGGGTCTGCTTCCAGCCTGAATTGGCACAAGGTCTGAACTGTGATCACAGCTGGCAAGTGAAAGGGCATTGTTTGGAAACTTGCAGGACCTTGCATTATACTTAGTAAATAGAGGGAATAAATGCCTGTCATTCATATTCTGGAGGAGTAGAAACTAGAGTGCAGGTGAACCAGTTGAAACCCTTCACTACAGTACCTCAGAGAATGGCATTGGCTATGGGAATACTTCTGCATCACAGAACAACAGTGGAAAACCCACAACCAGAATTGCTGCATTCACAGAAACCACCAGGATCTTCACTACTGCAAAAAGGATCCTGTAGAGAAAAGCAGATACATAGTGACCTACAGCAATCATAGCAATCTCCAGAGCTTGCATCCTGAACTACTGCACATAATACAAACAGCCAACCCACAACACTTCACCCTCCCAGCATTCAGCTGCAAGCCCCTGAACTGATAAACCAGAAGCTGCTAATAGGAGGTTCACAGCAACTAAGGAATCGGTGCCTGTGTTCCTGCAAATCAGTAGAGATCCACATCCAAATACTGATGGACATCTTCTAAATTTCCAAACCCCAGTGAAATCTCAACCAAGAGTCAACAAGAATTTTCTTCATCTTGACAAGGTTTACTATAGAAAAATCTAATGTCAACTTTGATCATATAAATAACCCTTAAACTTGAATGATTATTCTCTATTTTGTGTGGCTGGTACTGGGGATTGAACTGAGGGACACTCAACCACTGAGCCACATCCCAAGCCATATTTTGTATTTTATTTAGAGACAGGGTCTCATTTATTTGCATAGCACCTCTCTTTTGCTGAGGATGGCTCTCAATTCTCCTGCCACAGCCTCCGGAGCCAGTGAAATTACAGGCATGTGCCACCACGCACAGCTTAAACTTGAATGATAATTCTTAACCCAGTAGTGTCAACATTATACATTCAAACCATTGGAATATATTTTGTCTAATGTTTTGAAGTATTAATTGGAATCAATCTTGCTATTTTTGCTTTCTTAGATCCAGTTTATACTTCATCCTCTTACCCCCTACTCATCATCTTGTATTTATCTGTCACTACTTCAAATACCAACCATTCATCTATTTCTCCTTTCTACCTTGGTATATATTATTCTTTTATATTCTCTCTCTCTCAGTGTGTGTCTCTCTTTCTTTTTTCCTTTCCTTTTTCCTTAAACTTTCTTCCTCACCACTTTTAGCCCTCACTTAAAGCTGTAATAAGTTTACTAAATTAAATGATTACTTTTTACACTTCCAGGACTTTATTATATATTGATTATAATTATGGTATAGATTCAGGTCAATCTGAGAAGATTTGAAGAACAATTGCAAAAAGTTTTTTTTTTCTTATAAGGTTGAAAAGAAGGAGACTTGGCTCTAAAGTGATTATAGTAAATTAGACTCAGTGGCATCTCTTAAATTAGTGCTGATATTGGTATTAGCAGAGGTCACACATTCACTTAAATATAATCTGGATATTCACCCAACCCAAGGCCCTTAGAGAAAGAATCTCATAAAATAGTTTTTACCTAAAAGAAGAAGTGAGGACTATACAGATAGATGGATAGTCATATGAACAATATGAAACAGCAACAGAATAAACCATTCCAAACAGCCCATAACACTTCAAAAACAGACTTCATTGACACCACAGTGGAGGAATTGTCAGAAAACAAATTTAGAAAGTTAATAGTTAAATTGTTCTATGAGCTAAAGGATGATGTAAGGAGTGAAATCATAGAGAAAATAAAGAAAGTGAAAGATCACTTCAATAAAGAGAAAGAGATTCTGAAAAATAACTAAATGGAATTCCTCATAATGAAAGAATAAATAAACAAAATTAAAAATTTAATGGAAACCATCACCAATAGATTAGGAATCTCTGAAGATAGATTTTCAGTCATCAAAGACAAAGAACATAATCTTGAAAATAAAGTTGACCACACACAGAAAAGGTGTTCAGAGGCCATAAACAAAATAGTCGTGAAATATGGAATAACATGAAAAGGTCAAATTTAAGATTTATTGGGATCAATGAAGGTACTGAAATACAAACTAAAGGAATGCATGATCTTTATATGAGAAATTATTTTCCAAACTTTAAAAATAAGATGGAGATTCAAATACAGGAGGCATATAGGACTCTAAACATTCAAACTTGCAATAGATCAACTCCCAGACACATTATAATGAAAGTACATAACATACAGAATAAGGATAGAATTTTAAATGCTGCAAGTAATTGTTCATATTTAGAGGTAAAACCATTTGTATTTTAACTAATTTCTAAATGTAGACACTAAATACCAAAAAGGTTTGGAATAATATGTATCAAGCTCTGAAAGAAAATGGATGCCAACCTAGATACTATACCTAGAAAAATTAAGCTTTGAAATTGAAAATGAAACAGTAACCTTCCATGATAAACAAAAGCTAAAAAAATTTATAGCTAGAAAGCATACATTACAAAACATACTCAGTAATATATTTCATGAAGAAGAAATGAAAAATAAAAATGAAAACCAGCATAGGGAGAAATCACAACAGAAAGAGTCAATTAAAGAATCAAGTTCAATTTAAACAGAAATAAATAAAAAATAGCAGAAGATAAAATCATCTCTCAATAATAACATTGATTAAAAATGTTCTAAACTCTTCAATAAAAAGACAGATTGGATTTTTTAAAAAGACCCAACAATATGCTATCTGCAAGAGATTCACCTCACAGGCAAAGACTTCCACGGCTTGAAGGAAAAAGGATAGGAAAAATCATGTCATTCACATGGGACTTATAAACAGCAGTGTTTGCTATTCTCATATCAGATAAAATAGACATAAAGCCAATGTTAATCATAAGAGGAAAAAAGTCACTTCATACTGCTTAAGGGAATCAGACATCAACAAGATATAATGATTGTAAATACTTATGCCCCAAACAATGGAGCATCTGTGTACATCAAACAACTTCTTTTCAATAGTAAGAATCAAATAGACCACAATCCTATATTACAATATTAGATTTTAACATGCTTATTTCACCAGAGTAGATCATACCAACAAAACTAAGTAAAGATTCTATAGAACTAAAAAATTTAATTAATAATGTGTATCTAATAGACATCTGTAGAATATTTCATCCATCAATGAATGAATTCACTTTCTCCTCAGCAGCACATGGAACATTTTCTAAAATAGACCATATTTTAGGTCACAAGGAAAATCTTAGCACATACAAAAATAGGTATAATACATTGCATTCTATCAGATCAAAATAATATAAATTAGAAATCAGTGATCAGATAAAAATCAGAAACCACTCTAAACCTAGAGATTAAATAATACATTTTGAATGAAAAATAAATGGCAGAATAATTCATGGGAGAAATAAAATAATCTTAGAAGTAAATGAAAACAGTCATACAGCATATCAAAATCTCTGGGAGACTATGAAGGCAGTTCTAAAAAGAAAATTCATAGCATTGAGCTCATATATTTAGAGAATAGAAATATACCAAATAAATAATCTAACATTACATGTCAAGACCCTAGAAAAAGAACAAGCCAATACCACTATCAGTACAGGGGCTGGGGTTTTGGCTCAGTGGTAGAGCACTTGCCTAGCATGTGTGAGGCACCGGGTTCAATTCTCAGCAACAGATATAAATAAATAAAATAAAGTTCTATCAACATCTAAAAATTTTTTTAAAATATATCAGTATAGGACAGGAGATATTTACAATCAGAGCTGAAATCAATGAATTTGAGATTTTAAAAAAAATCAAAGAAATGGAGAATTGGCTTTTCGAAAGGATAAAAGAATTGATAAACCATTAGCAAAACTATCTCCCCAAAAAGAGGGAAAACTCAAATTATCAAAATTGAGATGAGAAAGGAAATATCACCACAGACACTAGTGAGATCCAGAGGATCATCAGAAACTATTTTGAAAAGATAGAAAATCTTGAAGAAGTTGACAAACTCCCAGAGACACATGGCTAACCCAAACTGAACCAGGAGGGTATAGAAAACTTAAACAGATCAATTTCAAATAATGAAATTGAAGCAACTATAAAAAGTCTTCCAGTGATAACAACAACAAAAACAAAAACAGGACCACATGAATTCTTAGCCAAGTTCTACCAGACCTTTAAAGTAGATCTAATACAATCATCCTCATATTATTCCATGAAACAGAGAAGGAGGGAACACACCCAAATTCATCCTACAAAGTCTGATACCCAGCCTGATACCCAAATCAGACAAATACCTTTCAAGGAAAGAAAACTTCAGATCAGTATCATTGAATAACACAGATAAAATTTCTTAATAAAATTTTGACAAATGACATACAAAAACACATTAAAAAGCTAGTGCATTGTGATCAAGTAGGTCTCACCCCAGGTTGGTTCAACATAGGGAAAACAATAAATGTAATTCACCACATCAATAGATTTAAGGACAAGAATCACATGATTATATCAATAGGTGCTCAAAGTGAATTTGACAAAGTACAGCACCTGTTCATGGTTATAGCCCTAGAAAAACTATGAATAGTAGGAGATTACCTCAACATTGTAATGGTTATATATAACAAACCTATTATTCTGAATGAAACCTTATTCTGAATCAAGAAAACTTGAAACCATTTCCTCTAAAAAGAGTAACAAGAATACCCATTTTCATCACTTCTATATAATATAATCCTTGAAACTCTAGCCAGAGCAATGAGAGAAGGAAATTAAGTGGATACAAATAGGAAAAGAAGAGCTAAAATTAGGATGACAACATCCTATATTTAGAAGATCCCTAAATCTCCACCAGAAGACTTCTGAAGCTCATAAATTAATTCAGCAAAGTAACAGGAAACATGATCAACATTCAAATCAGTTACATTCCTATACTTGCCCGACAAATCAGCTGAAAAAGAAATTAGGAAAACTATCCCATTCATGATGGCCTAAAAAACAAAAACAAACAAACAAAACTTCAAACATCTAACAAATATCTAACAGAAGAGAAGAAGGACCTCTACAATGAAACCTATAGAACACTAAAGAAATAAATTGGAGAAGACCTTAGAAAATAGAAAGATCTTCCATGTTCTTGCATAGGCAGAAATAATATTGTCAAAATGGATATACTCTCAAAAGTACTATACAGATACAATACGATCGCATCAAAATTCCAATGATGTTCTTCACATAACTAGAGAAAGCACTCTTGAAATTAATTTGGAAACTTAAGAGGCCCAGAATAGCCAAAGCAATCCTTAGTGAGAAAAGTAAAGCAGGAGGCATCATAATTATGGACCTCAAATTATACTACAGATCTATAGTAACAAAAATATCATGGTACTGGTACCAAAACATGCATGAAAATAAATGAAATAGAATAGGAGACACAGAGATAAATCCACATAAATACAGTTATCTTATACTAGAAAAGGTACTAAAAATTCACATTGGATCAAAGATAGCCCTTTTAACATATCTTGCTGGGAAAATTGAAAATCCATATGTAGACGAATAGATTTTTTAAAGTTTATTCTTTTTTGATACAATACCTTATTCATTTATTTTTATATGGTGCTGAGGATCAAAGCCAGTGCCTCACATGTGCTGGGCAAGTGCTGGACCACAGAGCTATAATCCCAGGCCCTAGAAGAACGAAATTTAACCCCTATCTCTTACCCTGCACAAAACTCACCTCAAAATGGATCAAAGATCTAGGAATTACACCAGAAACTCTGAAAATGTTAGAATAAAATGTAGGCCCAACCCTCCAACATGTCAGCTCAGAATCTGACTTCTTTAACAAGATTCCTAAAGCACATAAAGTAAAATGCAAATCAATAATAAAATAGCATCATAATCAAAAGTTTGCTCATAGTGAAGAAAAAAGAGGATGAAGAGAAGACAACAGAATAGGAGAGAATATTTTCCACCTGCTCCTCACATAGGATATGGATACCCAGGATACACAAAGAACTCAAAAAACTTAATACCAAAAACAAATAATGAAATCAATGAATGGGCAAAGGAAATAAATAGACAATTCTTAAAAGAAGAAATAGAAATCAAATATATAAAAAAAAATATGAAAAACTGTTCAACACTTTAGCAATTAGAGAAATGTAAATTAAAATTACACTGAGGTTTTATCTCACTCCATTTAGCATTGCAATTATCAAGAATACAGGTAAAGGAGGTTTCAAGATGGCGGACTAGAGGACGGCTGCATTTCATGTTGCTCCAGGATGCAGTATTCAAAAGAGGAGATACTGAGAGACTTGGGACCAACTCAAAGCCGCCAGGTGAGTCTCTCCCGTTGGGGAAGCGTCCCGGATGGGGCGGTAGCCCCGGAACGCAGGGAACTTTGTGAAGTAGAGTTGCTTGGCGAGACACCACTCCCCCCCCACCCCCGCTGGAGCAGTAAACACGGACAACTGGGATTATCGTAGAGGAGGCGGCTCAGCACAGCGCTTGGACTCGGAGCAACCACTGGGGCTCTGGGTGGCTGCCTGAGGAGGAGCTGCGTGGCAAGCTGTTTAGACTCAGAGCAATCACTTCTGAACACCGGGGGGTTGCCTGGAGGAAGAGAGAAGCGCGGCGGGTCGCATGGTCTAGGAGTGACTGCATCAGAGCTACAGGCAGTTGCCAGAGGAGGAGTAGCGTGGAGAGCTGTTTGGACTCAGAGCAACCGCTTCTGAACACCCGGGGGTTGCCCGGAGGAAGAGGAGAAGCACGGCGGGTCGCTTGGTCTAGGAGTGACTGCATCAGAGCTACAGGCGGTCACCAGAGGAGGAGGCCAGTGGTGAGTTGTTTGGACTCAAAGCGACCGCTCCTGAACAGCAGTGGCCTGCCTGGAGGAGGAACGCGATGGGTTGCTTGGTCTCCGAGCGACTGCTCCTGAACACCCGGGGGGCTACCCCAAGGAGGAGGAGGAAAAGGGCGGGTCACTTGGACTCGGAGTGACTGCCTAGGGCTACAGGCGGTTGGCGGAAGGAGGAGACATGAAGTGAGTTGCTTGGACTCCTAGTGACTGCGTCAGAACACCAGGCGGCTGTCCAGAGGAAGAGGTGTGTGGCGGGTCTCTGGGTCTCAGGAGCTATTGTACGGGGCTCCAGGTGGTGGCTCAGAGGAGGGGCCGCATAGCCAGGCGATTAGGTGCAGAGCAGGGTCCCAGGACCTAGGCGGCTTCTTGCTGGAAGAGCCACACAGAGACACGCCTAGGGGCGGAGCGAAGTTTCCAGGACTGTGGGCAGATTCTCTGAGGAGAGGCAGCCTTAGGAGACTCGTCTGCAACGGGTGAGGCTCCCAGGCCCAGGAGGTAGGCCCGGGCCCCTGGGAACGTTGCAGAGGAAGACAGCCCAGCCCAGGCGGTAGTTGTAGATTGAGGGGAACCTCTAGGAGGGGAACTGACCAGCAAGACCTCCCCACCAGGTGAGTCTTCTCTGCCAGGTGAGGTTTTCCCACAAGGACGGTAAAACCAGAGACACAGGCACAAACAGGCCTTGCCTCAGTCCGCAGCCTAGTTCCCCTTTGGATGATCATTGGTCAACAAGTGGAGGCACCTCTGCCCACTAGCAGGGAATATACCCCACCTGAGGGTCACCAACCCTAGAGAGGCAGCTTCCTTGTGGAGCAGGGCATTATCAACTTCCTCCCAAGACTTCAGGCTACTGAAGGATAAGAGGGGATATACTAGCAATCTTCAGGGACATTATAAGTCAATAGAGGAAATCTGCAATATCTTAATGACCCACTGATTCCTGAACAATATGAGAAAAAAAGGGAAGAAAATGCCACAAACAAATCTAGATGTTACATCAATAAAATCCAACGACAGCATGGCAGAAGAAATGACAGAAAGGGAGCTCAGAATGTACATAATTAAAATGATCAGGGAAGCAAACGATGAGATGAAAGAGCAAATGCAGGCATTGAATGATGAGATGAAAGAGCAAATGCAGGCATTGAATGATCGCACCAATCGACAGTTAAAAGAGCAAATACAGAAAACAAAAGATCATTTCAATAAAGAGTTAGAGATATTGAAAAAAAACAAACAAAAATCCTTGAAATGAAGGAAACAACAAACCAAATTAAGAACTCCATAGAAAGCATAACCAAAAGGATAGAACACCTGGAAGACAGAACCTCAGATATTGAAGACAAAATATTTAACCTTGAAAACAAAGTTGAACAAACAGAGAAGATGGTAAGAAATCATGAACAGAACCTCCAAGAACTATGGGATATCATGAAAAGGCCAAATTTGAGAATTATTGGGATGGAAGAAGGCTTAGAGAAACAAACCAAAGGAATGAACAATCTATTCAATGAAATAATATCAGAAAATTTCCCAAATCTGAAGAATGAAATGGAAAATCAAGTCCAAGAGGCTTATAGGACTCCAAATACACAAAATTACAACAGACCCACACCAAGGCACATTATAATGAAAATACCTAACATACAAAATAAAGACAGAATCATAAAGACTGTGAGAGAAAAGAACCAAATTACATTCAGGGGGAAACCAATATGGATATCAGCAGATTTTTCAATCCAGACACTAAAAGCTAGAAGGGCCTGGAACAACATTTTTCAACCTCTGAAAGAAAATGGATGCCAACCAAGAATCTTATACCCAGCAAAACTTACCTTCAAATTTGACAATGAAATAAAATCATTCCATGATAAACAAAAGCTAAAAGAATTTACAAAAAGAAAGCCAGCATTACAGAACATTCTCAGCAAAATATTTCATGAGGAAGAGATAAAACACAAAGAAGCAAATCTGGAAAGGGAGGAATTATCCTAAAGGAACTA
Organism: Sciurus carolinensis; assembly: GCF_902686445.1. NCBI lineage: Eukaryota > Metazoa > Chordata > Mammalia > Rodentia > Sciuridae > Sciurus > Sciurus carolinensis. The sequence goes on from NC_062232.1 coordinate 51,395,304, forward strand.
TCAAATAATGGAGAAACCAAGTTGTGTCAAAAAAATAAATAAATAAATAAAAATTTTAAAAATGAACCAAATGACAAGGAATACAAATCATATCTCAATAATAACCCTGAATGTTAATGGCCTGAACTCATCAATCAAAAGACATAGACTGGCAGATTGGATTAAAAAGAAAGATCCAACAATATGTTGCCTTCAAGAGACTCACCTCATAGAAAGAGATACTCATACACTAAAGGTGAAAGGATGGGGAAAAACATACCATGCACATGAACTCAGCAAAAAAGCTGGAGTATCCATCCTCATTTCAGATAATGTGGACTTCAAGCCAATGTTAGTCAGAAGGGATAAAGAAGGACGATTCATACTGCTTAAGGGAAGCATAAACCAACAAGATATAACAATCATAAACATCTATGCCCCAAACAGTGGCTCACCCATGTAGGTCAAACAAATCCTTCTCAATTTTAGAAACCAAACAGACCATAACACAATAATACTAAGTGATTTTAACACGCCTCTCTCACCACTGGACAGATCTTCCAAACAAAAATTGAACAAAAAAACCATAGATCTCAATAACATAATCAATAATTTAGATTTAACAGACATTTATAGAATATACCATCCAACCAAGTGCGAATACACTTTCTTCTCAGCAGCACATGGATCCTTCTCTAAAATAGACCATATATTATGCCACAAAGCTAATGTTAGCAAATACAAGAAGATAGAGACACTTCCTTGTATTCTATCAGATCATAATGGATTGAAGTTAGAAATAAATGAAAGAGTAAAAAACAGAAACTACTCCAACACCTGGAGATTAAACAATATGCTATTATATGATGAATGGATAACAGAAGATATTAGGAAGGAAATTAAAAAATTCTTAGAGGTAAATGAGAACAAAGAAATATCATATCAAAATCTCTGGGACACTATGAAAGCAGTACTTAGAAGAAGATTTATTTCATGGAGTGCATTTAATAAAAGAAGTAAAACTCAAAAAATAAATGACCTAACACTACAGCTCAAAGCCCTAGAAAAAGAAGAACAGACCAACAACAAAAGTAGTAGAAGACAGGAAATAGTTAAACTCAGAGCTGAAATCAACGAAATTGAAACAAAAGAAACAATACAAAAAATTGACAAAATAAATAGTTGGTTCTTCGAAAAAATAAACAAAATTGATAAACCTTTAGCCACACTAACAAAGAGAAGATGAGAGAAACCCAAATCACTAAAATTCGGAATGAGCAAGGAAATATCACAACAGACACGATTGAAATATAAAACATAATTAGAAACTATTTTGAAAATCTATACTCCAACAAAATAGAAAATTTCGAAGACATCAACAGGTTTCTAGAGACATATGAGTTGCCTAAACTGAACGAGGAGGACATACACAATTTAAATAGACCAATTTCAAGTAATGAAATAGAAGAAGTCATCAAAAGCCTACCAACAAAGAAAAGTCCAGGACCAGATGGGTTCTCAGCCGAGTTCTACAAAACCTTTAAAGAAGAGCTCATTCCAATACTTCTCAAAGTATTCCATGAAATAGAAGAGGAGGGAACTATCCCAAACTCATTCTATGAAGCCAATATTACCCTGATACCTAAACCAGACAGAGACACATCGAGGAAAGAAAATTGCAGACCAATATCCTTAATGAACATCGACGCAAAAATTCTCAACAAAATTTTAGCGAATCGCATACAAAACATATTAAAAGGATAGTGCACCATGATGAAGTGGGTTTCATCCCAGGGATGCAAGGTTGGTTCAACATCAGGAAATCAATAAATGTCATTCACCATATCAATAGACTTAAAGTCAAGAATCACATGATTATTTCAATAGATGTAGAAAAAGCATTTGATAAAATACAGCACCCCTTCATGCTCAAAACACTAGAAAAAATAGGGATAGTGGGAACATTCCTTAACATTGTAAAGGCCATCTATGCTAAGCCCATGGCTAATATCATTCTTAATGGTGAAAAACTGAAAGCATTCCCCCTAAAAACTGGAACAAGGCAGGGATGCCCTCTCTCATCACTCCCATTCAATATCGTCCTTGAAACTCTAGCCAGAGCAATTAGACAGACCAAAGAAATTAAAGGGATACGAATAGGAAAAGAAGAACTCAAACTATCCCTATTTGCTGATGATATGATTATATACTTAGAGGAACCAGGAAATTCCACCAGAAAACTCTTAGAACTCATAAGTGAATTCAGTAAAGTAGTGGGATATAAGATCAATGCTCATAAATCTAATGCATTTTTATACATAAGTGATGAATCTTCAGAAAGAGAAGTTAGGAAAACTTCCCCATTCACAATAGCCTCAAAAAAATAAAATACTTGGGAATCAATCTCACAAAAGAGGTGAAAGACCTCTACAATGAGAACTACAGAACACTAAAGAAAAAATTAAAGAAAACCTTAGAAGATGGAAAGATCTCCCATGTTCTTTGATAGGCAGAATTAATATTGTCAAAATGGCCATACTACCAAAAGTGCTATACAGATTCAATGCAATTCCAATTAAAATCCCAATGATGTACCTTACAGAAATAGAGCAAGCAATTATGAAATTCATTGGGAAGAATAAAAAACCCAGAATAGCTAAAGCAATCCTTGGCAGAAAGAGTGAGGCAGGGGGTATCGCAATACCAGATCTTCAACTCAACTACAAAGCAATAGTAACAAAAACAGCATGGTATTGGTACCAAAATAGAAAGGTGGATCAATGGTACAGAATAGAGGACATGGACACAAACCCAAATAAATACAATTTTCTCATACTAGACAAAGGGGCCAAAAATTTGCAATGGAGAAAAGATAGCCTCTTCAACAAATGGTGCTGGGAGAACTGGAAATCCATATGCAACAGAATGAAACTAAACCCATATCTCTCACCATGCATGAAACTAAACTCAAAATGGATTAAGGACCTCAGAATCAGACCAGAGACCTTGCATCTTATAGAAGAAAAAGTAGGTCCAGAGCTTCAACATGTCGACTTAGGACCAGACTTCCTCAACAGGACTCCCATAGTACAAGAAATAAAAGCAAGAATCAAAACGGATAGATTCAAACTAAAAAGCTTTCTCTCAGCAAAGGAAACTATCAGCAATGCGAAGAAAGAGCCTACAGAGTGGGAGAAAATCTTTGCCAATCATACTTCAAATAGAGCACTGATCTCCAGAATCTATAAAGAACACAAAAAACTCTACACCAAGAATGCAAATAATCCAATCGACAAATGGGCTAAGGAAATGAATAGACACTTCACAGAAGAAGATCTACAAGCAATCAACAAACATATGGAAAAATGTTCAACATCTCTAGTAATAAGAGAAATGCAAATCAAAACTACCCTAAGATTCCATCTCACCCCAATTAGAATGGTGATTATCAAGAATACAAGCAACAACAGGTGTTGGCGAGGATGTGGAGAGAAAGGTACACTCATACACTGCTGGTGGGGCTGCAAATTAGTGCAGCCACTCTGGAAAGCAGTGTGGAGACTCCTTAGAAAACTTGGAATGGAACTACCATTTGACCCAGCTATCCCACTCCTTGGTCTATAACCAAAGGACTTAAAATCAGTATATTACAGAGATACAGCCACATCAATGTTCATAGCTGCTCAGTTCACAATAGCCAGATTGTGGAACCAACCTTGATGTCCTTCAATTGATGAATGGATAAGAAAATGTGGTATGTATATACAATGGAATATTACTCACACATAAAGAATGATAAAATTATGGCATTTGCAGGCAAATGGATGAAATTGGAGAATATCATGCTAAGTGAGAAAAGCCAATCTCAAAAAACCAAAGGACGAATGATTTCACTGATAAGTGGATGATAATACATAATGGGAGGTGGGAGGGGTTAGTTTTAGGGTTAGAGTTAGGGTTAGGGAGGGGGGCAAGAATGGAGGAAGGAAGGACTGTATAGAGGGAAAAGGGTGTGGGAAGGGTGCGGGGGAAGGGAAAAATTAACAGAATGAATCAAACAACATTACCCTATGTAAATTTATGATTACACAAATGGTATGCCTTTATGCCATGTACAAACAGAGAAACAACATGTATCCCATTTGTTTACAATAAGAAAAAAAAAGAATACAGATAAAAATAAATGTTGGGGAGAATGTGGGGAAAATGATCAACCCATATATTGTTGGTGAGGTTGCAAATTAGTTCACCCACTCTGGAAAGCAGTATGGAGTTTCCTCAAAAAACTAGGAATGGAAGTAACATATGACTAAGCTATCTCACTCCTTGGTATATATCAAAAAATTTAAAATTAGCTTACTTCTTTGACACATCCTCACCAATGTTTATAGCAGCACAATTCAAAATATCCAAGCTATGGAACCAACCAAGGTGCCCTCTGGTAGATGAATGGATAAGAAAATGCATTTGCTTGTAAATGGATGGAACTGGAGGGTATCATGCTAAGTGAAATAAGCCAGACCCAAAAAGTCAAAGGTTGAATGTTTTTGCTGATATGTGAAAGTTAATCCAAAATAAGTGTGGATATAAAAAAAGAATAGAAGAAAGATCAGTATAGTTGACAAAATGGAATGAAGGGAAGGGAAGGGGTTTGGGATAAGGAAAGACAGTGGAATGAATCTGACCTAAATTTTGTATGTACATATATGAACATAACAAAGTGAATCTCACCATCATGTACATTCATAAGACACTAATTTTAAAAAATCTATAAGTAAATAACAGAAAGATCAATGGAATAAAGAGAAGGAAAAGGAGGAAGGAGAGGAGGGAGAAGGAGAAGGAAAGGGGAAGTGTTAGGGACTGAATTGGAGCAAATTATGTTCCATGCTTTTGTAATTATGTCAAAATGACATAATTATTTACAACCAAATATAACCATTAAAAAGGTATTATTTCATATATTGCTGTTGAATCAGTGTCTGCATGTATGGAAGTGTGGTCTGGGGCTTTCCATTTCAGAATCTTGCTGACATCACAACTCTTTCAATTTATTTTTCCATTTTTGTCTAATTTTTCTTACAAAAGTGTTAATCTGACATAGGTTAGTTAACATTCCCTAGAAATAGAGTTCCTTGAATTACTTTTTTTTATTGTGTTAAATTGTATGTAACATAAATTTGCCATGTTAACCATTTTAAAGTTTGAAATTAAGTTGCATTTACTTCATGCACAATGTGTAACCATCATCCCTCTCTACTCCAGTCCCATTTATAAAACCACAAAAAGAACTTGTATAATTAAAGATTCTCTCTCCATTTATTCCTCTTCCTTACCTTTGAAAACACTAATCTATCTCTATAGTTTTGTTTATTGGGGATATTTCATATGAGTAAGATCATGTTAACATATAGACTTTTGTATATGGCTTCTTCTCTTGTCAGTGCCTTTTGATTACCTTTTCCCTGCAGGGAAGTCCCTCCCAATTTTGAGTTATTCCTGACCAAGGAGACAGGGTTGCAGAGATGGTATATTTCCTTCCATTTTCTATGCAGTCATCTGAATCTGCTTGCCTAAAAGGTGTCCAACACTCTTGTGCTGCACTCCAGTGGTCTTGCTAAGACACTCTAGCCATAATATTGTTATTGATTCATTTTCCATTTTTCTTGGGGAAGAAACATTGGTATTTTTATTCAGTCATTTTGCTCTACCCTCTCAGACCAAGGGATCAAAAATTACTTTGTGCTGGCATGGTGCTGCATGCCTGTAATCCCAGTGACTTGGGAGGCTGAGGTAGGAGGATCACAATTTCAAAGCCAACCTCAGCAACTTAGTGAGGCCCTAAGCAACTTAGCAAGATCCTGTTTCAAAAGAAAAAAGGAAAAACGTTCTGGGGATGTGACTCAGTGGTTAAGAGCCTATGGGTTCGATCTCTGTTACCAAAAAAAATTGTTCAAAAGTGAAACCTCACAAAAATTCACCACACACACACACACACACACACACACACACACACACCACAACACAGATACTTGAAGTAATACGCAGAACAATAGGATCCTAAGAGTACATTTTCAAATGCAGATATCCAGGCCAGCATTCCCATAATGATGAGATAACTGGGAGTCAATAGGGACCTGACCAGCCAGGGTCCATCAGGTGTTCAATGACAGAGTCAAGCATAAGTGTTAATCCTTTCTAACCTCTTTTTTCTCTGCCTCTATCCCTAAGATTTCTCCACCCCTTTGCAAGAATTCATATCTCTACTGGAGTCATTGGATTGCAATAATGACAAAAGTGGCAAAATTAAGCTTATTAAAGGCCCATTGATGCAGAGGCACAAACAAATGGAATCAACATGCTCACTGAAAAAGAATTGAGAGCAATGGGGCCTCCTCAGTGCCTCTTAAGGGCTCTGGAAAATTACATAAACAGCCTAGTCACTTCCGACTCTCCCTAGCACACTAGTCAGAGAGGTCTCCATTCAAGCATTAGTTTTATAATGACTCCTATATTTTCCCTTGCCAGGATCAGAGAATAGTTCAACAATTTAAAAAGTCCTGCTGATGGGCAGCAGACGTTAAATAATCCAAGGCTACTTCAACTGTATTTCCATACTGACAAGAGCTTTGGGCTGGACTTTTGGTAGCAGGCTTTTTAGAATCTCAAGGACCTGCTGGCTCTAGTTCTTTCTAAAAAGTTTCATTTGCTTCTCTATGTGCCTCTTCAATTCCTCAGCCTGTTGCTAAGTTACATCTCTTTCATCACTCTTACCTTCTAGTACTTGCTCCCTCCCTTATTCCTTCCAAAGTATATAACTGTATCTTGGCTTATATCCCAAGTAGGAACTAACCATTTTGCATTTCAAGATCACAGACTTTAAAGAGTGATCTTCCAGATTATTTTGCAGGTGGTAAAACTGAGTCTCCAGATTAGTCAGGCAGCTTTCCTTATGACAAACATTAAAGTGGTGGTGAACCAGTAAAAAGTTTCTCAGGGCTCTCAGCCTAGTACCCCTTCTAATTTTCAGTAAATCATGGAGGTAAGAAAATGGAATAAGGAATTTAGATGGACAGCAGAATCCTGTCTGTAATCAACTCTGTTACCCATGAGAACTTTCTTTTCCTCTGAACACTTTCCTTCCAAACTAGCTGGTGCCCTACTCATTATCTGACCATCTCATATGGTGTAGTGGAAAGAGTTCTGAACTTCTGGCTCTGAAATTAACATTTTGTGTGATCTTAGTCCCCTCCCTTTCTCTCTTGGGAGCCCAACTTCCCCACTTGCAAAATGAGGAAATTTGAATAGATTATTTCTTTGGTTCTCTATTTCCAACTAGTTAAGAGGTCTAATATACATAGAACACACTCTGTAAAGTTAAGTTTACCTGTGAGTTGGATGATTTTTAAGGACATTTGAGCTTCCTTTCCTTACAGGTCTTCTGTAAGAACCAAATAAGGTAATATATCTGTAATAAGATGGAAAAAATGGAATTTTCCCCAAATCCTCTCACAGTAGACATTTTAGCAACTATCACAGATCACTAGATTTCTATTCCGAAGCCACTTATCATCTTGATAGTGATGATTTTGCTTGGGATAAAATCTGTCCACTTAAAATTTTACAAAACTACTAAATTTCTCAGCCTCCTGTTTAGATAGAGGTGGCCATGTGGTACTATTCTGCCCAAGAAAATTTAGGCAGAGATATTTGAGTGAGGCACCCCTGAAGTCTTTTGAAAGAAAATGTTATGGACATATCTGTCCTTTGCCTTTCAAGAAGGTAGTTGAAGTTCTGGCAATCATCTTGAGGATACATATATGATGGATGCAATTTAAGGATAAAGAGTGAAAAGTTAGAAGACTTCTGTGTCCTGGTAATACTGTAAAGTTGAAATACCAGCCATGGCCTGACTTTTAGTCTTTTTATTTAGGTACTGGAGATTGCTTTACCACTGAGCCATATCTTCAATCCTATGTATTTATTTATTTATCTATTTTTCAAACAGAGCATTGCTAAGCTACTGAGGGTTTTGCTAAGTTGCTGGGGTATGCCTCAAACATGAAATTCTCATGTCTCAGCATCTCAAGTCACAGGTGTGTGCTACCATGCTCAGCTTTGGTCATCTTCTATGAGAGAAAAGCAACTCCTTATCTTGTATAAACCAGAGATACTTTGTTGTTGTTGTTGTTGTTTTCAATGACATGCTAACACTTGATCCTAAACACTACATAGTTTGGAATAATTGTTTTATATAAGCTCAATGGAATAGGACCTTAGACCCCTAAGGATATGCTGAAATGAAAATAAATAATCCATTCACCTGAGAATGATGGGTATTATTAACCTTGGTCTGTTTTTTCTGAGCATTGAGATAAATAGAGTATCCAAGTTTAAGGTAGAACAGAATCAGTTTTCATATTATATAAAGAGGGAACATATGAACCCTGAGCAGCATGTTGAGAAAAGAAAAAACGTGGGAGAAGATGGAGAAAACTTTGGGGCAGCAGAGGGGGAAAGATGAATATAAGATATAAAGAATGTCTAATGGTGATTTTAAAGTCCTTTCTTGTGTGCATGTGTGTGATATAAACTAATTTCTTCATTCTCCCCTACCAAAATTTATGTAAATATTCAGTTTTCAATATTTTTTCAGAAGTTTCTATGGGGTGGGGGGCTTAAAGAAGAAGGAAAGGGGAATATCATAACCAGAAAACCTCAAACCAACTGATATAAATAGGAAGTGCTATACTATTTTTCAAAACATGAAGTCCTAGCTAAGGAAACTCAAAAGTTGATAATTCAATGACTCTACAAATGTAAGAACTGGCGGAGGGGGTCTCTCTGCCTTTCTCATGGTGCCACAGTTTCTGGTGTCACATTCAGACCGAACAAAACTTAGCAGAATGCTTCTCATGTGGATGTGTTTCTGCTCTCCTCCCCCAACCAATACAGCGCATGTGTGATAATGCTTGGAGACTTTTGTTTTAATGTTAATAATGTAGAGAGTTTGTTACTGGTATCTACAAGTAGAGAATATGGATACTGTTAAACATCCTGCAGTATACAAGAGAATACTCCTCCAATGAAGAATAATATAGCCACAAATGTCAAAGTGTAAAGCAGCTATTGAGAAATGCTGAACTAGTGGAAGAAGCTATACTTTTCTTTATGCTTCTGAGAAAACTTTTCATGCTTCATTGGTCAAAACTGGATTACAGGCCTATCCTCAAACTCACTGACAAGGAAAATGGAACACCAGTTTTAACATAGAGAAATCAAGAGCTACCACTGAGTCTATTAACTCTTTTAAAAGCAAGGAGGAGGGCATTGATGTTGGACAGATAATCACCAATCTTGGCTACAGGAGCACAGCTAGCATCTGTGTAACACATGTTAAAGTCTCAAGCATGGGACTTGGTATATAACTACTCATATGAATTTATTAAAATTTTTACTTAAAAAGATACAATAAAATGATATTAAGGCTGGAGAGATAACTCAGTTGGTAAAGTGCTTGCCTCGCAAGCAAAAGGCCCTGGGTTCAATCCCCTGCACCGCAAAAATAAATAAATAAATAAATAAATAAATAAATAAATAAATAAATAAATAAATAAAATGATATTATTAAACTAAGCGGATGACACTTTCACAGGAAAATTCAATTACTTCAGTCTGAGGGTAAAGGGTGAGTGTCTTCCTTACATTTATTGTATCGACCCTGGGGTATTCATCAAATGAGAACTGCCTGACCCTGTCTTCCCAGATAACTCAGAGCATAGGAGAATGTGAGGATTACTTAACATCAGACTACAAGGCATGATGCCTACTTGCAACAATACAAAAGAGGGAATAGATACCTAATATGTTTCCTACCTGCTGGTGAAAGGAGGCCAGGGAGGTGCAGGCAGACAGGTCAAGCACAATGGCAGAGGGATGACACATAATCATGGTTCAGTTAGAATTCAACCAGACAGCTAAGCAGAATTGAAACCAAGTAGTGCCCACTACAGGGTGAGGACCATTTACCATCCAGGCAGCCTATTAGTGAGCAGCAAGATGCAGTCATAAGATACAAAGGACAGACTGATTAAGAGAACAAGGTTTGGAATCATAGTGAAGGGGAGAAACTGAAAGCATTTTCTTTAAAATCCAGAACAAGTCAAGGATGTTCATTCTCACTGCTCCTATTCAATACAGTACTACAAATTCTAGCCAGAGCAATTAGGCAACAGAAAGAAATAAAAGAGATAAAAATAGGAGAGGAAGAAGTCAAATTATCACTGTTTACAGATGATATGATCTTAGAAGATCTAAAAATTTTCATTGGAAGACTGCTAGTGCTAATAAATTCAGCAAAAGAGCAAGTTAAAAAATCAACATACAAAAATCAATAGTTGTCCTATACACCAGTAATGAATCTGCTGAGAAAGAAATCAGAAATGGGATTCCATCAATCCCATTCTCAATAACCACACACACACACAACACCTTGGGAGTAAATCTAACAAAGGAGGTGAAATACCTCTGAAATGAAAGCTATAGAATAGTGAAGAAAGAATTTGAAGGAAACACAAGCAGATGGAAAGATCTCCCCTAGACAGGCACTATTATGTACAACAACAATAAAAACAAAATAAGGAAAAAAGAAAAAGAGAACAGGGTTTGGAGTCAGCCACACCTAGGTTCCAATTCGGCCTTTCTGTCTCTCTGTAAATGTAACTTCAACAAATTACTTAACTTCTCTGAACTTTGGTAAGAGCCCTGGAGGACACAAGTAAGAGGAGAAGAGGAAAAGAGATGGTGATAGCAACAGGATTCCTCCTTATAATTTCAGAGCTACATTCAACAAAGTTCCTGCACAAAATAAAATCAAGCTTCTACACTAACCCTAGAGAAAGAACTGTTAAGCAAGGGTAGCCATTTGTATTCTAGCAAAACTTAAATGGTATAGACTTGTCAGAAGTCAGTACTAATCCTTCTCTGTGAAAGCATTATAGAAGAATTATTGAATTGTTACTCTGTGTTCTGTTCTGTATAATTTCTCTTACTACTTTATTCCAAACTGATCTCTGCATACTGTCAAACCCTATATTAGTTAGGATGCATGACTGATAGTTGTGACAGAAAGACTCCCAAATATAATGGTTTAAATGAGGTCGACATTTATCTCACTGATAGTCTGGCCCTATATCCAAGGTGTAGAGATTTGACAGTGACAGAAATGTAGGTCTCTGCTACCTTGTTATCTGACATCTTTCAGTACATGACTTCTATCTTATGGTCCTGGATGGTTTTTCTTGCTCCTCCTATCATGTCTACATTCTGGTCAGTGGAAAATTGAGAATATCATAAAAGAGAGAATGGAGAATGGGGAAACAAATATTATTCTTTACAGATACTACCTCTTGACTTGAATACCTAAATACTTCTCTCAGCACAGAGAAAATATTCACCCTATTCCAGAAAATATAACCCAAAAATCTCCATATTTGCTAATTTTGGTTCAAAGTCCAGGATTTCCAAGTGACATGCAATTCTTTCCATCAGATCTGAATGGGATGTAGTTTCATATAGGCTGGTGAACTATAAACTATGAGATATTTATCTCCCCCCATACCCCAACACTCCATATATATTGGTGGAATAGGACCAAGCAAGTGCATTAACACTTCCACTTCCACTTGGAAAAGAAAATAATGAGAAACATCTAGCCATCAAGGCTTCATAGCAAAGATCATGTTTTGTGCAGAGCAATTTCAAAAATTTCCTGACCAACAATTGAGGTGATATTGTTGCTTAGCTCTAGAGGTCCCTGGCTCTGTTTCCAGGGAACATCACCTTTGTCTGTTGTTCTCTGTAGTCCCTGGCTTTCCCTGTGTGTTTTGCAATGTTCATTATTATCTGTGTGACCCATTCTGTAGTGGGCATTAGAGAGTGTTCATTCCTGTGGATTATTTAGCTTTTTTAGCCTTCTTCCTGTTCAGGCCAGGAACTCATATTTAATTTAGGGATTAAAAATGAGATTATTTTGCAGGCAAGGGAAACAATTTCTTTGGCAATACATTTTACCCAAAAACATCTTTGTTCCTTCCCACTTCTCTGTTTTATGTTCACACTAATAATATCTTCATTTCTTTTAGGTAAATCAATACAGAATTATAATTATTGCTTTACGCAGTTGTCTTTCTTTTTTTATTGTAAACAACTGGGATACATGTTGTTTCTCTGTTTGTACATAGAGTAAAGGCATACCATTTGTGTAATCACAAATTTACATAGGGTGATGTTGGTTGATTCATTCTGTTATTTTTCCCCTTCCCCCCACCCCTCCCATCCCTCTTTTCCCTCTATACAGTCCTTCCTTCCCCCATTCTTACCCCCCTCCCTAACCCTCACTCTAACCCTAAAACTAACCCCTCCCATGCCCCATTATGTATCATCATCCACTTATCAGCGAGCTCATTCTTCCTTTGGTTTTTTGAGATTGGCTTATCTCACTTAGCATGATATTCTCCAATTTCGTCCATTTGCCTGCAAATGCCATAATTTTATCATTCTTTATGGCTGAGTAATATTCTATTGTATATATATGCCACAGTTTCTTTATCCATTCATCAACTGAAGGGCATCTAGATTGGTTCCACAATCTGGCTATGGTGAATTGAGCAGCAATGAACATTGATGTGGCTGAATCTCTGTAGTATGCTGATTTTAAGTCCTTTGGGTATAGACCAAGGAGTGGGATAGCTGAGTCAAATGGTAGTTCCATTCCAAGTTTTCTAAGGAATCTCCATACTGCCTTCCAGAGTGGCTGCACTAATTTGCAACCCCACCAGCAATGTATGAGTGTACCTTTTTCCCCACATCCTTGCCAACACCTGTTGTTGCTTGTATTCTTGATAATCGCCATTCTGATTGGGGTGAGATGGAATCTTAGGGTAGTTTTGATTTGCATTTCTCTTATTACTAGAGATGCTGAACATTTTTCCATATGTTTGTTGATTGTTTGTAGGTCTTCTTCTGTGAAGTGTCTGTTCTTTTCCTTAGATCATTTGTCGATTGGGTTATTTGTAGTCTTGGTGTTGAGTTTTTGGAGTTCTTTATAGATTCTGGAGATTAGGGCTCTGTCTGATGTATGATTGGCAAAGATTTTCTCCCACTCTGTAGGCTCTTTCCTCACATTGCTGACAATTTCCTTTGCTGAGAGAAAGCTTTTTAGTTTGAATCTATCCCAGTTGTTGATTCTTGCTTTCATTTCATGTGCTTTGGGAGTCCTGTTGAGGAAGTCTGGTCCTAAGCCGACATGTTGAAGATCTGGACCTACTTTTTCTTCTATAAGATGCAAGGTCTCTGATCTGATTCTGAGGTCCTTAATCCATTTTGAGTTTAGTTTCGTGCACGGTGAGAGATATGGGTTTAGTTTCATTCTGTTGCATATGGATTTCCAATTGTCCCAGCACCATTTGTTGAAGAGGCTATCTTTTCTCCATTGCATATTTTTGACACCTTTGTCTAGTATGAGAAAATTATATTTATTTGGGTTTGTGTCCATGTCCTCTATTCTGTACCATTGATCTACCTGTCTATTTTGGTACCAATACCATGCCGTTTTTGTTACTATTGCTTTGTAGTAGAGTTGAAGTTCTGGTATTGCAATACCCCCTGCTTCATTTTTCCTGCGAAGGATTGCTTTAGCAATTCTGGGTTTCTTATTCTTCTAGATGAATTTCATGATTGCTTGCTCTATTTCTGTAAGGTACGTCATTGGGATTTTAATTGGAATTGCATTGAATCTGTAATAAACTTTTGGTAGTATGGCCATTTTGACAATATTAATTCTGCCTATCCAGGAACATGGGAGATCTTTCCATCTTCTAAGGTTTTCTTTAATTTCTTTCTTTAGTGTTCTGTAGTTCTCATTGTAGAGGTCTTTCACCTCTTTTGTTAGATTGATTCCCAAGTATTTTATTTTTTTTGAGGCTATTGTGAATGGGGAAGTTTTCCTAACTTCTCTTTCTGAAGATTCATCACTTATGTATAAAAATGCATTAGATTTATGAGCATTGATCTTATATCCCACTACTTTACTGAATTCACTTATGAGTTCTAAGAGTTTTCTGGTGGAATTTCCTGGTTCCTCTAAGTATATAATCATATCATCAGCAAATAGGGATAGTTTGAGTTCTTCTTTTCCTATTCGTATCCCTTTAATTTCTTTGGTCTGTCTAATTGCTCTGGCTAGAGTTTCAAGGACGATATTGAATGGGAGTGATGAGAGAGGACATCCCTGCCTTGTTCCAGATTTTAGGGGGAATGCTTTCAGTTTTTCACCATTAAGAATGATATTAGCTATGGGCTTAGCGTAGATGGCCTTTACAATGTTAAGGAACGTTCGCACTATCCCTATTTTTTCTAGTGTTTTGAGCATGAAGGGGTGCTGTATTTTATCAAATGCTTTTTCTACATCTATTGAAATAATCATGTGATTCTTGACTTTAAGTCTATTGATATGGTGAATGACATTTATTGATTTCCTGATGTTGAACCAACCTTGCATCCCTGGGATGAAACCCACTTCATCATGGTGCATTATCTTTTTAATATGTTTTGTATGCGATTTTCTAAAATTTTGTTCAGAATTTTTGTGTTGATGTTCATTAAAGATATTGGTCTGCAATTTTCTTTCCTCGATGTGTCTCTGTCTGGTTTAGGTATCAGGGTGATATTGGCTTCGTAAAATGAGTTTGGGAGAGTTCCCTCCTCTTCTATTTCATAGAATACTTTGAAAAGTATTGGAATGAGCTCTTCTTTAAAGGTTTTGTAGAACTCGGCTGAGAAACCATCAGGTCCTGGACTTTTCTTTGTTGGTAGGCTTTTGATGACTTCTTCTATTTCATTACTTGAAATTGGTCTATTTAAATTGTGTATGTCCTCCTCGTTTAGTTTAGTCAATTCATACATCTCTAGAAACTTGTTGATATCTTCGAAATTTTCAATTTTGTTGGAGTATAGATTTTCAAAATAGCTTCTAATTATGTTTTGTCTTTCAGTCGTGTCTGTTGTGATATTTCCTTGTTCATTCAGAATTTTGGTGATTTGGGTTTTCTCTCGTCTTCTCTGTCTTAGTGTGGCTAAAGGTTTATCAATTTTGTTTATTTTTTCGAAGAACCAACTATTTATTTTGTCAATTTTTTGTATTTTTTTTTGTTTCAATTTCGTTGATTTCAGCTCTGACATTAACTATTTCTTGTCTTCTACTACTTTTGGCATTGGTCTGTTCTTCTTTTTCTAGGGCTTTGAGCTGTAGTGTTAGGTCGTTTATTTGTTGAGTTTTACTTCTTTTATTGAATGTGCTCCATGAAATAAATTTTCCTCTAAGTACTGCTTTCATAGTGTCCCAGAGATTTTGATATGATGTTTCTTTGTTCTCATTTACCTCTAAGAATTTTTAATTTCCTTCCTAATATCTTCTGTTATCCATTCATCATATAATAGCATATTGTTTCATCTCCAGGTGTTGGAGTAGTTTCTGTTTTTTACTCTTTCATTTATTTCTAACTTCAATCCATTATGATCTGATAGAATACAAGGAAGTGTCTCTATCTTCTTGTATTTGCTAACATTAGCTTTGTGGCATAATATATGGTCTATTTTAGAAAAGGATCCATGTGCTGCTGAGAAGAAAGTGTATTCACTCTTCGTTTTATGGTATATTCAATAAATGTCTGTTAAATCTAAATTATTGATTGTGTTATTGAGTTCTATGGTTTCTTTGTTCATTTTTTGTTTGGAAGATCTGTCCAGTGGTGAGAGAGGCATGTTAAAATCACCTAGTATTATTGTATTATGGTCTATTTGGTTTCTGAGATTGAGAAGGATTTGTTTGACATACATGGGTGAGCCACTGTTTGGGGCATAGATATTTATGATTGTTATGTCTTGCTGATTTATGGTTCCCTTAAGCAGTATGAAATGTCCTTCATTATCCCTTCTGACTAACTTGGCTTGAAGTCCACTTTATCTGAAATGAAGATGTATACCCCAGCTTTTTTGCTGGGTCCATGTGCATGGTATGTTTTTTCCCATCCTTTCACCTTTAGTCTATGGTATCTCTTTCTATGAGATGAGTCTCTTGCAGGCAACATATTGTTGGATCTTTCTTTTTAATCCAATCTGCCAGTCTATGTCTTTTGATTGATGAATTCAGGCCATTAATATTCAGGGTTATTATTGAGATATGATTTGTATTCCCGGTCATTTGACTCATTTTATTCATTTATTTGTTTATTTTTGACACGAATTGGTTCCTCTTTATTTGACAGTTCCTTTAGGATAGCTCCTCCCTTTGCTGATTTGCTTCTTTGTTTTTCATCTCTTCCTCATGGAATATTTTGCTGAGAATGTTCTGTAATGCTGGCTTTCTTTTTGTATATTCTTTTAGCTTTTGTTTATCATGGAAGAATTTTATTTCATCGTCAAATCTGAAGGTAAGTTTTGCTGGGTTTAAGATTCTTGGTTGGCATCCATTTTCTTTTAGGACTTGAAAAATGTTATTCCAGGCCCTTCTAGCTTTTAAGGTCTGGATTGAAAAATCTGCTGATATCCATATTGGTTTCCCCCTGAATGTAATTTGGTTCTTTTCTCTCACAGTCTTTAAGATTCTGTCTTTATTTTGTATGTTAGGTATTTTCATTATAATGTGCCTTGGTGTGGGTCTGTTGTAATTTTGTGTATTTGGAGTCCTATAAGTCTTGTGAACTTGATTTTCCATTTCATTCTTCAGATTTGGGAAATTTTCTGAAATTATCTCATTGGATAGATTGTTCATTCCTTTGGTTTGTTTCTCTAAGCCTTCCTCAATCCCAATAATTCTCAAATTTGGCCTTTTCATGATATCCCATAGTTCTTGGAGATTCTGTTCATGGTTTCTTACCATCTTCTCTGTTTGTTCCACTTTGTTTTCAAGGTTAAATATTTTGTCTTCAATATCTGAGATTCTGTCTTCCAGGTGTTCTATCCTATTCGTTATGCTTTCTATGGAGTTCTTAATTTGGTTTATTGTTTCCTTCATTTCAAGGATTTCTGTTTGTTTTTTTTTCAATATCTCTAACTCTTTATTGAAATGATCTTTTGCTTCCTGTATTTGCTCTTTTAACTGTCAATTGGTGAATTCATTCAATGCCTGCATTTGCTCTTTCATTTCATCGTTTGTTTCCCTTATCATGTTAATTATGTACATTCTGAGCTCCCTTTCTGACATTTCTTCTGCCATGCTGTCATTGGATTTTATTGATGTAACATCCAGATTTGTTTGGGGCATTTTCTTCCCTTGTTTTCTCATATTGTTCAGGTATCAGTGGACTGCTGAGATGTTGCAGATTTCCTCTATTGATTTATAATGTCCCTGAAGATTGCTAGTGTATCCCCTCTTATCCTTCAGTAGCCTGAAGTCTTAGAGGAAGTTGATACTGTGGTGCTCCCCAAGGAAGCTGCCTCTCTAGGGGTGGTGGTCTTCAGATGGGGTATAGTCCCTGCTAGTGGGCAGAGGTGCCTCTACTTGTTGACCAATGGTCATCCAAAGGGGAACTAGGCTGCGGGCTGAGGCAAGACCTGTTTGTGCCTGTGTCTTTGGTTTTACTGTCCTTGTGGGAAAACCTCACCCGGCGGGGAAGACTCACCCGGTGGGGAGGTCTCGCTGGTCAGTTCCCCTCCTAGAGGTTCCCCTCGGTGCACAACTACCGCCTGGGCAGGGCAGCTTTCCCAGGCAACGTTCCCAGGGGCCAGGACCTACCTCCTGGGCCTGGGAGCCTCACCCTTCACAGACGAGTCTCCTTAGGTTGCCCCTCCTCAGAGAAGCTGCCCGCAGTCCTGGAACCTTGCTCCGCCCCTCAGCTTGTGTCTGTGTAGCTCTTTCAACAAAAGGCGCCTAGTTCCCCGGACCGGACCGTGCTTTGCACCTAATCGCCTGCCTATGCGACCCCTCCTCTGAGCAGCTATCTGGAGCCTCGTATACGTGTTCCGAGCCCCAGTGACCCACTGCTGGCCTCTTCCTCTAGGCAGCTACCCGGTGTTCTGTGTGGGCGCTTGGAGACCAAGCAACTCACTGCGCACCTCCACCTCCTCAGGACAGCGCCCCCGCCCGTTGTTCAGGAGGTTGCTGAGTCCAAATAGCTCGCCGCCCAGCTCTTCCTCTGGCAGCCGCCGAAGCCCCGGCAGGTTGCTCCGAAACCAAGCGGTGTGCTGCGCGGCCTCCTCTGCAAAGTTCCCCGCTGTCCATGTTTACCGCTCCAGTGGGGGGAGGGGTGTCTCGCCGGGCAACTCTACTTCACAAAGTTCCCTGCGTTCTGAGGCTACCGCCCCATCCGGGACGCCTCCCCAACGGGGAGAGACTCACCCGGTGGCTTTGAGTTGGTCCCAAGTCACTCACTATCTCCTCTTTTGTATCCTGAGTCCTGGAGCAACATGAAATGCAGCCGCCCTCTAGTCTGCCAACTTGAAAACCTCTGCAGTTGTCTTTCTAATGAGATAAGATGTAGAAATAATTATTAAAACACATAGTATATACTATACTTATCTACCATTTTGTATGCCTCTTCATTCCTTCAAGTGGGTTTGAGTTAATATATAGTATCCTTTCATTTCAGCCTAAAGGACTCATTTTAATAATTCTTGTAGGAAGCTTTGCTAATAAGTAATTATCTCAGTTTTAGACTACCTAGAAATGTCCTAAGTTGTTTATTTTTGAAGCACACCTGTGCTTGATATAGAATTGTTTGTTGAAGAGAGTGACATCAACAGACAATAGGGTAGTATATACTAGCCTTCACTCTGCCACACATAAACAAAATAGGCTATTATCCACCAAGAAAAATAGCCTTAAGAGGGTCCAATTAAGAACTGAAACAACGCAGTGGAGTAAAGATAAAGAATAACCTCAGAGAAAGAACCACTGGGGAGATAGACATAAAATATCTGGAGATTACTAGGAATAAAAGAAAATCATGTGAGCTTCATTATGAGTTACATAGTGGGTGCCAATATAATCCTCAACAATTTGCCGTACAGAGGACACTAGCATACTGGCACTAGTGAAGCAACCAAAACCATCTCCACTGTGACCCTCCAGATACAGATGCTGTTGTGCCTACCCCCAAGAAGGAGCCACTGTTGTGATACCCAGGAACCAGGATCACTATCCCTCCAAACAGGGCATGTGCTTAGATTATGAAGTTGCGTGCAATTACATACATGCACATACACCAGGTCCTCATTTCATGGCTGCACCACAGGCATCTCTGCCTCAGACAGACATCAGAACTACTGCTCATGTGTCCCGTTCTACACTGGGTCCCATATTTGTTTGTTATGACATCAAAATCAACAACAAGAAGAACAAAAATAAATATGTGGGACTGCATGAAACTAAACGTTTTCTGCATAGCAAAGGAAATAGTCAATAAAATAAAAAGTCAACATATAGAACTGAAGAAAATATGTCCAAATTAAATATCTGATAAAGGTATTAAATAATACCAAATATATATTATATAATATATAATAACATTCAAATATATAAAGAACTCATACAAAAGACCAAAAATAAATTAATGAATAAATAAATCATTTGATTGAGAAATAAGAAAAAAGATCTGAATAGACATTTCTTCAAAGAAGACATACATATGGTTAATAGAAGACATACATATGGTTAATAGGTGCATGGAAAGGTACACAACTTCACTAGCCAGGAAAATGCAAATTATAGCCACATAATAAACTTTCCCTGTTAAAATGGTTATTTTCACAAAGATTAGAGATAAATACTGGTGAGAATGGAAAAAGGAAACCCTTGTGCACTGTTGGTGGGAATGTGAACTGTTAAATCTCTGTGGAGAAAAATATGAAGGTTTCTCAAAAAAAATAAAAATAGTACTACAACTTAAGCCAGCAATCCTTCTTCTGAACATATATATATGAGTGAAACAAATTCAGCAGCTTATAAATATATCTGCACTACTATCTTCATTGCACCATTATTCACAATATACAAAACATGGTAATGACCTAAATGACTATCAGTGAATAAAAAACAGATACAGAAATTGTCACACACACACACACACACACACACCAGGGGAGTGGGGTGTGGAAAATGGGGAGATGTTGATGAAAGTTTACAAACTTACATTTATAAGAAAAATAAGTTTGGAGACCTAATGTATAGCATGGTCACTATAGTTAATAATATGTTATGTGCTTGAAATTCTCTAAGAAAATTCCCACCACATTAACAGTTTTCTCCCCATATTAAAAAAGCAAGTATGTGAACTGACTGATGAATGTGCTAATTAACTTGATTGTGATAATTATTTAACAACGTTACATGTTTACCAAATCATTACATTTTATATATGGGCCAAGCTACCTAACATTGTCTGACTTGTCAGTTCTTAATCGAACATACTTGAGAAAGGCTTGGGGACCTTATCTCCTGCAAACACCATTTCCTTGAAGCCATCATTGCTAATCACCTAAAGTCCATCTTTTTCATAGAATTTTGGGAGTAACAAGAGGCAACTAACACAAATCAAGATATTTTTCAGTACCACTACAGTTGGTGGCTATGTTGTTACTATGTGGTCTGACTTACAAGATATCACTAGCAATAATATTAAAAAATGTTTTGCAGTGGAATAATTAAAGATACCAGATTTCTAGTCTATCATGTTTATGTTCTTTCCCTACATCAATTAATTTGCTAAATCCTATATCAGTGCCTCAAATCTGGCACCTAATTCTGTTTAAGTTAGGATACATAATGTGATTAATTTAACTGAGGAACACAAAATGCAATGGATTGAAAAGACAGAAGCTTATTTGTCATGGAAAATTCAGGTAAGTAGTCCAAGAGTTGATAGTACTGGACACTTAAAGTATTAACACTAAAGTTTCTTTGATTTTTCACCATTTTTTATTTCTGCTAACATATATTAATTATAAATGATATTTCCATATGTGCATATAGCATGCACTATTTAAATACAACCTCTCTTTATTCACCTTCTCATCATATACCCTTTCCAACCTCTATTAATCACTGTTCTACATTTGAGTCAATATATTTTATCTTCTACATAGGCAAAAGAACACACAGTACGTGTCTTTCTGTGTCCGTCTTATTTTACTTCATATAATATCCTCCAGTCCCATTATTTTTGTGGCAAATGACAGGATTTCATTCTTCTTTGTGACTGAATAATACTCCCTTTTTGTATATATACCAAAATATTAATCCATTCATCTCTTGACAGTTTCTTAGGCTGATTACATATCTTGGCTAATTATGAGTAGTGCCACAATAAATATGGGTGTGTAGGTATCATATGCTGATTTTATTTCCTGTGTATATATAGTCAGAAATTGTACAGCTGGATCATATAATAGTACTATTTTTTGTTTTTCAAGGAAACTCCAGACTGTTTTTCATAATGGCTGTACTAAACTACATTCCCATGAATAGTGTATAAAAGTTCCTCTTAGGAGGGAACCCTCCCAAACTCATTCTATGAAGCCAATATCACCCTGATACCTAAACCAGACAGAGACACATTGAGGAAAGAAAATTTCAGACCAATATCCTTAATGAACATTGACGCAAAAATTCTCAACAAAATTTTTGCAAATCACATACAAAAATATATTAAAAAGATAGTGCACCACGATCAAGTGGGTTTTATCCCAGGGATGCAAGGTTGGTTCAACATCAGGAAATCAATAAATGTCATTCACCATATCAATAGACTTAAAGTCAAGAATCACATGATTATTTCGATAGATGCAGAAAAAGCATTTGATAAAATACAGCACCCCTTCATGCTCAAAACACTAGAAAAAATAGGGATAGTGGGAACATTCCTTAACATTGTAAAAGCCATCTACGCTAAGCCCATGGTCAATATCATTCTCAATGGTGAAAAACTGAATGCATTCCCTCTAAAAACTGGAACAAGGCACGGATGCCCTCTTTCACCACTTGTATTCAACATCGTCCTTGAAACTCTAGCCAGAACAATTAGACAAACCAAAGAAATTAAAGGGATACGAATAGGAAAAGAAGAACTCAAACTATCCCTGTTCACTGATGACATGATTATATATTTAGAGGAACCTGGAAACTCCACCAGAAAACTTTTAGAACTCATAAGTGAATTCAGTAAAGTAGCAGGATACAAGATTAATGCTCATAAATCCAATGCATTTTTATACATAAGTGATGAATCTTCAGAAAGAGAAGTTAGGAAAACTACCCCATTTACAATAGCCTCGAAAAAAAAATACTTGGGAATCAATCTCACAAAAGAGGTGAAAGACCTCTACAATGAGAACTACAGAACACTAAAGAAAGAAATTAAAGAAAACCTTAGAAGATGGAAAGATCTCCCATGTTCTTGGATAGGCAGAATTAATATTGTCAAAATGGGCAAGCAACCAAAAGTGCTATACAAATTCAATGCAATTCCAATTAAAATCCCAATGACGTACCTTACAGAAATAGAGCAAGCAATTATGAAATTCATCTGGAAGAATAAGAAACCCAGAATAGCTAAAGCAATCCTTAGCAGAAAGAGCGAAGCAGGGGGTATAAAATACCAGATCTTCAACTCTACTACAAAGCAATAGTAACAAAAACGGCCTGGTATTGGTACCAAAATAGACAGGTAGATCAATGGTACAGAAGAGAGGACATGGACACAAACCCAAATAAATACAATTTTCTCATACTAGACAAAGGGGCCAAAAATATGCATTGGAGAAAAGATAGCCTCTTCAACAAATGGTGCTGAGAAAACTGGAAAACCATATGCAACAGAATGAAATTAAACCTTATCTCTCACCCTGCACAAAACTCAACTCAAAGTGGATCAAGGACCTTGGAATTAGACCAGAGACCCTGCATCTCATAGAAGAAAAAGTAGGTCCAAATCTTCAACATGTCGTCTTAGGATCAGACTTCCTTAACAGGACTGCCATAGCACAAAAAATAAAAGCAAGAATCAACAACTGGGATAGATTCAAACTAAAAAGCTTTCTCTCAGCAAAGGAAACTATCAGCAATCTGAAGAGAGAACCTACAGAGTGGGAGAAAATCTTTGCCACTCATTCTTCAGATAGAGAGCTAATTTACAGAATATATAAAGAACTCAAAAAACTCTACACCAAGAATACAAATAATCCAATTAACAAATGGGCTAAGGATATGAACAGACACTTCACAGAAGAAGATGTACAAGCAATCAACAGATATATGAAAAAATGTTCCACATCTCTAGTAATAAGAGAAATGCAAATCAAAACTACCCTAAGATTCCATCTCACCCCAATTAGAATGGCGATTATCAAGAAAACAAGCAACAATAGGTGTTGGCGAGGATGTGGGGAAAAAGGTACACTCATACATTGCTGGTGGGGCTGAAAATTAGTGCAGCCATTCTGGAAAGCAGTATGGAGATTCCTCAGAAAACTTGAATGGAACCACCATTTGACCCAGCTATCCCACTCCTTGGCCTATACCCAAAGGACTTAAAATCAGCATACTACAGAGATACAGCCACATCAATGTTCATTGCTGCTCAATTCACCATAGCCAGATTGTGGAACCAACCTAGATGTCCTTCAATTGATGAATGGATAAAGAAACTGTGGCATATATATACAATGGAATATTACTCAGCCATAAAGAATGATAAAGTTATGGCATTTGCAGGCAAATGGATGAAATTGGAGAATATCATGCTAAGTGAGATAAGCCAATCTCAAAAAACCAAAGGATGAATGATCTCACTGATAAGCAGATGATGATATATAATGAGGGTGGGAGGAGTTAGCGTTAGTGTTAGGGTTAGGGTTAGCGTTAAGGAGGGTGGCAAGAATGGAGGAAGGAAGGACTGTATAGAGAGAAAAGAGGGGTGGGAGGGGTGGGGGGAAGGAAAAAAATAACAGAATGAATCAAACAACATTTCCCTATGTAAATTTATGATTACACAAATGGTATGCCTTTACGCCATGTACAAACAGAGAAACAACATGTATCCCATTTGTTTACAATTAAAAAAAATAAAATAAAAAGTTCCTCTTACTCCACATTCACACTAGCATTTATATTTTTTATAATAACCTTTTTAACTTGGGTGAGATGGGACTCTTTGTAGTTTTGATATTCATTTCTCTCATAGCAGATGAGATTGAGCATTTTTCATGTGTTTGTTGGCCATTTGAATTTCTTCTTTACAGAAGTGTCTATTCAGATCATGCATCTCTTTATTAACTTGTATTACTTTTCTGTTGTGAAGTTTTTAGAGTTATTTTTATATTCTATATACTAACCCCCATATAATTAATATTTGGCAGATATTTTTTCTCATTACATAGATTTTATCTTAACTCTTTTTTTTTACATTTGTTGTGCAAAACCCACTTAGTTTGAATTATATTTGTTTATTTGTCAAGTTCTGCTTTTGTTTCCATTTTATGGGTGCTACCCATAAAATGCTTGCCTGTACCAATATCTTAAAGTGTTTTCCCTATGTTTTTTTCTAGGAGTTTCAGAATTTCAGGTGTTATGTTTAGGGATTTGATCCATTTGAGTTGGTTTTTTAGTACAAGGTGAGAGATAGAGGTCAAGGTTCAATATTCTTTGTGTAGATACCCAATTTTTTGCAGCACCATTATTGAAGAGATTGTCCTTTCTCCAATGTGTACATAGTGACTTTGTCAAGAATAAGTTGGCTATAAATGCATGGGTTTATTTCTGATGTCTCCATTCTGTTTCATTTGTTTATGTGTTAGTATTTACCAGACCTTTCCTTTACAGTTATTTTTGTCATATTTAAATTGCCTAAGTATTCATATTATGACTCCAGTGGTTGCTCTAGCTCCCACCATAACCCCTGCATTTCAGCCATCAGTAGGGATCAACATTCCACAATTTCTCTTTAAGAGAGGGTCAAGGGACTGGGGAGATAGCTCAGTTGGTAGAGTTCCCTGGGTTCGATCCCCAGCAGCACAACAAAACAACAACAACAAAAAAGAGAGGGTCAAGTGCTCACCTAAATTGACTTTGCAAATAGCCTGTTGGCCAGTCAGTAAATACAGATGTATACACAGATGCAAAACAGGCTGGGAAATGTAGTCTTCATTTTGGGCAGTCATGTGCCCAGCTTAAATTTAATGGTTCTATTTAAATAATAAAGGGAAGAATTAATTTTAGAGGATAATTGTCATAATCTGTATATTCTCTGAGAAATATCAAGATTCTGTATTTTCTCATATCAAAGGAAGTTTGTCTTCCTGGAGAAAAAGAGAAATTTACTTCAGAGAACTTACCTTTCTAATTTTTTCCTCCTAAATGTGTTCTTTGGAGTAGGAAATCAAAATAGGAGAGTTAGGCAATAAGGTCAGTTACTTGTGTGAAGATATGCAAAAACAGCAAGACAGAGAAATCTTTGTAGGCTAGGAAAGATATTTAAGTCTATGCTCCTTCAGGTAGAGAGGATCCACACTTTGCTCACTGACTGAATCCTAGAGTTGTTGCAGAGACTTATAGGGGAATGGTGGCATAGGACACCATGGGAGGCTGGACTCAATATGTAAGAACAGTCATTCTTAATTAGCTATTCCATAATTAGTCTGTCACAAAAATTTTGGAGCTCTGTGCATGAAGATGTGGCAGCAATGGTGGATTAAGGACTGAAATGGTTTCACCCATATTATAGATGCCGTGAAAATCCACTTCTTGTGAGACCTCAGGGAAGAGAATTGTCCTTCCAACACTGAGGATGAATTTCCCATAACCCCAGAGCAATTTGATTTAAAGAGAGCATGACAATTCTTGTGCAGCCAAATGTGTGAGGTAAGATTGATACACACTTCAGAATGAGGAGAGCCTCTGGAGTGCATGAGGTCAGCAGACATTTCCAAGACAAGAGATTGTTTCTCTTAGGAAATTCAAAACAAAACAGAACTGTTGATGGATCCAGTTACAAGGCCCAAACTAGGTCATTAAACAGGCAGGAAAGTTTGAAATCCCATTTTATTGCTGTGCCCAAAAGGCTCCTTCTGCATCCCAGTACTTGGAGAAGCTGAAGTCTGGTTATACAGCTGAGGAGGATCAGCTGCTCTCTATTTCCACAGAGAAAGACCCAAAAGGAATATACTGGAACCACTGCTGAAATGGAGGTCAGGCACATGGAAAGACATTATGGGAAGCATCCCAAAGAGTAAATGAGGCAAAGACTCCTCCTAAGAAGACTTCTGACACAAGAATCATTTTAAAGATACAAATTAGACCATTTTATGCCCTGACTTAAAACCTGCCATGGCTCCCAATTGCCTATAAAGACCAAGCTCCTTAACATGGAACACAAAATTCATCATCTGACCTCTGCCATTTCCCCGGACAAAGTGTTCCCCAACACAGTTTGATATTTCCGGCTTCTATGCTTTTGTTTATTCTTTTATGTCCTCTGTATATTAGTTAGGGTTATTTGGCCATAAGCAGCAAAAATAAGCCACAGCATCCTCTCAACACAGCAGCCAGAGTGATCCTTTTAACATATAAATCAAATCAGGATATTTCTCCAATGGAAACCCTCCAGAAGATCTCCTTTTTACTCAGAGGAAAAGCCAAATGACTTACAATGGCTTTTAAAGGCCTACACAAGCTTGTTCCCTTCCTATTCTCTCCTCCTTGCTCACTTTGCTCCAGCCACACTGTTCTCTTTTCTATTTCTTAAACACATTAGGCATGCTATTGCCTTAAGCCTTTTGCACAGACTGTTCCCTCTGCCTGGAAGCCTCTTCCTGCAGAAAACTACATGTCTGCCTCCCTCCCCTCCTTTTCAATCTTTGCAGAAATGGCATTAATTTAGTATGGCCTAACCTAAGCACCTTATTTAAATGCCCTTCTCTCAGAGCTTCCATTTCCTCCTCTCTACTCCATGTTATTCATTGCACATATTCCCTCTAATATACATGAATGTGAGAGTGAGTGAGTAAGTTTATTTTTTCCTCACACTGGAATTGTAAGCTCTTTAAAGACAGGACTTTTTCTGGTCAGTCCATTGACATATCTTGAGATTTTGATATAGAAACTGGCACATACTAGATACTCAATAAATATTTGTTGAATTAGTATTGAAATAGACTCTATCTACCCAAAGCAAAAAAGGAATTCACTTCCATGATATGAGATAGCTCACAGAAATGAAGTGTGCATGTGCAAAATGGGCAAAACAAGAAAACAGGCAAGTTTGTTTTCTAATAACCCACTCTCATGGTAGCTGATACAATCCTTCAAAAATGAACTCAGTTCCACAAAAAGGAATCTAACTCTCTTCATTACCTAATCAACTCTGAAAGACCTCACCAGTCAATGCTGTTATATTGGGGACCAGATTTCAAGACGAGTTTTAGAATGGATCAACCATTTTTAAACCATAGGACCTGTACAAAATTATTTTCATAGATTATATATCTACTTACTTATTTGGCACCTCCATTTGAATAACTTGCAAATGTCTTAAACTTAATCTACTATAAATGGAATGCTTGATTAGCACTATCAATTACCCCACAAACTTCCAATTATCTTCTGAATCTCAGTAAATGGTACCACTATCCATCAGTTGCACAATGCAGAAATTTAGGAACCCTTGAATTTTCTTCTCTCTTCTCTCTTCTCTTTCTCTCTCTTTCTCTCTTCCTTGAACTAATTTGACTTGCTTCCTCTATTGACCCTTCTGTACATAATTGTCACACTATAGGCTAAGTAAGTTTCTTTTTACAAACACTTTGAAACTCTACAATGACTTCCCACTGCAGATTGAAAAAAAAAAAAAAGCCCAAAATCTACACCTTGGCCTAAAAGGCACTTTACTAACTTTTCTTTTAATGTAATTTCATACCTATCTCCTTCTCACTGATTCTGCTCTAACTCCAGTGGTCTTCAACTCTTTGAACTCTTTCTGGCTTTAGGAATGTTGAGAATGCCGCTATCCCTTCTTGAAATGCTCATTCACAAAATTGTTTTTGTTGTTTCCATCCTCCAGATCTCAGTTTAAATGTTAAATTCTTTCTGAAGCTTCTGAACGTATTGTCTACCAATAATCTTAACAAATTTCCTCTCCCCCACTATACAATTATTGTCTATCTCAATACTTGTTTATTTGGATTTGGAGAGCACTTCAAATGTCATACATATTTTTATTTATTCATTTATTTACTTGTAAATTATCTTTCTCCCTTACTAGACTATAAACTCAATGGGAGTAGAGATATTTTGCAACTCATAAATACACACCCAACTTCTGGCATATTTCTGACACATTGTGGGCACATAAATGTTTCCTGAGAAAGTAAATCAATAAATCAGTACAAATGCCACTGTGGCCCATTTACAGATGAGAGATGCATGTTTCTAACTTTATAATATAAGGGCACTTTCTACTCTGACATGACATGACCTTGTGATTCTGTCATTATATTCTATTAAATTGTCCCATTTCTTTGGTGTGAATCTATGCAGTTACACTTAATTCAAAAAGTAACTAACACAGAAACTGTGGTTTCAGATATATGGCTACTTGGCTGCAGCCAGAGCTTCCCTGTAGTTAGATATCAGCTCCCAAGAAGAAAACTCATATTATTTACTACCTCTTAAAAACAAGGAGAAAAACAAAATGATCATTACCTACTATTTTTCCAGTCATTTGCTGGCCATATTTGCAACCAAAACTTTATTCAATCTTCTCAAACATTTTGTTGTCTACTAGAAGATATATTTATCTCTAACTTACCCCAATTGTTTAGCTATCTTCTTGATAGAGCTCGACCCAAGAATGTATATGGATCCAGTTTCTAAGGGAAAAGACATGGAAAAGAAAATTCATTGTGTATAGGCATTTCATGGAGACAGATATTTGAATGCTGACTTCATGACCATACCTGGTTAAACTGTGGTAGCACATTGGAGCTGGTGAAGTACTTTCATGTGTGGTTCTCACCAGTCCCATGAGATAGGCAGACTGAGTTTTACCAGCTCCATTTTTTCATTTGAAAAAACTAATGCTGGAAATCATAAGAGACTTCAACAATAACCAACAATAATAATAACTACCATCTATGAAATCATACACTCTGCTAGATACTTTATGTACATTACCTCATTTGAGCCTCATAATATTCCTAGAAGGTGGGTTATACATAATTTTTACACATGATTCATACATAATAAAACAAAGGCTATGAGAAATGAAGTCACTTGCCTAAGATCACACATATTCTAGGTTGCTAAGGCAGAACAATATGATGTACCTAATCTAAATCTCATGCTCTTAAAATCACTCTTCTATAAGAGAGATTAATATTAGAATTCTGGCTCCCATCCTGGCAAATGCAGGATTCAGCCTTTCTTTTTACATTGGATGGCCACTCTATCCCCATCTTGGGAAGAGGTTCAGGGCCAGATGCTACCATTATTGCTCTGTGTTCATAAGTTGCCCTTCACCGCCAACTAGGAGGAAATGAACTCATTTTTACAATGTTGCTGGTCATTTCTGTTGTTTCTCCAAGCTTAAAATGTTTAAAATTATGAGTTTTTGATAATAGGCTTCTGAATGGTCAAAGTCAATATAAGGAGAGGTGTGCAAAGGCTGGTAACCATAAAGGAAATCAAGACCATTCAGGGCCATTCACTGGAAGAGGAATGCAGTTTCCCTCTGATCGGAAAGTCAAGAGCTTCAAGATCTGGGACAGACAAAGAGCATATGAGAAGAGGTTTTAAAGTCAGTCTAGATGCTGTTCTTTAAAATAAGATATCCTTCCTCTACTCAAATCATCTATCTTATATTTTGATGGAATTCCTTCCCCCGGTCTTTTCTTTTTTTCCCTTTAGTGTGGACTAACTTCCATGTATCAGAGAAAACATTCGACCTTTGACTGGTTTATTTCACTTATCATGGTGTTCTCCAGTTCCATCCATTTACCAGCAAATGCCATAATTTTATTCTTCTTTATAGCTGAGTAACAATACACTGTGCATATATACCACAGTTTCTTTATCCATTCATCTGTTGGTGGGCACCTGGGTGGTGGTTCCAAAGCTTGGCTCTCATGAATTGTATAATGGAAGAATGATGGAATTAATCTGACCTACACTTTTCTATGTACATACATATCTGAATATCCACGGCAAATCTTACCTTTATGTATATCCACAGGGCACTGATTGAAAAAAAACTCTAAGAAAATAACAGAAAGATCAGTAGAGTAGAGGGAAGGAAATTAGGGAGAGGAGTGGAAGAAAAGGGAACTGAATTATAGCCAATTATATTCCTTGTCAAAATGAATCCTAATGCTCTGTGTAACTAAAAAGAACAAAGAGAAAAAGGTATGAATGATTATTAAAAAGATTAAGACCATCATACCATGAAAAAGAAAAATAAACAATGCCAACTGACTCAAAAGGTGGTCAATAAAATGAGCTTTGGCACTACTGAAATCCCTTTCAGGGCAACTATTTTGTATTCTTGCTTTATTCCTGCTGTCTCTTTGTTGCTCCCTTACAGAATGTCCCTGGCTTCTTCCAATCATGTCTTTTCCTCTCATCCGTAGATGTGGTTTATCCCCCAAAGGTCCATGTGTTGAAGCTTTGTGGTCTGGAAACTTAAAGAGATGGAGCTAAATAAACCTCTTTTCTTTATAGGTATCCAGCCTTACGTATTAACAGTAATGAAAACAGACTAATATATTGGCCTATGCTCAGTCATTGAATTTAATAACAGAATATGTCTTTCCAGATTTGAATGCTGGTCGTTCCTAGAATGTACCTTATTCTAGATTTTCTGTGGCTCTTCTCCTGGAAGCTTTCGAATTATCCTGGGAAAGCTGACTTTTCTCTGGAGATTCCAGACCAATATTTGGATATTCCATGCAACACCACCTTAGTTACAATGTTAGAAGAAGAGTCATCAACTATAATCAATAAGCGATAGAGTCCATTTTCAAAGAGGAATGGCAGAATCTTAATACAATGAAGTAAATGTACCTCAGGTCAGTAAAAAGTCTCTGGAAAATCTGATCTCAGGCACAAAATAAGATTTCTGGGATATAGAGACCTTAAGGTCTCCCAAAGGAAGATTGGCAGGGGATGGATGTCCAATCAACTGAGGTCATTCACCCAGACCCCAGCTGAGAGAAGCATCTCACCTAGGTATACGAGTGGTATTGGGTAGAAGGAAGCAGCAGAATCAAACGTAGCAAAAACTTCAAAGGGGACTGCCTGGGATTTGGGGCTGACAAACCAAAGACCTAGAACAGCAGTCTGCCTGAATCTACCCTGGGCTAAATACTGAATATCTTAGGCTCCAACACAATCTAAATTTAATTTTGAGGCAAAGAATGAGAATTGGGGCCAGGTGCCTTATAAGCTGTGAGTCAGACAGACCATGCGGCAGCTATATTTGAATTAAAAGCTATGTTCTCTATAAACATCATGACCTCTCTGCTTTTGTTATTGTTTTCCCTTCCTTTGATTTCCTCATTAATGTCGCTTTTGAAAAATTTCAATCCTGCTGTGGCTGAGCTAAGAGAGAAATGATTTGAACACATTTCAAGTGACCTAAGAAAGGGGTAAGATCAGATATGACCACAATTTTCTAAGTTCAGCATCTTGGAACAAGTTAGTGAACTTGGGTGCAGAAGAACGTAAAAATTCAGAATAGAAAGGCTGGGAACATCAATCCCACCATCTTCAGGATTTGCTTTCCCCCCAGTACTTGTTGGCTGACTCTATGGCTCCCTCCCTGGATACCATAAGCCAAATACACATTGTGTTTCTCACTTGGATAAGGGAATATCAGAACCACTAA
This sequence comes from Sciurus carolinensis, assembly GCF_902686445.1. Classification (NCBI taxonomy): domain Eukaryota; kingdom Metazoa; phylum Chordata; class Mammalia; order Rodentia; family Sciuridae; genus Sciurus; species Sciurus carolinensis. The sequence continues at coordinate 51,427,211 of NC_062232.1, forward strand.
GAATAAAAGATGACCTTGAAGTCAGACCTCAGTCTTTCAAAGAATCACGAGGTCCTTAGTATCAGAATTGGGAAAGTTTATAGATATTAACTTGTTCAGTGGTTCTCAGCCCTGATGTAACATTAAAGTTACATCAAAGTGAACTTTGACAAAAATTGCAGCCCTCTTGGCCCTTTCCACAAAGACTCATATTTAATTGGTCATGGATAGGGCCCAGATATTAGCACTTTAAAAAGTTATCCAGGTAGTTCTTCTAATGGGAAGCCAAATTAATAAGCATCAATGTATCCCTACCATTTCAGTGGATATGTGGGGGAAATAAGGTTCACGAAAGGGAAAAGAATTGTCCAAGATGTCACAGCAGGTAAGTGAAAGAAGCTTGAATATAGGTATCCTCATTATGCCATACTCTTTCTGGTGCTCTACAACAGAAACAAGATTCCAATGTAAAAGGCTAATACAGTACTGAGTTCCCTCGAACATTATGCATACTTGTATATGGTTAAAAATCATCCATATCCTTCCATTCAATCTATTTCACACACATCTCACACAATGTTAGACTAAGAGAATTGCTGAAAAAGTGCATAGGAGTTGTTTCTAATGTAATTTGAAATACCTAGTGTCATGCCACTCCGAGCCCTAAGAAACTCTTAATATCATCACATGGTAAATTTATTTTAATTAGGTAATTCTGAATATTTATATGTTTCAAGAGTATTTTCTAAATATTTAAATATGGCTGTAGAGTCTACCTCCTGGTAACTTTGATTTAATTAACATTTTCACATTATTGTACACTTAAGTAGTTTCCAATTTTTTGCTATTAGAGTACTTCAATGAACTAATCTCTAGTAAATTTATTTTTTTAATTTTATTTTTTAATTTTTTTTATTTTTACAGACTGCATTTTGGTTCATTGTACACAAATGGGGTACAACTTTTCATTTCTATGGTTGTACACAATGTAGATTCACACCATTCATGTAATCATACATATACATAGGGTAATACTGTCTGTTTCATTCTACTTTCTGTCCCCCACCCCATCCCACCCCATTTTCCTCTACACCATCCAAAGTTCCTTCATTCTTCTCTTTCCCCCATCACCCCTCCTCATTATATATTGTCATGCACTTATCAGAGAAAACATTCAGCCTTTGGTTTTCTGGGCATGGCCTATTTCACACAGCATGATATTTTCCAACTTCATTCATTTAACCAGCAAATGCCATAATTTTATTCTTCTTTATGGCTGAGTAATATTCCATTGTGTATATATATCACAGTTTCTTTATCCATTCATCTATTGAAGGGCATCTAGGTTGGTTCCACAATCTAGCTATTATGAATTGAGCAGCTGTGAATATTCATGTGGCTGTGTCACTGTAGTGTGCTGATTTTAAGTCCTTTTGGTATAAACCGAGGAGTAGGATAGCTGGGTCAAATGATGGGTCTATTCCAAGTTTTCTGAGGAATCTTCATACAGCTTTCCAGAGAGGCTGCACCAATTTGCAACTCTACCAGCAATGTATGAGTATGTCTTTTTCCCCACATTCACACCAACACATTATTGCTTGTGTTCTTGATAATAGCCATTCTAATTGGAATTAGATGAAATCTTAGGGTGGTTTTAATTTGCATTTCTGTAATTACTAGGGATGATGAGCACTTTTTCAAATATTTGTTGATCACCTGTATATCTTCTTCTGTGAAGTGTCTGCCCAGTTCCTTAGCCCATATATTCATTGGGTTCTTTTTATTTTTGGTGTAAAGTTTTTTAAGTTCTTTATAAACTTTGGAGATTAGTGTTCTGTAAGGTGTGTGTGGAAAAGATTTTCTCCCACTCTGTAGGCTCTCTTTCCACATTATTATTTCCTTTGCTTAGAAAAAGCTTTTTTGTTTGAATCTATCCCATTTATTGATTCTTACTTTTATTTCTTACACTACAGGGGTCTTGTTAAGGAAGTCTGGTCCTAAGCCAACATGTTGGAGATTCAGGCCTACTTTTTCTTCTATTTGGTGAATGGTCTCAGGTCTAATTCTTAGATCGTTGATCCATTTTGAGTTGATCCAGTTTGAGTTGAGAGATAGGGGTTTAATTTCATTTTACTGCATGTAGATTTCCAGTTTTGCCAGCACCATTTATTGAAGAGGCTATCTTTTCTCCATTTAAGTTTTGGCACCTTTGTCTAGGATGAGATAAGTGTACTTATGTGGGTTTGTCTCTGTATCTTCTACCCTGTACCATTGGTCTACCTGTCTATTTTGGTGCCAATACCATGCCATTTTTGTTACTATTGCTCTATAGTAGAGTTTAAGGTCTGGTGATACCTCCTGCATCACTCTTACTGCCCAAGATTGCTTTGGCTATTCTGGGTCTTTTGTTTATCCAGATGAATTTCATGATTGCTTTCTCTATTTCTATGAGAAATGTCATTGGGATTTTAATTGGAATTGCATTAAATCTGTATAGCACCATTGGAAGTATGGCCATTTTGATAATATTAATTCTGCCTATTGAAGAACATGGGAGATCTTTCCATATTCTAAGGTCTTCTTCAATTTCTTTAATGTTCTGTAGTTTTCATTGTATGGATCTTTCACCTCTTTGGTTAGATTGATTCCCAAGCATATTTTTTTGAGGCTATTGTGAACGGAGTTGTTTTCCTCATTTCCCTTTCAGATGATTCATCGCTTATGAATAAAAATGCTTTAGATTTTTGTGTGTTGATTTTATATCTTGCTATTTTGCTGAATTCATTTATGAGGTCTAGAAGTTTTCTGGTAGAGTTTTTTGGATCCTCTAAGTATAGAATATGTCTTCAGCAAACAGTGACAGCTTGAGTTCTTTTCCCATTCATATTCCTTTAATTTATTTGGTCTGTCTAACTGTTCTGGCTAGTATTTCAAGGATGATGTTGAATAGAAGTGGTGAAAGAGGGCATCCCTGTGTTGTCCCGTGTTTTAAATGGTTTCAGCTTTTCTCCATTAAGTTTGATGTTGGCTGTGGGCTTAGCATAAATAGCCTTTACAATGTTCAGGTATGTTCCTACTATCCCTATTTTTTCTAGTGTTTTGAGCATGAAGGGGTGTTGTATTTTGTCAAATGTTTTCTCTGTGTCAATTGAAATAATCATATGATTCTTAACTATAAGTCTATTGATGTGATGAATTCCATTTATTGATTTCCAGATGTTGTACCAACCTTGCATCCCCAGGATGAACCCCACTTGATCATGGTGCACTATCTTCTTCATATGTTTTTGTATGCAAATTGCCAGAATTTTGTTAAGGATTTCTATGTCTATATTCATTAGAGATATCAGTCTAAAATTTTCTTTCCTTGATGTGTCTTTGTCTGATTTGGGTATGAGGGTGATACTAGCTTCACAGAATGAGTTTGGAAGTTTTCCCTCCTTTTCTATTTCCTGGAATACTTTGAGAACTATTGGAATGAGTTCTCCTTTGAACGTCTTATAGAACTTGGCTGAGAATCTGTGTGGTCCTGGGCTTTTCTTGGTTGGTAGGCTTTTGATGGCTCCTTCTATTTCATTGCTTGAAATTTATCTGTTTAAATTGTGTATGTCATCCTGGTTCAGTTTGGGAGGAGCATATGTCTCTAGAAATTTGTCAATGTCTTCAATATTTTCTATTTTGTTGAAGTATAGGTTTTCAAAGTAGCTTCTCATTATGTTATGTATTTCAGTGGTGTCTATTGTGAAATTTCCTTTTTCATCATGAATTTTATTAATTTGCGTTTTGTCTCTACTTCTCTTTGTTAGTGTGGCTAAGGTTTTGTCTATTTTGTTTACTTTTTCAAAGAACCAACTTTTTGTTTTGTCAATTTTTAAATTGTTTCTTTTATTTTCAATTTCATTGATTTCAGCTCTGATTTTAATTATTTCCTGTCTTCTACTGCTTTTGGTGTTGTTCTTTTCTTCTTTTTCTAGGGCTTTGAGATGTAATGTTAGGTCATTTAGTTGTTGACTTTTTATTCTTTTCTTGAATGCGCTCCATGCAATGAATTTTCCCATTAGTACTGCTTTCATAGTGTCCCAGACATTTTGATATGTCATATCATCATTCTCATTTACCTCTATGAATCTTTTTATGTCCTCTGTGATATTTTCTGTTACCTATGCTTCATTCAATAACACATTATTTAGTCTCCAGGTGTTGGAGTAATTTCTGTTTTTTATTTTGTCATTGATTTCTAATTTCATTCCATTATGATCTGATAGAACACAAGGTAGTATTTCTTTTTTTTTGCATTTATTCTGGACTGCTTTGTGTCATAACATATGGTCTATTTTAGAGAAAGATCCATGTGTTGCTGCAAAGAAAGCGTATTCGCTTGTTGATGGATGAAATATTCTATATGTCTGTTAAGTCTAAGTTATTGATTGTGTTATTGAGTTTCATGGTTGATTTGTTTAATTTTTGTTTGGAAGATCTATCCAGTGGTTAGAGCAGTGTGTTAAAGTCACCCAGAATTATTGTGTTGTGGTCTATGTGATTCCTGAAATTGAGAAGGATTTGTTTGATGTACATAGATGCACCATTGTTTGGGACATAATTATTTACGATCATTATGTCTTCCTGATTTATGGTTCCCTTAAGCAGTATGAAATGTTCTTCTTTATCCCTTCTGACTAACTTTGGCTTGAAGTCCGCTTTATCCCAAATAAGGACGGAAACTCCTGGTTTTTCACTGAGTCCATTGCAAGGTAGGTTTTTTTCCATCCTTTCACCTTTAGTCTATGAATGTCTTTTCCTATGAGATGAGTCTCTTGAAGGCAGCATATTTTGGGTCTTTCTTTTTAATCCAATCTGCCAGTCTATGTCTTTTGATTGATGAGTTTAGGCCATTAGCATTCAGGCTTATTATTCAGATATGATTTGTATTCCCAGTGATTTGGGCTTATTTTTGGTTTATAACTTGACTTGGTTTCTCCTTTGATTGGTTTTTCCTTTAAGGTAGTTCCTCCCTTTGCTGACCTACATTGCTGTTTTTCATTTCCTCCTCATGGAATATTTTGCGGAGAATATTCTGTAGTGCAGGCTTCTATTTGTAAATTCTTTTAACCTGTGTTTATCATGGAAGGATTTTATTTCATCTTCAAATCTGAAGGTTAGCTTCGCTGAGTATAGGATTCTTGGTTGGCAACCATGTTCTTTCAGAGCTTGAAATATGTCATTCCAGGCCCTTCTAGTTTTTAGGGTCTGGGCTGAGAAATGTGCTGACATCCGTATTGGTTTCCCCCTATATGTAATCTGACACTTTTCTCTCAAAGCCTTCAAAATCCTATCTTTATTTTATATGTTATGCATTTTCATTATAAGGTGCCTTGGTGTGTATCTGTTGTAATTGTGTGCATTTGGTGTTCTGTAAGCCTCTTGTAGTTGATTTTCCATTTCATTCTTCAGGATTGGTAAATTTTCTGATATTATTTCACTGAATAGTTTGTTCATTCCTTTGCTTTGTATCTCTGTGCCAATAATTCTTAGATTTGGTCTTTTCATGATGTCCCATAGTTCTTGTAGGTTTCATTCATGATTTTTTTACCATCTTCTCTGTTTGGTCAATTTTATTTTCAAGATTAAATATTTTGTCTTCTTTGTCTGAGGTTCTGTCTTCCAAGTGATCTAGTCTGTTGGTGATGCTTTCCATGGAGTTTTTTTATTTAGTTTATTGTTTCCTTCATTTCAAGGACATCTGTTTGGTTTTTTTGAGAATCTCTATCTCTTTGTTGAAATGATGTTTTCTTCCTGCAGTTGCTCTTTCAACTGTTTATTGGATGATCATTCATTGCCTGCATTTGCTCTCTTATCTCATCCTTTGCTTCACGAATCATTTTAATTATGTATATTCTGAACTCCTTTCTGACATTTCTTCTACCATGCTGTCACTGGATTCTAGTAATATAGAATCTAGGTTTGTGTGGATCATTTTCTTCCCTTGTTTTTTCATGTTGTTCACATAACTTCCCCTCTAGCAGTGCAGATCTGTGGTACTGCAGTTTCCCCCCATAGGCTTATAGTGACCCTACAGGTTTCCAAAATGTCTTCTTTAAGGGGAAGATCAACATTAGCAGCATCCAGTACAGACAATATGCAGCCCTAATCCAAATAGCCCCTATGGAGACATTAACAATATTGTCATAATAAACAGAATGAGTTCAATTATTATCTACAGTATAACAAATAGATTGCTATAAGGTCTGCAGTTTCTAATGGAGGACAAAGAGGATGGGGAGGGTTGTAGGATGTAACTGTTAATGGGATAAGAAAAAAGTATATAGAAGTTCTAGATCATAGAAAGTGCAAAAGCGTAATCAAAAGAAGTTGGTTGTTAGCATGAGAAAAGAGAGAGAGAGACTCAAAGGAAACAGGTAAACAGAAGTAAAATAGAGCAAGAAAAGTAAAGAATAAAAACAAAAATTTTCAAAAAGGAGGGAAAAATAAGAAAAAAGTCTACACTATAATAATCATATGGTATTCAAACTTCCCAGTCTTCAGGAGCCTGATGCATGAGAGGTACCTGAAAATGAGCTTCCAGTCTCCAGCAGACATCTCAGGATGGGATTTGCCCCACCTAAAATGGGAGCTACCACTTCCAGGATAATCCAAGATGGCCACTCTGACTTCCAAATGTGTTGGCAATGAGGGAGCTGCAGCTCAGGGTGTGTGTATGGTCAGCAGGGGTCCTGGAGGCAGGGTGTGGTCAGTCAGGCTAAGGGTCCTGGAGAAAGGGCTCAGTCAGTTTGGTTGGGGTTCTACAGGTCCTGACTGTTGTCTCAAAATGGCAGCAGTCACATGTAACCAAACCTGCAGGTACTGTGACAGTGGACTTCCAGGCAACAGCAGGTAGCTGGCAATCCACTGGTGGTCTGCGGTTGATCTGCTGGCTACTGGTGGACTATTGGCAGATGGACCTCGGGCAGTGAGTAGGTGAAAGGCAGGTGATGGGCAAGCTAGCACGTGTGAGGTCCCTGGTTTCAATGCCTAGTCCTCATGCATGCACATTCTCATTGAAGAGACACTTAGAGATCGGTTTTCATCTTTCTTTCCTCATTCTCACCTCTAGTAAATTTTTTTGACAACATTTAAGATAATTTCTTCTGAACTTAGAAAATCAAGCTCTAAGAATATAAATGATAAGGATAGTTTTAAGCTCCAAGTTGTCCTTCAGAATGATTTACTGATATATTGTCAAGGAGAGTATGTAGAAATGATCAATTCTTCATATTCTGCCCAATACTGTGCTTCAGTTTTAATTCTCTATTAATCTTACAAAGAGAAAAATTCACTTTCAAATTGTACTTGTTATTATTTTCACATATGAAGTAGTATTCCATATTTCTTGTGGTTCCCCTAGTCATGCCCTTTGATCATTATAATACAAAAATTCTAAAATGATCCCCAAGAGTCCCAAATCTGGTGTACATGTCCTCCTCTAGAATGTCTAAACCAAAGGTCATGAGATAGTCAGTCAAGCCCATGATTATGTTACATTATAAAAGACTTTGACACAATGTACTGGGAAATGATTCTCCTATTGACTTTGGAAAAGTAATCTGACATGTTATAAGAGAGTCATACAGCTAGAACCAAAGGGTGATCACAAGAAACAGAAAATAACCCCTTTCTCACCAATTTATAGTCAGCAAGAAAATGTGGAAACTGAGTCCTATAATTTCATTCTGCCAATAACTTCCATAAGCTAGTCATAAGACACTGAGCTTCAGGGGAATATCTTCCAGGACTTCAAAAACTAACTTACAAGAAACCCTGTATCTTCTACCTGGTTCCCTTTCTATACTATTTTGTGACTATCCATCAAACTCCAGACCCGTAAGCTGTGACAAGATCACGTCACATAGAGACTATGTGTAGGCACCTTTCATGACAGATCCAGCTGTTTCAGCATAAATTGCCAGCAATACCAGTGGGTCATCTTGGATATTCCAGGCCCACTGGGCTTCAAGATGACTGACACACTAATCAATAGGATATGTAGGGAGAGAAATACTAAACATAGTCCACAGAATGATAAGACATTATAAAGATAGTTCTTGTTTAATATACTAAATTTTATAATTTGCCATGCAAAAACAGATAACAGAAACAAAAATCGACATTTGAAGTGTGCTTTCAAGCATTGCAGAAAGATGCCCATTGGATTTGTTATGTAGCAACAGAAAACAGGAAGACATATTAATGCATTTAATCATCTTAATATCCATATGTAATAACTATTTTACAAATGAAGAAAGGGAATAGTGAGTAATTTTTCCAAGATAACACTGCTAATAAATGATTAGGCCATAATTTAAACTCAGGTAGTTTGACTCCAAAGTCCATATTCCTAATCAATATGCTACTGTGCTGCTTGTGAATGCAAAAAATAATAATAATAATATATTGATAAGTCCAGCTACATCTTAAAAGAAAAATATGACATAAAACTAAGTGGGCTTTATTTCAGCAATGAAAGCATGGAACAAGACAAAAGCTATCTTTAAAATACTAAAAGACAAAATATTATTTGATCATCTCATGAAATGTGGAAAAGTACTTAGAAACTTACATCCACTATTTCATGGAAAAAAATCTTGGCAATTAATATCATAAAGGAACATCGTGAGGTTGAAATACATTGTATACATGAAGCATAAAGTTGAAATAACAATCATTTCAATTAGAAAGTCAGGAAAGAATATCTAAATAAACCTATGATACAGACAAATCTTAGTGCTTAAAAACTGGAAGCATATTCATTAATGTCAGGAAGAATGCCCACTATTTACATGATATTATTCTGCAGGTGCCAGTCAATGAAAAAACACAAGTAAACAAAATAAGAAATACAAATATTGTTTAAAAAGATAGATACATTCTAAGAGGAAAAACAAACTTAAAATTTTTAATATATGGTCACAAAATACAAACTTTAATAGGTCTCCTGCAAACCACTCATCACCAATTAAAAATGTAGGAGTGAATTTTTCCCCTCATATGCAGAAGTTGGACAGAAAAAAAAGTATTTAAGAAGGACATATGATGAAAATAGAAGGGAGAATAGTAGAATAGAGAAAGAGAATCAAGGGGAAGGGAGGAGGGAGGAAAGGAGATAAACTGTGGAAAGAAGTTGATCAAATATGTTGTACATATATGAATATATCACAATGAATAATTATAATTATAAATATAATGCATCAATAAAAATAAATAAATAAATATAAGGAATAACAGTAGAATAGAGGAAGGGGATCAGGGGGAGGGAGGAAGGGAGAGGAAGAGGAAGTGCTGGGGAATTAAATGAAGCAAATTATGTTATATGTATATACGAATATGTACAATAAACCATACTATTATTTTTTCTGTTCATTTCTTTCCTCTTGTTTGATTCTTTTTAGTTATACATAACATTACGATTCATTTTGACAAAATTATAAAAGAGTGGAATATAATTTGTTTTAATTCAGATCCCAGCACTCCATCTTTCCCTCCATCCCCTCCTCCCTACCCCTGTTCCCTTCCCTCTGCTTTGCTGCCTTACTTCTATTTACTTAATATTTTTAATTAGTGTCTTGTGGATGTACAAGATGGTGAGATTCACTGTGGTGCGTTTATATATGTATATAGGAAATATAGTTCAGATTCATTCCATTGATCTTTCCTTATTCCATCCCTCTTCCCTCCTTCCTCCCCTTCAATCTCCTTCCTCTACTCCATTTTTCTTCTATTTTTTTCTCCCTCCCCCTTATTTTGGATTAGTTTTTGCATATCAGAGAAGACATTCAACCTTTGACTTTTGGGGACCAGTTTATTTCACTTAGCATGATAGTCTCCAGTTCTATCCATTTACCAGAAAATCTCATGATTTCATTCTTTGTTATGGCCGAGTAATACCCCATAGTGTGTGTGTGTGTGTGTGTGTGTGTGTGTGTGTAAGCGTAGCAAATCATGTGTGTGTGTATATATTATATAATATGTGTATACATATATATATAATATATACATATATACACATATATAACATATATATTTTGTAATCTTATACATTATATAAAATATACATATGTACACACACACACACACACTCCACATTATTTTTATCTATTCATCTGTTGAAGGGCACTTACCTTGGTCCCATAGATTGGCTATTGTGAACTGCATTGCTATATACATTGATGTAGGTGCAAATAATATACTTGGGAATCAATTTAACAAAAAAGGTGAAGGAGTTGTGACCAGGTAGTTCATTGGCTTGGGAGGCTGAGCCATGTGGATTGAGAGTTTAAAGTCAACCTCAGCAATTTAACAAGGCACTAAGCAACTCAGCAAGATGCTATCTCTAAATAAAATATGAAAAATTGCCTGAAATGTGACTCAATGTTTAGGTGCCCCTGGGTTCAATCCCTGGTCCAAAAATAATAATAATGAAGGACTTCTATAATAAAAACTATAGAATATTGAAGAAAGAAATTGAAGAAGACATCAGAAGATGGAAAGACCTCCCATGTTCTTGGATAGGCAGAACTAATATTGTCAAAATGGTCATACCACTAAAAGCACTATGCAGATTCAATGCAATTCCCATCAAAATTCCAAAGACTTTCCTCACAGAACAAGAAAAACCATAATATTGTATATAATTATAATGCACTGATAAAAACATAATAAAATAATTTGTCTTCAAAATAAAATAAATATGTAAGAGTTAGGTGACTATAGTTTAAAATAATCTATTACATATTTTATAAGTAACTAAGAAAAAGGATCATGAAGGCTCCAAACAAAATATTGATGAGATGGAAATGTCAATTGTGCTGATTTGATTAGTATATATTGTATACATGTGTTGAAGTATCAGGTTCACACTGTACTTCCTAAATATATAAAATTATCACATCTTAATAAAACTATTTTTAATGTTTAAGGAGCAGAAAATGTTAACTTCCTTAATTTGATCACTACACACTTTATATATGTGAATTATGAGACATGACCCTGTGAATTTATGAAGAAAAGAAATATATAATAGCAATATATTATAATCAATATTAACATAAAATATGTATAGAAGTAAAGCATAACAAGAAATAAGCATGACTCTGAGGAGAAAACTAAAATTTTACTGATAGGGTATAACATGACTTATCATGTCAATGAATTAAAATTAAATACTTTGTAGTTACTCTGTATATATATTAAATCAAATGTTTTATTGTTTCAAACCATTTTGCCAAATATATTCGGTCTAATAGCTCTGAAATTTTTAAGTTTGTTATTTGGACAATGGATGGGGGTGAGTACTAGGGATTGAACCAGGAGTGCTTTAACACCGAGATACAACCCCAGCATGTTTAATTTTTTTTTTATTTTGAGATAGGGTCTCCTCAATCTGCTTAGGATCTTGCTAAATTGCTAAGGTTTGTGCTGAACTCGTAATCCTCTTGCCTCTGCCTCCTAAGTCACTGGGGTTACACAAGTTCCTTCTCAAGCTGCCAATATTTGCACAATTATAAATGCTCAGTAGGTGCTGGAAAAGACATTTAGTCTCTGTTTAATGGGTAAAATACTCAATACAAGCCAGGCACAGTGGCACCCTCCTGTAATCCCAGCAGCTCAGGAGGTTGAGGCAGGAGGATCCTGAGTTCAAAGCCAGCCTCAGCAATTTAGCGATGCCCTAAGCAGCTCAATGATACCCTGTCTCTAAATAAAACATTAAAAAGGACTGGGAATATGTCTGTGTTAAGCACCGCTGCATTCAATCCCTGGTACCAAAATAAACAAACAAACAAAAACTCAATGAATTTATTTAAATTTCCTTAGTACTTATGTTTTTCAAAGGCCTTATATCTTTGAATTACCTATTTGACTTGTGAAAAACCAAGTTATATTAAAAATTTCACACTATGATTTTTGTTTTGGAAAATTTATTTCTCCAGAAATTTTGTCATATATTCAAATGCATTGCAAATTAGCCCATAAACATTCTGATTTTTATAAATTTATCAACTAGTAGGAAAATCTATTCAAATGCCTCTACACTATTCAGTAATATACTATACAACACCTAATAAAAAGGAAAATAAAACTGTTTATGTACTTATAAGGAAAAAGTTTCAAGACATAATATTAAGATAAAACAAGGTACAGAATATTATAGATACTATTTGTAAATAAATATATACTTTGCATTTGTGTAATTTTATAGAATGTTTTTGAACAGATACACACAATCTGGCAACAGTTGTTGACTCAGAAAAGGCAAGCTAAATTGTTGGAATCAGAAGAAAGAAGCAGAATTACTTTTAATTATCATTTGGTAGTAATTGTTTTTTACTCTCTTCATGGTTTGACTGCTCAAAGAGAATAATAACTTTTTTTAAAAGTTTAAAGTCAAATCATATCTTTATAAATCAGCAAAAGAAAGGAAAGAGCACAAATAGGAAAAAATATTGACAAAGAACATGAATTGGTAATGCACTAAAAAAAAACTATGTTTAATTAACATGTGAGAAAATACTTAACCTCAGTTGTGGTCAGGAAAACACAAATGAAAACAATAAGTTCCCATCCCCCCTGCATTAGATAAAATCAAATATATCACTATTTCAAGTAATATATGTAGGGAAATGCAAACCTTCATACATTGCTGGTTGAGACATAAATTAGTATAGCCATTTTGGAAATCAATTTAACTGTAACAGGAAACATTTTTTTAAGTCAACATATCCTAGGATTCAGCAACTATAATTTTTCATTCTTTATCAAAACTCTTGTGGAATGTTTATTGCAAAAATATTTGTAATATAAAACATTTGGAAACAACCTAAATCTTTATATATATGATATTATGGAATTATGGTAGAAAAAGAAACGTATTGTATGATAGAAATCTCATATAACCAGACAATGAAAAATATATTAATATCAATAGATCTCAATAACATGATATCAAATGATATCACTTGCATACATTTCTAGAGCACACACAAAACACTATATATTTTTCATTAACACATGGCTATGAATATATATGAAAGTAAAAATAAAAGCAACACAGTATACATACTAAATTAATTATCGTAGCTGCTTCTTGGGAGACAAGGGGCAAATGAGAATAAGGATTCAGAGAAAGGAAACTTTTTTAACACTACCCATAATAATGTACTTTAAGTAATTTTTAATTAAAAAAACTTAAGCAAATATAATGAAATATTAATTGTCTATTCTGAATAACTGAAACAGATGATTATTTTATTTTTCATGTACTTTTAAAATTTTTCCATAAGCTTAATTTTCCCAAAAAGCTAACAAATCCAGAAAACAAAAATGTCTTTTTAAAATACTGAAACAAAGTATTAAATTAAGGTCCATCTTACTCAAACACTCTCTCTCTCTCTCTCTCTCTCTCTCTCTCTCTCGATGACTTTCTTCCTCCCTGTGACAGACCCAACAAGTGCAGTCCTCAAGAGTACACGACACCCAACGAAGAAAAGAGATCAGCAACAAGTGAATATCCAAATAATAAATGGAATCCAAATAATCAGTTTACTTCAAAAGGTCCAATGGTTAGTAATGGAGGACCTACTGGGCCTATGAAATACAATGATGGAGAACCTGCAATAGGATTTACTCACATCCAGGCATCAACATCACAGGCATCAGGGAATCACTGATGACAGTGGGTGTGGGGATCAGGGAGGCTGTTTAGGAGACAGGCTGGAATCTGAAGAGCTGGGCTCTCAATCCGTGACACTTTCCAAATTATACTGAACACATTTCACATTTCACAACTTCAAGTCAGTCACTAAAAATAAAATGGATGTCTGTTCACATCTGCCAACAATTAGAAAAATTATTGGCCTTGACTATCCTTTTGCCTCGATGAGAAAAGATGTTGGCTGGGACCCTGAAACTCTGATTCTTCACCAGCTGCAGATGATCATGCTAAGTCCTCAAAGAACATACTGCTCGGCAGACAGACAGACCGTCAGGCCAACACACACATTTTATTCCATGTCATTGGTCTACACTCAAATTATTGTGTTGATTATTAGCCCCAGAATCAGACTGCATCAGGTAGGGAATGTCAGGGGACCAGAGCAGTCTGCCTTATGGCCTGTTCTCACAAGTGTTCCTCAGAACCTTACAGAGATTGGAGTCCTCTGGATCTTATTGCTGTAATTTCAAGAGTGGACCCTAAAAACCAAACCAAAGTGCTTGTGTTCAAATCATATGGCCTTGAGTTCCAAAAATTAGTGATCTTGTTTTATGTTATAGAGGACTCCACTTTATTCTTTTCTCTTTGGTGAAAAAGGGAGTTTGAGAAACCTTAGACTTCCTCTAAGGGTTACAGAATGACACTGCTATTCTTTTACATAGCAGTGAGCTCCTATAGGATAGAGAACTTGAAGCCTACTCCGTTTGAGTATGTGAGTGATCTTTTGGATTGTATTTTACTTTATTTTTTATGAAATCACATGAGAAATAGAAACAAGGGAATCCATATTTCCAGATCACATATATTGTTCCAAAATCGCCAGAAAAACAGTATTCTGGGAATGAGCTAAAAGCATTCCAGATGATATGAGGCAGAAAAATACATAAGAGAGTAGTGGCAGTAGGCATCTCCTTCCTCCCTGGAAATGCCTACCAAAAACCCAAGACATTGAGTTTCACTGTAAATTCAATAGGCATCAGGATCCAAAAGAACTCAATGGGGTAAAACACCACATAAATGGGGAAAGCAGGAGGATTCTATCAGATCCTGATCATTCTTGGAATCAACTGGAGTTCAGGTTTCTTTCTACAGAAGTAATAATTGGATCTTCCCAACTACAGAAGAGGGTTAAAAGGAGCTGCGCCAAATTCTGGCCTACCAACTAAGTGATAGAAACTCACTTGTCTCCAGGAGTTTGGACTAGCATGTGAGGGTTTAAGAAACTGACTACACAGCCCTAGCCAGCCAGTGTGTAATAAAAGTTTAGATAGAAAAAAATCAACATAAATCAGCAGTTTCCAGTTAGAAAATATTATGGAAAAAAGATAATATTTATTATGTTAACCAAAACTAAAAAACTATCTAGGAATAAACTTAACAATACGTGTATAATACTAATATGGAACAAAACCCTATAAAACATTACTTAAGGATATTTTAAAACTCTGAATAAGTGGAGAGATATGTCATTGACATGGACAGAATGACTCAGTATTAATGTGATGACCATTCTCTCCAAATTGCTCTATAAATTTCAAAGGACCTCAATAAATCTAATATGTTTTATTTAAACAGAAATTAACAAGCTCATTTTTAAACGTATTTGGAAGAGAAAATGCAAAAATATAGCCAAGGTATTTTTGGAAATAAAAATGACAACAAAAGATTTGCTCTACAAGATATCAAGACATGCTATCAAGCTATAATTATTGGAATTACATAACTGGCAAAATTTTTTGAGGTACCAATGGACAGAGTAGAGAAGAGACCAGAAGTGGAATTTAAATATACAGATAGAGATATAGATGTGAGTTGATACATGATAAAGCTGATATTTCATATTAGCTGAAAAGGATGACTGAACTTAATACATGGATTGAGAATAATTGGTTATAGTTTTAGCAAAATGATAAAGTTCGACCTAATCTGACATTACTTGAAAAGGTAGATTCCATATTTATTTAAAAGTTTGATGTAAAAACTAATTTTACAAGATTTTTATAAGTAAATACTTAAAGTTTTGAAGTATGAAAGCTCTTCTCTATACAAAACAATGTGAAAGTACACTGAAGATAGGTTACAATAGTAAAGGGAACATGCCTTAAAGACACTAACCAAGTCAGCAAGTCCTTTGGCTTCATTGTCTAAATAGGAATTTGGTCAAAGGTATGTAAGATACCTTACACTGACCATCAGGAAGCAATGCTTTGGCTGAATAGTAAGGAACAGCATAACAATAGTTGGTAATAGCTCTGAAACGTATGACCACAGTTTTGGTTTAACATTTGTGAATAGGATTGGAACATACTATAATGTGCACACTGCATGTGTACATGTGGATAGAAGCTCTATATGAAATTACTTTGTATCACTCACATACCCTGTATATCTTAATATATATTAAAGTTCTATTTCTGTGTCTAAAATTTCATTCTTTGGTCAATAAAACACATTTTTTACTAAAAAAAAAAAAAAAAAAAAAAAAAAAAAAAAAAAACAATGTGAAAGTATAAAAGGAAGAGATTTATGAATTTAACAACCTTAAAACAGAAAGGTTTTTAAAGCAAAAAAAAAGAAAGAAAGAAAATAAAGTAACAGACAGATTTGGAGAAAATGTTTTCAAAAAATTAATGTTTGGACTAAAACCAAACCAAAATGAAAAAGAGAAACAATCCAAATGGAAAGTAAACAAAAAGATAAGAAATTCACAGAATAGGGAATTCAAATGGTCAATAAACATAGAAAATGATGTTCAACTGTCCCTTAGAATCTTGGCAATTTCCATTTAATAAAAATGGGAAGTTTTCCCCCTTGAAACAGCAAAATTTTTAAATGCTAATAATATCCATATTGGTGAAGCCATGGGGAAAAAAATCTCTCATAAAATGTTGATGAAAATATAAATTGGTAAAAACATTTCTAGAAGTCCATTTGGTGGTGTCTGTCAAAATTTAAAGTGTATCACTGAAGTAATTCTACTTGTAAATGACAGGTATTTTCACACATACATAAATAAATGTGTATAATGATGTTGGATGCACTATTGTTCATAATAGAGAAAACTGGAAAAACCATAGGGAAATGGCAAAATAAACCATGGCATATCTATTATATGGAATATCATGCAGAAGTTTAAAATGAGGACATACTAATTTGAAAACATTGAAAAATCATATATCTATGTATATATATGTATATATATATATATGTATGTATATATATATATATTTGTATGTGTCATTTCAGATGCACATAGAAGCAAATGCCAAGACAGGATATTCAGGATCAAGAAAATCACTGAAGCAAACATCATGTAAGTTAAAAGGGAAAAAAGCAGTAGTTAGGGGCAGCCTTCAGGCTGCATGCATGTCTGACAGTTGTAAATGGTGACAGGAAACAAAAATCTGATAATATCTTGACCAGTCCAATGTTTCATCCTCGAGCAACATTTGCCTGTTCAAGAAATCACATACTGAGCAGAACTGGCTGACCTCTAGTACTCCCACTATGCTCAATCTTTAGTTCAAAGCAGCCTGGAGGAAGCATGAGTTGAGACCCCATGATGCATTGGATCCAAGGATATTACAACTGAGGTTGTCAGTCACCTAACCTTCCTGCAGCAAGTTCTCTTAAATGGATATCTGAATGACACCTCTCCCTGTCTGGCACATACATAGACACATATAGTCTGTAAATTAATGGAACATATCTGGAAAGACAATGATATCTAATATATACTAATAAACTGTAGCACATCCATATAATGGAATAATAAGTAGAAACAAAAAGGAATGTACAATTGATACATGAACCTTGGATGGAACTCAAGAAAAATGCATAGAGTGAAAGAAGCTAGTATCAAAAAAATCAATTTTGTGGGACTGGGGCTGGAACTCAGTGGTAGAGTACTTGCCTAGCACATGTGAGGGTTCAATCCTCAGCACCACATAAAAATAAACAAATAAAATAAAGGCATCGTGTCCATCTACAACTAAAATATGATTTCGTATCATTAAATGCATTTAAAGTTCTCTAGATGGCAAGATTATAGTGAAGAGGAACAGATCAGTAGTTACCAGAGATTGAAGCAAGGGGAAAAGATGACTATAAAGGGGATAGCATGATGGAGGATCTTAAAAATGATAGAAAGTTTCTGTGTTCTCATTATGGTGATAATAACATGAATCGATATATGTGGAAAAATCCATTGTATTTTTTTAGTTGTAAATGAAATTTATTGTAGTTTAAACACACACACACACACACAGAGGGAGAGAGAGAAAACATCAGTGAAATCAAGATAAGATCTGTAAAGTAAACAGTACTGCAGCAATGTATGTTCTTGATCTTGACAATTATACTATGGTTATATAAGAGGAATAGTGATTACTACAGGCTGGAAAGAGGGGGAGGGAAATGGAGGAAGGTTGTTAGTGAGTACTAAAATATAGTTACATAGGAAGAATAAGTTCCCATTTCCCACAGTACAGTAGGGTGACTATGGTTTACAACTTACTACGTATTTTATGAAGAACCAGGGAGAAGTTTGAAGGTTCCACAAACAAAGATGTGATGGAGATATGGAAATGCTAATTATCTTGATTTGATCATTATACATTGCATATATGTATTAACTTATCACACTGTATCTCATTCATATGTAGAATTATCATACGTCACTTGGAAAAAAACTTTAAAATATGGTATCATTAATACCATCAGTGATATATCAGTGATCATTTCGCAACTTCAATGTGCATATAAAATTGTTTTTAAAAATCTAGTTTTCCACGGTAGTTCTATTAATCTACATTTCTACCAGTAGTAAATAAGAGTTTCAGTTCTTCTATATCTTCAACACTTGATATACTCAATCTTTTAATTTTAGTCATTTTAATGGTTAACATGTAATTATGATTTTAATTTGCATTTCCTTGATGGTTAGTTATGAAGAACTTCATTTCATGTGCTTACTATCCTTTCATGTGTTCATCTCTCTCCTCTCTCTTTATCTCCCTCTCCCTCTCCTTTTCCCTCTCCCTTGTTCTCTCTCTGGATATCTCTTCAAATGCTTTATCCATTGTATATTTGTTTCTTAATTTATTATTAAAGAGTTGTAAGAGCTATTTATATATCCTGAATAAAAGTCACATATAACAAAAAGAACAATTTAAAAAATAAGGTTAGTAGTGGTCAGTAGTAAGATATTAAAAAATCATTTGCTACATGTGTGTATTTTTATTATAGTTTCCAAACTGTTGGCTTGTCTTTCTATTTTCTTAACAATGTCTTTCGAAAACAGAATCAGAGATTTTTAATTTTGATGAAGTTTAATTATCAAATTTTTCTTCTATGCATCAGGTTCTGTATCTAAGAAATTTTGCCTACTCCAGAGAATTTGTCCTATGTTTTCTTTCAGAATAGTTACAATATTAGTGATTACATGTAAGTCTATGATACATTTCAAGATAATTTTTGTGTTCAGTGTGAAATAAAGATTGAGGTTCATTTCTTTCATACAAATGTCCAGTTGTTCTAGAACGACAGAATCATTTGCTGCAAATACTTTACTTTGCCAAATTGTTTTGATATCTGTATCAAACAACAACAATATCAACAAATTGAATATCTACATGTGTGTTGCTTAGCTATCTATTCAGTTTCTTTGATCTATACATCAACATTTTCACCATTAACACATTATCTTAATTATTGTAGTTTTTAATTTTTTGTTGATGAACCTTTATTGTATTCATTTATTTATATGCAGTGCTGAGAATCAAACCGAGTGCCTCCCACATGCTAGGCATGTGCTCTACCACTGAGCCTCAACCCCAGCCCTAATAATTGTATTTTTAAAGGATGCCTTGAAATCAGGTAATGAAAGTTCTCCAATTTAAAAAATTACTTTGACTATTCTAGGTTAATTGTGTTACCATAAAAAATTTAGAATCAACTTGCTAACTTCTTTTTAAAAATCTGCTAGAATTCCTATTTGAATTATATTGAATATATACAAAAATTTGGCAAGAATTATATTAATAATATTGACACTTCAATTCATAAGCATGGCATAGCTCTCCATGTACTTCACTTGTTACTCTTAGCAATATTCTGTAGTATTAGGAAGTGGTCATGCACAGCTGTTAAATTTTTCCTAAGTTGATTTGTGCTATTTTAAAGTGTTTATTTTTTTGATGGAGGTTTTCGAAATTTGTTCTTTTTAGTTATATGCGACAGTAGAATATATTTTGACATATCATACAAACATGGAATATTAACATTCTTGCTGTAGATGATGTGGAGTTACATTGATCCTGTATTCATATATGAACATATGAAAGTTATGTATGATTCATTTTACTGTTTTTCCTTTTCCCATGCCCTCTCTATTATCCCAATCCACCCTGTCAATTTCAGTGAATTTCCTCCTCCCACCCACCTATTGTAATCAGCATCCACATATCAGAGAGAACATTTGACCCTTTGGTTTTCTGAGGATTGGCTTATTTCACATAGCATGATAGTCTCCAGTTCCATTCATTCACCAGTCAATGTTATAATTTTATTCTTCTTTACGGCTGAGTAATATTCCATTGTTTATATGTACCATATTTTCTTTATCCATTCACCTGTTGGCGGGAACCTAGAATGGTTCCTTAGCTTAGCTATTGTGAATTGAGATGCTATAAACATTGATGTGGCCACATCACTATAATATGCTGATGTTAAGTCCTTTGGGCATATATCGAGGAGTGGGATAACTATGTCAAATGGTGGTTCCAATCCAGTTTTTCTGAGGAATCACTATACTGCTTTCTGGAGCAGTTGCACCACTTTGCAGTTCCACCAGCAATGTATAAGTGTACCTTTTCCTCCACATCCACACCAACACTTATTGTTGCTTGTGTTCTTCATAATTGCCATTCTGACTTGAGTGAGATAATATATCAGTATAGTTTTAAATTGCATCTCTCTAATTGCTAGTGATGTTGAACATTTTTTCACATATTTGATGACTAATTGTATTTCTTCTTCTGTGAAGTGTCTTCATTTCACTTGTCCATTTATTGATTGGGTTATTTGTTTTTTGGTATTAAGTTTTTGAGTTCTTTGTATATCTTGAAATGAATAGGGAAGGTCTCTTTGATGAGAAAAAGGACTCTCTCAGGTGTATTTTGAGGGAATTATGAGGCGAGCACTTAGGCTATCAGAAATGTTTAGCAAGGGCTTTCAAAGCAGGGTAGTGGGTACACCCTGAGGTCTGTATGAACTTCCATCTGATTTGTGTAGAGAATGCTATTGGATAAGTAGAGAGGGCTTTCCTTTATATGTCTGTGGGTCCTCTGAGGTATGTAGGGAGAGCTCTCTAAAGTTTGCAGTTAGCTACCTCTCACTGATGAAGAGAGGGCACATTTATGTGTGCAACAATGTTCAATGACATGTGTCAGAGGATTTTGTGATGTGTATTTGAGGGGCACAAGAGGACTATTGTGAGGGCTCACTTATGCTCATAAGGAGAGTGCTCTGTAAATTGTCAGAAATTATGAATGAGGTTTCCTCTGAAGTCTTTTTGAGGTGAGTATTGGAAATCTGTGAGATAAGTATGAAGGACAAACTGAAGTTGAAGTGAGGGTCCTATGAGTTTAGAGTTAAGGGTCAGGTTGTGTGAAATGGTCAGTGTCAGGATCAGGGTGGAATTTATGTAATATCAATGGAGGAATTAGAACTAGCATTAGTATTAGTGTGAGGGGCAGGGACAGGAACACCATTTGCAGTATATAAGGAAGTCCTATGTGGTGAGTAAAAAGTTCTCTCTGAGGTGTGCTTTCAGGGCTTTCTGAGGCAAGCAGAAAGGCTCTCAGATGGGTTTCAGTACTTGCAAAGCAGTATAGTTAATAAAGGACACAAAACAGCATGGCTGGTACTCACTGAGGTTTTTATGGACATTTTTTGAGATGTGTATTTACTGCATTTGAAATGAGTAGGGAGGTATTTCTTTGATGCCTATGTTAAGTGCTCTGAGAAGATTACAATGGCCTACAGGTTATAGGATGGCATTATGGGGTTTGTAAGTGCAATGATGTAAGTAAGAGTGCTCAGATATGTGAATAATATGATTATTTGAGGTATATAGGGAAGGCCACACCTGTGAGATAAAGGACACTTCAACATGTGTATTGAGAGTTCTCTGAGGTGAGTACATAGGCACTCTGAGGCTTTTAGAGAGGGCTTGCATATAATTATCGTATGCACTCAGAAGTCTCTACAAACTTCAGAGTTGTGTAGAGACTATTATTGAGAAGTAGTGAGGATTTTCCTCTATGTGTCAGGAAGGCACACTATGGTGTGATTTTTATTCCCTATCATATTGATTAATTTGTGGTTTTTAATTTGACTTAGTTTCTCCTTTGATTGACTATTCATCTAGTGTAGTTCCTCCCTTTGCTGGTTTCCACATTTAATATTTTTTTCATTTCTTCTTCATGAAACATGTTGTTTTCAAGAGCAGTCTTTTAATTGTGAATTTTTAAAATTTTGTTTACCGTAGGAGATTTTTATTTCATTATGAATCCTAAAGTTTAACTTTGCTGGATATAGTATTCCAAGACCTCCTAACTTTGAGGTTCTGGGTTGAAAAATCAGCTGATATCAGGATTGGTTTCCTTCTAAACATGATATGTCATTTTTCTGTCAGCTTTTAAAATTTCTATCCTTATTATGTATGTTAGGCATTTTCATAATAATGTACCTTGGTGTGTGACTGTTGTAATTTTATTATATTGGGAGTCCTGTAAGCCTGATTTTCCATATCATTATTTTCAGGAAATTTTCTGATATTATTTCATTGAAAAGTTTGTGTATTCCTTTGATTTATATCTTCAAATCTTCATCTATCCCCAGAAATCTTAAATCTGGCCTTTTCAGGTTGTCCCATATTTCTTGGAAGTTCTGTTCATGGTCTGCTAACATCTTTTCTCTGTGGTCAACTTTATTTTCAAGAATATATATTTTTTATTCATTACCTGAAACTCTATCTTCCAAGTGGTCTAGACTGTTTGTGATACTTTCCATTGAATTTTTAATTTGGTTTATTTATTCCTTCATTTTGAGGATTTCTGCTTGATTTTCAGAATGTCTACCTCTTTATTGGAGCAATCTTTCACTTCCTGTATTTTCTCTCTGATATCACTCCTTACATTGTCCTTTACCTTTCAGATTAGTTTAACTCTATGTATATTCTAAACTCCTTGTCTGACATTTCTTCCAATGTGATAGATTATTTTATTGTGATATCTTGGGTTCTGGGGTGTGATTTGTTTCCTTGCTTATTTTTAATTTTTTTTAGTTGTACATGGACACAATGCCTTTTTTTATTTGAGTGTGGTACAGAGGATTCAACCCAGTGCCTCACACATGCTAGGCAAGTGTTCTTTCACTGAGTCACAACCCTAGGCCAGTTCCCTTGCTTTTCATGCTGTTTGTGTGTGTCTACCTATCTACCAGTATGGATCTGAGGCAAAAGAGTTTCTAACCTGTAGACTTAGAGTGTGCCTGAAAGTTTCCAGTACCTCACCATTTAAGGGGAGACAAACAATAGCGACCAATGCAAAAAATATACAGCATTAAACAGAATAGTTCCTGCTATGGCATCTACAATGTTGTCACGATAAACAGAAATTATATGATCAGTTATTACCTACAATAAAAACAGTGAGTTTGAAAATGGTTTACAATTTTGAATGGTGGGCAGGAAGAGAACGAAAGGGATGTAGAATATGATGATTATTAGGGAGGAGAAGGGAGGATAGAAGTAAAAAATTAAAGGAAGAGTGAAAAACAGAACAATAGAGATTGGCTATTAGCAGAAGAAAAAAGAGATTCAATGGAAACATAAGTAAGAGAAAATATATGTAAAGTACAAATTTTAAAAATAAAAAATAAAAGAATATAAAAAGCTGAAATATACTAATCACACCTCCTACTCCTCAAAAAATTGATTTATGAAAAATAACTGGTTTCAAAAATGGTAGAAATGAAAAAAGCAAAAAAATGTGCATATGTACAAATGTCCATTAACCATTAAAGTCACAATTAAGCAGAGAAAACAAAAAAGGGGAGGGGGAAGACCTCAATGAAAAATTCAAAAGATTCTCAGCTTACCTTCTCATCAGTTAGGTGTGGTTGTCTGGAGTATGAAGCTTACTCCACCCTTAGGGTGGGGTTGCTAGGGCGAGACATGTAATTCTGTAGGCAGAATTCCTAGAGAGGGTTTAGACTTAGGTAGGCTCCAGGCTCTTCACTGGATGCCAACTGGTCTGGAGATTCTAAATCAGCCCACCTCCAGAGCCCAGAAAATTGCTGGTCCATGCTGAAAGACTTCACCCCAGGGATCTCCCTGTGTTACTCTCATGTGGTGGAGGTGCCAATTCCTAGTCCACTATGTCACCTGCAGACCCCGAGTTTCCTGGTCTTGGGTTCAGTCTCCAAACTCAGTCACTCTCACCCCTGTCATTTTGAATTCCCTGTGAGGCATGTCTCTCCCAGCCAGTCCTGAAAGCATTCAGATTAGATGGGAAGGATATACATAAAGGTGTAATTTACTGTGGTATATTCCTCTGCATACATAACAATTTGATAATTTTCGTTCCTCCATTTTTCCATTTTCCCATCCTACCTCCCTCCCCCTCATTCCTCTTCCTCTACTCCACTGATCTATCTTCTATTTTCATGGGATTTCTGCCAATTTATTTTATTTTATTATTTCTTTCTAGCTTCCACATATTAGAGAAAATGTTAGATCCTTGAATTTCTGGGGCTGGTTTACTTAATTTCGCATGATGTTCTGCAGTTCCATCTATTTACCAAAAATGTCATACTTCCGTTCTTCTTTATGACTGAGTAAAATTCAATCACATTTTCTTTATCCATTCATCTGTCAATGAACACTTCAGTTGATTCTGTATCTTGGCTATTATGGACAGAGCTGCAGTAAATATGAGCATGTAGATATCTCATCAATATACTGATTTCATTTTCTCTGGATATGTACCCAGGGGTGGGAAGGCTATATCATACAGTAGCTCTACTTTTTAGTTTTAAAGGAATCTTCATACTGTTTTCCATAATGTTTATACTAATTTATCTATTGGGTTTTTAGTTATTTTATTTGCATTATTCTTTTAGTGGTTGTTGTAAGAACTACATGAAGCATAATTAACAATTCACCAATGAGTTCTGCATCACATAAAATAGAAAATTTGCAACCATATATCTCCATCACCCACTGTAAACCCTAATTCATTAAGACATATTTAATACATATAAATCATATATTATATTTACATATATTGTAAACCTAAAACAATATTACACTGAACACACAAACCTTAGTAAGGTATGTTTTACAAATATTAAAAGGAGTAAACCATTTTTATAATTACTCAGATATTTATATTTGTAATGCTCTTCATATAATACTGAAGATATGAATTTTCCTCTGGAAACATTCTCCTACAACCTGAGGAATTCAATTTAACATTTTCTGTAGTATGAGTGTACAGGCAATGAATTACTTTAACATTCATTTTCATGAAAATGTCTTTATTTCACCCCCATTTCTTAAGGTTATTTTTACTGAATATAGAACTTTAAATTGACAGGTTTTCCTCTCTCAGTGCTTTAAAGATGCTCTTCCACCCTCTTCTGGACTCCATGGATTCTGATGAAACTGTTATGCTGATTTGAATTGCTCCCTCCATATATAAGGTATCATTTTACACTAACTGCTTTCAAGATTACTTTTCAACTTTGGTCTACAGCAATTCAATTATGACATATTCAGGCATGGATTTATTCATAATTGTCCTCTTTGAGGTGAACAAATCTGTATTTTAATGTCTTTTACAATTTTTTTGCAGTATTGGGAATGGAACTCAGGGCCTCACACATGCTATGCAAGGGCACTGCACTGCACTATCACTAAGCTACACCCCAAGATCTTTATTTTTTAGTTTTTCCACATTTTTATCAGTGTATTATAGTTATACATATTGATGGGATTTGTTACATATTCTCGCATGTACACAATATAACAATATAATTTGGCCAATATTACTCTCCAGCATTTCTCCCTCCATTACTGCCTCCCACCACTTGGTCCCTTTCTTCTACTAATCTCCCTTTGATTTTTAGGAGATCCACCCCCACCTTTGTTTTCCTTTTCCCTCTCTAGCTTCCTTATATGACAGAAAACACAGGACCCTTAACTTCCAAGTTTCACTCATTCTGAGCTCTTTTTAAAATTTTCTTAGAGACATGGTCTCTTCTCACTTCTAGCCTCAAATTTGCAATCCTCTTGCCTCAGCCTCTTGAGTAGCTGAGATTATAGGTGGGCACCACAATGCCTGGCTGTTTTCAGCAATTGTTTATCAAATAAATTTTTCTGTGTGTGGGGGTACCATTTTCTCTATTTTTCATCTTAGACTCTCAGTAGATAGTAGATACATAAAAAATATTGTGTTGTGTCTCAGGTTCTGGAGGTTCTGTTTTTGTTTTTTTTTCCAATGTATATTGTATATTTTCCCTGTTTTTAGACTGAATGTTTATCATTGCTCATTCATCAAGTTTGCTCAAACCTTCTTACATCATCTCTATTTTACTATTTTAGTGCTGCCAGAAGAGAATACCTGAGACTAAACAATTTATAAACAACAAAAACTTATTTTTTGTAGTTTAGAGACTGGAAAGTACAAGATCAAGGTGGGAGCATCTGCTGTGCCTTCACATGGCAGAAGGCAGAAAGAAGAACACCCATTTCAGCAAGTTCTTTTTATGGTAGCATTAATCCTTTCACAAAGGTAGAATTTTCATGACCTTAATAACTCCAACTGGTATTCACCTCCCAAGATTTTCATTGGGGTTTAGGTTTCTAATACATGAGTTGTGGGAAAACCTCTAAACAATAGCATTGCACCACTGGTCCCCCAAATTTGTAGACTTCTCACATGTCATTCCATCCTAATAGTCCCAGATATTATAACTCGTTCCAGCATCAACTTCAATATCTAAATACAGAGTCTTATCTAAATCAGATATGGGTGAGACTTAAGGCACAATTAATCCTGAGGCAAATTTCCCTCCCTCTTTGAGCTTGTGAAATCAAACTACTTCTGTGCTTCCAAAATAGAATGATGTGACAGGCACAGGACAGACATTTCCATCCCAAAAGGGAGCTACTAGTTGGGAAGAGTAAAATGGTAATGGATTCTAAATAGGTCCAAAACCCAACAGTTTTGGATTTAATGTGGGAACA
Source organism: Sciurus carolinensis (assembly GCF_902686445.1). Lineage (NCBI taxonomy): Eukaryota > Metazoa > Chordata > Mammalia > Rodentia > Sciuridae > Sciurus > Sciurus carolinensis. Next base: position 51,454,267 of record NC_062232.1, read on the forward strand.
ACATTAAATCTTTATGCTTGAGAATAATCTTCTTTGACTTTACATCTTATATTCTAGACACAACTGGTGAGGGTAGAACCCTGCATAGTTTCGTTGGGTACAGCTCGCACTTTATGCTTTTTAATTATTTTTATTGGTTCATTTTAGTTCTACAAAACATTAGGTTTCATTTTGACATAATTATTAAAGCATGGAATATAATTTGCCCCAATTCAATCCCCAGTACTTCCCCTTTACCTCCTCTCCTTCCTCCCTGTTTCCTTCCCCCTATTCTACTGATTTTTCTTCAGCTGATATTACTGGGACTATTGGGATGGAATGACATGTAAGAAGTATACAAATTGCTTTTAAATTGCTTGTCCAAGTCTTTTCCAGGCTGTGCTACACAGTGGTAGCTCTACAGTTGTAAGGGAAGCTGTGTTCCCATGGCTTCACTATTAAGCACCTATTAAGGTACTCTCAAGGTGGTCCTGCTCCTTTGTTCTTCTAGGCATTGTCCTCATAGAGACTCTGGTGGCTCCGATCCAATCACTCCACTAGACATCACTGTGGTAAGGGCTTTATCTGTTGGCTCTGCCCCAGCATCAGATCTCTTCCTGGGTGCTGAGGCTCTCTGAAGCATCCTTTTAATACGGCTTGAAGCAGCCATGCCTCCATAGCTCATGCATTCTATTTACCTGCAGAAGTAATGTCACAGTGATACTTCCATGGTTTGCTCTTTGACCCTGTGAAGCAGTAGCCTGAGCCATATCTGGGTCCACTGAGCCATAGCTGAGTAGCAAAGAATTCTGTTCTAGAATAGGGGAGTAGGGGAGCAGAAGTCTTAAGATATCCCTTGGCAGTGAGCCCCAAGGTCCCACAGGCTCTTTTTAACCAGTCCTGCCTTCAGGAGTCTAGCACTGGAAGATCTCTAAAATGCCTTCAGGGTCATTCAACCATTTTCTTGATGAATAGCACCTGGTTCCCTATCTATATTATCACTTTTTAAAATTTTTTGTAGTTGTAGATGGACAACATGCCTTTATTTTATTTATTTAGTTTATGTGGTGCTAAGGATCAAACCCAGTACCTCACGTGTTCTAGGTAAGCATCTACCACTGAGCTACTACACCAGGCCATATCCATATTAATTTTATCAAAAGGTTTCTAGGCTACACCCTTAGTTTTCTCTCCTAAAATACTTTTCTTTTATTCTTTACATGACCAGACTAAGAATTTTCCAAACCTTTATGTTCTGGCACCCTTTTGATTAGAAATTCCATCTTTAAAATAAGTCTCTCTTTTTGCATTTTTAGTATAATTGGTTAGAAAACTACACAGCAATAAAATTCCAATTCAATTTTTGAATAAAAAGAAAACTAAAAAACAACATAAACACTTTTCTACTTAGAGATTTCTTTCGCCAAATACCCCAGTTCATCATTTTGAAGTTCTTCCCACCTAGAACTTTATAATCCTAAGATATAGAAAAGATTCAACCAAACTTTTTTCCACTTCAGAGCATCTGTAGTCACACCAAGGATGACTATTTCTCCATTTTCAAATATTTTGCTCCTCATTTCCTTTTGAGACATCATCAAGACCACATAAGTAATCTCTAAGAATATATAGGCTTTCCCTACAGTTCTTTCCTGATGAGCCCTCACCAGAATCACCCTAAATGCCCCATTCGTAGTCATACACGCTTTTTCAAGCATTCACATAAAAACTGATCTATCCCCTAGCATATTCAGTTTCAAAGCTGCTTCCACATTTTCAGACACGTTATATTGACACTTCGCTCCTTTAACAGCAATCTCTTTCTTAGTCATTTTGGGTTACTATAATAGCACACCTGAGACTGAGTAATTCATATAGAAATATATGTCCCAGAGTTGTAGGATCTAGAAAAATCCAAGATCATGGCACTGGCATCTAGTGAGAACTTTCTGTGTCCTCACATGGCAAAAGGCAGAAAGGGGAAAACCTGCATGAGCAAGACATTTGCATAGTGATATCAATCAATTCTTGAAGTTGGAGTTCTTTATTATCTAAACACCTCCCATTATGCCACAGCTCCCAGTGCTTGCATTGAGAATTAAGTTTCCAACATATGAAGTCTTGGGAACACATTCAGATCTCAGAATCTCCTAATGATTTTTATTTCAGAAATTGTATATTTCCATTTAATTTATCATTTACTTCTCTTTTACATTTTCTATTTCTCTGCTAATATCGACTATTCATTTGTTGTGACCATATTTTCCTTTAACTCACAAAGCATTGGTTTAAGAGTTTTAAAGTTCTTTTCTAATAATTCCAACATCTGAGTCATTTGGACTTGTCATCTTTTAGTCTTGAGAATAGCTGTTATGCTGTGGGTCTTTAATGTTCCTCAAGAAACTCATATGTTAGGCAATGCAGGGATGTTCACAAGTGAGATGATTAATAATGTGAATGGATTGCTGGGAAGTAAATGTAAGCAGGTGAGGCATGGCTAGAGGAAGTAAGTCACTGGGTGTGTGCCCTTGGGGATTATCTAATTCCTGGTTCCTTTCCCTCACTCTTTGCTTCCTGGCTGCCACAAGCTGAGTAGTTTTTCTTCACCATGCCCTTCAACCACAATGTTTTGTCTCACCTCAGGTCCAGAGTAATGGGGTCAGCCAAACTGTAAGCCCCAAATAAACTTTCCTTCTAAGTTGCTTTTCTCAGGTATTTTTAATCACAGGGATAAAAAGCTGACTAAAACAGGCTCACAGTTTTTTGGTTCTTTATATATAGAATAATATTGATTTATGTATTGAACATGGTAAATATTGTGTTGTAGACTCTGGATTCTCTTGTAATTCTCCTAAAGGTGTTGATTATTTTCTTTTGGCCATCAATTAAATTGGTTAGACTTTAATTGTTAAACTCTGTCCTGCCTGCAGTCAGATGTAACTCAGATCCCAGTTCAGACTGCTTTCAAACTGCTCCACATATGTTTTAGCCAGTAACTTGGCAGAGTTCTTATAAGGAATGTGATGTTCCCCTTATCCAGATTTCTCCTTTTAGAGTTCCCCCTCTGTCTCTAGCAGAGACTCTGTCCCTAGTTACTCTGAGATTCCTCCTCTAGTCTTTTTGGCCAAAAAAGAGAGCAGGCTTTCAATCAGAATTTTCTCAATCCCATGCTGTGCCACAACTGTGACTTCTCCCAGAGTAAAGCAATAAAATTGGAAACTTACTCCATGTTGGTCACTTTTTTCAAGTTTAGATTCTTCTACCAAATATGACTTCTTCTGTTTATTCCCCAGAAGCCTTAGGTGTCTGTTTTATTCTATTTTTTCCATAGCTTGTTGTGGTTACTTCAGTAAAGTTGATTTGTTAGGAATTTATTTTTCCATATAGGAAGAAATACTATATGAATTAAAAGTGAATATTTTTAATGAAGGATATACACAAGCTCATATAATTATTACACGGTACAGTTTGCACTCAAAATCAATTCTTTTCCCTATTACACAATGATTTTCAAATAATGCTCACAAAGAGTTTTATACACTATTGCTACTAAAATGAATTTCACAGTGAATTTTCATGATATTTCTATCTTGGAAGAATTTCACAGATGTCTTTTCTGATGATTCTGGGGCAGTGTCTACCACTGAATGTCAAGCCATGGATGAACTGCACCTAAGTTATTTTACCTTTGGATAATACATTATATCCTGAGAGTTTGCCTTTAAGATTTGTTTAGATTCATAAATACCACTGTACCAGCTTCCCTGGGGGAAGATTGCTCTGAGGAATTGATTTATACTTACAAACAACCAAAGTCAAATTTATAAACCAGAGTATACATATTAATTTTCAGTTATCACTCCTAAGCAAGCTGAGAACTCTTGGCAGCTTATTCTCCTATCAGTAGGGAAACACACTTGGGATGGTAAATCAAGATCATAAGACTGAGTGAGCATAGTCATGGCAAAGAGAGAGAGTGTTTTCAAGAAAATTCTTGATCAAATCCTAATAGCTGTTACCTTCTGCTATACTTAGCCATTTCTAGCTAAAGTCATGAATGCCAATCCTGAAAATGAAGTAGAGAATTTCACTTCAGCAGCAGGTTGTGGCGTGGGTTTAGTATTTCCTCTTGCCTTGGTTTGGTAGTATTCAATCCAGTTGTTGAATCTGAGACTCTGCTCTGACTCCTGTTCTGTCTAATTATATCCATCCTCCGGGACTACATTCCACTGTTTGCCTCACCCTAGCCAAACAGTCTTGATATGCCCATGTCTGCAAACTGGGCTCTCACTACTGGCAACCTCCCTTCATTGAATGAACCTACACAAATTATACAACAGGTCTACTACATTATCTTCCTCCACTATCATTGTTGTCATCACATCATCAACATGAAATGTAATTCCAGTGAAGAGGTTTTTTTCTTATATGATCTCATGCTATTCTCCTGATAACTCTGTGAGGTAAGAAAGGCATGTATAGTTATCTCAATTGTATAAGTGAAGAATTTGGAGCTCATGGAAATTATTCATTTAGACATGTATAACTAGTTTCTAATGGAGACAGTACTAGGATCCATGTATGTCTCTTATCTTCCAGCCTCAAACGTTTTTTTTTCCTCTACAGTAGTGTTTCACCCAAGATACTTATTGTAATGCAGATTCCTAAGCCTGAAAATAAACTTCTTTTATCAGAATATTCAGGGGTGGATTCTTTAAAAGTCCTCCCAGATGATTCTTTTGAACAAAAAAATTGGCAAATATCACACACTAACTACTCTTGTCTACCTGTCAGGGTTAGCCAGTAAGTACCTACTCTCCCCTGTACAATGCTGAAATATCCTTGAAACATGTCTTGTTATGTTTTTAAAGTAAATAATATAAAACCATGGACTGGGTAATTTACAAAGATTAAAAACTCATTGATTCATGATTCTAGAGGCTGGGAAGTCTAAGATCAAGGGGCCAGGATCTGGAAAGAACATTCCTGCTGAATCAACCCATGGCAGAAGAGCAAAAAGAGAGAGAGGGAAAGGGAATGATGGAGGGAAAGGGTGTCAAAGAAAGACAAACAATAGGCCTGACCTCACCTTTCTGAACTCACTACAGTGATAATGGCATTAATCCATTCACAAGCGTGAAACCCTTAGAGTCTAATCACCTCTCATTAGGCCCCACTTCCAAACACTACTGCATTAAGTTTCTGACACATGGTTTTGGGGAAACACAATAAACCATATCACATGTTCATATGCTTCTAGGCCTTTGAATCACATCATTTTTAGGAGCTTGTATTCCTTAATATGGACCATTCCAACTAGGGAATCATACCAGGTTGAATAATAATCAGTCTTTAGCTACAGTTCCCACACACTTTTCTTCCAGGGATTTCATTTCTGGGAAACCCCAACCCTTATAATATTTTTAATTCTTTTTTACATGAGTTCCAAATAACTCATGTTGTTGTACCCCTTTGCCCCAATGCAAAAATGATTTTCTCTCCTAATGTGGTAGGCATTGCAGTCAACTAGTATTTTGTTATCCACGCTCTTGATGCCCTATTAAACTAGGAACTTTCCATTGCCTCCCATGGATACAAAAATGCAGGCAAGTTAGAAAAGCTGCCATCATTTTAAGGAGATTTCAGATCAACAATTGTGAAACATTGCTTGAAGTGCACTTAAAGCCTGGTTCTTTCAGTTTTATGGCTTCCTCTTTAAGGAAACATATACTTATCTACTTTGGGAACCAATTCTTCTGCCTACCCTACCAGAAAACAAAGTAGAAAATAGCAGAGGAACTATGAGAAAGGAGGTCACTTAGACCTACCAGATCTATGGAAAACTAGAGTCCCCTTGGCTTTGTGAGGTCTAGCCCTAACTCACTAGGACTATAGTTCAACTCTAATATTGTTCCTCAAGTCTTTGTTTTCTCATATTGTTTCTTCTGCATATATATCTCTCCAGAACCACACAGATTGACTGAGGATAGGATTTTAGGATCTTGTATCCTGATTCTATTCTCTTCTTTATTTTTTTCCTTTTCCCTCCCCTCCCTTATCTCATTTGTCCTCTCCTCTATTCCACTCTCTCTGTCCGTGTATCTCTCTTCTACTAATTCTAATCACAACAGGGGAATGTTAACACAATTCTATCATGAATCAAAGTCTGCCTTCTGAGACTATCCTCAAGGATTAGAACAGATCCTATCTCTTCCTTCCTATCCAGTACATCCTTCCCTTTCCCTAAAAATAAATGTTTACAGTGGCAGATCCCTGCTTTCTGGGCTCAAAGAGGCAGCTGGCTAAAATGAGAGCCAAACTAAGCTTTACAATTAAAGAGGAGTGTTCAGTTGATAGATCAAATGAACAGAATTGACTGTATCACTTTCCAGATCTATGACATCAGATAACCTCTCTGGATTTTACCTTTCTTTAGTGATAGATAGGGAAGGAATATTTGGGAAAAAATCTCTAAAAACCCTAAGGTATTTTTTCAGTACTAGGGATTGAACCCAAGGGTGTTCTACCACTGAGCTACATCCCCAGCCCTTTTGAATTTTTGAGAAGGGTCACACTAAGCTACCAAGGCTGGCCTCGAATGTGTGATCCTCCTGTCTCAGCCTCCTGAATCACTGGGATTAGAGGTATGCACCACTTGCCCAGCTCTAAGTTTTGTAACTATGATCTATAGAGCTATGGGGGGGGGATCACACTTCACTTTAACCAGAGAAATCCTGCTTTTATCTGATGTATAGAGATCCTCTGTAAAACCACATTGGAATAAAGGGTCTAACACCTAAAATATTCTTGTTACTTATCTGAAGATATTTTTGAGGGTAAATTCAATTCTAACATGTTTTCAACAGGAACTATTACCATCTCAGAAAAATGGGTACATCTGTGTTTGTCTTATCCGGAGGATAAATTTTATAGGTTAAGATTCCAGTCTAGGTAGCCCAGTCATGCAATGTCATGAAAGATTGGTGAGAGAAATATTTTGAGCCAATCTGTGGGCATTGTTTCAAGTCTATGACCTGTTTCAAGTATATGCCTTGCCCTTAAGGCACATGCCCCATAGATACTAAGCCCTTCATAAGTTGTCTAAGTAATATACTACCTCACATCGATTATACATTTATGATGGCCTGATATGTGTAAGGCTCATGGATGGGCAGCAAAGGTTACAATACAAAACTTTCATGGATTGACCATATTATTACAACAGTATTTTGAGGCATCATACCCTTAATTTATGTTAAGAAAAACTAAAACTCAGAGAAGTTAAGAGATTTGTTAAAGTTACATTTATTCCTTTATCATTTATTCAACATACTGATGCATACAACTAGCAAGTTGTGGAATTGAGACACAAACCTATTTCTGCCTTGCCCATCATATTATTTCATTAATAGATAAGTCTTCCCTTTCCCACTTGCTAAGATCTCGAATAGGTCTCTCCTTTCCCCTTTTCACAGCCACTGCCTTAATTTAACCTTTTATAATTTCTCTTCTGGAGTATTCCAATTGGTATTGCAAATGCCAGATAGCAGCTCCTGTTCTCCTGTTTTCATTACACTCTCCTCTCCAAACAACTCTTTGATTAAATGTAGTATTCATTATGTAACACAAATCTGACTAGATCACTTCCCTTCTTAAATATGGTGAAAATGCATCCACTATCATTAGAGAGAACTCTAAACTCAGTGGAAAATATGAGATAATTGATGATATCACCCAGTTTCCTATACTGATAGTCTTGGAGTCTTCCTTGATTCTTTTCTTTCCTTTACCTCCCATATTCTTCAGTAATTTCTATCAACTAGACCACTGAAACCTACTGAATCTGTGCACTTCACACCACATTCACAGTTACCACCTTTGACTGAACCACCACAACATTTGTCACCTACACTTCTGCAATACCCTATTAACTGGTCTCCTGTTTCACTCTGCCTCCCCTAAAGTTCATTCTACACACAATCATCAGTGTAGACTTTTTACAACACAAAGCAGATCAAACTATATATCTGATGCTTACTGCCTCCAATGATTCCTTGTTTGATTCCAAAAATATGACCTACAAGATCTTCAATAGTCTGGCCCCTCTTACTGCTCCCTCTCTTTGATGCTCCTCAAATGCACCAAGTTAATTACAATCTCAGGTTTCCCCCAATAGTTCCTTCTTTCCAGCATGCTCTTCTACCTCCTGAACTATCCAAACTTAGATCCACCCTGCTGGACCATCACATTACCTTATTTATTTTATTTACCTTTAATTTTCCACTGCAGAATTTGCCTAGGGTAGTTGACCATTCTCTTATAACTAGATTTCCTTCTTCCAAGCAAGCATATTACTATTTATGGTTGTGTAAATTCAACAAATGTCCTGAAGCTTGTACCATAACAGATCCAAATATCCAAGTGTCCACATAGACCTAGCCCATTTTCCATCATTTCCTCTTTCCTGGCCCACCAGGGCTTGGTTTTCTATTCCATATCACCAAGCCCAACCCCATAAACATAATATGGGACACCAAACCTCATTGTGGAAGAACTTCTGTACTTCCATGAGCATCTGTTGCCAGCACCAATCTCCAGTTTTATGTGTCAGAGTAGTCATGGGAACCTCAACTCAACAACATTCAGAAAAATATGAAGCCTTCTCAGTAGGCAAATTTGGGGGCAGTCTATCCTGATCCTCCAGAGAGGTGAGATAATTGTGGTGTGAGAGTAGAGTTGTTTTTAATTTTTCTGCCCTAGGCCCTTTAAGTTGGGCTATCCTACCCCCATCATATACCCCTACAAAGTCATAAAATAAATGGTCAGCTTAATTTGGTTCTAAGGAATCAATCAGTACCAGAACTACTTCCTTTCCACAGTTTCTGAATTGGTTCTATGTTCTGTAACTCCAACACCTGCTCTGGCCCTCTTTGCTATTGGTAATCAATTTCCATAATTTAAGAAATCACACTTCCTGCCAGTCAAGCTTCCTTTCACTTTTCATATATATTGGGTTGTAATGGTTTAACTTCAGATAAAATATGACTGGGGCTTGGTCACTTAAAAAGCAATAAACAGCCAAGCACAGTGGCACACACCTGTAATCCCAGTGACTCAGGAGGCTAAGGCAGAAAGATTGTCAGTTCAAAGCCAGCCGAAGCAACTTAGTGAGGCCCTAAGCAACTCAGTGAGACCCTGTCTTTTAATAAAATATAAAAAGGGGCTGAGGATGTGGCTCAATGGTTAAATACCACTGAGTACAATCACTGGTACCAAAAACAAAAAGCAATCAACAGTCTATATAAATTGACTATAGACTCCTCAGTCATACCCATTTCACATTCCCTGGCTTAACACAGCAGTATCTTTATACCTTACAGATAAACACAGCTGAATTCAAATACTGACTGCCACTAACTAGTTGTATGCCTGTGAGCAAACGACTTAACCTCTCTGAGCCTCACTATACATTTCTGTAAAATGTGAATTCAATAGAAAAACAAAACTGAGTTCATATTGATGACTCTTCCTTCTCCTCATGCTAACCATTGGCTTGATAGTGCCTGTTTTAGTCAACTTTTACACTGCTGTGACCAAACAACTTTACAAGAAAAATTAGAGGAGGAAAAGTTAATTTAGGGATTCACGGTTTCAGAGTTCTTAGTCCATAGAGGACTCAGGGTAAGAGAGAATACCATGGCAGAAGAATGCAGAGAAAAGCAGTTGGAAACATGGCACCAGAAAACTGATTAAGAGACTGCTCCATTCTTCACGGAAAAAATATGTACCCCAAAAGCACACCAGAATGACCCACCTCCTCCAGCCACATCCTACCTGTCTATAGTTTAAGGCTCTCATAACCTAATCATTTCACATCTAAGCTTTCCTGCATTGTCTCACACATGAGCTCTTGGGAGACACCTCATATCTAAACCATAACACTACTACCATATTTAATATCTACAACTGGATCCCCAGCCCTTGTTTTGTATTTTATTAGAGACAGGGTCTCACTGAGTTGGTTAGTGTCTCATTTTGCCAAGGCTGGCTTTGAACTCACAATCTTCTTGCCTCAGCCTCCCGAACCTTGCATGCGCCAAAACACTCAGTCGATTATTGTGATTCTTAATCTGCTCCCCCAGGCTGATTTCTTTGGTATTTTTTCTTTTTTTTTTTAAGTAACTAAAATGCAGAAGATAATCCTGAGTAAAGTAAGTCAGACTCAGAAAGTCAAGGGTTGATATTCTCTGTCATATATGAAGGAACAGGGGAATGAAACTGAGCAAACTATGTAATATGTATATATGAATATATCACAATGAATTCTACTTTTAACTATAATGCACCAAATAAAATAAATTTAAAAATAAGTATCAGGAAAAAAAGTAAAATTTATTTTTAACTTTTTACATAAAACATAAAAACTGTGCATATTAAAGGAGTAACAATATTTCAACACATGTATATACCATATAATATTTAAATTAAGTTAAATATCTCCTCCATCATTTCTTTATAGTAAAAATTTCAAAATCATTTATTCTAGCTGTTTGAGTTTTAGTGTATATTATGGCCTATTCTACTTCTCCACTTCCCTCACCAATAAGGTTTGTGAATGCTGAGTTCTTAAGACAAAACCCTTAGTTACATCTAAAACCCAGAGTTGTCACCTCACTCACCCAGTAAGATCAGCCAAGTTTGATTCCTTCTCATACATCATGTGATGAAATGCTGCAGGGTGACTATTTCTACCTCTATCTGACAATCATTGTTCTGCATTGGATGTATTTGTAGGTGGAACTTTTGCATGTGAGAGGCCACTAGCACATGGAAAACAGTAGACTTTAGAGTAAGAGTCCTGCATTAAAATCCTGACTATATCACTTACTAGGTGTAGGAAACAAAAATAATGACTTCACCTATTTGAAATTTATTTTCTCCTAAAATAAGATTCAAATGTATGTTATCCAAAATATTATTTTCCCCTCATTTCTTCCTCTTTTGTTTCAGGGAGGTGGAGATTGACATGAACCTAAAGTCTGGAAGATGGGGTGATGGGGGTATTGATGAACTTGTCCTTGAAAATATAAGGAGAAATTAAGGAATGTGAAGAAGCCACCAGAAGTATTAAAAAAGCAGTCAGGGAGAGTAAAATAAGGCCCTGCGTTTAAACAAGAAAATTAGACTCCTTAAGTTCTTTGCATAGCTCTTTGGCCCTCTTTGTATAGTTTCTTTGTGACTTCCATACAGTGTTCCTTCTTTCCTCACCCTATGGTGTTATCTCATTTTGTTTCCCAAACCCACACACATGCTTACAATGAATAACAGTTAAAACCCTACAAGCACAATAGGTTTTTCTCTGGGAAAGCAGCCAAGAAAGCTCTTTAGAGACCTGTTTCTTGAAGAATAGAGTAGAAGGAGCAGTTTGAAATAGAGAAAAGCAAGCCAACATCTTAGGACCTGTGTCAAGGAAAAGGAATTGAAACTGAGAAAGGAGATAAGAGCTGAAGGAAGTCAATATGTTCAGAATACTTTGTGTCTTCCCGGCCTACATGTGGGCCTACATTTGGTCTACAGAGCAACAGATGAAAAAATACTCTCCTCTGTGGTCAGAAACCACAGATTAAGAATATCTGTGCATATTCATGAGGCAAAACTACTTCACAACACATTCTACTCTTATTCTTGTTGAAGTACTAAGCACAAGACCCTTTCACACCTCTCCTGCTGATAACTCAGATAATTCCTGAATTTTCCCCTGTTATATTTCAATCCAGAAAGAAATTTTTTAAATTTATTTTATTGTAAACAAGTGGGATGCATCTTGTTTCTCTGTTTGTACATGGAGTAGAGGCATACCATTTGTGTAATCATACATTTACCTAGGGTAATGGTATTTGATTCATTGTTATTTTTTCCTTCCCCCTCTACCCCTCCCACCCCTCTAATTCCAACTTTTCTCAGACAACATCTCTCTTCTCAGCTGTAGAAGGCAGCACCATTTAGTGGAAAGGGAAAGATGGGATTTCGAATACTAGTTCAACTTAAATGTAAACTCTGTCACTTACTAGATGTGTGACCTTGGGCTAGAATCTTTACCTCTCTAGGTGTGGATTTATAAAATTGGAATTGTTGTACATTACCCACGGAGTTGTTGTGAGGGCCAAATAAAATGGGGTTTAGAGAAAATTTGGCAATTGGTGACTGATGAATGAATACATGTCAATAAGTCAATCTTTGTGGTTAAGGCAGATCATCTGTGGCTCACATGCCTGGGTTTGAATCCCCACCCTACTGCTTACTAGTTTTTCTAATTCTAAAACAGGGAAGATATTTTTCCTTCCCCCCCACCCCTCCCACCCCTCTTTTCCCTCTATACAGTCCCTCCTTCCTCCATTCTTGCCCCCCTCCCACCCCCCATTATGTGTCATCATCCGCTTATCAGCGAGATCATTCGTCCTTTGGATTTTTGAGATTGGCTTATCTCACTTAGCATGATATTCTCCAATTTCATCCATTTGACTGCAAAAGCCATTACAGTTTACAAAGCATCTTAACACTCAGCAACAATTAATACAATCTTGAGATCATCTATATTCCATTCTATAAATAGGAAAATGGAACTAAGTAAATTATCTAAAGTATGAAATAAACAAAGAGCACTGAATGAGAAAAAAAGAATGTAATCTGGAATCAAAAGATGATCTTAGAATTTGAATTGGGAAATCCCAAAAGAAGAAAGCAGTTAGCAGCAGGGACACTGCATTAAAGATCATGATGTAGAAATCCTAGAAGAAACATAAAGGTCATGGCACCAAGTATAAGGCACTTATGAGAGAGGAAGAAAAGCTAGCAGGAAATAAACTTATATAGACCAAAGAAGGATGGAATAGATGCTGGATCACATTCATAGTAACATACAGCAAAAGATAACATCTAGTGCTTCTATATAGAGTGACTAGAAAATCTGAATAAAAGAAAATCAACTACATGAAGGGAACAGAGAAGGGTCAAAGTAACAAAAACTAGAGGGACCAACAGTACAGAGAGAAAGTCCCTTGGAGAATTGAGTAGAAATCTTTATCCATCTTTACCTTAGGAGTATTTGTCTATTCTGGGAATGACAGGAAAGTGGGAATTCATAATTTTCACTAGTGGAATGCTGCTGCCAAGGGACAAAGAAACCAGCAGAGCCTTTGGTGTGGCTCTCAAAGACCAGAAGTACATGGCCCATATCTCCTCATATCATGGATAGACACTAGTGATACATGGAATAGAAGGCAAAGTTCCTATGTGGAAAGACACTAAGAAACAGTACAGCAGGTTTTTTTGTTGTTTTGTTTTTTGTTTTTTGTTTTTTTGGTACCAGAGATTGAATCCAGGGGCACTTAACCACTGAGCCACATACCCAGCCCCTTTAATTTTTTATTTTGAGACAGGGTCTTATCAAGTTGCTTGAGGTATAGCTAAATTGCTGAGGCTGGCTTTGAACCTGGGATCCTCCTGCCTCAGCCTCCCATGTCTCTAGGATCACAGGCTTGCACCACGGCGTCCAGCTAGAGCACTATTTTATGGTAGTTTTATAAGTCAAGGATTACATTTCAGGACCCACCAAGAAAGTAGCCATAGTCAGGTCCAGAGTCACATGACTGTAACCTCAGTGGCTCCAGAGGCTGAGGCAGGAGGATGGTGAGTCCAAAACCAGCTTCAGCAACTCAGTGAGACCCTGTCTCTAAGTAAAATACAAAAAGGGTTGGGGATGTGGTTCAATGGTAAGGTGAGCCTGAGTTCAATCCCTGGTAAAAAAGGAAAGAAGGAAGGAAGGAAGAAAGGAAGGAAGGAAGGAAGGAAGGAAGGAAGGAAGGAAGGAAGGAAGGAAGGAAATAGCCATATAAAATTCATTAGGTATTGAAATGAGACCCCTTGAAGTCTGGCAGTGAAAACAAGTGCAATTCCTTGATTGGATTAAAGTCATTAGCCTCTCATGTCATCTACCCAGTAATGTGAGGGTTGAGTCCTCTATAGAGGAGTATAACCTCAACTCAACCTTCTACAGTTTTCTATCCACCATATCTGACATTCATCAAATCATGTTCAGTCAAAAGATAGGACCACACAACAAAAGTCAAGGGAAGAAAACAGATATTAAAAACACACCACAATCCCAGAGGCTCCAGAGGCTGAGACTTGAGGATAACAAATTCAAAGTCAGCCTCAGCAACTTAGTGAGGCCCTAAGTAAGTCAGCAAGGGCCTGTCTCTAAGTAAAATATTAACAAAGGGATGGGGATGTGGCTCAGGGGTTAAATACCCCTGGGTTCAATCCCCAGTAAAAAAATAAAAATAAAAATAAAAACACAAAAAGGTTCAAATATTAGTTAGCTGATGAGAACTTGATTATAATTAATATGTTTGAGAAAGAGAGGAAATAGTAAACTAAATAGACTAAGAATTTATCTAAATACTTGAAATATATAAAAGAGGATCACAAGAAAATTTTAAAACTGAAAAATTGTAACGCCTAAATTTAAGAATGAATTTGATGAGTTTAGCTGATGATTGGTCATCCTGTTACAAAAGACATGACTATAAAACAATTTTCTGGGCTGTGTAAGGCCCTGGATTCAATAACCTGTAATGAAAGTAAGGGAGAAAGAAGGAGGAAAAAAAGAAGGAAGGAAGGAAAGAACAAATGTTTTAAATACATAAAACAAAAACTGACAGAAATGAAGCAAAAAAAAGAAAATTCAAAGTACTAGCTGGAGATTTCAATACCTCACTTTCAATAATGGATAGCACCATTAGTCAGAAGCTCAACAAGGAAATACAACACTATAAATCAACTAGACCTAGCAGACATCTAAAAAACACTCCACCCAACATTCTTCTCAAGTATATATGGAACATTACCCATGATATACCATGTGTTAGGCCATAAATACATCTCAATAAGTGTAAAATATAGATATAATACAAAGTATGTACTCCAACCGCAGTAGGATAAAATTCCGAATTAATAACAGAAAAAATAAGGGAAACTCACAAATGCTTAAAATGTTTTTTAAACACCCACCTAAATGACTAACAAGCCAAAAAAAAAGAAATTTAGAACGATATTAGAAAATATTTTCAATTGAACAAAGACTGAATTCACAACATACTTAAAGTATAGATGCAACTGAAGTAGAGTTTGAGGGTTTCTGTGTATGCCTATATCAAGAAAGAAGGATAATTTCAACTCAATAGCCAAATTAAAAAAAAAACAGTTGATGGAAAAAGAAGTGAAAATTAGAACTCTCTCAAGCAAACATACCAGTACTGAAGATTATAGAATAAATTAACAAATAGAACCTCTAAAAATAGGGAAAATAAATTAAATCAAAAGCTAATTCATTCAAAACATCAAAAAAATTTACAAATGTTTTGTTAACCTGACCAAGAAAGAAAGAAGATGAAATTATGGAAATCAGAAATAAAAGATAGATATTGACCTTAGAGAAATGAAAATGATCATAAAGGAATACTATTACAATTATATGTCAATAAATTACATATCTTAAGCGAAATGGACAAAGTCCTAGGAAGGTACAAAGTAGCAACACTTACTCAAGAAGAAATAGGAAATCTGAATAGATCTATAAGAAGTAAAGTGGTTAGAATAATAAAAGGAAAGAAATCTACTCATAAGAATTAACCCAGGTTCACACAGCTTCACTGCTCAATTTTACCAAATGTTTGAAAAGTAATTTATACATCAGATTTCCCCATATTTCCAAAATATAAATGAGAAGAGCACACTTCCCAAGTTATTTTATGACACCAGTACTACTTTGATACCAAAAGCAAAGAAATCAAAAGATAAGAAAAACAAGTTTTAGCATTTCTTATGAAACCAAATACAGCAACAATAGAATAATTTTTTGAAAAAACTCATGATTCTCTTAATAGTTGAAAGGAAAGCAACTGATAAAATCCATCACTTTTTCATGATTAAAAACACACAACAAACTAAATACAAAGGAACTTCCTCAACTAAAGAGCATCTATGAAAATGCCCCATCTATGAAAATTTTCTCCTTACTCCTCCTTTTCCTCTCCTGTTTCCTCCTCCTTTTGCCCTTTTGTCTTTCCCTCTCCTTCCCACTCTCCCTTTTCCTTTATCTTCCCTTGTACCTGCTAGCCTTTCTTCCTACTTATTACTTTCCCTCGGTCTATAAATAAAAACAAGTGCTTTCCATTTATTTTAATACATAAGTCATGACACTCCTCTGCTCAGAAACACTAATGGCTTCCAACTCACCAATGAGAAAGTGCTAGTCATTATAATGTCTACAGAAACCTTCTGACTTCACCTTCTGCTACCTATCCCCATCACTCTGTTCCAATCACACTGCTTGCTCTTCCTGACCAAGTCCATCTTTCTCAAAGTCTTTTCCTCGATCATTCCAGTTTCCTTCTGCCTGGAATTTCCTTCAATATCCATTTCTCATTAATTTACTCTCTTAACATCTCCACTCAAATGTCACCTTCCCTGATCACTCTATGTAACATAATAAGCCCATCCTCATGGTTCCTTCTTCTCCCTATCCAGCTTTTTCCTCAATCTCCACCACCAGTATTTGGGCTGTGTGAGGTTGATAACTTCCTTTTGTTTATCACTGCATGCCAGCACATTGAATAATACTTGGCAATGATTAAGAAAAAAGACTGACCCTGATCTGATATTCACAGTTAAACTTCACTCACATCCAGTGCACTTTGTTCTCCTATTGAACATAAACAACTTTAAAGAAAACAAAACAACCTCAGACAAGGTTACTTTGAGACCATGACAAAATGAAACAAAACAAGGTCCGTTCATAATTTCATCTAACTCCAGACAAAATCAAGTTGACTATAACCCTCCATAATATACCCAATCATAAACTTGTCCCTGCTTACTGACAAAATTCAATGGAAAGTAAACTCCCACTTTCTTTGACCCTCCTCAAAATAACAACAAAAAAATCCCAAGTTCTATACTAGCTTCTTTTTAACATCCTATTACTGAGGCACTTTTTTGGTTCCTTCTGGTATATGTTATTTCTCACTGTAATGAGTAATAATTTCAAATTGTTTAACTACAAAGTGTCCCTAGTTGTCTTCATTTGAAGAAAATTTATAGAACTGGAGGTTTCAGTAAGACCCAGTTGACTTTCACTACCTTGGATTGGGATCCTTAGAAAATAACAATATGCACATCTGAATTCCTTTGTTTATACGCTTGAGGTATCATACATTCTTGAGTGAACAATAAAGTCATGCTTGCTATGAATTGAGTGTCCCTCAAGGATCCATGTGCTAAAGGTTTAGTTCTACCCCAGAGTGGTAGTATTGGGAGGTGCTAGAAACTTTAAAAGGTAGGGTCCAGTGGAGGTCACTTTGGGGGTGTGAACTAGTTCTCAAGAGAAAGGTTATGAAAGGAGCAAGCCTGGTGACTCCTGGTCTCTCAGACTTTGTGTTCAGTGATATAATCTCTTGATTCTACACATGCTACAGTCATAATGTGATACCATTCACCAACCTCACAAGGGGCCAAATTAATGGGCCCCTCTCATCTTGAAATTTGGATCTCCAAAGCTGTGAGCTAAATAAACCTCTTTCTTATAAAGTTTGCCTGTCTAGGCATTTCATTATGGTGAGAAAAAGCTGACTAATATACTGCTAAATTGGTCTCTTTCTAGTTCACTGAAACCTTTCAGCACTGTTTATTTTCTTAGGAATAGGTCCTACTTTGGGATTTGAGTCATCTGATAAAATTTGTACCATTTGGTGACTTTTTTCAGCCATCCAGTACCTGCTTGCCTAATGCCTTTTCTGTCCGTATGCTTGTTTAATGTCTTTAATGTTTTTTATATAAAAGTAAAAATCTATAGGGAGTGAATGGACTTTGGTTCAATAAATCTTTCCCTGAGGTAGTCTTAAGGCTGGCATATTCAGAAAGTTTCTTCTCAGACCAGTGTCCTTTGGACAAACTTTGCCCCAGGTCACCAATTTAAACCCTTATAAGGACTTTCTTCAGTCTTGTTTTTGTGTCCTTGAGAACTTCTGGTATTTTACTTTCAAACCTCCCAGGATCTGGAGGTTTTGTCCAGCCCCTGATCAGTGACTACCGGTATTTGACCAAGCTCTGGAGACAGGTTATATAAGCCCCATTCTTATGGACATGGAGCAGCTCTCATGGAAACTGATTTAAAACTGTACCTTCTTTAGGCCAAACAGCATTTCATTTATGTTTTCCAATTATAGTGCTACCTCTTGTACATACTTTTCAAACTGACTCAATTTCATCAATAAAAATTTAGAATTTTCGTGGCCACACTGAGGGAACTTCGATATGGACAAGATTTTTCTTTGAAAGGTGCCTTAAAACAAAAAAGAAAACAAAATTCTGTCCATGTCCAATAGTCTGCTTTCGAGATAGATATGAGGAGGCTTCTAAATGTAACTTTTACTTAAAAAGCTTTCCTAAAATATTCTGTAGCTAAAACTAACGAGAAATATGAGACACAGTTTCCTTAATCAGCAGTTTTAGACCGTACGTAAGATTAGCTTCTGATACTAACATACCCAATGTCCTTTCCAGCTTTTCATTGATGAAAGCCTGAAATTGCAGATATGGTATGTAAACAAAAATTCAACAGGCAAGTTAGCCTATTACATGAGCCCCAACTTTTGAACAAATATTGAAAGAGAATTTAGATATCAGGAAGAAAAACAAAGTCGGAAAAAAAAAGTATTATCTAAAAGATTATTTTGCTACCACAGAAAACATTCCCTCCTTTGTTTCCATATTTTGAGGTTTGATAAGTGCAGTATTTTTAATTGTAAAGCTTATAAAATTGTCCAAAAGCAAAAATACGTCAAAATTTGTACAATACACTCTTTTATGCATATATGTCAAAATCTATTTTTCTGCATCTAATTTTTCTTCTCTCCTTACAGAAAGAATTAGGTGTTTGTCTAAAGCTGGTTTCCTCTCATTCGTCTGCCCTATTTTCTTTCCTTGCCACTCTTATAAGATTTTAAACATTAATCAATTTAAAAATCACTCAGTTGTTTTGTTCATGTTCTAGGAATATTTAGTTCAGATAAATAGTCAAAATTCTTGAAGAAAGAATGGTTATGAATTAGGCTTTCTATGGAAAGTAAAAATCATATTTATATAATAGCCTTTATAACTGGAGCTATGAAATAATAATATAAGACTTCAATTTCAAGATAAAAGTTTTCACATACTTCTGTCAGTAATTAGTTTACCAAAAAAATGTTACCAAAATATTTTGTTATGCTCAAGACCAAGGCCAAATTTCTCATGATTCAAACTTCTTAAATAGCCTGCATTTAGTTTTATGAGTTAAATAAATTCTATTTCCATAACACCTTCAAAATTAAAAATTATATTTATAAAATCGTATATAATTAAACAGAATAAATGTAATGGGTGTCTTTATGGATTTAATTTATAAAATTCTTATAATGCTTCGATTCATAAAGATTCAATGTTTGAACTAAATTTTAATTTATGGATTCTCAATAAACTTTAAAAATGTAAACCTAAGTTAATTAATAAGTAAACTTTAAATGTCTGCACAGTATATACACCACACATACACAAACACACACACACACACACACACACACTCCCCTTTGATTAACAAACATAATTTTTATTTATTTTTATCTTTATTTCTTCAAATGTCAGCAGATTAACAAAATACACAAATACATTAGATAATACCACATGTATTTCTGGTTTTGCCTTCTCAATTTTTTAAAGTAAATATGAGATAAGTACAGCTGGAAAGAATAGCTAAATTGTTTTTAACTTTCTGTTCTCAGGCTTTCTTTTGTGTCTATAGAAAAAACAAATTTGTTACTTTAATTAAAGATAGTAAGACAATTGATTATACCTGGTATGATACCTGAGAACTACAGGTATATGAACTGGTAATTGATGTGATTCTCTTGATTATTTTCTTTTTCTTTTGAAACTTATTGGTACATTAAAATTATACAACACAGTGTGTTTTTTTGTTAAATATTCATGCTTGCACACAATATAACTGTATAATCTGATCAATTTCTTCTGCAGTACTTCCCCTTTCTCTCCTTTTCCATCCCCCAGTCTTCTTCCTCTACACTGAGTCTCCCTTCTATTTTCATGAGATCACCCCTCACTGTTTTTTTTTTCCCTTGTTTCCTCTTTTTTCTCTCTAGCTTCTACATATTAGAGAAAATATGCATCTTGTAACTTTGTAAGTTTGGCTTATATTTTCTAAAGTTATTATATTTCAAATGATAAGTTTCATATGATGTATCAATATATCAATAAATAATTATATTTTAAAAGTATAGTTAAAACTTTACCTTATTTATATATTTAATATTTACCTTATAAAAATAATGCAAATATTTAATATTTACCTTATTTATATAGTTATATCTGTACATGTCTATCTGCATTTAAATACAGATTTTGTAATAAACACTTTACTAAAATTTGTTAAATAATATACAAAAGGAAGAAAATTAGAATTTGAATTTTTCCTATAAAATGTGTAAGATATCCTTTGCCCAAACTAGTAGAAGTTATTTTTTGTCACCAAATTGTTCTACTAGCTTTCGGTACTTTTACTGTATCATTTTATTAGAGATTTCCTTGGATAGCCCTGATCTAGTTTTATTTGTTCATTTTAAGAAATATTACCACAGACTTAAATTCCCTCTTAAAACATAAACCACTCTCAGAAATTAAATCATCTCAGATGACTAAAATAATTGCCTTTACCCCGGCCTGCCAACTGGAAAATGTAAAAGGAAATATTAAAATGGATAGTCGATATGTTTTGGTGGTAGCCAACCAATTGCAAAGTTGGGACTGCTTTGGAAACCAAGGGAAATCAAAAATTCTTATAATAAGCAAAAAGAGGTGACAAATTGAGGAAATTATACACTTTTTGCTATTACCTAGGGAAATAAATATAAGAAAAATTAAAGTAATTCAAAGAGATCCAGAATCCCATAGTAATGCATTAACTGACTACTATGCTAAGCAAGCAGAATTAACTAAGATAATTACTTCTAACCACATGGAGAAGAGACCTTGGAGAAATTCAAAGCAGCTATTCTTAACTCTCAGACCCTGATTCACAAAAAAGAAAAATAAGAAAAGTTAGGATGTTCATTCCATAAAGATAATATTTGGCACTCTCAGGGTGACCAATTGCCAGCAGCAAATAATTTAAAATTGAGTTTAGCAAAAACACTTCATGGTATTACTTATAATAACAAAGATAAACTCAAAATAATGTTGAATCATCATTGGTGAGACAATTTTAAGGGTGATTCTGAGGATGTCTAGAAGACATCCTACCTGTCAACAAAACAATTCAGGTAAAACGGGAGAGGTGGTATATAGATAACAATCAATGATGCAAAGATCCTTTAAACACCTTCAAACAGACATTATACAATTGCCTCTTGTAACAACTATGAATAGGTTCTGGTTATTGTTTGTTTATTCCCAGGATGATGTAAAACTTTTCCTTACTGGAGAGTTACTACCCTAAATGTGATTCCCCATATATCCAGGATCCCCACAAGCTGTTTTGATATTTACCAAGCTGGAGAAATACCATTTACCTAATGACAGGTGCTACTTATTTTACTAGTACTCTTATCAGCAAGCTTAATAAGTTTTTGCCTTTTATCCAAAACATTCCATCCATACTCCTCACAAAAACTAGAGACTAATAGAACACTGAAACTAAAAGTATCTTCAGAAACCCTTAAACTGTCACTTCCTAAGTATAATTTTTAGTTTTATTTATTTTTTATCTTTTTAAAATTATTAACTTTAATATATAAATGATCAACCTCCTGTTGGGCCTACAGGTTTTCTCCTTATAAAATAATAATAAATTATTCAATGCATTTGATGTTACAAGAAGACATGATTTATTACTTCAAAGAACTCATAGGAATCCTCCAACTTTATCATCAGTAAGCATGAGCTGCATTTCCTAAACAACCACCTAAATACTTTCTACATTATCCACAACCATAAGATTTAATCTTTTGCAAAAGACACCAAAAAAGTGCTGTTAGGCCTTGATTAAAAGAATGTTATCAGAGTGTCAGGCATGGTGGCACACACCTGTAATCCCAACAAGTCTGGAGACTGAGGCAGGAGGATTGTTAGTTCAAAGCCAGCCCAGCAACTTAGTGAGGCTCTAAAAGCAACTCAGTGAGACCCTGTCTCTAAATATGAAAAAAAAAAGGTTGGGGATGTGACTCAGTGGTTAAGCGCCTCTTCTGGGTTCAATCTTGGCAACCAAAAAAAAAAAAAAAAAACAAAAAATCTACGGATCTTATCAGGTACTGATACAACTGATATAGCAATTCCAATGTTTCTTATCATTCATGTTTCTCAGATCAAAATATCTATATATTTTACTCCTAACAACTGAACATCCATTCCAGCTATAAATAATAAACTGAGGGTTCTTAGGAAATCCTCAGAATCCTCTGACTTTGAAGATAGACAGCTTCCTCCCCAGAATTTAGAATAAAATTAATTTTCTGATTCTTCAGTACTGTCACTTTTGTTCTGGCTGTTCCCTGAGTTGCTGCGTCCTTACTGACCTTCTCTGCATTATGACCTCCTGAAGGCGCTGTGCAGCGACTCCTATGTGGAGCTGAGCCAGTACTGGGACCAGCACTTCTGGGTTGACAATGAAGAACAAGAAAACTTACTGAAGAAAAGTTGCACATTGTATCCTGGAAATCTTCCTTTTACACAACTGAAGAACAAATTTATGAACCATTCTGCAAAAGTGGCGACATAAAGAAGATCATTATGGGTCTAGATAAAGTTAAAAAAAAAACAGCAATGTGGATTCTGTTTTGTGGAATACTATTCAAGAGCAGATGCAGAAAATGCCATGTGGTATATTAATAGAACACTTCTGGATGACCAGGTCATTCGCACAGACTGGGATGCAGGCTTTAAGGAGGGCAGGCAGTATGGACTTGGGCAATCAAGGGGCCAGATTCATGATGAGTACTGACAAGACTATGATGCTGGGAGGGGCAGCTATGGAAAACTGGCACAAAAGCAGTGAGAGGTGAGAGCCCCATCAGTGCAAAACTCCCTCCACTGGCCTGTTGAGTTTGTTGAAGAACATTACCCACAGTCTGATCAATGTCTACTGAGCTGCAAGCCTTTACATGGTTTCTCCTGAAAATTATTAAAGGACAGACAGAATACAAAAGAATGCCTTTAATTCTAATCTTAGAATATTGGCCATGTGACAAGTTACCAGATGATTTTCTGTTACCAGGTCTAAAATTGTGTTCTCTGGGGCTGGGGATATGGCTCAGTGGTACAGTGCCTGTTTCACATGTGCAAGGCCCTGTTTAGATCCCCAGAACCCTCCCCCTCAACACAAAGTGTCCCTTAGCAAGAGGTTTGATCTATAATGTTGATTATTCCATCAGCCAAAAATGTAACACTTTTTAAAGGAAGATGGAAAATAGAAAAATTTGTTTTACCATGTTTGTGTCTTAAGTAGGTTCTTGATCTATACTGGGGCCCGGAATGAATATTTTTTTAAAAATTTAAGTTTGAATGAGAAAGTCAAATAAATGGAATTTTGCTATGTGATATAGTTTTATTCTAAATTAGCAACAGGTGTTTGACAGCTGAATATGTTTTTTATGTTGAATTCTAATCTCTAAAGGGTCAAGAGAGCTTCCTAAATAGTTGGCACAAAAGTAAGTAAATCTGAGATGGTCCCAGGGACATGTCCCATTTCCATTCCTTACGTATCAGGAAACTAGGTGCAGGACTTGAAGAATCATACACATTTTTCAAAAGATGTTTTATGTAAAGCTAACAACAACAACAACAAAGCAAGGGTTTGTAATACAGAAAACCTCACATATTCTAGTGGGTGGAGGAAGATGCTATTAGTAGGAAATGGACTGAAATATCAGGAGATAAGAGTTAAGGGATTGCCTTGACATGATGAAGTTTGTTGTAAGGGCCATCAGATTTATTCTTTCCATTTTAATTGTGGTCTTGGGAATAGAATGGTTTCTTTTTAAAAGAGCTTGCTGACTGAAAGAATGCTTCACAAAAACAGAGAAAGGCTCCCTAAAGAAAGTGTCTGTTTCAGTTACTTCTCACACTGAAGTCTGTTTTATTTTTCTCAAATTGTGTTACTATGGTTCAAGCCAGGGGAGTCTACAGAATTTATTTTGCATTTGTAGGGCAAGAGATGATTTCTAATATTATATGTGAGTATAATTTTCCCTGATATGAAAAAAATGTTCACTTTTTTTCAAAGTATCTTCCAGTAGTTTGTGAAAGTTGGGGCTGAACATGAACAGCTTTCACTTTACAATAAATGTGGATTTTCTCATTAAATTCCAAACTGTTTTAATTTTTTAAAGAGCTATAACAGTTGTTAAGTGCTTAGGAAGAAACCATTTGCAAACATTTAATCAGGGCACATTATTCATTTTTAGAATCTGTTTTTACAATGTAGTTTAATATATTTTGTATTCTTGTGTGGTGAAAAAACTCAGATTTTAAAGGCCTTAAAAACAAAGACTGTGATTCTTATTTGAATTGTGTCTTCTATAACAGATTTCAATAAAGTTGGACCAACTTACAAAAAAAATACTGTCACTTTTTACTAATCAGGTTGATTTTTCCCACCTTGTTACCCTCTAAAACTCATTGATCTTCATCCTATCATTTTTGATCCCTGCAGTCTCCCACCACTTAAGAGAAGGCAAAACTCTTTTATACATTTTCCCAGACCATAGCTACTGCTCTGAATGTAACTGGTTACTAGACCTGTCACCTCTCTTCTGACAAAAATTTAATAACTGTCCTTTTAAATATTTCAAAACACAAGTCCCCTTCAACTGGCATTTTCTGGAGCTTAGGTTTCCCTCATATCATTAATTCCAACCTTCAGTCTTATCAAAATTAAACCTTGATCTCCCATCTACAGAATGTTGAGGTCATTACAATCCTATCAGGAAAGGCCTCACCAATCAAAAATAGGCACACATATTGGGATATCACAGCTATGACAATCAGTTTGTTCTGTTCAGAGATATTTAAGCTGGCTTCACAGAAACTGGTTGAGTCTATTGAATATATCTGTGCATGCTGAGGGACATAAAATTCATTTACTCATATTAAAATAAATGATAATTATGATCTCAATACAAATTGTGTTCCATCAGGATACTATTTCTTACATGAACATCTGGCTTATACCTATCTACTGCCCTCTAATTTATTCTGTGTATTAGGAGTAATTGCTAGAGATTTTCAGATATCTAAAACTATCATTCATCCAGTAAATGATGTATCTTTAAAAAGAGAAACTGGAAGCCTCTGAAATAAAAAAATTAAGATAAGCACAGAGTATTCTAGTAAATTTCTAACAGGGATAACTTATTTTCTCATGTGAGCTATAATTTCCACAGTGGAAATATACAACTAGAAAGGGTGGTTCAAAACTTATCTCTGACTTTAGCAGAATTCATTAAATAATAGTATTCTGATCTGGAAGCCAAAAAATTAGTCTAAATTCATTAACTAGAGTTATCATGGACAATTGTATAGCCTTTAATTGCCTCTTGAAGTGAAGGAAAATTTTGTGTTATAGTAAATGCTTTTGGTTGCATCTATATAAATACTAAGAACAAGTAGAACAGTCTGTGACTGGGCTAAAAGAAAAAGCAACTGGATGTCTAAAACAGGCCCTGCTGCTTTCATTCCACAGGTTTCATAATCTAGGTCCCTAGCTCCAATACTTGTTACAAGGACTAAAAGACATTTTATGTCTAACAACTGCTTGTGTTAAAATTGTCTGAAATATCCTGCACAGACTCTTAAATGCTACATACAAAACAGCCAAAGGCAAGTCTTATGGTTCAAAAACTCATTTTACAATAGAAAAAGATGTATTAATACTAGTCAGCTATAGAGGACATAGAATAGTTGCTTTTCTGATCTTACTCAACAATAAACTGACAATGATAAAAATTGGGATTACGGATTAATGCCCTGCAACCTGATTTTATGTGTCTTTGGTCATAGGCAGGGATTGAAAAATAAAAAAAAATCAGCCCTTGATATCTAGACCTAATCCAGTACTCACAGCTACACCTCAAAAGTGCTAAAAACTGATCTAACATCATAACCAGAGCATTTTGCCAACTTTTGGGCATAAATAATCTCAAAGAATGCAAACCCAGACAAGGTTACTCTGAGACCACAATAAAATGAAACAAACCAAGGGCACTTCATAATTTCATCTAAGTCCAGACTAAAACAAGATCATAAAATGGTCCCTAATGTCTAACCTCATACAATCTGGGAAAAGAAAACCATTTCCTTCAACACTCCTCAAAATCACTGAAGAAAGCCCACATCTTATAGTAGATTCTTTTTACCACCTTTCTATTCAGACCCCCCTTGGATCCCCTTGGCGTATATTCTCCATGACTGCAGTAAGTGATAAACTTAACTTGTTTAACCACAAGTTTGTCTCTGGTGGGGTTTGACCAAAAGTCATTGACATCACATTGTTGAAAGAATGAACCATACAATATGCTTTCCTTCTTACTTGCTCTACTCGGGTAACCATGAAATTGCAATACCCAGTGGTTTTTTCAGATTACATTTTCTACAACCCATTGGAGACTGTCACACTGTTGATTGCTCTCTTCACCCTTCTTACCATCTATAATTCCAGTCTCTCTTCACTCTTCTAAGATGGACACAATACCTTCATTTTGTTTATTTATTTATAAGTGGTGCTGAGGATCAAACCCAGTGCCTCACAAGTGCTAGGCAAGTGCTCCACCACTGAGCTACAATCCCAGCCCCTTAGCTCTCTTACCATTCTGATTATTCCACTGCCTTCTCTTCTAAGTTTATCCTTAAACATTTGCAATCCATAGGATTCTACATATTTTCCCTGGGGATTTTCATTAACTTCTAGGGCTTCAACTAATATAAATACATGAATAATTTGAAAATATTTATTTCCTACCAAGATCTTTGCCCTGCCTCCCCATGAATTCCACCTGGGTGTGCCAAATCACCACCAACCAAGTCATTACCTTTTCCATTTTTCTTTAGAATCCTTGCTTAGAAATCATTGCATAGGAATCACATGCCTCTATGTTGGTACATCCCTGTTTCTCACATCCTCCATCAATGAAATATCATTAGTCAATAAGAGTTGTTATATATATCATGTCACGCTATAAATGTTATAAATATTAATGAAGAATAAAGGATGCAGCACAGTAAATACCTATTGATTACTTTTATGTCCTTCGTGTTGTGTTAAACTCTCTTGTATGTCTCATTTCCTTTAATCTTGACAACAATCCTATGAAGAAATTTTCTGATAAGAGAAAAAGGAAGCCACAAGAGGTTAAATAACCTACCCAAGATTATATAGGTAGAAAGATATGTAGCCAGTATTCAAATTCAGTAGGAATTTGAGAAGCCAATGATTTTTTAAAGGACTTGAAAATGGGTACATTTGGACATATTAAGATTAAAGATTTCTGCTCATTAAGAGAAATTAACAAGGAAGTTTTTTAAAAAAAAGATTTTTGAAATGTATTTCCTACATAAAAGCTCCTACAAGTCAATGATAAAGGGCAGAAATAAAAAACATGCAAAAAAAACATATATCCAAATAGCCAATAAACATACCAAAAAGTTCTCAAGCTCATTAAACTTCAGGTAAATTCATATTAATACCATAAATGAGATGCCACAACACAGTCATCAAAACAGCTAGAATTAATTGGGCACAGTGGCACACACCTGTAATCCCAGCAGCTCAGGAGGCTGAGGCAAGAAGATTGTCAGTTCAAAGCCAGCTTTAGCAACTTAGTGAAGCCCTAAGCAACTTAGTGAAAACCTGTCTCAAAATAAAATATAAAAAGGTCTGGGGATGTGGCTCAGTGGTTGTGTGCTCCTGGGTTCAATCTCAGGTACCAAAAAAAAACCAAAAAGGCTCTAAAATTAAAAATATACCAAAATGCCAAGTGCTGATGAGGATTTAGAACAACTAGAACTCTCAAACACTCCTGGTAGAGATACAAAATGGTACAACCATTTTGGAAAAGTGTTCAGCAACATCTACTAAATCTGAATATATGTACCCAACAGCTCCAATCTTAGATATGTACCCCACACAAACACACACAGTTTCACTACAAGGAATATAAATAAATTTTCCTAAGAGAACTATTCAAAATTGCTAATATTAGAAAGTTCTTAATGGCCACCAGTTGTCAATGGATTGAATAAGTGAGGTATATTCACACACTGGAGTACTGTAAATCAATGAGAATGAGCCAAATATAACTACTTGAACAATATGGATGAATAGCACAAAATGATACTGAACAAAGGAAGCTGAAGGAAAAAAAAAGTAGATATGTTGTGATTCCACTTATATAAGTTACAAAAACAAACAAAAGTAACCCATGATGTTAAAGCAGAGCTTACTAGCTCCCACTGGAGTGAGGTATAGCAACTGGAAAGGAGCATGGAGGGATACTTCTGAGGTGTTGTTAATGTTCTGTCTCTTGATTTGGATGTTGTTGCATGAGGGCACTCATTCTATGAAATTCAGTGAGCTACACACGGATGATTTATGTACTTTCCTATATGTGTTATATTTCAATGAAAACAAAACAATAACAAAAGCATCGCTGCCACCACCAAAACCAACAAAAAGCTGGCAGTGTGCTTCCAGACACCACACATTTAACCATGAAACCACCTTCTACCAATGAATAGAGAACCGCACAGCCAAGCAATGATACAGATGTTGGGCCTAATCTTCATTAAGTATTTCATGCAAACACATTGTTTGATTTAAAGCCTTTATTTTTTTTTCTTTTATTTTTTGTTTTGCAGGTGGGGTGTGGGTTCCAGGGATTAAACTCAGAGGCACTTGACCACTGAACCACATCTGCTGCACTATTTTGTATTTTATTGGAGACAGAGACTCACTGAGTTGCCTCACTTTTGCTGAGGCTGGCTTTGAACTCCTGATCCTCCTTCAACCTCCCAAGTTGCTTGGATTATAGGCCTGTGTCAATGCACCTGGCCTCAATTCCTTGTTGATCATGATAAATGACTACAAATCACTGGTTTGAGAGATCACATTGAAGTAGTTAAAGTTCTAGTTTTTGAATTTTCAAAATCCAAAAGTTCTGCACCAGCCATCTGGTAACCGAGGCAGGAGTGTTAGGATTTCTGAAACTCAAAGTAATTGTGAATGTTCTGTTCCACTGGAGAATTGCTTAACAGAGGTCAGTGTAGGGAGGTAGTCTGAGCTAGACATGGTTCTCTATAGAAACAGTGTTTTAGTCAGTTTTTTCACTGCTGTAACTTAAGGACTCAATAAGAACAATTGTAGAGGAGGAAAAAATTATTTAGGGGCTCACAGTTTTAGAGGTCTCAATCCATAGACAGCAAGCTCCATTCCTTGGGGCTCACAGTGAGGCAGAACATCATGGCAGGAGAGTGTAGTGGAGGGAAGCAGCTCATGTGATAATCAGAAAGCAGAGAGAGAAAGAGAGACTCCACTCTCCAGATACAAAATATATACCCCAAAGCTATGCCTCCAAAGCCCCACTTCCTCCAGCCAAACCCCGCCTGCCTCCAGTTACCACTCAGTTAATTCCATCAGGGAATCATTTCACTGATTAGTTTAAGGCACTCACAACCTAATCATTTCCCCTCTGAACTATCTTGCATTTTCTCACACCTGAGTTTTTGAGGGACACCACATCAAAACCATAACAAATAGAAAGCAAAGATTGTGGAAATTCTATAAAAAGTCTATTGACTTAAAGGAGTGTCTAGAGAAGCTTGCCTGAAGGTTATCATCCTCAGTGGCTGGATCTCCCCTCACAGCACTTTGGGGAAACAGATGTTAAATAATCACAAAAATTAAAACATAATTATAGATTATGAGAAGTGCTATTAATCAAGGGATGGGATGATATGTCACAAGGAGGAGATCACTTAGCTTAGCTTGGGTCCTCAAGGCAAAATTCTTTGAGCAATTAACACTTAACCAAAGAGCCCAAAGATAAGAAGTGGTCCATACACAAAAAGACAGAATGTGTACAGCCAAAATGATAGGAGTTAAGATTTGTATACAGTGAGAAAAATAAAATGTTTGAGGAAAACAAAGTCTAATATAGCTGGAGAAAACTAAGCAAGGAGGAAGTATGTTGTGAGATGAGGCTGGAGAAGAAATCTCTGAGATACTGAAAAGCCTTGTATGGCATGTTAAGAATTTTGAATTTCAGGTGCAATGGGAAACCATTAAAAGATTTAAGCAGGGATGTAGCATGATATGGTTTACATATTTAAAAATCACTCTGGTTGATATGTAATCAATTCACTATAGGATAAGATGAGAGGAAATGAGACCAGTTAGGAGGCTAGAAGGTAGTCTAGGAAAGAGATTATGGGAGCTTAGACTTAACTGATGACCATGGAGAGAGACAGAGTGCATAGATCTGGGATATATTTTGCACAGAGAATTAGTAGGGCTTACTGATACACAAAAGAGTGAAAGGGATGGAGAGATTGAAATGATGTCTAGGATTTGGGCAGGAGTCATTGGATAGACAGAACTACTAATGACTGAGATAAGGAATATAAAGGCAGAAGAGATTTAAAATGGGGAAGAAAGGAACAAATAAAGAACTTGGTTTTGAATATGTTAAGTTTGAAATGTCACAGTGACAGTGAGATAGATATGTCAATTGGATGGACTGGAGACATAGAGAAGTGAAAGTTGTTAGCAAAAAGATATTGTTGAATGTCATGAGTGTGTACAAAGTCCATGGAAAGATTGTTTATAGAAGAGTTGGGAAGGGTCCAGGACTGAGCTCTGTGGAAAATCCAATATTTTAGAAGTTGAAAAGAAGAGAAGGAATCAACAGAGAAGAATAAGAAAAAAAAATAGTGAAGTCAGGAGGAGAACTAACATATTGTCATGGTAGGAATTTCAAGGAGAAAAGAGTCGTCACTATGATCAAATATAGCCAAGAGGACAAATAGGTATAGCAATGAAGGTATTGTTGAATTTAATGTCACTGACATGTGGTGACCTTAGCAAGAGCAATTTTTATCAAATGGTGAAAGTAGAAACCAGATTGTGGTGGATTCAATTGTGAAAGGGAAGTGAGGAATTTAAGATATTGAGTATAACCAACTCTGTTAAAAGGCTTGGCTATGTACAGAAGAGAAAAATGGGGAAGAAATGAAAGGGGACAGAGATAGAAGACAGTTAGAAGGAAATATTGGTGGAGAATTGTTACTTAAGATAGAAGAGGTTTGTATGTGTTTATAAGCGTGCAAAGAAGTTGTCTGTTTAGAGGGAGTGAGTGAAAATACAACAGAAGAACCAAGGTCCTTTTAATTGAATATTTTAATCATTTTTGCATCTGTACATGTCACCCCATCACACTGGGATTGCTTTAGTTCAAATCCTCATCATTTCTTTATTATCCTTAACAATTTCCTAACTGGTCCTCTTGTCTCCCATTATCCTTCCCTTCAAAACATTTTTGCATAAGTAATTCTCAAACAGTGGTTCTTGGTCCCTCATGCCCTTTCAGGGTATCCTAAAATGAAAACTATTTTCATAATAATTCTAAGATGTCATTTGCTTTTGCTAATGTGTTGACATTTTTTTTGATGGTACAAAAGCAATGACAAGTAAATCTGCCAGCACTTCAGCATCAATCAAGGCATGAAACCAAATTGTACTACTAGTATTATCTAGCAATTCTTCATCACCAGTAACTTGCAGGAAAAAAATTGTCAGTTTCACTTAAGAATGTTCTTGATTAAGCAGTAAATGTATTAATTTTGTTAAATGTTAAATGTCAACCTTGAGTACACAATGAATATTGTGTGTGATAAAATGGGAAGTATTCATAAACCACTTCTGCTGTAAAAAAAAAAAAGAAAGAAAGAAAGTCATTTGCCACAGGAAAAAGCACTGTGAGTTGTATACCATACTAGCTGTATTTTTCATCGAATACCATTTTTAATTGACATAGCAAATGACAAACTACAGTCATTCAAATTTGGTTATTTGGCATGCATTTTCTTGAAAATTAACCATGTGAGTTTGCCACATCAAAAAAAAAAGAACAGACAAT
Source organism: Sciurus carolinensis (assembly GCF_902686445.1). Taxonomy (NCBI): domain Eukaryota; kingdom Metazoa; phylum Chordata; class Mammalia; order Rodentia; family Sciuridae; genus Sciurus; species Sciurus carolinensis. The sequence goes on from NC_062232.1 coordinate 51,486,540, forward strand.
ATTTGTTGTCAGTGATAAAATTTGAGATTTTCAAGTGAAAATCAGTTTTAGAAAATGTATATCTGCCACCATGAGCTTGACAGATTGTCCTCACATTTTTGATGCAATTGATATTAACATGCAGTATTACAACATTGTATAATAAAATGTATATGTGTGGTCAGCCTGATTCTGAGGACCAATGTTTTCCAAAAGACCAATTCACAAAGCCATAAAACCATGCATAAGTAAAGCATGCAAAAATGAATGTATGAATGAGTTATGAAAGATTCAAAGTGGAAGATAAATCAATGGGTTTGAATGTCACAGAATATGCAAAGTTCCTTGCTAAGGTTTCTGGTTCCAGGTCGCAACTAACCTTTAAGAAACTATATATGTTTCATGCCTGTAATTCAAGCTATTTGAAAGGTTGATGCAGGATACAGGAGGATCACAAGTTCAAGGCCAGACTCAGCAACTAAGCATGGTGCTTAAGCAACTTACCTGTACCCTGTTTCAAAATTAAAAAAATAAAATAAAAAGACTGGGGATGTGGTTCAGTGGTTAAGCACCCCTGGGTTCAATCCCCAGTACCAAACAAACCAACAACAACAAAAAAAAAAAAAAAAAAAAACCAGAAAAACTTTCACAGATAGGCTTGATTCTTCCTTTCTACTCTCATCTCTCTCTTTTTATTTGGTAGGGAGGGGGTTTGAAGCCAGAATTGGGAACAGGCAGTTAGTGTAGAAATAGGGGATCCAGTCAAATCGAGGAAATGACCATCTGCATCTAGAAGTTGGAGACTGCCCCTGGGAGAATGGAATGTCAAGAATCTCTGGAGCCCATTGATTACCAACTAATACTACAGGCAGGGAGCTGCTAATTAATGCCCCCTGGGCCCTTACCTAGCTGAATCACTTTGGCCCTCCCCCTGCCCATCTCACATGCAAAACCGGGCCTAGTCGGCAGGAAGGAGAGATAAGGGGGGAGAGAACTGGAAAACAAAAGAGACCTTAACCTATAAAAGATGTAGGGCCAGCAAGCTCACTTCTGGGGATTGTAGAACAACAGCCAAGGCCCCCTTCTCCCTCCCAGGAGACGTCTGCATTATTACTATTTTTAAATAAAACCTGCTTAATATTCTTGCCTTGGCATGCTTCTCTAGTGTTCAAACTTCAACATTAGAGGAAGCAGACCTCGTCACCGGTAAATGGTGGTATTAGGTTCATTGTGATATATTTTTACCACATAACATAATTTGGTCAATTTCATTGCTCAGTAATCTCTACTCTACTGACCTCTCTTCTATTTCCATGAATTCCCTCTTTTTCCTTTTTTCTCTCTAGCTTCTACATTTATTTACATCTAGCTTCTACATATATTTGAAAGAAAATATATATGACCCTTGACTTTCTGAGTCTGGATTATTTCACTTAGTGTTTTCCAGTTCCATCCATTTATCTCAAATGACAATTTCATTCTTCTTTATGACTGAGAGAAACTTCATTGGGTAGATATATCACCTTTTCTTTAACATTTTTTTCATTTGCTGGTGAACGCCTAGGATATTGGTAAATCAGCTACTGTCAGTTGCTCTGCTATAAACAAGAGTATGCATATATCATTGTAGAATATTGACTTTCGTTCTTTTGGATAAATACTGAAGAGCGGTAGAGCTGGGTCATATGGTGGTCCCATTTGTTCTGTTGAGAAACCTCTATTCTAACTTCCCATAGTTATTGTACCAATATACAACTCCACCAAAAGTGTTTAAGTGTTTTTCCCACATCCTTCCCAGTACTGTGTGCATTCTTGATATGTATTCTAACTGTTGTGAGATGAAATCTCATCATAGTTTTGATTTGTATTTCCCTAAATGCTAATGATGTTGAATATTTTTTCACACAGTTGTCGACCATTTGTATTTCTTCATTTTTAAAACTTTATGTATTTATTTTTTAAGTGGTGCTGAGGATTGAACCCAGTGCCTCACACGTGCTAGGCAAGGCTCTACCACTGAGCCACAACTCCAGCCCTTGCATTTCTTCTTTTGAGAAGAGTCTGTTTAATTTGTTTCCCCATTTATTAATTGGGTTATTTGACTTTTAGGTGCAAATTTTTTTTGAGTTACTTATGTATTCTAGATATTAATCTTCTGTTAGAAGAGTAGGTGGCACAGAGTGTTTTTTCCCATTCTGTAGGCTCTATCTTTGCAAACTTAATTGTTTCCTTTGCTGTGCAGAACTTTTTAATTTGACGCCATCCTGTAATGAGAGTGGTGGCTCATGCCTGTAATCCCAGCAATTCAGGAAGTTGAGACAGGAGGACTGCAATTTCAAGACCAGACACAGCAACTTAGTGAGGCCCTAGGCAACTTAGGGTAACCCTGTCTCAATTGTTCTATAATATTCATGACACAGTGGTTTAGATCTTTTAAAAAAGTGATAAATTTTGCAAAGGCAAAAAACAAAATAAATAAATAAATAAATAAACCAAGGGGTGGGGATATGGCTCTGATTAAGCATCCCTGGGTTCAATCCCCGGTACCAAAAGTAATGAAAATGATTTGACACTATCTCATTTATTAATTCTTGGTAATTTTTCTTGATTTATAAGCTCTAGTGAGAAAGTTGTTGCCTGTGCCTGTATGTTAGAGTGTTACTCCTAGGTTTTCTTCCAACAGTTGCAAAATTTCTGGTTTAATTCCTAGGTCTTTGATTCATTTTCAGTTGTGCAGGGTGAGAGGTAGGGATCAGTTTCATTATTCTACATATAGACATAGAGGTTTCCCAGTACTATTTCTTTAAAAAGCTGCCTTTTCTCTAAAATATGTTTTGGCACCTTTGTCAAAGATGAGATGACTAGACTATATCTGTGTGGGCTTGTCCCTGTGTCTTCTATTCAGTTCCATTAATCTGTATCTATTTTTATGCCATTATCATGCTGCTCTTGTTAATATAGCTCTACATCATAGTTTAAGTGATTCCGCCGTTTACTGGTAACGAGTTCTGCTCCTTCTAATGTTGAAGATTGAACACTAGAGAAGCACGCCAAGGCAAGCAGATTAAGCAGGTTTTATTTAAAGGTAATAATACAGACTTCTCCCGGTAGGAAGAAGGGAGCCATGGCTGATGTTCTAAAAGTCCCAAGAAGTGAGCACACCCTACGTCTTTTATAGGTTAAGGTCTCTTTTGTTCTCCAGTTCTCTTCCCCCTTATCTCTCCTTCCTGCCTATGTGACTAGGCCTGGTTTTGCATTAAGTGAGACCTGATGGGCTGGGGGAGGGACAAGGTGATTCAGGCAGGTAAGGGCCCAGGGGGCATTAATTAGCAGCTCCTTGCTTGCAGTCCTTGATAAAGGCAGGTAAATTTGGTAATCAGTGGGCTCTGGAGATCCTTGACATTCCATTCTTCCAGGGGCAGTCTCCAACTTCTAGATGCAGATGGTCATTTCCTCAATTTGACTGGATCCCCTATTTCTACACTAACTACTTGTCCTTAATTCTGGCTTCATAAGGTCAGGTATTGTGATCCCTCTAGCATTGCTTTTCTGGCTTACAATTTCTTTTGCTATTCTGGGTCTTTTATTCTTCCATATAAACTGTAGTGCTTTTTTTTTTATAATCGTGTAAAGAATGCCATTGGTGGGGTTGGGTCTGTAGTTCAGTTGTGGAGTACTTACCTAGTATGTGTGAGGCACTAGGTTTCACTTTCAGCACCACATAAAAATAAATAAATAAAGATATTGTGTCCATCTACAACTAAAATATATATACCTATATATATATTTTAAATAATGTCATAGATAATTTAATGGAGATTGCATTGAATCTTCAGATCACTATTGGTAATATGACTATTTTGACAATATTAATTCTGTTTATCCAAGAACATGGGAAGTCTTTCTAAAGTCTTCTTCATTTTTTTCTTCCCTTTTCTATTATTTTCACTGTAGAGGTCTTTCATTTCCTCATTTATACTTATGCTTTGGTACTTTATTTTTGAGACTATTGTGAATGGGATTGCTATCCAGATTTCTTTTCCAGCAGATTTATTATTGGTGTATGAAAAAATCTATTTTTTTTTATGTTGATTGTCTGTCTTGCTACTTTGCTGAATGTGTTTTTCAGTTCTAGAGATCTTTTGGTGGAGTCTTTTGGGTCATCTATGTATAGAATCATATCATTTTCCAACTGTGATAATTTGATATTTTCCTTTTCTATCCATACTATTTTAATTTCTTTCTTTTGCCTAATTGCTCTGGTTAAAATTTCTAGTACTATATTTGGTAGAATAGGTGAGAGTGGACAGCCTTGTCTTATTCCTGGTTTTATAGGTAGTGCTGTAAGTTTTTTCCCATTCAGTAGGATGTTGGCATTTTTTTTCGTCACATTTACTGCTTAAGACATTGAAGTTATTTCCTTCTATCCCTGGTTTATTCAGTGTTTTTATCATGAGTGGGTCCTGGATTTTGCCTAAGGTTTATTTTTCTATGTATTTTTGTCCTTAATTTTCTTGATGTGATGAATTACATTTATGGATTTATTTATTTATTTATTTATTTTGGTACCAGGGATTGAACCCAGGGGCACTCAACCACTGAGCCACATTCCCAGCCCTATTTTGTATTTCATTTAGAGACAGGGTCTCACTGAGTTGCTTAGCACCTTGCCATTGCTGAGGCTGGCTTTGAACTCCCAATTCTCCTGTCAGCATTCCAAGTCCCTGGGATTATAGGTGTGCGCCACCACAACCGGTTATGAATTACATTTACTGATTTGTGTATTTCAAAATATCCTTCTATCCCTGGAAAGAAACCAAATTGATCATAGTGTAAAATAGTCTTAATGTGTCTTTGAATATGATTTGCTATTATTTTATTAAGGATTTTTGTGTCTATTTTGATCAGAGTTATTGGTCCATAGTTTTCTATCCTTGATGTATCCTTATCTAGCTTTGGTATCAGAGTAATACTGGTTTCATAGAATGAATCTGAAAAACTTCCCCCTCCTTCTGTTTCATGGAAAAATTTGAGTGTCCTCTTTTGTTACTTCCCTCCTTGCATACTTCATGTCAGCTACATTTGTATCAGGTAATTTGGTGATTTTTCAACCTGTAATGCCCATCCATACTTCTATGCCTAGCATATCTAGCCTAATTCAAACATTATACTGTTTCTAGAGCCTTCCATTATGCTCAGTAGATTTAATTGCTCTCGTTCCTCTTTCTCCAGTGAAATCTATCATGTTGAGTTCAAAATTGTCATTATCTGGGCTGGGGATGTGACTCAGTAGTAGAGCCCTGCCTAGCACACACAAGACCCTGGGTTCAATCCTCAGCAATGCAAAAATCTATCAATCAATCAATAAATTAAATAAGTGTTGTCATTATCCTAATTTTTGCAAATGAACAAAACATAGGTTCAGAGAAGGAAATCTAAATATCACAAGTAATCAGCAAAGCTAGCGCCTAAATTCCCAAAGTTCTCTTCATATTTCCTCTCACTGTGGAAGTTGTTGTTGAAACACAGAAAGTGTTGGAGGGATTGGAAGGAGGGGAGGGAATTAAGCAGAGCTAGACAAAGGTTCAGAGTTAGAACAGTCTTGAAGGAAGTAATCCTTGACTTTGTCCTGGCCTAAGGGCAGCCTATCAGTCCTTGCACATTATAGCAATGAAAAATAAACCATGGGAGATATACTTATCATTTTTCCTTCTTCAAATGATAAATTCAATTCTACTCCTGACAGTCATTATCCTCAAATGGAGGCTAAGGGGTCATCAGGCACTCTGGAGACCACCTGAAGAATACTGCTCTCTTCTGAAGAAGACTACTTGAGCTGATGTTTTTCTATCAAAATAGCTTACCTCTACTGTTCTTTTGGCCTCTTAGGTTGGAGTAAGTCCTTTAGGCAAGGAGAAAATCAGCATTCAGGAATTTTTGGACAAAGTAGTTTCCTGTATCAGAGCACTTTGCATTTCCTGTAATTTATCAAATGGTGGGTATTGTATTTATTATTTTCTCTTTGGAGAAATGGCAAATGTCAAGAGATAATTTCTGTGAGATCTCCAAATCAAGCTAACCCTAAGGGATATTACTTGTTCCATAGCAACTGGCTGGTTAGGAAAAGATAGGGGCCTAGGGAATTTTGATGAAAATTAACTTCGTGTCTGGAAATCTTTACTGTAAAGCCTTTAGGGTGGGGATGATCAGTTCATTTTAATCCACTCAATTGGGGATTAAAACTGAGTCAGATCCTGTGGTAAGGAATTAGAACACAAAGATAAGTAAAACTGGAGCCCATGAAAAATTAATGTCCTCTTGAGAATGAGAGGTAGAAATACACATAGTTTCACAACACACAATATTATCAATGCTGGAATACAACTGGGGAAGAAGTGATTAAAATTAAATGATAAGGTTTTCTTAAGGAGGTGATATTTGACTAAGGCCTTAAGATGAACAGGTAATCATCTGTTCATAGAAGATCATTAACAGGTCTAGGGAATCAAGTGTGAAATGCATGAATGAATGGTGGAAGAAAAATATGAGCATGCTATTTAATTCTGTGGTTATCATCTCCTCCCCCAAGTTCATTATCTGCCCTTTTCTTCTTTGCTCTGTGTCCTAGGAGGATGACCTTGTGAACTGTATCAATTGGATATTCTTTCTCACTGACTTCTGACTAGATTTGACACTATTGGGAGGCACTGGCAGATCCAGAGTAGGAGGAGTTCTGCATGCACACATGCACACACTCTCTCTCTCCTCTCTTGCTTTGGACCTCATTTCTAGCACTGACTAGAATCACCTCTGATTACTGCTCCTACTAGGGACTTCTCTACTCTAGCTCTTACTGGTCTGTGGTAACACTCTTTCATGCCTTTACCACTGTAGGCCAAGGGTTATCCCTACATCATGAATGCTTCACCATTATTTGTTCTAATTAGTTATACATGACAGTAGAATGCATTCTGATACATCATACATAGATGGAGTATAATTTCTCCTTCTGGTTGTACATGATGTAGAATCACACCAGTTGTATAATCATATATACACATAAGGTAATAATGTCTGATTCTTTCTATTATCCTTCCTACCCCCATGTCCCCTCCCCACCACTCCCCTCCCCTTCCTTTACTTCCCTCTCTCTAATGGAACGCACCTCTATTGTTCCCTAGCACCCTCCCTTATTGTAAATTAGCATCCACATATTAGAAAAAACATTTGGCCTTTGGTTCTTTGGGATTGGCTTATTTTGCTTAGCATGATAATCTCCAGCTCCATCCATTTACAGGAAAATGCCATAATTTCATTCTTCTTTAAGGCTGAGTAATATTCCATTGTGTATATATTCCACAATTTCTTTATCCATTCATCTGGTTGAAGGGTACCTAGATTGTTTCCATAGTTTAGTTATTGTGAGTTGAACTGCTGTAAACACTGATGTGGCTGCATCATTGTAGTATGCTGATTTTAAGTACTTTGGGTATATATTGAGGAGTTAGACAACCAGGTGAAATGGTAGCTCCATCCCAAGTTTTTAGATGAATCTCGATACAACTTTACATAGTGGTTGCTCTCATTTACATTCCCACCAGCAATGTATGAGTGAACATTTTGCCCACATCCTCACCAACATTTATTGGTTCTTGTATCCTTGATAATTGCCATCTTGTGTTCTTGATAATTGCCATTCTTATTTGAGTGAGATGAAATCTTAGAGTACTTTTGATTTGCATTTCTCTAATTGCTAGAGATGTTGAACATTTTTCATATATTTGTTGATCGATTGCATTTCTTTTTCTGTGAAGTGTCTGTTCAGTTCCTTAGTCCATATATTTATTTATTTATTTTTTTGTGGTCTGGGGATTAGAACCCGGGGTCTTGTGCTAAGTTCATATATTGATTGGTTTATTTGTTTTTTTGATATTAAGTTTTTTGAGTTCTTTATGTATCCTGGAGATTATTGCTCTACCCGAGGTGTGGGCGGTCAAGATTTTCTCCCATTCTGTAGGCTCTCTCTTCACATTCTTGATTGTTTCATTTGCTGATTTCACCATATCTTGTTTGCATCCATAACACTGCTTAAACATCTGAAAGTTTTCAATGTATTTCCCACCACCACTCTTATAAATAAAAATTAGAACATCCATAGGACCAGTTTTCACAGAATGTAAGGTTGTAGGGGAGATAAGGACTTCAAAGGAGATAAGACAGGGAATAGAGAGCTCACTTCAGCAGCACATATGCTAAAATAGGAATGATATATTAGCATGGTCCCTGCACAAGCATGACACACAAATTCCATAGTTAAAAAAAAAGACAGGGGATACACACCAAAGAGTCTTATATGACCCTTCTTATAAAAACTATGTGAGTAGGTCATAAGGAACTTTTACAAACCAATTTTCTTGACAATTGGGAACTAGTGAAAGTTTGTTGAGCTGATGAATGGATGATGCCAGAATTAGTAGCTACAATTATTGAACACTATGTGTCAGAAAATAGTCCCTCTTTACCTTATGGAATACTCATGACTCTAGAAGATGAGCATTTACTCCTCTCAATTTCACAAGTGAAAAAACTTCAGGGTGAGGGAATAGAAGTAATTTTCCCACTTCACGAGTAATGAATGGAAAAGGAAGGATTTGCATCTATGTCTGTCTGAGTCTACACTTGAATATTTTGCTATATCCAGTTAGATGGTGAAACAGTCTCCATGAACTTTTGGGTAGCTGTTAGCCCTAGGATTCCATAAATCTGTGGTGTTAGTACACATCTCCACCTAAGCCCATTGGCTCATTCATTAATGAAAAATGGTGGTGGCAGACTTGTAGCCACAGGGCTTCTTCAACAGTACATGCAGGGATATGCACACTTCTGCAATTCATGGAGACTTCTTGGCCTGTGATATGTCATTCTTTCTTGAGAATATACCTTCTGTGGCCATGTCTTTGCAATGACTAGGTAGAGACACAACCATGTGGCTAATTAGCTCTTATAGAATTCCATCCTCAGAAATGTCAGTTCCATCAGCTTCTCTGGTAGAAAGCTGGCACTCCAAAAGGAATGAACACCACTCATAGTACCAACCCATACTTCCTAGCACTGACAGGGGCTAAGCTGATTTGACCAGTGAATCTAGATACCAAATGGGCTTGGTATCAAGCTTCAGGAAAATGAAAAGAGGAACAAAGTTGAATACACACTCCAGACTGGTTACTTTCTTTTGAGTCCTTACTAACAAACTAAGGGACATACGTCAGCATCCTCATGTTACAAGTAAAAAAAAAATAAGGCTCACATGTGATGTGACTTGTCAGGGTGTAATGTAGGTAGTAAGTATTATAGTAGGCACTAGAATCCAGGCACTGTCTAACTACTAAAACCCATATTATTTGCTCCATACTATGTAGACAGGATAACATAGTAGTTAAAAGCTCAGAATTAGGAGCTTGGGTTTGAATCCTGAATCTGGCATTTCTTAGCTATGTGACCTTGGGCAAGTCCCATAATCTATCTGTGTCTCAGTTTCATCTTTATTAAGTAATACCTATCTACCTCATAGAATTGTTATGAGGATTAAATTAATTCATATTTGTGAAGCACTTAGTGCTGACAGAGTAGGTGCTATGTATATGTTAAATTGATGTAGGGCCCTATCTCCCCATTAAAATATAATTATTACTTTCTCAGATCAGCAAAGAAAGGAACTAGTTCAAGAGAATGACTTTTCTAAAAGGAAATTAACTTTTCTTCCAAAGTTAGAGAAACAGTCTGTTGATTGACCTGGAGAGAGAGGACAACCTATAAATCTTTGGAGGGCTAACCAAGTACGTGATGTCTATGTCCTGTGTTGGATCCCTGTGCCCACTGACCCTCAATCCCTCCATGCAAATACATGTTGCTTGGCCAGCTCTTCCTGGTCTACCTTCCACTGTCAAATCTGGAGATTATTGCTGAAATGATATCAAGAAAGAGTAAAATCATCTGGAATACTGGAATCTTCACCATAGGTTATGGAAGCTGGATGGACCTGAGAATCGTAACAATGCCTGGCTCACAAACTAAAGCTATATCTGGGTTTCATAACTTAGCAAGGGTAAAAGGGGATATACACCCACACCTCCTTGATGTAGAAATTAGAAAAACATATAGCCTTTATAAATGTATAAAAGTGCATAGATGCCTTAGGGTTTACTAGAAGTCTGGGAATGGGAGGGGAGAATGTGATATACATCTCAGCTGAACACACCTGTGGGTGGGGAAAAGTTGATGTTCACCTGGGAGATACTGGCTACACAGGTACGGCCTCCATCATTATGGCTTAGGCATTGACTCTTGTTCTGCCCACCCAGGAAGCGTGGATTTCAGAATGGGATTTTGTAACTTTTTTCTTTTCCAAGACACTGCCACCAGTTAATGCTTCTGACTGACTGATTAAAAATATACTCAAACCTCCAACAGCTATGTTATGCTGTGAAATTGTGATGATCAATTTTGTGTCAATCTGATTATATGAAGTGGTGCCCAGATTAAATATTATTTCTCAGGGTGTCTGTGAAGGTGTTTTTCATTGAGATTGGCATTTGAATCAGTAAACTCAGTAAAGTAGACTGCCCTACCCAATGTGAATGGACATCGTGTAATCTGTTGAAATCCTGAATACAGCAAATAATGAAGGAAGAAGTAGTTCAACTCTTTCCATTTCTGCCTAATTACTTGAGCAGGGACATGGATCTTCTACTGCCCTGAGTGCCAGTGGCGCTCAGGTACTTCAGAATCAACCTGAATTATACCACTAGCTTTTGTGGTCTCCATTTTGCAGGCTACAGATTGTGGGAATTCTCAGTCTCTATCAATTCTCTATAATAATTCTCTCTTTTCCTCTCATCTCTTAATGGTTCTGTTCTCTGGAGAACCCTAATATACAGAAGAAAAACACTATTTTTTGGTGTTAGACACAGCTGAAATCAATAACAATATTACCATGTATTATCTGTGTTATGTGAAGTAAGGAAGTTAACTTTGCAGAGCCTCAGTTTCTTCATATCTACAATTTGCATAACACTAACTTTCCCAGTGCTTTCATGAGGTTTAAATGAGAAATTCAAAGTAAAAGTGCCTAGCAGAAGTCGCTTAACTTCCACCACTGTCCATTTTTTTCTCTAAGCTAACAATCAGCATCCTAAAGCTTTCTGGGATTGAAAAATATAAGTTAATATATTTCTAATTTGAATTAGAAATTCCAATCCCCTTCTTCCCAACAATTGAGCTCTATATCTCCTTCTCCCAGAGTCACACAGGATTTGATCTGTAGAATGACTTTCTAGGTCTTAGATACTCTTCTGGAGTACTTTCCCAGGACCATTGATTACAGTCATGATAAGACACATCTAGGGATGCCTCTCAGATTTCTATCATAGATTCGTATAATTTTTCTGGCATTTGGCCATAAAGTATCTTGAATGAGGAGCACCTTTTCCAAATTTCACAATACTGAGTATAATCTACAGGTGTTCCTAAATTTCCCCCATCCCCAACTTGATTCAGGCACTGGCCAAACCATTATTTACTCCTATTGCTCTAACTTCATCAGCATGGCACACTGAATGAAATGTTTGTTTCCCAAACACCAGTCCGACACTGACTTTGGAGGTCTTTGACTATTAACAAAACCATTTATTCACTGTATGATTTTGGGCAGGTAACAATCTTTCTGGATCTCATTCTCTTTATTTGTAAAATGAAAATAAAATCAGGAGGTTGGGAATCTTAAATGAGACAATGTATATAAAATATATGTGATGTGTATGGCAGGCAATTGTACTTTTTTCACCCAATTACCATACTAACTCTAATGCCTGGCACACTGGGAGGGTTCAAGGATTCAGGCCTCTCCTACTTCATGCTTGACACATAATAGAGGCTTGACAATATTTGTTTTCTTTCTTTGGTCCCAGAGGACTCCACCTCCATTGCAGGTCATGTTTCAACCCCAAAGACCTTGAACTGTAGAAGCATAAATCATGCAAAAGCTCTGAATCTGATTCTTACATCTTGTACACTTGTGGTCAGGGCTAAGTTCCCTTCCCCTTATTGTCACAGTGAGGCTGGTCTAACTACTTGGCTGTCTGTGCTTCTTTTCCAGAGCTCTTCAAATTTATTTAAAGGATCTTCATACTCATTTCCTAGGGCATTTTTGATACCTTCTTCACTTCACGGAAAATAATGTGATTTCTTGCGGGGTATAAATATGCCTTAGACAGACAAGAGTCCAAGGTTAATTTCCAATTAAGTGCAAAAAGAGTCAGTAGCATACCACTTCTCTCCTCTCTCCCCTCCAAGACCTATCCACCCCTCTGCTGAATGTTGTTAAAGGAACACCATAGTACAATTATAATAACAAGAGTGCAGAATGTAGGAGGAAAGGTGAGTAATGGAGTGTGGGAGACAGCTTCTTCCCAGAATAGTAGAAGGATGCTCAGGGAGGGTGAAGACACCCAAGCTGCACTACCAGGAGCTAAATTATCATAAGAAGAAGGAGTCCTTATCAAACCTCAAGACACAGGAATCTTCCTGGTCTCATTATTGGCATACACACAGGGCAGAGAAGCTAGGTCTGAAATTGTCATGAAATTCCTGCATGATAGAATAAGGAAGGAGGGAACCAATCCAGGTATGGGGACAATTGAGGTAGGGTCGTTGGGGTTAGGGGGTTAAGCATGGGACCAAGGAACATGACATTTTTCAATGAGCAGACTAACACCACAATAAGTAATGCAAGAATGAGGTGGTACACAACATACAGGAAGGTCTTGTGTGGCAGAGCTTAATCAACCAGTCTTGGGTGGATATACAAAGATTCCATTCCCGGATAGCAACTGAGGCAGGTTCTACCACTACCACTGTTATCACCACTACTTGTCAATATTAATTGAGCACTTATTAAGAGTCAATCATGGACAATTGGGTGAAGAAACTTGCCGCTATTGGTATAACTCCCAGGTGGCATAGTGGGAATAAAATGACACAATCTGTCTCTAGATTCCTTTCTCTTAACCATGGAAATGCAGAAGAACATGAAGAATGAGGGCAAAAGTTATGATTTATGAAATGGGGCATAAATATATGTAAGAATGGTACATTCCTTGGGAGGGTAGAGGCCAGGATCTGATTGGAAGTGCCTAGCAAAGAAGACAGAAGGAGCAACAAAGAAAGTCTCTATTAAGTCCCTCTTAATCTCAGTTTCAGAAGGGAGACATAACCCTGAATCACAGAGGTTGGTAGAAGGGAGAAGGAAGAGGTGAGGTACAATCAGGATTGAAGTTGTCTGTACCCCACCTTCATCACATCCTGATGGTTCTGAGATGGTACCTTCCAGCACCACAGGACTTAGGTGAGAGTAGCTGAAGAAGCAGAAACCAGAGGTAGAAACTCAGGGCTGACAATACTAGCACAAAGTCAGTTACCACAGACCTGTCAAAAGACTGGGAAAGGGAAGGCATAGAGAAGGCCACTGTATAACTCCATTCCCCAGAACCAAGCAAGTCCTCTTTTTCAAACTTACTTCCAGGTACTATTTTTGGGAATTCTGAGGGCCTGGGTTTTCAGAATTCATAGTTTCTGAGGAAGTGATATAACTTGAATGCACACTTCTAGAGTTTGTATCTGGAATGTCCTTCCAAAGGCCCATGTGGCAAGTCATGGTCCTGGTGTGGTACTATTGGAAGGTTGTAGAAACTTTAAGAGGTAGGACCTAATTGGAGATCTTCAGGTCAGTGGAGATGTGCCCTTGAAGATGATAGTGGGATCATAGCCCCTTCCTCTCCCTCTCTCCTTTGCTTTCTGACCATAAGTTATGTTGTTTTTCACTATTATGTGCTCTTGCCATGATGTGTTGCCTACCTCAAAGCAACAGGGCCAACTTATCATGGACTTCAACCTCTAAAACTGTAAGATAAAATAAACACTTTGTCTTTACAAGTTGATTATCATAGGTATTTGTTGTAGTTAAAGCAAGTTAACATATGCACCAAAATAGGGAGATTCCCATATTTCATGGGAGGTCTCCAAGTGGAACTATCTTTCTGGAGCATGAATTCCTGGGATACTCTATTTTTATCCCATCCACCTGAGCTGACTCCTTCTGGCCTCTGAGAAAACATATGATTCTTCACTTTGTACTTCATTGACCCCATAATACTTGGCAAGTCTCTAAATTTAACAGAATCCTTCAGGAAAAACATCTGTGATGATTTGTGTTGTTAGAACATGGACACTAACATATAACTTAGAGGATGAAAGGTTTAAGGAAATTTGAAATCAAATGGGCTCAAACTCTTCTGTAGGGGAATTTCCCCATGCTGGTGGATTAAGATTATCCCAGAAGATTAGGTAAGGAAATAGTTGGGATTTGAGTCCCAAATTCACCATTTCCTGACTGTGGGGCTTTAGGCAAATAATGTAAAATTCTGTGCCTCAGTTTTCTCACCTATAGTGGGGCTAATGCCAGGATCTACCTCATAGGAATGTTATTAGAACAAAATCATTTAAACAATAAAAGGAACTTAGAAATGTATTGTCATGTAATAGACACCATATAAGTGTGTTCTTTGGCCAAATACATAAAGAGAAGTACATTTCTCATCTTGAACCTTTGGGGAAACCACTTGTGCCCAATTCCCCTAGGACCTGGATAGAATGAGACTAGTTAAGTGGTAGGTCAACAGCATCAAAGAGCCACCTAGGAATACCATCTGCTCCCAAAGGGTCACCCTTGTACTCTTGCTACTATTGTTTTGGGGAATTCTGAGGGCCTGAGTGTTTCCTTCCTTTTGGGTACTGCCCTATTGTTCTTTGCTTATGAGAGGTGAGAGAGGTTCAACTATCCTGGGGTTTCTAACTGCCCAGGTAGGTAGCATGTTCATGGTCATTTTTTTCTCCAGAATGAAGGTGATGACGACCATCCATGTGTCTTCATACTGAAAGCCAGAACTTCTATAGGCAGCTACTTCATGGCTGTTATAAGCATCCATTATGGCCCCCAAGATACTTCCATGCTTAATCTCCAGGACTGTGATTATATGGCAAAAGAGATGTCGAAGATGTGATTAAGATTACTATTGACTTTATTTTGGGGAGCTAATCCTGCATTATTTGAATGAACTAAATGAGATTATCCCAATTATGGAATGACACTAAACAGCAGAGGCAGAAGAGGAAGTCTTTGAAATTCAGCAGTGGAATCAAAAGGATTTGACAAGTTGTTATTGGCTTGAAGATGGAAAGAGTCATATGTTCAAAACATGAGGACCTCAGTCCTACAACAAGAAGGAAATTAATTATGCAGAACACCATTGAACTAGGAAGAGAACCCTGAACCTCATATGACAACCATAGGCCTGTCATATAATACTTTCATTTAGGCTCAGTGAGAACCTAAGCAGAGAATTCAGCCATGATATCACAAACTTCTGAACAACAGAAACTCTTAGATAACACACAGATGTGGTCTTAAGCTACTAAATTCATGATAATCTGTTATAGCTGCAGCAAGAGAAGACTAATACAATGCTGCTGGGCTTCAACTTGTGCATATACCAGATGAGGGCAAAATACCTTGTAATTCCTACCTTATGGACTGCTATGAGGACAAAATGATGTAAAGTAACTAAGAGTGCTCTGCAAGGTTTCAACTCATACAACTGTCATATGCTCCAACATGATAAAAAAATCTATATTTTGAAGCAACTGAGTTGACACAATTAAGAATTTAAAAGTGGATAACATATCCCAGGAGAAGAACTGAGGGTTTTCAGGGCTGCTTCTCCTCCCTAGAGAAGTAGTACAGCATAGAAGAAATCACACAACTTAAGCTCCACTCTATTTCCTAGCTATATGACCTAGGATATGTTATGCCATCTGAGTTTTAATAAAATGGGGATAATTATCCTTGCTCTGATTAGATAAGGCTGTGTGAGGCTCAAATGAATTAATGAGCATGAACAAGTAATGGAGACAAAGCTCCCAGATATAAAGCCTATCTGTCCTACCACAAGTCCACTCTTGCTGCTGGAAGTAAACTGATTTACCAAAGTAATGCTGCAAGGGTTCAAAGAACCTTGTGCTGGTACCACGAGCAGTTTCACTGAAGTAATACCCATCCTAAATCCTTGCAGTTTCCATTAATGTTGCTTTGCCATGACTCTGCAAATTACTATCACAACACCCCTTCTTATATAAACTGAAGATACTAAAGTATGGCCAGAAAAGGGCCAGCCTAGTGGTCTCTTTTCATTACAATGAAGGCTTGGTAAAATCCATACCCTAGAATAATAGAATGCCAAAGTTGAAAGGTGCTATAAAACCACCTGGCTTAAAGGCAACCTGAGGCCTAAAAGAGCAATTTGTTCAGCATTCCAGAAAGGCAGTGACAAAGGCTGATTCCCTCAGAGGTCATGAAATGAATTTTTTCCAACTGGCCCTAGTTGCCTTTCCACTACCTCCATTGTTCAGAGTTTGAAAGTCAAGTAACTTTTAGTCTTCTTATTCACTAGGCTGATTTCACTATTCTTTGAGGTGGAGAAACATCATTCACCTGTCACCAAAGCACAAGGCCATGGGCAAAGAAAAACAAGAAGCAATTTTTGTAACCATTCCCAACATATCAAATCAGCCCTATTCAGTGCTTCTCAAACTTATACATAGGAGCCTCTTAGGAATTTTGTTCAAATACAGATCCAGATGTTTGGGTAGGCCCATAGAGTCTGCATTTCTAACAAGTTCCCAGCTAATATTGATGCTGAGAATGCTGGGTCACATTATGAGTAGAAAGACTTGCCTATGTTTTTAACAGTCTTATTTCTAAGCATCTTCTTCATTTACTTTAGGGATTCATCACTAATACTAGAGGCAGTGAAGTATATTAGAAATGGAATGCGCTCTGTAGTTTCCAGTCCCAGGTTTTTTTTAAATCAATCACTAGTGTGTGATCTTCAGCAAATCATTTATCATCTCCCTGAGCTTCAAATTTCCATATCCATAAGATGGTACTATCAGTTATCCCATAGTGATGTTGTGAGGCTGAACAGAATGAGGCCAGGATGCAAAGTGGAAAGTACATTAAGACTCACAGGCCTAAAATAATTCTGTGCCTAAGTTTCCTAGATCTGTAGAAGACAACAGGAACAGTAGATAGTGGGTGTACATACCATCATGACTAATATGTTCAAAAATTGTTTTCATGACAAAACTACAGATGGAGACCATTTGTACCAGACAGTCTGCATACTTTATTGAAAGTCACATGAATGGGCCCAAGAATCTCATTCATTTTTTTCTGATTTCACACATACATTTCACATAGGCAATCTTTTGAGTCCTCTATTAATGTTCTTGGCATTGAGTGCTTCATTTCCTCATGAAAATGAAAGCTTTTCTTCACTTAAAATGTCTCCTTCAAGTTATCTTGTATCTCTGCATTTTTTTTATTGTTTCTGAAGCTTTTTCTGGGCTTCTAATATGTCAAGGCCACTTGTCTGCAGCTACTTTTATAGTAGCATCATTGATCTACATTCTCTCACAAGTAATTATTTAATAGTTACAGAACTGCTTCCTATACTACTTTATTTGTTCTAGTTATTACAGCATCAGGGAACTTGAAAAGGGAAGGTTTTCTCCCCATGATGACCAATTATTTTAGAAATACGCTACTTGACATTATTTTACTATTGAAATTGGATGTTTAGTTTCACCCCTCAGTGGCTGGACACCCCCCTATGCACAACTTTTTTAACTTCAAAATTAAAAATTTAATCTTTTTTTTTTAAATCATCTCCTTTTACTATTATCACCAAAAAAAATTATGTAGGGTTTTGACACCATGGCATCAAATACTGCAGAGGCATAGAGACCTTTCCTGCTTCTCAAACTGCATGTATGCATGTCACAAATTCTTTGATTGAAATTGGACATGCTACAACTTTGGTGAAGTATTGGCAAAGTACAGAGACACACACAAGGATCTTTTCCCTTTGAAAAATGGCTAAGCCAAGGACTAACCAACTATCAATTAAAAATAATTATTTTACTTCACAAGTAAAACTAGATGATCCTTTTAAAAATACTACCAAACAGATACTCTGAAGGTAAAGAGAAAGCCCAACTTAGGAATATCTTCCAGCCTAATTTTCATTTCCCTGTAGAGTGGACTCATATCCTCTTCCTCCATCAAATGCTTACCTTTTAATATTTGTTAGGCAGGCAAGAGTCAAAAATCATACCAGTTCCAGTAGTGTGACCTCTGTTTAAACACTTCAGTGTGACAAAAAGAAAAAAAAAAATATATCATGGGGGTAGAGTCAGAGAGGTCTAGATTCAAATCACAGTTTGTTATTTACTACAATCTATATGCCCTTAAGCTGCTTACTCAAGCCCACTGGGCTATACTTTCTTTATATTTAAAATGAGATGAATACTTGCATGACTGTTTTAAGGATGAAATGAGATAATATATATGAAGCACCTAGCACATAGTAGGTGTTTTATAACTGTTAGCTCCTTTGTTATCACTGCCAGTTCAAGACTTACAGCTCATCCATTGCCAGTTTCTCTAACCTACTGGCTAAGGTATGCTGATTATTTTATATAGCTGCCACTTTGTGATTATTTCCCTCTTCCCATAGCCTCTTCTGAAAGACCATCAAGCCTAGGCCAAGCCAATCTCATTCCATGACAGCATGCTTTGCCAGAGTCTTAAGCTTTTAAATCAGAGTTCTAGGGGAAGCAATGTGGTTCATGCTTTGGGGATAGCTCAGAACAGGGTCAAAGCAACATCAGCCATTATTACTTGGCTTCCAGTAAGACTGGTTGTACCAATCTTTCATGCTAGGATCTTGATCTGGCAACACAGCAATCTCACTACCAAGTTTCTGGATATCTTTCCACTAGGATTGCCATGCCTTTCTCTGCCTCTCAATAATCTTCAAATTTTATAGTGGTGATTGTGGGATTTTCCACCCAAAAAACTATAGTCAAACCATGTCTCTACCATCTTCCAAGCTACTGAGGTTCCATTGGCCACTGGTTTTGTGGCCAAATTCTGCACACCTACCTGTTTTAGTCAGTCATATAACAGGACATTGCAAGAGACCAGGAGTCAGTATGAGACCAGCAAGCCTCACAGAGATTTTTTTTGGGTAAGCAGCAGGTGAAATGATAACTTTCTTGATCCTGGTTCCTTAGCAACGTGGCCTTCAAAACAGGTAGGGTAGAGAGAGTTCAATATGGTCATCTGGGCATGTTTTGATTTAGAATGGCATCAAGTTTCCACTCAATTACTTTGACAAAAGATCTCAATGTATTTAGCTTACATGTTCCTAACTCACTTATAAACCATGTTTGGAGTTCAGTCTTAAAAAAGTGACTTTTGCCATTTAGTAACACCATCCCAAAGTCATCTCAGAGTTTGTTTGGATTGGGCATATGTATGTGTTTCTTTTTTCTCTCTCTCCATATTTATGCTTTAATCTCAATACAACAATCAGTGTACTAGTGGGTCCATGTTAGAAGAGTGCAAGTAGGAAAGCCCTTCCTCCCACACTGGGCCATGTTATAGACACAGGGACCTTAAAGACAGGCTATGGTCCCAGCATCTGCCTGGGAACAAAACACTGACACTCCTTCCAGAAGATTCCCTTCAATAAACAGGTTTTGGAAATGTCTATTTCTTAGATTTCTGACCCACTACATGGATTTAATTCCCTTCCAATGATTGACATGGTCAATGAAGGGAATCAGAGGATTATGGTTTGAAGTTTTACACTTGGTGGCAAATGTGGAAAGGCTCAAGAAAAAGGGTAAAAGCCAAATCCCCAAACTGACGGCCATTAAAGTCATCAACTATAAGGTCCCTGGCTAGAAAAGTGTGGTGTAATGGAAAGAACTCCACATAGCAGCCCAGGGACCTGGGATCTTGTTCTGCTGTTGTCACTAACTTGCTCTGCCAGTATACAAGGCTGTTAGATTCAATACTTTTGAAAACCCCTTCTAATCAAATACTTTATGGGTTGTAAAATGATTATTTTATCTCGTGAGGTGTGGTTCTTAATGTTTTTTGGGTCATAGGCCCATTTGAAATTCAGTAGAATGTTATGAACTGTTGGCACAGAAAAGGCAAATTGCCACAGAATCATGCATAACATCTCAGGGGCATCATGGAGTTTCTGAATCCATGGACACTGGATTAAAAATTACATTTTTCAGGAGTTAAAATAGCTGATCAGCAGAAGGCAAACATGAAGAAATAGCAACAACTACTTGGTCTCACTCCATCTTAACAGTTTTTCCTAGCATTTGACTCAAGAATGGAGCTCCAATATGACAAACACAATCTGCCTTTTTTAAAGAAATGTTTTCAATTTGGAGTAGTTTTTTTTTCATATTTTTCTTGTTTGCTCAGAAAGGAAGCTGTCAGGTGAAAACAGGAAGAATAATCCAAATAGACCTAGGCTTTAACATGCTAAACATGCTTTGCAGATTTGTCCTAAGTGGCTGTAGGCAAAAGCAGGAAGGCCACCTTCCTAAGTCCATGTGGGGTGTGAGACGCATCACCCATGCTGTCTGGTCCCACAGCAGACAGACTGTTGGCAACATATTACAGTGCCAGAGCACCAACCTGGCACCAGTGTCCACATACTTAGTAAGAGACATGATAAGATTCTCCAATATTCAGCAAACATTCCTACTCCCTTTCAACCAAGGTAAGCAATGACTCCAATTCAAGTGGCCTTTAGTTCAGGACAAGACTCCTAAGACCAGTCTTTAGCCCCAAGTCTTTAGAGTTCAATGGCCTTTTGAGGAAGCAAGAAGTTCAGAGAAGAGTTGAAAACTAGGCTTCCTTCTTTGACTCAGGTCAGTGGATATCTTGGTTTTGGCAGTCTGGGGCTTGAAGGAATCCAGCCATTCACAGTGTTATAGGAGCTCAATACAGACCTTCTGAGGGGATGAAAACAGAATACAAAGGAGAAATAAACATGTGTCTAGGACATGTGCCCCTTATTTTTGGCTTCCCATGAGCCTGAAGGTGCAGGGCCAAGAAGGAGCTGCTCTTCAGCACAAAATGTCTCAGGACACAAGGCTTTGAAGTAGACCCTTTCAGGACCTGGAAAGGATCCCCTGAGGCCAAGGATTTTAAAACCTAAAAGGAAAAGAAGAAAGGAATTAGTAGGACTGGTTACACACTTAATAGCCACTGAGCAGTGGAGCCTTTCTAGGCAAGTAGCAAAGCCTACAACTGGTAGCTAATCTTCTGAGAAACAGAGGATGGCTGGGAAAAGGCCATTAGGGCTCAGATCCCAGAAAACAGACCTACAATGGAACAGTAATCAGGGCTAGAGACTTTGTGCCTTCAAACTTTAATTTCCCAAAGGTCTACCTGGGAAAACAGAAGTCTGATATTAGAACTTCTGAGATTACCCCCACCTGTATGGCCCTACAGTATCTTCAAACTTCCTTTTATTGGGGCGTCACCTTTATGGGGGCTGATAAGGAGAAGCTTATCAACCTATGGACCTCTGAGGACTGGTAGTGATAAGAAGAAAAGGAAGGCCAAGGAGCATATGGCAACCTAAGCTCCAGATACTTGGATATCATTTATGTGTATATCGGTTCATGTCATGCCAGAAATCTGATAGTTAAGCAACTGGAACTCCTAGGTAGAGAAAAGCATTTCCTGACCTCCAAGATGACTATGACCTTAGCAAGTCACTTATCTCCTCTGAACTTCAATTCCTTTATTTGTTGAGTCAGAACGCATATTATCCTACCTACTTCTGGCATCTGGTTTGAGCTGAATAAGATAATGGATATGAAAGTGTTTTGTACCAGATAAACACAAAGGACTAAGGATAAATGTTCAGGTAGGTATGACTGAAATAGTAATTTGGTCTGAAGAAATGAAGTCCCTGTTACAGATACTAAGGTAGCTTCTTGGCACCTGCTATAGTACCCAAAGGGAGGTTACTAGTTTCCTTATGGACCCAAAGGATGTGAAAAGTTACAGGGTTCCAAATTCTCATTTAAGAGACTGGGGAACTGAGACTCTGAAAAGGAAATGTACTTGCCCCAAATGTTATAGCTAGGACTCATAATGAATTTAAATCAAAGGCAATCTGTACAACTGCACTACAGTCTTGCTGGAGGAGAAAGGAAAGGAGAGAGTAATTTAAAATCACACAAAAGCTCAGGATTAAAAGGTACTAAGTTTAAGGGTCATGCAATTTTAGGGTAATGAACTGAGACATAGAGGTGATCTGCCTTCCTCTGGATCTGCACGGCATATTAGTCCTCAAAAACTTGGAACCCATAAAGGTTCTGTAATCAGGGGTGGAGACTACATACCTGTGGCCTCAACTCTCATCTCCAGGAAGTCTGCCTTGAGAACTGTGGGCAAAGAAGAAATAAATTTCACTAAGACTAGAAATCATCATAAGAAAGGCAAAGAAAGGAGATGGGGGATACTTCCAAACCAAGGCCAAACAGGTCATCTGAAAAATGGGGAAGTGATTCTGTTCAGGTATCTTAAAGCATCTACTTCCATTTATAGTTTAGAGAGCACAGTCTCCCAGACATGAAGACATTATTCAGGTAGCAGAATGATCCTTTGAGTATCTGTGGCAGGGCATGTACCATGTAAAAGATGGATCATCTTTTACCTTGCAGACCAAACCAACCTTGCTCAGACTCTTAATGTGTTTATATCAATTCTAAATTGTCCTTGTTTGAGGACAACTCAAACAAGAGTTTGAGAGTTATAAAAAATCCTGGAGAACCAATTCCCCTATAATGTGAGCAGAGCATCCCATACAACAGCTGGTCCCCACAAGTACGTCCTCGGCCTTCTGTTTTTTTCTGTTTTTGAAATCGTTTATATCTATTGCCTGAATGATCTCATTATCATTCATGGTTTCAATTACTACCAACTTTTGGGACCCTTCCCCCAAAGTGCTACCATTCACATTGTAGTATATGTGGATATTCTACACTGAAGTGACGTGGTGTCGGTTCTCAATAGTTCTATTCCTCCATGTATATAAGCCTTGCCTCAACTATTAGCCTAAGGTTGCAGTTACGCATTGGATATCTGGATATCTGTACCAGGATTTCCCCGCCATGTCTTCAAAACAACTATCCATAATTGAGCACAAAATGTTTTTCACAAAACCTGCTCCTCGATGATTCTTGAATTACTTAATTACTTGAGTTAGACTATTGTCTCTCAGTCATTCTACAGTATCCCATGTTTGAAAAGTCAACAGTGTCTTATTGAGCCTGTCACAAGTCTGTCCCTTCTATTCCATCCCCACAGTTAATGCCATAGACCAGGACGTTCATCAACTCCTGCCAAGATGATTAGTCTCCTAATTGTTTTCCCAGTCTCCAGTCTTTACACTCTCATCTATCTTCCCCCCTATCACTAGGGTGGTCTTTTCACAACTCACTCACCTCAGAATATACATTGCCATGCTTATCTTCCATGACCCTCCTCCAATGGACTACAGTATAAAGACCAAACATTATAATATGTCATATAAGACCTTCATGATCTAGCCCCAAGTCTCAATCTGACCTATAGTTCTTCTTTTAACTCCCACATTCTCACCACAGTGGAATACTGATCTATTTTGAACGTGTTTTACATATGATGTTCTGCCTCCCTACAATGTCCTCCCCTGTCTTTCCCTCTTCCTCTTCTTCTTCTTCTTCTTTTTTTTTAAACTCAGGGCCTTGAGGATGCTAAGCAGACACTCTACCACTGAGCTGTACCCTAGCCCCTCACTGCTCTTCTTGATGAACCTCTACTCATTTTCTTTTCAGTTAATTTTCTAAAAATCCTGTAGAATGGAAAGAAATGAGGGTATTATACCAGGGTACAGTTATGCAAATGGAAAGCAAAAAGGGGAAGGCCATGATTAAACAGATTATCTGTTTCATTACAGGTGAAAATTTCACACCAGTGACCATGGATGGGACTGACTATGTGACTAGTCTAAGGATCTGGCTTAGAAGGCGGCATGTGGATTTACTGATGCAAATGGTGGTTATGAGGTGGAGGCCTAGATGGAAGAGATGCTCTCCTTATATGGATACCAAGTGGGAGAAACCAGTGGGGTATACAGGATGGGGACTCATGACATACTGGAGGGCAGGTATCCACACTGGTCTTATTTACACTCCTTTCAAGATGGAATCTGGGGATAAAGAACAGGATTAAGTCTAGGTTTTTGAAGGTTGGAGATAGGGTAGGTAGAGTAGTACTCTGGCCTGAAGTACCTCTTTTGGTCACAGTCCCCTTGGATTGTGGTTGGTCTAAGGCTTCAATGAGCACTGGTTGACAAAGCCCAGCCAATTGACAGTGTTATCAATCTTCCACACACTCAACACTAGTTTAACTATACCTTCCCTTTTGGAAGTCTGCCTGCCCTGAAGATTCTATTGAACATTGTTCATGCCTCTTACATATTCCCTTCTCAAAGCTTTGGTTCCCATCTAGTGATACAGTTCAGTCCCATTACATTTTTCTGTATAGTTTTACTTATCCTTTAAGTTTCAGCTTAGATATCATCTCTTCTAAAAAAGCTTTCATTTAGACTTTCCCATTGTATTCTGTTCATTCCAGTTTACATTGTTCAAATTCCTTCATATTTACTTCTTAAATGGCTTTCCCTAGGGAGGGAGGGAGGACCACAAGGAAGTGGTCCTGCTCAAGGGGTACCTTATTAAGAATATTAGGCATGCCCACACTTGCTCGCTTCTCCATCTCTTATTTCTTTTCCTTTTTACATTCTCATGGTAAACATCTGGTGAAGCCCCTTTGAAAACCTCCATGATAAAACCTTTTATCTTCATGCTATTTGTAAGAGAAATCTGGGGCCCTGATCTTACTTTCATCTGTTATGGTATAACAAATGGGAAATCATTGTCTAAGGAGAATTTGGCCCAGCCTAGCTCCCTATAGCTCACAGTGCTAGGGTGTCTTGCTGTGTAGAATCATGTCTTGGTATGTTAGGCCCTATAGTTTTGACTAGAGTATATCTAACCTATCCCAAGGTGAACTGCTGGAAAAGGTTCATTATTTTTCTTTTGGCTGACCACCTAGAAGAGTAACAACACCCCCATTACATTTTAGGAAGTACAATTTAAAACTCTCTCAATAACAACATGGAACAACTCACAGAAGATACCTTAAAGACTAAGCAATCATTTCTCCAGGTGTTTTAGGCCAAAGGGCCCCAAAGACCCAGGGATTGAACAGTTTGTTCCAGCAATTGAGAAGTTTTTAAAACAAATGAAAGGAAGAAAAGGAGGGAGTCAGGAAATAAGAAAAGAAGGAAGAAAAGAAGAAAGGAAGGTAGAAGGAAGGAATGAAGAAAGGGAGGGAGGGAGAGAAGTGAAAAATAAAATGAGCAAAAAATCAGATCCCTAGGCCCTACTCCTAGATATTCTGTTTTAGCAGATCTAGAGCATAAGTCAGGAATCTGTGATTTTTTTTCCTCCAGTTTTTGCAGGTGATTTATATAGGCACTAAGTTTGAGAGCCATTACCTGAGGCTACTGTTTACTTTTGAATGCTTACTCTAAGGCTGTTTATGGTAGAGTGCTGTACTCTACATTTTCTTATCAGTTGCCCTTTAAGAATAAAAAGGTCTAAATAAGCAAAACAAATAAACAAAAACGAGATCTACATAGGGTGTAAAGGTTCTTCAATACAGTTTGTCATGTATGTATGAATGTGTGTGCATGTACATATCTGTGAGAGAGAAAGAGAACGGAAGAGGCAAAGAGACAAGAGATAAGAGAGACACAGGGAAAGAAAACAGATAAACAGGAACATGACATCAAGAAAAAAAAACAGAGACACAGAGAAACACAAAGAGTAACAGAAAGAGACCAAGTGAGAGATACCAAGTGAGAAAAAGAGTGAGAGAGAAAGACAAAACAAAGACAAGTGAGAGAGAGAAAGAGATGAAAATATAAAGTTGCAGGAAAGAGACAGTGTGCTACAGAGAAACAGAAAAAAAAAAAGAAGGTAAGAGTAAGAACCCATAGGATGTTCATAATGCATTTATTAAAAAATGATTTGGGAGCTGGGCGTGGTGGCACATGCCTGTAATCTCAGTGACTTGGGAGGCTGAGACAGGAGGATCACAAGTTCAAAGCCAGCCTCAGCAACAGTGAGGTGCTAAGCAACTCAGTGAGACCCTGTCTCTAAATAAAATACGAAATAGGGCTGGGGATGTGGCTCAGTGGTCAAGAGGCCCTAAGTTTAATTCCCCAGTACCAAAAAAAAAAAAAAAAAAGATACGGTTTCTTTTCTGTCCCTTTTGTCTCTTACCTTCCTGTTTTCCGGGAAGCTGTTTCAAAGAACCTGGTCCTGGAAGCCACCCTGAAAACAGAAGTCAATTAAGTCATGTGAGTTGCTCTGGAATACATGTGAAAACCAATGACCAATGAAAAGGGCAAGACTTTGAACTAGGTAGGCTGCCAATGCAAGGTCTTTGCCAGCAATGGGCCTGGGTCTCAGGAGAAATCCAAATATCAGAATGTATGATGACCCAGTGGGTCATGGTAGTGCGCGCCTGTTACCCCAGCAGCTAGGAAGGCCAAGACAGGAGAATCACAAGTTCAAAGCTAGCCTCAGGAACTCAGCGAGGCAGTAAGCAACTCAGTGAGACTCCCTATCAAAATAAAATACAAAAATGGGCTGGGGGTGCTATTCAGTGGTTAAAGGGCCTCTGGGTTCAATCCCTGTTAAAAAAAAAGAAAGAAAGAAAAGTATTGTATAATGGTCCAAATACCATAGGCACCTAAATGACCACAGATGAACCCATTTGCTCCCTGTTGGTCCAAAATGGTCTAAGCTTGTTGCCCACTTCAGGTTTTCTTGGGGAAAATAAGTGAAATCAGTCTTGGATTTCAAAGTGTAATTTTTGACATTATATATATATATATATATATATATATATATATATGTATATATATATATATATATATAAAAATATAATTAGTTGAAGCAGTGAAGGTTTTATTCTTCTTTTCCCAATTTTATAATCATGGAAAGCATGAGATACAAGAAAAAGGGAGGCCAGTGGTAACACACTGCAAGAGGGCCCAGGCATTGGCTGAAGAGGCCAGCCAGGCTAGTCCCTGAGTGCTGCTGTGGTCCCATCCTGGCATCTCTTTCCCTGGTTGGGTGGCTTGCAGCCAAGCTTCAGGAAAGCCTGCTGGATGTCAGCTCAGCTCCTTACCCCATAAGAGGCTCTCTGGAGAACCTAAGTCATTTTGGAAAATTTTAAAAAATCCTATCCTTAGCTAACAAAAATATAAAAGGCCCCAAGTTATTTATTTTAAATATGTCCATTAAATTACTTTTAAAGCCAGTAGCAATAACAAGAAAATAAGATAGCAATTTCCAAAGCCATGTGGGTTAAAAACAGAAAGTGAGTTTATCCCCCTACACAGATAGGGCAGCTAAGAAAAATGGGTCTTCTAGTAGACACTAAGGATCAAAATTTTCATCCATAGGAAAATCTCAGCCTTAAAGGTTGAATGGAATACTTCAGACAGGGCTGATGCTATATTCCCCTAGACTATGAAATGAATGATGCCCACAGTTGCACATTATATACATTTAACAGCCATATATGGTGAGCCTGAAAGCATTTCTGGTCACCTAGGAGACCCTAGGTCAAGCTGAAGAAGAACCCTACTTACACGGATGATGGGATTTCCCCTGCATTGCCAGTCACAATATCTGGCTTTGTTTCTGGCTTCTGGGGAGTAGCTGCCCGGCTGGGAGGGTCTGGGGGTCTCACTGGGGGACGGATGATCGTTGGCTTTTCTCCTGGAGGCCGCACTTTGCTGACACTGTCAGCGTCCCCTGGAAGAAAGAACAATATCAGAGACTTGGATAAATAGCCAAATGGAGCTCAACTCTTAAGCAGGAACCCAATAATGGAGTTACCAAGCCACCATTTTTGGCCTCCACTTCTTGGTCACCAAAAACTGTCCTTTTCTTTTGTAATTTTCCTGACACCTGTCCCTTTAAAAAGTCTATGTTTGAACCCCAAGCCCATAACTTAGTATATCTTGATTTTGTCATCATAGCATTCTTAAGTCTCATTTTCTCAATCATATAATCAAGGTTAAAAATACATTATCTTACCGAGTTATTGAGATTATTAAATTAGGAACTAATATCTTTAGTAGAGTGCCAGGCATATAACAGGTACCCAGTAAATGTTTGATGGTGAATTTGAATTTGACAAATTCATCATCATAGAAATTCAGGTCCTTTCTACTTAGGTCTTGACTATTAAAATACTTTCTTAAGTCACTTTCTTACTTCTATCTCTGTGGTTCCCAGGTTAGTCAGTACAAATTAAATATAAATACTTTTTTATAAAATGGTTCTGAAAGGATTATGGTGAAAGGAGAGCACTCACACATGCTGGTGCCACTGTAACTGGGCTTATTTTGTCTAGATACTCATAGAGCATTCCAGAATAATGTGGATGAACTACAACATCATATATATGAGATAGTTTGTATTAGTTGATCCAGTAATTCCACTTTGAAGGACAGACCCAAAAGAATTAATCCAAGAGAAAAAGAAAAACCAATTGGCACAAAGACATGCATCTTAACAGGAAAAAGTCAGACCCAACCACAAAAGCTAAGCAAACAATTAGATTCTTACAAGCATTTAACCAAACATATTATGCATAAACTGACAAGGATTTGGACAAGGTCAAAACAAAAATATGCTTATGAAATAATATCAACTGAAAAAAATCCATAAAAAGTGCTCATGGCCTGATGGAAACAATATTGAAGTAGATACAATTTTGCAAGGGTGTTAGTAGATCTTGATATTTGTTTAATTTTGTGAGTAGATACCGATATTCAATTTTTTCTACAAAAATGTTGAGGGTAAATATAAAAAGATATTAAATTTATCTCATATGATACTGTTTTAAGGCTTACTTTATTTACACTGCTTCTCCACTCTTTTTAAAAATATTTTTTAGTTGTAAATGGACACAATATGTTTTTATGTTTTTATTTTTATGTGGTGCTGATGATCAAACCCAGTGACTCACACATGTAAGGCAAGCACTCTACCACTGAGCTACCAGCCCCAGCCCTGTTTCCCCTCTCTTGAAGGCTTTCCAAGAAGCTAAAAAATGCACAAGATCAAGTTCAAACCCTTTAACTTAAATTCAGAGCCCTCTATAAGTCAGGTACCAAATCACTGTCCCAGGGACAAATGCTGAACTTTAATCATAAGCTCTACTCAATCAAACTGGTCTCACTGCCCTATTCAAGTCCCTTGACTCTTACTTAAAGGTAAGATACTATGCTATAATAGAAAGTACAGAGAGTCTGGAATTGTGCAGACCTGGCTTTGGGGCTTTGTTCTGTTATGCTACTTCCAAGTTGTGGGACCATGGACAATTACTTCACCTTTTTGATTATCATTTCCTTGTCTGGGAAACTGATATAACTACCACTTTTTTAAAGATAATTTTAAGAAGTAAATTATCTAATTTAGTTTTTTTTTTCTTTGTACCAGGGATTGAACCCAGGGGCACGTTACCATGGAGCCACATCCCCAGCTCTTTTATTTTTTATTTAGAGACAGGGTCTCCTTAATTTGCCCAGGGTCTTCCTAAGTTGGTGAGGCTGGCTTTGAATTTGGGATCCACCTGATTCAGCCTATTGAGCTGCTGGGATGACATATGTACCTCACCACGCCAAGCTCTAATTTAGTTTTACACACACTGTCTAAATGTCCTATAGACAGTGTCTAGTATGCAGGGTAAGTATCATACTTTGTTGTATTTTTACTATTATGTGTCACTGATCTCTTGTGTCACCTACATTATAATCATCCCTAAATATATATTTCAAATCTCACCCCTCAGAACACTAGCAGGCATATGTAATTTCCATCTGTGTCAATGTTCCTGAAGTGCTTAGATACTGTTGTATGTTTTTAAAAATCCACCCACCTAGGTATTCTAGTGAGACAGGCATGCAAAGAGATAATGGTAATACCATGTGATTGATGATTTGATGAAAGATTTACCAAAACATTATACATAAGCATACATAAATTCTCTCTCCCAATCTAGTCTGTATCTTACATTTCTGGGCACACCATTCCCCTTAGCACCACACTGGGAATACAGTATTACATCAGAAAAAAATAATCAAAATGATAATAATCCATTTTCTCCAAACAAATCGCATTAATATTATTCTGTTCAAAGCACTCTTCCAGATGATGATTATTTGTTCACAATAAACTTGGAAGATAAGAATAGATAGGTCTTATCATCCCCATTTTATAGAGAAGGGAAACTGAGGTTCTGAAAGGCGAACCAACTCAACCACAACTGCATGATCAGATAACTGATAAAGTAAGGACTGAAACCTACATCTCTTATCTTATATCTCTTGTCTTTATATCTAGTGCTTTTCCCAGTATCTGTGGTTTTGTTGTTATTATTTGGAATATAAAATTATAAATGATAAAATTATATTGGTAATAAAATAATACCAGTAAAACAAATTATCTAATGTTTTATTGAACACCCATTCTGTTCCACATACTATGATACTATCTATATTCAGCACTTTATACCCATTTTTCTCATTTAACATTGGCCATAATTGTGCAGAAAATATTGCCCCTATTCTACATGAGGAAAATAAATTCCAAGGTAAGTAATAACCTCATAGTTTATCAACAACAGATCCAGTTCCATCTGATTTCTGAAACCCATATTGTTCCAACTACCAGTAGTTATCAACCCTGGCCCCACATCAGACATTTGTGAAGAGCTTTAAAATTACATAATACTGGACACCCTCCTCAGTGATCCTGGTTTAATTGATTGGAGAGGGATCTAGGCATGTGTATTTTCAATGCTCCCCAGATACTGTGATGTGCAGCCTGGGTTAAGAAACCCCAGGCCACCCAACTGCTTCCTCACTGTAGCTCAGAGATTACCAGAGCAGAAAATATCATGCTATTTCTACTACCTACTGGAAGACAGTTGGACAGGAAGGATGTGCCATACTGTCAGAACCAGAGAACATTTCCTATCTGAAGCCATGTCCATCCTAGGGCTCTCATTTCCCTTGAGTAAATGAAATGACATCACCCAAATATGAATGCCATTCATTTCTAATTCACAGTCATATCCAAATGGACATCAACCTAGGGCCTTAGGAAACAAACATCATGAACTTTGTGTCTGCCTATGCCCTTTATTTGCAGCTTTAACTTGATGATTCATTACAAGTCAGACTTTGAAGTGACAGCAAAGTGTTTTCTTGGCTGAAAGACACCAATGTTGTTCTTTCTTGCCTCAAATTTGTCTCCGTCACTATTAAAGCACAATGCCAAACTGATGAGGCTGAGAGGGAAGAGTCATATAACTTGGAGTCAAGAAAACTGGACTCTAGTCTTATACTACAACTAAGTTGTATGACCTCCAGCATATTACTTCCCTACAATACTATATGGGGTTGGACCATTTTCCAGATGAATCAGTCTATGATATGTCTTTAGACTTCTATCTCTCCCTGCTGACTTTTATATGCTGCTTTTGGAGTACTCTGGAAATCCCAATGTATTCTGCCTCTCTCTTTCAGAAGAAGATTTAGATTTCATGGCTCCCTGTTGTCCACAGAATATACCCTGAAATGTTTAACCTGGCAATTGTGATCTACTTCCATTTGGCTTCAACACTCCTTTCTGATCTAATGTTCTACCATTCTTCTTCACATATCCTACAATTCAAGCAGTATTATTTATTGTTCCTTGTACCTGCCCTACAATTAATCATGTCTTTCCAAGATGCTTTTTATCCTATTTCCACAGGCCCAAATTTGTATCTTCGGAAGTCTAAAATGCTCCAAGTTCTTTCTCTGGCTCTGAAGGCACTGATCATCTTGTACTTTGAATCCTGTGCTTTGGTTCTTTGTTTTCATGGCTCTAACAGTCCTAATAGTATCAGAGCAATCTGAGAGCAAGATCCAGGTGGGATTCATCTCTGTATTCCCCAGAGACTTCAACTAGTTTGCTTTGCATAAAAATGGCAAATATTTAACAAATATTTACTGAGCAAAGAAAATTGAACTTCAGTCTAGTAGAAGGACAGTGAAGAAAGTGTTCCCTTTTTAGGACTCCATTGGGCCAGCTACATGTGTCATACACAAACATAACCAGGATTCAGGGCTATTCTGTAACCCAAGATGAAAGGTATTCAATATATTGGGAGTTTTGTGAGGGCTTTTATACCCCATCTTATTCTCTCATAAGGAATGCTCACAAAAGATCTGACATTGACCCCTGGCTTCTTAAAACTGAGTTGAGAAGAGAAGACACACTCAAATGAAATAAGTGTGAACACTATCACTCAGCATCTACATTAGAGGGTCAAAGTTAGGTGTCCAAAGAAATGGGGTAAAGGAGAGTTCCCTAGAACAGAACTGTCAGGAGGTTTCTTGGACCAAATGAGACTTGAGATAAAATTAGTAGAATGGCTAACAACCCTCCTGTCCCTTGCCTCAATAATGTCTTGGCTCTTTCTGCATGTTCACTCTGAGTACTTTTATGCCATCTACATTTTGGGCTTCAGGTGTCTCAGGGGCTCCAGAATCAAAGAGCAGTCAGCCCATCTTTTATGCCCACCATTTCTTATCAAATGCTTTCTATACCTCATCTAACTTAATCCCCACAAAAACCTTGACTGCAGCAGAGGTATTGTCCCTACTTCTACTGGGGAGATTAGGTTCAAAGATGTGAAGCTGACCTAATGAAAACTGTGTCGCTAGTAAAAGCTCTAATAAGGGAAAAACAACTGCTACTGTTTGAGTATTCATGATGTGCCAGGCATACACCTGTCTCCTTTCATCATTATAGCAATCCGATGGGCAGAGTTATTATCCTCATTATATGAAGGACAAAATTAAGATTCAGAGAGATTATAAATTCCCCAATGCCCTACAGCTTGGAAGAGAAAGATCCAAGATTCAAACTCACATCTGGAACACTCTGGAGCCTGGCCACTAAGGTCACTAAGGACCAGTAAGCCTCCTGAAACTATGGTCTTTCCACCTATTTTTCCTTTTAATTTTTTTTTCTTAACTGTGGTTGAAAATTTGGCTAATACTTTAAGTTAGATCTCCTTCTCCAATCCAATCATTTCTTTCCCTCCCTTATTCTCTGTCAAATGAAGATAACTAAAGAATCTTATTTGCAGATTTTTGGGGACCTGATGATGATCAGTCTTTGATCTTAAGCAACTTTATTCCACCTTTTCTTATATCCATCTACACTTAACCTGACATAACAGAGTAGGAAGAGATTGCTTCCACTTGAAGATTCCCCCAGTCTTCTAGAATAATCTCTTCCTATGACATTTCTCCATGCTCCTCTAAGGCCTTCCTTGTCCTTTAACCATTGATTATCCATGAGGAATAAGTTGGAGCTAAGCTCCAGGAAAGACAGAAATTGAAAATCAAACAACAGATTATTAAAGCATAAGTCCAAACAAGAGAATGTGGATAATGGTCAGCATCACCCATTACTGCAGGAGCAAGTCTGCTCATAATACTTTTATAGCAGATAGAAATGCCACTTATACTACTAGTCACCCCAGTAAAGAATTGATGGTCCTATGACTGAGCAAGACCTTGGAAGTATCCTTCCTCCAAGCTCAGGAGCAACCCAGCTTTTCAATTCTCTCAAGACAGAGGAAATGAGCTAGAAGGGTTACTAAATCATAGGGTTATAGTGAGTGGTATGCCTTTATTTCAATACCTCAGGCAGAATAAATAGCTTCTTGCCCCGTGCCCCTACTGAAATGTATTATCTTCACCAACAGGTCATGGATCACACTGGGCTGGGACTGGCAGCTTACATGCCAGACTCACTATGAGCCTTTGGAAGGCAGGACCAAGGCCACTCTTATTGTTTATCACTGTGTGAATAAAATGAGCAAATACATGTAAGTAAATTGGAAACAGCCCTCCTGCCTCTTTATTCCCCAAAGGAAAGTCCTAAATTCCTCTGTGGGAGCTACACATGCCTTTTGCACACCCAGGACTGATAAGAGGAAGTAATATCAAATGAAAGAAAAAGGAATTTTATAATTTTATCACTCCCAAAGTGAGTGCCTTTTAGAAAAAAAAAATAGAAAGGGGAAGGTGACTAAAGCAGCTGAATTAGAATGTTGTATAAATGTGCTGATGTTGGACTTAAGAAGACTAGGTTCAAGTGCCATGTCTACTTTACAACCTGAATGTCTCTGGGCAAGTTATTTCATGTCTCTGAGTCTATTTTTCCATCTGTGCAATGGGAACAGTAAAACCTGCCTCCCAGGCCTCCCAAGCCTGTCACAATGATTAGATGCAATAGACGAAGGGAAAATATCCAGCTCTATGTCTGGAACAGAAAAGGGCCCTTGATAAAATTCCACCAGCAAACAATATTGATTTTATTATAAAGCTGACTGTCATGGAAGAAAGCAATTTAACAGGCACCATGCTTTTACTCTTTTTAATTGCTGAGAAAAAATGTAGAGAATATCAAGTCCACTTAAATGGTGGATCACTGCAAGGGATGAAGATGGGGGCAAGACAGTGGCATATTTGGATCACTAAAGCAAAAAAGCATCCTGGAGAAAGGAGCTGAAATGGAGTGAAAACTGTGAGGTTCTGAGTGGGTCAGCTGAGGTGACAGCTTCTTCCTATGATTTTGCCTGTACAAAATCATAGGAAGGTTAACAATCTCCACCTACAACTCAGAGTCAGAGCTTTTTACAGTTTTCCTAATTGATAACTGTTCTGATAACTATGAATCTACCAGTGTGGCAGACAAAATAGTGAGTGAGAAAGGGAGGCAGTGGGGTGAGGAGGTGGGGTCGGTAAGGTTCAAAGAGGCAACTACACAAGAGGTGTGGCTACTCCTCCACCAAGGCCAAAGCCACTTCATTTCTGCATTTTTTGGCCAAGGGTAGAGACCTGGGGTTTTGAAAAAAGCTGCATCATGCCAGCCTGTTGCTAACTGATTTAGGGCAGAAATCAAAGCCTGGCAATGCTGCAGCCTAGATTTCTAAATCTAGTGTAACTGATAAAAGACAAGTCAGATCAGTTCTTATATTAAATGACACCATGAGATGACAGCAACTGCCACCAGCAGCCCAGGGGATGGGACTGTGGAGGAAGGGGAAGAAGAGAAGGCCACTGGGATTGAACTTTGCAGTAGAAGGTTGTAAAGGTAGAACTGATAGGGAGGGTTGAATTACTATGTGTGCTGAGCTGATAGAACCTGGCTGATCTCAAGGTTTGGCGACAGGAAAGACAAATTTTACTGTGATAGATTTAAGTGGAGTTATCCAACTTTCTAGCAGATTGATATGAAGGTCAATATATGAATTATAAACTGAAGCAGATGTCCACATAGAAGTCTGGCCTTTATTTTTATTTTTTTTCAGCTGTATTTCCCAGAAGAAGCAAATCTTAGGGAGGGAGGGATAGGGGAAGGAAATCAGTATCGTATTTTAAATGCTGGTTATGCCAGATAGTTTCTTATTCCTTTTAATCCTAGCAATAATTCTGTGGGGTGAGCTCTTTCTCCCATTTTACAGATATGGAAACCAATGTGCAAAGAGGTTAAATAGCACATGGATACATCAGAGGATTCAGCCAGAGAATTCATGAGGTCAATTACTTCATAAAATGTGTACTGGCCCCCCAAAAGAACAGGCTTTTACTAAATTGTTCTCTGAGACAATGCCATCAGCCCACAGTGAAGTTGTTATATGCCACAATCCACAGAAGAAAATTTTTCCTGGCCTCATAAACAGTAAAGTTGCGCTTTACCTGAACATCGGGCTGTTTTTTCCCTTAAGAACTTGGAATTATATAACTGTTGAGGTTTCTTTCTTCTTGTTTTCTCTAGAAAGTTTGGAGCCAACTCTGTGACGCTATTCCAGTCAGTGTGTAAGGTTTCATGGCAAACAATTTGTGTATTGATTCTTTTCCTGTTATTTCCCTCCTATCCTACCTTCCCCCGCCCCTGCTCTAGGATTCATTTTTCTTACTTATGCTCTGGACTCTCAGGCAAGGGTCAGCAACCTTTATCTGTAAAGGGTCAGATAGTTAACATTTTAGGCTTTGCAGGTCATAAAGTTTGTTGTTCCTACACAGTTTGTGGTAGTGTGAAAGCAGCCCTAAACAGTATGTAAATGAAGAGGTGTATTTATGTTAATGAAGCAAATTTTAATTTTCACATAATTTTTATGCATCATGATAGATCACATTACTTTTATCTTTTCTCAAATATTTAAAAATGTCAAAAACAGGGCTGGAGTTGTGGCTCAGTGGTAGAGGGCTTGTCTGGAATGTATGAAGCACTGAGTTTGATTCTCAGCACCACATAAAAATAAATAAACTAAATATATGCATCGAAGTATATAAACTATATATATATATATATTTTTTAAATGTCAAAAACATTCTTAGCTTGTGGGCCATATAAAAAAGAGGTAGTCTGGATTAGGCACAGGGGAGTTAAAGGGGTTTGGGGGTAGGAATGATAGTAGAATGAATTAGACATTAATACCCTATGTATATATATGACTATGACCGATGTGATCCTACATTATGTATAACCAGAAGAATGAGAAGTTATACACCATTTATATATGGTGTTAGAAGAATACATTTTACTGTCATGTATAACTAATTATACTGAATAAAAATTTTAAAAAAAGAGGCAATGAGTCTGATCTGGCCCATATGCCATAGTTTGCCATGCTCTGTTCTAAGCCTCAAGAGGACAGGGACCTTGCATATCTAATTTATTTATGTATCCTCAGCACCTCACATGGGCCAGGTACACTGTCAGTACATAACCAATAGTTTTCAAATGCATTATCTTACTATTTTAAGTTTTAATATTTGACTAAACTTACTATTTTAAGTTTTAATATTGTGAAATGCCTTAACTCCTTTTTAGAACAAGAGAGTATGTAAACATAAGGCACATGTTAAGAAGGTCATCTAGCTACAAGGTAAAAGAGTTTGGATTCAATTCTCTGAGTCCAAAGTCCATGTTTCTATTATACCATACTATCTTCATAGAATTTTATCCTCAAACCCACCTCTGGATCAGCCCCTTCCTCTCAACATAAGTCCCCATGTATATAGCTAACAAAGACTGTAGATATCAACCACATCTAGAATTTGTGATAATTTTAAAAGTCTAGACTAGCAGAAGTTGTATCCCCCTTTGTCCTTATTCCTCCCAAATGAGAAAATGAGAATGAGAAGACAATGGTTCACAGATTCAAAGTTTCTTATCAGAAGGCAAAATGAGGGTCTTGCCTTCATGGAAAGAAC
The DNA here is from genome assembly GCF_902686445.1 of Sciurus carolinensis. Lineage (NCBI taxonomy): Eukaryota > Metazoa > Chordata > Mammalia > Rodentia > Sciuridae > Sciurus > Sciurus carolinensis. Next base: position 51,524,003 of record NC_062232.1, read on the forward strand.
ACTGATTTTGGCACTTGTTAAGATGTGCTAAGATTTAGATCCTAACTCTGCCAGTTAGTCCGTGATTCTCTGGGAAGTTACTTATCCCTAGGATCTTCAGTTTTCTAACTGAAACATGAAAAATACTTTCTTCACAAAAGGGTCATGAGGATAATAAATAGTATTTAGTACTTAATACAGTGCCAGTTACAGAGAAGATAGTTCATACCTGGCAACAGAATCACTGTTATAAGTAATCTCATTATCATTCATCATTTATTACACAATCCACAAGTACCTACTATGAGCCAGCAAGACACTGTGCTAGGTACTTGGAATACAGAAGAAAATAAAACAGACCTCAAATACCTGCCCCTCATGGACCTTACATTCTAGTGATTACTGTGAACGTTTCTGTGGTCTTGACCACCATTCCAGGATGAGTACCAGTAAAGTGGAACACAGTCCCACTTATGATATTTCCAACCCCAGAAGGATCACAGACAGGTTCAGTTCTGGTTCTCATGGGATTTCTAAATACTTACCTTCCTTGTGGTGAGCCAGGGGCCGGGGAGCCGGTCTCTTTATGTGGAAAGAAGGGGTCTTTGTGGGGCCAGGGCCTGGAATGGGCCCATTGGTAGCCTTTGGGGTAGTCTTGGTCCCTCCATCCTGTAGCCTAGACACCAACTTCCCCACATCCACCTCAGGGCAGGGTTCCAATTTGCCATCTGAAACAGGCCTGCTAGGGGACTTCCTCCCAGGATCAGCTTCCCCAATCCTCTGCATAGGTAGTTTGAGGTGCTGTGGCAGCTTCGGGGGTTCTAGGTTGATAGTGATAGTACCATTAGGTGTTTGATGTTGGATTTCATCTGAGAAAAGTTGGTGCAAAGAGGGAAGATTAATGATAGTCTCTAAAACCTTTTCATTGTGATATGTGCGTGCATTCTTAATTTTTAAAAAGTTGTATACATTTTCAAAACTGCTATATACACTGTGTTACAAGTAAATTATAACCTACAAGATTAGTCTCTGCCCTTCCTAATTCAAGAGGAGTCACAGGTTCCATCTAAATAAGGAATTCAATTTAAGATCCGAGTCTGATTTTCACCACCAGAATTCAGCAAGCCACAATAAACCAGGCTGTTTTATTCAAAGGGGAATGAATTCAAAAGGGACTTAGCATCCCCAATCAATTTCATATCGTATTCTTTCTAAATAAAGACATCAGTTAATTCTTAACTATTTCTCCCAAAAGTAATTTGTTAATGTTTCTCAAATTTCAAGTTAATAAACATAACAGAATTTAACTTCTTTCTCCACCCCCATGAAGAAACCATCAAATAGCCACTTTATGTTCTTCCTCAAGCCTTTGTGGTCTACAATTTCCTCTGACATTAGTACATGCTTTTCAATGACTCTGAGTTTTACTTGAAGCTTCTGAAACCATAATGAGAGCCAGGTACTCTTGGCCTAGAAAAATTAACCTACACTAATATAGTCAAAACTTAGAAAATTAATTTTAAGTGATCCACAGAGTTCTCTGAAACTGTTCTCTGAAACCTCCCATGCTGAACTTGCTGCAAGGGAATTATCACCTTCCTTAGTAATAGAAAACCTAGATCAGAATTTAGTGGTAAAGAACATAGTTTTGGTCAGCAAAATGATTCCTGAGAGCTGTATCAGTAAGTTACAACAGATGGACCCAAATTTTTAAAAAAATGAAATATTAGGAGAATTAGGATGCTGACTATATAATTGATCTTAAGAAATTATCATTTTCTTTTAGATAGGCTGATAGTAATTGTTGTTTTAGTTTTTAAAAAAGTTCTTATTTTTAGAGATACATACTGAAACACAGATGAAATGACATGATGTCTGGTTAGGGCTTGGGTAGGGGCATAGAAGAAACAAGAGTGTTCAGACAAATAATAACTTGGAAGAGTGAAAGATCAGGGTTTATCCAAGAAAATATTTTTAAGAAGTTTAGTTTGACTTGAGAATCTGAGGTGAAAGGTGTGAGTAAAAGAAGATAAGGTTGTGAAGATGGGTTGGAGCATGGATGAAGACCATGGATGCCAGGCTTAGGAATTTAGAGTTTATCTTTGGGCCACAAGGGACAATTACTTTTTGGGCAACAGAGAAGTGGCATTCTCATATATGTGTTTTTAGAACATACCTTTGGGTTCATTATGAAAAGTAGATTGGACCAGAGAGACTGGAGGTCTGGGGACTAGTTATGTGACTATTTATGAGAAGGATCTAAGCTGGAATGGCATCAGCAAAGATAGTCAAGAGATATTAAAGAGGTAGAATGACCCTGGCTTAGATATGGGGACATGAAGGAGTCCATAATGCTTGTGGAGGGATTCACTAAAATGCTGTTTACTAAAAAAAACAGTAAGTTTGGGGGTATGGTAATGAAATATTACTGAGAAAGAATGGTGGTAAGTAGAAGGATTGTTTCCTTTTTAGAACAGTATCAGATAGGTTATATGAAATACAATGCTTTAGAGAGTAGGTAACGGTGCTTTAGGATAAGATAGATGGTGTAAATTGTTGTTCTCATTTAGCAGCTATTGTTAACTGTGTATTTTTAATTGTGTAACCAACCTCTCTTGAGTTCCCAATGTTTGCCCTACAAAACAGAGCTCCACATAAATACCTTACACAAAAATATTAAATATTATTTGAGATTATGGATGTATATCCACTTAGGACAGTTAGAACCAAAAAGTCAAAATATGACAGGTGTTGGTGAGGGTTTGGAGAAATTAGAACTTTTATCCACTGTTGGAAGGAAAGTAAAATGGTGTATCTATCTTTTTGGAAAATAGCCTGGCTATTCTTTAAAAGTTTGAATACAGAGTAACCACATGACCCAAGAAACGTAAGATAATTGAAAATAGACCTTCACACAAAAACCTGTGCATGGATACTCACAGTAGCATTATTCACAATAGTCAAAAAAGTAAATAGCATTCAACTATCAAATGATGAGTGAAATATTATTTGACAATAAAAAAGAATGAATGAATTATTCATGCTACAATGTGGATGAACTTTGAATACATTATAATAAGTGAAATAACTTGTCAGTCACAAAAGACTTCACAGTATATAATTTGATTCATATGAAATATTCAGGATAGGCAAATCTGTAGAGACATAAAGTAGATTGGTAACACTCAAGGGTTATGGGGAATGGAAATTGGAAAATATGGTAATGAAAATGTTCTGGAATAAGATGGTTGTACAAAATATAATAAAATTACTGAGCTGTAAAATTTAGAAGAGTGAATTTTATAGCATTTAAATTATATATCAGTCTAAAAAAGTTTTTAAAAATGTCTAGACTGGGTGATCTCATTGGAGATTTTCTGGCACAAAGCCCTCACCACAGAAAGGGGCAAACTGAGACCCAGAGAGAAAGTGGCTAGCTCAAGTTGCTCATCAGGATAGTGGCTAATATGAAGTTTGACCTTAGGTCTACCAACACCCAATTCATTCATTTATTATAGTCAATAATGGAGGACTTACTATGTACCAATTATTGGGCTGGTGCTGGGGATACAGTGTGAAAAAATTCTGCTGGTGTAGAATTTCTGTTTTGGGAAATCATGGATAAATAAATACATTTGTACCATAAAAATGAAATTATAGCAGAACAGAGTAGTCATTCAACTTTCACTTCCATTTTCTCCTGATTAACATTCTAATTCCTGTAAGAAAATGATCTTTAAGCTAGGTAATCCCTTTCTCTTCATTATTCCTTAAATATCCATTCATTCACTATTATTACATGAGTACCTGTAATGTATAACAGGACTTGTTTATAAAATAGATCTTACATTCTAACAGGAAAGACAGGAAATAAATGTGTCAACAAATAGTAGCAGGTGATATGAATAAAATAGAGTAGTGTAAAGAAATAGGCAGCGATTGGATGAGGAGAAAGGACTATTAACTAGAATACACAGAGAAGGTCTCTATGAGGAGATGGCATTTGGCCAAACTCTGGATAAAGGAGTAAGTCTTGTGAAGTTCTGGAGGAAGAATACTTAGGGCAAAGAGAATAGCAAATGCAAAGACCCTTAGTTAAGCTTGATACCTATAAGGAACAGCAAGACCAATGAGATTAGAGCAGAGAGAGCAAAGAGGACAGTGAGATCAGGAAGCACAGAAAAGAAGGTTAGAGAGATAAGCAAAGATCATACAACACAGCAATAAATGCAAATTTTATGCTAAAAATGAAGAGAGGTCACTAAAAGTTTGCAGCAGTGGGAATGATGAGATCCAATTTACATTTTAAACGGATGTCTATTTTACTGGCTGCTGTGGAGAATGGATTAGAGCCAGGTAAGTAGGCAAATAGGGATACCAGGTAAGAGATGGTGGAGGCTCAGCAAAGATGGTAGCACTGGAAAGTAGAAGGATTTAGCATGTAATGGGCATGCAGAGCTGATAGGAATTGCTCATGGTTCAGGTATGAGGGACAAAAGGAAAAGAGTAATTATGGATGATGTGAAAGTTCTCAAACTTAGAGATCAGGTGATTGCTATGGCCTCTTGCTTAGATTGAGGGGGAGAACAGTGTAGGAGAAGGTTAAGGAGCAGTAGGGAATCGAGAATTGTGTTTTAAATATTTTGAATTTGAAATGCCCATAAGTCATCCAAAAGCGATAGTTCAGCTGGGAGTATGAGATGACAACAGGGGAGAGATATGAATCCTACAGATGGAAACTAGAAATCATCCTCAGCATTTAAATGATATTTAAAACCAAAAACTTAAAGAAATCACATAGAAAAAAAGACAGAGAAGGAAAAGCAGCAGAGGAGACTGAGATTGAATGCCTAGTGAAGCAGAAGGAGAGTTTGGTGTCCTGGAAACCAAGTTCAGTGTTTTAAGGAGGAGAAGGAAGTAGTCAACTATATCTAATGCTGCTCATAAGCTGCATATGATGAGAATAATGGAGTGGTTATTTGATTTGATCACGTGGAGATTATTAGTAACCTTGGCAAATGTGGTCTCAGTGAAATAGTGATGCGTGGGGCAGAGGTCCATGTAGAATGTCTGGGAGTCTCCATACTAGCAATTATTGCACTGAATGGCACTTATTTGTTTACATACATATATCTCCCTTTATCCCATAACCTCCTTGGGACCAAGGAATATATACCAGGCACTATACTAGCATAGTAGGTTTTCAATCCATGTTAGCCATATATGAATTTTAAAACTCAAGAACATTCTGAAAGTATCTTATTTATGCATTTCCATGTATTAGGGGCATAGATCTAAGAACACTGTGGATCTCCTACTGACATTGTAAAGGGTCATGTTCACTTCTTTTACAAACTCACCCCTGTACTATTAAACTAAAGAAGTAATTTCCTCTCTGGGCACAAGTAATAAACCTTGCTTCTCCTAGATGCTTTTAAACCTAGAATCCAGGAAAGGCCTACATTTGTATGGCTAAAAACGTCCATGCCCCCATATCTCCCACACAATAACTTCTTTGTGTCCAATCACCATTTAGAAGCTAAGGGTGAACCTGAGTACTGACCTTCAATTTCATCCAGGGAAGAAGTATAGAAAACCGTCCTTTCTCGAAGTAATCGCTTTGAAATCGTGATTGGTTTATGCCTTCTTGCTGTCACTCGAGGTGGAGGCACTGGGGGTGCAGTGTTCTCCTCAGGTGGACCTAAATAGATCTGTGGAGGGATAAAGAAGACATCCAGGAAACAATTACATCAAGTTTTTATGTCCCTAATTCTGCCTACCACCTGATATCTGCCAACATTACACTTAGGGGTCTACTACAGGAATGCTAATGTGATTAAAAGAATTATGGGAATTTTCTGAACCACCCTACTAGCAAGTGTTTAGATATCTCCTCCCATGTTCATAAGACAAAATCCAACACTCCTCAGAGTGGAAGAAAGAATGCAGACAAAAGACTCCAACATCAGTCCTGGTTTTCCACTTTCTGCCTGGGAGACCTTAGGTAAGTCATCTCTCTTCTCTGAGCTTCTCTGCTCTCTTCCATAACACAGGGGCAACACCAGCTACCTCACAGGGTATGATAAAAATCAAATGAAAAAAGTTGTTAAGATACTTTTTAAGAGAGTCCTAAATATGGCAGAATGGACCTAGGCAGGGGATCCTGATCTCTCCACAATGCAGAAAGAAGGCAATGAAGGAACTGCTGATCTGAGAGGTGGGTAACAAAATAAATGTCCTAAGACTCAACATTACAATTTTTAAGATCTGGAGAGACTTGAAGATTGGTTACCAGAGTAGAAAATAAGCACAGAGTTTCCTAACTCCAAACCTGAAACAGGGTGGGGGAAGTAGGGAGGGAAAACAGGCAGAGTAAGAGAGCAGAAAAGTACAAAAGTTTACTCCCTTAACATTTGGAAAGAAAGGCAGAAAAAAGGCATGACAGAAAAACGTTGTCCTTGAAGCATCTCAACCAGTATAAAACCAAATCGTGAACAGAAAGTCATGCCAAGATCCACAGCCATTTTGTGGAGCCCACAGCTGAACAGTCACCCCCATAAATCAACACAGCATCTCCCCACTTCCAGAGAGAAGCAAGTTAAACTAAAGGGAGCATCCCTCCAGGGTTTCTCTTAAGAATTCATCTAGAAAGAACTTGCAGAGGGATCCCTAATAACGAAAAGTTGCTGAAACTCCTTCCCCTGACCATGAAAAGGGGAGCAGGGTGGAACAACCAACCCAGGAAGTGCTTGCCAAAATCAGCACTCTGTACAGCTGTCATGGAAGGCTGGGAAGAGATAGAGCAGACACCTGCGATTCACAGCAGCAGAACTGAGCTCAGATCCAAGCAACAAGGCAGTTTTGGCAGCAATCAATGGAAAAGGGAAAGGAGAGCCATTAGAACTGCTGCTGCTGCCTGCAGTCCCTGGGATGAGACACAAAGGGAAGTTACCCGAGGTTCTAAGAAGCCTAAAGGGATTGTCCCTGATTGCAGCCACAGTCTGCATAAGGCCATCCTGGAAGGAGGCTTCCTGGGTATCCAGCAGCATAGAGTGATGGTTCCCCAGTTTATGGCAGCAGCTGGTGGAAGGCTGGGATGAGAAGTTTCCTGAGTCCCCAGGATGCTTAAAGGAAAGAGTCCTGGATCATTACCAAAGCCAGCAGGAGGTCAATCAAGGCAAAACTGTTCCTGGGTTCAAGGCAGCTGACCCTCAAACACAACTACTGAGTGATAGGGCACTGTTTTGATACTGTCTCGACCCTGCCTCAGTAACAGCAGAGGGAATCAGTGCCTGCCCTTCACAGCCTGGGGCTGTAGAAACTAGAACCCAGGGGTACCAGCTGAGTCCCTTTAAGGACAGTATCCCAGTGAGTGTGTAGGCCAGGATTTGTACCACAGATCACCCACAGAGAATCTACAACCACAGGACCTTTGCTTGCAGACAGTCATTAGTCTTTACACCTTCATGAAAAGGAACCTGTAGAGGGGAGTGGGCATATGGTGACCCACAGCAATAGCAGCAACAGCTCAGAGCTCTGCATCCTGAACTCCTGCACACAACAGAAACAACCAACAAAAAAAAAACATCACACACTCCACACACTCTATGCAGTCAGCCACAGACCCCTGAAATGACAAACCAAAACAAGGCAGTGGGAGGTCCATAGCAACTAGAGGGGCTCTTCTGCCCAGGCACCTCTGCAGGGATCGGAAGACAAATAATGATGGACATTTTCTAAATGTCCCAAATCCGAATGAAATCCAAACCAAGATTCAACAAGAATTTTCTTCACCTTGACATGGTTTACTACAAATAACTCAAACATCAACTTTGATCATGCATATTCCTATTTTTCTTGATGGTTAGTTGTTACCCTAATAGCCAATATTGTACCTTCAACCCATGTGAATGTATTTCTTCTAATGGTTTAAAGCACTAATTGGACTCATTCTCCCAATCTTTGTCTTCCTAGCCACAGTTTATACTTGATTCTCTCAATCATGATTCTCCTTCTCACACTGTCTGCTAGTACCAGAAATACCCCCATACACTTTTTTACCTTTTTACCTTAGTGTGTATTATTCTTTTCTACCTTTTCTCATTTTCTTTTTCTCTCTTTTTCCCAACATTTCTTCTTTCTCTTTCAACCCTCATATAATTTTACAGTAATTTCACTAGATTTAACAACTAATTTTCAACCCATTCCAGAATTTTACTACAAGTTTATATCTGGATTAGAGGATCTGGTGGAGTACAATATCACCAAGTCTTTCACTTTTTATAAGGTTGAATAGAAAGTGACTGGGCTCTGATGTGATTATAGTAAATAGGGTTCTGTGGTTTCTCTCAAACTGGGGCTGATATTGGCATCAACAAAGGTCACACCATGAGTTAAAGTATCTACACCTGGATATTCACCCAAACCACGGCTCTTGAGAGAGAGAAGCTCACGAAGTAGACCCTTGCTTAAAAGAAGCAAAACCACCCCGTTAAGTGCATAGATATACAAGTAATATTAAAAATCAAGGGAAAAAAACCACTCCAAACAGCTTCAACAACTGACTCCACTGGCATTACAGTGGAGGAAATGTCAGAAAAATAATTTAGAAAGTTTATAGTTAAAATGTTCAATGAACTAAAAAAATGTAAAAAGTAAAATTAGGAAGAAAATACAGGAGGTGAAAGATGATTTCAATAAAGAGATAAAGATTCTCAAAAAGGACCAAATGGAAATCCTGGGAATGAAAGATTCAATAAACCAAATTAAAAATTCAATGGAAAGCAACACCAATAGATTAGACTACTTGGAAGAAAGATTTTCAGGCCTTGAAAACAAAGTATGTAATCTTGAAAATAAAGTTGACCATAAAGAAAATATGTTAAAAAACCATAACCAGAATATTCAAGAAATTTGGGAAAACATAAAGAGATCAAATTTAAGAAGCAATGGGGTAGATGAAGGCTCCTTAAAACAATCTAAAGGTATGTGCAATCTTTTCAATATTAGAAAATTTTCCAAATTTTAGAAATGAGACAGAAATTCAAATACAAGATGCAAGTATAACTCCAAATAGAATCACGATAGATCTCCTCTATGACATATTATAATGAAAATGTCAAATATATAGAATAAAGATAGAATTTCAAAAACTTCAAGATGGCTGATCACATTTAGAGGTAAAATGACTGGGTTTCAACAGATTGCTCAACCCACAACCTAAATGCTAGGAGGGCTTGAATTAATATTTAAAAAGCTCTGAAGGATAGTAGATGACAACCAAAATTACTATATCCAGCCATAGTCTCCTTCAGAATGAAGCAATAACCCTCAATGATAAACAGAAACTAAAAGAATCCATAACCACAAAGCCTGTACAACAAAATATACTCAATGGAATATATCATGAAGAAACAAAAAATAAAAATTAAAACTAGCAAGGGATGAATTACAATAGAATAATAGTTAAAGAAGAAACAACTCTGTATAAAACATTAGAAATAAATAAAAATGGCAAAAAATAAAAATCTCTGTCTATAATAACATTGAATGATCCTGTATTTAGAAGACTCAAAAAACTACACCAGAAGACTTCTGGAGCTGATTAACAAATTTAGTACAGAAGTAGGATATGAGATCAACATACATAAATCAGTTGCTTCCCTATATTACAATGATGAATCTACTGAAAAAGAAATAAGGAGAAATACATCATTCATAGTAGCCTCATAAAGTACTTGGGAATCAATCTAATGAATTATGTGAAGAACTTCCACAATGAAAACCATAGAACACTGAAGAAAAAACCTGAAGAAGACCTGAGAAGATGGAAAGATTTCCATGTTCTTTTATAGGCAGAATTAATATTACTGAAATGGTCATACTACCAAAAGTGTTCAACAGATTCAATGAAATACACATCAGTATGCCAATGAAATGCTTCACAAAACTAGAAAACACAGTTCTAAAATTCATTTCTAAAAATAAGAGACCCAGAATAAACAAAGCAATCCAGAGTGAGAAAAATGAATCAGGAGATATCACAATACCAGACCTCAAATTATATTACAGAGCTATAGTAACAAAAACAGCATTGTGCTGGCACCAAAACAGACATGAAGAACAATGGAACAGAATAGAAGACACGGAGCCAAACCCACATGAATACAGTTGTCTCATACTAGACAAAGGTGCCAAAATTACACATTGGAGAAAAAAAATATTTTTTAAACAAATGGTGTTGGGCAAACTGGAATTCTGTATATAGAAGAATGAAATTGATCCCTGTTTCTCACCCAACATAAAAGTCAACAAAAATTGGATCAAAAACTAGAAATTAGACCAGAAACTCTGCAAATCCTAGAATAAAATGTATGCCCAAAACTAGAGCATGTTGGCACAAAACTGACTTCCTTAACAAGACTCCTAAAGTTGAAGAAATAAAACCAAAAATCAGTAAGTAGGATGACCTCAAACTAGAAAGCTTCTGCACATCAAAGGAAACAATTAGGATCATGAAATGAGAGTCTACAGAATGGGAGATCTTTGCCAACTGCCTTTCAGGGCATTAATGTCCAGGATATAAAACACCCCCCCTCAAAAACTCAATTAATAAATGGGCAAAAAATAAAAAAATAAAAAGACAGTTCTCAAAAGAAGAAATAGAAATGACCAAAAAACACATAAAAATGTTCAAGATCTCTAGCAATTAGGGCAATTCAAATCAAAACTCCATTGAGATTTCATCACAATCCAGTCAGAATGGCCATTATCAAGAATACAAATAATAATAAGAGTTGGAAAGGATGTGGGGAAAAGGGACTCTCATACATTTTTGGTGTGACTGCAAATAAGAGCAACCATTCTGGAAAGCAGTATAGAGTCCTCAAAGAACTAGGAATGGAAACACCATATGACCCAGCTATCCTACTCTTTGGTATATATCCAAGACCTAAGATCAGTTACTATAGGGATATGACTACATAAGTATTTATAGCAGTACAATTCAAAATAGCCAAGCTATGGAAACTTTAACATATGCATGAATAAAAAGAATTTATTCCATATACACAAAGGAGTATTAATAGTCATAAAGAAGAATGACTATGGTATTTGCTACTAAGTGGATAGAATTTGGGACTATCACTCATTCTAAGTGAAATAAGGTAGACACAAGAAGTCAAAAGTTGAATGTTTTTTCTAATATGTAGAAGCTAGCCCAAATAAGGGTGAGAGAGTGGGAGAGAGGGAGTCCATCAAAGTAGAAGAAGATCGATGAACCAGATGAAGGGGATTGAGGGGGCGGGAGGAGGGGACTGGTTAGGGAAGAACAGTGAAATGTATCTGATCTAACTTTCCTATGTGCATATGTGAATATACCACAGTGAACCTCACTATCCACTATACCCACAAGATACTAACTAAAAAAAACCCCTATAAGTAAATAGCAGAAAGATCAGTAGAGTACAGGGAAGGGAACAAAGGAAGGGAGGAGGAGAGAGAAAGGGGAAGTACTGGGGACTGTATTAGAGCAAATTTTATTTCATGTTTTCATAACTATGTCAAAATGAATTCTAATGTTATGTATAACTACAAAGATCCAATAAAAATCTACTGGAAAAAAGAGATAAAACCATAATCACAACTATAATTATCTTGTCTATTTTTCATGGTCTGAACATCTAACCAAACCAAACCAAACCAAACAATTGTTTGTTCAACTTGCCATTCTTGGAAGAAAATATTGAGACATTTGCCTATGTATCATACAGTTGCTGTGAAAAAGAGAAAATGAAAATCCTGACAAGAAAAGGAAAAAAAAGATGCTTTCTATCAGTTGGAACTGGGGTGCAGAAGAGAAGTAAACACACCCTCATGCACATGTACACATACGCACTCAATATTTCTGAAAAGATACCAAGGAATCTGGTTACATTGTTTGTCTCAATGCAGAAATAATGATTGGCTGGGGAAAATGGGGAGGAAAACTTATTTTTCCCTCCTATGTAATTTTGTTCTTTTAAAATTTCATACCACAGTGCATTGCCTGCCTATTTAAAAAATAAAAGTAACATAAAATTAAAAAGTGGAAACAAAGTGTCTTGGATACTATACAGAGTGCTGGAGGAGTGCAGAAGAGCTATAATTAGAATTTTTATATAGGAGTTCATGTGAATTTAGGATTTTCCTCTCCCTAGGGAGAATGACCTTTGGACCTGCATGCCCCCACTTTGGGATGACACACATATATGGTGAGGGAAGAAGGGGACCACTGTCCAGGCAGTGATAGTAACAGTATAAAGCCCGATAATTAGTGTGAAGATAAATGCATCCTACCATGCGAAGGTCACCATAGACATCACATGATTGGAAACAAAGGGTGAACCTGTGTAAAAGTTGGACAATGGAAAGGAACAATGGTGCAAAGGAACAAGCCTGTTCCTTTATATGTCTCATTGTTATAAGGAAGAGACAATATGACATAAGATAAGCATTGAGACCATACAGTTCTAGGTCATACTCCTCTGCCATTAGTAATAATATTCTAAATAGCTATAAATTGTGATCAGTCACTATAATAGGTTTTATGAATATTCCTTGCTATTCCCCAACACATCATGATTTTTGTACTGACTTTATTCAAATTGGAATGAACTTCTCCCACATATCCATAAAGTTTGCTCTTGCTTGCTCCATTCCCTAGGATTCTTATCAAATACACCTTTCTCAATAAGGCCTTTCAGGCCTTGTATGTCTAAATTTGACATGCCTCCCTCTACAAAAATCTTCCTATTTTCATTCCTGTTTATATATCTTTTTTTCTCCTTAGCATGTGTTATCAATTTCTAGCATATTATATATTTTACTCATATATTTAGTCTGTCTAAATAAATGAGGAAAATATGGCTGTCTCTTGATAAGATTTTAAACTTTATAAAAGCATTTCTGTCTTACCCATAGTGCTTCATCTAGCGCCTAAAAGAGTGCTTGGAATTGCTGTGTCAAAAAAATAAAAAACATTTATAGTTGTGATAAAAAAGGCCAAATTGCCCCCTGCAAAGATCATAAATAGCTTCATAAATCTTCTTCTAAGAGAAGGCAACAGGGACTAGTCTAGGACAACAAACTAAATAAAGAAAGAAGATATACACATGATTAACATAAGAAATTTTCAATATCATAAAGACATCAGGGAAATGCAAATTAAAATCACAGTGAGCTACTACTACACACTTATTAGAACGGTGACGATTTTGCAAAAAATGCCTATACCACAATGGAGTAGATATGAAGCAATCTGAACTTTCATTGCTGGTAAGAATATATAATTGTAGAGTGAAAGAGTAGATTTAAAAAAAATGACCTAATGAAAAAGATGATTAAAGAATATGAATTCATGGATTAAAAACTCCTAAAGAAGAAATCTCCACGCTTAGATATTTTAGCTGGAGATTTCTACCATACATATAAACGACAAGGATTTTGTAATCTCTTTCAGAAAATAAAATGATATAATTTCTTTTTTCGTGGTGCTGGGAAGATTGAACCCAGGGCCTTGTGCATGCGAGGCAAGCACTTTACCAACTGAGATATATCCCCAGTCCCAAATGATACAATTTCTTAAGCAAATAGCTTAACAATTGTTTTTAAAAATTAAACATATGATTACTATGTGACCTAAAGAGAATACAGGATTACAGGCGTGTACGTAAGTGTTCGCTGCAGTTGTATTTGTAATAGCCTGAGATGGGAAACAACTCAAATGACCATCGACTCATGAATAGATAACAAAATTATGTTACATGTAATGGAGCACAACTCAGCAAAACAAAGGAACAAACTACCCATTCATTCAACAACTTGAATTAACCTCAGAATAATTATGCTGAATGAAAGAAGTCAAACCAAGAAAGTATATAGTAAATGATTACATTTATACAAAACTCTAGAAAATGCAAATTAATCTATATTGACAGGAAGCTTATCAGTAGTTGCCTGAGGTGGGTAAGTGGGGAGGGTCAAGAACAGGAGAGACTTCTAAGGGGTAATGAGAAGCTTTTTTAAAAAAAGGAGAAACTTTACAGGGGGGAGATGAACAAGTTCATTCTCTTGATTGTGGTAATCGATTTATATATATATATATATATATACACACATATATATATGTATTTTACATATATGTCAGAATATATAAAATTCAACATTTTAAAAATGCAGTTTATTTTATCTCATACTTCTATACTTCTATGAATCTGTTTAAGAAATGGTTATAACAATTTATAATCTACTGATAGTCTCAAGAGTGCCTGTTTCTTCGCGAAAGTTTGCTTAGCAAGAATAGCTATATGTTAAGATCATAAAAGTATTTCCTATCAGACCAGAGACCCTGCATCTTATAGAAGAAAAAGTAGGTTCAAATCTTCAACATGTTGGCTTAGGATCAGACTTCCTTAACAGGACTCCCATAGCATAAGAAATAAAAGCAAGAATCAACAACTGGGATAGATTCAAACTAAATAGCTTTCTCTCAGCAAAGGAAACTATCAGCAATGCGAAGAGAGAGCCTACAGAGTGGGAGAATATCTTTGCCACTCATTCTTCAGATAGAGCACTAATTTCCAGAATATATAGAGAACTCAAAAAACTCTACACCAAGAATACAAATAACCCAATCAACAAATGGGCTAAGGATATGAACAGATGCTTCACAGAAGATCTACAAGCAATCAACAAACATGAAAAAATGTTCACCATCTTTAGTAATAAGAGAAATGCAAATCAAAACTACACTAAGATTCCATCTCACCCCAATTAGAATGGCGATTATCAAGAATACAAGCAACAATAGGTGTTGGAGAGGATGTGGGGGAAAAGGGACACTCATACATTGCTGGTGGGGATGCAAATTAGTGCAGCCACTCTGGAAAGCAGTGTGGAGATTCCTTAGAAAGCTTGGAATGGAACCACCATTTGACCCAGTTATCCCACTCCTTGGCCTATACCCAAAGGACTTAAAATCAGCATACTACAGAGATACAGCCACATCAATGTTCATAGCTGCTCAATTCACAATAGCCAGACTGTGGAACCAACCTAGATGTCCTTCAATTGATGAATGGATAAAGAAACTGCGGTATATATATACAATGGAATATTACTCAGCTATAAAGAATAATAAAATTATGGCATTTGCAGGCAAATGGATGAAGTTGGAGAATATCATGCTAAGTGAGATAAGCCAATCTCAAAAAACCAAAGGAAGAATGATCTCGCTGATAAGTGGATGATGACACATAATGGAGGGTGGGAGGGGGACAAGAATGGAGGAAGAAGGGACTGTATAGAGGGAAAAGAGGGGTAGAAGGGGTGGGGGGAAGGAAAAAATAACAGAATGAATCAAACATCATTAATATATGTAAATGTATGATTACACAAATGGTATGCTGTTACTCCATGTACAAACAGAAACAACATGTATCCCATTTGTTTACAATAAAAATAAATTAAAATAAAAAAGAAGAAAAAATAATAAAATAAAAGTATTTCCTGTATTTTAAGTAATGTTTTCTTACTTTCAGGTTTAGATATATATATATAATGATTTCTTGGAATTTAATTCTGTGTATGGTGTGAGACAGAAATAATTCTAATTTTATCAAATTAATAACCAATTTTCCATGTTAGACTTCCAAATAAAACTTAAAACTATCACAAATAGGTCTTCCTAATTAAATTAGAAATATGAGCTCTCATGGAAAATAATGGCAGCCATGACTTACAAACATTACAATTTCTTTAATGTGAAATATGCCATTAAATTTTAAGGTAAGCAATAAATTAGGAGAAAAACGTTTGCAACATACTTAAAAAAAAGGAGTCAATATCAAATCAGTAAGAAATAGACTAAGAGCTAAAATAGAAAAATGAACAAAGGCATTAAAATAATCTTGCAGAGAGCTTCTCCAGGTTCTTGGAGCAGGCCTCCTAGTGAGAGCCTTTCTGATCAGAACAAGCTCCAAGTCCCGGAGCCAGCGCGGCGTGCTCTGGCCCACAAGTGGCTTCAGGGACCAGGACAGGGCAGCCAGAGACTTCCCCAAGCAGCCCGGCCCCCTGCGGTGGGAGGCGCCTTTCAAGGCTAGCTTCTCAGAGAAGACCGCCCAGTGAGAGCCTTTCTACATAGAACCAGTCACAAGTCCCCGAGCCAATGGAGAGCTTCGATCTGCAAGCAGCCTCTGGGATCAGGGCAGGGCAGCCAGAGACTTCTCCAGGTGGCTCGGCCCACTCCGGCCGCAGGCTCTTTCCACGGGGCAATCCAAGATGGCGGCCTAGAGAGTGACTGCATCTCCAGTCGCTCCAGAACCCAGGACTCAAGAAGAGGAGGCACTGAGAGACTTGGACAAAAATAGAGTCACGGGGTGAGTCTCCCCCACTGGGCAAAACTTGGCCTGGGCAGCAGGCACAGATAGGGGTGGCTTATCAGAGCAGGGCAGGGCAGCTTGAGTCTTCCCAAGGTAGTCTTCCACACTCCCAGCCGTGGGTTCCTCCCACACGGCCAGCTGCACGGTGCAGGCCCCCAGTGAGAGCCTTTCCCCAAGAGCCAGCTCCAAGCCCTGGAACCAGTAGGGGGCTAGGGGCAGCTTTCTTCTGAAGCACTGCATTATCAAGTTCCTCCAAGACTTCAGGCTACTGAAGGCTGGGAGGTGATACACTGGAAATCTACCAGGACACTATAATAGAGGAAATCTGCAATATCTCAGGGTCCCACTGACAGCTGACCAATGAGAAAACAAGGGAAGAAAATGTCCCAAACAAACCTAGATACTACATCAATAAAACCCAATGACAGCACAGCAGAAGAAAAGTCAGAAAGGGAGTTCAGAATGTACGTAATTAAAACAATCAGTGAAGCAAATGAGGAGATGAAAGAGCAAATGCAGGCATTGAAGGAGGAGATGAAAGACCAAATGCAGGCATTAAATGATCGCACCAATCAACAGTTAAAAGACCAAATACGGGAAGCAAGAGATCATTTCAATAAAGAGTTAGAGATACTGAAAAAAAAAAAAACAAACTGAAATAGTTGAAATGAAGGAAAAAATAAACCAAGTTAAAAACTCCATAGAAAGCATAACCAATAAGATAGAACACCTGGAAGACAGAACCTCAGACATTGAAGACAAATTATTTAATCTTGAAAGCAAAGTTGGCCAAAGAGAAAAGATGGTAAGAAATCATGAACAGAATCTACAAGAATTATGGGATATCATGAAAAGGCCAAATTTAAGAATTATTGGGATTGAGGAAGGCTTAGAGAAACAAACCAAAGGAATGAACAATCTATTCAATGAAATAATATCAGAAAATTTCCCAAATCTGAAGAATGAAATGGAAAACCAAGTACAAGAGGCTTACAGAACTCCAAATATACAAAATTACAACAGACCCACACCAAGGCACATTATTATGAAAATACCTAACATACAAAATAAAGACAGAATTTTAAAGGCCGCGAGAGAAAAGAATCAAATTACATTCAGAGGGAAACCAATAAGAATATCAGCAGATTTTTCAATCCAGACCCTAAAAGCTAGAAGGGCCTGGAACAACATTCCAGGCCTGAAAGAAAACGGTTGCCAACCAAGAATCTCATACCCAGCAAAACTTACCTTCAAATTTGACGATGAAATAAGATCCTTCCATGATAAACAAAAGCTAAAGGAATTTACAAAAAGAAAGCAAGCACTACAGAACATTCTCAGCAAAATATTCCATGAAGAAGAGATGAAAAACAATGGATGCAAATCAGCAACAGGAGGCGCTAGCCTAAAGGAATAGCCACATAAAGAAGAAACCAAATCATGTCAAAAAACAAATATGAGTCAAATGACTGGGAATACAAATCATATCACAATAATAACCCTGAATGTTAATGGCCTGAACTAATCAATCAAAAGATATAGACTGGCAGATTGGAATAAAAAGAAAAATCCAACAATATGCTGCCTGCAAGAGACTCATCTCATAAAAAGAGATACCCATAGACTAAAGGTGAAAGGATGGGGAAAAACATACCACGCACACGGACACAGCAAAAAAGCTGGAGTATCCATCCTCATCTCAGATAATGTGGACTTCAAACCAAAACTAGTCAGAAGGGATAAAGAAGGACATTACATGCTGCTTAAGGGAAGCATAAATCAGCAAGACATAACAATCATAAATATCTATGCCCCGAAAATTGGCTCATCCACGTATGTCAAACAAATCCTTCTCAATTTCAGAAATCAAATAGACCACAACACAATAATACTAGGCGATTTTAACACACCTCTCTCACCACTGGATAGATCTTCCAAACAAAAATTGAATAAAGAAACCATAGATCTTAATAACACAATCAACAATTTAGACTTAACCGACACATATAGAATATACCATCCAACAAAGAACGAATACACCTTCTTCTCAGCAGCACATGGATCCTTCTCTAAAATAGACCATATTTTATGCCACAAAGCTACTGTTAGCAAATACAAGAAGATAGAGATACTACCTTCTACTCTATCAGATCATAATGGATTGAAATTAGAAATAAATGACAGAATAAAAAACAGAAACTTCTCCAATACCTGGAGATTAAATAATACACTATTATATGATGAATGGATAAGAGAAGACATCAGGAGGGAAATAAAAAAATTCTTAGAAGTAAACGAGAACAAAGACACATCATATCAAAATCTCTGGGACACTATGAGAGCAGTACTTAGAGGAAGCTTTATTTCATGGGGTGCATTCAACAAAAGAAGTAGAAACCAACAAATAAAAGACTTAACACTACAGCTCAAAGTCCTAGAAAAAGAAGAGCAGACCAATACCAAAAGTAGTAGAAGACAGGAAATAGTTAAAATCAGAGCCGAAATCAACGAAATTGAAACAAAAGAAACAATTGGAAAAATTAACAAAATAAATAGTTGGTTCTTTGAAAAAATAAATAAAATTGATAAACCCTTAGCCACACTAACAAAGAGAAAGAGGGAGAAAACTCAAATTACTAAAATTCGGAATGAACAAGGAAACATCACAACAGACACGAGTGAAATACAAAACATAATAAGAAGCTATTTTGAAAATCTATACTCCAACAAAACAGAAAACCTCGAAGACATCAACAAATTTCTAGAGACATATGAATTACCTAAACTGAAGGAGGAGGACATACACAACTTAAATAAATCAATTTCAAGCAATGAAATAGAAGAGGTCATCAAAAGCCTACCAACAAAGAAAAGTCCGGGACCAGATGGGTTCTCAGCCGAGTTCTACAAAACCTTTAAAGAAGAGCTCATTCCAATAATTCTCAAAGTATTCCATGAAATAGAAGAGGAGGGAACCCTCCCAAGTTGGTTCTATGAAGCCAATATCACCCTGATACCTAAACCAGGCAGAGACAAATAGAGGAAAGAAAATTTCAGACCAATATCCTTAATGAACATCGACGCAAAAATTCTCAACAAAATTTTAGCAAATCGCATACAAATATATATTAAAAAGATAGTGCACCACAATCAAGTGGGTTTTATCCCAGGGATGCAAGGTTGGTTCAACATTCGGAAATCAATAAATGTCATTCACCATATCAACAGACTTAAAGTTAAGAATCACATGATTATTTCAATAGATGCAGAAAAAGCATTCGATAAAATACAGCATCCCTTCATGCTCAAAACACTAGAAAAAATTGGGGTAGTGGGAACATTCCTTAACATTATAAAGGCCATCTACGCTAAGCCCATGGCCAATATCATTCTAAATGGTGAAAAACTGAAAGCGTTCCCCCTAAAAACTGGAACAAGGCAGGGATGCCTCTTTCACCACTTCTATTCAACATCGTCCTTGAGACTCTAGCCAGAGCAATTAGACAAACCAAAGAAATTAAAGGGATACAAATTGGAAAAGAAGAACTCAAACTATCCCTGTTCGCTGATGACATGATTATATATTTAGAGGAACCTGGAAATTCCACCAGAAAACTTTTAGAACTCATAAGTGAATTCAGTAAAGTAGCAGGATACAAGATCAATGCTCATAAATCCAATGCATTTTTATACATACGTGATGAATCTTCAGAAAGAGAAACTAGGAAAACTACCCCATTCACGATAGCATCAAAAAAAATAAAATACTTGGGAATCAATCTCACAAAAGAGGTGAAAGACCTCTACAATGAGAACTACAGAACACTAAAGAAAGAAATTAAAGAAAACCTTAGAAGATAGAAAGATCTCCCATGTTTTTGGATAGGCAGAATTAATATTGTCAAAATGACCATACTACCTAAAGTGCTATACAGATTCAATGCAATTCCAATTAAAATCCCAATGATGTACCTTGCAGAAATAGAGCAAGCAATTATGAAATTCATCTGGAAGAATAAACAACCTAGAATAGCTAAAGCAATCCTCAGTAGCAAGAACGAAGCAGGGGGTATTGCAATACCAGATCTTCAACTCTACTACAAAGCAATAGTAACAAAAACGGCATGGTATTGGTACCAAAATAGACAGGTTGATCAATGGTACAGAATAGAGGACATGGACACAAACCCAAAGAAATACAATTTTCTCATACTAGACAAAGGGTCCAAAAATATGCAATGGAGAAAAGATAGCCTCTTCAACAAATGGTGCTGGGAAAACTGGAAAACCATATACAACAGAATGAAATTAAACCCCTATCTCTCACCCTACACAAAACTCAACTCAAAGTGGATCAAGGACCTCGGAATCAGACCAGAGACCCTGCATCTTATAGAAGAAAAAGTAGGTCCAAATCTTCAACTTGTTGGCTTAGGATCAGACTTCCTTAACAGGACTCCCATAGCATAAGAAATAAAAGCAAGAATCAACAACTGGGATAGATTCAAACTAAAAAGCTTTCTCTCAGCAAAGGAAACTATCAGCAATGTGAAGAGAGAGCCTACAGAGTGGGAGAATATCTTTGCCACTCATACTTCAGATAGAGCACTAATTTCCAGAATCTATAAAGAACTCAAAAAACTCTACACCAAGAATACAAATAACCCAATCAACAAATGGGCTAAGGAAATGAACAGATACTTCACAGAAGAAGATGTACAAGCAATCAACAGATATATGAAAAAATGTTCAACATCTCTAGTAATAAGGGAAATGCAAATCAAAACTACCCTAAGATTTCATCTCACCCCAATTAGAATGGCGATTATCAAGAACACAAGCAACAATAGGTGTTGGCGAGGATGAGGTGAAAAGGAACACTCATACATTGCTGGTGGGGTTGCAAATTAGTGCAGCTACTCTGGAAAGCAGTATGGAGATTCCTCAGAAAGCTTGGAATGGAACCACCATTTGACCCAGTTATCCCACTCCTTGGCCTATACCCAAAGGACTTAAAATCAGCATACTACAGAGATACAGCCACATCAATGTTCATTGCTGCTCAATTCACCATAGCCAGATTGTGGAACCAACCTAGATGCCCTTCAGTTGATGAATGGATAAAGAAACTGTGGCATATATATACAATGGAATATTACTCCGCAATGAAGAATGATAAAATTATGGCACTTGCAGGCAAATGGATGAAATTGGAGAATATCATGCTAAGTGAGATAAGCCAATCTGAAAAAACTAAAGGACGAATGATCTCGCTGATAAGCGGATGAGGACATATAATGGGGGGTGGGAGGGGTTAGCATTAGGGTTAGGGTTAGGTTTAGGGTTAGGGATAAGGAGTGTGATAACAATGAAGGAAAGAAGGACTGTATAGAGGGAAAAGAGGGGTGGGAGGGGTGGGGGGAAGGGAAAAAAAAATGAATCAAACATCATTGCCCTATGTAAACGTATGATTACACAAATGGTATGCCTTGACTCCATGTACAAATAGAGAAACAACATGTATCCCATTTGTATACAATAATAATAAAAATATAATCTTGCAGAAAAGAACAAAATCAGCTCATGAACATAAAAAGCAACTATACTAATAATCATAAATTGCATATTAAAAGTACATCACATTTTTTCTATTAGACTGATACTATTTTTTAAAAATGATATAGTCCTGAACTGACAAAGGATTAGGTGAAATAGTCACCTTTGTAAGTCTTGTTGGGTGGTGCTTTGTTCTTGATTATATACTGAAAGAAATTAAATCATTATGTTGAAGAGATATCTAAGCTCCATGTTCACTGAAGCAATATTCAGAATAGCTAAGGAATGGAAATAAATGTCTATCAACTGATGAATAAATAAAGAAAATATGGTCTCTATACACATCAGAATACTGTTCATCAATAAAAAGAATGGAATCCTGCTATTTGCAGCAAAATGTACAGAGATCATGTTAAGCAAAGTAAGTCAGATGCAGAAAGCACCACATGATCTCACTCATATGCAGATTCTGAAAAAGTTGATCTCATAGAAGTTGAAACTAGAATGGTGGTGAGGAGAGGCTGGGGAGAGTAGTGTGGAGGAAGGTATGGGAAATATTGCCAATGGATAACTAGTTATAGTTAAATAAGAGTAAGACTTTCTAATGTGCCATGTTGGAACAGTAGGGTGACTGTTTATTAACAATGATGTACTGTCTATTTCAACGAAGTAAAAGAAAGGATTTTCAAAGTTTTAACCATAAAGAAATGATAAATACTTGAAGAGATAAATATGCTTAACCTGATTAAACCTTATGCAATATATACCTGTATCAAAACATTACATGATACAAATGTTAATGTGCACAATTTTATATTTTCATGTGTCAGTTAAAAATAAAATCATTAAAAAGTGGTGATAAAGATTTATATGAAGGATTAAGTAAATAATTTAAAGCAGCTTACAGAAGAATATGTACAGTATGATACCATTGTTCACAGATTTATGTATGTGTTTGTACATATATTTGTCTGTTTTTTGTATTTATTTTCTTATGTATATGTATGGTACTGGGGATTGAACATAGAGCTTTGCACATACTAGGCAATGTTCTATGCTGAGACACATCCCCAGCCTCTTTAAAAAATTTCATTTTGAGAAAGGATCTTACTTAATTACTGAGGCTGGCCTGGAACTTTTGATTCTCCTGCCTCAGTCTTCAGAGTAGTTGTGATTACAGGTAAGCACCACCATACCTGGTTGTACTTGTTTTTTATTGTTAAGAAATTATCTAAATTTTAGAAAATCTAACACACCTAAGTTCACATCTCAGTTCAGTCACTTATAACCTGTTTCATCAATTTTCTAATCTGTCAAACAGGATTCATGCCTACGATCATTTACAACCGTTAAGCTCAACTGATAAATATATATATATATAGCATAAATCCTTTTCCCCTCTCTCCAGGACCTTTCCATTTGCTCCATAATATAGCTTCTCAAGTGAGGGAAATTTGTCTCCCAGGCAGGAAACATTTAATTTTTTTGGTAGTTGTAGATAGACATCATGCCTTTATTTTATTTTTTAATTTTTATGTGGTGCTAAGGATCAAAACCAGTGCCTCACACATGCTAGGTTAAGTGCTCTACCACTGAGCTACAGACCCAGTCCTCCCAGAAAACATTTTGAAATGTCTGTGGAAATTGTTTATTGTCACAACTGCGTAAGGTGAATTGAAATCTGGTGAGGAGAGGTCTGGGATGCTTGTTATCATCTTACAATGCACAGGAATTTTCCACAGGAACAACCAAAAAATTATTATCCCAGAATGTCAAAACAGTACCAAGGTTGAGAAACCCTGGTCTAGAAAATTGAATAGGAATGGCTAATGAGAATATAATTAATAAGTGTGGATGGGATTCAAGAAAATTTTTATCCTGAACTCAATTTCTGAAAATATTTTAGAAATTTTGAGTGGGGGAATTAGAATACACATTTAGTGTATTTATTGATATCCTTCCATCCATTCAAAAAATGTCCTTCGATTGTACCAAAGTGAGCATCAATAATGGAAATAAACTTGCAAATAAACTTTCCCCTTGCTCAGTTGTCATCCTTGCTGAGTTTTCATTACACACTGGACCATAGACATCCCCTACTCAAATGATTGTACCTCATTCTTCAGAGAAAGGAAGGTCATTAGAAATAACTTCAACTTTCTCTCTCCATACTCCATATTGACAAACTCATTGGCATTTACACTTATGATCTTACCTCATCTCCTCACTTTATGAAAAGAACACCTCTCTCTACCTATGCTCTGTATCTCATTTCTTCATGGCTCCTCAAGGCCCTTCCTTCATTTTTTTGCCCCCTCTATTACAATACTCTTTCTCAAAAGCATGCAGACTAATTTGTCTCTCTTATCGGAAAAGCATTCCCCCACCTGTGATTACATTCCTTTCATTCCTCACTTTCAGGACAGATTGCCCTCCATTGCTTTGTACCTCCTCTGCTCCTCAACCTCTTCTCCACCCACACCACTCTTCTATAACTGTTTTACATTAATTTCCACTAACAAAATTGCCAAATCCAAAGAGCACTTTGTAATCTTCTTTTGACTTTGCTTCAGCATGTGAAATAGTTACACATTCTCTAAAAATGCCTTTCCCTTTCCCTTTCTGAATGACCATATTCTTACTTCTCTGAACACTGTGCTGTCTCTTCCACTGACTTCTTCTAAATGCTGTTCTTCTCCAGGACTGTGCTTTCAGGCCTCCAATGATCTCACTGATCAAACTCATTCACTATTTCAGCAGTTTCATTTACTTGTACAGCTTGTACTACCAGATTTCTCTACATATTTCTATACCAACATATCTATTTGCCTTTTCAATATTGCCATATGGATAAACCAGAGTATCTCAAACTCAACATTTCTAGAATTAAACACATTTAACTCTTCTTTCATAATTGCTTATTACCTAAAACAATGCTAATGCCCAAGCCAGAAATCTGGACATTATTATCTACACATCCACTCCTTTCTCATATCCCACCTTCATTAGTCACCAACTTTTATCAATTATTATTCTTTAATATCTGTCTAATCTATCCCCTCTGTTCACTGCCACTGCCTTATTTTAGCCTTGTGCTAAAGCACTGCCTTGTGCTTTTCTGCATTAAAAAAATCACCTAATGTTCCTTCTGCTTCCAGTTATTCCTTACTTTAGTCTGTCTATCCAAGTGCACACAGAATGATCTTTCTAAATTCAAATTTGTTACTCCCGACTTAAAATATTTCAGTGCTTTCTCATTGTCTTTGGGACAAAGTTCAAATTCCTCAATTAGCAGAAAGTGCTCCAGAATCTGGTCACTGCCTGCAATCTCCAGCCCTTATTTCCCTTATTTCCTACATTCACCTTATACTACATTCATACTGAATCATTACAATTCATTACTCTTTCATTTTTTTAAAATTCTTTGGTTTCTTACAGTTCTTCAGTTCATTAGTCTCTCATTTCTGTGTGAATCCAGAGTTCTCTATGCCTATAACTCAGCTCCTTCTGACAGAGACTGCTAATTGCTTCCTAGTGACCATCTTCCCCTTCTTACTTTTACTAATGGAAGTTACTGAGGTTTTAGCTAAGGAGTCATACTTGTTTCTTAGCCTCCCTTGTAATGAGGTAAGGTCATGTAAGTTTTAAACAATAGCATGCAAGTTGAAACAATGTATACAAACATTTGGATCAAGTTTTTAAACAGAACCTGTTTATATTCCATTTTGTCTCCTTTTGCTTTCTCTCTGGGTGGCAAATGCAGACAAATGGAACACTACCTGGACCTAGAGATTGAATACAAGTGGTGAGGATGGCAGAACTGTCCACTAATCATGGACTGTTCACATCTAGACTTTTAAACAAGACAAAAATGAATTTCTATCTCACTTAAGCTACTAACTTGGCAGTCCCCTATTATAGGAGAAATTTTAATAAAGAAGGTTAGCTTGTGTCTCAATTAATCCATACCTCTGACTTTCAGGACTTTCCTCATGTACTACCAACTGTATGATGCCTTCATTGATTTCCAAGACAGAGAAAGAAACCATTTCCACATGCACATCCAATGCACATCATCACAATAGGGATCAGATTGCTTCCTAAGGAATGGTAGGTCCAAATTCCACACCAATTGCATGACATTCCTGAGAACAGAAATTTACTTCTCTTTCATCTCTAGAAACTAGGGCCTAATGGAATAATAGGCAAGAGGTGACCAGTCAATGACAGTTTTTGGAATGAATGGAGACTGGGTGTTTTGGTGCACATGTGTAATCCCAGCTACTGGGGACATTGAGACAGGAGGGCCAGAAGTTGAAGGTCAGCCTAGGCAACTAAGCAAAACCTTATTTCAAACTAAAAAAAAAAAAAGTAAAAAGGGCTGGGGATATAGCTCAGTGGTAGCAGGTGCCTGAGTTCAATAATCAGTTTGAAAATAAAAATAATAAATAAATGGATAAATCTTGGCTATCAGGCCCTTTAAAACCTATTGAATAATATAGCTCCCACCACACACTTATTCTTCTCCAACTGTTAGTGGGATTAACAACTGTTATTATCAGGTTGGAGTCAGATTCAGCTGTGTTGAGGCTTTTCCACTTACTAGCTATGCAAACTTGGGCAACATGAGCTATATCCCCAGTCCTCAGTTTGCATTTTAAAAGTTCAGTTGCAAAATGAAGATAATGCTCTTTACATCATAGAACTGTAATGATGGAATGCAATTATACATTTAAAAGCCTTGCGTGGAACATATTAAGCCCTCACAACATGGCAAGTATTATAATTATGACCAAGTCTAAAAAAACCTTAAATCTATATTTCCTTGGAGAAAGAGAGAGAGAAACATACACATTCAGACGCAAAGAGATAGGGAGAGGAGGAAGAATAAAGAGAAAGATTGGAATAAGAGGCTGACTTGATTCTGTGCTATATAAATCAGGGAATGTGGACTTAATGACTCTTCAGGTTCTATTTGAGATTAAATGATCTTATTTCTCTCCTCCAATTGCACAAATTGTCCACTTGTTATTAACAAGACCCCTTCCTTGCAACCTGCTCTTCTTCAAGGAATCCCCTAGTCCTTAAAATGAATGTGGGCTCACCAATTTCTAGTGATGGTAGTGAGAGCTTCCAGTGATACCTCCAAATAGACTAAGATAGTAGACAGGATTTTTTTGTTGAGATCAGTTCTACTCATGTGCCAGTAGGAGGGCAGGGCTCAGATAAAATGTTCAGTAAGCTTAAATTCATACTTTGTTTAATGAGAGAAGTCTAGAAAAGTAGAGTAGACAATTCCTGTTCTGTACTCTCTCTGAAATAAAAATGTGGCCTGCATAGCCCTATAGTTGTCATGGATCCCTATAGTTGTCATGGATCACAACACATTTCCTACACATAAAAACATTGCAACTAAGCTTTAATATGGAAGTGTTGGCAATTACTGTGGTAGGTAGGAAGAATCTGTTTATCTCTTTTGCTGTTCTTGGGCTCTGTAAAAGGCCTCATTTTGCATCACTTTTTTAATGATGAGCTACAACCTATGTGGTATTGCTATTCCCTTTAGGAAGAGGCATAACACAAATAGTTCTTCTTGTTCACTCTACACCAGCCACAGTGATACTTCGCTGCTCAACATGCCAAGCATATTTCTGCCTCAGGGCCTTTGTACTTGGTTTTCACTACTGGTGGATTTGCTTTTCTTAAGCTATTCACTATGGCTTGTACTTTTTATATTCTCTGCCTAAACATCACATCAAGAGAGGCCTTCTCTGACCATTTTCTATAAAATGACAATCCCCTACATCTTGCTTCATTTTTTTCAGAGCATTTATCGCTACCTGATAAATACATCAAATTGTCATCTGTCTTTCCCCAGTAGTACATAAGACTCATTTAAAAAGGATCTTTATTTTTTTACAGGTGTAACCCTAGTTCCTAGAATTTTACCTGGCATACAGTAAGAATGTTTTAAATAACAACCAGCTGTGGTGGCACACATCTGTCATTCCAGCTACTTGGGAAGCTGAGGCAGGAGGATTGCACATTTTGGGCCAGCCTCAGTAAGAAAGACCCTATCTCAAACAAACAAAAAAAAATTAAAGAGTTGGGTATGTTTCTTCATGGCACTATACCTGTCTATCATGTATAAGGCCCTTAGTTCAATCCCTAGCATCATGAATTAAAAAACAAAAATTTAGTGATTATATAATCAATGAATAGCTATCATTAATGCCTTGAAGACAGGACTATGAACTATAGATGCAACCTATAGACTTGGGAATGAACACTTAGGGAAAATGTCATAGTTCTCCTTAAGATGGGGGAAGGGAAGAGTTGATGATCCCAAGGTCCCTTGACTTACTGTTGGCATCCCAATTTTAATGAGAAAACTTTTAGAGATGAAAAGGGAATTAAGAGAGATACTAGAAAAGAAACTAAGCCTGCTCTCTGTAATTCCCCACTGAATTCTTGAGTATCAAGGAAAGGACTAGTTCTAAGTGAATTTGGATAAAGAAATAACAATCCAAACTTTGAAAACAGAAGAAACAAATCCAAAACTTGTAACGTATAGGGCTTGTCTGCAGTGCCAAATAACAGGTAGTAGACAATACAAAATCCCTGCATCTGATAAATTCACTGTGAAGGGGAAGTGGTAGTCATTGTAAAATAAGGTGGAAATGGTGTTTCAAGCTACTGACCCACAAGACTAGCTAACATATGGTTTGGGGGTACAAACCTCTCCCAGGTTCAAGCCATGGGTCAGAGTGGTTTTGAATGATCATCTCCTATACAGTGTTTACTATATGTCAGGAACTGTTCTAAGTGCTTTTATACATATTAACTAATTTAGTGACTGTTCACAAATTCTTTTCTCTCCAACGAGAACTTGGATTTGAAGGACAAGGTTGATCAACTGTCACATTAGACCCAGCACAAAAAGTTTCTCTATCTAACCCTTTTCTCAGGATTAAAAGAGGAACAAATAATTGGAAACGTAATTGCCAGTTAAAGAAATTCACTAGAACTGAGCAGAGTCTCAGTCCTCATTTGTCCTCCTCTAGACACTGGACAAGTTTTTATACAGCTGAAAAGTTAAGTAGGCATTCTTAAACTCATAGACTACACACACTAATTGGGGACAAGACTAGACAGGATTTGAGACCAAAGACTTGACTCAGAATAAAGAGTGTATGTTGTCCGAGGTCAGCTGATAATAAGTGCTAAAGCTATGATATAAACTCAGATTTGTCTGACTTCAAGGCTAACCCTCCACTATAATGTAGAAGGAAACATTTGAAGTTCAAAAGTCATTCCTTGAGTGGGAACATTATCAGGTAGAACATATATTCCCACCCTTTAAACTCCAGAAACAGCAGGATAGACTGATTTGCCTTCTGAGGCTAATTAAAATACCTGGGGTCACATGGTCTTCAAAAAGGATTTCAGGGAAAAAGATTCTTGGGGTGGCCAGTGTAGAGTCTAGGGGCAAACCAGTGTTTACTTGTTTTCTGGGCACATGGTTGGCACTGAGTGAATGTTAGCAGAGTTAAATTCTAAAAGCATGGTGTAAGAGAATTCAATATCCAAGGAACATGATTCTATTCTGATGGGCCTTGGCTGTTGCCCAGGGTTGTAGTCAGGAGCCCAACTCTTGGGAATTCCTCTTCTGAAGGGTTCTGAGGATTAAATCTGGATGACACCATTTCTTGGGCTTTGAGGCATAGCCAGGAAAAGGATCACCTCTGCTTGGAAGGGGGTTGAAGAACTGTTTGCCTAAGTTTGGTCACGTATTAATCTCCTTCTGAATTCTTCTCTGTCATGTCTTTAGGTGTGAAAGAGAGAAGAAATTTAATATAAGATGGTCATTTCTAATTGCCAAAGGGCAAGGGATCCAGACTGAACTCTTGGAAATCTTGGCAGACCTGAGCAACTATCCAGATTTGCCCCAGATGCCGCTCCAGGGTTGCAAATATCAGATTGTACAAAAAAAAAAAAAAAAAAAACCCTTGCCTTTCTATAAATCAAAGCTACAATACTTGGCCCTGATGAATCCCAGCTTTCCACTGAGTCTCCATTTACACTCTGGCTGACGCTATGTTGAGCTTTCTGGGGTCTGGTTATACTAGCAGAAACCATATTCTGAACTACATTAGAAACAAAGGTGGCAATGGGGTCAAAAATAATGAGCTCTTAGCATTTGGCACGAACCACTTTAAACATCAAGTGTGTCACTAAGTTTGCTTAGAGTATGTACAGAACTTTGAAAATGTCACGTCTGTTGTTTCTAAGAGCCAACTTTTTTAAAGAGGGCTGTCACTAAGGCTGTCTTTGGACTCAGCAACACATAGTCTTTAAGGCCTTTTTAGATGTAACATTCTAGAATTCTATCTAGTCCTACCCATACATTATACTTAAGGGAAAACTGATGTCCAAAGAGGGAAAGTGACTTGCACAAGTTCCCTAAGGAAGTAGATTCTAGAACTGAGATTAGTACCCAAGAGTTCTACTGCTCAAGGTAGAATTTCCCCTTAAAATGTAGCACTTATTGTAGGAAACAGTTGTATACTGCCACAGATTATATATATCTAAGAGGTCTATAATTCATGCTCTAATTGTCTTTCCATTCCCCTGGCCAGTTGCCTTAGGATAAGAACACCAAGGCAGAGAGAGAATTAAGTTTGAATCCTGTTAAGAAAAAAAAATCTATCTACACAGCATGGTTGATTGTATGTTTTCTCCTATGAATGGAATGGTAGATTTCAAGTTGTGTTTTCATTTTAGATCAGCGTAGGCTGATTTTAGACTAGAGAAGTAAAGAGTTTCTCTATTACTGAAAAACCTAAGTAAATAATAACTTGAAGAAAGCCTCTTTTGAGTACAAAACTTAATAGATACCAAGGTAAAGGGAGTATGAGAGAATATTATCACACGGAGTTCATCTTCTGTCAACACAGTAAAAGGATGATGGTATAGGGAATGGGGGGTGCTAAAATTTGGTGGGCAATATACTATATACAGAGTACTTGACATATTTATCTCATTGAATCCTCCCAACAACCCAGAGTGGTACTTCTAAACATTAGCCAATTTTATTTATGTATGTATTTATTTATTTATCTATTGATTGATCTATCTATCTATCTATCTATCTATCTATCTATCTATCTATCTATTTTTATTTTTTAAATTGGTACCCAGGATTAAATCCAGGGGCTCTTAACCACTGAGGCACCTCCCTAGCCCTTTTAAAAAATTATTTTTTAGAGAAAGGATTTCGCTGAGTTGCTTAGGGCCTCACTAAGTTGCTGAGGCTGGCTTTGAATTTGTGATCCTCCTGCTTCAGCCTCCCGAGTCACTGGGAATACAGGCATGTGCCACTATGCTCAGCTGTTAGCCTCATTTTTTAAATGAAGGAAATGAGGCACTGGGAGGTAAACTGGTTTGCTCAAGACCACCCAGTTAGTAAAGGATGAAAGTAGGGTTTGAACCTGGTTCCATCTATTTCCAAAGTTACTTTTCCTTCTCACTACTGGTGATATTTGGAAAGCCTACAGCGGTAGCCTGGATATTTTTAGGGCTCTTTGTAAGAAATCTTAATTCAAAAAAGTAGTAGTGGGCCTAGTCATCAGTCCCAAAATCTTAGACAAAGAAAAAATTCATCCAGTCTCTTAATGCACCTTTACTGATTCCCGTTCTCTGAAATTCCTACTGGCACTATCAACTGACTGAGGAAACTCAAGTCTGACCCATCTGGACCTCTACCATACTGACCCCAGTCTTATCGTATTCTCCAGATGCTAGTGTTCAAACCAGAGACTCCAGACCACTCAAAAGAGAACAGAAAGCTGGGCCAGGGGACACACACTTGTAATCCCAGCAGCTTGGGAGGCTGGGCAGGAGGATCGCGAGTTCAGACTCAACCTCAGCAACTTAGTGAGGTGCTAAGCAACTCGGCAAGACCCTGTCTCTAAATAAAATACAAAAAAGCTGGAGATGTGGCTCAGTGGTTGAGAACCCCTGAGTTCAATCCCTGGTACCAAACAAACAAACAAAAATAAAAAAACAAACAAAAAAGAGAACAGATAAGATAGAAGTATATAATATGACATAATCACTGTCCATTGAGCCAAATGGAATATGTGATCTTGAAAATATTTTTAAATTCTCAAAAGTATGATTTTGTATTCTTTTCTATCTTCCCTAACCCTAACCTTAACTCTAACCCTAACCCTGCATACCCTCACCCCGTCTCTCTCTTTCCCTTTCTCTCTCTCACATGTACACACAAACATACACACAGAAGTTTACAAAAAGAAAATAAAAACAGATATTTGATTTTTTCAGTACTAGGAATTGAGCCAAGGAGAGTTCTACTACTGAGCTAAATCCTCAGCACTTTTGTTTTATTTTGAGACAGGGTCTCATTAAGTTGCCCATGTTGGTGTCAAACTTGTGATTGATCCTCCTTCCCTAGCCTCCTGAGTAGCTGGGATTACTGGAGTATGCCAATATATCCAGTAGATGTTTGATTTTGATTGTTCATAACAAAATTAATTCCCTTAGGCCTTAGTTTACCCACAAGTAAACAGGAGAATACTTCATAAATTTTTTGTGTGGATTCAATCAATTATTGAATATCAAATGTTAGCCTAGTGCTTAACACATAGCAAGCTCTCAATAAATGCTAATGCTTGATTTTACTATTGTAATTATATCACAGTGCTAGTCGGAGAGAAAAAGGGAAGAAGTTATTCTCATCTTTTGTTGAAGAGAATTCTTGGGTGACCAGAATCAAAAAGATGCCTAACGGGGAACATTTCAGGTCTCTTAATATTGTAGGTAAATCCTCAAAGCTGCATTCAACACTTACCACCTGGTCTCATCAGGCTTGGACACATTTATTCACCTCAAACATGCCCTGACCTTGCTTCAAAGCCTAAGGAAACAGGGGTCCTGGAGAATTTGTGAAGATCTTGATTTAGCCAAGGAGGAAAATGTGAGGCTATATTTTTAAAGATTCAATATGACTAATGAATGCATCTGAAATTTCTCAATCTTAATTCTCTGCTCAAATATATTTTTCTTCAGGTTACACTTTGATCTTAATATTCACTTTAAGATATTTTCCTGAAGATTCATTTGAAAATGTTTGCCAAATTCCTAGCTAACTACATATTAGATTCTGAAAATGTCCTAACATGTACAGACTAATAAAAATGTTATTTTTAATAACTTTCAGCCTAACCTTATCATTTCAGAAATTAAATGCAATGAAGTAGAGACCTGGTTTAATTAGATTTTCTCTCTCACTTTCTCTTTAAACATACCTATGATTTTATATATATGTGTATTATATATGAACATATATAATACACATATGTATGTAAATGAAGATACAGATATATTTCAAAATATAAATATATAAAATATAAATCTATGCAGCATAACTATAAAGCATAACTAATATTTATTTTCATTTATATTTTAAAATATGTATGAATTTATTTATGTATGTAGGTGCATATGTATGTATCTATCTTATTTCTATTTGTCTATCTATCTATCTATCTATCTATCTATCCATCCATCCATCCATCATTCCAGGAAGCAGAGGGAGAGAACACATTCATCTGTTCTCCTGGTGCCCTCTGGTGGCTGACAGAAATTCACAGAAGTCACATTTCAGAGTGAAAGCAACAGACCAGTATTGGAAGGATCTGTTTCCTTTGGGTTGCTACATTGGGTGTCTGAAAAATACATAAATCAGAGTTGTTTCTTAAAAGAGGCTCTTGTTTGCCTCCTCAAATCCATTACATTGCTATGACATTGGTGGTTTTTTTTTTTTCCTGGATGAGGTCCCATTTGGACATTTGGGAACATAGGCAGCATTTGAGTTCCCACAAACTCCAAGCGGAGAACAACTCAGCTTTCTCTGGCCAGTGTACAGGAAGAACTGCCCTCAGTCATTTATGTCTGAAGAAAAGACTGTACCATTCAGCTCTCCAGTTCCTTTAACCATGACTTTTTACCATATAATTTTTTAGAATAACCATTTTAATTTCTTTAATGGTCAAGTGGTCAAAACAGGTATATGTAATTATCTTCTTCCGGTACACATCCTATTCTATTATTACCTGTCTTCAGCAACCACATCAGATGATCATACAAACCATATATCTCAGACACAAGAATAAATCCATTTTGACATATACCAATAACAGATTTTGTATTTATCTTAAAATAATTATTCTCCCAGAAAACTACACATAAAGCAGTGAATAATATACTTTCTGATTAAAAAGTAGCTACCCATCCACTACAAGGTAAAAGATTGAGCTGGGAATGCAGTTCAATGGCAGAGTGCTTCCCTAACATGTGCAAGGCTCTGGTTTAATCTCCAGTACAGGAAGGAAGGAAAAGAATGGCAATGAGGAGGGAACACAAGGGATAGTAGAACATCTATGTCAACATCAGTAATGCAAAGACAGCCACAACTCACTACTGTTTTTAACATTTCACATGAAACAAGTCTCCATTCCCGGAGGTGCAGCCTAAACATGACAGACCTAGATTTACGTCTCAGCTTTGCAACTTAGAACAGTCAGCACCTCTATTTCCTAATCTAAAAAATGCATAATATTCATCATTCACAGAGTTAGAATAAGGTCTAAATGAGCTAAGAGTACATGGTCCCACTCTGGGCACATAGCCTGATTCCATTGACCACAAAACTCACACACAAGTCTGAGAAGCAGACTGACTGGTTTCTAGCACCAATACAATTGACTAGGGAATAATAAAGGAGGAAAGTAGCCAATGCCAGGCTGTGTGTTGACAAGAAGAGTTTGTAAAACATAAGTGAAGGGGCTGGGGAGATAGCTCAGTCGGTAGAGTGCTTGCCTTGCAAGTCCAAGGCCCTGGGTTCAATCCCCAGCACCGCAAAAAAAAAAAAAAAAAAAAAAAAAAAAAAAAACCATAAGTGAGACAACTGGTAAGAGTTTGGGGCTGGTAGGTGAGTTTTTACACATTAGGAAATGTAGGAGTGGGCTGAGGTTCCAAAGAATACAGGAGTTGGAAAGGAGTTGGTTAAATACAAATTTGCTACTGCTACTGCAGTATGAAAAAAGAGGTTTTATGTAAAATGAAGAGCCTGGACAGGTCTTGAAGGCCCCTTTCCAGTTCTGATATTTGAACGGATCTATCATATATTTTGTCCTCTTAACTGAAATAACATTCTGTCCTCTAAATTGCTAAGATCTCCCGTCACAGCTGACCTCTCTCTTTCCCTGAAATTTCCAGCAGCTCCCCAAAACAAAATGTTCAGAAAACAGAAATCAACCTTCCTCTATCAGTCTGAATTATCTCTGTGTCTCAAGTTAGCAGCATCGGGTTTGGGCACCCTGATTCATACTTCTCAGTGAGCTGGGAAGAGAACTTCAGAATAATTGACAACGTGCTAGTGTGGAGGTAGATCATCCCTCATTGCTTACCTCCTCTTCAACTTAGAAAAGTAATTTAGGGAAGATGATTCAAATTGTTAAAAAATCATTAAGACATACTTAGGAATTGACTTCTTTCAGTATCAATTCTCCTGATGCATTTAAATTTAATTTACAGACTCTGGATACTCTTAAAAGAGAGGCTGAATGAAGAGAAAACAAAGAAACTTAAAACCAGTGTGGTTAAGCCCTTCTCTATTACAGAGCAAGTGTAAATGGAAAAAAAACACATTACTGAAATTATAATATATGTCAACTGAAAAATCATATCCCATTAACTGAACAACTCGGCAGGAACATATAATCCCTGATACTTGTAGAGCAGCCTCAGCTCTCACATATATTATCTCTTTTAATCCTCACAACCATTCTATGAGGTTACACCTACATAAAGTCCAGAATTTCTGGAACAATCTCACCCACACATCAGTTTGCCCTTTTTCAAAAAAGGCAATTTGATAAATGTATAATAAACTGAGACTTCATTTCACATTTCCATGTAATATGTTTCTCATGAAACAAATTTTTAAATCCCAAGACAGCATTAGTTACCATGTTGTTTGGAAAACATAGCCAGAGTACATCTCTGCTACCTCACAAAGGTCACTTATTTCAATCATTTAACACATATTTACAGGTTGCAAGGGTTTGACAACTTCACTCAAGAGTTGATCACTTGTTTGTAGAAATGACCCTGGGGATAATATTTAGCCAGCATTTGAATCAAGCCACAAAATATGCTTTTGGATCCTGATCAAAAGCAGAGCAAAATCACTATTTTGAACCAGGTTGGGATTGAGATCTTTCACTGAAGAGCAGGTTTTTGGTAAAATTGTAGTTGGCATTTTCAATTTAAATATTATAGAATAAAATTTAAAAATCATTATGTTAGACTAATGATAACAGTCTAAACATTCAGGTGTCACCCATTTATCCACTCATAAATGAATAAGAACTTTTAAAATGCAATGAATCATGATAGACTGAAATACCTCCATGGCTTCCTTCTGTTACCAGAATAAGGTCTGCACTCCTTAGGCAAGCACAGAAGGCCCATATTCTGATCACCAAATGTTAAGATTAGGAGATTGTCTTCTAATATCTGTCTATCTATCTATCTATCTATCTATCTATCTATCTATATATCTATCTATCTTCTATCTTCTAATATCTAACTTCTCAATCTTCAATATGTGATGACTCTTCAGCAACTATTGCTTCAACATTCCTTGACCTTGTTATTCCTCCACTTACTTCAGATACACATTTTCAAGAACAGGTAGTCTAGTGTTGATTTGAACTACCTCATTTCAAATCCAACTCCAACACTTGCTCACTCTGTGACCCTGGAAAAGTCACTTAACTTCTCTGTGCCTTCATTTCTTCTTATGTGAAATTAGATATAAATGTGCTAGTGCGTGTAAAATGCTTCAAACAATTAACACTCATACAGATAAATGTTTTGCTGGGATATAAACTTTTATCTCTCTGGGACAAATGCCCAAGAGAGAAAAAGATGGGTTCCATAGGGAGCGTATGTATGTTTTGTTTTGTTTGTTTTTTGGTACTAGGATTTCTTGGCAGTAACTAGTGATTGAACCCAGGTGTGCTCTACCATGGACCTATATCCCTAACCCTTTTTTATTTTTTAATTTGAGACAGGGTCTCACTAAGTTGCTCAGATTGACCTTGCACTTGTAATCCTCCTACCTTAGCCTCCCAAGTCACTGGAATTACAGGTGTGCACCACTGAGTCCAGCAGAAGGGTATGTCTACTCATACAGAATCTGCAAAACTATTTTCTAGAGGCTGTCCTATTGAACATTCTTATAAGAATTGTATGAGAGATACAGTTGCTCTGCACCCTTAACAGCATTTGATATTGTCACTATGTAGTGATACCTCGTTGTGGTCTTAATTCACATTTCCCTAATGGGTAATGATCTTGAACATCTTTCATGGGCTTACTTGCCAGCCACACATTCTG
The DNA here is from genome assembly GCF_902686445.1 of Sciurus carolinensis. Lineage (NCBI taxonomy): Eukaryota > Metazoa > Chordata > Mammalia > Rodentia > Sciuridae > Sciurus > Sciurus carolinensis. The sequence goes on from NC_062232.1 coordinate 51,561,445, forward strand.
TTCATGTCTTTTGCCCACTTTCTAACTAGATTGTTAATTCTTTTGCTGTAAAGTTTTGAGTGCACTTTATATATTTTAGATCTGAATCTTTGACAGATATATGGTTTTCAAGTTAGGAGCTTTGTTTTCCCCCTCATCTTATTAATAGCAAACATCTATTACTTGATGAAGTACAATTTATTTATTTTTTTCTTAGTGGATTGTGCTTCTTGTGTCCTATCTAAGAACTCTTCAGGAAGTCCTAGGTCCTGGAGTTTTGTTTATTGGTTATCTTCTAAAATTTTATAGCTTTAAATTTTACATGTAACTGTATAATCCATTGAGTTAATTTTTGTACAAGACAGGAGGGTTTGGTTGAGGTTCACTTTCATTACCTATGGACATGCAATTGCTACAGAATCATTTGCTGAAAAGTCTATCTTCTTTCCTTAAGATGCTTTTGTACTTTTGTGAAAAATAATTTGGCTGTACTCTGTGGGGCTATTTGTGGATTCTCTGTTCTGTTTCATTGGTCTGTGTGTTCATCCCTCTACCAATTGTACACTGTCTTAATTACTGAAATAATACAGTAAGCATTGATATTAATGTTTCCCAGTTTGTTTTCTTTCAAAATTATGTTAACTTTTATAGTTCCTTTGCATACATTTCCAAATGTAAGTTAGCATAATCTTCTCTGTATCTTAAAAAAAACTTTGGCTGGATTTTTTTTTTTTTTTTTTTTTTTTTGCGGTACTGAGGATCAAACTCAGGGTCTTGTGCTTGTGAGGCGAGCACTCTACCAGCTGAGCTATCTCCCCAGCCCTTTGGCTGGATTTTTGACATTGATTACCTTACACTTATAGATCAGTTTGGAAAGAATCAGCATCTTTACTATTCTGAGTATTCCACTAAATAAGCACAGTATGTCTCTCAATTTTCCTATATTTTCTTCGATTTCTCTTATCAGCATTCTGTAGTTTTAGCATATAATTTCTACAAAAAGTTTAGATAGGCTTACATCTAAGTATTTCATTTGCTTTGAGTGACTATAAAATACCATTGTTATTTTTAATTTCAGTTTCCATAGACTCACCACAAACGTACAGAAATACAATTTATTTTGGAATATTAATTGCTTCCTATAACCTTAATAATCTTATTAGTTCTTGGAATTTTGTATGGTTTTTAAACAGACTCTCTGTGGTTTTATAGGGAGACAACTGTGTTATCTTCAAATATGGAAAGTTGTGTTTCTTCCTTTTTAATCTATATGTATCTATGGTTTGGATATATTTTGAGCACATTGTAAGCCTAGTCCTCCCTCAGTGTGGCAATGTTAGGAGGTGGTAAAACCTTTAAAAGTGGATTGTGGGGGAAGCCAATTAGGTCACTGGGAGCACTAAACTCAGAATGAATAGTTTTCATGGGATCCTGGTTAGTTCTTATGAGAGAGTTGTGATCAAAAAGTAAGACGGACCACTCCAACCCTGGCTTGCTGTCTCACCACATGATCTCTTCCTCTCACATGTGTTCCAACCATATACATTATGTAATATAGTCAAGGAGGTCCTTATTAGAGTTGAATAGATGTCAGCATAATGCTCTTGAGCCTCCAAAACTGTGAGCTAAATATACCTCTTTTTATATGCATTATCCAGCCCCAGGTATTTTGATATAGCAATGGAAAACCCCTATAAACATGTTTTCTTTCCTTTTCTTGCTGAAAAATCAGTAGTGAGAGTGAACATCCTTGCCTTATTCTCAATCATAAGAAAAATGTATTTCACCATTAAGTAAAATGTTAGCCATGGGATTTTTGCAGTTTGTTTCTTCCTAAGTTATTCTCCCATTCCTAGTTTAAATACTGATTTTTGAAAATTATTTTATGTATCAGTAGATATTACCATATAAGTTTGTTTCTTCAGTCTTACTATGGTAGAGGAAAATCACTGATCTAAAAATATTGAAGCAAACTTGCATTCCTGCAATAAACCCTACCTGTTTGTATTTATAAGATTGCTGAATTCTACCTGATAATGTTTTAAGGATTTTTTCATGTAGGTGCATTAAGAATATTAATCAATAGTTTTATTTATACTGTACTGTTATCTTCTGGTTTTAGTATCAGAGAAATGCTGCTCTCAAAAATGAGTCAGGAAGTATTTCCTTATATTCTGTTTTCTGGGAGAGATTGTATAGATTTGGTGTTCATTTTTAATTAAACATTTAGTAGAAATCTCCAGTAAAACTGTTTAGGCCTGAAGATTTCTTTTTCAGATGCCACATAATTATGAATTCAATATTCTTAATAATTCTAAGGCTATTAAAATTATTTACTTTATATTGGATGAGTTTTGGGAACTTGTATTTTTTTAAAAATGGCCCACTTTATCTGTCAAACTTATTTCATAGTTATTCACATTATTACCTTATTATCCCTTTAATGTTCACAGGGTTAGTAGTGATATCCACTGCTATATTTCCTTTACAGTGATAATTTATGATCTGTTTTTCTTTGCCAATTTTTGTTAAGTTTTGTCAGTACTGGGAATTGAGCCCAGGAGTGCTTTACCTCTGAGGTACATTCCCACCCCTTTTTATTTTGATACAGGATCACACAAATTTGCCGAGGATTTCCAATCTTCCTTCCTCAGTCTCCCAAGTCACTGAATAATCCCAGCATGGCCACTACTCCTGGCTTTCTTTGTTAATATTGCTAGAAGTTTTGTCCATTTTATTGATCTTTTAATAGTGGTTTTTTGGAACCAGCTCTTTGATTGACTTTCTCTACTGTTCTTCTGGATTTGATTCCACAAATTTCTTTTTTTATTATTTTATTTATGCATTATAATTATACATAAAAATGGGATGCATTATGCCATATTCATGCATGTTACAAATTATGTAATATAATTTGATCAATATAATTCCTCAGTACTTTTCCTTCCCCTTTCATCCTCCCTACCCCTGATCTGCTTGCTGCGTTCTACTGATCTTCCTTCTGTTTTTGTGTTGCTATTATTATTTTATTTTTATGGGTGCATTATAAATATATATGCATGTGGGGAACTCATTGATTACAGGAATTTATGACTTTAATAATTATTTATTAATTCCTTCTTTTGGTTTACTTTGGATTCACTTGGACTTTTTTGATATTGGGATGCCTATTTTTTATTATTTATTTGTTCTAATTAGTTACACATGACACTAGAATGCATTTTATCACATCATACATAAATGGAGTATAACTTCTCATTCTTCTGGTTGTACATGATATGGAATTACATGGGTCATGTTGTCATATATGCACATACAGTAATAATGTCTGATTCATTCTACTATTCTCCCTACCCCTATACCTGCTGCCTTCCCTTTACTCTCCCTCTACCTAATACAAAGTACTTCTGTTTTCCTCTAGCTCTCCCCCTTATTGTGAATTAGCATTTGCATATTAGAGAAAACATTAGGCCTTTGGTTTTTTGGGATTGGCTTATTTCACTTAGCATGATATTCTCCAGCTCCATCCATTTGCCTGCAAATGCCATAATTTCATTCTTCTTTAAGACTAATATTCCATTTTAATATATGACACATTTTCTTTTTCCATTCATCTTTTGAAAGGCATCTGGGTTGGTTCAATCGTTTGGCTATTGTGAATTGTTGTTCTTCTTTTCCTAAACTCTTGAAGTGCAACTTAAGATTGACTTCAAACTTTTTCTCTTTTTTTTGAGGTGGGGGGTACCAGGGATTGAACTCAGGGACACTCAACCACTGAACTACATCCCCAGCCCTATTTTGTATTTTATTTAGAGACAGAGTCTCACTGAATTGCTTAGTGACTCACTAAGTTGCTGAGGCTGGCTTTGAACTCGTGATCCTCCTGCCTAAGCCTCCTGAGCCTCTGGGATTACAGGCATGTGCCACTGTGCTTGGCTCTCTTGATTTAGCTGTATTCCATAAATTCTTATATGTTGTTCTTTTCATTGTCATTTGGTTCAATGTAATTTTCTATTTTTTCTGAAACTTCCTTCTTTACTGGTGGATTATTCCAAAGTATCTTTTTAGTATTCAAATGTCTAGAGATTTTCACGTTACCCTTATATTTTTGACTTCTAACTTACAAATCAATAAATGTTATACATCAAAATCAACAGAATCAAAGACAAAATTGATAGATGCAGAAAAAGCATTTGATAAATTTCAGAATCTGTTCATGATTCCATTATTATCAGGGAAAAACCTCTACCTTATTTCAATTATTTAAAATGTTTTGAGGTTAATTTTATGGTCCAGGATATAGTCTACGTAGTATGTATTCCATCACACATTCTGTACTGTTGGGTGAGGTGTTCTATAAATGCCTATTAGATCCCATTTGGTGAAGGTGCTCTTCTAAATCTTGCTAATTTTCTGTCTAGTTGCTTTCAATTTTTGAGGGAGCACTACTGAAGACTCCAAGTATAACTGTGGATTTTCCTATTTCTTATTTTAACTCTAGAAAGTTTTGTTTTTTGGTTTTATATTTTAGGATTCTTAGGTCTTCTTGAATATTTTTTAGAATTACATTTATTTTATCTATAGTATTTTTGAATACATGTATCAATTGTATAATTATATCAATTTTCAGTGCATTTTTTAGATATTACATACTTATCTCAGGCTTATAGTGTGGACATTTTACCTATCTAGGTGTACTGTACAAACATTACCTCCTTTAACGTTCTTTATCTGCTCCACTTTTGTATTATATTTGTTTTAAAATATTTCCTCTGCATATATAATCACATTATAACTTGCTTTAACCATCAAACACAATTGAGGAAACCTGAGAAGTGTATTGAATTTACCCATAATTATGCTCTTTCTATAGTCCTTCCTCCCTTCCTGATATTCTAAAATTCTTTTTTGTGTCCTTTCTATTCAGAGAACTTCCTTTAGCCATTCCTTTAGGGTAGTTCTTCTACCTTCAAATTCTCTTAGCTCTCTGCTGTTTGGGTTGCACAATTTCTGTTATAGCTTAAAGTTCACTTACTCTTTCTTCTGTCACCACCATTCTGAAGCTGAGCCCATATGCTGAGTTATTTTTCATTTCATTGATGTATCTTTCAGTTCTACAATTTTCATTTGGTTCTTTTTTATATCTTCTATGACTGCTGAGATTTTTATTTTTTCATTGTTTCAAATGTATTCCTAATTGCTCACTGAAGTATTTTATGACATCTGCTTTAAAATTCTTGTCAGATAATTAATAGCTGTGTCATCCTGTTGTTTGTTGATGGTCTTTTCTCATTCATGTTGAGATCTGCCCGCTTCTTGGTATGACAAATGACTTTTCAACTGAACCTGCACATTTTGTGTATTATTAGAATTTTCCCCTGAAGTACTATAGGATTGAACATAGGGGTACATTACCACTGAGCTATACCCCCAGCCCTTTTTATTTTGATAGAGGATTTTGCTATGTTGCTGTGGCCATCTTCAAACTTGAGATCCTCCTGCCTGATTCTTATTTAAATATTCTATTATAACAGGCTTCCTCTGATACTGCCATCAGAGGAGAAGAGAAGCACTGCCTTATTACTGTCAGGATGAGTGAAAGTCCGTGTCTCCCTCCACTTGGCCTCTATTGATATGAAGGAGTGGCAGGAGTGGGAGTTTAGTCACCTCACTAGATACTTGCTGACTTCACCCAGGCTGGATGGAGAGGGATGTCTCATTACTGTTTCTATATGGCTTCCACTGTCACTGGAGTGTGGTGATGAAAATCCAGGCCTATTTTGATACTACTACTCCAGTGCTAAATGGGTATGAGACTCAAGGTGCCTCATATGGTCTCCATGGATACCACAGGGATAAGGGAGAGTATCTCATAATTGCAAGATGGACACTAAAGTCCAGCTCCCCACCTGGACTTCTGATCCAACCTCAGCAGGGGTTTAGGTGCTTCATTATGGACCAGTAAAGGCAGAAGTTTATCCAGGCTCACCATTTGGCCTTTTCTGGCAGGGATGGGAATGGGTCATGATTTTTTTTCTATAATGTTTGGCTGGAATACAGCAGTCACTATCTAGATCTTTGTGTTGTTCAGCTATCCATGTCTAGGGCTTTTGTCTGGGAAAAGCAAGTTTTTTGTGGGGACATCTTTTTTTCTTTTCATGATCTGTGATCATTGGTATTTTTAGGTTGTTAGTTCTATAATAACCATTCTGGGAATATATGATTAAAAAAATTATACCCCAGTGATTCATGACAATGTCATTCCTCAGGTCCCAAGGTCCCTATCAGGTCTGCTGCCTTTTCCCCATATTTCAGTCTTCTTATAATTCTTTTATACATAATATATTGAGTTATGAGCTGTACTCAGTGGAATACTACAAAAAAAATGCTTATTTCATTTTCTGGAAAGAAACATCATTTCTTATTATTTTAGTAGCACATAGTACTCCATTGTGTAAAACCTACCCTGGTAAGTTCAACCATTCACCTACATATGAGCAATTGAGATATTTACAGTAATTTGCAATTAAAAACAATGTTGCAATGTATATTTTGGTAAAATAAACAAACTTCACCATCTTGTCAATTTTAAGTGTATAATTAAGTAGAATTTGGTATATCCACAATCCTATGCAACCATTAACATTATCTAGTTCCAGAGCTTTCTCATCACCCCAAAAGGAAATCCCATATACATTAACTCCTCATTGTCTCCATCTCCAACTCCTTAGAATGTACTTGAATGCTTTCTATCTTGTGGATTTGCCTATTTCATATAAATGGAATCATACAGTATTTGTCCTTTTATATTTGCCTTCTTTTCCTTAGCACGTTTTCAAGATTCTTTCATGTTATAGTATGTATAGCAGCATTACATTCTTTTTATTAGCCAAATAATATTCCATTGCAAGGATATACCATATTTTGTTTATTCATTAGTTGTTTCATTTTATTTATTCATTTGGGTCATTTGTACTGTTTGGCTGTTGTGATTTCTGCTGCTATAAATATCTGTATACAAATATTTTGTTTAAACACAATGTTTCATTTTCCTTGGGTACACAAATAAGAAAGGAGTTGTTAGGTCATATGGTAACTCTGTATTTAACTACAGAAAAACTGCAAAATTGTTTTCAATAGTGCTGAACCTGCAATGTATTTTTACACTGTTGTTAGGGTATTTTCAGGGAAGATTCCTAAAAATAGAATGTCAATGCCAAAGTTAAATGCATTTTTAATTTTGTTACATATTACCAAATTTACCTCCATTTTAGTTGTAGTAATTGCATTCCCACTAGCATTGTATGAAAATTCTGATTTTGCTGTAGTTTCACCAGCAAAATGTATTTTTATACTTTAATTTTCATATATCTGTTAAGTGAAAAATAGTTATGTGAATGTAAGTTTATATTTGTGTAAGTTCAAGTGAGACTGAACATTTGTCATGTTTAAAAGCTATTATATCTCTTTTGTCAACTGTTCATGTATTTTCCCATTTTCTATCAATTTTTTTCCATATTAAGAGACTTTTATGTATTAGGGATATAACCCCTTGATATGTGTTGTAAATATTTTTTCCAGTTTGAGGATTGTCTTCTGAGATTTTAATTGTGTTTTTGCCATGTAAATATTTTCATCTTTATGTAATACAATCTATCAATTTTTATTTATTCTCTTGTGTCTGGATATTGAGTCATTGTTAGAATGCCTTTTCTTACAGTAAGATTAAAGAAGAATTTATCCATGTCTTCTTCTAGTAATTGTATAGTTTCAAATTTTACATTTAGATCTCTATTATATTTGGAGTTTATTGTTATTTATGTATAGAATGTGGTATGGGTTTAATTTATCTTTGTCTCAAGGCTAACCAGTTGTCCCAGGATCCTTAAAAAGTTCATTTTTGTTCCCCACCCTGTGATCTGAAATGCTGCATTTACTAAATACCAAAGGTTGATTTTTTTCATTTTTTAAATACAAAATCTAATAAGTATATGTATATTAAAATTAAAATCACTTAAATGTAGTAATACATGTATACATGGATATAAGTACCATTTTTCTTCACTTGAATGATAAACAAGAAACTACTGAAGGGAGGATTAGAAATAAAGATTGGCGATAGGTAAAAGGAAGACTTTCTTTTCATTCCTTATGGTTTGAAATTTTTACCATGTGCATGTATTATTTTATTTTTAGAAGTTAAAAATATTTAAAACAGTAGATATTTTTCAGTTCTTATCCTACTATCCACTCCTTCCTTCTTAGATCTCTTTCCTAGGAAACCATGAGACCCATGACCATTCTTTCTCAATCTGTTTTGATGTGTGACATTCCCTAGGGTGCAGTTGCACATGTCTTGTATCCCAACCAACTCAGGGAGCTGAGGTAGGACTATCCAAAGTTCAAGGTCGATCTCAGCAATCGAGCAAGAAACTTTCTAAAAATAAAAGTAAAAAGGACTGGAGCAAAGGACTTAAAATATACTACTATATTGACACAACCTACTATAGTGACACAACCACATCAATGTTTATAGCAGCTCAATTCATAATATATAAGCTATGGAACCAAACTAGGTGCCCATCAACAGATGACTGGATAAAGAAAATGTGCCATATATATAAAATGGAATATTAGTCAGCCATAAAGAAAAATAAAATTATGGCATTTGCTGGTAAATGGATGGAACTGGAAAATATTATGCTAAGCGAAATGAGCAAATCCCAAAAAACCAAAAGCCAATGTTTTCTGTGATATGTGGGATGCTAAAACACAATATTGGGGGGATGAGAAGAAGAGAAGTTAATTGGATTATACAAAGGGGAATGAAAGGAAGGGAGGGGGAATGGGAATAGGAAAGACAGTAGAATGAATCAGATGTAAATTTCCTATGTTCATATATGAATACACAACCAGTACAGCTCCACAGCATGTACAACTGAAAGAATGGGAAGTTATACTCCATCTATGTATGATATGTTAAAATACACTCTACTGTCATGTATAACTAAAATGAACAAATTAAAAAAAAGGAATGGGGCTGGCAGATCATTGGTAGAGCACCCCTGAGTTCAATCCCAGTACCAAAAAATAAATACATAAAGTAAAAATAAAATATTTACATGCTCTAGATTTCAATACTTGGAATAACATTCACTCTTTTCTTAAAATATTTCCTAGAGCCCTGGGGTTGTGGCTCAGTGGTAGAGTGCTTGCCTAGCATGCATGAGGCCCTGGGTTCGATCCTCAGCTTCACATAAAATAAAATAAAGGTATTGTGTTCACCTACAACTAAAAAAATATTTAAAAAATTCTGTAGACAAAAGTATTCAAACACATGATTTTAACAATCACTTGTATGATACTGAAAGTCAGTTCTCTGTTACTAATCCTGTTCTCTTTTCTCTGACCTCTGAAGTGTCACAGGCATAGTTAACTTAACATGTTACCAAACTGAATCTTGCTCTTCTCTTTCAAACCTGCTCCTCCTCCAGCCCTACCCAGCTCAGTAAATGGCAATTTAATCCTAGCAATTGCTCAGATTAAAAAAAAAAACTTTAGAGTCACCCTTGACTTCTCTTTTTCTTCCACACTTTACATATGATTTATCAGCAAATCCTATTGGCTTTGCCTTCAAACTGTATTTAGTATCTGACTACTTCTCACCATCTTCACTGTTAACACCCTCATCCAAGGTACAACAATTTCTTTACTACACTATTAGTCTCCTAATTACTCTCTCTGTTTCTACCTTGTCCTCTACAGCTATGTTTCACATAGCATCCAGAGTAGTTCTATAAAAAATAAGACAAATCATGTCCTATCCCTGCTTAAAACTCTACTTCTATATTAGCACAAAGTCAAAATCCTTCCAGAGGACTGTAAGACCCTCCTGTAAATCTACTCAGTTTTTTTTCCCATTACCTCTTTGAGTCCATCCATCTTCTATTTAGTCTTTTCCTTAACTCGCTCTAGCCAATCTGGCCTCCATGTTTGCCCCTGAGCATGATAGACAAATTTCTGCCTCAGGAAAATTCTACTAACATTTCCTCAGCCTAGAAAGCTCTCTCCCTAGATAGCTGAATGAATAAGTCAGTCCTCTAATTCCTATGAGTCTCTGTTCAAGGGCCATCATGTCCTGAGGTTTACCTCAGTTTCTTACTTCCTCATTTCATTACTGCACTAAAATGGCAAAATCACTTTCCAAACCTTCCTATTCCCCTTCTCTGCTTTTTCTTCTTAATGCTCATTACTTTCTAACATGCATTTTACCTCCTTTGAGTACTATTTTTCTACTTTCTGTAGAATATAATCTTAATACAAATTGTGTCCTCAGTTCATAAAACAATACCTAGCAATAGTGGGTAGTTGATATATATTTGTTTAATGAATAAATTAATTCATCAATAAATGACACCTGGGCTTTAGACTAGGGTTCATTCATTAAATTATAGCCTATAGGCCTATCACCTGTTTTATAAAGTTTTATTAGAAAATGGCCATAAGCATTTGTTTACATACTGTCTTTTATCTTGTTTACAACTATGGAATGAACTAGTTGTGACAGAGATCTCTGGCCTACATAGCCTAAATGTATACTATGTGGTTCTTCAAGAAAAATTTCACTGATCCCTGCTTTAGATTCATACAACTACATACAAAACATTGTTCTCAGGATAGCTTTCAGAAATCTCAAATCCAAACTGACCCAAAATGAGCTTTTCTCTATCTCCCCATAATTTTCTCATTCTGTATTTGCAAGGCGGGGGGTGGGGGGTCGGTTAACCAGGGATTGAACCCTGGGGTACTCAAACACTGAGCCATATCCCCAGCTCTTTATTATGTTATTTATAGACAGAGTCTAACTAAGTTGCTTAGGGCCTCATGCTGAGGCTGTCTTTGAACTTCTGATTCACCTGCCTCAACCTCCTGAGCTGCTGGGACTACAGGCATGTGTCATCATGCCTGACCCCTCATTCTGTATTTTGTACATGTATGAAAACCCCATTCACTGAGCCAGCCATGTCAGAATTTCAGGATTCAGAAATCTCCCTCTCACACATCTTCCACTTCCAATCATTCAGTTCTATGACTTTTACCTCCCTGTCACTCTCTCAACTGCCCCCGATTCAGACTACTATTTCTTCCTCATAATATAGCATTATTGTCAAGAAAATTCCAAATATTTTGAATTCCTCAACCACGCGGTTAAATACTTTTAGAACCTTGTCCCTGGTTTCCTTTAACTTCATGTCCTGCTATTTGCCCCTAGAACCACTTCATGTTCTACCACAGTGATTTTAGGCTCTGGGACTTTGTTCACATTTGCATCATCTTGAAATTTCCTTTCCTACATCTCTTTCTATTTCAGTTAGGTGTCAACTTGATTGGATTAAGGATTAGCTAGAAGTCTAGAAAAGCATTAATTTGGGTGTGTTTGTAAGGGTGATTCCAGAGGAGATTGGCATGTGGATCTGAGTGGAGTAGGTGGGGAAGAGCTGGCCTCAGTGTGGGCAAGCATTATCCAAATGGCTGGAATCAGAGAAATATAAAAGGCCAATTGGTCTCTCTCTGAGACATGGGGTCTCTAGATTCACTGGCCTTTGGATTCCAGTAATTACCCCAGGGCTCCATTGTCAGACTTTCTGCTTCAGATGAGTCATGTCATCAGCTTCCCTAGTTCTGAGGCCTTGGAACTTGGACTGAGCCAAGCTACCAACATCCCAGGGTCTCCAGCCTGAAGTTGACCTGTCCTTGAACTTCTCAAATACCATGATCACCTGAGTAAATTCTCCTAAAATTCCCTTTCATATATCTATATACATATTCTACTAGTTCTCTCTAGATAATCCTGACTCAAACAGTATCTAATATAGGTCATGCTTCTCTTTCAAGTACCCCTTCTGTATATTCCCAGTAACATCACTGAACCAAAATGACTGGTGATGAAGCAATACCTAGTGACTAAATAGCTTAACTCTTAACCAGGTTAATTGGATTTAAATATCAGTTCTTATTAAAAAATATTTTAATTGATACATAATAATTGTATGTATTATTGGGGTAGAAGGCAATAATTTGATGCATGTATATGATATGTAGTGAGCAAATCAAGGTAATTAGCTTTTTCATCTCTTTAAGTATTAATCATTTCTTAGCATTGGAAGCCAACAAATTCCTCTCTTTTAGTTCTTTGAAACTGTTCAGATTATGCTATGTACATATAGGAACATATTGCAGTGAACTGCAACTTTACATCTATCTACAACCAACCAGTTTTTAAAACATGCATGAATAGAAGTAAGACCACTAAAATAGAGGAAGTGGAACAGGGAGGAAGGAGGGGAAGTAAAGAAGCACTGGGGACTGAAATGGAGCAAATTATAATTCATGCATGTATGATTATGTCAAAATGAATCCTAACATTATGTATAACTATAACACACTAATAAAAACATAAAATATATAATATTTTATAAACTATAACTACTCTATTGTGCTGTAGAACAATATAACTTATTTGTGCTATCTAACTGTATTTTGCTACACATTATTCAGCTCTGTCACTTACTAACTAAATAAGCTTGGGCATGTGACCATCACACAGTAGGTGTTTATTATCATGTACTCATTTTAGCTGAATAAATTACTATCGGAGAAATCAAGTAAGTTGTTTGAATTTGACACAGATAATATAGCAAAGAATGCTAGTTGCTACCAAATATCCATTTTTTCCTTCTTTAAGTCTTAGCTGGGTAATACAACACTATAAAGAATATACCTTCAGGCCTCTCTTATCACTAGGTGTGACCATGAGATTAAATTCCAACAAATGGTATGTAAATGAAAGTGATATGTGTGACGTTGAGGTTATGGCCATAAAGGAAAGGGTTATAACTTCTATTTCCTTTCTTTCCTTCTTCTTGACTGATAAAATGTAGAATATATTCAACCATGGGGATGAAAGTATCACCTTAGGGATCCCAGAACACCAAGAAAGAAGGAACCTGACTGGGCATGGTGGCACGTGTCTGTAATCCCCAAAGTTCAGGAGGCTGAAGCAGGAGGATCCTGAGTTTAAAGCCAGCCTCAGCAACTTAGCAAGACCCTAAGCATTACAGTGAGACCCCATCTTTAATAAAATACAAAAAAGGGCTGGGGCTGGGGCTCAGTGTTTATTTTAAGTGCCCCTAGATTCACCCCTTAGTACCACAAAAAAAAAAAAGAACCTGAGATTCTGAACCTGTGAAATCACCTTACAAGCCTTGTACCATCTCCCTAGACTATTCTACAACCAAGAAATAAACAACTCTTAGGTTAAAACCACTGTATATATGTGGAATCTTAGCCTACCCTGTGTCCTACCTAATGCAGCTAGCACATGGCAATGCCTAGATGTGAATTGTGGATCCACCTAGACGTCATCTTCAAGCTCCTTACCCTGTAGACAAGTTTCTTATTGAATTAGGCTTCCCAAGAATGACAATGGCTGCCAAAAAGTTTAAAGTCAAGTGTAGTAAAAATATACAAGACATGTCAATAAATATGTGTTGTTCTAACCTGATTCCTGGGTTCATTTTCTGTCTCTCCCCTTGTTTTACCTTTTTCATTTGACCCAATTATCATATATGCTACCTTGTATCTTATATACTATATAAAAATTGCTACCTTAAATTCTTTTGGAATGAGATGTGGTTTAAATAAGCATATGCATTAATTTATTCATGGTTTTGATGGGATTCAGGATCTGTTACAATGAAATATGGCACCTTGGCATTTGAGGAAATAGCAGAAACAAGAAGGACTGAGATCTTCTCCTACACTTCTTCCCTGAAGTAGGCCATAAATGAATTCTTTATACTTTTATTACAGAGGTACCCTCCCTATACCTGGAAGAAATGAACATCCTTATCCTTGAAGACAGAAACACCAAGAAGAACCTAAATAGTCCTTGCCAAGTTCCCCTCATAAATTACCATTAGATCACACCCATAAGTCCTTAAGCATATTTCTTCAAAACTTCTGCATCAGACTTAGTATAAAAATGCACAAGTTTATCTGTTTCTTTAGGTCTTCACTTTGGAAGGCTCCCATCTCACATAAAACTTATTACAAAAATTTGGATGCGTTTCTTTTGTTAACCTGTCTTTGTTATAGGGTCTCTTAGTCATGAATGTCGTGATGGGTAAGAAGATTGAGCTCTTCTCCCATACAGTATCATTGTATGTATACCACTTTCATGCCTATCATTTCCTCTGTTTATGTGTCTGTCTCCATAGTACATTGTGAACTATTTAAAAGCAGACAGTGACTTTTTTTTTCAATATCCTCAACATTTAGCATCGTGCCTAATAATAAAATAGTGACATGCTCAAGCAATATTTTCTGAATGTATGAAATTCCCAGGATCAGAATCAATATTAAATGTCATTGTGTCACAATGGAATTTCCTTTCATTGTCAACTCAAGCCAAGGAGGAAAACACACAATAAACGCAGCTGGGGAAGTGTCACACATTTGGAGGAGTGATAGTAAGGATAGGAAACACGTACCTTGCCAAAGTGCTCAATTAGGATTTCAACCACAATGTTCTGGAATTTGATGTTCATCATGGCAGCCACAGTGTCCTCTTGAGCTCTCATCAGGGTGGGCCCAAAGATCACCCCCATGTTGGAAGGGGTCATAAGATTCTCTTTGCTATGCTCACATACACTGCCGGAAGAAAAAGAAAATGATAAACAAGATCTCCTCCAATACCCCCTCAAACCAAGTATGTTGTAGGTGCTACTGAGGGAAAAGGAACCTAAAAAGTAGAAGGAAATGAGAGTCCAACATATATATGTGAAGAAAAGGTACCAAAGGAAATAACTGAACAACAACAGAAGATGGCATAGAATAAAGAGCCAAAATGAGACACTGTGAATTTAGTTAGCAGTGCTAGTGGATTTAAGAGTCAGGGGAATAGAAGACTACCTTAAAAGATTTGGAGAGGCAAAGAGGGAAGCAAGAGGGCATTAAAGGCAGGAGGAACAACAAAGTATAGGAAGGACTATCTTCCATTTACTCTAGTCAGTAATCTGGCCCTTTCCCCATCCACAGAGAAGTAAAAATCTGAAAGAGCTAAAGAGGATCCTTAAGATCATTCCTTTATCATCTTCCTCTTCACAGAAGGAAAAAAAAAGGCCCAGAGAAGGAAGGAGATTTGCCTGAAGTCACAGTCAGTTAGCTAATGAGTAGATCTTGTAATCTCAGATTTTCTGGCCCTAGTCACTTTTACTTAAATTTTCTATAGTGGTTGCCTATCACTTAAAAGGAGAGCTATCTTTGCCATGGCAGTTAAGGTCTTCGGTTACTTTCTCCCTATTTATAGCCCATATGCACAGCCTAGACTATGAAGTTGACCTGGGTTTGAATCTTAACATGGCCTCTAACCAGTTGTGTACCAGGGAGTGTTAACTCACACTAACTTCTCTGAGCTTCAGTTTTCCCAATTGTTTAAATGGTACCTCTTTCAGAGAGTTTTGACATAGAGCTAAATTGTTTCAGCATGGTACCACATACTCTAGAAATATGTTATTACCTCTCCATTCTAGACAATGCTGACCTTTGACACTCTCATTACATTAAACTGCTTAGATTATGGTTTTCTGGCTACCTCAAGTCGTTTCAGACACACCTCCATAGTCCCTCTGCTTAGAATGTCCCCCTTCCTCATATCTAAAGAAGGTCAATTTATTCTTCCAGATACACATTCAAAGCAAACAGCCTACTGTTCTCAACTTAATTGGTACCATAGACAAACTGAGTTTTTTTTTCTGTTTACTTATCTCCCTCTCCTACTAGGTTATAAACAACTTCCGAATGTGTTCCTGGTACACAGCAGGTACTAATAAATTATTTTTGAAGGAACTGAGTTACTCTAATGCTGTTTTAAATAGTACTGGAAGAAGCCAAATAAAAGGTATGCAGCCCTTTGGTCAATTTGGCTATGGGTGTGGGGAGGTTAGAATAAGGGACAGGCCAGCTGCCCACTCTAGACACCAATTTTCCAAATCCACCCCAGCTAAGGATTCTAAGAGACTGACTCATCAACCAGCAAGTTCTTGACACTAAGTGGATAATTGAGGGGACAGAATCCTTAGACAAATCTTAATGAAGTCTGTTAAGCCCTTGACAATGGCTGGGTACCATTCAGATGGTAATAAGCAGTAACCACTCAGGGCTTTTGATATTGCTGGGCTGCTGATGGGTCCCTTTCAGCAGCTTAAATACCTCTGCAATTAACCTTTATTCTTTAGTGACAGATTTTTTTTTCAGATATTAAAATGGAAAAGTATCTCCATGCTGCCACCAAGTGATCTGTAAAGGCTAAAGTACTAGTGACAAAGCAAGAGCACTGGCTTATCTCCTTTTATGAGCTCTGAAGGGCACTGATGTTTGTTCAATGTTCAGCAGTTCACTGAATCATCAGACTTGCAAAGCAGTATAGTATTTTAGCTTTGAAGCCCATGTTCACTAAGGGTAAAACATTTAGTAAGATTACAGTTGGTGAATACATGGCAAAACAGGAGTTCACACCCACATTTGTTGGTCTCCAAGTCTCACAGTGGTCCCATGGCATCCTTTGCCTGTTTCTCTAGTTTCAAAGCTAGAAAAAAACAGTTTCTGTGGGAGCCTTTTAAAAGCCAAAGCCACCTACTATTTCTTTAAAGGAAGTTCCTTGTACTCATTTAAGATACTCCTCCTTCTTTGCATTCAAGTGAGTTTTGGAAGACTAACTGTTCTTTGCATGTGTCATTTCTCTTATTTTTTATTTTTCTTGCAGTGCTGTGGATGGGGGATTAAACCTATGAAATTATGCATGCTAGGCAAACGCTCCATCACTGAGTTACTTCCACAGTCCTATACATTTTGAATACCTTTCTGAAGTGTGTCACACTTCATATTGTAAGGAAACAAAACAAATGAAACCAAAAACAAGGGTATAGTTAACAGTGAATTAGGGAAAAGAACTGTTAGTCCTCCATTCCACATGGACTGGAGCAAAGGCATACAACTTCAAAATTGAAATTTGAAACAAAGGAATAGGTATCTAAGGTCACTGGGGTTATACCCTTGAGGACTATATCTTATCCCTAGCCCATCCCCTTCCCATCCTCTCTTCCCCACTTCTTCACAGACGCCATGAGCTAGTACCTGTCCTTCACCACACGTTTCTGCCATGATGTTCTGCCTCATCTCAGACCAAGAGCAATGAAGCCAGATGATCATGGACTCAAATTTTGGAAACTTTGAGCCAAAATAAATCTTTCCTCTTCCAAGTTGTTTATATCAGGCATTTGTATCAGGCATTTGTCACAGTAGCAGAGGGAGAGGAGTTTCAAAAGAGTCCCTGTTACACCATCACACTCTTAGGGATGTAACATCAAGATAGCTTCTTCTAGTTTTAGTAAATGACCTACAGAATTCCTAGATCATCTCTTAGCTAACTCTGATACAATATTTGGCAAAACACTTGGGAGTGGTGGGGAAAAGTTAGAAGCTTGTGCCATTCCAAAAGGAGCAACCACTACTCAACTCCAGCTGATTATGACCATATGGGCTGCAGGTCCAGTGTGGCCAAACTGCCTCATTTCTGAAATCTATATTTTGATGAAAACTTTGAATTTCTTGAATTTTGGTGTTAAGCCATGTATATTTCAAAATAGTCCAGGAAAAATGAAATATATTTGTCTCCATCTGGTCCCTAGACTGCCAGTTTGAGACACCTGATTTAGAAGCACAAATGGCAAAATGGTGGGAGGCTTTAGGGTTCAATAATTTTAAGGATTTTATGTATTCTGACTCCTAAATAAAGACACCACCTCAACTCACATTCTGAGATTCATTACTAATATACTGTATAGCTCTGGGACTATCTGTCTTCATTCTTAGATATCTGGTTCCTCATGTATAGAGTAAGAGTTATTAAATGATGTAAAGAAACTTCTAGCTCTGCCATTCAATGAATGGCTGAGTCTTATTCTTGAAGTTAATGGGAGGAGTATTGCACCTTATTAAGTTTGCTTGTACTCTCCACTCTACATACACACACACTCATACACACACATACACATACACACACACCAAAATAAAATTTAAAAATAGCTGGAACTAGAGCAGACTTTCAACCCAACTGTGGGAAACTTTGAAAGAGAAATGACTTGTTTCCTTTAATAAATAATTTTCAAGAAAAAAAAAGAGAGGGGTAAAGAGAAAATATTGGTAATTTGGTAAAAATATAGAGTCCCTAATTCTATACTACATCAAGTCTGGGCCCCTGGCTTTTTTGTTTGTTTTGTTTGATTTTTGTTTTTGTTTTGTTTTTCAGTACCAGGGATTGAACCCAGGGGTGTATAACCGCTGAGCCATGTCCTCATCCATTTTTATATTTTATTTATAGAGATTCTTGCTAAGTTTCTTAGGGCCTCACTACATTGCTGAGACTGGTTTTCAATTTATGACGCTCCTGCCTTACCCTCCCAAGGCACTGGGATTAGACAACACCCAGGCTCTGTGTTCTTTACTAGTCTTCCCAGTAATTCTGGTACACACTAATGTCTAAGAACCACTGCTATAGATCAGGTATCACCAAACTAAAGTACTGATACCAAATCCAGTCCACCATGTTTTGTACTACTTGTTTCATTGGAACACGACTTTCCCAGTGACTAAAATGGCTCATTTCATGCTATAATAGTAAAATTGAATACTTGTGACAGAGGCCATATTACTCACAAGGCCTAAAATATGTATTTTTCTGATACTTTACAGAAAAATTTGTCAACCTCTGTTAGAGATTAAAGAAGTCTTCAAAAACATTTCATCAACCCAGGCACAGTATTATGGATATGTAATCCCAGGTACTCAGGAGTTTGAGGTAGGAGGATCATAAGTTCCATGTCAGCCTCATCAATTTGGCAAAACTCTGTGTCAAAAAAAAAGACTGGGGATGTAGCTCAGTGGTACAGAGCCCCTGGATTCAATCCCCAGTACCACACACAAAGAAATCATTTCATCAGATTGTTATGTGTATATGCAATTTGGATCTTGATTCAAAGAAAATTTAACATATTTGAGATCACTGGAAATTTGAAGAGAATATTTGATGATATTAAATAATTTTATTCATTTCTAAATAATTTTGTTGTAGCTATGTTTATACTTATTGGCTCAAGACAAACTGATATATTTATGGATTATTAAATAATTCATTCTAAAATAATTCTGATATTTTGAATATTTTTTCAAAATAATATGGGAGAAGGGAAAATAAATGGGATCATGGATAAAACAAAACAAGACTGGTACTGTTTTAACAATATTTAAAGCTGGATGATAGCACACGAGTTCTTCATATTATTTCCTCTATTTTTGTATACACATATTTGAAATCTTACATAATAAAACATCCTTCAAAAGGAAAATAATAATAATGAATGGGAGAATGAGTCAGAGTCACAAATGAGCAGTCTTCTCCCCACCTAAGGATGGTGCCCTTTGTTCAGGGCAGACAGTTTTGGCTTTCTCTCCTGGTGTTATATTATCTGTAATTTACTTTAAATACTTCAATATAGTCTGTGCAATGTCCTGAACCTCTCCAATGCCATCAATGGTAACCACAGCATTAATTTAGATACCACTAAGAAAGAAAAATAATTTCATTGTCAAATCATCCTGTAATATTTTTGAAGACATTTTAAGTAGAAAATAAACTGAATAATGAACATAATATAAATGACTATAATATTAGCAGCTATTATCAAGTTTATGCATGCAGAGACTATGATAATTACAAGAAAACAGCTGCCTGACAACAGTGATTTTAAGAAAGCACTGATTTTAAGATGCATCCAGAGTTTGGATGACAATATCAAAAAGAAAAATGTCCCAAGAACTGATAAAATTTCGTATATGTTCTTAGTCTTCATGTGTACTGTAGGACTCTTTATATGTAATTGTAGCATTCTAATCATGAATACATGCTTACATACTACAAGTGTAAGTAATTAGTACTTCAAAGACTAATTACAAGCCAGATGGACAACTATAAGCTTTAGCTAACTTCATCTCTAGTCAAATCCAAATCTCCCTACCCATTACCATGTTAATTATCATGATAGACAGTAAAAATGATTTCTCAGTGCCAAGATGTGTTCAAGATATATGGACTGCCTGGGACTGCTGTATAAAATCTCCCAGGCTCGCATGAACAGTGTTGCAGAATACAGTATTAATTGATGTTAACATTAGTAAGATAGATAAAACAATATTATGTACTTTAGATATGAGGGAACATAAGGTACACACATCACCCAAGATTTGCTCCAGTCTAAAGACAGTTAACTTGAATCCATTTGCCTTTAGATATAACCTCTACTTTACAAGAAATGCAGGCAATAGAGGAACGAGCTGAAAAATAATGAAGAAAGCAAGTGAAACTAATAGCAATCTGCAGGACAACAGGTCTTGTCAACATATCAATGTCATGAACAGGTGTGGGAGGAACTATACTAGATGAAAAAGATGAAAAATGACCAGTAGTTCAGATAACACTTATAATGTATACTTTTTGTGTCAAGTAGCAAAATGTTAATATGACCTGGAAAGGTAGAAATCATTGAACTGAAAAAGGTAAGTTAAAGAACACCACAATCTCATCTTAGTAAAAAAATATGTAAATATGTGTCTGTACACATAAACACATATACATAGAGAGAGTTGTGAAAGAATATGTATTATATATGCCAGTGGTGATTATTCAATGTTGGAAATAGAAAGCTTTTAATTTTTGAAGTTCATTTTTGTTTTTGCTTTTCTGTATTTAATAATTTCTACAATGCACAGTATTGCTTATGAAATAACAAAAGTATTATTACAAAAATAAGAAGAATCCAGTAAGCCTAATGGCCCACAATCTTTAGGATGGTAGCCCAATTCTAAGATTATGACAGATTCTTACATTTGCAGCAAAGCATTTAATTGCCTGACTCCGAGTTTGTCACTATATTATTATCTCATCTGCTTTGAGGGAAAATTTCAAGGAAGATACTATCAGATCATCTGAAAGGATGGAAAAATGGGACTTCATTGAATTTACAGAACAGGTTACACAACTCTTTGTGTATTGGCTTACTGATAAATATATGTATAAATGGCAGAATGAGTCCTGAGGCTTGCTTCCATTATAATATACTAGTGAGATTGCTGGGGAGGTGAGGCTTAGTGTTCTCCTACCTCCGACTAATGGAAGTTATGGGTTCCAAAATAACTAGATAATTGGGAACTACAAATTGGCTGAGGTCACTTTGTTTCTTCCTGTTACTACCCTAGAAAACGGGCTGGTGGCGGGAAAACATCATGAAGGCATAGATATAATCTATAGATCATGCACGCAGCAGTTGGCAGGCAGGAAAATTATGTGCATTTTTAAAGTGCATGAAATTTCTTCTATGTAAATTTCCTAAATAGAACTATCCCTGCTTTGTAATTTACATTTTATCTACAACTTTGGTTATTATGGTTTTAAAATATATAAAATAATAAAAAAATGGTACTATCAGTATTCACTATCTAAACCTTGATTCATGAATTCACATTTTGCCACATTTGCTTTTTTGTTATATATGTTTTTTCTGAAGTTTTTGAAAGTAAATTAATTCCAACCTAAATACTTCAGCATTCATCTTCAAAGAACAAGCATATTTTCCTACAAAATCAGAGTAACATTTTCACATTTAAGAAAATTTACAGTACTTCCAATCTAATATCTAGTCCATATACAAATTTTCTCAAATGTCACAAAAAAATCCCTTATAATTAAGTTTTTCAAATCTGGATCCATTCGAAGTTCATGTACTGCATTTGTTTGTTTCTTTAGCCTCTTAGTGTAAAACCGTACCCCTACCACTTTTCTCATGGCATTGACCATTTTGATAAGTCCAAGCCAGTTGTCTCATAGAATTTCAAACATTCTCTATTTTTCTATATGTTTTATTGCCTATACACTGGAAAGGATTAATTTAAATCAGATTGAAAATTTTTGGCAAATATACCCCATAAATCATGCTTTGTACTTCTCACTAAATCATATTAGTAGGCAGATGAGATCAGTTCGTACTATTATCAGTGATGCTAACTTTGAACAATTACTTAAACTGTTGTCTATAACATGGGTTCATAGCAAAGATGCATTGTTTCCATTTGCAATTAGTAATTAACTTTTGGGTAATACACTGAAATTATGTGACTATCCTGTTCCTCAACACTCTCTTACCTAATAATTTTGTTCAATCTCTAAAACAGGGTGGTAAGGTTGCAAATTAGTGATTTTGCTATTTTTATATTTTCTCCTACATTTATTATCTGGTATTCTTATATAATGAACATCTTTCCTTCCTTTACCAACATCATGAGTTTTTGTGTATTTAATATGTCATAATCATATGATGTTGTTCATGTTGCCATCAAGTATTGGCCCTTTCAAGCAGGTTCTTGTGTCATTTTAGATATGATGCTATTAGTGTTTCAACTCTTTCTTCCTTTTTGGTAAAATTTAGCCAATTGAATTGTATACAATTTATTTTCCTTGTTCTACTCCTGGAGTCAGTCATTTCTTAAGCACCCCTGGTTCCTTTGAAAAGGGAACACAATTTGGAAACAAAGAATCAGGCACTAAATGTGTGCATTGCTTTTTGGGTAGAATCATTTCAAGACTGGTCCAATGAATACAGATTTGGACTTATTATTATATTTTTAAATCATAAATTCATATTGACATTCCCAATTTAACTTTAGTGTTATAGATTTTTTAATATCTTTAATTTTATATCTGTATTTATTTTTCCTTAGATGATAAATCTAATAACTTTAATACTTTTGCTTTTCTTTTATCCTTGTGAGACCTACATTTCAAATCATAATTATGTTGCTGTTAAAAAATCACCCTACTGGATGATGTTTTAAACTTCTATGGAGTTCTTCTTACTTTTAGAGTATCTTATAAAGAATGAGTCAGAGACTATGTTGACAAGTTAGTTGAAATAACTGTTTTCTTTATGTGATTATGTTATCAGGTTGATAAACATTTAGATTAATTTGTTTTTTGGTGTTCAATTTTAGGGTTTATAATATTTTCTTTCTGATTTAATGTTAGTTTTAGGTGTGAAAAACATCAATATGAGTTAAAAGTCAGATCATATGAGAGCTGGGGTTGTGGCTTAGTGGTAGAGCACTTGCTTAGCTTGTGTGAAGTACTGGGTTCGATTCTCAGCACCACATATACATAAATGAATAAAATAAAGGTCTATCAATATCTAAAAATATTTTATATCTAAAAATATTTTTTAAAATCATATAAGGAGGTAGACTTAAAGAGCAATCTAGCTCTTATCCCTACCCCTTCTGCATTATTCACCACCTAGTCCCTGTATAACCATTTTGTTTATTTTTATAACTTTTATTGAGATAAAGTTCACAAAACAATAAATCCCCCGTTTTAAAGGGTATAGTTCAATGGTTTTTAGTATATTCACAGAGTGATGCAACAGTCATCACTAATTATTCCAGAAATTTTCATTACTATAAAACGAAACCCTATACCCATATCATATACTCCTTACTTCTTCACTTCCCAGACCTTGGCAACCACTAATCTACTTTGTCTCTATCTCTACAGATTTATTATTTCATGTGAATGGACTCATATGTGGATTTTTATGTCTGACTTTTTCATTTAGCATGATGTTTTCAAGGTTCATCCATATGTTACCATCGATCAGTGCTTTATTCCTTTTGATGGCCAAATAGTATTCTTCTGTATGGAATATATGACATTTTGTTTATCCATTTATCTATTGATAGATAATTGGGTAATTTTCCACCTTTGGATAACTGTGAATAATGCTGCTATGAGCATTTTGCACAAGCTTTTCTATGGACATATATTTTCATTTATCTTGGATATACAGAACTGTGAGTGGAATTCTGGTTAGTCACTTTTTTATTTTATGAAATAAAACGAGTATGTGGATATGTAGAGTATTTCTATATTTTTGTTTTCTTCTATCATATTATAAATTTAGTACATTATATACCTGTTTTATACCTACCTCATTCTGTTTTTTATGACTGCACAAGACTGCATGGTCAGTTATACCTTTATTTATTCCACACATCCCTGTTGTTATATTTTCCAATCTTTTGTTATTAAATTTATGCTGCTTTGAAAGATCCTGTACACTTATTCTGTATTTGTGGAGATATGTCTTTAGAGTAGTTGCCAAAAGTGGGATTGCTACTTCAAAGGGTAACTGAATATGCAAATTTGTTAGGTATTTCCATCTCTTCTTCCTCTGAGACTTTAGTGAATCAGTACTGCAATGTATTAGAATGCCTGCTTCCCCATTGTCTTAACAACAGAGACTGTGCACTAGAATTTGCCAATAAATGGTAGCTCAGTGTAATATTAAGTTGTATCTTTATTACTAATGAGTGAGCCTCAGTATTTTTTATATACTTAAAGGCACCTGTCTTTCTATTTCTTTGATCTATCTGTTCATGTCTTCTTTTGTTTTAAGGATTTTGAGGACCAAGATTCTTGAAGTAAGCCAGGTGGCTAGCCTCTGGGTAGTTGGAAGCAGGCACCCAGTTACTCACTGCCTGCAGGGACATTTTCATGAGTCCTTGTTGAGTCTCATGTTGAGACACTTAGAAAGTCACAGCGAAAGTATTTTTAAAGATTATATGACCCAGTACTCTCAGATGAAGACATTGAGGCTCAAAAAATGAGAGGCATTTTCTTTAGGTCACATAAAGATTAGAGGGAAAACTGTAACTTGAACCCAAAATCTCTTTCCCCAGGGAAACTTCAAATTAACATGCATATTTTCTATTATTTATTTTATTTAATTTTTGCTGATTTCTCGACTTTTACTAAGATCACTACAAACTACATTTGGAGACAAAACATCGTTTAATGTCCTCTATTAGGCTAACATACAAACATTGGCAATAAACATAAAAGCTATTCTCTCGTCAAGTCTATTTATTATCTATATCAGTGTATATAACACTCATTAACTATGCAAGTGTTACAAAATTGAAAATCGGAGAAAGTCAGAGCTGGATCAGATATTTGGTGAGATATCATAGGAAGACCTGAGGTCCAAATGGACCGAGTGCTCAGAATTTATCACAGCGGGGTGCTGACAGGGTCATTAACCAGAGTTTCACCTTCACTAAGGACCTCAATTTTAGGTGTTTAAAGTCCTCTCCAAATAAGGTTGAAATGTCTGATGACTACATTTTTAATGAGGACAGCTTTATTTGCTAAATAAACGCATTACAATTCCTCTAAGCTTACTTTCACCATACTGTTTAATATTCCAGGAGAAGCCTTGAGAGTGACCTGCCCACTGAGAGGACTAACAGCAGAAATGAATCTAGAATCCATGCTTGCTGACTCCTGAACACAGTGCTGTCTGCATTTTATTGAACCAGGTAAATTCATCTTTATTTACAACACTAATTCCTCTGACCAGGAAGCACCACTGTGGGGCACAAGTGCCCCTTTCACCCACCTATCTCAGAGCCTTGTCACCAGGCTTACTCTCTGTAATGATGTTACCGTTACCAGGGCAAGAAGTTGATCAAAATCCTAACTCTCTCATTTGAGAGCTTCCTATGTGCCTGTGCTATAAACTTTACCTGTGTTCATGGGTTTGTTTTGTTTAGTTTTGCAGTACTGGGTATTGAAACCAGGGACATATACATGCATAAGCAAGCACTCTACCACAGAGCTAAAACCCCAGACTTTTAGTTCTATTTTGTTTTGAAACAGGGTCTCACTAAGTTGTGCAGGCTGGCCTTGAACTTGCACTTCTGCTTCAGCCTGCCAAGTAGCTAGAATTACAGGCATGCACCACCATGCCAAGTTGGCATTACTTAATCTTTTTTTGTTTTTGTTTTTTTTTTTTTTTTGGTACTGGGGATTGAACCCATGAGTACTTTTCCACTGAGCTATATCCCCAGTCCATTTTAGGTTTTCTTTTTGTTGTTGCTATTGTTTTCATTTTGAGACAGGGTCTCACTAAGTTGTTGAGGCTGATCTTGATCTTGTGATCCTCCTGCCTTAGCCTTCTGAGGAGCACTACCACACCTATATGGCTGTGTTCATTCTAATCCACACATCAGTCCTTCATGGTAGGCATTACTATTCTCATTGTAAAGATGACAAAACAGAATCTCAGAGGAGTTTGACTAAGATTACCCAGCTAAATAAGTTATAGAGCTAGGATTTAAAACCAGGTTTATCTGGCAGCAAAACCTATGCCCAGTACAACTACCTGAGTGTTACACTTCAACTAAGACAATCCAGCTACATGATGACTCTGAGAAGATACATACAAAGGTAAAGGCAAAATCAGCAACCTCACATAGCACTCAGGAAGCAGTTGGGAGCTGAGAGGCATAAATATGTGACCCTACATGTGACCCAGTCCTCCAATAGTAACTCTTTCTGAAAATCACACAGTTACTTACTTGACCAAGTGTCTTATCAGAAGTTCCAGCATCTCACGGTTCTTTTCTGGTAGCTTATAAACCAGGGAGTGAATAGCTCCCAGCCGATAATCCAGGTTATCAGACTCTGTCAGAAAAAAGAGTGTGAGAGATGTTTGGCTTTCTGGGCAATTGGATTGAACAAACTCTCTCTCTCTCACACACACACACACACACACACACACTCACACACACATACACACAAACACAGATGCAGAGAAGACAAACAGAGACATAAAGAAAATCAAAAGTTGAAGAGATAAATAGGTACAGAGACAAATAGAGACCAAGAAGAAAGAAAGAGAACAAAAGACAGAGAGAAAAAAACAGGCCTAGTAAGATAAAGAAAATAGAAGATAGAAGAGAAGGAAGAGACGATAAGGCTGTTTTAAAGGCAATCAGAATTTTGGCCACAGCAGATTGTTCCTAAAATGTCCCACATGTATACCTCTGTGTGACAACCGTTTCCCACCCACCTTCCTTGTAGTACTGTTGCTGCCTCTGGGTTCTTGTGAAAATCAATAAGGGAGCACAGAAGCACTGAGCAAAGCTCCCTTGCCTCAAAGATCAGTTAAGCGGTCAAGACCCCTGAATCCTTATCATTCACTACACAGGTCACAGTGTAGGATGAGGGCTGTGTACAGGCAGGAGAGACAGTCATAAACTGGCCTCGTCCAAAATGGTTAATGCTTCTTTAAAGGCAAATCTTTGGGGTTACTCTACATGTCCTTGTTCACATGGACTCCTCTACCCTTACCCTCATTTTTCTTATGTAGAAAATATGATGCTTGTGCTAACAGATTAAGACTAAGGACTCACAACATAATTGCAAAAGCATTTGAAAAGGCAAAGTACTAAAGGAAGCTGAAACACAGCTGTAATGTAACCATTTTGCTGTTCCTTGGTAATATGAGCCAATTCTCTTGTTTTGAAGTAAGAGATAATAAATAAATAAACCAAAGTCTTTATGCCTGTCATATCCCTCAAGTTAGCCAATTTATTCCAACCAACTCAACTAAAATTAGTTTATGAAAAATCATATAACTCTTGGGATAGCAAGCAGGAATATCCTCATTTGGCAGTGGGAAAAATTTGTGTATGTGTTTTTGGTTTTTGTCCCGCAAGTAGTTTTCAAGACTTATTGTTGTATACCTTACTAAGAAACCATGACAACACATTAACTAGTAACATAAATACTTACTGGCAGCAGAGACCAGCTCTTTGTGAAGCCTATAGGTCATGACAGGTTCAGAAAGATTCCTGAAATTAATGAAGACTGTAAGTTCCTTTGGGGAGGGTGTAGCCAGACCTTGGATTCTCATTCTGTGGACCATGAGGGCAATGTTTCTGAGCCCCCAGCTTAGTGTGATTGCATACATCTTTCTCTTTACCTGAGACTTTATCAGGCAATACAAGTTGCTAGTAATTCAACAGAAGTCCTGGAAAAACATAAACTAAGGCTTCTAACGAGGTCTCTGATTGCTACTCAAAGAGAATGGAAGTAGAAATAAGCCCTGCAAAGTTCAAAAAGAGGCATGCTCTGAATGCTACCATGAATCCCTTACGATCTGATATATGCATAGAATTTCCAAGTACTCTTGCATCTGTTTTTCCTTTTCATCTTTCCAATGACCCATCAGGTGAAACAGTTATTCAAATCCTTATTTAATTTAAGAAGAAACTGAGATTCAAATGTTCTCCATTTAGTCAAAAAATATGGGCTGAGTACTGACTTGTGCCTGGCATCATGCCAGATTTTGGGAATCCAGAGATGACAGTATAGTCCAAACCTCCAAGGAGCTAAGTCTAGTAGAGGAAAGCATCATACACAAAATTTTCCATACAGTGGGACAAGAGTAAACAATAAATATGTGTGGTGAGGAAGGAAGTAAATAATAAAAATAATAATAATAATAGCAAACTTTGCATCATTTTAAGTGATTTATATGCTTTAACTCATTTAAATCTTATGATTACCCTGTGAGGTAGGTACTATGATTATATCCATTTTATAGATGAGGAAACTGAGACCTACAGCAGATAAAGAACTCGTCCAAGTTTACGCAGCTAAGAAGTGGCAGAACCAGGCAGTCTGCCTCTAGACTCCCTGCTCTCAATTACTATGCTACATGACCTGCCACTATTATTGCAGCAATCCCGGGGAAACAGGTAATGAAGACCAGGACAGAAATAGTGGAAATAACATAGAAAGGCAAGGTGAAGAGGGTGCTCTGAAAGACACACTAAAAAGAGAATCCCTTTATTGACTGGTTCTGATGGTGAGGGATGGAGTAATTTGGTTTGGGTGAGTAGATAGAATAGGAATGGATTAAGAGGGAAGAAGAGAGGCTAAAGCAGAGGGACATGTCTATTAAAAAGTTGGAACCAGAGCCCTTGTAGGGCTGAGAAGCAGATGTGGAAATAATGAACCCAGAATGGTGGTTAAAACCATGAGAATAGATGTTCCTGCTCTAGGAGACATGTCAAACTGACAGTCAAAAAGGGCTTTCTAAAAAAAAAAAAAAAAAGGCTTTCTGACATTTTTTCTTCTTTTTTGTCTAGTACAGTGTATACAAGTGAAATGGAATTGAATCAAAATAAGAAAAGTTAAGCTATTTCATATAAAAATCTGTATTTCTATCTTTGTTGAAAAATGTTAATGATCTGGCTCCATCAGACCACGTGGATGGTTGCAGAAGTAAAGAACATTACTGTTTATATATAAAGAAAGGGATTGCTATGCAAATAAAGGTTCATTATACAACACATTTAATATGAAAACAGACTACCTTGCTCATTTTCATTTCCTGGACCCCACAGATATTTGAATTTTCCATCCCTCAGTGTAATGTAAAAGGAACATGACCCTGTGAAATATCAGGTAGAAATTTCATAAAGGGGATGGCCAAGAATGGCTAATGAGGCAAAAGAAAAAAAAAATCAAGTGATACTGCAAAATCCAAAAGATAAGAAAGTTTTAAGGAAGTCTTGTTACCAGTTTAAACTCTACAGAGAAGTCAAGTAACAAAAAGACTAACATTATCCTCTGTATGCAACACTGAAGGAGTCACTGGTGATCCTGGCAAGAATAGTTTCCATTGAACAGTGGAGGTAAGAGTCAGATTAAAATGGGATGAAGAGCAACTGGGGGTTAAGAAGTATATACAGAACAAGTAGAGTATTGATACAGAAGCCTGGCTGGGATGGGGGCAAATATATTTTGTCTTGTGAGATGGGCATAAGCTTTGGGGAACCATGGGTAGAATGTTACAGTTTAAATATAAGATGTCTCTCAAAAGCTCATGTATGAGAAAATGCAAGAAATTTCAGAGGTGAAATGATTGGGTTATGGAAGCCTAAACCTAATAAGTACATTAATCCACTGATAGGAATTAACTTGGTAGTAACAGTAGGCAGGTAGAGTGTGGCAGGAGGAGGGGGTGTGACCTTGGGGTCACACGTTGTCCCTGGTGAGCACAGCTCTCCCTGCTTCCTGATTACCATGTCCTCTGGTACTTTCCAATATGTTCTCCCACCATGATATTCTATGTCATCTCAGACCAAAAGGAATGGAGGTGGCCAACTATGAACTGAGACCTCTAAAACTGTGAGTACCACATAAACTTCTTCTCCTCTAAAACTATTCTTTCCAGGTGTTTTGGTCATAAAGGCAAAAAATCCTGACAAAAACACTATTAAATGCCTTCAAAGAACATCATGCCTTCTTTCAGAGCACTTATTATTGTTTGTTATATTTGTATGATTATTTATCTTCTGTCTGTTCTCCTTACAATAAACTTTTTAAGGTCAGAGACCATATCTACTCTCAACTGTATGTTTACTGACTAATATTCTACTTGTCATAGAATAGGCACTCAGAAAATGTTAGCTGATTTAGAGATGGGCACTCCTGGAATGACAGAGCCAGTTAAATAAAAGATACAAAAGAGAGAAGTGGGTGATTTCTATGGTACTCTCCTGGAAATGTTAGAGACAAAGGGTGATTTAAAAATCCAGAACACAGAAGGAAACCCACTCTGGGAATACTGGTATCTTTGAAAAATCTAAAAGGTATTGATCGGCTGTACAAATTAAAAGTCCACAGATGAGAGAGTCTGAAGAATGAATATCTCTTACTGGGGGTGTTGCCCACTCAAAATTTCAGGCATCTCATTTTTCAAAATGGCAATATTATTAATTAAGGGATGAGCTAGGAATGATATAGGGTGGAAATGGTCTTAACCTATAAATACCTTTGAAAACATTGACTCTTTTTAAGGAGACACAGTATCAAATATTCTTACTATTCTCATCATCACAAATCTTTTGAAAGTACTCACAGAATATTGCTCTCTGTTTTTATTAAATTACCCAACAACCCCATAAAGGCCACAGTTCCCAGTAATAGAGGGCAGGGGAAGAAGACATCCCACTGCCAGCAACCCAAATAAGAGACACTAACTTTCAAAAAATACATGATATGATCATGGATATTATTTAATGGGGTAAAAGAGTACCTCAGTTTCCTCATCTGTAAAATGGATACTACATCACAGATGGTTCTCAGTTATTGGGAGAGAAAACAATCACACATTCAATGTAAGCAACTAGTACATTGCCTAGCATAGAATAAACCTTCCTATAGCACTTGCTTTCTTCTTTGGCAGATTCAGGAAATATACTTGTGGAAAAAGTAATCAAGATGATGTTAAATTCTAAGATGATGATGCTGTAACAGAAGATCACTTAACAGAGTACCATCGACCCAATCTTTTTGAGATTAGTAATATGATGCCAAAAGAGCATGACAATTGAAAATAAGACATTTTAACATATAAAGTATGGTGGCACATAATATGGGGCATAAATAGTTAAATAAATCCATAAATGGATTTTAAATATATATTTATCTTGGCTGAGTGCAGTGGTGTATGCCTATAATCCCAGCTACTGCAGAGGCTAAGGCAGGAGGATTACAAGTTGGAGGCCATCCTCAGAAACTTAGTGAGAGCTTGTTTAAAAAAATAAAATAAATGGGCTGGTGATATAGCTCAGTTGGTAGAGTGCTTGCCTCCCATGCACAAGGCCCTGGGTTCAATCCCCAGCACTCCCCCTAAAAATAAATAAATAAAATAAAAAAGGCTGAGGATGAAGCTCCATAGTAGAGCAATTGCCTAGCATGCATGAGCCCCTGGGTTTGATCCCCATACTAAAACAAAACAAAACAAAAATATATGTGTGCTTGTGTATGTATGTATGCATACATACACACACATACATACATATATATAAAATCACCTTAATATAAATTTATGCCAATAAAATGAACAATATGAATACGTTGTCACTGTACAGTCCAAATTTGAATATTACTTTTTCTTACTGCTACCACTTTATTTAGTTCTAATAATTTTATGATTATATTTTCTTGATTTGGTTTTGACTTTCATCATACATTTTAAGGCATGTATACTCACACACACACACACACACACACACAATTATTCTACCCAAATACAATTTGACGTTTTAGAATGGTTTTTATCCACTAGAATATGTTAATAATCATGAATTATCACAAATTTTGATTTTACTAGTGAACCCATCATGACACTAACTTTATCTGCGAGCAGTGGAAAAATGACTTCAATTATTCCAAGAACATCTTTTTAAATAATGTATTTTTTAAAAAACTTTTTTATTAACAATTATAATTTCCATGTTTCTTTTGCTTAGTTTTTCAGATTTAAAGAAAAGGTCTTCTAATGTGCCTCCTTCTTTGACAGAAATCCTCTTCATTCTTTTTTTTTTAGTTAGCAATCATGTCTAACTTTCTAAAACTGTGTGTTAGCTCTAATTCCCACCCAAATTTCATTAACTATGAAGAGCAAAATCCCAATTCAAAACAGGCATACCTGAGGTAGAATTTCAAGGAGCTGGTGATTGTCTTAATGTCCCAGTCACTATTATGAAAATCAACATCTCCTGGGCATTTGGGATCTATTTGAGAAAAGTAAACCAAAAAAAGTTAATCTTCACAGAAGCTTTACCCTTTACCCCCTTAACAAAATGAAGTGAATTCATTAAAAATTGGTTATTCAAATGAGTTTTCAAGAGATCAAAATGTTACAAAAAGAAAGTTTGATATTTCAACAAGTCCCTTGCATTATGGTCCAGCATGTAAGAAGCTTGGAAGTCACCTCTTTCATTCACACTACAAGAAAAATATCTGAACACACTGAAAATCCACTCTTTATAGATTCATCATAGAACTGATAGACCTGAGGGTGATGGGGAAAACTGATGCTCCAGGTCAAAAAAACTAAAGATATACAGAGGCAGAAACTGAGAATCAAAACTTATTGCAGCAGAAGCCCAGGGTCAAAAATCTCCTAAGAAGTCAAAAGCAGGACAGGAACACTTAATTTGTAATGGACAAATTGTTGTAGGCTCAATATGTATGAGCTTGAGAGTTAAAAACTCCTGATCCTAGGCAGAACCCCAGTTTTTTTTTTTTATTTTGTTTTCAGGAACCCTAACAGGTCCTTACAGTAAAGATCTGAGAATAATCCTCCCATTCTTCCATGCTTCTGGCAGGGCAGAAGAAAAGCAGTCATCTTTATGCCCAAGCTTTCTATTCTTTTTAACAGTAGAAAGAGAAACTGAAGGGAAACTACCTTACTGCAGAACCCTGATCTACTAGTTTTACCACAACCTAACTAATCTGGGTAAAGAGAAATATTCTACTCAAGATACTTCCTGTGTCTCCTGAAGAGGAAAAAACAAAACGAAACTGAGAAGCAGTTGGAAAAGTCAGAGGCCAGGGCCCAGCTCACTAAAAGAGATATGATCACAGGCATATAGAATATTTTCCCTCCCATGACACCTTACCACCACATCAAATGGGTTCCTGTATAATAACAGAAAAATATGACTAAAAGTTGTACCACTCAGAGAGAGTATCTATGGAAAATCAAAGATAATAGAGAGGAACAAAAACAAGAACACTAGAGGAAAACTTAGCCTCTTTCACCTACAGTTACAGCAAAGAGTAAACACTGGCTAAACCACAGCCATATAAACATAAAACATCACACTAATGGCCTATGTACCTACATTCCTTTTACCTATTAAATTATATCTAGCCTGCAACAAAAAATGAAAAGGCATACTAAAAGACAGAATACATAGTCTCGAGATGCCAGTGAACATCAGAAACAGATTCAGATATGGTAGCAATATTATCAGAATTATCAACCCAGTTATTTAAAACAACTATGATTAACATACTAAGGACATGGATAAAGTGAACTACTTCAAAGAGGAAATGGATAATATAGGAGAAATATGGAAACTCTAAGAAAGAAACAAAAGGAAATGCTAGGAAAAATAAACACCACATAGAAAGGAAGAATGAATTTAAGGGCTCATCAACAGACTGGGCACGGCTAAGGAAAGAATTAATGAGCTTGAAGATAAGTGAACAGGTACTTCTAAATCTGAAATGCAATGAGAAAAAGAATGAAATAAAGAACAGAATATTTCAAAGTTATAGGATTATCATGAAAGGTAAAATATACATGTGATAAGAATACCAGAGGAGATGCAAAATAAAAAGGAAAGAAATATTTGAAGCAATAATGACTAAGAATTTCTTGAAAGTAATGATAAATGTCAAACCACTGATCCAGGAAATTCAGTGAACCCCAGGCAGGATATATACTAAAAAGTCTATATTGAAGTATATTATATTCAAATTTTTATACCTTTATTTTTTAATTTAACTTAATTTTTTATTTGGTGCTGAGGATTGAACCCAATGCCTCACAAGCACTATACCACTGAGCTACAACCACAGACCTCAAAATTTTTAAAAAATTCAAAGAAAAATGAAAAATGTTGAAGTCAAGGAAGGGAAGAAAGCACCTTACTTATAGAACAGCAAGGATAAGAATAACATTGTACTTCTCTATAGAAGCCATGCAAGCAAGAGGGGAGTGGAGTGAAATATTTAAAATGTTAAAAGAGAAGACCAACAATCAGGTGACTTTTAAACTTGCAATCATTCAGCAGCTATCCCCCCAGGCTGAAAGTGAGCAGTATGATCAGTATTTAGGCATTCGCCTCAGCCCCTTTTCTTGGTGTAGGGAAGAAAGAGCAGGAGATAAACTCTAGCTCTTAACTTCTTTGAAAGGAAAGAAGAAACTGGAACACATGCCTATGACCCCAACTTCTCCAGTTGCATCCCAAGGGAATGGCTTATATCCTATATGGCTGGAGGCAATAGTACAATTTAGCACTCTCTAATTTCATGGTGGCCATTAAGAACAATGAGAGCAGGATGGACAAACACAAACAGTTTAGAGACACCTAAAATCTCTGGCCAGGCTGATTGGGGAGGAATATCTCCTATAACAGAGCATTCTAACAAGACTGAGAGATGTGGTTCTTTTATCTAGTATGAAAAGGCTGAGATAAGGAAACAAAGGTTAAAAAAAAATAGAAGAATCAGCCATCATTTTAAAAATAAAACTGCTAGAGAAATTTCAAGAAACTGACCCTAAGGAAATGCAAATATTTGGTTGACCTGACAGGAAATTTAAAAGGACACTCATAAAGATGTTCGGCAAAGTAAAGCAAGGCATGAATGAACTGAGGATCTATACAAAGACAAAGAAAACATAAAAACTACCAAACAGAAAATCATGAAACTAAAGAATATAACTAAGATCAAAAGCTCAATAGTGATTCAGTGCCAGACAAGATCAAGTCAAACTTGAAACCAGGTCACTGGAAACCATCCAATCTGAAAAGTAAAAGAATAAATTTGGTCTAATGGATTAAGGGACTTATCAAACACCATCAAGAAGAATAATTCATACATTGTTATTATCCATAAATCATATTATATCATTGTATATTATGTATACTACCATAATGTGACAAAAGAGAAAAAAGGAATAGAAAAGCATATTTTAAAAAATAAAGGCAGAACACCAATTTTTATAGCAGCTCAATTCACAATAGCTAAGCTACAGAACCATCCTCGGTGCCCTTCAACAGGTGAATGGATAAAGAAAATGTGGTATATATACACAATGGAATATTAATCAGCCATAAAGAATAATGAAATTATGAATTTTGCTGGTAAATGGATGACTCTGGAGACTATGATGCTAAGTGAAATAAATCAATCCTAAAAATTCCAAGGCCACATATTTTCTCTGATAAGCAGATGGAAACACACAACACTTGCGGATGGGGGAAAGAACAGAAATTCATTGGATTAGACAAAGGAGAAGGAAGGGAAGGGAATGGGGATGGGAATAGGAAAGACAGTAGAATGAGTTGGACATAAATTTCCTATATGTATGAATACACCATCAGTAAAATTGCTCATCATGTACAATCATAAGAATGGAAAATCATACTCCATGTATGTATAATATGTCAAAATATTCTCTAGAGTCATGTATATCTAAAAAGAACAAAAAATTTTTAAAGAAATAAAGGCAGAAACTTTTTCAAGTCCAAGGAAATATTGGAAATCTAGATCTAGCAAATGTGCATTCTTTTTCTCACTCACCATCGTTTTAATTATCAGAATGTCTATTGTGACTGATCTAGTTAGGGACAAATTCTGAATATGCAGGAGTCATTACAACCAGGTAATAAATTGATTGTACTTGAGTAATCCTGGACTAAGAAGTTAATTGCTGGTTTTCTCTAGAGGGGAAAATGCATATAATACTGTAGGCAGGAAGATGAAAAAATGCTACCATGGATCTTGATATTTTATATAGAAATCTCAAAGGGAATTTTCTAAATTCAGGACATGCCTTCAATAAATGATGACATGATGAACTTGATTAAATTAGATGAAGCAAAAAAAAAAGTCTACATCCAGGAAATACAATAGACTTCTAAGCGAATGAATCCAAAGAGACCTACAACAAATCAAGCTGTTATAAGTTCAAGACAGATAACAGTGAAAGCTGAAAGAGAAAAGTGACTTGTTACATACGAGGAAACCTCTATAAACTATAAGTGGAATTTTTAACAAAAATCCTGAAGGCTAGAGGGCATGGGATATTACACTCTAAAAGTTGGAGAAAAAAGAAACAAATCTTGCCAACCAGGGAAACTATACCTAGCAATCCTGTTCTTCAAAAACCAAGGGGCGATAAAATTTTTTTCAGACAAAAGCTGAGGAAATTTGTAACCAATAGGCCTGCCTTTGTAAGAAATGCTAAAAGTAGTCTCTGATACAGAAGAAAAGGTTGTGAAATAACAAGAAAATACATAACAGTATAAAACTCACTGGTAAAAGGTTGTTACTAGCTTAAAATACCTTGTTTGGGAGTAAGTTTTTATATTCCATGTAGTAATCAAACATAAAACTCTTTGTGGATTCAAAAAAGATGAAAAGAAAGAATGTAAAGCATATTGCTAGAAAAACTATCAAACCACAAAGACAGTAAATGAATAGAGAAACAAAGATCTACAAACTAAAAAGGGAAAAATGATGAAATTGCAATAATAAGTCTTTACCTATCAATAATTAATTTGAATGTAAATAGGCTAAATTTTCCAATCAAAATACTTTGAATGACTGACTGGAAAATAAGAGTTCACAGTATGTTGTCTACAGGAAACAAAACTTCATGAACTCTTAGGATATAATAGAAAGAAAATAAAATGATGAAACAAGATACTCCACACAAATAAAAAAATAAAAAAAAACAGACCAGGGATAGCTATACTCATACCAGACAGAATAGACTTTTAGTGAGTAACTGTAAAAAGAGGCAAAAATGTTATTCATAATGATAATGTAATCAACTTACCAAGTAGTTAATAATAAATATGTATAGGCATATACCCAACATTGGATCACCTAAATAAAGCAAATATTAATAGAATCAAAGGGAGAGATTGATGACAATATAATAATAGGAGACTGCGACAGATCAATTTCAACCTTGGACAAACAATCAAGATAGGAAACCATTAAGGAAACATTGGACTTGAACAACACTTCAAACCAAATTGACCTAATAAAAATATAGAGAGCATTTCATCCAACAACAATAGAACCAATACTCTTCTCAAGTGTATATGGGACATTTACCAGAATAGATCAAATTAAACCAAGATAATGAGTCTTTAAAACAAGTTAAAATCATGTCAAGTATCTTTTTCAGCCAGAAAGGCATAAAACTAGAAATCCACAAGAGGAGGAATTTTGAAGAAATCACAAATATGTAGGAAATAAAGAGCATGCACATGAACAACAAATGGGTCAAAGACAAAATGAAAAGGAACATTTACAAATAATTTGAGACAAATGTAAATGGAAGGAAACAAAACATATCAAAACTTAAAGAGATAAGGCAAATCAGTTCTGAGAGGGAAGTTTATAACAATAACTGCCTATGTTGAAAGAGAAATATGAGTTCAAAAAATAATGTTACAATTCAAGGCACTAAGCAAAATAGAACTAACTTAGCAGAAGGGCATATGTAAAAATCATAGAAATAATAACAGCTGAAATAAAGAAGATAAAGACTAGAAAAATTACAGAAAATGCTGACAAAACTAAAAGTGTTTTTTTCTGAAAGGCAAAGTTGACATAATTCTAGCTAGCTTAACAAAGAAAAAAGAAGGCTTCACTAAGGAAAATCAGAAATGAAAGAGGAGACATTATAACTGAAATCACAGAATGAAAAAGGATCATAAGACACTACAAGGGACAACTATACACCAACAAATTGGATAATCTAAGTGAAATGGATGAATTCCTAGAAACGTGCAGCCCTGTAAGACTATACAAGAAGAAATAGAAAATCTGTGTAGACACAGATAAATAAGAACAAATGATTAATAAAAGTCTCTCATTAAAGAAGATCCTGGAACTAAATGGTTTTATGACATGCTTCTACAAAATATTTAAAGAATAACTAATATCAATCCTTCTCAAAGGCTTCAAACAACATTGAAGAAAAGGGACTACTTCCAATATCACTTTATGAGGCAGCATTACCCTAATGCCAAAGCTATATAAGGACACTGCAAGAAAACTACAATCTAGTATCCCTGAAAAACACACGAAAAAATTCTCAACAGAATACTAGCAAAACAAACTAAATAGCATATTAAAAAGATCATTCACACCAGATGTTGTGGAACACACCTATAATCCCAGTGCTTTTGGAGGCTAAGGCAGGAAGATCACAATTTGTCTCAAAAAATAAAAAATAAATTAAAGAGTGGGGATGGAACTAAGTATGTGAGACACCAGGTTGAATCTCCATTACTGAAAAAAAGTCATTCATCATGATCATGTGGAACTAATCCCAGGGATGGCAGATTGTTCAACACATGCAAATCAATAAATGCAATACATCATATTAACAAAAAGAGAACAAAAACTACATGATCATCTCAGTAGATACAGAAACAACTTTTGAAAAATTCAACATGTGCTCATGATAAAAAAAAAAAACTCAAAAAATAAGCATAGGAGGAATGTACCTCAACACAATAAAGGTCATATATGACAACCTTTTGATAACATCATGATCAATAGTGAAAAGTTGAAATCTTTTTCTAGAATATCAGGAACAGGACAAGGATATCTTCTGTCACTACTATAATAATTAGATCAAATTGTCTATAACGGTGATTCCTAAATACAGATTCTAGGAAAATGTGAGATGCTCTTAAAAATGTTAATACCATGCTCCACCTATATCATTAATCTAGAATCTCTGGAATTGAATTCCAATTTTTAAATTTTAATTCTTGAGGTGGTTTTAATGAATAGTAATGGTGCTGAGATTATGGGTTACTAATCTAATTAAATAATAAGTAGAAAAGTTAAAGGTATTAGAAAGGAGGTATTCATTATTAATCTTTTTTTTTCTATGACATAATTGTCTACTTGAAAAACACAAGAGAAGCAATTGAAGAATTGTTAAAATGAACAGGAAATCTTGTTAAAATCCCTAGTCAGAGAAACTGAAAAACAAAACACAAAACTTCATAAGCATCCTATATTTTTCAATTAGAAAATTCAAAATTATAAAAAGAAAAATAATGGCACTGTGTATGATAT
This sequence comes from Sciurus carolinensis, assembly GCF_902686445.1. Lineage (NCBI taxonomy): Eukaryota > Metazoa > Chordata > Mammalia > Rodentia > Sciuridae > Sciurus > Sciurus carolinensis. The sequence continues at coordinate 51,601,139 of NC_062232.1, forward strand.
TTACATAAACAAAAAATCTATATTCAAGACTTTAAGAAAAATCTAAAACATAAAACTATAACTGGTGTAAATTTAAAAATGCTGTGATCCTGGACAGAAAGAATAATATTATAAAACTGTCTACTTGGTTCTGATTAATTTAAATAATTAATAAAATTCTACTAACCATACTAACAGGCTTGCTTTCTGCAACCTGATAAATAATTGTGAAGCTTTTATTGAATTATAAACTAACAAAATGACTGAAAGAATTTTTAACCTTAATAATTATGGAGAATCTGTGCTAGTTGATGGGAGAATGATTAATGATGCTACATTAACAAAGTCCTACTAGTCATAAGAATGGGTCAGTGGAAAAATGAAAAAGTTCCCAAAAGATCATTTCATAAGTATATGGACTGAATATAAAATCAAAACCACATTTTAAATTCCTGAAAAAAAAAAACAATTTGTCAATAAATGGAGCTTAGAAAATTAACCATTCAAAGCTAGGCATGGTGGCACATGTCTGTGGTTCCAAGATATTCAATAGGTTAAGGCAGAAAGATTCCAAGTTGCAAGTCAGTCTGGGCAATTTAGCAAGACCCTGCCTCAAATTAAAAAGGGCTGGGATGTAGCTCCGTTGCAGAATGCTTGCGTAGCATGCACAAAGCCCTGGGTTTGATCCCCATTATCACAAAAGCAGAAAAAGAAAAAAAAGCTCTTTGGGAAACAGTAAGTTAGATCCTTATTTCAAAAGCAAACAATATATTCAATTGTGACAATTGCTAAAAACTTGCAAAGAGATGACCACTTGAGAGGTGCACTGGGAATCTAAACTTAATGTAGTATATGTACTCTTTGTATCTCAAAAATAAGTTTAGTCAGGTAAGAAATTAGAGTAATTTGAGGAGCTTTGTGAAATGTAAATTCCTGCATTCCAGGAAAAGAGATCAATTAATTGTGTCCAGGATAAGGTTTGAGGGTTTTTTCAAAAAATAATTAATTAATAACACCTCAAAGCTGATTCTACAATGAGGCTGATTTGGAGAAAACACTGTCTAAAGATTGTTAAGCCATCACTCATGTAATGTGATAGATAATAACATTTAGAAAAATGATTTTAGGCAATATTTCAGTCAAAATTCTAACCACCACCACCAATAAGGGCACAATGGCCTTTCCATTATATTCAGAGACAAAAATGAACAAAAAAACAAAATCAAATTTAAAAGAAACTACAGAAATTTTAAAAGCTCAACTATAATACATGAATCATGTCAGAATGTCCTGATTAATTCAGAAAATGTTAGATAATATGATATTTACTGTGAAAATTCTAGTTGCATGAATAGGAAAACTGGCTTTGATTACTGAAGTTGATAAATCTGATCTAGTAAAAGGCTGAAAGACAAGTCACTAATAGAAAATGTGGGCACAAATGAACCCATCGGGCTCTGATACAAGCTATGAAGGCAGCGATGACTAATGTAATAACTGATTACTTTCCACACATTAAGGTCTTGGCAGCTATTTATTAGGCTTTTGCTCACTCCACTTCTTCAATTTAAAACCCGTGGATGCCAGACTAAAGAATAACTGGAAGAAAAGTCACTTCATTAGGTACTTCTGAATATAAGATACATTTATGCATCAAGTTAAAAACAAAATTCATCCACAGAATATGGCAGTGGGTGATCTCCAAATACTTAGTAAGTAGTGCTGACAAATGTTTCTTTCACTTTGAAGAGATTCTGGCTGTAAACATAGAAATAGTCATACCAGAAAGGTCAGTTTTATAGATACTAGATAGACAAATAAGGTAGAGATATAAATAAAATAGACATAGAGATATAATGTGTGTATATACACACACCCACCATGTGTACACACACACACACACACACAAATTATATCTCTATATACATTAATTAATTAATAACACCCTTTTTTTCAAGTTGCAGAAGAGAAGGCTGCAACTTGAAAAAATGGGTGTAGTCAACCTTGGTTATCAGCTTAAAATAAACCCAAGGCCCATTGATTTTCCCCGGGATTCAAATTATATCAAGACAGACAGAAAGACACACACACACACACACACACACACACACACGCACAAACTTGATGCAGTAATTCTACTCTGGCAAATCTACCCAAAGAAAACTTGGAAATTATGCATAAATGCATTGTCACAAAAAAGGAAAACAACTGAAAAACTCAACAAGAAATACATTAGATGATAAATTATGGTTCTGTTTCCCATCACAATATTATGTGAGCATGGAAATATTTGCAAGGCATTTTAATCACATGGGAAATATTTTATCCAGTTAATGGAGGTATATAAATATCACCAAACACAATGTCCAAAAAACAATATAGAGCCACCAGAAAAATAAAGTCCACAAAATTACACTCTCCTACCACATAACAAAGAGAATACTTACATTTTAGATTACTTTTAAGGAGGAAAATAAATGCCAGGTCCAAGGAGATATCACTTACATTTCTTCCAAAAAATTTTTCAGGGAGCAAGGATAAGGCTGAACCAAGTGCATTACTGAGAAATGAGAAGGCTAGAGGACTAGGATTAATCTAAAATCACACCAGAAAGAGAAAGATTACACAAGTATTAAATTACTGAAAAACAGTAAGGATGGATCAGAGCACTTTGGGGAAGGTCTTTCTCTGTAGTCTTCAAAGCACGGTCTATGAAAGGTATTGCTTCTAGGAGAGAAAGCAAAACCTGAGAGGGAGCTATCCCTGAAGATTGGGTGGTTAAAGGTAATTAAAGCAAAAGAGGAAATTTGGGGAATGGTTAGATATCCACCAGGCAAAACAGATTTCAAATCAAGTTCATAGAATAACACAAAGAACAGATTTTAGTGCTAAAATGAAGATGCAACAGCTATGAATATCTATACACTGAATAACGCAACAACCACCTTTATAAAGCAAAAATACGAGAAATACAATGAGACATCACTAGAAACACACTAATCATGAGTCTGTATCACATCAATTTCATTACACAACCAATCAAGTAAGCAAAAACCAAATACACAAATGGAAGACTTGGGCAACATAATCAAGTCAGTCTTCTGGACGTATATCAAATTTTGTGCTGTGATAATAGAGACTGTATTACTTTCTTAATTGTACACAAAAAAAGTCACAAACACTGACAAAGAAAATATCAGTAATTGACAAAGTTGAAATATTATAAATATTCTGTAATCATAATGCAATAAAAGCATAAATAATTTTTAAAAGTTCATCCCACTTAGAAATTTGCCATCTTTCCATGAAAATAATTCTTTAGTAAATAAGGAAATACAAATTGAAATCCTAGAACATCTCGGGCTAGGGGGTGTATCTTTCAGTGGAGTAGCACCTGCCCAACACATATGAAACCTTGTTTTTGATTCCTGGCACTGTGAAAAATAATAAAAAATTGAAAAATAGAACTTCTTTTAAAAACGTGCTAACCAAAATAGTACATATCAAAATCTGTGGGCTTCATTTAATAAGGTGAACAGGGAAAGATTCATTGACTTAAAAATGTTCATCAATAAAATGAAAGAATAAAAAATGAATTAAATTCATGACTCATAAAGTTAAAGAAAGAACGACAAAGAAAAATCAAAAGAAAGGAAACAGTAAGAAGGAGAGCATTAATTAATCAGGTAGAGAGTAGAAAAACATATCTAATTAATAAATCAAAATTCTAACTTTTGCAAGGCACAGTGGCACACACCTGTAATCCCAGCAGCTCAGCAGGCTGAGGCAGGAGGATCATGAGTTCAATGCCAGCTTCAGCAAGTTAGCAAGGCCCTAAGAAATTCAGTGAGACTGTCTATAAATAAAATATAAATAAGGGCTGGGGATGTGGCTCAGTGGTTAAAAGCCCTTGGGTTCAATCCCTGGTGCCAAAAAAAAAAGAAGAAATAAAACAAAAAACCTAACTTTCAAAAAAAATATAAAAACATATACTACAAATCTTCATCAAAATAAGGAAATACACAAGAATAAACAAAAAGGGGGAAAACCATTGAAAGAGAAGAAAATTTAAACCATAAGAGACTAGTTTATAGTTTTCAATACCAATAAATTTGAAAGTCTCAATGAAATTTTCATCAAAATTGATATCATTAAAGATTAAAAACTTAAACAGAAAAATTTCCAAAGTAAAAATAGAGTAAGTTATCACAAAAACTACCACACATGGACACACACACACACACACACACACACACACACACACAAGTGAGAAAATAACACCAAATTCAAAGAACAGAGTCTGAGGAATCCACAAATTATTCTAGAGCATTGAAAATGAATGAAACTTGTGTGATTCTTCATACAAAGCAAGTGCAACATTAATAACAAAACATGAAAAGGATAGTACCAAAAAACTACAGATCAATTCTACTGGAATATCAATACAAATATTCAAAATAAAATGTTCATAAACCAAATCCAATACCATACTAAGAAAATATAGCATGATCAAGTTGAATTACTTCCAGAAATGCAAGAATGAAATGTTGGCTAAATATTAGGAAATATATACTATTTTTATAGATTTAAAGATAAATTATTACTTTCTTCACAGATGTTGAAGAAGACTTCAACAACTAAATTCAACATCCATTATTAATGTTTTTACAGTTAAAATTAGCCAAGTGTGGTGGCAATTCAGAAGGCTGAAGTAGAAGGATCCCAAATTTGATGCCAGATTCAGCAATTTAGCAAGATCCTGTCTCAATATAAAAAATATCTAAAAAGGGCTGAATTTCTGGGAATGTAGCTCAGTGTGAGAGGCCCTGGGTTCATTATCTATGTTTGCAAAAAATTTTAAAAAATCAAATTCAATAGACATGCCTTCAACCCATGCCGGCACTGAGGATTGAAGCCAAGGATGCCCTAGCACTGAGATACATTTCCAGCCCTTTATATTTTATTTTTTAAATTTTGTGAGGGATTTGCTAATTTGCTGATGCTTTGATCCTCCTGTCTCAGCCTCCTGAGTAGTTGGTATTACAAGTGTGCACCACCCACACCAGTTACAATGGCATTCTTAAAATGGTAAAGCATGCACACACACACACACACACACACACACACACACACACACACATATGCAAAATGAGAGAAGCACTTAAGAATTGTAAATAAGGAAAAGCAATATTTACTTTTGCAGATATGATAATATATCTAGAAAACCTAGTTAACCAATGATAAAACTACTATAAAATGAACATTCTGTAAGTCAGCAGAATATAAAAATTAATGTACATAAAGCAACATCATTCATATACCCAGGCAATATAGATTATAAAAGTAGAAGAAATCTCATTTACAACAGCAGTAAAGATGAAATCTTTGGGAATAAAATTAACCAGAAATGTGCAAGATGTACACAAAGAAAAATATAAAACATTCCTGAACAACACAACAATAGGAAAATAGACTTGAACAAATGGAAAGATGCCCCTTGTTCTTAGATCAGATGATGAAATGTGATGATGATGTAAATTCCTCCTAAATTACTCTATAAATTTAGGGAAATCTCAACAAACTTTATACATGGTTAACAAGTTGATATTAAAGTTCATATAGAAAAGAAGAAAGAATGGTCATGAAAACACTGAAAAAGAAATGGTACATAGGAGGTCAAGTTTTGCCAGACATTAAGACATACTATGAAGACTCTACATATAAAACAGTTCAGTATCAGCAAAGGAAGATGCAAAATAGTAGAATGCTATAGTTTAGAAAGAGACTCAAATATGCAGGGAAATTTAATATTCATAAAAGTGGCATTTTAGATCACTGAGAGCAAAGACAGATATTTTAATAAAATGGTGCTGGAAAAAATAAAAAGCCATTTGGACAAAGATAAATTTAGAAACATATTTCATACCATATACAGCAATAAGCTTTTAAAGGCATCAGAGATCTAAATGTGAAAAAAAAATGAAACCACAGAAGTACTGGAATAAAAAACAGACTATTCTCTATTTATCTTGCATGTGAGGAAAAGCTTGTAACTTCACTCAAAATCCAGATGTAATAAAGTAAAATGTTGATAAATGTTATGGGTTAGATATTAAGTGTCGTCAAAAAATTCAAGTGTGAGACAATGCAAAAATTTTCAGTGGTGAAATGATTGGTTTATGGGAACTTTAACCTAATCACTGGATTAATCTATTTATATGGATTAACTGGGTGGTAACTATATGCAATAGGTTGTGTGGAAGGAGATAGGTCACTGGGGGTGTGACTAGGGTTTATATTTTGTCTCTGGTAAGCACACCTCTCTTTGCTTCTTTGTTGCTTGCCATCTCTTAAGCTGTTTTCCTCTGTCATGTTCTTCTGCCATGATGTTCTGCCTCATCTGGGGCCCAGAGCAATGGAGTCAACCATCCAGGGACTAAACCATGAACCCTAAATAAACTTTTCCTCCTCTAATTGTTCTAATCAGGTCTTTTGATCACAGCAATAAAAAAGTTCACTTAAAATAATAAATTTGACTATATAATATTTTTAAAATACATGTCAAGACTTCACAAATAATATCAGATTTTAACTGACAAACTGAAAGAAAGTATTTGCAACATGCATAGGAGATAAAGGGCCAAAATCCCTGATAAAGAGATAACTCAAATACTGAGGGACAAAAAGCTTAACAAAAAACCCTGGTGGATAAATGGTCAAAAGACATGAACAGACAATTCACATACATAGTACATATACATCTATGTGTGTGAATGTGTGCATGTATCACTACAAAAAAGACAATTGACCTCTCAGAGTAAGACAAATGCAAATGAAACATACACAACAGTACCATTTCTTACATATTAGATTTTTTTTGTATATCACTATATTCTGTTAGCAAAGCTTTGGGGAAATGGGCAGTCCCCTACATTGCTGGTGAAAATGCAAACTGGTAGAAGTCTTCTGGAGATGAATTTGCAAATATCTAGGAAAATGACATATGCACTTAACATTTGTTCCAAAAATCCCACTTTTAAGAATTTACCTTGAAGACATACCATTAAAAATATGAAAATACTTGAGCATGAAATAATTTATTATAGTGTTGTTTTGTGTGCAAAATACTGGAAACAATCTAAATGCTCAGACATAGGACAGTTGTTGAATAAACAGCAGTATGTTCACACTCTGAAGCTCTTTGTCAAAAGCTTATTCTGCATTTATCGAGATTATACTGTGGATTTTATCATTTATTTTTTAAAGAAGTATAACACATCAATTTGTATATTTTAGACCAATTTTGCATCCTAGGGATAAATCCCACTTAGTCATGGTGTATAATCTTGATGTGTTGCTGAATTTGGTTTGCTAGTATTTTATTGAATATCTTTGCATCTATTATTTATCACGTATATTGACCTGCAATTTTTGTTTCTGTAGTATTTCTCTATCTTTGGGATCAGGTTGATTTTGGCCTCATATAATGAGATTGGAAGTATTCCCTCTACTTCTATTGTTTGGAAAAGGTTGAAAAGAATTTTTATTCTTATTCTAAAAATAATAAGTTGAACTTCATCGAAACAAAAAGTCAGTCAATTCTCTTCATGCATGGTACATATATTCCATAATCCTTAAGAACAATGAATTAGCAGTTGCTGAACTATTGCTCCTAGCAGAAAAAAAAAGAATTAGTTTCCCAGAGGTTCCTGGTCACAATTTCATTGTCCAATACACAATCTTGTTTTATGTGTGTTTCTGTTTAAACACATCTTATTTAATATATATTGTTGATTGGTTAACACTGAACTTATGGCCAGCAGCATGAAAACTGAGGTCTATTTATCTGACATACTTATTTTTTACATTAGGCACACCCCACCCTTCTTTTCCTTAAGACTATTAGATAACACCTGACACTAACACTTGGCAGCAATTTTAAACAGTGAAGTTACCAACAAAAGGCACAAAAGTATGAAAATGGGGAAATAAATTGACAATGAAAAGGATATGTGTTTTCAGTATGAAAGCTGAAATAAAACTGCAGAGACTCAACTTGTTCAATCTCAGCTAAGAGCATGGATATTGGGCAACTCATGATTTTTCAGCTGTGTATATAAGTGACCATAAATATACTTTATTGATTTTGGGGTTACAAATGACTTAAAGACCATGGCATGGTGGCACATCCCAGTGGCTCAGGAGGCTTAGGCAGGAGGATCACAAATTCAAAGCCACCACAGCAACTTAGCCAGGCCCTAAGCAACTCAGTTAGACCCTGTCTCTAAATAAAGTATTAAAAGGGCTGGGGATGTGGCTCAGTGGCAACCCTGGGCGCAATCCCTGGTACAAAAAAATAAATAAATAAATAAAAGAGAGTAGGAGAATTTGCCAATAACAAATCCACAAATAACAAGGATTGGCCATGTCTCTCGATTTTTAAAAATGCAAGGACACCAGTGAGCATGAAGTGGATCAGCAAGGGAGATTAATAAAAGATGAGATCAAGAGAGGTAACAGCTTGCGGGGGCTTTGGACCATTAGAAGGCTTTTGCTTTTACTCAGAATGAAAAGAGAAACAATTGATGAATTTTGAACAAAATAATGGACTGTTATGACCTGATCTTTTATTATACAAGGAACAATGTAACTGCTGTCAAACAATAGTAAGGGGACAGGGGCACTGAAGAAAAGAGACACATAAGGGGACTATTGTAACAATCATGGTAAAAGTAAAACCGTGGTTTCAATTTCATAGTGGTAGAGGTGCTGAGAAGGTATCAGACTGTGGATATAATTTGAAATAAGAGCCTACAAAATCTGTTGGTGGATTAGATGTAAGAAGGAAAAGAAAGAAGTTGTAAATGACTCTAAAGTTTTGGATCTGAGCAAGAAGAAGAAACTGAAATGGGGAATCATGTGGACAATGTAGATTTGTAGGGTAGGTAAATATTTCATTTTAGACATGTTAAGTTTAGAAATGTCTAAAAGAAACTTCAGTGAAGATGTCAAATAGGAAATTTATGTACATGAGTCTAAATATCCATGAAGAGACCTGGGAAAAGAAAATAAATCTTCCTTTAATGAAGGCATAATGAGTGCCATTCCTAGGTCAGGTGTTGTACTAGAACCTGTGCTATCCATTATGGCCACCACTAGCCCCATATGGCAATTCAAACCTTAATTAAATTTAAATAATATCAAACACTCAATTCCTTATTCTAAACAGCTGCATTTCAAATGCTCAACAGCCACACCTCCCTTATTGGACAGCATGGATAAAAAGCATTTCTATCAGCACAGAAAGTTCTATTAGACTGTGTTATGCTAGATCCCATGGGATGAGATATAGCAGGAAGAAATAAAGGAAAGCCTAACCAGCCAGAATGTTAGCAGTAAAAGTGGCAGTATAAAATATAATGTATTGTTAAGATCACGGATACTAGAGTCAAAATGCCTGGCTTATCATCTTGGCTCTTCCTTTTGGAAATTACTTAAGTTTTCCTGACATTAGAAGATATAGATTAACATACAACTCCATGTATAATATACAATGTTAGATCTCATTGTCCTGGAGACCCAAACACAAATATAACCCCTACCTCAGAATCTAACATATTCTGCTTCAGCCCGACACTGATGGATAATATAAATTAAGCCAGGAACAATAATTAAATCATCAGAGAGGCCTAGGGAAGTTTCTTGGGATCTGACTAAAGGCTTCATGAAATTGGACCTTCCTGGGCACATTCTGTCTAAACTACCCCATGAACTAAGCCTGCTACTAGTTTGATTAAGATCAGAGCTAACTTCTTGTAAAAGGATTATTATAACCATGTTTTATTTGGGTACTTGGGCAAGTGTGCATATAGGTGTGTGCATATGAATTAGTTTGGAATTTGAAAACTTAAAGCTCAGGATCTTACATTCTTCAATTCCTTGGTGTCACATACATAAAAATAATGCTGTCTTTTTATTCAATTAAAAAGGACCTGAGTAATGTTTGATTAATGACTAATTCCTTCTTTCCTCTACCCAGGCCTAACCCTCCTGCATACTTTTCGATGAATGCCTTCCACACCAGATCTAAGAAGGAAGGGGAAAAAAGGAAATTGTTCACAGAGCAACTACTGGGTTTGACGTCAATGAAGTCCAGATTTTTATGGGCCACCCTGTGTGATCCTCTATTGAAGGTGACTATCACATTGCTTAAAATTTCAAGGACCCTTGGACAGATCCCAAGAATAGATATAGATAAAAACATGAGATTGCTGAACATGCCTACACAGTCCGCAGGAATGCTGCTATTTGATTCACTTCCTGTTTGTGGGCATCTTGCTGAGAACATCAACTCCCCATAGATGTGTACTTTGGAGTGCAAAGTGCAAAAATTAAAAGACATATGATTTTGATATCGCTCAGTGGGGAGGGAGATTATAAAAGGACCATAGTTTAGCTCTCACTTTAAAAGTGTACATGGTGTAATCTGTGAACACAAACACATAAATATTTCAGGGAAGAAGAGAACAGAAACAGAAAGACTCTGTGACACAGGAGTTTGCTAACAAAAAAATCTACATGGAAGGGCTGGGGAGATAGCTCAGTTGGTAGAGTGCTTGCCTTGCAAGCACAAGGCCCTGGGTTCAATTCCCAGCACTGCAAAAAAAAAAAAAAATCTACATGGAGACTAAATCTGTTTATAAAATCTCGGTGCTACTGAAAAACATTAAAGACTTGAATAATGTGACGCTAAATCCAGGACTTCCACATGTAGAACATATATTGTGTGCCACCAGGATAGGCATCACTGACAAAGTCACAACACAGTGATTCATGCATTTGGGAAGTATGGCATTCCTGGCTATGCCATACCAGATAATAGAGAACTAAAAATATAATAATAGAATAAAATACATTGAATACCTACTCTATACCAGATGCTACTCTCAATGCTTTACACATACTTAACTTAGTTATCACTCAAAATAATCATTTAGATGCTAATACCATTCACAATCTTCGAAAGAGTAGAGAAGCACTGAGTAGGAAATGACTTTCCCAAGATGATGTAGCTACTAAGTTGTAGATCTGGGGTATGTACCCATCATACAGAGCCAGTTTTGTTACAAAAAGGAAATAAAACAAAACAAAAGCAACCAAGGAAGGTACCCAGTTTATCTATAAAATTAAAATTGAACATATATGCATATTACCAAATATAAAGTATTTTTGCCAAAAAATTAAACCTATAACTAATAAGCCTCTACATCAAGATACCAATTTATAGGAAAGAGAGTCAACACACTGTATTTGGTTATAGAATGAGGAGAATGTGAGAAAATCTGCAAGATAAATGATCCAGTTATTTTCACAAATAAATGAAAAGAAAGAAAAGAGAAGGAGGAAGCCACGGATTAAAAAAAGTTTTGAAACATAACCAAGTACAACGTGTGGATCTTGTTTGGATCTGGCTTCAAATAAACAAAACAAAAAGTTTTAAGTACCACTGGAACAATTTTCAGGAGCAAAACTGGTATCATGCTTGTTTTTTTTAAACAGTCCTTAGCTATGAAATATGACATCTGAAATGTGCTTCAAAATAATCCAGTAGGTAGAGAAGCGTGGGAATTTTTGAAACTGTACTGGCCACTTGTCAAAGATTGTCAAAGTAGAATGATGAATACGGGGAGATTCATCATAACATTTTCTTTACATTCATGTATGTTTGAAATTTTTCCATAATAAAAAAGTTATTTTCTGAAAAAGAAAAAAAAACAGGATTCAGAACTGATAATTATGGTTGTTTCATGGGATGGGAATTGTTTGGCTGGGAATCAATGGCAAAAACATGTCTTCCTTTTTGTTATTTACCTTCATTTCAGAATTCTGTACAAAGCACAGATCAAATCCATAACTTATGATGATACTTATTTTTTTGAGTCTATGATGGTGCAAAAGCCATATACATTCAGTAAAAACAATATGTTGAATTTTGAACTTTTCCCAGGCAAACAATATTTAGCACAATGCTCATGAAGCTGGTCAGTGGCAGCAAACTAGTTCTTGGTCATATCACAAGAGGAAACACCTGATACTCTGTAGGGTACTATGTTGCTAAGTTACGATGTTCAGTAGGGTAGGTATAGTAAACGCATTTTTTTTTTATGGTATTTTCAATTTACAAAGGGGTTATCAGGATGAGGCCTCATCATAAGTTTAGGAGTATCTATTCATGCATAACCTAAACAAAATTTAAACTAAAAAAGAGAAAAAGAAAAATCTCAACATAGGCAAGGAGCTACCAAGAGAGTACATGTTTACTAACAGCTGTCCCTAAGGAAGCTGGTTATAGACTCAAGCATAGAACATTAAAAAAACAGGTAGGACTGAACAGGGTGGTACATGACTGTATCCCAGTGACTCAGAAGGCTGAGGCAGAAGGATCAGGAGTTCAAAGCCAGCCTCAGCAACTTAACAAGGCCCTGAACAGCTTAGTTAGATCCTGTCTCTAAATAAAAAATAAAAAGCACTGGGGATGCAGCTCAGTGGTTAAGTACCTGCAGGATTAATCCAAAGGAGGAGGGGAGACAGAAGAAGAAGAGAGAGAGGGAGAAGGAGAAGGAAAAGAACAAGAACAACAATAAAAAAAGAACAACAACAACACAGATGGGGCACTAACAACCAGACACCAACCGCTTGAGGATAACTTCACTGTAAGAGATGAAATAACAACTTCCCGGTAGGCTTGAGCAAGTGGCAACTGATACCATCCCTGTGGGATCTTCCCTGGAGCTGTATAAATCACTGTGAGTAGAGAGAAAAACTAAACCCTGGATGCAACTAACTTCATTTGAACTTAATATAATTCTTTGGAAATCTGACAAAAACAGATGTGACATACTAGATCCACCCACCAGAGAGAAAAACCACAGAGAGGTAAATAAGGAAGCCATAAAGGAGGCTAAAAAGCTTAAAGCAATCAACCAGAACTATTACCATACCACCCTGGCACAGTGGTGCATGCCTATAATCCTAGTAACTCAGGATTACTAGGGCAGGAGGATCACAAGTTCCAGGCCAGTCTCAGCAGTTTAGCAAGGCCCTGTCTCAAAATTTAAAAAATACAATAATAATAAATAGGGCTACAGATGTAATTGGTGGTAGAACATCCCTGGGTTCAATCCCTAAAAATCAAATAAGTAAACAAATAAATAACTACTACCACACCCTTATAGGGTCTGTTATAGGATGGATCTGGAATGTTCCATACATACTCATGTTTTGAAGGCTTGGGCCCCACCTGGTGGCACTATAGGGAGGTAGTAGAAATGTTAGGAGGTGAGGTTTAGTTGGAAGAGCTGGGTCTGTGCAGGTGTACCTTTCCACTTCCAGACTCTGGCCACTTCCCCCACCCCTCTCTGCTTCCTGGTCAAATGAGGTGAGTAGCTCTGTTCTACCATGGCCTCTCAACCATGATACTCTGCCTAACTACGGACACATAGAAATGGAACCAGCTGACCACGGACTGAAACCTATGAAACTGTGAGCCAAAATACATATTCCTCTTTCAAGTTGGTTTTCTCTGGTATCTTATCATAGTGATTAAAATTTGACTAACAGGTTTATGGGAAAACAAAGTCCTAAATGATCACCTAGAATGATTCCTTACTCATGGAAGATGGAAAGATAGAAAATACTAGACACCACTGGAACAATGCAGCCTATTAACATTTAATTGAAAGAATCAGGAGAGGCCAGTATAACAGGAATTGCTCACAGGCCGGGAACTTGTCATATTGATTTAACAGCCCATGATGAAACAACATGGTGAGGTCAGGCAAGAAAAGAGGAACTACTTGCAAACAGAATTCCTGTATATAAAGATTATCAATCTGAGTATAAACTTTTTATACCATGAATACTTCAAATCTAAAATACCTTTAATTGTATGTTCTACCATTATTTTGGTATCATTACAAAATCTGACAATTATACTGACATACCACAAATTATGAATTGAATCCCAATTTAAGAGATGTTAAAATGTGGAAAACTGTGACTTTTAGAATCAATTAAATATGATGTCTCTATTTATTTGGATAGGCTCTTTTCCACTACATGTATAGTGCTTTGGCTATAAGATAAATTAAATCACATTTTAAGTTGTTTTAAGAAGTTTCATAAATCACTAAACATTTAGAATATTAGTCCAAACACTTTTGAATTAGATACTTCCTGAAATTTGATTAAAAAAACTATGAAGTTACACAATATATGTTATGGTTTAGATATGAGGTGTCCCCTCCAAAGCTCATGTGTGATACAATGCAAGAAAATTTAGAGGTGAAATGATTGGGTTAAAAGACCCTTAAACTAATCAGTGCATCTTTTTGTGGTGCTAGGGACAGAACCCAGGGCCTTGTGCTTGGAAGGCAAGCACCCTACCAACTGAGCTATATCCCCAGCCCAAGAGAACCTTAAACTAATCAGTGCATTAATCCACAGATGTGGATTAACTGGGTTGTAACTGTAGCAGGCAGGGTGTGGCTAGAGGAGGTTGGTCACTGAGAACCTGCCTTTTGGGTTTATATTTCATCCTGATGATGGGAGCTCTCCCTCTGCTTTCTGGTTTTCATGACCTGAGCTGATTTCCTCCTTCATGCCCTTCTGATATGATGTTCTGCTTCATCTTGGGTCCACAGCAACTGAATCATTCATCTAAGAACTGAAACCTCTGAAACAGTGACCCCCAAATAAATTTTTCCTCTTATAAAACTCTTCCAGTCAGGTCTTTTGGTCACAGCAGTGAAAAAAATGACTGAAATAATATTCAGTATCATTGAATTCTATTTTCAGGGTTGCAGGAACTGTTTGATTTTAACAAATTGTGAATTTAATTTTTGAAAGAGAAAGAGAGATACTGAGACTTATGGACAATAAGATGCCCAAAATAAACCAGAAGTACACTGTATCCAGGAAAGGAAAATTCAAAAGAGCAAAAGAAAGAGGGACAAAGAATATGAAGATATTGACAATGTAATAGCTGAAAAGATGGTACTGCTGAAAAAAAAGAAATTAGAGTGGTGAGGGCCACAGCTGAAAGAGTCACAAATGACAGAATTACCCATGGGTCTGGAAAGTACTAGAAATGATGCCCACAACTAGCCCCTCCGGCAAAAACCCCTGAGTCTCACCATTAAGCCTTAACCCTAATTCTCTTGTACAGTTTCTCATATTTAGATAAATAACTGCTCATTTGACTCATGTTCAGGGGTTCCTAGTCCATGTTTTAGATAGTAGTGACATAGGACACATATCGCAATATTCCAGGTCACTGATAGATACCCTGGGAATTTCTTGTAAGAACATTCTCATATACAAATGTAAATGAAAAAAGACTATTCAAAGTCTTAAAGAACATATAGTGTAATATAGGAGACAGTCATGAATTATTCCAATACAGTGGGATAAGAATAAGCATGCAATTAGTTATTAAAAGTAATTATGGGTCCTTTTCCCCAGAGAGATTTTATTTGGGGAAAAACAGATATTTTATTGGTAAACATTTTTATTATTATGGAAGTTCACAAAATAAAAACCTTAAGATAAATTAATCATTCTTTGCTGGATCATTTTTGGTAAATGAAATAAAACTGGAGAACAGCTATGAAGTAGTGAAATCATGTGAAAAATCTGGATCTGGTAACCACTACAAATAGAAATCATCAAATAAAAAGTTTTATTTTATACATTTCCCTAATCTGTGCTTTCATTTCACTTAACCTCTGGGAAACTGAAACTAGTGCCAAGGAATTCTTGAAAACAATACTGAGGATACCTGACACATAATATGTATGTGAATGTTTTGCTAAGATAGGTTATTGTCACTACTTGAATTGTGGCTATGCTTTATTTTCTTAATGAAAGTCTATGGATCATAAAATAAAAATAATAAAAAGAATTGATTTAATGGAAATCACATACCTTAACAAACTGGATGAGAAGTAGGCACTGCTCTTAGTAATTATTCTCCTGCAAGGATATTTTCATCATGTTTAATTTATTTATTTTTTGTGATGTTGGGGCTTGAACTCAGGGGGGTGCTGTAACCCTGAGCTATAGCCCCAGCCATTTTTTTGAGACAGAGTCTCACTAAGTTTTCCAGGTTGGTGTTGAACTTGCAATCCTCCTACCTTCACCTCTTAAACCACTGAGATTGCGGGTGTGTATCACCATACTCAGGTTGTCATGTATTTTTTAAATTGTTCCTCTTTCCTATGTAGCTAAATATGATTTGTGGCCTCTTGTTTGCTATCTTAGGATTCCTATGGAACACATTTTATGGGTAAGTTTACTAAGGAAACTTTACATAGATAAGTTCAATTATCCTAGAATAAGTCTTGAAAGACCTCTTTTGCTAAGAAATTCTAGAAGATGCTGGGGTTGTGGTTCAGTGGTAGAGCACTTGCCTAGCATGTATGAGGCACTGTGTTTGATACTGAGAACCACATAAAAATAAATAAACAAAATAAGGCATTGTGTCCATCTACAACAAAAAAATTTAAATAAAAAAAATTTAAAAAAGAAATTCTGGAAGCCCCAAAGATACTTTAAGTGACAAGAAGATATTGTAGTATTCTTAGCAGTCATTCCCTATCTCTGGAATACAACATGAGTGTAGGGAGAACTGCCCAATGCT
This sequence comes from Sciurus carolinensis, assembly GCF_902686445.1. NCBI lineage: Eukaryota > Metazoa > Chordata > Mammalia > Rodentia > Sciuridae > Sciurus > Sciurus carolinensis. The sequence goes on from NC_062232.1 coordinate 51,617,817, forward strand.
GGTCCTCAGTGGACACTCTTAAAAAAATGTTCATGGAACAAGGAATATGAATAGCCAACAAATTCATGAAAAAATGTTCAACATCTCTAGCAAGTAGAGAAATGCAAATTAAAACTAAAACTACACTGAAATTCCATCTCACTCCAGTCAGAATGGCAATTATCAAAAATACAAGTAACAATAAATATTGATGAGAATGTGGGGAAAAAGGTTTGCTCATACATTGCTGGTAGGACTGCAAATTGGTGAAACCACTCTGGAAAGCAGTATGGAAACTCCTTAAGAAACTTGGAATGGAACCACCATTTGACCCAGTTATCCCACTCCTCACTATATATCCAAAGGACTTAAGATCACCATAGTTTAGTTACATAGCCACATCAATGTTTATAGGAACTCAATTCAGAATTGCTAAACTATGGAACCAACCTAGGTATCCTTCAACAGATGAATGGATAAAAAAATGTGGCATATATACACATGAAATATTACTCAGTCACTGGCATTTGCCAGTAAATGGATAAATCTGGAGAATATCATGTTATTTGAAATAAACCAATCTCAAAAAATCAAGGGCCAAAAATCCTCTCTGATATGTGGATACTAACACACAACAAGGGGATGCGAGGGTAAGAATAGAAGTTCCGTGGATTAGACAAAAGTGAATAAAGGGAAGGGGAGGAATGGGAATAGGAAAGACAGTAGAATGAATCAGACTAACATTCCTATGTTCATATATGAACACGCCACCAGTGAAACTCCATATCATTTATAATCACAAGAATGGGATCCTAATTAGAAAAAGTTATACTCCATGTATGTATAATATGTCAAAATATAGTCTACTGCCATATGTATCTAAAAAGAGCAAACAAAAACCATTATATATACTAATGACTTAAGATAACCTCAATGATGAGATAGGAGGATGGAAAAAAAAACCTTTACATTCATTAACAAGGGAAGATCTATGGAGGTAATTTGAAGCCTTACTTAGTGGCAAAGTTGTAGAGCTGAAGATGTCTGGGAGTGGAGAAATTAGAAAAAGAGCAAAATGAAATAGAGTCCTTCATCTTTGGGAAAATGGTCATCAATAATGACCACAGCCCATCCACAGCTGACACAGTGGGACTAAATGAGCAGATATTGACTACCAGAAAGTTCAGGAAATGGTCCATTGCTAGGATCATAGTGAAAGCATTGGAAAGGGAAAATCAAGGTAGTCCAAATGAAAGTATCACCTATATCTTCTGTCACTGGAAGCTAGTATATAATTCCCAGATCTAAAATTTGACATGGAAAAGTGGCCCTGGATAGAGTCATAATATGACAAATTAATATTGTGTAACATTTATTTACTTCATGAATATTTTAGTATGGTTACAAATTTCTTTTATATTACACTGATGGTTCCAAGAGCACTGGGGTAAGCAATCTGCCAGTACAGTCTTTTTCTGAGGCTATTCATCTAGGAAAACACTCAACTGTATTCCTGTGGTGTGCAGAAAGAAGCTAATGCAGCTGCAATCACATCACTATTCTTAAAAAGTGGGCCCTTGGCTGGAGTCTGGGAACTTGGATTTTGGAAGGATCCTCATTCATGGAATTGATAAAGTAGTTCACTATGTGTAGATTGCTTATACAAAGAATGCAGTTCATGCCGAATACCTGCTTTCCTTTGGAGGACTCTGCAGTTTTGGTACATGCTGGGCAAAGATTACCTTCAAGAGTAGCCCCCAACAAAAAGTATGGGCAATCAGTTGCTGATGATGAACTATCCTTGTAGACCACACTTCATGTGTTGTCACAAAAGTAGATGAATTAAATGCACCCTGTATGACTTCATTGGTAGAGGACTCCTAGAAGCTCATTCCTGGTTTCCTCTGGCCTTTGACCCATGTACCTTTTCTCTTTGCTAATTTTGCTTCTTATTATTTGTCCATAATAAATTACAGTCAGGAGTCTGACTATATGCTAAGTACTGTGAGTCCAACTAGCAAATTATAAAACCTGGAGGTAGTTTTGCAGATCTTCAACTTGTGTGATTAAAACATTTTTAGAACTTCTTGGGAATGATACACAATTTTCTCTTTAATCTTTGGGTAATTCCACTGACTAGTCATGTTTCTTTAATTCCTCATTTATTTCTCCATCTACTTCAAAATATCTTTGACACCTGAGAACAAGTTAACCCTCCTACTTACAAACATACTCTTTAACTTTTTACTTTGTAGAAGACAATCATTCTACAACATAAACAATGAAGGCTGAGCATTCTCATAAGCTCTCAAATTACTCAAATATATCTTTAATGACAGTTTTATCTACCATTTGACTTCCCAAAAGAAGAGACTATCTTGAGTATTTCCATACCCTGAGTATCAAAGATAGTATCTATCATAAAGTAGATGCTCAATAAGTGTCCATGGAAAAAGAGTCATTTCTACACACAAACATATATAAAAGCAGAAGAGTAATAACTCTAATGAGTATTCATTTTAATTTGAGTAGGCATGTTGTACCATTATGGGCAGTGATGACAGAACCATGTACTAAAATTAATACTGAAATGACAATAGTACAAATGTAACAGTTAAGTATAAAGAAAGTTTGCACAGAGTCACACAAACAAGTGTCAGTTAAGGAAAGGAATCACAATTTGGTGTTTAATTGTTAAGGTTCATGAGAAGAGATAAAAATAAAACACTGGGAACTTAAACTTCAAACTAAAATTAAAGCAAGAAGGAACCCAGGATGAAACTTGAAGTTAATAAATCACAAACTCAGAAGTCTGAAAATTTCCTTCTGCCATTATGGTATCTAAAGTTGCTTTTGGAATATCCCACATTCCACCAAAAACCATGTAAAATAATGCCCTATGAAAGGAATGGTCATTATTCATTAATTTATTCCTTCAGCACATATTGAGTAGCTATTCTGTGCCAAGAACTTTTCAAGGTGCTATGAATATATAGTAAAGGAAAACAATCTCTGTCCCCTTGGAGCTCAATGTATGGATCACTTCACGATTCTTCACTAAGATGAGTTCAAAGTCAACAGTAAACCATGTGAGCCTTCATCTTGGTACAAGAAAGACAATGATTGTACAATGCTGCATTATTAGAAAGTCACAATACTTTCCAGTTTTTCTAGGATTGTGTTGCAAGAGGAAAGTCTGAGTAAAGACTTCCACAATGAGGAGAAGTGGTCACTTGGATTATGAAATAATTCTATCTCATCAGAACAAGTTATGTCTGTATATGAGTTCATGAAATCAAGGGGAAACAGAAAGTTAACATGAATTATGATCAATAACCAGGTCATAGATATTAAGTTTAATGTGCATTTATTGTCAAGAAGTTATGCAATAATTTTGTAAAAAGAAAGGAAGAAATATAGGCTGATGAAAACCATCTTACTTCTTGGTTAAAATCCAGATCACCCATCATGAACTGCTATTGCATTAAAAGCCTCCAGATATCTGTGGAGCAGATTCCAACCTGCTGACATAAAGACTACTCATTTTCCACTATGCTGATGATATTCATAGAATGCTTGCATGCATGCACAGCAGAGTTCATGAAGTGGTAGCATCTGACTCAAATTCAGCCTGCAGAACTGTACTGATTGGCTTGTGTGTGTTTTTTTTAATTTGGAAAATATTTCAAACATAAAAAAGAGAAAGCATAGGATAATCACTGTGATAATCATATCTTTTATTTCTATCAGATCATTTTTTAAAAATTTGAGTACTAGATGGACACAATATATTTTTATTTTATTTATTTATTTAATGTGGTGACAAGGATTGAGCCTCGTGCCTCACATGTGCTAGGTGAGTGCTCTGCAACTGAGCTACAACTCCAACAACCTACCAGATCATTTTTATAAAGAAATTAAATATTGTAGTTAAATCGATTCTCTCTGGGCACCCATCTGTCCCTCCCCAGTAATAACCAGTATCAATGGTTGTGGGAATTCAATGTCTATCATTCCCATGCACTCATACATATGCATACACAAACACGTGTGCCCACACAATTTCTTCCATGAATATTATAACATTTTTCAGTTCTTTAAACTTTATCCCAATGGTAATGGAATGTATGAATCCTTCCACAACTTTTGATGTTCCACAATTTTTTATATGTCCTACTTTAGTTCAGAGTTGGCAAATCATCACCCTTGGGATAAAATATGTCTGCACCTGTTTTTGTTAATAAAATTTTATCAGAACATAGCAACTTTCATTGTTCCTTGCTGCTTTTGAACTATAATGGAAGAATTGAGTAGTTAAAATAGAGACCATCTGACATCAAGGTCTAAACTATTCACTTTCTGGCTCTTTACAGAAACAGTCTGTCAACTCCTGTTCATTCATTTTAGTGATTGTGTAGTATGTTGTTGGATGAATTTAATACATGCTAATAGATGTCTATATTTCTTTCATTTTTCCACTAAAATCTCATTTCTGTGAACAAGCAAGTTCACATTGCACAATATTTTGAAATCACTTATTGGTATTACACACTATTTTTTAAATGCAAACATTAAAAGTTTTATATATCACACAAATATATCAATCCCTTAAGTTTCTTGAAAAATAAGAATCTCTTATAGAATCAGGCCTACATTTTAGTTGGACTATAGACTGCAGGGACTGAGGACTGACTGCCCTCTTTAGGCACCCAGCCTAAGAGATTCAACTATCTGTCCTTTGAAGGCATTTGCTATCTACCATTATTTCTTCTTTTTTTTGTTAATGACATAAATATTGGCTTATTAGTGAAATAACTAGATTCTAAAAACTGAAGCTTTCTCAGCAAATAGAATGAAAAGAAAGTCTAAACAATATGCCAACAGTGAGAGTGTAAATTTGCATTTTATGTCATATAAGCCTAGCCAGAGAGTTCAGAGTTAAACTCTGCAAATTGGTGCAACCATTCTGGAAATCAGTATGCAGATTCCTCAGAAAACTTGGAATGGAATCACCATTTGATCCAGTTATCCCATTCCTCAGTTTATACCCAAAGGACTTAAAATTAGCATACTAAAATGATGCAGCCACATCAATGTTTATGGAAGTTCAATTCACAATAGCTAAATTATGGAACCAACCTAGGTGCCCTTCAACAGACAAACGAATAAAGAAAAGGTGGTATATATACACAATGGACAATTAGCTTTAAATAAGAATGAAATTATGGCATTTGCCAGTAAATGGATGGAGCTGGAGAATACCATGATAAGTAAAATAAGTCAATCCCCCAAAAAAGGCCAAATGTTTTATCTGATATGTGAATGGTAATTAACAATAAGGGGGGGCGTATAGGGATGAATAGAGTTACTCTGGATTAGGTAGAGGGGAATGAAGGTAGGGGAGGGGAATGAAAGAAGAAAGGACAGCTGAATGAATCTGACATTATTGTACTATGCACATATATAACTATACAACCAGTGTGATTCTACATCATGTACAATCAGAAGAATAAAAAATTATACTCCATTTATGTAAAAAAGTGCATTTCAGTTTCCTTTTAAAAACAGTAGTTTATAAGAATTATGAGAATCAAATGAGATAGTATATAAAAAACTTAGAATCTAGTATACAGTAAGAAGTACACAAGGATTTGATACTAGAGATGATAATTTGTTACTGACATTATACAAAAATCTGAAGGGAGTTAAAGTAGTGAAATAAAGTCTAAGATTCAATTTGTGACTATTCAATGCCTTAAAAGAATATTTTTTTACATTAGTTTGATTAAGATTCATGGCTAGCTCCAAAATTAATATCTAAAAGTCAAACTGTGGCCTAATTTCCTGGAAGGAAAATTTCGAAGGAATTTTCTTTCTAAGTAAGCTCCTATGCTTTTGACTTGAGCATCATCCCTGTGTAAGGGAAATTAAGGAAGGTTCCCTGGGAAATCTTTTATCTCCAGTCTTGACAGAGGAAGAAGGAAGGTTCAGTACTATGACTGTAGCTTGAAAAGGGATGGGGATTACAAATGAGAACACTAGAAGTCATTATTAGACTGGCCCATGGAAAAAGGAAGATGAATTTTAAATGCCAGTGATGGAAGGAAGATGAGGACAGACAATGAGATTAGAGAAACTACCCACGGCATAAGAAGAAACACACAGAGGTTAAAGACATCCAATACACACAAAACAAGAGTTAGTAATTGACTTGTACACTATCCCAAAGCTGGTATGTTCTTGCTAGTACTGGGAATACTCATGCCAAAATTTCACAGAACTGTTTTTATAAAACTGGTTACTTTAAGCCATTAGGCCTCTCACTGTTCTGAGCAGGAAAGGTATTGAATTTTTCTGGTGTAGCCAACACATGTTGTCAAGTCACTTTAGTGCTGCCAGCAGAAATATAATGGACATGAAATTTAACCTTCTAAAACCATTTAGCCAAAAACTGCTGTGCCGAGACAAAGGCCTGGTCTGAGAAGGGCTTTCCAGAATCTGAGATCTCAAAAGGTAGTGAGCAGGGTGTAAAGAGGAAAATTAACATGAAATAAGTGTAAAAGGCTACTGAGTTCCTGATGAAACTAGGAGAAAAGGGCAAGTTTATTATGATCTGCGTTTTATCAAACGGACATTCCAATGCAATTGTAAAGATCACATTATTCTTAGGAAATCATAACTGTAACTGTAAAGAAATCACATGTCAATGATAAAAATAATAAAGGGCTACACAATATCATGAGTGCTATGTTCAGATATGCAGGAGGGACATTCATTACACCCAGTAGGTATAATGCCTAGGACACCTGATATTTTTAGAGGCTCATGCAATATTTTAATTTCTTTTGAAATTGGAATAAAATATGAATATACTACAGCCTACGTACTATTCATCTCTAAACAAGTGCCATCATAAAATAGCATTTTAATATTTTGGAAGATATCTTGATATTTTTACAAAGGAATACTTTCAGCGGCACATGAAAGCAAAAGTGCCTAAGTCCCATGGAAGCCAAAGTGAGGCCCTGCAGACACTTTGTCAGGGTTCTCAAATGCAGGAATCCTATTATGAAGAATAACAAAGCCTCAGTTGAGATTAATGTGCCAGACTCACTCCACTAAATGATTTCTTGCCTCTGCACATTCAGCCCCAAACCCCATTCAATTTAAATAATTGACTCAGCCAAATGAAAACTCACCACACATATTGACCTTTCCAAATCCCTTGCAAATATTCAAAATAAATATTATTATATCTTTGAGTGACAGGCTCTAATGAATATGGAACAAACCAATTTATGATACATTTAGCAAAGTTTTAGCTAACATTTGTTAAATTAACTTCTGAGTATATTGTTTATGATAGATTTGAAACCGCTGACCTGAGGATTCAGAGCTTTCCACCAGCATGATTTTTCTTACAATCATGGCTATTTATATGCACTTTGTCTCTTTAAAGTTCTGATGGAAAAGTAGAAATGTATACAAGAATGCAACAGCAAAGAAGATACATAAATGGCCAAGAAACACATGAAATGATGCTTACCATAATTAATCCTTAGGGAAATGCAAATCAAAACCAAAATGAGATGCCATTTCACAAGCACAAGGATTGATCAAATTATGATTTAATATACATTTGAATATGCCACAATGAAACCCATAGTTCTGTATAATTAATATGCCCAAATAAAATTTTTATTAAAGGATGGTAATACAAAAGAAGTCAAAAAAGTGTTAGGATGTGGAAACATTGGGATCCTCACACACTGGTTGGGAAAATATAAAAAGGTTCAGCTGCTATGAAAAATTTTAATGGTTCCTCAGTTACATGAAGAATATCCACATGATCCCACAATTCACCTCCTAGTTACATACCCAGAGATTTGAAAACCAGGATGCTAACAAGTACATGCACATAAATGAACACAGCAGAAATATTCAGAAGGTAAAAGATGGAAGTAACCCAAATATTTGATGGATGAACGGATAAACAAATGTGGTATATCCATATAGCATAATGAGATTAGGCATAAAAACACATGAAACACTGAACATGCTCTAACACGGTGAAACTCATAAACATTATTTTAAGTAACCTGAAATAAAGGATCATCTAATGCACAATTTCACCTATACATAATCATCTGGATATAGAATATTCAGAATAGGCAAATCAACAGAGATATAAATAAGACCAAGGCAAAGGAAAGGGGAAAATGGGAAACAACTATTAAACAGGCAAAAAGTTTCCTGTGGGAGTACTGAAAAAAATTTTTGAAGCTACATAAAGGTGGTGCTTGTAAACACTCTTAGGGTACTAAGTGCCATTCAACTGCTTACTTTAAAATAGTTAATATGTGAATTTTATCTGAATAAAAAAATTTAATAAGTCACTTTGAAATATGTGTGAATATAGAAAGTTGTCTTGAAGAGAAGGTGCATACTGTAAGGTGGAGTGAACTAAAATAGACTATAATAACAATAACTTGTGAGTGAAAATCTAACATCACTATTTTAATAGTAAAGTACGACAGCAAAGGTTTGTTCAACAACGATGGAGAGGACATTAACAATTGAACTCACATAAGGGAAATTTAAAGGAAGAGATAAAGAACTTAGAAGAGTATCTGAGAACATGAATCAGCCTTTGTTTACTAAAGTGGATGAATAATTAATAGACTGATGAGTACACTTGGACTTGCCAGGTATTGATTGTTGAAATGAATTAGCAAATACAATTAAGCCAGGAAACTCAGCTAAGTAAAAAGATTCTAGGACTTTAAAGGAATGGCTGGAAAACCAGAGCTCTTTAAAGCCATTTCATTTAAATCACCCCCAAAGGTGAGACCATAACTTGATACTCTGAAGAATTGTGAAAATTTTGTATAGAAAAGTTCATACACAAAAACTGTGAAAAGTTTGTACAGAAAAGTAGCTATATATCAGTCATGAATAAATCGTTATGATAAAAAATCAGTTGAAATCAGAATCCTATATCACTATTTTTTTAATTTTAAGTTTTATATAATTTCAAAATTAAAGGCTATTTGAGAGGATGATCCAAGGAATTCCTACTATATCCTTTAACCAGATGTAGGAATTATACATACTTCCTTCATTTGCTTTCTAATTCTTTCTATATACAAAATATATACACACGTGCATATACACAAAATTTTTTCTAATAATGTATTGGAAAGATACATGCTGATTCCCTCCCTCTAAATATTTCAGTGTTGATTTCTTAGAAAAAAAAAGGGCATTCTCTCATATAACAGCAGTATAATTATCAAAACCAAAAAATAATACTTTAATTTGATATACTATTTCTAATCCAAAGTCTATGTTCAAGTTCTTAATTGTTCCAAAATGCTCTTTTCCCCTTCTCTCATCCTTTAGTTCAGTGTTCAATGCACAATTATGCATATCCACAATTACTCCTATTTATGATTTCACATTTGTTTGAAATATTCAACTTATTCTGAAATATTAGTCTTTCTTGCTCATGCTCTGAGTGTACATATGTGTATATAGTCAGCCCTCTATATCCACAGGTTCCATATTGATGAATTCAAACAACTATGGATCAGAATTATTGAGAAAAAACTGCATCTGTACTGAAAAGTTACAAACTTGTTATTATTCCCTAAATAATATGTACACAAAATATTTACGAAGAATTGACATTATATTAGGTATTACAAGTAATCTAGAGATGATTTGATGTATACAAAAGGATATGCATAGGTCATACGTCCAAACTATGCTGTTTGTTATAAAGGGATTGAGCATCTGTAGAGTTTGGTATCAGCATGGGTCCTGGAACCAATCCTGCACTGAATACCAAAAGGGATGTGTGTGTGTGTGTGTGTGTGTGTGTGTGTGTGTGTGAGTGAGGTGGAGGGGACGGAGAGAGGGAGGGAGGGAGGGAGGGAGGGAGGAGGGCGGGAGGGAGAGATTGATTTAACAGAGGAATAGAAAGTGCATGAATTATATCTAAGTAAGGACCTGTATAATAAAGAAATGCAGCACCATTACACCACCTAAGAGAAAGAATGACAGCAAAGTAGCCTACAGTGCAGTTGTGGTTTCAGGCTTCAGACACATGCCTCTAAATCAGAGGTTGACAAGTGTTTTCTGTAATAGGACAATTTACAATTGTAAATATGTTAGATTTTGCCAGTCATAGAGTTCCTATTGAAACTATTGAGTTCTATCATTGCAGAGCAAAAGCAGCTAGAGGCAATGAATAAATGAATGGATGTGGCTTTGTTTCATTAAAACTATTTCTAAAAACACAGCAGACACCTTCTAGGGATGACAGCTGACCAGAGAATGTGCCTTTCCACTCCCTTAGTGAGTATGAGTGAACTGCAGCTGAAAGACATATTGAAACTCATCCTCCAACAAAGTATAATGAAAACAAAATGATTCTAAACAAGAACGACCCTCACCTCCTTAGGTAGTAACATTTCCACCAGCTATAATTGTATCAACATTTTTTTGGTACTAGGGATTAAACCCATGGGCACTTAACATTGATCCAAATCCCTGTCCCTTTCTGTTTTTATTTTGAGACAGGGTCTCACTAAGTTGATCCAAGCCTCACTACGTTTTTGAGGCTGGCCTTGAACTTCCAATCCTCCTGCCAAGCCACTGGGATTACAGGCATATGCCACTACACCTCGCTGTTTCAACAATTTTTAAAACACCCCACAGGGAAAGTCTAAAAGTAAAATGGCTTCTTGGGTGAGCTGAACTTCACATTGTCAAGTATGATACAGGAACAGCTGAGTGCTGCTGGAAGAAGTCACATAGCCTATCAGTCTGTTATCCACATACATTCACAATCACCATTCTCCCCTGGGTGCTCAATATCTTCTGGCAAATCTGTATTATTCGGTAAACTCAGTCTTCTACTTCTTGGAACAGCTCTTTCTAACATCCACCACTTCCTCAAACCTGAAATCCCTGACCTCCTGTACCTCTTAGCAAATAACATTACACTGCACTACACACATAAGACGAAAACTACCACATTTCCCCAACATCTTTCCTTCTAAAATTAACAAAGCTACTTGTGTCTACCACAAGTCTCTCCTTTTAACCTCCTGTACGAGTTAAGGAAAGAGGTGTCTTTCCTCCTACCAAAGTCTCATCTCTTTACATGTGCTCTATGTTGTACAGTCTTTGGTCTTCTCAGGACCTTACCCTATTCACTGATCCTTCCCTCTAATAACCTTATCCACTTCTGCTGTACTAGTTCCTTCCAGTTAGCAAGTAATCTTGTTCATGTTGACTTCTGGTTAAACCTGGAGGAATGTCCACATGCAGTTATCCCTATGTCCTGTCAAAGTTCAATAAAATAACAATATACGAATTACAACATCAATGACGACAAAAATTCAAAGAAAGTGGGGGAGAATGTAACTCCAGACAATAACTGTCAATAAAATGTTGCCAATTAGAAAGTGTATGGACAAATTATTATAACTTACCTCAGCCGAAAAAGTTCAAATCAATTTGTTTATAAGGACACCAATAGTAAATAAGTTGATTTGTGGCACCAGATCTCAGAAAGGCAGATCAATTTGGATTACTTATACAGGTAGGGGAATTTGGTATACCTAAAAATATAAATATTGACTGAAATTCTGTATAAGAAGCTATTAGACCATCAACTACCCTCACCAACTTTTCAAATATAACTTTGTTGTGCACAAAATTTTTCAGGAATAGAACTACTGTGTAAATTGAGGGAAGACTGTACTGCATTTTGCAGTATATTATTGAGATTTGTTTGTCATTTCTAAAAGTAATACCCCTAGGGACAATATTACTTGTGGGCTTCAGCTGTTAATGTAATACATCTGTATCTGTCTGGATCTGTATTAGACACAGTGGTGCTACGTGTTGACAAAAGCATCTGAACCCCTATTCCTTCTAGTGTAGTCACAGCGAGCACTGTGCTATGACTATGCTGTCTTTAATCATAAAGGGCTTTGGAGCTAACATGCTGCACAGACACAAGATGTATCTCTCACAGACACAGTATGAATGATGCTTCTGAGATTGTGAAGCAGGCCTGAGACTGCTGTCCCTAGAAATGTCTGCTTGTAAGGTCAACCCTTGGCTGGCATCTGAGAACATGGCTTCCCCAGTGTTTCTAGTCAACAGTTAACTACCAGGGATGGCTAATTATCCCTAGACTGTGCAAACAATGTGATTCATATGCAGAATAACATTTTTTTCTGGATATCTGTAATTTTGGTAAGTACTAGACAGAGGGTGCCTATGTGACCAGTTCCCAGTAACAACTCTGGGCATTTTGTGTCTAATGGGCTTCCCTAGGTAGGAATATTGTATATGTATTGCTGAATGTTCATTGCAGGGGAAAGAATGGGCCCTGTGTGACCCCTCAAAAGATGAAGAAAGTATCAGGAAGACTTACATGAGGATTGCTCCATACTCTATCTTTTTGCCTTATGATTGCCTGTGTGTTCTTATTATGCCACTGTCATAATTCTTAGCCATGAATACACATATATGCTGAGTCCTGTGAGTTGTTCCAGTGAATCTATAAATGTGAGTGTTGTCTAGGGTATACCTAAATACAGTGGCCATATACTGTAGTCCTGGAGGTTTTACTTATATTATCATTAAAGATATTATTTTTTCTCACAATTAAATGTGTATAAGTTATAGATATTTGACTTTCATTTCATAATATTAAAGGAGAATTAAGCAAATATTTGTTATAAAATAAAGTTCTTAGGTCTCGAATGGTTGAAAAACACTGATGTAAACAAAGCTAAGAACATTGACAATATTTACAACAGAAATGATAGTACTGAGTGCCTACTATGTGCTAAACATTGTGCCAAGTCCTTTTTGAGCATTATATCATACATTCCTCACTGTAACTCCATTAGAAAGGTACTAGTTCCCCCCTTTTTGCCTATAGAGAAATGGATGCTCTGGCAGATAAGGCAACTAAACTAGCAGCATGACCAGGAAATGGTAGGAATAAGACTAAAAGCAGGAACTCTGATTCCAGAGCCTGAGCTACACAACCCTCCTTCATCTAGTCATGCTTATGATTGTTATAAAAAATGGCAGAATTTAAATGCACATATCAACTAAAGGACAGTGCATAATTTATTAGGACCAATAAACAAACATATTCATAAACTGCCAGTTATACTTATATCAATTCTTTCTCTTTTTCTTTGAATAAATTTATCATATTTAATATTCCATATAGACAGCAAATAGTGGGATTATAATATTATGCCTACCTTTCTAGACAGTGCATTTTGTAATTGATCTACTACTATTCTTATTCTGAAATCACAGTTCTTAGTCATTCCTTTGTAACTGCAATATAATGTCCTGCAACTTTTCAGATTAGTAAGAAACGTCTGAAGTTATACCAACTGAGATGTATTCAAGTCAATATTTCTACATTTCTACAAAAGACCAGAGGTTACGGATGCTTATAATTCTAATATTGCTAATCTTATAGTTTTAATAGATTTCCAAGGACATTCAACACTGAATAGAAACTTTGCAGAAACTATAGTGCATGTGAGCATGCACACACGCACACACACATACATGCACAGTACAAGCTTGTTTTTCTACAAAGCAAAATTAATTCTATTCTTATTACAGTAAGCAGTGTGAGAATTGGGAGAACTAAAAGCATGACTAGAGGATATAAAATACAGTTTTTACTAGAAGAGCAAGATCAAGTAGAGAGAAAAATAAGAGAATTTAAAAACAAGGCAGCAAAATTCTACCCTTCCCAGGAAAAGCAAATAAAATACACATGTTGAAGAAGAATTAGAAGGAGTTTAAAAGCAATTCGAGGTGGGAGGGGCAGTGGGGAGATGTTTATGAAAGAATATATAATTACAGTTAGATAGGATGGATATTTAAAAGATAATGTGCCTAGAACAGGAAAATATGTAAAGTCCAAATATATGAGTGATTGTGAGGGTAAAGAAAATAGGTGGCAGATGCCAGGGAGAAAATGTGAAATGACTACTAAGTAATGATAATGTTCTAATTTGTGGTAAAAAAGTGGGGAGAGTGGAAAAATAAATATTTAGTAGATTACACAAAGGGGAATGAAGGGAAGGGAGAGGGGAAATGAATAGGAAAGGACTCATGAATATACCATAGTGAATCTCACCATCATGTATATCCATAGGAATGGGGTCCTAACTAGAATAAGATATATTCCATGCTTGTATAATTACATCAAAATGAATTCTATTGTCATACATAACTAATAAAAACTAATAATTTTTTTAAAAAATTGATTGCAGTGGTGGTTGTACAATTCCATGATCATAGATTCCAAGAACAATTGGACTGTACCTTTAAATGGATGAACTTCATGATAAATGAACTGTATATCAATAAAGCTCTTTTTAAGGAAACAAAAACAGTTCTGAAGTTGTCTGCTAGAAAATTCAAAGGCAAAGATCATTACCTAAGTTGTTGGTTCCCAACATCAGTATATATATATAACAGTCCCCCATATTCTCAGGCTCTAACCTCAGAAATTTTGATTCTTGGGCCCCAAAATAGTTAACAAATATTCCAGGTGATTCAGATACAGGTTGTCCACCATCATATGTGGACCAGGTTGTACTTCTGATATCTTACTAGAAACCCAGCCTGGAAAGCACATCACAAAATATGAAGACTGAGAAAATGCAGAAAAACAAGTTTTTACCATTACTTTAAAACCTATGGCAAATACTAATCCTATTTTTTGAAAAATAAATACGAACAATGAAAAGAGGTTTTGAATGTAGTGATAAAGACATCTAGGTACCATAGAGCAACTGAATGTCATTATCTGCCAAAAGTTTCAGTGGGATGTCCTATAGAGAAAAAGTTGTTAGCATCACCAAGATATAAAAAGTATAGTACAAAAGATAACCATGATATAAAGGAAGCCAGGATATTGGATTATAACTAGGTAAAGCTACACATTCCCTCACATTATTTATCACGTTTCTTAAAGAAAGTAAAGTAAGGAAAACATCATTGTCAGATGCACTGTTTATCAAAAAGTCCATTGGCTGTCTGCAGCAGAATCACTTGGGTTGCTTGTTTAAAATACAGATTCCCATTTTAGTTCTACTGAATCTGATTTTCTGAGATAAGGAGTCAAGAAAAATGTATGTACACAAACATGTGCACAAATACACAAATGTCTTAATCATCACAATTCAGAGACTTTCAATATATTCACAAAGTTGTAAATACATAGCCATAATTAATCATGGAATATTTTCACCACTCTAAAAGGCAATCCCACACCCTTTGGCAGTCTCTCCTCATTTCCCCTATCCTCCAATATCCTATGCAATCACTAATCCATTTTCTTGGTCTGCAGTTTGGTCAACTGGATATTTTGTACAAATGCACTCCTACAACATTTAATCTTTTATGACTGCTTTCAGTTACTATAATGTTTTCAAGGTTCATCCACTTTTTTATGTATCAGTACTTCACACCATTTTATTCCAGAAAAAACTGCACTAAACGTACAACAAAAGCATATATGTTAAAGTGTCTCATATGAAAGAAGCAATGAAGAAACAACCAGATGCTCAGTTCCAAAATGAAGTACAAAATGGAATGTGATCTCATTTGCAGACTATTCCCCAGAATACTGCCCTTGTTAATAGACAGCAATGATGACAAAAGCTAGGTTTTATAAGAATACAGGAAACTTAAGAATATACACAATATGTAGGGGAAATGATGATAATGTCAGGAATACCAAAATTAACTTAATGCATATGAATGAAAAACAAAAATTAGTCTTAAAAAGACACCAAAGCAAAGCAGATGACTCTTTGGAGCTGTGTTATTAAGTAGCCACGCTTGCATTTGGGCGATTTTGATCTAAATTTAAATTAATTAATGTAAAAAATGTGGTTTCTCAGTTGCACTAGCCACCTCTTGAGTCCTAAAAGGCTAAATGAATCTGAAAGATACCATACTGGAATAAGCAGATAGAGAACATTTTCAACATCACAGAAAATTCTATTGGACAGTATTGCTTGAGAGAAAGATAAAATTGTGAGAGTACAACCCATTTGTTCAATCCAAAGATATTCTCTCGGATTCTATTATGGGATTTGGGAGTATCTCAGTGGTAGACTGTCTGATTAGCATGCATGAGGCCTAGGTTCCAGCCCCATCACCACAAAAACTAAGCTACCATGTGCAAGGCACTGCTAGGTTCTAGAAATACCACAATACACAAAATTGACAAAATTCCTGTCCCTGGGGAGTTTAAGTGGTAATGATGGTAAAGAATAGATAAAGAGCTAAGCAAAATATATGATATATATTAAGTGGTGATCCAGTGAGAAAATATAAGGGGTCACTCAAGCAGGTGATGCACACCTGTATTCTAAGCAATGGGGGAGGCTGAGGCAGGAGAATGATTTGAGGTCAGACTTGGCAACTTAGCAAGACTCTGTCTCAAAATAAATTTTAAAAAGCTGGGGATATAACTCACTGGTAGAGTACTGGGTTCAATCCCCAGTACCAGAATCAGGAGGAGGCAGAGGAGAAGGAGGAGGAGAAAAAATTGTAAAGGGTCAAGAGAGATGAGGAAGATCTATTTTGAATATGGTGGTCTAGGAGTTCTGTGTGATAATGATTTTTAAGTAGATATCTGAAGAAAAAGGGGAGTTAATCTTAAAGATGTATGTGTTGAATCATTGCAGAAAGAGAAAATTGTTACTATGAAGGCCTGAGGCAGGTATAGGCTGGCATGTTTCTGTGGCTGGAAGGCAGTGATACATGAATGAGTAAAACCAAAATATAAGTAATTATGCTGGAAATATAAATGGAGGAGGGGAATCTTAGTATTTCTCAGAAAGTCTAATTAGGTTTTTACTATTATAGAACATTTGTTATAGAGCATTTGTTTTATGTCACATGATTCTCCAAATTAGAAAAGATAATCTGAAATACAGCATGAGAAATTCTGTGAATCCTCTTCCCAAATAACCATAACTAGAGAAAATTATTTTTATAAAACACAACCAACTAGAGTCTCTAGAATCTATTCTGATGGTACACAGTGAATTGAGAAACAATTTTAGTAAAACCTATGAAATCTCAGTAAAAACAGCAAGAGTCTGTACTTGAGTCACAATACACCTCCCACACCAAATTCTCCTTGCCTGCTCAACAAGATAGAGGCTCTATACCTGCCAAATGCAGCCAAGAACATAGGGTTGTCTCTCCAGCAGACCTTCAGCATTTTTCGTACTACCCCAGCCCTACATTGCAAAAGCTTTATTCAGGCAAACATGTCTGAGAAGTCTGGAGCTCCCTTCTTCATCCCAATACCCATTCGTAGAGCAGAAGTTTTAGCCCAGGAAGAGTAATCTGAGAACACTGAATCCCAGTTATCCTGGACCCAGCTCATTCACAAGGCAGATATTTGATACAGTGAGGAGGTATCAAAGAAGCTGCCCTGATCTTAGAGTGTAGATGCCATCCTGAGAGAAATATGCCACTGTTCTCATCCCCAGCTCCCAGAGCATTTAGAGGTGGGTCATAAAAACCAGAGTTCCAAAGCGTTCCATAAAGGAAATCACTTTATTTGAAAGAGTATGATGAAGCTATATTATGTAAGAGAATCACATAAAATACAAACTAGAATCTATAGGTACAAATGAAGAGAATAGAAATACTAAGTGAAATGTTAAAGTTGACAACCTTAATAAATATGTACTTTCATTCTTCTCACAGGTTGTAAAGAAAGATGTAAAATTTTATAAGATTAAATTTATAACAATGTATAGATGGATTTATAATATGATTAGGCAATGTATACAATAACAATACCAATGAAAAAGGAAGAAAAATAGGAAAGGAGGGAATAGGAGTGGTACTTCTATACCGCACCAGAATTTATTATGTCAGATTTTGGTAAAGTCAGAGGTATATTTTAAGTCCTACATCAATAGCTAAGTAATTTTTTTAAAATATGAAGCTTAAAATTCATTTATGGATTAAAATATTAGACCAGAAAATATTCATTTAATTCAAAAGAAACCAGGAAGAGGAACAGAGAAACAAAAATTTTAGAAATATGGCATACAGAAAATGAAAAGGAAAATGACAGACATAAACCAACCACACCAATAATGATAATAAATGATAATTGATAAACAAATGAATCAAAAGTCACTGATTTTCAGACTGGATTTTTTTCCCATGTGCATATATGAAAACAACATAGTGAAACCCATCATCATGTATATCCACAAGAATGGGATCCTTACTAGAATAAGATATATTCCATGCTCATATAATTATATCAAAATGAATTCTGCTGTTGTGTATAACTAAAAAGAACCAATAAATTAAAACAAAAACAAGATCCAATTATATTATTTTTAGTGGAGACAAAAACATATATCCTGCAAGTAGCAAACACAAGAAAGCTGGAATGGCTACATTAATACTGACAAAATGGACTTTTTAAACAACAAAATTAAAAATTACTAGAGATCTAGAGGGATAGTTTATAATAATAAAATTCAGTTTACCAGGAAGAGATAATGATTAAAATATACATACAACTAACATCAGAGTACTAACATACATGAAACAAAATTGACAACTTTGAAGGGAGATAAAGATACTTTAATACTATTAGTTGCAGACTTAAATACCTAACTTTAAACAATGGATGGAACAAGTAGGCAGAGGTCAACAAAAAAGCAGAAGACTCAAACAGTATCATCAACCAAGTAGACCTAATAGATACCTGTAGAACACATCAATCAATTCCAGATGATTGTGCATTCTTGTCAAACATAAATGGGACATTCTCCACAGTATATCACATGCCAATACATAAAACATGTCTCAATAGTTTACAAAGACTAGGATAATACATAGTATGCTCTCTGACTGCAAGGGATAAATTAAAAATCAATAAAATATAAGGTTTAAACATTTACAAAGACGTGAAATTTAAACAACACACTCCCCCCCCAAATAATCAAAGAAAAAATAAAATTGAAGACTAGAAAATATTTTGAGTTAATTGGAGGTCAAAAACATGTGAATACTTCTGTGATACAGGTTAAAACAGTGCTTAGAGGGAAATTTATAGCTATATAAGCCTAAATTACAGAAGGAGAAATAAATGACATTTTACCTTATGGCACTGGAAAAAGTAAAGCAAACTAAACCTAAATGCAAGAAGGGGGAGGGAAATAAAGATGAGAGCAGAAATTAAAGAAATAGAGAGTAGAAAATCAATAGATATAATCAATGAAATATGAAAAACATGACAATTTCAACAAAATTAACAAATCTTCAGAAATACTGACCAAGAAAAAAAGAAAGAAAACTCAAAATTAGTAAAATTAGGAATGAAAGGGAACATTTCAGTGTGCAAACCTTACAAAAAAGAAAAGAATTAAAAGAGAATACTACAGAAAAGTATTTGACACAAGCTTATATAAACCTAGATAAAATGAACAAATTCCTAAAAAATATACAAACTGGTGAAATTGACTAAAAAAATAATAAAAATAAAATCTGAACAGGTCACAGTAAGTAAAGAGATCAAAATTCTATTTTATTCAATTCTACCAAACACTTCAAGAAAAATTAATATGAATACTGCATAAACTTCCCCAAAAATGAAAAAGAGAAAATATTCCCTCACCCATTTTATGAAGTCAACATTACCCTAATACCCAAGCCAGGCAACAACATAAGCAGGCACTTCACAATGGAAGAAAAAGAATGAACAATAAGTACAATTAAAACTTTTCCACTTCATTGCTTCATTCATAATTGGAACCTCAATTATATACCACATTATATCCACCAGAAGGGTAAAAATTAAAAGCAAGAAAATAAAAAGTTGTTGGTAAAGATATATGAACATTCACTGGGCTTGGTGGCACATGCCTCTAATCCCAGCTCAGGAGGCTGAAGTAGGAGGATCTTGAGTTCAAAGTCAGCCTCAGGAACTTAGTGAGACCCTAAGCAACGAAGACCCTATCTATAAATAAAATATGAAAAAGGGCTGGGGAAGTAACTCATTTGTTAAGGGCCCCTGGGTTCAATTCCTGATACCAAATACACACACACACACATACATACACACACACACACACAGACTCATCACACGACTGATGAGAATATACTTTTTGTAGATTACTTTTAAAAAATTAGTACTGTCTATAAAAATGAAAGTGTGCATACCCTATGTCTCTAAATTTCACTTCTCTATATACTTACCTAAGGATGCTATTAGGAAAATGTGCAAAAAAGTATACAGCAGCATGATTAAATGAAGTTTAAAAAGTTAAAATGTCAAAAACATGAAAGCAACAGATAATATCCATTAAAAAGAGAAGGAAAATATTGTGGGATATCCATACCCTGGAATACTGTATAGCAGCAAAAATGAATTAAGCAGGGCTTTGCAAAGCAACAAGGAGCAGTCCCTGGATGATAATGTTAAGTGGAAAGAGAAAGTGGTAGGAAAATATTGCACTATAATATTATTTATGCAATGTTCAAACACAGGTCGGTATGTGTGTGTTTGTGTGCACTTGTGTATTCAATTGAACCATATGAAATTGCCACAATTACAGGTCAAAAACTGTTGAGTAGTGGTTACCTCATTTGTTGCAACCTAAAACGTATAGTAAGCTACAAAAAGAAAACAAAAAGTAAGAAGATGTTAAATAATGAATTCTTGATAGTGATAATCTATTGGGGAGAAAGAAAGGAATGTGATCAGTGAGGGATATGAAGGGAGCTTTCAAGCAATTAGTAATACTCTATTTTTAAAGCAGTTTTTGTACAATCAATATATTTCTCATTATACCTAGTATATGTTGCATAAGATCCTTCACATAAACCAAATTACATCATAAATTCTTAGTAATAGTTATCAAATACATTAAACACAAAGAGTTTTTCAAAAATATGATTGAGCAGTCAATATATGTCTCCAGTGACAAACAGCCTAAGCCTCTGGAAAGTTTAAAAATATGGGTAGTACTGCTGAAATCAAAGAAAAATAGAAAATCCACATTGGGATAGAAGATGAACAGGTTAGAAGGACTGTCTCTTTTTTTTTTTTTAGAAGGACTGTCTCTTTATGGAAATTATTTCACTTAAATGTCCAAGAAACTAAAAGTATAGTTTTATAATTTAAAATTGTTTTCCAAACTGTCAATTCAAATGTCATCACATGGGAAATAGTGGTTTTCACTATTTCAAAGAATGAAAAGATCTTGGGAATATGTTTTATATTATGAATCAGATAATTAAATGATTTAATCAAGTGAAGAAATGGGATCAAATTATAGACATAGTTTTAGATTACAGAGGAGTTGATCACATAATTGAGTATATTTATTAGGTATTTTGCTTGAAGAAACAACTTATGTGGTTATGAAACAATAAAGTGTATCTTTGAGTTAATGTGTATTCTATTTTGTACTTAAAACATCTAACTAGAAAGATAATAAATCATGTATGTTTTAAAATCTGCCAGCTCTTTGGTCTAAGCCCTCGCAAAAGAAGAATTTGCCTAAATAATAGACTTTAGTGAATTACAGATCTTTCTGATAACAAGTAAACAGAACCTGAGAGACACATAGTTCTCTCATAAAAAGAACAAAAATTAAGCTCTAAATTACATTTTGATATCTAAAGATTCTGATTTCAAAATGCAGAAAAATAGTAATGATTTTTAAAATCACAATTAGGAATGTGTTGCTAATTTATAGTTGTAAAACTAGGATCTTCTCGTGTACTGATTTAATAAAAAATTAAACTTTTTTAGATTGCACATAAAAGTGAGATCATATACTATATGTCTTTTTGTGTCTGGTTTATTTCACTAAGCTTATTGTCTTGCGGGTTCATCCACCTTAACACAAATGGCATGATCTCCTTCTTAAAAGCTGAATAATATTGCACCATGTATATATATCAACTTCTTTAACCATTTATCTGTCACTTAGGTCATTTCCATATCACAGATACTGTAAATAATACTGCAATAAATATGAAAGTTTAGATATTTTTTACAAGGTGGTGATTTCACTTCATTTGGGAGTATGACCAAAAGAGGGATTGCTGGGTCATACAGCAGTTCTATATTTAATTTCTTTAGGAACATCCATACTGTTTTCCATAAGACTACACAAATTTATATTCCCACTCTTAGTGTCCTTTAAATAATGTTAGGAAATATCTCATAGTGGTTTTATTTGCATTTCCCTGATGATTAGTGATGTTTATCACTTTTTCATATAGCTCTTAGCCATTTTCATGTCTTCTTTGGTTGTCAATTACTGTTATTTGTCCACTTCTCCATCAAGACTTTTGTTTTGCTATTAAGTTTTGTATGTTCCTCTTTTATTAACCTCTTACATGATAGATGGCACACAAATATTTCCTCCCACTCCATTGGCTTCCTTCATTTTGATTGTTTGCTTTGCAGAAGGTTTTAGATCAGTATAAAAAAATGAGTACCTGGAAACAGAGAGTAGAAAGGTGTTTACCAGAGGTGGTGGTAATTGGGAAAGGGGGGGTGTTGGGAGATATACGTCAAAAGATAAAAAGTCATCACAGATAAATAGGTCTAGCGATCTAATATACAGCATGAGGATCATAGTTGTAATATTGTATTATATACTGGAAACGTACTAAGAGAGTAGATTTTAGGTACTCTTATCAAGAAAATAAATTAAAAAGAAAGGCAACTCCTGGGTTCAATTCCCAGCAACCCCCCCCCCCAAAAAAAAAGAAAGGTAACTATGTGAGATGATGGATAGGTTCATTTACTTGACTATAGTAATTACTCTGTTGAATATATGTGTATCCAAACATAAATGATGTACATCTTAAATGTATATAGTGAAAATAAGGGAAATATGGAATTTATGTACTACAATGCAAAATTAAGTTACAGCTCTTAATCTATGAATTAAGATCTGAATACTAAATAACTGGTGTTCACAATATCCCTGGGATGAATGAAGGCTTCACTGTCCCTCAGTACTCTTTCCAGTGACAAACCAGAAGTTAATGAGTATAATTCAATGTTTCAGACACCTTATTTGGAAGAACCAACTTTTTACTACCTTATAAACCACAGAGGAACACTAAAAGCATTGAACAGAAAAAAGTTGAAATGAGAATTATTTATGCTTTAGAATGTGATCATTACTGAGTACTTTTAGTTATAAATTCTCACTGAATTACCCAATTTAAATCAGGACCAGGTGAAAGTGATTAAAAATCAGTACACACTTAATAGTATAAAGAAATATAAACAAATATCATTGATGTATTAATTTTTAGTAATCAGTGACATAGGAATTGAAGAAAAATGGGGGCTATAACCTCTAAAGGGTAATCAAAGCTGGCATTCATTTCTGTAGTTCTGAGATAAAAGTCAGGATAAATTTAGAAGATGAAATGAAAGGAATCATCATGAAGATGCTGATGGTGAGTGTGATAGAATCCATCAAGAAATGCTATGTTAAAAGTTAGATAGACATTAAGTTCTGATGTTGAACTTTAATTGCAAGACACTAATAGGCATAAATCCTACCTTTAGCAGTAACACATTAAAGGTAATGAATTAAGTAAAAAAGCAGAGACTGCCAGAATGGATTACAAAAAGAAATGATCAATTATGTGTTCTCTGCAGGAGACCCAGTTTTGATGCAAAGGCACAAATAGTTTTAAATTAAATGGATAGAAAAACATACACCATGCAATCAGAAACAGTAGAGAACTGGATAGGTCATATTAATATCAAACAAACTTCAGGACAAAAATTGTTACTAGAGATAAAGTAGGGCTTATTTAATAATAAAAAGGTCAATTCACCAAGGAGAGATAATTATCGGCATATATGTTGTTAGCCACAAAGCCTCAAAATATATGACTCTAAAATTAAAGGGAATTTTAAAAATTAAAAAAACTTAAAGGGATAGACAATTCAATAATAACAGCTGGAGCATTTCATACTTCATTCTCATTAATTGATAGAATAATGAGACAAAAATCAACAAAGCTATACAAGATTTGAACAACACTATTAACCAACTTGATCTAAATGATATCTGTAGAACAATTCACCCAATAATTGCAAACTACATGTTCTTTTCAAATACACACAGAATATTTTTCAGGATAAAACATAAAACCAGTATTAATACATTTAATAAAATTTGCATCATACAAAATGGGTTTGTTTGTTTGTTTATTTGTTTTGTACCAGGGATTGAACACCCAGGGGTGTTTAACCTCTGAGACACATCCCCAGCCCTTTTATACATTTTATTCAGAGACAGGGTCTTGCTAGGTTGATTAGGGCCTCGCTAAGTTGCTGAGACTGGCTTTGAATGCATAATTCTCCTACATCAGGCTCTTGAGCCTCTGGGATTAACAGGTCTGTGCCACTACTTGGCGCAAAGTGTTTTCTATGACTACGATGGATTAAAAATTACAAAAAAGAAGAAAATCTGGGGAATTCAGAAATATTTGGAAATTAATGCAAGTTAATTAACTTGAGGGTCAAAAAAGAAACCACAAGGAAAATTGAAAGAATTTTATGAGTAAGAAAATAAAAAATACAACATATCAACATTTATAGGAAGCTACTAAATTGGTGCTCAGAGAAATAGTTACAGCTTCAAATGTTTGTATTATAAAAGAAAAAGTTGAAATCAATGTGCTAGTCATTAACCTTAAGATATAGAAAAAGAAGGGCAAATTAACCTAAATCTAGCTCAATCAAAATAAGAATAATAAAGACTAGAGCAAAAATTAATGAAGCAGAATGAAGAAAACTTAGAGAAAATCCAAGGATCCATCCAAAAGTTGGATTTTGGAAAGAAAAAAAATCAACAAGTCTTGGCTAGATTACACAAGAAAAAAGGAGAAGATACAGATGCCAAAATTAGGAAAAAAGAAAAGAAATAACCACTTACCCCTTAGAATTTAAAAGGATTATAAAGAAATATTATGAACAACTGTATGCAATCAAATTAGATTTAGATGAGACTGAATGATTCCTAGAAAGATATAAACTATTAAAAACTACTGAAAAAGAAATATGAAATGTGAATAGTCCTATATAAATTAACATAATTTAATTAGCAATTTAAAATCTTGTCATAAAGAGAAGTTCAGCCCCAGAAAACTTCACTGGTACATTTTATTCAAAACATAAAATATAATTGATGCCAATAATCCATAAATTAGCCCAGAAACAGGCAGACGGACTATTTCCCAATTCATTTTATAAAGTATTATAGAAAAGTCAGATAAACACATCACAAGAAGGAAAAATTACAGCCCAATATTTCTTCTAAGTATAAATGCAAACATCCTTAGAAAGACACTAGAAAAGCAAATCTAAGACATATAAATGAGATTAAATATGATGACCAAGGGTGTTTTATCCTAGGATTGCAAGATTGCTTTAGAATCTGAAAACTGAATAAAGCAACAAAACACATTCATAAAATAAAGAACAAAACCACAATACTATCTCACATTTAACATAATTTGGCACCTATTTGTAACCAAAAAACTACTAATAAACAGATTAAAATGAAATATTCTCAACCTAATAAAGGACATAATGGTGAAAGAATAAATGTTTTTCTCCTAAGAGCAGGCACAAGGTAAAGATGTACACTCTTGCCTCTTCTATTCATTATAATATGAGATGTTATAGCCAGAGCAATCATGTAAGAAAAATAAATATGTTATCTAGATTGGAAAAGAGAAGTAAAACTTTTATTCTTCAAGGGCATCACCCTATACATAGATAATTCTAAGAAATTCACACACAAAATTAACTATTAGTGCTAGTAAATTAATTCAATAAGGTCACAGGACATAAGATCAATATACAAAAATCAATTGTGTTTTATATATTACCAATGTACAATATGAAAATAGAATAATATAACTTCATTCATAATAGCAAGAAAGAATAAAATATTGAAAAGTAAAATTTTATACACTGAAAATTGACAAAACTTCAGAAGGAAATTCAATAAGTTCTAAATAAGTGTAGAAACTTTCTATTTTCATGGATTGAAAGACTGAATATTAAGACAAGAAGTTCCCCCAAAATTTGATTTATACATTTAATTCAACTCCCATCAAAATTCTAACAGGTTGTTTTGCAGTAATTGACAAGATGAACCTTAAATTAAATTGAAATGCAAAACATCTAGAATGATGAAAACAATTTGAAGAAGTAGAAAAAGATATGGCAGACTTGTACTTAATGATTTCAAATCTACTGGGACTTGGATAAATATATGAAACAGTAGAACAAAAGTGAAAGTCCAGGAAAAAAATTCTTATAGTTAATTAAATTGGGGCAAAGGCATCAAAGCAATTCATTGGAGGAAAGTATGTATGATTAAGGTGTACTGCTAGGATAAATGATATCTAACTGTCAAAAAATAAATAAATAAACTTAGATCCTCAATTCAAGTCTACACAAAAATTAACTCAAAGTGAGGCAAAAAAGCAAATGAACATATTAAGTGATAATAAATGTTTATAAGAAAACAAAAGGAAATCTGTGAGACCTTGGCTTAGCAAAGATTTCTTAGGTAGGACACCAAAAGCACTGTTTATAAGAGAAAAAAAAGTGATAAATAAGACCACATCAAAATTTGTAACTTTTTTTTTTACTTCAGAACACACCATTAAAAAAATAAAAGAGGAAAAAAAGAGAAACAGACTATCAGAAAATATATGGAAAACACCTCTCCAATAAAGAAGATTAATAACCCAATGAAAACAAGGGGCAAAAGATATGACCAGCCATCTCATCAAAGAAGGCATGCTAATGGATAATAAACACATGGGAAAACACGCAGCACTATTACTCATTGGGGAAATGTAAACTAAAACCAAAATGAGGTGCCACTTCGGACCCTCTTGCACAGTTATAACAAATATAAGACAGATGATAATAAGTGTTAGTGAGGATGTGTATACTTATGTACTATTAGTGGAAATGTAAAAGAGTACAGCTACTTTGTAACTTGGTTTTGTAGTTTCTCAAAAAGTTAAACAGGTGGGCATAGTGGCAGATGCCTCTAATCCCAGCAATTCAGGAGGCTGAGGCAAGAGGATCACAAGTTCAAAGTCAGCTTCAGTAACTTAGCAAAATCCTGTCTCAAAAAAAATTAACTAATTAAAAGGACTTGGAATGTTGCTCAGTGGTATAGCACCCCTGGGATTGAATTCCCAACACTGAAAATAAAAAGTTAAATATAGATTTAGTATACAAACCACTAATTTTACTCCTAAATGCCTACCTAAAAGAAATAAAAATCCATATCCATAAAGGCTTGAATATATTCATAACAGCATTTTTAAAAGTAGCTATGAAGTATAAACAACCTAAATGCTCTTCATCTCATGAATGGGAAAGCAACATGTGATATATCCATACACAAGAATACTATTTGTCAATAAAAATAGATAAACTATTAATATATTGGCATATCATGAAAGATTTTAGAAAACACTATACTAAGTAAAAGAAGGCAGATATTAAGAGATCACATATCGTATGATTCAATTTTTATGAAATTTAGAGAAAAGACAAATTTATACTGACAGGAATTAGATTACTGGTTGCTCAGGGATAGTGGTATAAACAGGAATTAACTTATAAATGCACTGAATTATCTTACTGGGGATATAAAAAGTTCTACCACAGACTTATGGTGTGGGTGCATCACTCAGGAAAGCTAGTAAAAATTATGGAATTGTACATTTGAAATCAGTTATTTTATATGTCAAAATACCTCAATCAATTTTTTAATCTGAACATAGGCACATTCTATAATCCAGCAATTCTATTCCTAAATATAGCTCCAACAGCATTAAACACATATTCACCTAAAGACACACAGAAGAATGTTTGTAGCAGAGATATTTGAAATAAATACAAACTAGAAACAACCCTTGTGAATTCTTAGAATTTTAAGTTGGCTCAGCATCCATTTAATTTAATTTTGTCATACCAGAATCAGGGCTTACTATGTCATCCTTAACACAGTTTCCTTTTCCACATCCTCCCAGTTCCTTAAAGTGGTCAATATCAAACAGATATCTATCTTGCACAACCACCTCCTGGTGAACACCTTCTTATGGAGTATATAGATACAACTTGTTTGACTCATCCCACTGGTCCCCACACCCTGTACAGATGCTCATATGCTGTAGTCACTAACTCTCATTCATTGCATGACCCCACAGAACTTGAACCTGCTTAATATAAACCTACCCATTTGAATTTCCCATGGAAATTTTGCTTGAATAATGCCCTGGACATCAATAAAGACGTCAGCTAATATGTCCATATCTTTCTGTTTCTCTACCTGCTGATTGAGTACACTGCCCCTTCAACATTTCCAATGGATATATAAATATCCATATCCACAACTAAATCCCCTAAAGCCTGTCAAGACAGGATCAGAATTAAATCACATTCCAGAGAGAGCCCTCAAGACCAAAATAAAAAAAACCTTAAAGTCCATCAATACAGAGTAGAGTATGTTAATATGTTAGAATAATATACAGCATTAATAATTAATGGAACCACATACAATGACACACCCAAACTTAATGTTCAGTGAGAGAAGTTAGACATAAAAGAGTACACACTATGTGATTCTATCTTTATAAAAAACAAACACCTGGAAAATTAATGCATACTCTTAGAAGTCATAACTTTCGATGGGATTGTGACTGGAAGGGTTGAAAAAGGACATCTGAATTGCAGATTATGATGTTGTATAGATATGTTCCACGTGTAGTTTTTTTGGTTTTGTTTTGTTTTTGTGGTACTGAGGGATGAAGCCAGGAATACTCTAAAACTGAACTATGTTCCTAGCCCTCCCCACTTCCTTCTTTCCTTCCTTTCATGAAGTTCTCACTAAGTTGCCAAGGCTAGCCTTGAACTTGTAATCTTTTTGCCTCAGTCTTCGAAATTGCTGGGTTTACAGGTATTTGCTACCATGTCTGGATAATACACTGTTTCTTCTTTTAAAAATATTTTTAGTTGTAGATGGAGAGAATACCTTTATTAATTAATTAATTTTTATAATGTGGTACAGAGGATCAAACCCAGTGCCTCACATGTGCTAGGTGAGGTGGAAACTGAGTGACAACCCCACCCCAATATTCTGTTTTTTAATCTGAGTAAAGTTTAAGAAGGGTTATTCATTTGTGAAAATTCATGAAGAGTTTTGTACATTTTTGCATGAATGGAAAACTTTTTAAACGTTTCTAGGTTGGGGAGTATGGCTCAGTGTTAGAGTATTTGCCTATTGTTCAAGGTCCTCTGTTCAAACCCCAGCACAATATACAGAAAAAAGTTTCCATTAAAAAATGTACACTTAAGATCTGTGTATGTTTCTGTGTATTAAGGAAAACACAACTAAAAATGGGGGAAGGGAACCGAAAGGACAAAAACTGTCCTATTTTGCTCTAAAAGAAAAGCACAAAACTGACTGAGATTATCCCAAAAGTAATATTTATAAGACAAAGCAAAATACAAGAACAATTTAAATGAGAGATGTAACAAAAGATTATGATTGCATAGTTAGTATGACTTGATTAAGAAAATATAGTCATCCCCTATCTATAGTAAAAACGTTATTTCAATGATTTGAGACTAGGAAAAGAAATACAATTGTAACATTTAGGATGAGAAGAATTTAAAACCAGTCTTCCTAGGAAATGTTGATTGAAAATCCCAAGAAAATGTAAAATATCCAGGATTATGTGAAAGAACTACAAATTTTGTCCTGCAGAAACTAGATATAAGCATCATCATAGCTAAAATTTTCAATAGTAAAAATAAAGAGCTTTAAAAACATTTTTTATTGCCAATGGAATAAGTATGTTCCATAAGTACATTTAAAAAAAAAGTCTTCTGAGTAACCAGGTATTATTTGGAAGGTAGGGAGTAATCCGACTACATAGTTGACTTTTCATAATGTTTTTAGTTGATAAAATTAAGTTGTACCATTTCTAAAAAAGAAATTTAAGTACTGAAATCAAATCAGGGTTCTTTATCTATGTAAGCATGTAAAACAACAACAACAAATTATTTTCTGCTCAAAATTCAGGAAACGGAGTTTACTTAACTATAATAGAGTCACTTGACCTTTTGTGTACTTTAGAAATAATTTCAAAGGAGTCTCCTGCTCTCCCATATAGAATACCTCCCCTCCCTTCCTCATGACTCATGTAAATTTCATGATGACTCCCTGTTTGTCTTCAAAATCTCAAGTTTCCTTCTCCTTTTGAGAATTATCATTAACAAAAGTTCTTCCTATTGCAATAGCCTGAATAAAATTATCCCTTGATTCTCGAATGCATCTTGTCTTAGACAAAACTATAGGAATCCAAATCGTGTGGTACTGGCAAAATGGCAGACATGCAGACAAATGGAACGGAATAGAGAACATAGAAATAAAGCCTCATATATGATAAAATGCATTTCAACAAGGGTACCAAGATTATTCAAATGGAGGAAAGGACAGCATTTTTAACAAATGACACTAAGTAAACTGTATATCCACAAACAAAGGAACATAGTTAGGCCCTATCTATATACTATCAACAAAAAAAGAACGCAAGTCATTCAAGAAAGGGTAAGAAGGTATCTCAGTTACAGAGCACTAACCTGGCAAGTGTGAGTCCCTGGGTTCAATCTCCAGGACAGCAAAAAAGCTAAACCTATAAAACTCTTAGAAAAAAACAGTGGAAAATCTTCATGATACTTGATGTGTCAATAATTTATTTTGAATAAGATATTTTAAGCCCAGAAAACAAAGGAAAAAATAGATAAGTTGAACTACATTAAAATTTGAAACCTCTGTGCATCAAATGATACAATTGACAAAGTGAAACGGCACCCTAAGAAATGGAGAATATATTTGCGAATCATATATACATATATTTGATTTGGGGTTATTATCCAAAATAAATAAAGAACTCCTAAAGGTCAATGACAAAAAAAAATGACATTCAAAATGGGCCAAAGATTTGAAGAGATATTTCTTAAGATATATAAGTGGCTGAAAAGCATATGAAAACATAATCAAAATCGCTAATCATCAGGGAAATGTAAATCAGAACCAGGAACTGTTACTACCTCATACCCATTAGAATGACTACTTACCAAAACATAAACAGATAATGACAAGTGTTAGTTTGTATGTAGAGAAATTATAAACCTTGTGTACTGTTGCTGGTAATACAAATGGCACAGCTATTATGGAAAGCAGTATGGTGGTTCCTCAAAAAATTTTAAAAATACACTTACTGTAAGATTCAGAAGTTTCAGTTTGGAGTATATACCCCCAAAATGTAAAGGTACAGTGTTCAAGGATATGCATAAAATCATTTTTACATCAACATTATTAACAAAAGCCAAAAGGGCAATGCACCCAAGTGTCCATCCACAAATGAGTGAATAACCAAAATGTGGTATATACAAATAATGGAATATTATTCAAACCTAAAAAGGACTGAAATTTCTGACACATTCTACAACACAGATGAAACATTACACAACATGAAATGAGTCTGTCACAAAATGTCAGAACTTAAATATTCCATAGAGGTACCTCAGGTAAATTCATAAACACAGAAAGTAGAATGCTGGCTGACAGAACTAGGGAAAAGGAAGGATGGAAAGTTGTTTAACTATTGTGCAGAGTTTCATTTTTATAAGATGAAAAAAGCTCTAGATATTGGCTGCAGAAGAATCTGAGTGTACTTAACATTATTGAATTGTAAACTTAAAAATGTTTAATATAGTAAATTTTATGTATATTTTACCACAATTAAAAAGAAAACTTTTTTTTAAAATAAATACTCCTTAAATGGGGATTTGCTTAATTCTAAATGAAATGTTAAGAATATGCAGGCACAGCTAGATAATTTGGTCAACTGCCCATAGAACAGACCTATGTTTTCTTCAGGAGTGCTATACTAATTGACTGACAGTCTATTACATTATTTTACATTACCTCAACTTGGAAAAGTTTGGAGATTTGACTATTAAAATTTGTATTTGGGAGAATTTTTTTTAAACTCTGATATACTCATGTCAAAACACTATATACTGTATTGGATAGATTTGTTATCTTTCTTTAATAGCAGCATTTTCATTGCTTTGCCTAGTCTGTGGATATGGAAAATTTATTTAAACAGGTAAGTATGCATTTAATAACTTTGTGATTATATCAACAGTTTGGTTTCATTTACTCTTTGTTGACTAGCTCATTGTTGAAAGAGATCAAATATCAAACAGTGCCAATGGTTTTATACCCCTTCCCAAATTAATAGCTTAAGTTACCAACATCAAGAATTGGATTCACCACTTTTTCTTCAATGATCTGAAACTCCACCTTAAGCATATACTAAATTCTCACATATATTCAGATCTACTTTGAATTTAACAGAATGTTCTCACTGTCTAATCATGCACCAATTCCAAACTGGTTTTTGTCAATTGCAACCTTTTTATGTGTTACTATCTTGCTACAGTTTTTCTACTTCAAATACTTCCCAACTCTCCTCACAAGCCAATTCATCCATATAACTTTGGAAGCAGACTGTTCAGTTACAAAACAATATCCCGTTGTTCTTTTTTTTCATTGCATTTACACATTAAACAACTGACATCACTATCCTAAGTAAACCAATTCAAAAAGCATTGTTTGTATGCATTTGAGCCTTCTTTCTAGCCTCTCCTTAGTATTCCAAGGTTTTAACTTCATAGATCTTATACATTTCTTGCTAAGTTTGCTCCTAGGTATTTTATTCATCTGGTTATTTTTATAAAAGGGATCTCTTCAGTTTTATCATATAATTGATTGCTTCTATACAAGAAATATTTTTTTATGTTAAATATGTGATCAGGAACCTCACTAAATTCCCTTTCTCAGGAATTTTTTGTCTGGTGCTCTCAATCTTTTTATCAATAAAATGATGTTTTCTCCTGCATTCCAAATTTTATGATTCTGTTTTATTTCTTTTAGTGACTATTCCCTACAGAATAGAATTCTCTAATGCTGGCAGTACTATACATCCATGCCCAGTTTTCTGACATTGGTAGGATTACATAATTTTTATATTATGATAAAGAATTTCTTTTTAATCAAATCTGCATTGGGCTACTCTGAGTTCTTTTTCTGATGTTTCTTTTAGTAATTTTCCATGTAATGACCCCCACCCTGCTCCTCGGCTATAAATTCCAACTTTTCCTTGACATTTTCATAGTTTAACTTAATCTGTCTCCCTACTGCAATAACCCATTGCAGTAGTCCCTTTCAAATAAAATCCTCCTTATGTCATTAACAGGCATCATGCATATGTTCCTTTAACAATTATGACCTAATTCTCTAAAGTGTTTTCTGCATATATTGATAGAAGAATATGTAGAACAAAACTCACCACGTATCAAAAAATAATTATTTCTGGAGCATGAGAGATAGGACAAGCTTTTTCTGTCTTTCTTGAACAGCTTGTAAGTTTTGAATTTTGTTATGATGAACAGATACATTTTTGTTGAAATCATTATTCTCTTTAGAATGTTAATATGTCCAAAACATATTCAGCAGAAAAAGTTATAGCTCATTTAATGAAAAATTTAAATATTTCCAATAAAAATAATGTGACTGCCACTCTGGAAAGCAAATTCCTCAAAGAGTAGGAAAAGAACCAGCATATGATTCAAAAGAACTAAAATCAACAGACTATAGGGAAATAACACATCATTGTTTATAGCAGCACTATTCACAAAAGCCAAGTCACAGAACCAGCCCATGAGTCCATCAACAGACAAAGAATATGTGGTGTATAAACACAATGGAGTTTTACTCAGCCATAAAGAAGAATGAAATTATATAATTTACTTGTAAATGGATGGAACTGGAGAACATCATGCTAAGTGAAATAACCCAGACTTGTAACATCAAGGGTCAAATGCTTTCTCTCACATGCAGATGCTAGAGCACTGTAAAGGAAAAAAGGAGTTATGGCATGAAAACAGGAGAGAGAACAATGGAGTAGAAGGAAGGGGGAAGGAGGAGGAAGTGTAAAATGACTTTAAGGAAACATATGCATGTATAAATACACCACAGTGAATTCCATTTTTATGTATATCTATAAAGCACCAATTACAATAAAAAAAATCAATGAGTGGAAGGAAGACCAGTAATATAGACTGCTTTAGTCAGCATTTTTGTCACTATGACCTAACAAGCTGACAAGAATAAGTAGAGGAGGAAAAGTTCATTTGGATCATGGTTTCAGAGGTCTCAGCCCAAGGTCAGGTAGGACATCATGGCAAAAGGGTGTGGTGGAATAAAACAGTCAGAACAATACAAGAAGGAAGCAGAGGGAAAGAGTTCTGCTCACCAGGGACAATATATAAACCTCAAAGGCATGCCCCCAGTGACTTATGTCCTCTAGTCATACCCTATCTTACTACAGTTACGACTTAGTTAATCCACATCAGTGCATTTATGCGCTGACTAGGTTAAGGCTTTCATAAATCAATCATTTCACCTCTAAACTTTTTTTCATTGTCTCACATGTGAGCTTTTGGAGGACACCTCATATATAAACCATAACATAGAGGACGGTGGAATAGCAGGAGGCAAGAGGGAAGAAATGGGAGGGCATGGAGGAATGATTGGAGTAAATTAAATTCCATGCATGTACAATTATATCAAAATGAACCCTTCTATTATGTATAACTATTATGTCATAATAAAAGAATTAAGAATGTGATTGCTAAGTTCTGTGGACATGCATACTTATTAAGTTGTCTGGACTGAATTTCTTAATAAATGGAGATGTTGGAAACAAGAAGGGAAATTACAGAGATTGAAACCAAGGGTACCATGTACTCAGCAAGTTTGGGAAGCTCATGTCAGAGTGAAGAGTAACACCCATGGGTAAGCAGGACTGAAACCAAAAGCAGCCATACAATTTATTATCTATATTAGTATGACTTTATTTTTTAATACTCTGCATTAAATCGAATTACTATTCCAGGAAATCCCTGCCAGTAAAAGGAAGTTGCAAATAGCTTTGTTTCAGAAATTTCCTGGAAATCCATTTATCTGAACAACTATCAAGTAACCCTCATCTGGATAAATAGTCAGTTCTCAGAATTTCAATTGACTGTTTACTCTTCAAAACTATTGAAAAGCATATCATGAAATGATGCAAGTCTGATATTGTGAAGTTTTTTGAATCTCAATTATGCAGGACCCAACAAAGACCTCTGTAAATCAGATTCCAAAAACCTTATAAACATGTACCCTGAACATTTGAATTTCCCCTCCTATGAGGTTAGCATGACAATGCTGTCATGGTAGTGTCCTTCCAGAATGCTCTATGTAACAGATTTGGATTCACTAGATGAGCAGCTTATTTTGTTGTCCTGTTGGAATCATCACTGGATAACTTACAAGCCTTATACATAAAACCTCTCATTTAAAACTCCCATGTGGTTTCTCAGTATAATTATACTAAGTAGTAAAATGTTTAGCATGAGTGACAAGTGCTACAAGACCTGGCACTAGATTAAGATTGCCAGATTTTTAAAAAAGGATGTGGAGTTCAACTGAATTTCATTGAAATAACGCTTTTTCTGTATGTATAAATCTGTTTATCTGAAGTTGAAATTTAATTTTATGTCCTATATTTTGACTTCCTAAGTTTGACAACCCTACTCCATCCTTATCTTAGGATTGGACCCTTTCTACTTACATCTCAATTCTAGCACAAATCCATGGGATACCCAGATCCCACGTCTAGAATCCTGGACAGAGGTTGTATAGCTACAATCATTAGAGGAGGTAATTCAGACTGGAAAACTAGGTGCTAAAGGGGGATGACCTCCCAAATCATTGGTGGTCATAAACAAAAGGTAGAAGTTGCACCTTCAGCACCAGAATGAAGAACAGACTGAGAGTGTTCAAATAACAATAGTTTGATCAAATCCTAAGACAGACATAGAAAGTATATAGCAGTTTCTTTCCTTAGAATGTCAGTGTCTCCTATGAGGGGAACTACCACACTTGCAAAAACCAGTAATACACTCACTGAGTGGGCCATATCCTAAGGAATTCCAGTAACATGGAAGGCCATGGGGCAATGAACTGTTTGAGGAAAGGCCTTTATGTTGTTGTTGTTCATTTGTATGTTTTTCATATCAGGGATTGAACTCAGGGGCACTTAACCACTGAGTCACATTCCCAGCTATATTTTGTATTTTAGAGACAGGGACTTGCTCAGTTGCTTAGGGACTCACTGTTGCTGAGGCTGACTTTGAACTTGTGATCCTCTTGCCTCAGTCTCCCAAGCCGCTCGGATTACAGGCATGTGCCACCAAACCTGGCGAGGAAAGGTCTCTTAAGACAAAAAAACTCTTAATAGGACAGGATAAAAGGAAAGAGAAAAACCGAGAATGAGCAGAGCATGCATTTGGGTAAATAACATGCAACAATGGTTCAGACTCTCTGCTTTAGCCTAAAAATGTCCAACGGGTGGCTAAAAGCAGGATTAAAGACTTGGCATCCCTGCCACCATTTTGCATCTGTTTCCTTTGCTCTCAGTCACCTTGGCTTCCAGGAACAACACATATGAGCAAGAAACAGTTTATGATGAATCCAAGCGACCCACAAGGCAACAGCAACTTTCTCATGCCACAAGGCCCCATCTCAGCAATCCTGACATCATGATGAACCAGACCACACCTGATAAAGGTCACACTCTTTGTCACCTTTCGAAAGCTTCCAGATAGGCAAACCCCAAACCCCTTCCCTCAGTGCCCTTTCTATAATATCTCGAGGTTATCATCAGGTTCTGGAAGAAAGGGTAAAGGGTGAAGGTAAGGGTGGGTCCCCTTATCTTCTCAGAATAGCCACACTTATTAAAGTTCCTTTCATGCTTTTCACCTCTACCTTTTCTGTTTGGTTTTGGAACAAGTGGTCAGACCTGATCTGTTAGATCCCCAGAGGCGGAACTCTGGCCTAGGATTCAGGATGCAGCTTTAGCAAGTTGAGCCAGGAGAAACATGGGCTTTGGGTACTAGCCATTCACAGTCAGCTAAAAGGACCAAAAAGGCAGAAGAGTTCCATGCAGCTGCTGAAATTACATTCTTCTGGAGGTCTCTCCCTTTCCTTCCACTTTGGGATAGCACTAGATGCTTCCTACCATCATATTGTGAAACAGAGAAAGGAGCTGGGCACCATAGCATCTGATTGTAATCCCGGCAGCTCTGTTGGTTGAGGCAGGAAGATTTTTAGTTCAAATCCAGCCTCAGCAAAAGCAAGGCACTACGCAATTTGGTGAGATCCTATCTCTAAACAAAATACAAAACAGGGATAGGATGTGGCTCAGTGGTTAAGTGCCCCTCAGTTTAATCCATAGTACTCCCCCCAAAAAGAGAAATGAAATTAAGGACTCTCTGAGCCCTAAAGTCTGACCCTTAGTAAAGTCTCCCAGGTAGCGCTTGTCCAGACTCTCCCTTTCTTTTCCTTGTTATCTGGGGCTCTTTTAACCTATAATGGTTTTTTTTTTTTTTAACCAATTTGGGCTTCTGCTGTTTGTCTAACAGGGAAGTTTAGATTCTGTAACTTTATGATTTCAGTTAGCAGGGAAGGGATATAAAGTACTCAGAGAAACCAGGCAGGTTTGAAGAGATGCACATAAGAATGGAAAGCACTAATTTTGTGTTGATGCCCTCTAGGGAGAATTTTGGATGTCTGTTCTATTTATAGCTATAAACCTATGACAATGAAAATGATGATTTATTATTATAGTACAGCATGACCTTTACATTTGAAAATGCACTCTAGTTTAATATAATTGTTTTATGTGTCCTTTTCTCTGTCAGTCTGGATATTAGTCTGTGTTTATGATGACTAGCTTGATAATGGCAAAAAAAAAAAAACCTGATAGCTGGCAGCAATAGTCCCTACTGGAAATTTATTTTGTTTAGTTGACAATTCTTGGTTTATTTTGAACTGGTTAATTTGGATATCTTTTGTTTCAGAACTCTTGTCAGAACATTATTTGCTAGCAGTTGGTCTTTTTCTTCCACCACCCCATTACATAAATTTACTTTTTGCTTTCTGTCTCTTTCTTCTGATCACTGCAGCCTTGTCCAAGTCCTCGAGTTAGCTGAGAAGGCTGCAATTTCAGAAGGGGCACCGCCACTAAAATGGGGGAAAATTCAAGGAAGAAGAAAGTGTTTGGAGAAAAACCCCATCTGGCACTCCATCTGGTTTAAGTTTGATGACTACAGCACCTCATCTTGCAAGTACTTAAAGAACGAGGAATATTTAATATTCTCAAATTGGTTTTCTTGTGTCCTGAAGTAGAGTCCTTGGTCAGTAAAACAAAGATGTGTGTGTGTGTGTGTGTGTGTGTGTGTGTGTGTGCATGCACATGCATGTGTATATACATATATACGTAAATATGTACATAGATGTATATAGATGTACATACACACATATACATATTTTTAATAGCCATATCTAACATCTGATGTAAAAATAAATGCTTTCAATTTTCAAACAATCATTTTATGAAATGTGAATAGAAAGTGCTCTTTGTCCTACTCACTGAAAGTTTGTATCTGATTAGAAAGTGTTAGGTCAGAAGAACTTATCAACTAGATAGTTCTCCAAAATATGATTTTTCTATTCCTTTACAAAAGAAATTCCCAGAAGGTGTCTCCTTTTAGTACCTCTTTTTATTTAAAAAATTATTGTTGCATAATAATTATGCATAATAGTGGGATTTTTGTTACCTACTCCTCTATTAACTCATAAAATTAAAAAGACTTTGTATAACAAGACTCACCATTAAAACCTTTGCTTTTAGGAGGACTTCTCCTATGCCCTTCTTAATGATATTTAAACTGAGTTCTGTGCCTTTGAGATGGAAATTTTCTACCTGTTTCAATGAAATCACATACCTTTGGAAGTGCAAATTTAAGTCTAATAATTGTTTAGGGCTGTAGTAATCATATCAACAGTCTAACATTTTAAAAAACTAGAAAGTGATGAATCTAGATGAAAGCTATAAAATCTTGGTTTTCTATTTTCATATATATTGGCATTTGTATGTGTATCATGTGTTGTGTCTGCAGTATCAAATTGGCTTATAAATAAATGAACACTCACAAATTCAAAAAACATACAAATCCAAATGTCTCTTAGTTCACATAACTTAGGTAAATCTTAAAAATAACTTAATTTAGATTTGCTAGTAAGATTGAAGTTGTCCTAATCCAACATGATGAAGATTTGGGCCTACTTTTTCTTCTATTAGATGAAGGGTCTCTGGTCTAATTCTGAGGTTCTTAATCCATTTTGAGTTGAGTTTTGTACAGGGTAAGAGAGAGGGGTTTAGTTTCATTTTGCTGCATATGGATTTCCAGTTTTGCCAGCACCATTTGTTGAAGAGGCTATCTTTTCTCCATTGTATGTTTCTGGCACCTTTGTCTAGTATGAGATAAGTATACTTGTGTGGATTTGTCTCTGTGTCCTCTATTCTGTACCATTGGTCTACCTGTCTATGTTGGTGCCAGTATCATGCTGTTTTTGTTACTATTGCTTTGTAGTACAGTTGAAGAGCTGGTATTGTGATACTACCTGCTTCACTCTTCCTGCTAAGGATTGCTTTAGCTATTCTGGGGTCTCTTATTCTTCCAAATAAATTTCATGATTGCTTTCTCTATTTCTATGAGGTACTTCATTGGGATTTTAATTGGAATTACATTGCATTTGTAGAGTGCTTTTGGTAGTATGGCCATTTTGACAATATTAATTCTGCCTGTCCAAGAACATGGGCGATATTTCCATTTTCTAAGGTTTTCTTTAATTTCTTTCTTTAGTGTTCCATAGTTCTCATTGTAGAGGTCTTTCACCTCTTTTGTTAGATTGATTCCCAAGTTTTTTTTTTTTGAGGCTATTGTGAATGTGGTAGTTTTCCTTATTTCTCTTTCAGAGAATTCATCACTTATGAATAAAAATACATTAGATTTATGAGTGTTGATTTTATATCCTACTACTTTACTGAATTCATTTATGAGTTCTAGAAGTTTTCTGGTGGAATTTTTTGGCTCCTCTAAATATAGGATTATGTTATCACCAAATAGTGATAGTTTGAGTTCTTCTTTTCCTATTCATATCTCATTAATTTCTTGGGTCTAATTGTTTTGGCTAGAGTTTGAAGGATGATATTGAATAGAAGTGGTGGAAGAGGGCACCCCTGCCTTGTTCCCAAAGCACAAGAAATAAAAGCAGGAATCAATAATAAGGATAGATTCAAACTAAAAAGTTTTTTTTTCTCAGCAAAGGAAACAATCAACAATGTGAAGAGAAAATCTAAAGAGCGGGAGAAAATCATTGCCACACACACTTCAGATAGAGCACTAATCTCCAGAATCTATAAAGAACTCAAAAAACTTTACACCAAGAATACAAATAACCCAATCAATAAATGGGCTAAGGAAATGAATAGACACTTCACAGAAGAAGATCTATGAGTAATCAACAGATATATCAAAAAAGGTTCGGGCTGGGGTTGTGGCTCAGTGGTAGAGTGCTCACCTAGCACACCTGACGCACTGGGTTTGATCCCCAGCACCATATAATAATAAAAAAAAAACTAAGTAAACAAAAAAGGTTCCACATCTCCTGTAATAAGAGAAATGCAAATCAAAACTACCCTAATATTTCATCTCACCCCAATTAGAATGGTGATTATCAAGAATAAGAGCAACAATAGGTGTTGGTGAAGATGTGGGGGAAAAGGTACACTCATACACTGCTGGTGGCATTGCAAATTGGTGCAGCCACTCTGGAAAGCATAATGGAGATTCCTTAGAAAACTTGAAATGGAACCACCATTTGACCCAGCTATCCCACTCCAATGGACTCAAAATCAGCATATTACAGTGATGAAGCCATATCAAAGTTTATAGCAGCTCAATTCACATTAGCTAGATTGTTGAACCAACCTAGACGCCCTTCAATAGATGAATGGATAAAGAAACTGTGGTATATATACACAATGGAATATTATTCAGCCTTAAGAAGAATGAAATTATGGCATTTGCCAGTAAATGGATGGAGCTGGAGTATATCATGCTAAGTGAAATAAGCCAATCCCAAAAAACTAAAGGCTGAATGATTTCTCTGATAAGTGGATGATGATACATAACAGGAGGTGGGGGGAGCCAAGAATGGAGGAAGGATGGATTGTATAGAGAAAAATGAGGCATGGGGAGGGGTTGTGGGGAAGAAAAATTAATAGAATGAGACAAACATCATACCCTGAGTACATGTATGATTGTGCAAATGGTGTGACTCTACTTTGTGTTCAGACAGAGAAATGAAAGTTGTACCCCATTTGTGTACAATGAATCAAAACAAAAAGTAATTGAAGTTGTCTTTAGAAATAAAAACACATTTTTTGCCTAGGTTACCATTATGATTTATTTATTAGGTGTCTCCCAAAAGATCATGTGTTAGACAATGCAAGAAAGTTTAGAGGTGAAGTAATTGAGTTATGAGAGGTTTAAACATCATCAGTGCATTAATCCCCTAATAGGGATTAATTGAGTGATAACTATAGGTAGGTAGGGTGTTGCTGGAGGAGGTGGGTCACTGGGGTCATGCCTTTAAGGTATTTATTCTGTTAATCCGAAAGAGCTCTCTCTCTCTCTTTCTCTCTCTGCTTCCTGGAACCAAGACCACTGCTGTTTTCCTTTGCCACACCGTTCTGCCATGATGTTCTGCCTCACTTCAGGGCCCTGAAGTGGAGCTGACCATCTATGGAATGAGACCACTAAATCTGTGAACCCCCAAATAAACTTTTCCTCCTTAAAATTGTTCTTGCCAGGTATATTGGTCACAGCAACAAAAAAGCTAACTAAAATAGTTAGTAGTCAATCAGGACAGTATTTACTTCTGTAATGATGTTTAGAATACAACATCAGTGCTTTTAGGGTTTTTCTTTGGAAATAATAATTACAAATAAAAATGTTAACTATGTTTCTTAGATGTCTAGGTCTTCATGAAAAATCTAAAAACAGTTGTTAAAATTGGTCAACTTGTAGATATAGAAGGGATAAACATTTACAAATGTATATGTTAGAGAAAATATTTGAATCACTGTAAATTAAAATACTGAAACATCAATTCCTAAATATAAAATAAAGTACTCTTGGCTTCTTAATTTCTATAAGTCTCTCTCTCTCTCTTTATATATATATATATGCATTTCATTTATTTCTATATATGTTTATATCTATACATTTGGGTCTATTAATAAACATGTTTTAACAACTTGTTGGTATATGGATAAACAGTTTAAGATTGTTTTATTTCTGAGTTTTAACTAAAAATCCAGATCACCAATATTTAAAAAATTATGATTACCATGTTAATTCTATTTGCAAAAGAATACAAACATTAGCCAGGTGCAGTGGCATTTTCCTATAATCACAGCAGCTCAGGAGGATGAGACAGGAGAATCTCAAGTTCAGAGCCAAGTTTGCAAACCTGCCAGACTCTGTCTCAAAATAAAAAATAAACAGGCTGGGGATGAGACTTGGTGGTTGTACACCTGTGGGTTCAATCTCTGGTATCAAACAAAAAAAATTAAAGTGTGTCTTGATTTAAATGTTAAAAATATAAAGTATTTTATCTCATTAGAAAAGAAGTGGTTTGTCTAAATTCAGACATTTTGTAAGGATCATTATGAACTTAAGAAAAAAAGTAAAAAAGAATCAAGTGAGAGAAATAAATATAAGAAGATAATGAGTATGTATTCTGGGGGAAAGTTTTTGGATGAGAAAGGATTTTGTATTAAAGTACGATTTTCATGTTAACATTCAAGATGGGAAAAAGAAGACAAAACTAATGATATAAATCAGCTGTGGAGTGTCTAAGTAAGTCTCAGAAGGTTTATTGAAGTTAAATCTTAGGAAATTGTTATGTGTGATTAAGTTCGCTAGAATTAACACAGTCGGTTACAATTATTTAAGGGTTTTTCTAAGGTCAAAATTTAGTGCACTAATAATATAAAACTAGAATCTAATTCTTCATGTTTAAAGCAATAAGATTTTCATAGAACACTGATGTGTTCTTAAT
The DNA here is from genome assembly GCF_902686445.1 of Sciurus carolinensis. Classification (NCBI taxonomy): domain Eukaryota; kingdom Metazoa; phylum Chordata; class Mammalia; order Rodentia; family Sciuridae; genus Sciurus; species Sciurus carolinensis. Next base: position 51,661,100 of record NC_062232.1, read on the forward strand.
AACATTTATAGCAAAGTGGCTTAAAGAACAAAGATTTTATATTTTGTAAAGTTAATTTCTTTTATCTATTAGGTTTTCATCATTTAGGGAAACTAAGTCTTAAAAGAATTAGGGATTTTTAAATATCCATATATTTAAGTCTTTTAAATGATTTATAAATCTAATCAAATAAACAACTCTAATTTTAAAATGTCATGATGTATTTGATACCCTATGTATCTGTGACTAGAGACGTGTATACATCTGAGTGTTAATATGCAATTATATAAGAGTTGTCTAAATGTTATATAAAAATATGTAAAATTGAAGGTATAAGGGTTTAATATATGCTAGGTTACTGGAAAATTCTCTTCATCATATAATATGAAACATTTTGTTACTGTATCTATGAGATGCACTTTTCTATCAGGCAATATATCTATCTGTGGCTCTTAGCACTATTTCCTAAACTCACAAGAGATATAAAGTTATCATTTGATTTTGTTGGTGCTGCTAACCTATGCATACCTATTAAAGGCAAAGCAACAATATTATAGCTATCCTACTGAGTCATGAATAATTAATTTTGCATGAAGAGTAAGTTGATATATATAATATATGCAGGAATGTTAATATATAATAATATATTTCAAAGTATATGTAAAGTATACAAAAGTGTGTGTGTATGAATTTGTGTAACTGTGGTGCTAATTATCACTGGCTTCTTTGTAATGTTAAATACTTTAATGTTCCCCAATTACACAAGTCTCCTAAAAGGCAAGCCTCAGAAAAACACTTTCTGGTGCTCTCCAAATTAAAATCGTTAGCAGAGATGGCCTTTTCTTCAGTTTATGTTTGTATTCTCCTAATTGAATTATGGCTGTCATCTCTGAACAAAGATAATTAGATGCGGCCAAATGATTAGCATTCCAAACTGAGCCACTTTGATCAATAAAAAGATGGATCACACAGGGGCTATATCTGTAAATGACTTCATTTGTTCTACTTCATTTTTAAAACAGTCAATTAATTGTTTAAATACAAAATTAAAGGAAAATTTATTTATGCCATCTAATTATTCCATAATTAGGTAAAATTAAACTGTTATCAGTAAGTTTTTTGGAGAATTATGTTATTGTTTACATTGGGGTTGGAGAGCCTGATTGATTTAAAGGGTGGTAACATAGAACATGAATCTATTTTTCAACATTTTCCACAAAGAAAAGAAATTAATGGCTCTTCTCAGCCTTTCTGTTCGATTCATGTTTCAGATGCAATGTTACTAAGTTCACTGATTCTCAAATAGATTCAGAACTTTGTTTACCTACACTTCTAAACAGAATAATATTCAGGAAGCCGACAAAGATTAGCTTTAAATACAGAAACTTTAGCTAAGATTTGTCAAAAGGCCTGTCTCACCTGGGGTAAGGCTCTGCCTCTTGCCCTGCTCCATTTTAGGATGGCCCCCAAAGTAGGCTAAAATTAAGTCCATTTAAGGTTTGAGTGGTTATAAAAGGGTTTTAAAAATAAATAGAACTTGTAAAACATTTTATGTGTAATTGAGTTGACAAATTATTTATGGGTTTTTGTACAGGCTAAACAAATATCAAAGGTACATTAGTGTTATTATTTAAAATTATAATTCTTGGTTCAGAACTATTAAACCAACAAAGTATGTTTTTACTCTTGTTAATTTTGTTTCATATTTTCTTTGTAAAACTTTGTAACTGTTGCCTATTAGCATTCTGCAGAAGTATAAACTATATCAGAATAAACTGAGCTGCATTTTGAGATGACAGTCATCATGCCGGGCAGATAGGATATGACACTGACTCACAATATTATGCTGACCCCAATTCAATGGAAGGGGTAACAATAAAATTATAAAAGTTAAAATTAGGACCCTCTGCTCCCACTTTAAGACTGGTGGCACTTGGCCTCCTCTGTGTTCAACGACTGAGACTTAGAGGTCACAATCATAAAATAAAATGTCTAAGCAAACAGTCAATATTTTGGTCCATTCCCTCCAAGGTCAGCAGGATCCAGTTCTTGAAGGAACCCTTCTAAAAGGTTGCTCAAATTCTGGAGAGTCACCCCCACTTCCAATCAGGAACAGTGTAAAGATGCCAGAGATTAGCAGACATCCAATACATATTATGTAAAAAGCAGGCTCAATGGAGAGGGGAGTCTCCCCAAACTTCCAAGAGAAGCCTAACCATCATGAAGACCCTGAAGTATCCCAGCAGGTGTAATTGATAGTGGGAAAAGGCTGAGGAACCTCAGCTGACCTTAATACTAGGAAGGAAAAAGGTTGACTCTGGGTGAAAATATGGGTCACTTATTTGGTCTTGAACACCCAGCAGGGAAGTATAACTAGAGACAAATGTATTAATATGAGGATGAAGAAAAGCCAAAGAATAGTCATGCATTGACAATTAAAAGGGAAAGACAGTGACCCTTTTAAATGTAACTCAAGATGTGAACTTGTATCAGTCTTACCAAAAGGCAGTAAAGTTTACAAGTTATGGTTAAGGATTTTTTACACATGATTGCCGACACCAATGCCTTTCCTCTAGGCACTTCTGCAAAGAAGGCTGAACACATAACTTAGACAAAGGTCATATATTTAGACAGAAATAAAAACATAACTATATTTTTCTGAATCCATATATGTTTTTTAGTAGTCCACACTCATGGAGCTATTCAAAAGGAGAAAGAACCACTTTCTTGATTTATTTAATTGAATATCTTCAGAATTTGACTCCCTTTTGTATTCTGCTTTATAACTTATAATGGTATTTATACTTTTAGGATTAAACATCTAACCCTTTTCACTTATCAGCTTCATTCATTATTTAAAAAACTAGTGTAGCACTGGATCAAGTAACCTATAAAAACAGATTGAATGACACCATAATTCCCTCAAGACTGAGAGATTGAAATAAAAAGATTCATTGCTTTTGCTTAAAAATGTCCAACGGGTGGCTAAAAGCAGGATTAAAGACTTGGCATCCCTGCCACCATTTTGCATCTGTTTCCTTTGCTCTCAGTCACCTTGGCTTCCAGGAACAACACATATGAGCAAGAAACAGTTTATGATGAATCCAAGCGACCCACAAGGCAACAGCAACTTTCTCATGCCACAAGGCCCCATCTCAGCAATCCTGACATCATGATGAACCAGACCACACCTGATAAAGGTCACACTCTTTGTAACCTTTCGAAAGCTTCCAGATAGGCAAACCCCAAACCCCTTCCCTCAGTGCCCTTTCTATAATATCTCGAGGTTATCATCAGGTTCTGGAAGAAAGGGTAAAGGGTGAAGGTAAGGGTGGGTCCCCTTATCTTCTCAGAATAGCCACACTTATTAAAGTTCCTTTCATGCTTTTCACCTCTACCTTTTCTGTTTGGTTTTGGAACAAGTGGTCAGACCTGATTTGTTAGATTCCCAGGGGCAGGCCTCTGGCCTAGGACTCAGGTAGCAAACACATTAGAAACAAGGAAAAGAAACCTAATCCTTTGGGCTTTTCAGAAATCTAGAAGGTAAAAATAGTTGATATTCAAAAGTTATACTGAGATGCTAGCACCCAGTTCATTCTGTACAGTAGATTATCTAATGGACTGACCTAGCCGCTACCTTCAAAGGACAGAAGTTGATGTTGAAAACAGAAGCCCTGTCTAAAAGCCTTTCCTGATCCTTCTGTTTATCTATATTTTTAAATATTGATCAAATAATTGAGTGGTAATATTTCCTGTCTCAAATTTCAGATATTTCTAAGAATTTCAAGGGAAATGGAGAGTATAATAGCCCACAGTCATATTCCTCTATGTTAAGATTCTGTAAATTCTGAATGTGATCATATAAACATGATTCTCAACCAAGATTAAGAAACAGGTTTTCTCCTTAAGATGATCTGTGAGGCCAAACAGATAAACTCAGAAATATTATATCACAATGGGAAATTCACAATAATAAAACAGTACAAACTAGAGAAACTTTGGAGAAGAGGAGGTAAACTGTATAATAACTTTGGCTTCAGAAGATACAGTGCTATGAGAGACAAGAATATGTCACTCAAAATGTGAAGGATTGTGGAACTGAAGACAATGAAGAAGTGGATGCAGGAAAGGTCTCTGTCCTCCGACTATGTGCCTGAACACAGGACATAGATTTACAGACAAAAGGCTTCAATACCCTCTATCTACCAGAAAGAACAAAGGTTAACCATGAAGATGTGTGAGTGTGTGTGTGTCTGTGTGTGTGTGTTTTAGACTTCTGTTTTTTTTTTATTAATCTGTCTTTTGTTACAGGAATCCATGCCACCTAAAAACTTATGATATGTAAGCATAAATTTGATAGTACAGATAAATTTAGATAGGACATTGTTGTTCTTTTGCTTTTTCTGAGAAGGCAATTTCCCCACTAAAGGGAAACCACATCATGATCTAAAAGAGAATGAATCAGAAAGATAAATGGGATGGAAGAATGATAAACACTGAACTAACCTGGTAAGATTACCTTTCAGGAAATGTGGGAGTGATTATCCACCAAGTAAAAAGATAGCACTTTGGAAAAGAAAAGGTACTAGGAAGAACAAATAAGAGATGTCCTCTAACAGAGAAAAGGAGCAGTTTTATTCTGTCCATTCTTTGCTACGTGATTTAAATGAAGAATCACATCTGATTGGGATTTATGGATTTTTGAGAATTCAGGCTTCCCATATGGAAATACTATTGACTTGCTCTTTATTCTCTGTTATTCCTAAGTATTAATTACATGTCAGTTAGGTAACTTGGTAGTACTTGTAGAGATTCACAGCAGCTGTATTTTGTGGAACTATATATATGGTAGGAATTTTGTACTACAGCAAGATGTCTAACCATGTATGGAATAGATTTTTTTAATTGAGAAAGAAATAAACATTCTCCTGTGAGAGATACAGAACAAAAAACAATATACCTATAAGTGTTAAGAGCAACACAACAACAAAAATTGTATTTAAGGAAGCTGGTGATGTAGTTCAGTGGCGGAGCACTTGCCTAGTATGAATGAGGCTCTGAGTTCCATGCCTAGTACCACACAAACAATGTGTTTGAAACTGGAGTTAATACAAAAGAGTGAAACATTTATTGCTATGCTTTAATTCTGAAGCACAGAGATCCTTATTTTTAAGGTTTTCCATTGCTTGTGACATTCATGTTTCCAATCATGATTTTATTTGTTATCATTATGGTATTCTACAGTATTTGGTAGATATACCTACTATGGTATAAAAAATTGTGAAGGAAGGTATATATAGCCTCATCAACCCATAATCAATTTAGAATGTATGCTCACACTGCAGTGGGACTCACTGAAAATTTTTATTCAATAAATTTTGTTGGTTTCTAAATTTTGCTTTGGCTTTACATGAAAAAGTATATGGAACCCTACTACAAGTAATTGGCCATTATTACTTGTGCCATTATTGGGAATTGTTGGGGGCTATGCCATGCAGACTGCGCCGGGATGGCACCTGGCAGCCAGCCAGAGGTTGCTTTGATCCCATCGGTGGTGAGGAGGTTGATTAACATAAGCACACCCAGGTGATTTGTCATTGGCCGTATCCAATTAAGTCCACACGCACACAATGCGTGCACAGGTGTTCCCGAGTGCTCCTGATCGTGCCTGCTCGTTTTGACCTTTACCATGATTGGGCAGCTAGCTCCTCCCCTAATCTTTGCATAATTGGCATCAGCCCTACCCTTCACCTCCTGGAGGGGAGATAGGCCGGCTCTCCTCGAACGCCGGGGTTCGAGGTTCGAGGCCCCAGGTTCGAGGTTGGAGGTTCCAGGTTCGAGGTTGCAGTTCCTGGGTTTCCTGATTCATCAATAAACAGTTCCAAATTCAAGAGCCTCGCTACTCTTTTGTCCCCTGCACCAAATTGACTCCGCTGGATGGCGTCAGGGAATACTTAGGAAATATGTGGATATATAATATATGAACACAGCTGGATTGCACTGTGGTCATAAGTTCTGTGCCATAAATTGCATGCCATAAATTTTGTGGCTTTGAGATATCATCAACAATTAAAGCCTACTCTCATTGCAAAATTATTTTCTATGACTCAACCACTTTTCTGAATATTAGATTCCTAGAAATACTAGCAACTAGTTAAGAAAAATGAACAGAGAAATGCTAGAGCATATACTATCTACTTGGGAATTCAACAAATGCAACATTCCAGTTAGCAGTTATTTAGGGAATAGTGGTCTTACATTTCTGATCACATTGATTAGCTACTTGTATCTGGAAGAGTTCCCATGTGTGCAAATGGAGAGATCTCATGGAAGTAAATCAATAGTCACAGGATAAGTGTGTTAGAACAGGCAACAAGGGAGATGTGTGAAGGATGAGAGGGAAAAAAACAAAAGTAAAAAGAGATAAATAGCAGCCATAAACACCTGTGTCTAGCATATAAAAGGCATTCAATAAACAGTGTGAGAAACAATAAATGAGATGAGGAATGCTGGCATGTAAGTCTAAGGAAAAGAAGAATGGGGTAAATAAGCCAAGACATAAAATAAGCAATAAAACCCAGAAGAAAATGAGAACCCATAGAGTTCAGGCAGAGTCATGAAAAGACTTATATCATCCCAAAATTAATATGTTTTTCATATATGCTTTAATATCAATACTGTAAAAGATCTTCGTTCAAGAAATAGGCACTTTTTCCAGGAGGAAAACCAGCTTCTCTTTTCCAGTTGTCTCTATTTTTTTACATCCTTATACAAGTGGAGATCAACAAGATCCTACATCTGAGATATTCCTGGTTTATTATGGGGAGGAGCTATGACTATCCATAAGTTAGAGTTGCTGCTAGACTCTAAGCTCCAGGAGGGCAGGGATCCTGTCTACCTGCTTCACTATTGTTTCTCTATAACCTCTCCCGTTGTCTGGCACATACAGATGCTCAGGCATATGCCATCTCTCCAAAATGGCTCAAAACAAAATTTTGGGGGATCCTAAGATTATCAAGAGAAAGAGAAATTAAAAGGGCATATTGGTTGTTCTAGGTCCAAAATCCATTTCAGGTAGTGTTATGATTCAGACATGAGGTGCCCCTCAAAAGCTCATGTGTGAGATAATGCAAGAAAGTTTAGAGGTGAAATGATTGTGTTATGAGACCTGAACCTAATCAGTGCATCAATGCCCTGATAGGAATTAAGTGGATGGTGACAGCAGGCAGATATGGTGTGGCCTGAGGAGGTGGGTCCCTGGGGACATGACTTTGGGGTTAATATTTTGTTCTTGTTGAGTAGAGCTCTCTCTCTGTTTTCCATATCCCCAACTGCTTTCCTTCATGATGTTCTGCATCTTCTCAGGCTCCAAGGAATGAAGTCATCCAGCTATAAACTTATATCTCTGAAACCTTGAGCCCTAAAATAAACTTTTCCTTCTCTAATTTCTCTTGTCAGGTTTTTTTGGTCACAGTGGCAAAAAAGGTGACAAAACAGGATACATATTTTTTCCCTGTGCTGGATCTCTTCCCCTCCCTCCCTCCCTTCCCCCTCCCCCACTCTCTCTCATCCCTGCTCCTTCCCTCCCTTCTTCCCTCCCCTCCTCTCCCTTTCTTTCCAGGTGCCATGTCCTAAGCCACTTTCCTCTAACACACTTTTCTGCCATGATGTTCTGCCTCACCTTGGGCCCAGAGGAATGGAACCAGCTATCTATGAACTGAAACTGCTGAAACCACAAGCTCCTAAACAAACTTTTCCTCCTCTAAAATATTTCTTGACAGGCCTTTTGGTCACAGCAACAAAGAAGCTGACTAAAACAAGTTGATAATCTTATTACATAAAGAAACTGGTTTAGGACTAGCTATAGCATTTTTATAATATCACAGTAAAAAGTAATTTAATGGTTATAAAAGAGGACGTAGGAATGGAGACAATATATGAAATGGACAGCAAGTTCCTCCAGAGCACAGTGCAAATAATATTCTGGCTGGCAAAGAGCTTGGAGAGGTGGTTCAAAACTGAACAACTTGTAGTGGTAGTTCAGACTGCTATAACAAACTACAATAAACTGAGTTCCTTATAAATAACAGAAATTTATATCTGACAGTTCTAGAAGCTGAAAGTGCAGGATCATGGTGCCAGCATAGTTAGTTCTGGTGAGGTTCCTTTCCTAGGTTGCATACTACTGACTCTATTTTTAAATGGTAGAAACAGAACAAAAGAGCTTTCTGGCCTAGTCTTATAAAAGCACTAATACCATTTATGAGGACTCTACCCTTATGATCTCAACTAATCCCAATTATTATTGAAAGGACTCACCTCCTAATCCCATCACAGTTGAGTATAGATTTCAATTCAGAAATTTAGGTGAAGGGATCAGGGATATGAACATTCAGTCCATAACAGAGAGTGAAAAAGAAAACATCATCTGTCAATAAAAGAAATTATTTCTACTCCTCTTGAAGAAATGAGAACATGAAACATGAACTATGCCCAAAAAACAAAGGTGGGTCAGTTAATAATTAGGATATCTAGTGCTTACAGATCTAATGACAGACCTCAAAACTGTGGACCCAAAAATGACCTCAGGATCCACATAAGAAGATGAGAGGGTAACTACCCCAAAATTCTAAATAGAATAATGTATGTGGTAGAATGATTTCTGGTCTCCTAAAGATGTAAAAGTCCTATACCTAGAACCTATATGTTAGGTCATGTACCAAACATAAATGAAGATTGCTAATCAAATGACAATGAGCTAAGAGAATTTTGATGCGATCAGTGTAATGATAAAAGCCCTTTAAAGTGAGAGAAGAATACAAAAAAGGGAATACCTGAGAGATGGTAGCATGAGGAAGACTTGGCCTGATGTTGCCAGAAGGGGACAAGGAGTCAAGGTATGTGGGCATCCTCTAGAAGCTGAACAGGATAGGAACAAATGTTCCTATCACAAATTGTAATTCAAAAAGTTTTTGGAGTTTCAAAAATAAAGGGGAATAAGAACTAGTACTTCAAGTAGTATTAGTTCAAAGCAAACATGATGTGACAATAATCAAAGCATCTATAGCAGTTTAGTTATAATTAATGCATTGAATCTATATGAAAAACTGGTTGATGAAATATATGTATACACATATACATAAAATATAGGTACCTGCTTTAGATGTAAAAGGTTTTCTATATGTATTGAAAGTTAAAGATCCTATTAGAGTGCCTTTCAAAACTAATGCATAGGTTTCAAGTCCTGAAGTTCCTGAACTGAAGTGTGGAATGTTTCTGTTTCATTTTCTAGGGAACTCTGTATTTCTCCTTCAAAGAACTCATATAGTTTGAATATGTTGCTGGGCATAGTGGCACACACCTGTAATCCCAGCAACTCTGGAGGCTGAGGAAGGAGGATTACAAATTTGAGGCCAGTCTCAGCAACTTAACGAGGTCTTAAGCAACTTAGTGAAACCCTGTCTAAAAATGAGAAATAAAAATGGTTGGGTATGAGACTCAGTGGTAAAGCACCCCTGGGTTCAATCCCTGGTACCAAAAAAAAAAAAGAACACCTTATCATTAGGGAGCTGGACTTCCTAGCTTCTATCTTTAATATGTTTTAATATGCTGATCAAAGTTGAATGCTGGGCAGGATGGTGCACACTCCTAATCTGGGCAATTTGGGAGTCAGAGGTGGAAAGATTGCTAGTTCAAAGTCAACCTGAACAACATAGTGAAAAAGGATAAAAAAAAATGATGGGGCTGGAAATATTTCTCAGTGGTTAAGTACCTCTGGGTTCAATCCCCAGTATGAAAAAAAGTTCAATTTTCTGGTAGGAGAAGAAAAAAGGCTTTAGTAAGCAACAGAAGAAATCCCAGTTAGAGGAGATGGCATGGTGAAAGAAGATAGTGGGTACTTTGGGTTAACAGCTAGAAGTGTCCTTTAGACCAGCACAGAGCATGAGAGATAAGGAAAGAAGAGGGAAAAAGATGGTAGAGACACAAAAGGAAATGAATAATTTTCCTCCTGGATAAGTTGTGCTGGGTCCCCATGCAACTCAGGCAACAAACCCCTACAGGCATGAGAATGAATTAGGAAAGCAGGGACAGAGGGTGTAGACAAGACAATTTTAAGGATCCCAGCAAGAAACCCCAGAAGACAAAACAGGAAATAAAATTTACAAGAAAGGAAACTATAATTAGACATTGTGAGCTCGCCAAGAGACGGTATTCTCTGCAGAATGTACATTACCACAAAGATGGGAAATACAGGTGATATATTCACTGCTTACTCCACAGAGTATGATGCCTGACCCTTAAACACTGGCTGAATGAAAGAACAAATGAATGACAATCATCACTAGATGTGGAAATTCTTAGATTTAGGTCAAGAATCTGGGATAATTAGTTTTATACCTAAATAAGGAAAATAACACTGTATTATTATATCCAGAACTTCCTAGAATATGTTTCAAATATTCCTACGAGTTTGAATAGATGTGATATGCCAACCCTGCCACTTTCTTTAATATCTGATTCAATTTGTACTGATGGCAATTTGGGAGAATCATTTTTATCCTATTAAAGCCCAGAAGAGAATCAGTAGGATGCCAGGCATAGCATTTTCTTTTAGCTTATTATGCACCAGGTAGAAAAATGTTGTGGGGTAATGGAAATAGAATTCTAAACAGTTGATCTAAGCTCAATCATTTTGCAGAGACTCAATATCTTAAGTTATCCTGTCAGCTATTTTACATATGAGAAAGTGTCCTTCAGCTAATGATTCGGATTGAAAATTGGCCAGGAATAAGGAAACTTGAATTTTAAAGTAAAGAATAGAACATGATTAAGGAAAACAGATACTGAGACACTAATAATGTAATCTGTAATGCAAAATCACTACAGCTGCCATTGCTGGGTGCCGTAGCATCCTAAAATGTTAATAGGGTAGGCTGTCAGGCCTGTATGGTTGTGAGAGATAAACCATGCATCAAAGAAAAGAGCAAAAAACATGTGCTTTATCCAAACTGCAGTTTTCCACAATCAATTTGTTCTCTAACACTATGTGAAAACTGACCTTACCACCACTCACAAAAAGAAGAAGAGTAGACTTCAGGGAGAAGAAAAACACAATGAGGGGCTGGGGCTGAAGCTCAGTGGCAGAGCACTTGCCTCGCACATGTGAGGCATTGGGTTCGATCCTCAGCACCACATAAAAATAAATAAATAAAGATACTATGTAAATCTACAATTAAAAATACATATATTAAAAAAAGAAAAACACAATGAGTTTAGTTTTGGTGATATCAAATGCAGATACCTCTGGGACATCTATGCAGAGAGAGCTTGTACAATGATTCCAACACTGATTACCTATCTTTTAGGGTTTACTGTCTCAGTCAGATCCATTTAACCCAATGTCCTATACAGATACGATTAGGATGGCATGCTATAAAATTTGATCATTCTGATATGTACCATGGTGAAACCATGGTTGGGAATCCCAGGTGCAGTGGGCAACTAGACCCATTAGTTAGAACTCATGAGATGATGTCTGACATAGAGATTTGGGAGAGTTGTAAGCACACAGGTGCTAGTAAAACCACACATGGGGATTTCCACTCCCAGCCACAGTGGAATGACTGGTCCCAGACTTGCCCTCCTGTTGGAATAATTAGAAAACCAGACAATATCAATCAAGCAACTATTTGCAGTCTTTTAACAAGAGATAGCACAGGACTATGACTCTGAGGAAAGTAAAACAAGATATATCTTACCATCACCCCAGCTTACTGCCTGAAAGAACACTTTGGATGACAGCAGAGGGAGTGAGAACTCACGCTGAGCGTGGAAGTCTTATTCAATTGAAGAGACAAAGATCAAAGTTTCTGGAGGCAGATACAGCTAGAATTTCCAGAGTACCAGAGTAGAGAAAGAACACACAAAAACTTAACAATGGGTTCTCTTGAATCAGTAGTTGAATACAAAGTCACAAGTGAACAGTAAGCCAAGGATGAAACTGTACAGGCTGGACAAAAAAAAAAAATACCAGGAAATTTTAGGCTAAAAAATTTCCAGAATTAGCCAGGCATGGTGGTGCATGCCTGTAATCCCAGTGGCTCAGGAGGCTGAGGAAAGAAGAAAGTTCAAAGCCAGCCTCAGCAACTTAGCAAGGCCCTTAGCAACTCAGCAAGACCCTGTCTCTAAATAAAATTTAAAGAGGAATGTGGCTCAGTGGTTGAGTGTCCCTGGGTTCAATCCCCATTACAAAAAAGAAATATTCCCAGAATTCACAAATTTGGGAGATGTTTGGGCTCTAATCAGTAGGAATGAAGAGACAAGAGAAGTAAGGCCTTCTTAGGAGGACTAAACATGCCAGAAAATGATACTTTATATCTGACTTAATAAGGCTTAAAAAGAAACCTTGGATGATCAGGTTGCTCTACAAATATTGCCTGCAAAACAAAATTTAATGTTCATTTAACTATATCAACAAAATCAAGACACTCCATAAGTCATGACATCTATTATCCAATAAAGATAAATAGATACATATTTTTTTAAAAAAATCTGACCCAAAACCAGGATAAAAATCAATGAATAGAAAAATGGAGAGAGAAAGAAGTAAACAGGAAATAATATAGAACACTGGGAAATACCCATACAAAATTTAAAAGTTAAGAAAAAGAAAAGGATCCATTAAGAGCTACTGACAAGGAATAGTACAAATGTTAGAATCAGGTCAGTGCTGTCTCATGGAAATCAAGGAGAAAGTTTTTAAAATGGAAAATGTGGTCAACAAGGAGATCAAGTAAAATAGAGACTAAAGAGTGCTCATTGGGTTTGACAGGTATGGATACCTGCTAAGTATGGCCAAGGAGTTCTGGAGGAGTGGTAAGGGTAGAAAGCAGATTGTGAAGGACTCGAGAATGGGATGTGAAGGAGAGATGACAACCATTTCTTTAAGACAAGACTTTCTCTGACACAGTGAGCAAAATAGGCATATATTTTATCTTTGAAAATGATTTAAAAAAATATTCTGTGGCCCATGCCAATAAGTTCCAGCTACTCTGAATGCTGAGGCAAGAGGATAACTTGAGCCCAGGAGTTGTGAGCAGCTGGGCAACAAAGTAAAATACCATCTCAAAAAGCATACGTGTGTGTATGCATAATCTGAAGAAAAACTATATATATATATATATATATGTTATATATATTATATATTTATATATATACATTTATTCTATAACCTTCCTTAGCAATGTTTCCTTACTCTTCCAGTAACATTTGCTTCTAATATATCAACTACTCCCAATAATAAATGTGAAAATAAAATTGTTACCAAAAAAGGCATTCAGCAGCTTCTGAACCTGAATATTGCTACCCACAGTGCGGTACAAGCCTTCTGTCTTGATGCCTATGGAAAGAAAAAAGGTCAGTTTTATTTATATAATTAGAGCTTTCAACTCCCCAAAGGTAGAGAAAGGAAGTACTTGTATGCAAGAGTCAGTTCAGATATGAGGAGGTCTCCCTCCTCTCTTCAAATTCTCCAGCCCTCCCCTGTAACAGGAATAGTTCTGAAGCATCTCTTAATCATCCAAATTTTCATTTGCATTGTACCAAGTTCCCATTGACCTAAAGAAAAAACAATACACCACATAGAAAATAGAAGCACCACATAGTAAGCAGAAGCACATGCTTAGCTGAGTGGTAGGATATAGCTGAGAACCATGTCACCATGTTGGAAATAAGTTAGGGATTACTAAAAAAGGAGGAAATATCAACCCTCATGTTGCTCTCAAGCAGCATTATAAAGGAAAGAGGCTGGAGTATGGCATATAAGAACCAAAAGGTCATTCCCTGCACTGAGAAAGAACTGAAGCAATATTTCATAGTTTAAAGAGGCTTGGTTCATATTCTACTCCTACTTACATTCTAAATATCTTCTGAGGGAAGCCAGCAAGTATCATCAACAAGGACACATGCCGATTCCACACTTGCCTGAGTTTAGCTTGGCCCCCATCAACTTTTCAACCAATATGGTATTTTGTTGCTATTGTTGCTATTTTGTTTGCTCTTTGTTTTTGTTGTTGCTGTTTTCTTTTTCCTTCTTTCTTTCTTTCTTTGTATATTTTCTTTTCCTTTGGTACTAAGGATTGAATCCAGGGGTGCTCTACCATTGAGCTACATCGCCAACCCTTTTTCTTTTTTATTATGACACAGAGTCTCCCTAAGTTGCCCAGGCAGGTCTCAAGCTTGTGTTCCTCCTGCTTCAACCTCCAAAGTTGCTAGGATTATATATATTAGAGCAGAAATCGAACTATTGTTTATCTACAATGACACCATCATAACATTGCTTGAGGAGTACTAGGTACTATTTCAAAATAGTACTTTATAAACCATTTGATATTATTTCTATTTAAAAATAGGAAACTACAAATTATGCAAATATGCCTGGATACTACTGCTTTAGAATTCGCTGAAATTATACATATTGTATCCAATGCATAAAGTTTATTAATAGTTGTCATTCCTAAGAAGGGTCCTGACCAATAGATAATTTCATTGCTACTTTAGAGAAATAATGCCGGGATAAAATGACGATGATTTAAATAATGTCAAGACTGTGGTTCAGATCTTACCTTTAGTCTCAATGATATTGATACACTTCCTAACAAACTTGAACCCCACTTCATTCAGCTCCACTGTTTCAAGAAAAGGAAAGTAGAGTTAGACCCTATGCAATGGACAACTATCAGACATTTAATGTTCAATGATCATGCTAAGGGACAGCAGTAAGACAACTAGGGGTTTTTTTGTTTGTTTGTTTGTTTTTTGCTCATCTCCAATCACCATTAAATGGAAAGATCCTTTTATTCATGGGAGGTCTGGAGTTTTAATTCCTATAACACAAAATATTATTTAGCCTTTTGAATTTGTTCTGCATTAAGTATAAGTGATCTCAAATGTGAAATGTTAGCTCAGAAATGCACATAATTTCTATCATGTGTCTAGAACAAGAAACACATAATGTTTTTTCTCTGCATCACCCTACTATCCTCACCATACACTAAATGTAGTGACTTCCTTAGTTCAATCAACAGATGATTTTTTTAAACAGAGCTGAATTTCATTTTATACAGAGGCATCCAACATTCAGAGTTGCATCAATAGTACATATCATTAATGACAGCATTCACTAAGACTGGGACAGCCTGAAGTTTATAATGTCAGTAGAGCAGAAATTGGAATGACTCACTTTCTTCCTGTTTCGTTATGGGGCTGTGGTAGATCTATGAAAGAAGAGAAACAGAAAGAGTCATGGCTATTGTGAATCACTATAAGTAAGCAGGGTGAATATTGACTCTGGGGCTGCAACAAAAAGCAAAGTGGACTAAACAGAATCATCTTTGCCCAGATCCTGAGAAATCAGTTTCAAAATCCCTGAACATTGCACTTGATTTCATTACTGTAACTGAAATAATAGTCAATCCATTGTAGACATTTACTTATATAAAGCACGGAGCATTTTTATGAGGGAGTTAGAGAACACACACACATACAAAGATTTTTCATGGATACCTGAGTAATGGCCATTAATGGTAAAATTTAAATTTTTCCAATACCAAACTCCATCCCCAAGACTAATTAATGGATGTTTCTCTTTAGAAAGGCAAGCATCAATCTGAAACAGCTCCATGTTTTTACCAAGATTTCTCTTGACTTTTAAAATTTTCTTAGTTATAGATTAATACAATACCTTTATTTCATTTATTTATATTTTGTGGTACTGAGGATTGAATCCAGTGCCTCACATGTGCTAGGCAAGTGCTCTACCACTGAGCTACAATCCCAGCCCTCTCTGAGATGTCTTGAAATATGTATTGTGATAACCACATAACAGCACAGAAAGGAGATTCTTACTTCTTGAAATCTAGTAGTACTGGTTCTACCTCTACCTCATTAGGAAATCTCTGGCATGCCCTTTCCATTCTCTAGATTGCAAAATTTCTATCAGTAAAGTGATCAGGGTTGGAATAGATATTCCCTCAAGCCCTGATCTTTGATGCTTTAATCAAAGTCATGTACATGATGAGTAAGATCAGTGACCTGGGATGTTTAGAAAGCTAGCAACAGTATCACAATGTGAGCCTTCAGGAAATAAGTCCTTTACAGGCCATCTCCTCTTTAACAATCTCTCCTTATTTATTTTTTAATTTTTTAAAAATTTGTTCTAATTGGTTATACATCCTAGGCATCAGGTTTCGACCCTGACCTATTCCAGAATGGTAGTCCCAATAGCAACACTTCTCTCCTGCTACATGCCTGGTTGTAATAAACACAATCAGGAATCTGGTTATCCATCTTTATTCACCAGGGCACTGAGAACACAAAGAAAGAAAATCTGAAATGCATTTTCCCTCATGGTTTGTTTTTGACTTAAGCAAGGATATTAGACTGTATTCAAATATTGTTGAATTTCAGTAGTTTTGCACCTATCCTTCAGATCAGTGAGGAGCAGTACAATCTAGTGTAACAGGCTAGGGAGATAGCTCAGCTGGTAGAGTGCTTGCCTTGCAAGCACAAGGCCCTGAGTTTGATCCCCAGCACCACAAAAAAAAAAATACCTAGTATAACACATTATAGTTTACAGAACAGCTTTAATTTGATTTTTCAAAGCAACCCTGTGAGTGAAAATTACTAAATCCATTAAAGCCATTCTTAGTGGAGAGAAGAAAACTGAGTGTCACAGAGGTGAAATGACTCACTCATGGTTACAACCATTTAATGGTAGAAGCAGGACCTAAATCCAGGTTTTTGTCATTCAAACATCAGGAGGCTGATATTATTTCATATATGCCAGCAAAAGAAATCTACTACAAAGATACTGAAGAAAGAATGCTCTTCAGTGGTTTCTGGCTGCTCATATTGGTCTTTTTAGGATAATCACTGACACTCTTTAAGAGATCATTTGTTCACCTGCCTTTAGAAGAGTATTCTAAATGGAGTATACTGGGACATGGGATTGCAACTGTATCTCCTGCACTAGCTGAACCCTGAAAGAGAATATGCTGAGCTAGGGGTGAAAAGGAGGAAGAACAACTGTTTTGAATAAGTGATTAATAAATACTTATTCACAGCCATGACAATTATTTGCATTAATTATATTAATTTTATAATTTGAAAAAAGGCTTAATATCCTTTCTTAAGGTGTTGTAGGAATACATAGCTATATAGTCTAACATTGGAACAGGGAGCTCTGATGCCTTCTCAGAAGGTGATCCCTGTCCGCTCTGGAATTCATGTTGCTTTACAAAGAGATGTGGAAGGCATAATTCCTTCCAGCTCTAATGTTTTCAAACTGAAATATTAATTGTCTTACACCCACTGATACCACTAGAGGGCACTCGTACATTGGACTTTGTTGCTGAGGTTTTCCCAGTGTCTAAGGCAACTTACAGGTTCTTTCCCATCCATAGCTTCCATCCATAGCCTTCTGTTAGCTTCTGAAAGGGCCTGCAGAGTGATGGTACCTGGCCTGAGGGGAAAATGACAAGTTTAAAACAAAATTCACTTAAGGGAATGCAGTCTTGTGATCTAGGTTCCCTCTCTTCCCTGGGACATGTCCCACTGGCAAGTCATGGTTCTACCGAATTCTAAGTTTTCAAAAAGTGATTGACTGATTGATTGATTTTTCTGCATTGAGGATTGAACCCAGAGGCACTCCACCACTGAACTACATTCTCTGCCCTTTTTAAAATGTTTGTTTTGCAACATGGTCTAAGTTGCCCAGGTTGTCCTTGAACTTGCAGTCCTCCTGCCTCATCTCCCCTGTAGCTTGTACTACAGATGTGCCCAGCTGAAAAACCCCTTTTTACTAGAACAATAATGGGATATTTAGAGAACAGTAACTCTGAGGACCCTGAGGGAGGTGGTATCGTGGTGGTACCATGTCAAGGTTGGGCAAAGAAACAGAAAGGCAGATTATGATGAGATACCTCACCATAATGCAAATATAAATTGACCCTATTGTGCTTGAGCCAATGTAAATATCTTTCTGCCTGTCTTTGGAAGTTGGTTATTTGGTCCACACTCTGCGAGGTAAGTATGCACACCACAGGTCATTCGAAGGGAAAGAACTTTGCTCCTTCTGTCACCTCGGATGTCCAAGAAGCATTTCCAATTGGAAAGATTTCAGCAACATGAAGACTGGCTAAGTCACAGGGAGGAGGCCTTTTGGCTGACAGGCAATCTTATGACTAATAACAACAACTAATATTTATTGAATGCTTACTAGGTGCCAGGTTCTGTTCTAAGTATTTTACATGTATTAACTCATTTAATTCATGCACCAAGTTCCATGCAGCAGATACTACAGTAATCATCTCTATTTCATGGAAGGGGAAAGGGAAGCGCACAGAGGCTATCCAAAATCACAAAGCAGATAAGTGGTAGAGAATAGATTTAAACCCAGAAAGTGTGGTCCAGCAACCATATTCTCAACCACTATACTATAAGGCCTCTCCTACATGGAAGATGGTTTCAAACTCAATTATATTCTATTTACTTACTAACTGCTATGTTCTAATATCTTCCCCAATTCATGTTGAAAGGTAATCACTGATTTGATGGTATTGACAGGTGGGGCCAAGAGGAGGTATCCACCCTCATGGATGGGTTTAGGAGCTGCAAAGAAGGCTTTATGGAATGGATTCCTTCCCTTCCATTCCTTCTACCTTGTGAGAACACAGTAATTCTTCTCTCCAGAGAACACAGAAACAAGGTGCCAACTTGGAAGTAGAGATTTGGCCCTCAGCAGACACAAACCTGCCAGCAATTTGATCTTTTACTTCAGTTTCTAGAATTGTGAGAAACAAATTTGTTGTTTACATATTATCCAGTCTCCAGTATTTTGTTACAGCAGCATGAATGAACTAAGGCATTATCTATACCCAGAGATATTGCAGGTGTGTATATTCCATGAATTTTTTTAAACCTTCCAAGACCAAACTGAAAATTTGGGATTGGCCATACTATTGCAGATATAAAGTCTCCTTGCAGTCTCTGTCTTGTTTCTCACTTCTTTTATGATCAGATGGGACTTCTCTCAGAGGAAAATAATCATAGGAGCAATGACAAGAGAGTTCAAAGACCCTGGACTAGTCACTTGGTCTCTCTGGACCTCTGTTTCTTTACCTGTAAAGGGTGTTAGAACACATGATCAGGGAGTTACTTTCCAGTGTTGATGTCATGAGATTCCTGTTCTACTGGCCCTTCCATGTCTTACTTCATAAAGCACCCCTTAAATGAAAAGTCAAATGACCTTTAATGCAGAATCAAATGAAAATCAAAATTTGCTTGGTTCTAGATACAGGTTTCTTCTGAGTTCACCTTTCTTTTAGAAACACCCATACTTTCGGATATATCTTATGGGGCTTGAAAATGTAAGGCTCTTTATAAAGATAATTACCCACCTGAATCCCAAAGTCAAAAGGAAGGAGAACAAGAAAATGAACATCAGACATAAAAGCAAAACTGCAGATTAGATACAATACTAGAGCACTCCTGGAATTCAGAATCCCTACCTGGGAATTTGAAAATTATTTGTCCCCTCTTGACCTTATACGGAGGTTGAAAAAATAAATAAGTGACTTTTCTGGAAACATTTGGAGATTCTTGGGTGATACAATTCAAAGAACAATATTAATACAAACTGAATAACAGTAGAGAGAGTACTAAGTTCTAATCCAGGATCCTCTACTTTTACCTTTACGACTTCAGACAAATTGTTTGCCCTTCCATCTGGAACCAAAAGGCATATATGATGTATCAGCAATAGAGCCCCAGACTCCACCTTTTGAGTAGCCATGTAACCCAAGGTGCTTAAAATTTTTCTTCCCCCTTGTCTTCCTTTGTGAGCTGAGGATAACAGCAGCCCCTATTTTATGTGTCTGCAGTGAGGACTAAAGAAAATACACTTAAAGGGCTGAGAACAGTTCATGGCACATAGGAAATCTTGGCAAAAGTTAGCAGTTGCTATTTCTATTTTTGCTATTATTAAGATCCTTCACATTCTGCTGTGCTATGATCCTTTGGCTTCAAATATTGGTTAAAAAAAACACTAAGTTTTTAAAAGTTTACCCTCTTTTCCTAAAATAGAAAAAGGGACTTGCTGGGCACAGTGGTGCATACCTATAATCTCAGTGACTCAGGAGGATGAGGCAGGAGGATCAAAAGTTTGAAGCCAGCCTCACCACTTAGTGAGATCCTGTCTCAAAAGAAAAAAAGAAAGAAGGGCTGGGGATGTAGCTCAGTGGCAGAGTGCCCCTGGGTTCAATTCCCAGTAGGAAAGGAAAGGAAGGGAAGGGGAATATAAGCAGAGATATGTGATGCCTGCTGGAAAGCATAACTCTATTCCTTACATGGGATTGAGTAGCTAGGAAAGTAGATGCCAAACACCTTAAAAAGTTTCATTTGCAGAAAGGTGCCTCAGCACCTTTTAATTTTTATATCTAACACTCTCATAGCATGTTCCTTCTGTTTATGATAGACAATGGCACAAAATAACAAAGGCATGGAGTTTAGGTACCTACAAACCAGGGATTGAGGTCAACTTCTCCATTTACTATGTGGTTTTGGTTTGGCAATTCAGCTAAATATTTGGGTCTCAGTCTCCTCACCTGTAAATAAGGTTTGGGGGACTAAATGAGGGAATTTTTAAAGTGCACAATATACGGAAACCAATATCACAGACAAGTCAGAACTTCAATTCCTGGGTTCTAGTCTCAAAATTCCTCAGCATTCTGGGGAAGGGAAAAGATATTTAAAAATAAATACCAAATGTAATATCTATTATGAGCCATGCATAACACAAGGCACAAGAAATAGAAAATAAAATTGGTCTCAGCCCCTAACCTTAGGGCCAAAGTAAAACTGCTTTGTGTCAGAGATATTCTTTGCAAGTAGTTTGTGATTTTTTTCCTTTATTAAAATTTGTTCTAATTAGTTTAACTTGTGAATTTAAACTGAAAAGGGACTCAGAATGGAAATAGGCAAGGACAATTTTAACACTAGGCACTTTGATGCAATGTAAACAAAGATAATACAGGTTTATAAGGGGAAATGAGAACCTGTAATCATTTTCCCCTTATAACTGGGCATGACAGTCAGGAAAATAAGGGACAGTCTCATGGTAACTGGTACCTATATTTACTATCACAGTGATACTGATTAGGGTCATCCATTTTTAACAAAGAAGTCATATAGATCCATAAATCAAAATTCTGAAGGTCCCATAAGAATATCCCGATTTTTAAATAAGACTAGTAGTTACTTATTCCCAGGTAAGAAAAATGCCCTCACCTCCTAGTCTAATCTTTATGATTCCAGTTGCTGATGTTTTTGTTTATATGTTATAACTCACCCATCAAGGACCCCCCCAGCACACTGAACATTTTTCTAAATTCTACTCTATTACTCAGAGCCTAGTATATAGAAACAGTAGATTAAAATAAAATGTAGAAACATGTTTATTCAGTCAATTTTCGATCAGTCTCACAAAGCAGGCATTCTTTCTAAAATAATGTTAAATACTTTCATTTTAAAATTGAAAGGTTTCAAATTTTCCTCCAATAGATCTGTTCAGGTTCAAGGTAGAAAACAGAAGACATTGGAGAGAAATAATGGAGCCAAAGTCCCAAATTTGCATGCCATTGCTTGCAAGCATAGCTGACATGGTAAATATTACAGTTGACATAAATAACTTCAAAGTAAAGTCTACATCATTTTTCCACCCTCCACCCCATCTGCCTTCCCACAACAATATATGCCAACTCACTCAAATTTTGTTACATTAAGAGATTTTTTGTTACATTAAGAGATTTTTCAAAGATCATCCTATGCTTTTTGTAGCATCACCAAAGGTGGAACTTCGACATGTGCGACAGCAAACTAAATCCCAGGAGAGACTTTTTCTCCCTAAAACAGGTGAGGCAAATGTGCCCCAAAAGCATGTACAGAGACAACAGCTGTGGGCTGGTTGAACAGGGATCTCTGTGAAGGGCAAACTGAAAAGCTGAGATGACACTCTCTTATACACATTTGCTCATTTGCATCAAGGAATGACAGAGGAAAAATAAAAGACCTCCCCAGGTTTAGCATCTGGCACATGGCAACACTGCCAATTCACTAGTATAACTTACCTTTCATTCGTTTCTATATCAAAACAGAACCTCTTGTCGATAGACTCTGTCTTCCTTCTCACGCAATATTTCAGGGTTAAGTCCAAGGGCCCCTGATATAAGAGAAGGATTAACAGGTAATTGAAAAAAAAAAAAAAAAAAAAAACTCCTGCCCCCTGCAGCTTCCTTGGTGTCATTTGAAAGGCATCTGTGAAGGCAGCAGGAGCCATGTATAGACTCACTGAGAACCTTGTCCATTTGAACAGTACTTGCATCAAGATGGCAGATGGTTTCTCCCTGCTCCAAAAATGCATGGCTGAGATGAGGAGAAAATGCTCAGGGCAGATAAGCGCTCTTTCCCAAGCATGGTGGATTAAATGGGAAGCTCAATGTACATCACCTAAGGGTAGTGTAGGAGAAATGGATTGTCCAAATGGAATTAAGTATACAAAATAAAAAATTCATGAGGCCTCTGTGTAAGGAGGCTGCAACAGGGTAAGTTGTTTTTAAAGCCATCCTTAGAATGCCAGAGAGAAAGTTGAGCAAAAACATCTTTATTAAAGTGGCAGATGGAGGAGGGAGGAAAAACATTTCTGTTCCCCACCTCCAGCCTCTTCAGGATGAGAAAAATCACAAAAGTAACTTCTCCAAAAGTAGGGCAGAGTAGAGGAAAGAAGCAAATTTATGTATTTGTTGATGTGGCATTTGATATTCCATATGTACAGAATAGTGTAGCTCATCTTAGTCTGTGGGCTTTTAAACCACTGAAACCTACCATGTCTATAGACTAAATCTTTCCTGTCCTATGTTATTCAGTGTCCCTCAATCATTTCAACATACAGAGTGTGTGTGGTACAGAAAAGAGAAGTAACATTTGTTATCTACAATGTGCCATATATTATGCTAGGTAACTTAAAAGCAGCTTTTTTCACTACAACTATCTGAGAGAAGTGAAGTTCAGAGAGGTAATATGATTTACTTGAAGAAACCTAAGTTACTATAGTGGAAACAGCAATGAATTAGGAATCTAAGATCTAGAGTCTTATCTCAGTTATGCCATTTGCTAGCTCTCTGAGTCTTGATTTCACAATCTATTAAATGTCAATACCACTACCCATCTGCTATCTCAAATTCAAGAACATTGCCCAAGTACTAGGACTGTGCCTAGGCAACATGTCATCCAAACCAGCCCATATGACTAATCACCAAATACATCTCTCTCATTGCACACTCAACCCCTTGCAAGTCAATACTTTTTGCTGTCCCTGTGCTAAAAAATCTCAACTGTAAATTAATCCTTCAATATGCCTTCCTTATCCCAATACTTGGAATGTCACCTGTGAGTCTTTCCAGATGTGTAACGGACTCATGTACTCACCCTTCCTCTTTAAACTCTCAACTCTGTCAGCTTTAATAGCATTGCAGTTGAGGGGCCTATATCCTGATCACCACTTTGGTCTCCCTCCACAAGTTTGTCCCATCAGTGCCAAAATACTCATTTCACATGCATATCATGTTTTTTTCATTACTCTGTAATTTTACATATACTGTTCTCTTCACCCAAAGTGACTTTGTCAGTTTGTGACTGACTAATCTCTTATTGTTCTACAAAACTGCATGTCCATTTTCATTTCAGTCATTTCCCCATCCCCATACATTGCCCACCCCATGCTTTGCACCTTTTATCAAAATTTCCTGTTTTTATGTCTGATACTCCACTTGAATGAGAACTCCTCAATGACAAGGGCATTGTCCTATTCATCTTTATATCTCTATCTCCTAGCAAATAAGTAGTGCTCAATAAATGTTTATGCACTAAATAATTGTCTTTGTCAGTCTTCTGATAAAGAAACTGAGATTGAGAAATAATTTGGTCAAAATCAAAAGAGTAATTAGATCAAAAAGTTAGGATTTAAACCCAGGTTTTGAGACTCAAAATGCACCATTTTTTTATAACTTGGAAGAAATGAGGATCTAATAAAATACTATTTGGGAGGTGATCAGTAAACAGTACAACACAAATGAGAGTTGATGGGTTGAGATGGTACAAGACACTGTGTTATGATCAGAACGATGGCCAATTCCTCCATCTCCAAATTGGAAGAATATTTACTCCACAGTGCTGATGGGAGGGTAAATGAGGCACAGGACAGAACATGTCTAGTTCAGTGCTTAGCACATAGCAAGAAATAGTGGTATTATTTTGCTATTATTATTAGAGCACCATTTACCTATATTATTTACATTTCAAAAGCAAACTAGTACCAGGAACTATGCCAGAGAATAGGCAATAGGAAATCATTTCCAACTCCAATTTGAGGAAATTCAAGTAACTACTTCTATGCCCCATACCCCCACCATCTAAATGGGAAACTGAGTTCCTCTTTGCACTCCATAAAGAATCCCTCACTAAAACACTTTACGCTGACACTGTTGCAGTTTTGCAAGAAGCCATTCAATGAAAAGGGAAGAGGGTAAGAAAAACTAGAAAAAAGGCTTACTAGAATCTTCTGGGAGGATATGAAAGTAGTGCCTGCTAAATCTATCTTAAGCTTTGCAATATGTACTTTTGAGAAGGAAAGAAAGGGTCTAAGTAAAAATACTGTCTATAAGAGGAGCTGAAATGTTCATGATTTGGAGAGTAATATGTACAGAATATTATAAATTGCAGGCCAGTGTTGCTCATAAGCACTTGCCAGTCAAATACATATCAGCTAAGTTTTGACTGACTTGGGACAAATTCTGTGCTGCAACATGACATGAATTTAGTGGAAACATCCTGAAAGACACTTTGGCAATCACCAGGCTAGAATCTAAAGAGTAGTTAGAAGTCATGAAGGAGCAAATTCAAGAATAGTAGCATGAATGGAGGCATAGGTGAGGATTCTAGAATCCATGTTTGGTACATTTCATCAGAGGTCAGTTCCATCTCCAAACCACATTCAAGGCAAAGTGACAAATATTATGGTTAAAGAACAAAGGGGGGAGAAGTAGTTTTCAAACAAAATTTCAGATCTCTCTTATTTCATATGAACAAATCTCACAAGAGAGATCTTCTGTAGAAAATTCCTGCCTACCTAAATTGGGTCTTCATGCATTATTTTCAATGCTGACAAGTGATTCTTGACATACTTCCAACAGTTTGAAAAGACTTAAAAATCATGCACTAAAAATCTAATTATTTATGAAGAACAAAAATGCTGCCATGACTACAAGTTTATTAAATATTTCCCCTGCTTTTCACATGTTGTTATTAAACCTGCTATATCTACATATATGCAAATCTTTATTACAATTCCAGCAATTTTCCAAATGTTTTCCGGTCAATTGCCTACATTTTTGTGATCATAATTAGTTATGAGATTTATATTGGGGGAGATAGTTAAATTAAAAACATTTACTAAGAAAAAAGTAATGCATTAAGATCGTGTATGTAAGCAAGTTACAAGGAAGCAGAAATATTGAACTACTTTTACAATATGGACAATGTGTATGACAATCAGCTTGAGAAATATCCATAAGCGTGTATTCAGGGATGTATAAGACATCAGGTCCTTGCAGATAAGTAAAATACCTTCTCAGTGTTTTAAATTTGTCTTTTCATTTTGGGCAGTGGAAAAAGATTTGAAAGGCAGAAGAAGAGATATTAACTGCTTAGAGATATTTGAGTATTACATAGAATGTAGGTTTAGGTTATTTCAACTGTAGGCAACAGACATACTCCTCTTAAAAATCAATTCTGGACATTGATTCATATATTTGAAATTTGCTACTTAAAAGAATCCTGTAGGTGGGGGCAGTTCTCATGAAAATCTAAGGGAGATCAGTAGAGGGAAGGGACCTAGGGGTAGGATACAGGAAGTGATATCGGCCAAATTATATTATATAATGTGCATGTATGAATATGTAACAATAAATCCCATCATTATGTACAACTATAATGTACCAAAAAATATGGAAAATAAATACTCCAGTAGTAAAGCCTTCTTGAAAGCAATGCATCTATAATTTGCATATTTTTTGTACTACTGATAGGCACTTGTAATAATAAATGGTCTGAAACAGAACAGACATTTCAGAAGGCCTGATGAAATTAAATTAATTGAGTGATTTTATTTTAACTATTACTGAACTGAATGATATGGGCCCAATATAAATTCAGGCCAGGGAGAACACATAAAGTGATGGATTCACATGACAGTGATAGACTCGATTATGTGACACCAAGTCAACATATATTCTCTCCTGAGATGTAATCACAGATGCATCTCAAAATATATGGCACAAAAAAAAAAAAACCAACCTGCTTAGCACCTGGCTTTTGTTCCATAGGCGTCATGGTGAGTGTTTTTGTCTCTTTCTCATAACGGCAGTAGTATTTCACCCAAGATATTCCCAAAGCCCCTACAAGACAGGAAAAAGTGAGCTAACAGAATAAGTGTTTCAGCTCCCCAAAATAGCAGTTGTTTACAGGTTGTTCTTCACAGCCAGGCTCCAGTCCAGCACTTCTCTTCCCCTGAGCTCCAGCCTTACCTAGTCTAACTGCCCACTGTAGAACTGGAGATGCTAATCTTCACCAACTTCTTTCCACTGGCTCCTGGCTGTCTCCAAACCCATCCTCCCTGCCATGTTCCCATGAATGGAACCACCACACAATCCAGAAGCTGTAACTTTCTGTCGTCTGCTCCTTTTTCGCTGCAAATAACCTCCAATTTAATTTGTCATTGGGCTGTACCTCTTCTGTCCTCTACACATCTCTCCTTCAGTTGCCTTCTCTTCTCTGTTAGTTTTAGCACTGAATTACCTAAGGTCCTTATGAGGTATTTTTAGATCTTTAGGCCACATTTTAGAAAACAAAAGTTAACTATTACACCAATTAATGATTTCAGTGGACTTAGCTCTTATTTTATCATCTCTGATCACTGCTTTCCAGTCCAGTCTTCACTCTTTTGTTAGAGGAACACTTGAAAATTATATCTTTATTTATGCCAATCCCCTTATTATAAACCACCCATGGCTTTCACACTATCTCCAAACTCCTCAGCCTGCCTACAAAGTCCTTCATAATATGATCAAAATTTATCTTTCTGGTCTTACCTTTTAGCACCTTCATCTCTATATTCCTGTCTCACTGGATTACTTTGAGTTACCAAATAAGTAAGTGACCATATAATATTATAATTCAAACTCAAAACATACTTAAGAGTGAGGCATTATTAATAATTACATCAGGAAAGAAGATGTCAACAAGGGCTTTTCTTTGCCTCTTGGCAAAACAGAACCCCACAAAAAAACTATAGTCCCTCACCCCACTGTGTGCCTTTACTCATGTATACATGTCCTGATATAATTATTAATAATGCCCCACTCACTCTTAAGTATGTGGTATACGCCTGTAATTTTCTTCTTTCATTTCTTTACCTATTAAAACTATACTCAACACTTAAGTCTTAGTTCAAACATTATTTCCTCAATAAATCCTTTCAATATATGCTCCAAAGTGCCTAAGATATTTCATTGATAAACTTGTTTATACCACACATAGGACTGTGAACTCCTTAAGGACGAAATCCAAGCTGATTCATCTTTTTGCACCCCCAATACATTGCACAGTACCTCACAGAATTGATGCTAAGCACACATTCAACTGAGTAATAGTGTTGTACCCATTGGGCAGTTATAAACCTGGGGCACAGAAGGATCACACAGCATACAGCAGTGGTTCTCAACTAGGGGCAATTTTACCTCCCAGGGGACACTTTGCAACTCCTGGAAACAATTAGGTTGTCAGACCTAGGAATGCTATTACCATAAAGTGAAGAAAGGCCTGGGATGCTGTTAAACACAACATAATATACAATATTGCCTCTTCCAAACAAAGAATTCTCCAGCCCAAAATGTCAATAGTGTTGAAATTGAGAAACCCTTCAATGCAAAGTTGAAAGATAAACCTGAGAAGTGGGAGGATTGATTTTGGAAAACATAAAAAGTTGATTGATCTAAGGGGGCATAGTATGATAATATCACTGCTGAAATGCCATGCTTCATGGATCTCAGTGATTTTTTTCCACTAGTCATCTATAGTTATGTCTCTTCTGTCTTCTCTTCAGGTAAAGGAAGTCTGGGCAGGAACTGAAATTCTGGGATTTGAGGATGTACATAGTTCAAAAGGAAAAAAAATTGAAAAGTACATATGGGTTTCAATAAAGTTATTTAGGAAGTAAGAACACTTGAATTCTCTCTAATATTCAGTGACTGCATGACCTGATAGTTAATCCAAGTTCATTATTTAGCAATGAACAATAAATACTCTCTTGCCACTGCAGTCTTGTTGGTCATGAAATGGTTTATTAGCAACCATTTGATCCAAAACTAGGGGATGGTATTGGGGGTTATGAGAGAAGTGTGAGCTTCAGTAGCTCACAGACCTAAATTTAATCTGAGGCCTGCCACTGTTAATCAGGTGACTTTTAAAAGGTAACCTCTCTGAGCCACAGTGGCCTCGTGTGTAAAGTGGGTACAAGGTGAAATCAAAGACTCAATGAGACAGTGCTTTTAAAGCACTTAGCACCATGCCTGGCACATAGTAGGCATAATAAATATTTCTCTGCCTCCATTCCCTCTAACTTCCTTTTTGCCCCAAAGAGTCATCAGAAGGTTTAACAAATAACAATTCTCATTTTAAATCTCAGAGAAAATCTTGGATCTCATCATTCTAAAACTTTGAAAGATGAATTCTTAACTTTCCCTCACTTTTCTTTCTTTCTTTATTATTATTTACTATTCCCATTCTACCCTCCTTGGAACTGCAGTTATTAGGGTTCTATGAATGATATGGGTGTCCAAGGATCAGAAAGGTCAAGTGGCAGTAGGTGCCAGTCTCCTGTAACCCAGTGGATACCCATGTGTTCCCACACACATTTCTCTTGCGTATAGAGATAGCCTTCAATGGTTGGCTGTCCTGGAAGTTTGCATGTCTGGGGAGCTTCTTTCATCCTTTTCTTAAGTTCTTCCATCTCTTCCCGGGTACTGGAGAAATGATTTCTTGTCTGTCAAGACATCAGTATCATAATCATTATCATCATCACCATGATCATGAATAAATATTTATTGGTCAGAGTTCCAGTACAGAGTATTCTCTGTTTACAGCATGTGCTACCACTAGCAAAAAAATAAATGCTTCATAGCACAGCAACTAGAAAACAATTTTATAGAGTTTAATGGTATTAAAGACCAGTAGAAAAACAAATATATATAGATAGCAATATACTCATAAAATCACAACTGGGCAATCTTTTTCTCAATGGGAACCATGCAAGGCACCAATAAGTAAGGACTCTCAGAATGCTGAGCGCCATGTGGACCCCTATACAACAAAGGAAACCATAGAAAATGTTCTCAAAGATAATATTATCATGGCAACTTCTACATCTTTCCTAAAATACAATTACTATCTGTTTGACCTGAAATCAAAATCTGGCAATGAAGAGAAAATATATGAGAGTGCTCTGTTTGAAAACAGGCCAACAGAATTTATGCTTAATACTCATGAATATCAAGGCTAATAGTGAGAAAGAATCTATTTACATCTACAGAACTAATACACAAAGCCAAGACAGTTTGAAAGGTCCGAGTATGAAACTCATTAGAGATTGGTCCTTAGTGCTCGTCTCAAGATTATGATATGATGTTATTTATATATGGAGGAAGATTCAAGTGATTAACTTGGTTGTAGATAGATTTTGTAAACCAACAGATAACAGGGATTCTCACATGCTAGAGAAGGAGAGTAACTATAAAGAAGTAAAGTACACAAGAATAAAAATTAACAAAACCTACATGCCACAATTGTCCTAAACAACCAAGTAAGGCTTATTCGTACCACAGTGTATTGGCATTTTTTATCTGAAAATATATCTGTAAGTTTCATGCAATATAACACCCATTCTAGTATCATTTGACCTCAGTGATGCTTTCTCTGACACTATCAGAGCAGTGAATTGTTCCCTTCTTTATGCTTCTTCAAAAATTTTGTCTTGACTTTAGCACTAATCATAAGGGATCATGATTCATGTGTGCTTATGTCACTCCTCCAAAAAAATGTATGTTCCTTCACGACATAAACACTTACCTGCCTCATTATGGTGCTTCCAGTGCATTTAAAAATGCCTACCACAAAGTATGTGCTCACTGTAAATCCATAAATGTTCATTAAATGTGGGTTAAATCAGTGAGTAAGTAAAATAATATACGTGACAATATAAGTGCCACAATATATGAAGAAGCTATATCTATGTCCACTATAAGAGCAAGCATGATAATAAAGGTAGAAAGAGTCTTTGAAAATTATTTCTTTAATTTTAGACATAAGTAGTCACAAAAAAGAGAGGCTAAAAATGGGTACGCATGGTAATAAAACCCAGAGAGACTATTTTGACAAACCAGGGAAATAGCTTACAACCTGTACTTAAGCAAGCCTACAGTTCGATACTGCTATGGGTGAATGCAGCAAATTAGCAATACTTAATAAATTAGCAACACCAAGATGGAGGTGTTGGTGGAAGGAATGGTGGGTTTGAGTTGCAGTCAGACTGAAATACAGGGAAGAGATAAAACTGGAAGAGAAAGAGCAATCCAGTACACCAAAATATTTGTGATCCATACCAGCATGTCATGACAAATTGGTTGGGTTGCAATAAACAAAATTTTCAAGTTCAAGGTCAGTGGAACCAAAATTAAATCGGAGAGACAGGTGAAGAGATCCACATGAAACTCACATTCTGCAAACTGAGCTGGAGTTGTTGTTTATATGGAAGGAAATCCTGTGTGAGTTCCACAGTCAAGCTGTTAGAAATGAAGAGGCTATGAAGAAAGGCCAAGACCTAAGGAAAACATGCAAAACAACTTTATTGTCAGTACATTCTAGTTAATCAAATAAAGTAACTAACCATGAACTTAGAGAAGAAACGTCACAGTATTTCCCCAGGATAGTTTAAAAAGCAGTCATGCAAACACAAGCAGTTATATGAAGAACTATCCTCATATTAGGTTGAACATTTATGCTGTACTCAGTTTTGGAAAGTAAGTAATAAATGTATTCATCCACATCCAGATCCTGTTCAAATTGCATAAAAAGCCATTCATAATTTGGACAGTTTTGGAATGGGCTCTGTTTTCTCTATATACATATTGAGACTCTCTAATCCAAAAATCTGAAATCCAAAATGTTCCAAAATCTGAAATATTTTGAGCATTGACATGATGCCACAAATGGAAAATTCGACACCTGGCATCATGTGATAGGTGTCAGTGAAAATGCAGATGCACTAAAACATTGCATAAAATTACCTTCGGGCTATGTGTATAAGAAACATAAATGAATTTCATATATATACATACACCACACACACACACACACACATACACACACACACGCACACACACACATATATCAGCACTGCAAAATCAAAAAAACAAATCCATAATTCAACCATTTCAGATAATGAATATTAAAACTGTTACCCTCAAAACTGGCACATGATAGGGCTCAACAAATATTTGTTCAATGAAAGAATAAGTGAAAGATAAATGAACAAAGTAAGGTTGTTTATCTTAATAAAGACTGTCATCATGTCAACTGATCAAAACAGTCTGAACTGATTATCAAATTAGAAATGTTTCAGGGAGTTGAAAATGTTCAATAATATATCTTTAAAATGTTCAAACTCATTAAAATCAAATACACATAAAGAAAAACAAAATAAAATATGATTTTAATCTTGTTCACAACTATCAATTATTTTAATTATAGCCCTTAAATAAGTGTTTAATGCTGGAAAAGTATAATAAGTAGTTATAAAAATTGCTCCACTTTTTTTAGAAAACAAATAGGTGAGCACATATAAACATGAATACACACACATACACATAAGCCATATACATGAATGTATATAAAAATTATAAGATGTACACATCCATGTTTATTTATGACATGTGCGTGTATAGGTATGTGTACTCATATACGTACTCCTTCCCATTTCTCTCCTAAGTTTTTCCATCTCTAGAAATGACATCAGCATCCATCAGTCATTTAAATCAGAAACTAAAGAGTCTTCCCTGATTTTCTTTCACTTATATTTCAGTCTACTTCATTGGGAATTTCTACCGATTTTGCCTCCAAAGTATATCACTAATCCAACAACTCTAATGTTTCCACTGTCACTACCCTAACAAACACAAGCCAATGTCTCCTCCTATCTAGACCACTGCAGTAGCCACCTCACTGGTTTCCTCTTATCTACTCTTGAACCCTTTCAAGTCATTCTTCAGACAACAAAATCAGCCTACACGAGGGACTGCTTAACACCCTTCAGTTGTCTGCCATGGCACTTAGCCTAAAATCTAAATCTCTTAACCATGCCCACGGGACGTTATCTCCTACCACTTTCCTTTGCTTTCATTAGTATCTAAAGACACAAATCTTTTTGTTTATTCCTTCAGCACACCATTCTTCCCTGACATAAGGACTACTCATATGTCTTTCTGTATGTCTGAATGTTCTTTCCCCACTATTACCAAGGCTGCATCTTTTCTTCCTTTAGACATAATCTTAAATGGAATTTTCAGAGATTCTAAACTACATGCCAATTTTTGGTATTTATTTTAAACCTCTTTGATTCTTTCATAGCCCTATTCACAACTAGCAATCATTTTAATAATGTGCACCCTTCTTTCCTTTCTTCCTAACCCATGAGAGCATAGTGTTCATAAAGAAAATAACTGAGTCTTTTTACTTAGTATAGTACAGCATAGTATAGCATAACTAGTGTTTAGCACAGTGTCTGGAACATAACAGAAACTTAATAAAGATTTGTTGTTAAATACATAAGTAATTATTTGCACATTACATATATAGATGTATACAATTGCAAGTTCCAATACATTTGAACACAGATATACATACTCGTGCAATATATATACAATTGCACACATGTACACACATCCATACCTATAAGCACACTTTAAGGAAAAGCCATGAGAAATACATGGAGAAATTGGGAGAGAACTTGTTACAATACTAACAGTGATTATATAAGGGATTTATTGCATTTGTTTGGTCTATCCTATGCAGTTTTTCTAACTTTTTTATAATGAGTACATTATTTTATAATAAAAATCTTCATCAAAATTCAGCATCCTTGTCAAATCAAAGATCACTGCCTTTTGTAATAAATTTAGGAGACAGAAATGTAACAACTATATATACTAGACATAAAAAAGTAAAATGGGAAGTTATAAAGTACAAGGTACATGAATTATTAGCACAGGTCCTGATATATGATAGGTGTTTTCAGAAGCTTTCTGAAAGCATGAAGGGAAGGAAGGGAGAGGAAGAAAATAAGAAGTGTGGCAGAGAATTGGAGGAGAAAAGGAAGGAGAGAGGGAGTAAAGGAAAATGGAAGAAAAAATAGTCTTAAGTAAGAGAAAATGGGGGAGAGAAGAAAGAGAAAGAATGAGAATATTAGTGAGACAGCAAGAAACACATAAGCCAATATGACTATATTTTTCGACATTTGTTATCAAGCACTGATAGCCCTTCATATTCTTTGAGATTACACTTTTGTGATCAGGGGTGGGGAAGCAGTTCAGTGGCAGAATGCTCACCTAGCCTGCGTAAGGCCCTGAGTTCAATCCCAGTACTGCAAAATACCAAACTATCCAATTTTATGATCAAAGTTCTGTGCATCTCCCCACATTTGAGAAATATTTTTAGAATATTCATTGGCAGATAGAACTTACTGGCTCCACAATATTGAACTTCTTGGATTCCTGAACTTCCTGGATTTGATAAACGTAGTCAAGGGAGGACTCAAAGAAATTGTGCCTCTCCTTGTCCACCTGGAGATCTGCCTGTAGAAAAAGGGCAATACATGTCACAAGCAGGCACTGTCATTCCTGCAAGTCAGTCCATTTAGACTTGACAGGATTCTAGAGCTAGAGAAGCATTTAACAACTAATTGCTATTTTATTCCTTTATTTTACAAAGAAGGGATATGAAGTCAAGGTGTAAAAATGACTGAAGACTCAGTTTCTAGTCCAACATGTAAGAAGCTTAGATGTCTTTACACCCATCTTCACAACAAGAAAAAAGCTGAACAAGTGGAAAATTAACTCTTCTTAGATCTAAAAGAGAATTGAAATCAGAGGAAAACTCCTGCTTCAAAATCTGGATAGAGGTAAACACAGAATCAGTGTATGCCAGAGCAGAAGACCAAGAGCTAAAGTCTGCTGCTACAGCCAGTACTAAGGGATTACACCTGAACAAAAAATGCCAAGTCTCAGACCTATTTAAGAAGAGTCTCCAAGGAAATGCAAGGATAAATCAAGCATGCTGGGGGCGATCCAAGATGGTGGCCTAGAGGGTGACTGCACCCCCAGTCGCTCCAGAACCCAGAGTTAAGAAGGGGAGGCATTAAGAGACTCGGACTGAAACAGAGCCATGGGTGAGTCTGCCCACTGGGTAAAGCTCGGCCCGGGTGGCAGGCCCAGATAGAGGTGGCTTATGGGAGCAGGGCAGGGCAGCTAGAGTCTTCCACAGTCAGCCCTGCGCACTCCAGCAGTGGGCCCCTCCCACACAGTCAGCTTCTCCAGGTTCTCAGAGCAGGCCCCCTAGTGAGAGCCTTTCTGACCAGAACAAGCTCCAAGTCCCGGAGCCAGCGCAGTGCAGTGTACTCCGGCATACAAGCAGCTTCAGGGACCAGGATAGGGCAGCCAGAGACTTCCCCAAGTAGCCTGGACCCCTATGGTGGGAGGTGCCTTTCAAGGCTAGCTTCTCAGACCAGACCGCCCAGTGAGAGGCTTTCTACATAGAACCAGCCACAAGGCCCCGAACCAACGGAGAGCTTCGATCTGTAAGCAGCCTCTGGGACCAGGGCAGGGCAGCCAGAGACCTCTTCAGGCGGCTCTGCCCACTCCGGCTGCAGGCTCTTTCCATGGGGCGATCCAAGATGGCAGCCTAGAGGGAGACTGCACCCCCAGTCGCTCCAGACCCCAGGAGTTAAGAAGGGGAGGCATTGAGAGACTCGGACTGAAATAGAGCCATGGGGTCCCACTGACAGCTGACCAATATGAGAAAACAAGGGAAGAAAATGTCCCAAACAAACCTAGATACTACATCAATAAAACCCAATGACAGCAGAAGAAATGTCAGAAAGGGAGTTCAGAATGTACATAATTAAAACGATCAGGGAAGCAAATGAGGAGATGAAAGAGCAAATGCAGGCATTGAAGGAGGAGAAGAAAGAGCAAATGCAGGCATCAAATGATCACACCAATCAACAGTTAAAAGAACAAATACGGGAAGCAAGAGATCATTTCAATAAAGAGTTAGAGATACTGAAAAAAAAAGCAAACTGAAATACCTGAAATGAAGGAAACAATAAACCAAGTTAAAAACTCCATAGAAAGCATAACCAATAGGATAGAACACCTGGAAGACAGAACCTCAGACATTGAAGAAAATTATTTAATTTTGAAAACAAAGTTGGCCAAACAGAAAAGATGGTAAGAAATCATGAACAGAATCTACAAGAATTATGGGATATCATGAAAAGGCCAAATTTAAGAATTATTGGGATTGAGGAAGGCTTAGAGAAACAAACCAAAGGAATGAACAATCTATTCAATGAAATAATATCAGAAAATTTCCCAAATCTGAAGAATGAAATGGAAAACCAAGTACAAGAGGCTTATAGAACTCCAAACATACAAAATTACAACAGACCACACCAAGGCACATTATTATGAAAATACCTAACATACAAAATAAAGACAGAATTTTAAAGGCCGCGAGAGAAAAGAATCAAATTACATTCAGAGGGAAACCAATAAGAATATCAGCAGATTTTTCAATCCAGACCCTAAAAGCTAGAAGGGCCTGGAACAACATATACCAAGCCCTGAAAGAAAATGGGTGCCAACCAAGAATCTTATACCCAGCAAAACTTACCTTCAAATTTGACGATGAAATAAGATCCTTCCATGATAAACAAAAGCTAAAGGAATTTACAAAAAGAAAGCCGGCATTACATAACATTCTCAGCAAAATATTCCATGAGGAAGAGATGAAAAACAATGATGTAAATCAGCAACAGGAGGCGCTAGCCTAAAGGAATAGCCAAATAAAGGAGAAACCAAATCATGTCAAAAACAAATATGAGTCAATTGACTGGGAATACAAATCATATCACAATAATAACTCTGAATGTTAATGGCCTGAACTCATCAATCAAAAGACACAGACTGGCAGATTGGATTAAAAAGAAAAATCCAACAATATGCTGCCTGCAAGAGACTCATCTCATAGAAAGAGACACCCATAGACTAAAGGTGAAAGGATGGGGAAAAACATACCATGCACACGGACACAGCAAAAAAGCTGGAGTATCCATCCTCATCTCAGATAATGTGGACTTCAAACCAAAACTAGTCAGAAGGGATAAAGAAGGACATTACATGCTGCTTAAGGGAAGCATAAATCAGCAAGACATAACAATCATAAATATCTATGCCCCGAACATTGGCTCATCCACGTACCTCAAACAAATCCTTCTCAATTCCAGAAATCAAATAGACCACAACACAATAATACTAGGCGATTTTAACACACCTCTCTCACCACTGGATAGATCGTCCAAACAAAAATTGAATAAAGAAACTATAGATCTCAACAACACAATCAACAATTTAGACTTAACGGACGTATATAGAATATACCATCCAACAAAGAACAAATACACTTTCTTCTCAGCAGGACATGGATCCTTCTCTAAAATAGACCATATTTTATGCCACAAAGCTACTGTTAGCAAATACAAAAGATAGAGATACTACCTTGTACTCTATCAGATCATAATGGATTGAAATTAGAAATAAATGACAGAATAAAAAACAGAAACTTCTCCAATACCTGGAGATTAAATAATACACTATTATATGATGAATGGATAACAGAAGACATCAGGAGGGAAATAAAAAAATTCTTAGAAGTAAACGAGAACAAAGACACATCATATCAAAATCTCTGGGACACTATGAAAGCAGTACTTAGAGGAAGATTTATTTCATGGGGCGCATTCAAAAAAAGAAGTAGAAATCAACAAATAAACGACTTAACACTACAGCTCAAAGCGCTAGAAAAAGAAGAGCAGACCAATACCAACAGTAGTAGAAGGCAGGAAATAGTTAAAATCAGAGCCAAAATCAATGAAATTGAAACAAAAGAAACAATCGGAAAAATTAACAAAATAAATAGTTGGTTCTTTGAAAAAATAAATAAAATTGATAAACCCTTAGCCACACTAACAAAGAGAAAGAGGGAGAAAACTCAAATTACTAAAATTCGGAATGAACAAGGAAACATCACAACAGACACGAATGAAATACAAAACATAATTAGAAGCTATTTCGAAAATCTATACTCCAACAAAACAGAAAACCTCGAAGACATCAACAAATTTCTAGAGACATATGAATTACCTAAACTGAAGGAGGAGGACATACACAACTTAAATAAACCAATTTCAAGCAATGAAATAGAAGAGGTCATCAAAAGCCTACCAACAAAGAAAAGTCCAGGACCAGATGGGTTCTCAGCCGAGTTCTACAAAACCTTTAAAGAAGAGATCATTCCAATACTCCTCAAACTATTCCATGAAATAGAAGAGGAGGGAACCCTCCCAAACTCGTTCTATGAAGCCAATATCACCCTGATACCTAAACCAGACAGAGACATATCGAGGAAAGAAAATTTCAGATCAATATCCTTAATGAACATCGACGCAAATATTCTCAACAAAATTTTAGCAAATCGCATACAAATATATATTAAAAAGATAGTGCACCACGATCAAGTGGGTTTTATCCCAGGGATGCAAGGTTGGTTCAACATTCGGAAATCAATAAATGTCATTCACCATATCAACAGACTTAAAGTTAAGAATCACATGATTATTTCAATAGATGCAGAAAAAGCATTCGATAAAATACAGCATCCCTTCATGCTCAAAACACTAGAAAAAATTGGGGTAATGGGAACATTCCTTAACATTATAAAGGCCATCTACGCTAAGCCCATGGCCAATGTCTTTCTAAATGGTGAAAAACTGAAAGCGTTCCCCCTAAAAACTGGAACAAGGCAGGGATGCCCTCTTTCACCACTTCTATTCAACATCGTCCTTGAGACTCTACCAGAGCAATTAGACAAACCAAAGAAATTAAAGGGATACGAATAGGAAAAGAAGAACTCAA
This sequence comes from Sciurus carolinensis, assembly GCF_902686445.1. Classification (NCBI taxonomy): domain Eukaryota; kingdom Metazoa; phylum Chordata; class Mammalia; order Rodentia; family Sciuridae; genus Sciurus; species Sciurus carolinensis. Next base: position 51,699,550 of record NC_062232.1, read on the forward strand.
ACTATCCCTGTTCGCTGATGACATGATTATATATTTAGAGGAACCTGGAAATTCCACCAGAAAACTTTTAGAACTCATAAGTGAATTCAGTAAAGTAGCAGGTTACAAGATCAATGCTCATAAATCCAATGCATTTTTATACATAAGTGATGAATCTTCAGAAAGAGAAATTAGGAAAACTACCCCATTCACAATAGCATCGAAAAAAATAAAATACTTGGGAATCAATCTCACAAAAGAGGTGAAAGACCTCTATAATGAGAACTACAGAACACTAAAGAGAGAAATTAAAGAAAACCTTAGAAGATGGAAAGATCTCCCATGTTCCTGGATAGGCAGAATTAATATTGTCAAAATGACCATACTACCTAAAGTGCTATACAGATTCAATGCAATTCCAATTAAAATCCCAATGATGTACCTTGCAGAAATAGAGCAAGCAATTATGAAATTCATCTGGAAGAATAAAAAACCTAGAATAGCTAAAGCAATCCTCAGTAGCAAGAGCGAAGCAGGGGGTATTGCAATACCAGATCTTCAACTCTACTACAAAGCAATAGTAACAAAAACGGCATGGTATTGGTACCAAAATAGACAGGTAGATCAATGGTACAGAATAGAGGACATGGACACAAACCAAAACAAATACAATTTTCTCATACTAGACAAAGGTTCCAACAATATGCAATGGAGAAAAGATAGCCTCTTCAACAAATGGTGCTGGGAAAACTGGAAAACCATATGCAATAGAATGAAATTAAACCCCTATCTCTCACCCTACACAAAACTCAACTCAAAATGGATCAAGGACCTCGGAATCAGACCAGAGACCCTGCATCTTATAGAAGAAAAAGTAGGTCCAAATCTTCAACTTGTTGGCTTAGGATCAGACTTCCTTAACAGGACTCCCATAGCACAAGAAATAAAAGCAAGAATCAACAACTGGGATAGATTCAAACTAAAAAGCTTTCTCTCAGCAAAGGAAACTATCAGCAATGGGAAGAGAGAGCCTACAGAGTGGGAGAATATCTTTACCACTCATACTTCAGATAGAGCGCTAATTTCCAGAATCTATAAAGAACTCAAAAAACTCTACACCAAGAATACAAATAATCCAATCAACAAATGGGCTAAGGAAATGAACAGACATTCACAGAAGAAGATGTACAAGCAATCAACAGATATATGAAAAAATGTTCAACATCTCTAGTAATAAGAGAAATGCAAATCAAAACTACCCTAAGATTTCATCTCACCCCAATTAGAATGGCGATTATCAAGAACACAAGCAACAATAGGTGTTGGCGAGGATGAGGTGAAAAAGGAACACTCATACATTGCTGGTGGGGTTGCAAATTAGTGCAGCCACTCTGGAAAGCAGTGTGAAGATTCCTCAGAAAGCTTGGAATGGAACCACCATTTGACCCAGTTATCCCACTCCTTGGCCTATACCCAAAGACTTAAAATCAGCATACTACAGAGATACAGCCACATCAATGTTCATTGCTGCTCAATTCACCATAGCCAGATTGTGGAACCCACCTAGATGCCCTTCAGTCGATGAATGGATAAAGAAACTGTGGCATATATATACAATGGAATATTACTCCGCAATGAAGAATGATAAAATCATGGCACTTGCAGGCAAATGGATGAAATTGGAGAATATCACGCTAAGTGAGATAAGCCAATCTCAAAAAACTAAAGGATGAATGATCTCGCTGATAAGAGGATGAGGACATATAATGGGGGGTGGGAGGGGTTAGCATTAGGGTTAGGGTTAGGTTTAGGGTTAGGGATAAGGAGTGTGATAACAATGAAGGAAAGAAGGACTGTATAGAGGGAAAAGAGGGGTGGGAGGGGTGGGGGAAAGGGAAAAAATAATGAATCAAACATCATTGCCCTATGTAAACGTATGATTACACAAATGGTATGCCTTGACTCCATGTACAAATAGAGAAACAACATGTATCCCATTTGTATACAATAATAAAAAAAAATAAAAAAAAAATCAAGCATGCTGTTTAAGTCAGCTATTTTACTGTTGTGATAAAGAACATGACTGACCCAAATGTAGACAAGGAAAAGTTCATTTGAGGGCTTATGGTTTCTGGGGTCTTAGTCCCTAGAAAGCCAACTCCATTCCTTGTGGCTCAAGGTGAGGCAGAACATCATGGTGGAAGAGTGTGGCAGAGGGAAGCAGCTCACATGATGATCAGAGAGCAGACAGAGCGTTTGTACTCTCCAGGTAAAAAATATATATATATCCCAAAGTCATGCCCCAATTCCCACCTCTTCCGGCCACATGCTACCACTTCAATTACCACTCAGTTAATCCCTATCAGGGGATTAATTCACTGATTGGGTTAAGACTCTCACAACCCAATCATTTCTTCTCTGAACCTTCTTGCATTGTCTCACACATTAATTTTCAGGGGACACTTCACATCCAAACTGTAACAGATGCCAGAGTAAAATTTAGCCTCTAACAATGACAGATACTGCAAATTAAGCACAGCCCATCTCCTAGCCAGTTAAACACAAAACCTCACACTAAAAATCTATGTACCTTGTTTCCTTTTCCAAACATCATCTCTGGCTTGTCAGTAAGAATGCTGAAAGGCATTTTATGAAGAGAAAGAACAATCATCAGAAACATATGCAGAGAAGAGTCTGTGGAATTATAAAATCATTAATTTAAAATAACTGATTAATATGATAAGGACTCTAAGGAAAAAGAAGATATCATGCAATAACAGATGAGTAATATTAGAAGACAGATGAAAAATTGAAGAAAGGATCCAAAGGAAAAGCAGGAAATCTAAAACACTGTAGCAGAAATGAAGAATACCTTTCATGGGCTCATTAGTAGATGGGTCAAGGTTGAGGAAAAACAAATCAGTAAATCTGGTGGCTAAAGGTATGACTCAATGGTATAGTGCTTGTCTAACATGTGTGATGCCCTGGGTTCCATCCCCAGCACCACAATAAAAAGTATTAGTGAGCTTGAATATATATCAACATAAAGCTCAAAAACCAAAATGCAAAAGGAATGAAAAACATGGAGTAAACTATCCAAGAATTACTAGACTATTACAAAAGGTAGAACATGTTTATACTCAAGAGTACCAGAAGGAAAAGAGGGGGAAAAAAAAAGAACAGAAGAAACATTTAACAAATAATAACACAATTTTCCAAAATGAAAGACAGATACTAACCACACATCCTGAAATCTCAGAGACCAAGTATCTAAAAATGAAGTATCTAAAAATGTACATGTATGCATATCATATTCAAACTGCAAAAAATGAAAGAAAGTCTTGCACAAAGCTAGAGGAACAATGAAATAACTTACCTACACAAAGAAAGGATAAAAATCGCATCAGACTTCTTATTAGAAACCATGCAGATTTGCTGTTAAATGGATGGTACTGGAGAGTTTCATGTTAAGTGAAATAAGACAATCCCCCAAAACTAAAGGTCAAATCTTCTCTCATATGTGGATGCTGACTCACAAAGGTGGTGGGGAGAGAGAAGTGAAGGTTCACTGGATTGGACAGGTGGGAATGGAGGGAAGGGAAGGAAGATGCAAATGGGAAAGACTAGAATGAATGGGACATAACTTCCCTATATTCATATATGAATACATGACCAGTGTAACTGCACATCATGTACAACCACAAGAATGGGAAGTTATACTCCAAGTATGTATGATATATCAAAATACATTGTACTATCATGTATAACAAAAAGAACACATTAAAAAAAGACAATAAATATAAACAAATAAGAAGAAACCAAGCAGAAAGAAGAGAGCAAAAATTTTAGGGTTTTATATTGTTTGTTTGTTTTATACTAGGGATTGAACCCAGGGACGCTTGACCACTGAACCACATCCCCAGCATTGACTTGCTTAGGGTCGTGCTAAGTTGCTGCTGCTGGCCTTGAACTCACAATCATCTTGCCTTAGCCTTCCAAGCCACTGGGATTACAGGAATACACTACTGCACCCAATCAACCTTACTTTTTTGAAAGAAAAAAGAAAAAACACCAACTTAGAATTCTGTATACAGTGACAGGATACTTCAAGAGTGATGGAAAAAGAGACTTTCTCAAACAAAAATTGAAGGAATTTGTTGCCAGTATGCTTTGTCAAATAAGAAATGTTTAAAGATGTTCTCCAGATATATGTGAAATTATGTAAGTCAGAAATGGGGTCCACATAAAGAAAGAAGGTCCACATAAAGAAAGAATGAAGAAAAAATAAACCTTATATTTTTCTTTTTCTTAATTGATGTGACACATAAAAATATGTCTAAAATAAGAACTGCACAATATATTTGACAACTAGAGTTTACTAATAAGTGTAATAACTCACAACAATATTGTAAGGGACTACAGGGAAAAATTGGAAAAACTCTGTTATAAAGTTCCCATATTAACCACCGCAGACTTATTTGAAAGGGAGCATGAATTTGCAAATGCATATTATAAGCTCTAAGCCAGCCATGAAAAAAGTAAATAAATAAATAAATAAATAAAAATATGACTGATGTGCCAAGAGAGGACAAAAAAAAGAAGCCATATAAAATTTTCAATTAAAATAAGATATGGTATAAAAAGACTGAAAGTCAAAACTGAAATGAAGGGTAGTGAATGAAAATTAATATCAAGCATAGAAGAAACTACTCCAGCAATATCAAGGGTCACTTTAAATATCAACATTCTAAATAAACAAATTTAGAGAGACACTGTCAAAGCACATAAAAGTAAGAGCCAACTACATGTTATCTACAAGACGTCACATTAAATATAAAGGTAAAAGCAGAGTGAAAGTAAAAGTAGGGAGACAGATATATACTCTATACTAACATTAGTCAAAAGAATGTTGGAATAGCTGTATTACATTCAGGAAAAGGACACTATAGAACAAAGAAAAAATATCCAGGAAAGAGGGATACGACATGATGAAAACAGAACAATTCTCTAAGATATCACAATCCTTAATGTGATTATGCCTAGTGTAATGGTTTGGATGTGAGGTGTCCCCCAAAACTCACATGTGAGACAATGCAAGAAGGTTCAGAGGAGAAATGATTGGGTTGTGAGAGTCTTCACCAAATCAGTGAATTAATCCCTGTTGGGATTAACTGAGTGGTAACTGAAGCGGTGAGGTGTGGTTAGAAGAGGTGGGAATTGGGGTGTGGCTTTGGGGTATATATTTGTATCTTGCAAGTGGAGATCTCTTTCTCTGCTTCTTAATCATTATGTGAGATGCTTCCCTCTGCCACACTCTTTTGCCATGGTGTTCTGCCTCACCTCAAGTCCCAAGGAATGGAGCTGGCCTTCTAGGAACGAAGACCTCTGAAGCCTCAAATAAACCCTTCCTCCCATAAAATTGTTCTTGTCAGGTCCTTTAGTCACAGCAGCAAAACAGGTGACTAAAACATCTACTAACAGAACATCAAACTACATAAAGTAGGCCTGGGGTTGTAGCTCAGTGGTAGAGTGCTTGTCTCATGAGGCACTGTGTTCAATCCTCAGCACCACATAAAGATAAATGAAAATAAACTCATTTTAAAAATACATGATGTAAAACATGATAGAAATGCAAAAATAAAAAGATATATCCACTATGAGATTTGGATATTTCAGTACTCTTCTATCAGTAGTTGACAGATTCAGCAGGCATAAAATCAATAAGGACCATCAATCAACTGAATATAACAGATATTGATAGAATATATAATTCAACAACAACAGAAAGTCACATGGAACAATCAACATAAACCAAATTCTGGTACATAAAATATACCTGAACAAATTTAAAAGAACAGAAATCATGCAAAGCATGCTCTCAGACCATAATTTAGTTATGCTAGAAATCAATAACCAAAAAACCTGAACCCCCAAATTTAGAGATTAAATAGTGTATACAACTCAGTCATAGAATGTCTTAAAGAAAAATTTAAAGTACTTTGAATTAAATTGAAATCAACTTTGCAGGACGTTTCAAAAAGAGTGCTTAGACAAATGTTTATAGCATTAAAAATGCAAATTAGAAGAAAATTTACTATTGATCTATACTTTCACTTTAGGGAAGTAGAAGAAAAAGAACAAATTATACACAAAATAAGAAGAAAATATGTCTCTAGCCAGGTTAAATAAGAAGGAAAGAAAGAAAGAGTAAAGACACAAATAACTAAGGTCAGAAATGAGGGACCATCACTGCTGATGCCATATACATTAAAAGGGTAATTAAAGAAAATTATGAATAATTCTATGAACACAAATTTAATAACCTAGATGAAATGAACAATACCATGAAAGACACAATCTTCCAAAACTTGCACAAGATTACATAGAAGATCTGAAGCGGCTTATATCTATTAAATTGAAACAATAATGAATAGCCTTCCCAAACAGGAAACACTAGGCTCAGATGGCTTCAGTGCTAGAGTCTGCTGGACATTTTATGAAGAAATTATCTCTTTCAGAAAAATCTCTTGGGGCCTGGTAACATGGGCACCCTCTACATAGAAGGTACTAGAGTTCTAGGCTCTCTGAAGAAAAGGTGTTCAGTATAAGCCACATTGTTAAATAGGCATTTTATGCAGTGAGCCATTCTTACCATTTAGGGAAACTTTTCAATCAATGCAGGGAACTGTTTACCAGTCAAGTTCCCTGAGATCAGCAAAATGCTAATCTTATAAAAAGGCCTTTCTCTGTATAGGGGTTCCAAGTCTATTAAGTTAACTGTTTTCTGCCAAGGAACACTGGCACAAAATAGTAATAAAAGGAAGAAAATAAAAGGAAACAAAAGGAAAATTATAGAAGACTCTAGATTTAAATCTAGTTTATGAAAGAGAAGCAGTCCTCCTCCTTTCAATACTAATTTTATCCATTATAGTGGCCCTTCACGTGCCACCTTCACGTACCACCTCAGATATGAAAGATACCCAATAAATTGGTTATCAGAGGTTGTGATCCAGACTGCCAAACTCTGCATGACCTCAGACAAGATGAATTGTAAGAACCTTGTCTTAGTCTATTTCTTGTTGTTTTCATAAAATACCTCAAACTGGGAATTTTATAAAGAAAAACATTCTTTGGAGAAAAGATAGCCTCTTCAATAAATGATGCTAGGAAAACTGGAAATCCATATGTTGTAAAATGAAATGAAACCCCTATCTCTCACCCTGCACAAATACCAACTCAAAGTGGATCAAGGTCTTAAGCATTAGACCAGAGACCCTATGCCTACTAGAAGAAAAAGTAGAACCAAATCTACATCATGTTGGTGTAGCGACTGATTTCCTTAACAAGATTCCTAGAGCACAAGTAAAATCAAGAATCAATAAATGGAATGGAATCAAACTAAAAAGCTTTTTCTCAGCAAAGAATACAATCAATAATGTGAAAAGAGAGCCTAACCCTAAACCTAACCCGCCCAAAAATGTAATGGAAGATCTCAGGGGAAAATGTAGAAGATCTCTTCCTGGTCAAACAAACACAACACTAGTTTATTTTCTCATGTGGAATCTGGAAACGGAGACTGAGAAATGTGGAATTATAAGAGACTCTAGTTATCACTGAGTACCACTCCTCTTACACATAGAGGGACTGAAGCCAAGAATGAAGTACCTTATCCAAGGTCAAACAGGGAGTTGGTGAAAGAGCTGGCTCCAGAACTCAGAGGGCCCCAGTCCCAGGTCAGGGTTTGAACTACAAAAGCTACATTAGCAATGGTTCCCTGCTGAGACAAAGCATTGGGAAAGCCTTGCAACAGGAAGTCATCTCTGTTTCTAAGGCATACCTAGCAATGACAGGCAGGGGTAGGCTTTCTGAAACATACCTCTTGTAATTGAGATTCTTTCTTTTTGGATGACAGATGTAAGTGCCGGTCCAGTAAAGAATAAAACCTTTCGCCATCCTTTTCAAATTTCTTTTTCCGCTCCTAGACATGGGAAAAAAGGTACAGATTAAGTGTCATTTTAGTTCTGTGGACTTAGAAATAAGAATGAAGGAGAGAGTGCCAGGTTTCATGTGGTCAATTCCTCTAGCTCCTGGGAAGGAGAAAAAAAAGCCAACAGAGAATTTGCTTTTGCAACAGGCTCAGAAGTTTGGACTTCCTCAAATATAACTGCAAACCATTCTGTATCCAGAGGTTAGCTCCTATTGATATAACTGAAGGCTTTGGGAGCTGCAGCTCAGAAAATGGCATTTAAAAGGGGCCACTCTGATAGCTACCTTTTCTTCCTGCTATTGTTTGTCACATGCATTAATCACTCATTTATTTTTTTTAAAGGAAGAAAGAACTCAAGAATGAACTAAATATGTCTTGGAAAGGTTCATCTACAATGCATTCAGACAGCCTAGTAATATGTTAAACATGTTCAACACAATGGGAACCTAGAACTGCCTCTTTGAATGAATTCTTCAGTATAATTTCAGCATTTCACTACTATATATTAACTGCTGATATTAATAATGGGATGAAGGGAAATCCTGAAGATTTAGCTAGAAAGCAAGATGCCAAAAACTTTACAAGTAATGGATGACTTGGCTTTCATTCTCCTTGGGAATGATATTTAATTAGGTTCTCTGCTACTCAGCACAAGTGGAAGTCACACAGCCTCCAAACAACACTAACAATGACCACTTGTTGCAGATTACTGCTGACATTGCAATTTTCTCAGCATCAGGCTAGGAAATTCATGTAAAGGGCTTGTGTTGCTTCATTCATTGGAAATCCAAACTCCCTGAGCACCTAACTACAATGTGCCAAGTACTAGTAAATGATACAACAGGGGACACCAAGATGAGAAGGGAAAAAGCCCTTGCCAATGGTTTATTGTGCAGGAAGCTAGGTGAAAGCAGAGTGACCAGAGACCTATGACCAGTGACCTGTGACCTGTAAGGAGTATGTTTTTATTAGAGTATTTTTTAGTGGAAAGAAAAAAGGAGGGAGAAAGACAACATTAACTGAGGCCTACATCGGTCTGGGCACTGTAATGGATATTTGAATTCTATTATCTCTTTTAGTCTTCACAACACTGAAAAGCAGATATGGTAAAAGAAATTAAGGTTTAAATAAGAAGAAATAAACTTATTCAAGATCACATAATATACAGATTCATCTGACTTCTTTCACATAGTGAAATACAGCCCAGAAGATCACAGGAGAAATAAAACTCAGGGGGCTTATAAATCAATGATTGGGTACCCCTTTGAATAAAGCTAAGGCAGGACTGTTACTCTGGCCCTGACTAAGACATCAAAACACAGCTGGTAGAGAATTTCACACAAATCATAGGGCAAACTGTTCCTCCAGCTGCTAAATCAATTTAAAGTAAGAATTATTTGAAATCTTAGTGCATTATCCAGGAATAAATAAAATATCATGGGCCAAATTCTCCTATATTTCCATTCTTTAAATAAAAACTGTGAGACATAACTAACATCACAAAATCCATGCCCTTGAAGTATACAATTCAATACTTTTTTTCAGAATAGTCACAAAGGTGTTCAACTATCACTGCTATCCAACTCCAAAATATTTGAATTACCCCAAAAAGAAATCCCATACACATTAGCAGTCTCTCCCCATTACTTTACCAAGCCCACCTTCAAGAAGCACAGTCTAATTTCTGTCTCCGTGGATTTTCCTATTCTAGACATTTCATGTAACTGGAACCATGCATTATGGCCTTATCTGAATGGCTTCTTTTATATAACATTTTCAAGATTCATCCAACCTGTAGCACATTATTATCAGCCTTTTCTATGATGGAAAAACATTTGAGTGTATGGATGTACTACCTTTTTTATGAATTCATCAGCTGATGCACGTTTTTAATTATCTTTTGTCTATATGATACTGCTATGGATATTCATGTATGGGATTTTCTGTGGTCATGTTTTCAGCTCCTTGGAGTATACATCTAGGATTAAGGGACTGAGTGCTTTGTTTTGTTTTGTTTTTTGGTACCAGGGATTGAAACCAGTGGCACCTAAGTACTGAGCCACAGTCCAAGCCCTTTTCAATTAATTTATTTAATTTGAGACAGTGTATGGCAAAGTTGCTGAGGCTATCTTTGAACTTGTGCTCCTCCTGCCTCAGCCTCCCAGATCACTTGGATTATAGGCATGCATAAACATACCCCAGGGAATTGAAGTTTTGAGGAATTGACAAACTACCTTTCCAAAATTGGTGTACATCCTGCACAGCAATGTGTGTAGAGTTCCAAAACCTCTACATCCTCACCAAAACTTATTATTATAACTAGCTAAGTGGAAGTGAAGTGGTATCTCACTGAAGATTGATTTACATTTTCCTAATGATAAATTATTTAATATGGTTTTTCGTGTATTAATGAACCCTTTTTATATATTCTTCCAAGGACATTTATTGAACTACTTTGTCCATTTTAAAATTAGATTTATTCTTATATTATTGAGTCATGAGAATTCATTGTATATGTTCTGAATATGACATTTGCAAGTATTTTCTCCCATTCTTTGGGTTTTCTTGGCATTTTCTTGATAGTGTTCGTTGGTGCATAAAAGTTTTTAATTTTGTGAAGTCTATTTTTTCTATGGTTGCTCATACTTTTTGGTGTTATAGCTAAGAAATTGCTGCCTAATTATTTCTTCTCAGAGTTTCGCATTTGACAATTTTATCTTATATATTCATGTTGAGTTAATTTTTGACCATGGTGTGATATAAGGCCCCAACTTCTTTTTATTGTTTGTTATGGGTCTATTCATATTTTACATTTCTTCATGAGTGCACTTACATTTAATTTCACTAAATTCAGCTAGAAAGTAGAAGCCTACTACTTCTGGGATATCCCAACACTGTTTAAAAACAAGAACATTTATTCCAGGGTCAACTGAACTGCAAGTGCCAAAAGTACCAGAAGCTTTAATGATGAGGCACTTTCCATGCACTGCATCTACCTTGGTGCAGTATTTTGAACTGAGGATAGAATGAAGTGGGAGCCTTATCTCACTCCATGTTCAAAAATTAACTCAATGTATAAGCTAAAACTATAAAATATGAAACACGGAGAAGGAAACACAGGTATAAATCTTCTTGACAGATTAGTTAATGGATTGTTAGATATAACACCAAAAGCTCAAGCAACCAGAGAAAAAAGAAGAGTTGCAATGGTCTGGGCTTTGTGGCACACCCCTGTAATCCCAGCTACTTAGGAGACTTAGGCAAGAAGACTCCAATTTCCAGGCCAATCTCAGCAATTTAGCCAGACCCTGTCTCATAATAATAAAGGACTGGGGAATCAACTAAGTGGTAGAGTGACCCTGGGTTTCATCCTCAGTACCAAGAAACAAACAAACAAACAAAAAACAATGTTCAACCAAGACTGATGGAAAAGGGAGAGAAACTTCTATTTCTCAAGAACATATTTGCCAAGCAGAGTGTGAGGTTCTTTATTATAAATTATTTAATTGAAGCCTTCACATTAACTCTAAGTGTTAGGCTTAATTTTTTTTTCTTATGTCATGGGAATTTATACAATTCTATAAAGAATCAGAGACTGAAGAGAGAAAATAAAGCATGAGAACTGGATTTCAGCCTCACATTCAGGATGCTCAAATGATCAATTAAGAAGTATTGCAAGTATCAGACACTTTTTTTTCCTTAATCCAATAAACATGTAGATACACGAAGTTAATTAACACCAGCAGTAACACGAGCAACCTTTGCTCCTATTACCCTTTCCCCAGAAGCAGCTCTCAACTCTCTCTCTCTTTCTCATTGACTGGGGATTGAACCCAGGAATTCTTGACCACTGAGTCACATCCCCAGCCCTTTATATATTTTTTTTATTATTTTTATATAGAATTATTATTGAATAGTCTAGATCTTTATATAGAGACAGGGTCTAAGTTGCTTAGGGTGGCTTTGAACTTGCAATCCTCCTGCCTCAGTCTCCCGAGTCACTGGGATTACAGGTCTGCATGCAGTGTCCAGCCCAGTGTCACCTCTTTAAGCTGATTCTTCTAGTATTTACTTCCATATCTCTAACATCTCAGAATAAAATTCCTAATTGTAATTTCTTAAACGTTAAATTATATGCATTATTTATTAATAGCCCATTACAGAAAATGTGGATTTAGCTTTCTTCCTGTACCATTACAATCCCCACTACCATCTCCACTTTCCCACTTTCCACACTTCCCTTCCTCTCATACCCCTTATATACTCTTCTTGTAAATTTGGTTTGGTCTATATTCGGTATTTACATCATTATGACTATCTAAACATTATTTGCAGATAATCCATAGAGTAGAATATGCTCTATCTTACTTCCTATGCAACATTTTTATTCACTAAAGTCAATAACTGCCTTTCTTTTAATTGCCTTTTGTTTTGCTTTGGTTGATTTTTGCTTAGTTTTCAATATGCACAGCACTCACTGATTTAAACTCTACCTCTCCTCCAGCTCTCTGAATCTCCTCTTAATATTTCCATTCATATCAGTTAGTTTAAAATAGTATCGCTTAAAGGGGGCCGGGGTTGTGTCTCAAGAGTAGAGCACTTACCTAGCACATTCAAGGCACTGGGTTTTATCCTCAGTACCACATAAAAATAAATAAATAAATTTATTAAAAATAAGTAAACAACCTAGAAACTTCTAGCAGTACTAATCTGGACTTGCTGCCTTCTATGTCTAAGTACCCAGTTATCATTTTGGAAGTTATGCTTTCACCAAGAACATAGTATTCCCCTTTCCTCTGTGTTGGTACTTTTCCAATTTCCCCATATTCCGTTTTCATTTCTCCTATTTTACTTTCATGTTACCATAAAACCACTCACATATAGTCATGAAAAAGGAAGACATATGTGAGTTTTTGATATCTGTCATATTCAAAATTTCTTTATTGACTTTCATACTTAATTGATAGTTTGGCTAGATGTAGGACTCTAAGTTTATAGGATTCTGTATTCATTTCAGAGATTCAGAAATTTCCTGATAATGTCCTCAGGTAAAAGTCTAACTCCATCCATCCTAGTGGGTACTTGATGGACCCTTTCAGTCTTTCAGTTCTGGGCCTTAGTAGAAATTAAATGTTTTTATTAATTCTTTTTAGCTATACATACCATAATTATGACATAATTATGAAAGCATGAAATAAAATTGCTCTAATTCAGTACAGAGTACTTCCCCTTTCCCTCCTCTCCCCCCTTCCTCTGTTCTCTTCCCTGTACTCTACTAATCTTTCTGCTATTTACTTATAGTTTTTTAAATTAGTGTCTTGTGTATGTTATCACAGGGAATCCCACCACTCCTCTTTGTAAGTGACAATTAATGGTTATTATTATTTGACTATGAAATGATTTTTTAACCTGGGTTAGAGGATGCAGTGTTCATTTTTCCAACTTGGTTTCCTTCTCCATAGTCTATTCTCTATTATTGAATAGTCTAGACCTTTATAGCCCTGAAGTGTTGGGCTGCTCAGCAATAAATACTCTATGTGCTTCTAATAAATATGAGAAGATAGATATTGTGGTAAATATTTCTTCCTACTCAAAAATTAGGTTGCATCATCTAATATTTATGATTAACTGCCAAAACATATCCTCAAAATAAAGTCACTAGCTTTATGACAAGATCAAATATTCATATGATAGAACAGCCAAAGGCTGTTCTTTAAGAAAACCTGCAAATGAGATGAGTGGATTCTCTTGTGCCTGGCAAATGTCTCCTATTATTTAAACTTTCTCTTGCAATAGACTGAAATGAAAAAGAAGAGGTGGTCCTGTTAAGGAAGCCTGATCCTAAGCCAACATGTTGAAGATTTGAACCCACTTTTTCTTCTATAAGATGCAGGGTCTCTGGTCTGATTTCAAGGTTCTTGATCAACTTTGAGTTGAGTTTTGTGCAGAGTGAGAGATAGGGGATAAGTTTCATTCTGTTGCATACGGATTTCTAGTTTTCCCAGCACCATTTGTTGAAGAGGCTATCTTTTCTCCATTGCATATTTTTGGCCCCTTTGTCTAGTATGAGAAAATTGTATTTATTCGGGTTTGTGTCCGTGTTCTCTATTCTGTACCATTGATCCACCTGTCTATTTTGGTGCAAATACCATGCTGTTTTTGTTAATATTGCTTTGTAGTATAGTTGAAAGTCTGGTATTGTGATACCCCTTGCTTCATTCTTCCTGCTAAGGATTGCTTTAGCTATTCTGGATTTCTTATTCTTCCAGATGAATTTCATGATTGCTTTCTCTATTTCTCTAAGGTATGTCATTGGGATTTTAATTGGAATTGCATTGAATTTGTATAGCACTATTGGTATTATGGCCATTTTGACAATATTAGTTCTGCCTATTCAAGAACATGGGAGATCTTTCCATCTTCTAAGGTTTTCTTTAATTTCTTTCTTTAGTGTTCTGTAGTTCTCATTGTAGAGGTCTTTCACCTCTTTTGTTAGATTGATCCCCCCTCTCCCCACAGCACAAGAAATAAAAGCAAGAATCAATAACTGGGATAGATTCAAACTAAACAGTTTTCTCTCAGCAAAGGAAACTACCAGCAATACAAAGAGAGAACCTACAGAAGACTATTGTGGAGGTTATTGAATACTTGCCTAATCACTCAGGGACTGTACACCATGCTAGGGAGATATGGTGTGAAGCATCAGAGGGTTTAAAATAATAAGATTAAAGTAATGAGAGAGCCTACAGAGTGGGAGAAAATCTTTGCCACGCATACTTCAGATAGAGCACTAATTTCCAGAATCTATAAAGAACTCAAAAAACTCTACACCAAAAATACAAATAACCCAATCAACAAATGGGCTAAGAAAATGAACAGACACTTCACAGAAGAAGATCTACAAGCAATCAACAGATATATGAAAAAATGTTCAACATCTTTAGTAAGAAGAGAAATGCAAATCAAAACTACCCTAATATTCCATCTCACCCCAATTAGAATGGCGATTATCAAGAACACTAGCAACAACAGGTGGTGGAGAGGATGTGGGGAAAAGGAACACTCATACATTGCTGGTGGGGTTGCAAATTAGTGCAGCCACTCTGGAAAGCAGTATGGAGATTCCTTAGAAATCTTGGAATGAAACCACCATTTGATCCAGCTATCCCACTCCTTGGCGTATACCAAAAGGACTTAAAATCAGCATACTATAGAGATGCAGCCACATTAATATTCATAGCTGCTCAATTCACAATAGCCAGATTGTGGAACCAACCTAGATGCCCTTCGATTGATGAATGGATAAAGAAACTGTGATATATATATATATATATATATATATATATATATATATATACACACACACACACACACACACACAATGGAATATTATTCAGCCATAAAAAATAATAAAATTATGGCATTTGCAGGCAAATGGATGAAATTGGAGAATATCATGCTAAGTGAGATAAGCCAATCTCAAAAAACCAAAGGACAAATGATCTCACTGATAAGCAGATGATGATACATAATGGGGGGTGGGAAGGGGGCAAGAATGGAGGAAGTAGGGACTGTATAGAGGGATAAGAGGGGTGGGAGGGGTGGGGGGAAGAAAAAAATAACAGAATGAATCAAAAACTATTACCCTAGGTAAATGTATGATTACAAAAACGGTATGCTTCTACTTCATGCTTCAAGATGTATCCCATTTGTTTACAATAAAAATGAATTTAAAAAAAGAAAAAGAAGAGGTGGGGAATTTTCAATTCTGGAAGTATGGTTGATGAGATACACTAACTCTGAACTAAAAATTAATATTCTGTAGAAAGTATTGTTTAATCTTTTAAAACTCAATTGCAAGACCTGACTGGGCACAATGATGCATACCAGTAATTCCAGGAACTAGGGAGACTGAGGCAGGAGGATCGAAAGTTAGAGATCAGCCTCAGCAACTCAGTGATACTCTCAGCAACCTAGCAAGATCCTGACCCTGACCCCAGCCCACTGCCAAAAAAAGGACTGGGAATGTAGCTCAGTGGTTAAAAGTGTCCCTGGATTTGTTCTCCAGTAAAAAAAAAAAAAAAAAAAAAAAAATTAAGCAAGAACTGTGTAGAATCCACAAAAGAAAGTGAAACAAGAAGCCCTGGAAAGGCATTATTCCTGTGGGTTTTTAAAAACCCTTGGGACCTTAAATTTCCACTCACATCATCACAGGGATAGAAGGCAATACAAAGCATGCTTGAATTTTCCTTTCACTTCTAGTCCTTTAAATCATCTGGAGCCCATATCTGTTTTTGGTGTTAGGAAGGAATCCAGGTTTATATTTCCCTATTTAGTGATTCGGTTTTACCAATTTTTCCAAATTGAAGTAGTGTTTTAATTTTACATTGAATGAATATATGGGCATGCCTGTGAGCTCTCTACTTTATACTACTTGTCTTCTGATGATGGCCATACCAGGCTTTTTTAACTCCATTGACTTTGTAGGATTTTGTGGTTCCTAGTAAGAAAACTCTCCTGGCTTTAGTCTTCTTTTTTGAGGTTGGTTTAGCTATTTGTGAAATTTAAGACTTCCAAATAAATATTAGTATAAAATCTGACTAAATATTCATTGTAGATTAATCTGAGGAAAATTAACATCTATCCAATATCAATGTGAAATATGTGAGAGCAAGAAATGTGTATTTGGATTTTATAATGATTTTGATCCATTTCCTTTACTAGAATTTTTTTTTTTTCACTGTGGTCTTAAATCTTCCTGTTATAAATAAGTGTTACAAATGTTATAGTTCTTATTGCTAATGTGAATTATATTATCACTTATCATATTTACTGGTTAATTATTTCAAGTGCCAAACATAATATTGATTTTTGTCCATGATTTCTAATATCCACCCTGCCTACATTTCATATTAGGTCTGATAAATTTATTGATGATTTGAATTTTTTCTAAATTTTTATATCATCAGAAAGTAATGCAAATTTTATATATTTTCATTCTATCTTTACACATTTGCTTTATTTTCATTGTTATAGCTCCAGTCAGGTCCTCCAGAATTGGGTTAAACAGTACCAGAAGAATAGGCACAATCATCTTCTTCCCCATCTTAAGAGGAATTTCTTCATTAAGTATGTTTGCTATAGGTTTCTGTCATATTACAATGATTGAGTCAAAAAATTTCCCTTCAAATCTAGGTTTGCTAAGATAAACATATGATACAATAAGAAAGAAGGGAACTGCACTGATTCCCAATTCTGATTTTTGGCGGGAGGGGCAATTCCTGGGATAAACTTTAATTGATCTTGATATATTTGTTATCCCTGTTAGATTCAATTAGTTAATATTTTAAGATTTTGCAACTGTGTTCATAAGTTCAATGAGCCTTTTGTTTATGTTCTCATATTATCCTTATCTCATAATTCAGGCTTTTTTTAGCATAAAATTTTCTTGGGTTTTTGTTAGTATATTAATAATACTAACAAAACCTCATAATATAGGAAATTGATAAAATAGATAAAGCAGCAATATTATTAGAACTTTTTAACATGTGTTTTTCAAGATGTCAATGCTATATGGGAAAAATGTGGCAAAATCTTAAGAAAACAATAAGCTTGAGCATATACAATAGCATTATAAAATGTCCTTGATAACTCTTATACTTCATATTTTCCAGAAAATTTATATACTAGTAATAATAGTTTTCTCAAATATTTGATAGAACTCACCAGAGAAGTCATACTGGAACAACTTTTGTTCAGACAACATACATCAGTGTACTCAAAGACTCCATTTTCGTGTGCTAATTTTTTGCCCTTTATATTTGCATGATTCATTTATATAATGGTACATCAAGCACTATTACAAATTATACCATACATTGATATTTATTAAACTAAAGGGTATGACAATAGAAAAAATTACTAATCACCTGATATGATCCCATTTATGCAAAATTATGCATAAATATGCACATATATCTAAAAAGTATCTAGTATCCAGAGTATAGAAAGAACACTTACAAATCAACAACAATAAGATAAAAATATGGGCAAAACTCAAATGGACATTCTCCACATGAATAGATTCTCAATATCATTTAGTCATTGGAAATACAAATCAAAATCACAATGGCATAACATGTCATACCTACTATAATGGTTATAATAAAATTTATAGAAAGTAAAAGTGTTGTTGAGGATATGGAAAAATCAGAATCCTTATGCACTGCTGATGTGAATATAAAGGGACATAGCACCTTGATCAACTTTATGTCATTTCCTCAAAAATTTAAGCAGAGAATTACTATATAACCCAGTAATTCTGCTACTAGATATATGCCCAAAAGAATCAATAAGATGGACACATAGATAATTGTTTACCATGTTCATGGCATATAAATAAAATGGAAGATTATTCAGTCATAAAAAATGAGGAAATTCTAGCACATGCCACAACACAGATGAACCTTGAAAACATTATGCTAATTGGGACACCAAAAGATAAATATTACATAATTCTACTGGTAAGGCTGATCAAGTAAAGAGAAGATGCAAATAAACACAATATACTATATAGAATATAATAAGTTAAATATTGCAGCTATTACAGATATTTTAAAAGACAGAAGAGTTATAAATAGCTATAAGCTAACATATTTGAAAAAAGAGAAGAAAATTCATAGACACAGAAATTAAATTAGAGTTTCCTACAGGATACAATGAGAACTGGGTAATATTGCTTAAAGGCACAAAATTTCTACTTGAGGTAATAAAAAGTTTGAGAAATAGGCACTGTTGATGGTTACACAACATTTTGAATACAGCCCATAGCACTGAATTGTAAATTTAAAAATTATTTAAAAGATGAAATTTATATTTTATATATTTTATAACAATAAAATAATTTGCAAGCTCAGGATGAGAAAGACCCAAACTCAAACATTGGTTCTATCAATTACTAGTTTTTTGACCTCTGAAAAGTGCCACCATACCCAGCTTCACACTTTTTCATACTGTGCTTATGCCCGTATGATTTTCTCTTAGAATGCCCTTCTCCAATATTTCCTTACTAAAATTATAAAGCCTTAGCTGTTTGGTTCCTTCTCTTCCCAAGATTGGAGGCAATCTGATATGCCATACAAGGGTTGACCTGGATCCAGTTGTTGAAAACAGACTTACATGAGGGAAGATAGATTGAGAGCTCTGGATTCATAGCTACTAGCATGACTTTGTCTTTGTACCTCAGTTGGGATATCAGAATTTCTATCTGGTTCGTAATACCCAGTTCTTCACTTTATATCTCAGTTGAGGCACACATTTCCTGTACCTCAGGTCCTCCACTGGTAATTAGATCCACTAGACCTGTATCCAATTTGGTTCTAGAAAATCTTGAACTTTCCCACAATTTTCTCCCTCCCAATCATTGAACTGGGCACCTTGCTTGCAGTTAAGAGACTACCTGAAGCCATTGACCTCCATTTCTAACTAATGTTCACTCTGAGTTCCTTTTGCTACATTTTTTAACTATCACCAGTTGAGTCACCATTGTTATATTGTGGTCTCTCCTGGCCTTTGA
This sequence comes from Sciurus carolinensis, assembly GCF_902686445.1. Taxonomy (NCBI): domain Eukaryota; kingdom Metazoa; phylum Chordata; class Mammalia; order Rodentia; family Sciuridae; genus Sciurus; species Sciurus carolinensis. Next base: position 51,719,091 of record NC_062232.1, read on the forward strand.
GAAAAGCATGATGCTCTCTCTTTAATAAAGCAGGGATGTAAGTGCTTTCCAATATGGAGAAAAAAGATAAGGGGATGGGATAGAAAACCCAAGTAAAGGGATCACCCATGGGTAGGAGAAGGGCCAGGATATTATCTGAGATGTGTGGGAAGAGAGCAAATATGGGCAGGGATGGAGAGGAATTTTTGTAGAGGACTAGAAAATTAGTAGATTGATGCTTTCCTTATGGCATAGAGGAGACAAGAAATCATGTTTCTGTGGTCATTATAGTTACATACCTTTGAACTTTTTGAAGCCATGAGTAGTGTTTTATTCAACTCTTTATCTCTATGACCTATCATTGGAATAGGTATATAATAAGTGCTCAAGAAACAATTTAGTCAGACATGAAGGCATATGCCTGTAATCCCAGTGGCTCAGGAGGTTGAGGCAAGGGTACTATGAGTTCAAAGCCAGTTTTAGCAAAAGCAAGGCACTAAGCAATTCAATGAGACCCTGTGTCTAAACAATACAAAATCAGGCTGGGGATGGACTCAGTGGCCATGTGCCCCTGAGTTCAATCCCCAGTACCCACCCCCACAAAAAATAAATAAATAAAAGATACACTTGATACATGACTACCGTGTAGTGCAGAAAAATCAAAGATGAGTACAAAAGAAAGAAAATCTGAGTAGCTCTAATAAATGTGTAAAGTCTGGGCATTTGGTCCCATGCCTCGTAATAAACACGAATATTATTGTTTTACAAATGAAGAGACTAAACCTCAGAGACGTTAAATGAATTACTCAAGGCCATACAGCCAGTAAGAGATAGAGAAATCTATAAATCAACTCCCTGCCCCTGCTTAAAGGCCTTCAATATTGACCCCAAGACTACGTTTACATACCTTGAGAATATATACACAACCCCTCTAGAAGATTATAGGTATTTTAACAACCTTCTTTTTTGTTTTTTGGGTTTTTTTGGTAACAGGGATTGAACCCAGGGGTATTCAACCACTGAGTCAAATCCCCAGCCCCCTTTATTTTCCATTTTGAGACAGGGTTTCACTAAGTTGTTCAGAACCTCACTAAGTCACTGAGGCTAGCCTTTGAACCTGTGTCCTCCTGCCTCAATTTTGAGTCCCTGGGATTACAGGTATGCACCAACATGCCCAGCCCAGTCTTCTTTATACAAACTGTGCCCTCTACATAGCAAACTCCCCCCTCACACTCCACTTCACTAGCTAACTTCAATTCATCCTTCGATATTCCATGCCTATATTTCAATAGAGTCTTTTCTATGTCCCCTCTGCTCCCTCAATACTTGTGCATAATGATATCTTAGCATCAACCCTGTTCTGTCATTGTCAATTTGCTAGTCTACACCAAATTCTTTGGGAGCAGGTATCATGTGTCATTTATCTCTGTAACCCTATATATAAGAACATAGTAGAGGGTATACAACATGTTGAGTGATGGAGACAGAAAGAATGTGAGATTGAAAGAAAAACATGAGGCAGAAAAGGAATGGATAAATTTAAGGAAAGGAAAGAAAGGAATATAATATAATAATTATATTATCACTAGAATATTTTAGTCATTTAGCATGTTCAATAACTAGAAAAACTATCACTGCATCATTTTAATGGGAATATACATTAACACTATTTATATGAATAAGAAGAGCTACAGAAAAACGTAAGAGCAACTCATTAAAGCATTAAGACTATAGGCAAACTACAATTCTACTTTTATTCAGCAATCTTGCATCTTAACCATAAACTTAGCATCTCAGTCATACAGATTATTTTATCTGTGCCTGCTACAAATATAGCAACTAAACTGAAACCAGGCAAGGGCTTAAATTTGAGGAACATCCAGATGAAAAGCCACTGGAACTAGCCTTAAAGACCCTCATAGTCCAGAGTAAGGACAAGATGTACCCCAAATGGTCAATATTACTTTTAATTGTAAAGAGAAATGCTGAAGTTAACTAATGTGGTAGCAATGCCATTCACAGAGTTAGAATAAGTGAAGAACACAGTGTGGAGATTGCTATTTCTTGTATCTGCTTTTAAAGGATTTCTTTCTTTCCTTCCTTTTCACTCTTTTCCTTTTGAATGTACAGAAGTAGATACAGAGGAAGAGCAAACCAAAAATCTGAGTGTTAATAAGCTTTGCACGATTCTACCATGAGAATCTTGTGTACATGAGCAGCTAGATGGTGGTTACTTGAGGACCACACAAAATGCCTAGAGAACACCATGTCCAGGCAACCAAAGCCAACAAACTTCTGTCCTAGCTAGAAGAAGCTAACACGAATTGCCAAAGATTTAAGACATTGGTTCTAGTTCAGCAAATCTTCCTTCTATGTACTTGAGGAGGCTCCTTCTCTGGCCAGAGAAGCTGGGATCACTTGGGCTGGCAAGACCAGCTGTGAAGCTGACAGCTGTTTTCTTCTCCTCCTCCCACTTGGAAGAGGATGTAAGCTTATATAACCTCCTCCACCCACTTGAACCAGGCCCTGTGTAGGCAGTATGTCACTCTTTGTACAGGAGGATGACACTTCTATCAACAGGATATGGACTTCAGCATATAGCAAAATACTAGGGCTCTTCTTCACAAGGGCACTCCAATCAACACTTACTAACTTTCTACTACAGGGTAAAGACAAGAAGTGATGAACAAAACAAATTAGAAAACTCAGAACCATGATGTGAGATTCACTCTCAATGGTGTGCACCAAAATTCAGATTCAGTATTTTCTTTTGTTTGCAGTACTGGGGATGAAATCTAGGGCCTCATACAGGATAAGCAAGTGCTCTACCCCTGACTACAACCCCAGCCCCTCAATACTCTTTTAAGCTAAGGTTAAATATAGGGAAAAAAAATAGCTGACACAGCTCAGCAACTTCCCAGACAGTCAAGACACAAGGGATAACTGGCTCTCAATATTTGCCCTGAGGGAAATGGCATCATTGTTCTTTTCCCCATTTCAGACAGAGGAGACAATACTAAATGGTCTTGCAGACTGCTAAAGAATAAATCATACAGATAAATCAATTGACCTAAGGTTCATAAACCCTATCAGGTTTAAATGAGAGTCTACAGTTAGGTGGAATATGCATAAAGATATTTTGAAAACTTTATAGAAGCAGTTCACAGAAATCTAACCAATGTTTCAGTGCCAAGCATATTTTATACCCTATCTCATTTAATCCTCAAAACTGTGTGAGATAAATATAATTGTTGATCCATATTTTATGGTTGAAAATGAGACTCAGAGACATGAAATAATTCACTTCATGTCACAGAACTAGCAAGTAGCAGAGTTGGTCAGTTCAGTTCTAAAGTCTATTTGCTATGATACTGACAGTATAACTGCATAGTACAATGTTTAAAGGTGTGGACTCTGGAACCAGACCACCTGGGTTCAAGTACCAGTTCTACTCCTTTCCAGTGCATGACTGTTGGAAAGTTATTTAGCTTTCTCATGCCTTAGATTTTTGTTGTCACTCTTCTTGGTCTGTGCTGGGGTTTTTTGCTTATTTCTTCACTTGGATCTGTAAAACAAAAAAGTAACAATCCCTATCTCATAGGGTAGATTTGAGGACTAAATCAATTAACATCTGTACTCAGAAGAATGCCTGGTATGAAATGTGTACTGTATGAACATTTGTCAAATAAGCAACTATGTGTGTGTGTGTGTGTGTGTGTGTGTGTGTGTGTATTTATATATCATGATTGATATATATATAAATCATGATATTGCACTTCCTCCCCTTGTTCAGTCCTAGGAAGAAATAGAAAACAGATGAAACAGATGAGCATGGCAATTACAGAAAAATAGCTTTAATTTCATGAGGAAAGGAGGAGAGCTGAAACCTCTCCTCATTCCGCCCCCATTTATTTCCTTTTCTTCTGTAGCAAGGAAGACACAGGAATCAAAATAGTACCCTAGCTTCTAGATTTGGCTATGTTTCCACCTAGCTATTTGAACTTAGGTTAATCAGTTCACCCATTCTAATTAGCATTGGTTTTATAGAAAATGAAAATACTAGATGAAGAAATTACATAGACCCTTAATGTTAAACTATTATGAAGGAAAATGAGTTTTGCTCAAGATCTATCAAACAACTGTCAGGGTGAGGATTCCAATCCAGATCTCCTGATCCCAATCCTCTTCCCACTATGCCCAACAGTCTCCGTCAAAATATTCTGTCTCACTCTAACATTCTGATTCTTCATCACCACTGACTTTCAGCCAAAGCATGGTATACTGAATTATTATTCCTAAATCTTACCCCCATCCATGTATTTTGTCATGTGATATTGCAGTTCCCCAATTAGAGGAATAATTTATTTCACTTCCTTACTGACATTGGACCTGGCTATAACACTTGTTTTGATTAATTGAATTTGTGAGGAAGGGACAGTTTGCCAGCTGAGTCTAGCTTTAAAGGACCTCACATGTCTCTGCGCACCCATAATACATTGCTGCCATCAGTATGAGAACAGCCTGCCTCAGTGAATTCCCAGGTCCTTGAAAAATGGACACATGTAGCAGACCTAGAAGGAACTTGGGACCTGAGCCAAGCCCCATCAAACTTAACTCTTGTAAACAGAGTCATCGCAGCCAATGCACAGATATATGAGCTAGAAATAAATGCTTATTTCCACAGAGTTTTAAGGTGCTTTATTGTTATTCTTCTTGTAATAGATGACACATAGGAAGGTTTTCTGGGACGCTCAGAAAAGTATATTATGGCCATGATAAATTTTTTTAAAAACTTTCTGAGTTTTTTTTTTTTTTTTTTGGTTTGTTTTGGTTTTGGTTTTGTTTTATTTGTTTGTTTTTGTATTTTTTTTGTACCAGGCTTGAACCCAGGGGTACTCACCCACTGAGTCACATCTCCAGCCCATTTTTATTTTGAGACAGGATCTTACTAAATTTCTTAGGGCCTCGCTAAGGTGCTGAGGACTGTTTCATATTTGTGATCCTCCTGCCTCAGCCTCTAAAGCTATTGGGATTATAGGCATGTACCATAATGCCCAGCATGATAAATTTCTTAAAGAATGGAGTCAAAATTAAATTGTGATACACATCAGAATTGTTGCAAGGGCCAAAAGAGATCATATGTGGTAAATACTTAACACATATTAGTTGCTTTTTGGTTTTCTGGTTCTGGTGATAGAACCCAGAGCCTCTCACATGCTAGAAAAGCACTCTACCACAGAGCTACATTCCCAGTACTACTTAACATATATGAAATGTTTGATAGGGACAGTGATGATAACGATGACAACCACAACAACAACCATCCTTGACATACTCAAGGAAAGAAAGTAAATGTTTTGAAATATTATACTGAAATATCTCCTTTTGGCTATAAAATTCTGGTTGGTGGGACTGGGCATATAAATCAGAGGAAGAGCACATGTTTAGCATGATTGAAGTCCTGGGTTCAATCCCCAATATCACAAAATAAATTAATTTCTGGATGGGGTTTAAGATTTTTTTCTCTGTCTAATAATGCAAACCCTTCCTAGGTGTCAAAGAATGTAAGAAGCAGCTAAGTATATTTTTCTGGAACACACAAAGGCTATATAAATGAACAAGAAAAATATGCTCTGGACATGCTACCCTGTGGAGATTTTTTAGAGGAAGTCTGACTTTGGAAGATGGACCTCCTCCAAGACTGTCATGCCTGACACCATAGTGCCAATGAAAAGACAGAACTCTCAAATATATGCTTTGATCAAAACACAGGCAAGTAAATAGAACATTCTATGGACTAAGTTTTCTGGATAGCTATTGACTTAGAAATACATTAACTTATAAATATATCCCTTGGCTTTTGGAATGGCAACCTGGAGACCTCATTAGGTTCTAGTCTTAACTTATATTATTCATAGAACTTTACAATAAACTTTATAGCTCACTACTGTAATCTTTTTCAGCTAAGAAAACTAAAGAAGAGGTATACCCAATTCCACCTGAAAAAAAATGATGGATGCAGAAAATATTATTTGAAGGCATGCTTTTCAGCCTATAAAATTATCTCAGCAGTATACCACTATTCAAAGTTTTGAGTCTGCTCATAAATTACAAATTACTTTTGCTTTATTTTGTTTAAGGTGCTGAAGTTCAACATTTTAAGTTATCTATATATAAACAGAACAAAAAAGATATGTCTAAAATATTATAATTCTGAAATATCTGTGAAGGAAAGTGTGATTATCTGAGTAGGAGTTAAGTGACTTAGGTTCAGGTTTCTCTCACTAAAAATATGTGCCCTTTGGTCACTTTACCTTTTAAGCTTCTGTTTCCTCATCTAAAACTGAGTTCCAAATCATAATATTGAAGGTATTTTGTGCTAAATATAAACAACAATATAAACTGGATAAAAATAAATTAGAAAAACACAGTAGGCCTATATTATATAGGCAGGAATCATTTCCATGTAAGTTCTTAAAGTGCTTAAGACCTGCTGGATGATGAAAATGTGATCCAAAGAACACAAAGGAAAGAGAAGAATATCATATATTTTCCTAATTCTAGCACTAACTTCCTGTTGGACCTTTCTGGGGATCACTGTCCCTCACCAAATCTTCAATGTAATATCTCTTTAGAAAGCAGGATATGGGGAAAACGCCACTGTGATTACTATAATAAAGTACTCTAGACAGATATCAAGATTTTTTTTTCTTTCATGCCTTTTGAGTATATTGCAAAGGTTGCTGGTTAGGGTCCAACATCTCCTTTCTCAAAAGGCCATGATGACAGTCAATATTAATTGCCGACTTAATGGCCATCCTTCTTCTTCCTATTTCTTCAGATATTGGGCAGGCAATCAATGTTCTCAGGAATAGTGTCCCTCTCTCCTGAGCCAAGTATCCTAAGTCTTAGTATTAAGATTTATTTGTCTTTGCCAATTATTGATATAAGAGTTGACCCACAACTCAGTTGTTGCCAATGAGGTATAAGGGAAAGTCTGCTGGCAGCTTTGGGAAGACATTTTCCTTTCTGAATAAAAGAAAAATATGGTATGTGAAAAGAGCCCTTTCCCTTCCATCTTATCTGGGTTGCTAATATATGACAATGTGATACGTTGATCTCTGACAGCCATCCTAGGATCTTAAGCAAAGTCTAAGAGAACTACAGAGAGAAGACCTGGAGCCCAGTGACTGAACATTGGAATAACAACAAATGCTCTCTTGGTATTTGATGGGTAATTTTATTTTCAACTTGGCTAGTCCATAATACCCAGATATTTCATAATGCACTAGTCTGGGTTTGCTGTAAATTTAATATTTAGATGAGATTAACATTTGAATAAATTAAAGTAAAGTAGACTACCATTCAGAAAGTGTGTGGGCCTACACCAGCAGTCAAAGGCTTTAGGAGAAAAAAAAGCTAAAGTGACCTGAAGAAGAAGGAATGCTTTCATATCTGAGTGGCAACATCAACTCTTCTGTAAGTCTCCAGCAAGTCCTACAAATTTGAACTTGCCCACTCCCACAATCACATGACTAATTCCTTGAACCAATAAAGAGATAGATAGGCAGGTAGGTAGGTAGGTAGGTAGACAGATAGATAGATACTCTTGACTTATGATGTGGTTGTGTATAAACCCATCATTAGTTGAAAATATTGTCAAAATACATTTACTACATCTAACCCACTGCCAACTGAAGTTTAGCAGCACTGTACAAGGTAGAGTATTGATTGTTTTCCCTCATTATCATGTGGCTGACCAACGCAGAGCTGCAGCTGGCCACCACTGCCCAGCATCACAATGGAGAATTGTACTGCATATCACTCATGGGAAAAAAATCAAAATTCAAATTGGAAGTATGGTTTCTACTGAATGTCCATTGCTTTTGCACCATCATAAAGCTGAAAAATCATAAGTTGAGCCATCATGCATCAAGGACCATCTTTACACACATCCAGTTTGTTCTCTTTTTTTTTTTGGAGAATCCTAATATATTATCTAATGCAAAGTTACAAATGAGTTTTGGATATAAGCTATCAAAAGCCTAATTTACTCAGTCAATCACTTTGTTCCCAGGCACTTTCTACTCTTCCTAAAAACACTACTGGAGAAAGTCACTATTGAAGCCCCTGGAATTTAATATACTGGAGCTCCACAAACACTTTTTGTTAATGAAAACTAGCAGTTAAAATTTGTAATTATCTTTTAGTTAATTTAACTTGAAATTTTTCTCATATATAGCTGGAGCCAATGACAGGAAAAAATTATAGCACGCAATTCAGGATGAAGAAAATGGTCTTTGGAACTGAAGAAACCAGACAGTCCTTGCCAGAATGGTGGGGCACGCCTGTAATCCCAGTGGCTAAGGAGGCTGAAGGAGGATCACAAGTTCAAGCCCAGTCTCGGAAACTTAGCAAGGCCTAAGCAATTTAGTGACACCTGATCTCAAAATAAAAAAAAAATAAATAAATAAAAGGGTTGGGGATGGGACTCAATAGTAAATACTCATTGGTATTATCTGCAATATCCAAAAGAAAAGAAAAGAAAGGAAAGCAAATGAGACAGTCCTGGGTTTAAATCCTGGTTTGTGTGTTTTGCAGCCTATGTGACTTTTGGTTAGTTCTTCTCCTCTCTGATCCCTGGTTTACTCATCTGTAAAATATACTATCTTTTTCACAGGCATTGTATAGGCATTGACAGTTCAGGTCCTGATGCAAAGTAGGCACTGAATAAATGTGAGTTCCCCTACATTGCTTTACCTACAAAATATTTTTAAGTATTTATTTAGACCTAGACAAGAGGCAGTAGTCACAGGCAATAATTGAACTTTATTAAAGTTAAATAAAATTTCAAATTTAGTTCCTCAGTCACACTGGAAACTTTTTAAGTGTGCAGTAGCCACACATTGATAGAAGTTGCTGTAGTAGCCAACTCACATATAGAACTTTTTAACATTACCTCGAACAGGGAATCCTAAAATCATGATCCAATTCAACGGGTTGTGCTCTTGATTTCCCAGCTCTCCTAGCACTTCAGAGGTGACTTTGAAGCCAGCTGATATTAGAGATAGTTACAAGCTCACATAGGCCCAGCTGATTTGAGTAACATCACCCTTATAATTACAAAACTGCATTCAAACAGTTCTAGTGGAAAGGGCACTGGGTAGGAAGAAGGGAAGGATAAAAGTCTCACTTTGATTGCAGACGAGAAGAAAAAAATTTGGTGTCTCTGTTCTATGATGCAATTTGTTTCTGCTTTACTGAAGGACGTCAAAGAAAATGGAAAACAGATGTGATCGTCCCTAGATCACAATTCGTTCTTTATCATTGACAATCATGATGGTATTTCCTTTTAACTTTTCATTCTTCAGGTTAAATCTGGTCAATTTTTCTATTTTCAGGGGAAAATTACCCTGAAAAGGATCTGATCAACAATGTGATCACATCAGTCATCCATGAGTGCCTGTTTTCTTACATCTACAGAGATCCAGTAAATATTTGATGAACCAAATTATCTTGTGTCCTTCTGAACTAGCATATATTATCCTGGGATGTGAAGCACAAAAATAATTCTTTTAAACTGCTGATGATAAGTGATGATATAAGTTGGTTCAACCAATTTAGTGATCAATTTGGCAATAACTCTAATAAAGATGCATAGATCCTATAACACAGAAATTCCTTTTCTAGGGATATACCCTGATAAAATTTCAAACATAAACATACACAAGAAGACAAGGACATTTGTGCTATCATAAAAATTGGAAGCAACCAACTCATCAATCAAAAGAATCAAGGTTAAATCAAGGTCTACTTCATTCCCTAGTACTTCCCCTTTGCCTCTCCTCTTCTGTCCCCCTTGATCTCCTTTCTGTACTGTACTATTCTTTTTATTTTTGTGAGATCCCTGTTTATTCCTTTTTCTCTCTAGATTCTTCATATGACAGAAAAGATTGGATCCTTGATTTTCTGAATCTTACTTATTTAATGTAGCATGTACACTCTCATGGTGGAATACTATGCAATAGTAAAAATGAAATAACAACTATATGAACAAGAATGAATCTCATAAGAGTGAAGAAAGGCAAAATGAAAAACAATATATGCAGAATCAGTACTCTTTATAAATATGAAAAGCAATAACAACAAATACTTATATAATGCTGTGTGAGATACAGTTTTAAGCATTTAGGCATATTAACATTTTTTAAAAATCTTCACAACACTATAAGGTTTTTACATGTTGAGAATCCTTTATCTGAAATTCTTGGGATCAGAAGTATTTTGGATTTCTGATTATTTTCAATTTTGGAATATTTGAATATAAATGATGAGATATCTTGGGTATGGAACTCAAGTCTAAGCATAAAATTGATTTATTACATATACACCTTATACACATATACTGAAGTTAATTTTATATGATATTTATCATATGTCTGCATTATGACTGTAACCTAGTCAATAAGGTCAGGTGTGGAAATTTCCATTTGTGGAATTATGCAAGTGCTCAATTTTTTTTTAATTTTTAAGTATTTGAGATTTCTGTTTCTTGGTTTAGGGACACTCAATATAGAGTACAATGTATCCCATATTATAGAAAAAGAAATTGAGGCATAGAGAAGTTAGGTGACATACCTAAAACCCAACAACTAGTAAGATGAAGAGTCAAGATACAAACACAGGTAGTCTTGCTCCAGAACCCACAGTCTTAACCACCATTCTATGTAAAGCAATATGTATTGCTCAGCGAAATTCACACATGAGGTGAAAAGGAGGGAAGTCATAATGGGAGGAAGGCCCATACAGGAAGATAAACCCACAAAGTTTTCCTCAGCCACTGCTTCTTTGTATATACGTGCACACTAGATTTGTGGTGGAAGACATGCTTCAAGGAGATGTTAATGTTTTTAAATATTCTTTTAATTTTTAAAAAATCACATGCTATGAAAAATACTCCACACAAATCTTGATGAATTTTTATAATCTAAAAACACCCATTAGGTCAGCTCCCAGATCAAAACACAAACTATTACCAGCACTCTTAGAGGCGCACTTGGGTCCCAGTTTTTTCCATAGCACCCCCATTCTGGGGTAACAACTTTCCTGCCTTCTAACACCATCACTTAGTTTTGTCTATTTTTGAACTTTATAGAAATGGAGTCATGTAGCAGGTAAGCATTTGTGACGGTTTTTTTCCACAACCAGATATTATCAGATTCATCCATGTAATGGCATAAAACAACTTCTAGTCCATTTTTCTCATTGTTATAAAGTAATGAAAATTCACCACAATTCATCTATCCATTTAATTGTTGATAATTATTTTTAATCCTTTTTACAACCTCCCACAGCAGTACAGAATGCAGTACATTTGAAAGAACAGTCTCAGGAGTAAAAAAATAAATAAAATTTAAAAACAAATTTAAAGTAAATTTAAAACTTCTGCTTCAAGCTTTATTCTGTTAATAGCTATAACTATGTGTCTTTGAACAAGTTATTTGGTCATTATGGGTCTCGACTTCCTCATTTTTAGGATTTGTACAATATTGCTTAACTAAGATAGTATACAGCAAGTACTAATACACAGCAATTATTATTATAAAGTTTGTAAAGTCTTTTCTGCTGACTTGAAAATCATTTAAAGATTACTGTGACAGAGCTTGGTCTCAGGCACTTTGACTACTCGTCTTTCCCTCCGAAAGCAGTGAAATAACCACAGATACCCAAACATGGGAAAATCTGAAATTCAAATTCTTTGACAGTGTCAACGGGGTAATTTGCTGCTGCTTCCTTCTCCTCTCTCCCAGGGCATGTCTCTCCCAAGACAAACACCTTTGGCATCATCTCTCCTGACTACCAGGTTTGTGCCTCGCTCGACCTTTTATAATTTTTTCACCCTCATGTACCTCCAGAGCAGGTCCTTTTTAAAAGTTCTTTCTATGATCTCTGTTTGTGGAAAAGAAACAAACAAGACTGACAAGCCTGTGTCCTTCTGTCAATGCCCTCTTGCCTCCCATCTGTTGGGTAAGAACACTCTATAGCATAGCTTCCACATCAGCTCTAACTCTCCAAGAAGTGGGTTAAATGCAGACCCAGATGTCTGAGTCAGACAGTTTGGCCCTGGTCCCACCAGAAACCATACAAAGGCCCAATTCAGTGGTTGTTCCTCTCTGGCAAGGGCATCCTTGAAAAAGAACTGAAAACATCATACTGTAGGCAACTCTGACAAGACTCAAAAAATATGAATCAAAGGGTACAAATACTCTCCCTGTCATGTGTCTAGAGGGGATGACTGAGTCTTTATTCTGCCATCCCTAGTGGACAGTCCACCATTCCGCACTGCAGGATGAAAGACTCATTATGAAGAGAGCTAGACTAAGCCTTGTTTGTCCTCATTGTTCTTGACTGGTGGGGTGGGGGAAGTTGCATGGTAGTGGGAAAGGAGACAGTGGTAGAAAGGATTCTGCTAATCAAGTAATAGCTAAAATGTACACATGGGGGTGGACTCAAAATTTTCCATAGGGGCCTGGAGTTATAGCTCAGTGGTAGAGCACTTGAATAGCACATGTGAGGCACTGGGTTTGATCCTCAGCATCACATAAAATTAAAATAAAGGTATTGTGTCTATCTACAAAAAAATACTTAAAATTTTTTCCATACATTGGGAATCTTCAAAGGATTCTCCACCAAGGAGATTTCATTAAGGTTCCACACTGGAATCAAAAGTTACTAGGTCTAATAGTGAAAATTAGGCAAAGAAACATAAAGGTGCTAATAGATTAGTCTTTCAAGCTACAGTCAAAAGTTGACAGTAAAAAATAAATGTTTAAGCATATTATTTAAATAACAGATAATCAATAGAAAAAGCAAATTTATATTGTAATCAACAAATATTGAAAGAGGAGAGAAACTAAGAGGAAAGTAGGGGTAATAATCTATATTCACAGCATGAAGAAATAATTTCTAAAGTTAAATATAATATGGTGCCAGGTGCAGTGGTGCACACCTGTAATCCCAACATCTTGGGAGGATAAGACAGAAGGATCACAAGTTCAAGGCCAGCCTCAGCAACTTAAGAGAGATCCTGCCTTAAGATAAAAAGGGTTCCATAGTATAGCACCCCTGATTTAATCCCTTAAATGAAATACACATATATGCATAGGTAAATAAAATATTTTTAAACTATGAAAGTTGCTAACAGAAGAATAAATAAAACTGATTAAAAGTGTATGCTTCTGGATAGTGGGGAGTTGAAGACTGTTGATTTTCTTTATTGATACAAGAGTATTATTTTATTTTTAATCATATGCATATGTGTATGTATGTTGCATAATTTTAATTTTTGGAATGGAAAGACTAAACACTATTTTCCTTTTTCTTTTTTTTTAAAGACATTTATTCAGCATCATGATCAGACTATTACATTTAGCAATCAACAGCAAGGGTGCAAAAATAAGTCTACATTACAAACCTTTGTTGGAATGCTTTATACTTTCCATATAACAGAAACTAAAAAAAACTGTTATACAATTAGTCACAAATACCGTCCTTCAGTTTTTTGCCCATACACAGGAGTACTGTCTAAACCATGTCTTCTTTATAGCAGCTAGGCCCTGCCACCACTGTGCTTGACTGAGTTCCCAAATCTGTTGTAACCTGTAGCTTCCCTGTCACTTCTCTGACTCTTCTCTCCTGCTAAGCTGTTTCCTGGCAGTATGAAAACCTTCTGCCACTGCCATAGCTACTGCTGCTGCTGGAACAGCCATAGCCACCTTGCTTTCATGGTTTGGCAAAGTACTGGCCTCCACCACCGTAAGATTCACAGCTTCTGCCTCCAAAGTTTCCACCATTCATGGGTCCAAAATTTGATAACTGATCGTTGCAATTGCCAAAATCATTGTAGCTCCCACCACCTCCAAAATTGCTTCCGTCAATACCAAATCCATTTTAGCCATCCCTGCTGCCACCATGTCCATCACCACCACCATGGCTACCACCAAAAAAAAGCCACCATGACCAATGAAGTTTCCTCCACCACCAAAATTATCATTTCCACCAAAACCACCTCCATGACCACCACCAAAGTTTCCAGAACCACTTGGACCTCTTTGACTAGATGAAGCACTAGCCACCTCTTGCTTTGACAGGGCTTTCCTCACTTCACAGCTTTGGCCATTCACAGCAAGGAATTACTGAATGACAGTCTTATACACAGAGTCATGGTTGTCGAAAGTTACAAAAGCAAAGCCCCTCTTTTTCCACTGCCTTTGTCAGTCATGATTTCAATAACTTCAATTTTCCCGTACCATTCAAAATAATCTCACAGGTGATGTTCTTCAGTGTCTTCTTTAATGCCACCACCAAAGATCTTTTTCAGTTAAGTGGGCCCCTGGTCTTTGAGAATCTTCTCTTGAGACAGCTCTCTTTGGTTCCACAACGCTTCTATCTACCTTGTGTTGTCTTGCATTCATGGCTGCATCCACTTCCTCCACAGTGGCATAAGTGACAACCCCAAAGCCCCTGGAGCACATGGTGTTTGGATCTCTCGTTACCACACAGTCTGTGAGTGTTCCCTATTGCTCAAAATGGCTTCTCCGACTCTCATCAATTGTTTCAAAGCTCAGCCATCCAATGAATAACTTCTGCAGCTGTTCAGATTCTTTAGGGGACTCTGATTTAGACATGACAGCAGTAGGAACAGAGATTTTAATGATGCATTCTCAGCAGAGTCCTTAGGCAGAAAGGAGTAAGCTAAAGAACGTATCCACCAGCCTATCTTCAGCCTCACCTTTTTATCCCCTAAACACTTTCTCTAAAAATTTAGGATATTTTAAATTAATGGAACTAATCTGAAAAAATTGTGGGTAACACATTAAAATTTTTAAAAATGCCAATTTCATTGCATAAATATTCAAACTGCCATAAATAGGTTGAAAGATACATCATATTTTAATTAGAAAAAATATCAGATTTCAGCACAAAGAGGTGGCTCACAAATATTTTTTAATCAATAAAGTTCTATTTTATAGGAACTGCTATCCCAAAAACCCACTATATAAAATAGATCCAAGGGAAAGTGCTTTGGCTGAAGTAAGAGTCAGGAGCCCCACCCAAACAGTTTCTGCCTAAACATAAAAACCTCTGGTTGAGATGATACCTGTGAGCTCATCTGTGGCATGACTCCATGCTTGGGAAGCCAACCATCTGACAGCTATTTAGATGTTATTGTATAACAGAAGCTGGTACTCAAGCATCACAGGATGGCTCATAGCTCGTGGGAACTGTTGTCCTTATGAAATGACTCAGTTACAAAATAGACTTCTGAATTTCTGGTTTCTCAGAATGCAGATCCACTGGGACCCAGCCACTCAAGTTGAACTGACAACAGAGTTCACTAACCTACAAATGGATCCTGTAAACAGAGTGACTTGAATTAGCCAACAAAATCATTCCTGATCAACAACTGAAATATGTCCTTATAGAGCACACCAGAGAAGAATGTTGTTCCCCTCCATGCTTGTCCCATCACCCTTCTACATATTTCCTAAGAAACATTTATTATTTCATGTGGTAAAAGCATCAGTGCCACCTGAAGAAGTTAATCCTAGTTGAACAACAGGATGAGTTTATTCAGAATGTCTTCCCTATTAACTCCCAGTATTCTGTTATTTTGTTCCTTCCTTTTCTCCTTCCTTTTTTCCTTTCTAAATTCAAATCCAAAATCTGCCACCCTCTGGCTGAATGACCTTAGACACTACACTCACTGAAATTAGTGTCCTCTTCTGTTAGTGGGGAATAATAATATCTACCTTCCAGAGTTGTGAGGTTTCAACGAGAACATGCATCTGAATATGTAAGGGCTAACATAGCACCTGCCACTATCAGTGAAGGCACAAAGACAGCTAGCAGCAGTGCTGGATATATCATTCTATGACCAATCAGAATACAGGATTTGCTAGGAAGAATTAACTAAATAAAATATAAGGAAACTCTACGTGGGAGGAAAGTATTCAAGGAAGGCCAATTTGGATGGTGGTTCAGACTTCATTGAAATGGCATAATTTACTTCACTGGATAGGATGAAGGTTTGCAGTTTGGTTTGGTAGTCTGCTGTCACTAAGTAAGGACATTGAAATTCTCCACAGCACAGGTGGCAAGCAGACAACCAACAACCAGTTGAGTGGGTATGCAAAGAGGATAGGAGCACTCTTGGTTTCAGCTGATCTTCCCAGGAACAACCTGGCTCAGTGGGTACCTCTAGGAACAAAGGGACTATATGGGGGAGTAATAAAGGAGTAACAACTCCATTTTAACACTTCAGCCAGCAGACAGGCCATACGTGGGGCCCACAGAGGGAAACCACAGGTGATAGAATGGGCACAAGGTCTTTGAAGAGCCTGTTTTCATGTAAAGAGAACTGTAGAAGGTTATTGCCAGGTCAATTAGAAACATCAACATCACTGAGACACCACATGTTCTTGGTGAGAAGCTGAGACAGAGCTCCACCAATGCCCTCACTCCTACTTCACTGGGCTACCATGCAGCTGCTGGAAACTTCAGGAAAGCCCCTTCCTCCTGCAGTGCTCCTCCAGAGTCCTCTACTGAGAAAGCTTAACAACATGCTCTTTTTAAAACAGAAATGCTTCAAAGAATTCTGTTCATTATCACTGAGAATGTGTAGAGGGTGAATTTTGAACCAAAAGGCAATAACTTGATAATACACAGAGGCTGAACAGAAGCTGTATCTGTTGGTACTTAGTTAAGTGCTCTTTCTTCTATCCAAACTTCACTACTGAGATACTTCACTACTTAGATAATTCTAGAAAGTCTATTGGAGACATGACTCACTCTGAGTTGTCCCTGTTGATGAACAGATTGACTTCACTGGTAAAGAAGTAGAAAAGAAGACTGATAGACTGATAGGTATTTAACTTTTCTGAGTTTCAGGTTTTTCCGTGTGTGTGTGTGTGTGTGTGTGTGTGTGTGTGTGTGTGCACGCGCATGCGTGCGTGCTTTGTTTTGGTTTTGGTTTGTTTATTTAGGAATATTTTTATTTCCTCTTCATTTTTACATGTTTCACTTGTTCTTTTTTAGATATATATGACAGTATAGTGTATTTTGACATATTATACATAGTAGGGGTATAACTTACTCTAATAAGGATCCTATTCTTGTGGTTGTACATGATGTGGAGTTCCAGTGGTCATGTATTCATGTATGTAGACAGGAAAGTTATGTCCAATTCATTCCACTGTCTTTCCTAATCCCATCCCCCTTACCTTTCCACCATTCCCCTTTGCCTAAACCATTGAACTTCTTTTCTTCCCCTCCCCACCCTGCCTTGTTGTGGTAGAATCTACGTATCAGAGAGAGCATTTGGCCTTTTTTAATTGCAAAAACAGATATTAAAAATCCTACTTCACAGGTTGGCTGTGAGAATTAAGGAAGACAGCACATGTAAAATCCTCAGCCCAGGAGAACTGGACACACAAAATAAATAGTAGAATTAATTTCCCTCCACTTGGAAGACAAAAGATTAACCA
The DNA here is from genome assembly GCF_902686445.1 of Sciurus carolinensis. NCBI lineage: Eukaryota > Metazoa > Chordata > Mammalia > Rodentia > Sciuridae > Sciurus > Sciurus carolinensis. Next base: position 51,736,616 of record NC_062232.1, read on the forward strand.
CTGCATCATATCCTTATTTTCCTCTTGCTAATCTCATTCAGGAATTAAAACAAATATAGTTATGTGGGTTTTTACATCATATTACCTACCTCATCCTCTTTATCCAGTGTTATATATCAACTGAAATATTCTTTAACATTTGGTTACCACATTTTTTCCAAGATTCTTCTGACCTTCAATTATGTCTTTCCAATTGATTGTTAATAAGACTCCAATTAAAACTAGTGGAATCTAGCATTGCTGGGCTATCTAAAGAACTCACTTTGCTTGAATTCCAGTCATTCCAAACAATGCCCACTTCAACATCACTATCAGGCAGTAGGAGTACATCTAGTAGTTTGTCTTTTCTTCTCAGGACTTGATACTTTCATATTTTTTATCCAAATTGATTGCCATGATATTCCAAATAATATCTACTAGATGGTATATTCTTAGTCCCAAAAGGGTTGGATGCTTAGTGAAGATGCTATAATTCGGCCCTGGTAGGAAAGACTACCTAACTTGGAGAATATGAGATACACAGTGGGAACAGAACCTTACATCTAGCTAAAAAGATTAAAAATTAAAATTACCCATTTCCTGTTATGGGACATCAAAGGTTCAGAGAATCCCAAAGGACAGCCAAGCTGAAATAAATCTGAGATTATCTGACAGAGGATTTTGTAACAAAATTTTTTACAATGCTGTTCTATATCTAGCTGCCTAATACAATAGCACCACATACCACAATTGAATACCTGAAATGTACTGAGCAAACTGAGGTATTGAGTTATTAATTTTTAATAGCTATTGGATTTAATAATAGCACAAAACTAGACAACATAGCCTAAATGAAAGAGTATGGGAACAGAAGCTAAGAACACCTTCAGATTTAAATCCAGGCTGCTGTAACAAACTATGTATCATTGGTTGTATTACTTATCTTGTACAAACATTAATTACTGCACCTGTGAAATATGGAATAAAACTAGAAGCTCATAGGGTTGTTGTGACTAGAGAATGAAGGTAAAGCACCTAGTTCAGAGCTAGGCACAAAACAAATAGTAGGTAAAAGATAGCTATTATTATCAAGCTCCCTGTTATCCAGCTGGAGCAAGTGAAATTCTGAAAAGAGAAGTGAACTTATCCACAGTTACAGAGCTACCTGGCCACATAGCCAGGGACCAATTGCAGATTCTATCATGGTTTTCTGTTTGTTTGTTTTGTTTTGGTACCAGGGAATGAACTTGGGGTGTTTGACCACTGAGCCACATCCCCAGCCCTATTTTGTATTTTATTTAGAGACAGGGTCTCACTGATTTGCTTGGGGCTTCACTAAGTTGCTGAGGCTGACTTTGAACTTGCAATCTTCCTGCCTCAGCCTCTTAAGTCACTGGGATTACAGGCGTGCACCACCATGCCCAGCCTTCTCATGTTTTTTGAAAATTATTTTTCTTATAGAGACCAAACTCCTTCACCCTTTGTCTTAATCAGACAAGTTTGGGCTACTATAATAGAACACCATAGACTGGGTGGTAAACAACAAACAATTTATTTCTCACAGTTTTGGAGGCAAGAGAATCCAAGTTCAGTACATTGGAAGAATGATGATGGTTGAGGACCCTCTTCCTGGTTTGCAGATGGCCATCGTCTCACTATATCCTCATGTGGTCTAGAGATAAATTATCTCTCTCATGCTTTTTCTTTTAAGGGCACTAATATCATGCATGAGGGCTATACCATCAACCCCATCATTTCCCAAAGGCTCCAACTCCTAGTTACAACCACATTGGTGGATAGAATATCAAAATATGAATTAACAGGTAAACAAATATTCAATGCAAATATTCTACCTCCTGCCCCCAAAATTCATTTCCTTCTCACATTAAAATATTCCATACTGATAAGCTCTGAAGTCTTATCTCTTTAACTTCTAAAAATCCACAGTTCAAAATCTCATTTAAATATCTGAATCAGATATGGGTGATCTTCAAGTACATTCACTTTGAGGGAGAATTCCTCCCCACGTATGAACCTGTGATACTAAACAAATAATGTGCTTCCAAGAAGAGATAGGATGGGGAATAAATTGCAATTCTGAAAGGGAGGAATACAAAAGAAGGAAGGAGTGATGGGTTCCAAGCAAGACCAAAACCTAACAAGACAAACTCCATGAAATCTCAAGGTTATTGAATAATCCTCTTTGCCTTGATGCTCTGGTGTCCAGGCCCTCTAGGATGGCAATGTCACCTTTACACATCTGAAAGCAGGCTCCACCCCTTTAGCTACGTGGGACATTGCTCATGACACTGTGAACAGAGGCAAGGGGTCTGCCACACTGCTTTCTGCAGTGGTCCCATCCTTGAGTCACTGTGCAGAGGTATCACAGCTTTCAATACTGGAAAAGCAACACTACCCTTTGTAACCCAGAAGGAACTAGATCTTCTCCAAGGCCTGTGATGGGAGTGGCACTCCTGATGGTTTCTGAATCACCTATGGGATACCTTCACTTTTCTTGAAGAAGGGCTCATGTTAAGAGACTTCATTCATTCAGTTATCTGTTTCCTTTACTCCCAGGTGGCAGTGATTCTGTTAGTGTAATCCCATCTCCATGCAGGCTTTCCTTTAGAGTACTGATTAGGTCATTGGTTTATACCTAAATCAATCTTATCAAATGGTCATTCAGTCACAACTTTTGTGCTCTCTTCAGAACCTGCTTTCTCATTCTTGGCAATATGAATAGGCTGAGAATTTTCCAACATTTTAAATTTCTGATTCACTTTTGCTTAAGACTTCCTTCTTCAATTTCTCTCTTCTTGCATTTTACTATAATCAGGAAAGAAGAATACAGCTGCTTCTTCAACACTTTGCTTAGAAATATCCTCAGCTAAATATTCAATGTCATTACACACAAGTCCTGCCTTTCTTAGAACTCTAGAACATAAATAAAATTTAGTCAAGTCTTTGCTACTTTATAACCAGAATTGCCTTTTCTCAATTATCTAATGTCCCTCATTTCCATCTAAGACCTCATTGGAATCAACTTAATGTACTTGTTTCTACCCACATCCTGTGCATGATTATTCATGTATTCTCTAAGATGACACGTTTCTCTATGACTAGCCTCTTTTCTTTCTGAACCCTCACCACATGCTTTTAAAAGTCCCTTCAGGACTGGGGATGTAGCTTAGTGATAGAGGAATCACTTGGTATTTGAGAAGCCCTGGGTTTGAGCCTCAGGACAGAAAAAATATTCCTTCAGTAATGTCAGTTTTATTTTCAGTATGTGCCTCAAAACACTTCTGAACTCTACCCATTACCTAGTTCCAAAAGTGCTTTCACATTTTTTTAGGTACAGTCATGTGCCACATAATGTTTCAGTTAATAAAGTATGAACATATCCAACAGTGGTCTGAAAAGATTATAATGGAACTCAAAAATTCCTATCAACTTGCTATAGTTTGGATTTTAAATTTCCCCCAAGGGTCCCTGTGTTAATGACTCAGAGCTCAGCTTAGTGCTATTGGAAGGTGGTAGAAAACTGTAAGAGGTAGGGCCTAGTAGGTTTTAGGTCACTGGAGGTGTACTCTTAAAGGGGCCTATGAGATGCTTGTCTTTTCTCTCTTTTTGTCTTTCTGGCTGCCATTAGAGGAGCAGCTTCCTCTGCCATGCTGTGCTGCCACTACACATGCTTGACATGATATTCTTCCTCACCACAGGCACAAAAATCAATGGAGACAACCAACCATGAACTGAAACCTTCAAAATTTCCGAGCCAAAATAAACCTTTCCTTTTTGAAGTTGATTATCTCAAGTATTTATTACAGCAATGGAAGGCCAACACATACCTACTAGCTATTTAGCTATAATAGCATCAAAACACAAAGCATTACTATTGTTTGTAGTGCCATGGGAATAAACAAGTCTACTGCACTAACAGTATAACACATATAATTATAGTACTTGATAATATATATGTTATATAGTACTTGATAATGATAATAAATAACTATGTTACTGTATGTATTTACTATACTATGTATTTACTATAATATACTTTTTTATCTTCGGAATATACCCCTGTTGATTAAAGATGTTTACTGTAAAAGAGTATACTGTTATGTTGTCAGCAACCTCATACATCTAGTGTTTACTCTATCTCTTGATTGCATGAAGTACTAACGTTGAGTGATTTACCTGTATCAATCTAGGTCTGCGTAAGTATGTTCTATGGCAATTTCACAATGACAAAGCTACCTAATGATGTATTTCTCAGAATGCATCCATATTATTAAGTGATAAATGGCTATTTGATACAGCACCACTTCATTTCTTGGTATCTATTTATTAGAGAAATGATACATACAGGAAGGAAGGAAGGAAGGAAGGAAGGAAGGAAGGAAGGAAGGATACACTGATCGACCAACCCAGGAGATATATTATACAGTATTGGAATATTCGATATGGAGTCTTAAGAAAATCAATACCTCCAGTCATGCAGTCAGGCAGAGTCGTTTCAAACTTCCTCTACCTTTTTGTTCTATTCAAGCCCTGAATGGTTAGAATGATGTCCACTCACATTGGTGAGGGCAGATCTCCTTTACTGAGTTCACCAATTAAAATGCTCATCTCTTCTGGTCATTGCTGTTTAACTGGCTACCTGGGCATCCTGTCTCCCCATATTTTGTCCATAAAATTTATCATCATACCATTGTAGAGTGAAGAGTGATCGCTCAAACATCTACTCTATCACTATAAAAATATCTTACAAATATAGAGAAAATGTACCTTTGTGAAACCTATTTGCTCCTTCCGGAAATTTTCCAGAGGTTTGATCAGCAAATCACTAGCATTTTGTACCTAGAAGAAAGAGAGAAAAGCACAAAACAATTTTTAGATTATCAAGTTTCAGATACAAGATTCTTTGTTACTAAGGCATTTTCTTGTGAATACATCATCCTACAAAATATCAACTGGTTTGCTCATTTGTTAAGTTTTATTATTCTTTTTCCACATTTTCTCTGAAAATCAAATGCTTTGGGAGGAAGAACATTAGGGACATTTCTCTGTAACTTTAATAGTAATCTGACCTGAGTTTTTAATCAATAAATATCTAGAGTCATGCCTAGCAGCAGACACAGGGAGCCTGAAGTATAGATGGAAAAGACAGAAAAACAATGATGAATAAATGGAAAGGCCAATCACACCATGTGCAAACCATTTCATGGGAGGCAAATGAGTTAGAAGTAATAGCATTAGGATAAGTCATTTCCAGTCCTAAGTTGGTATTTCATAAAACCAGAGCATTCCTTCAGAACTTGGGATATGTTATAGCACCAGAGAATACTATTACCTAGCTAAACACATACAGAAGTTGATAGGAATGGCTTGGTTGGATTTTACAAATATTGGTGTTAATAGTTTCTGAAGATTTTAAATCATCCAATCCAGAGAAAGTACTTGTTTTGTGAGCAAATAAAGATATACAATCCCTTTTGTTCTAGAAGCCTCTTGGGTGACTGCACCCAAGGCAACAAGTGAGGATTGTTTTCTCAAAGGCTGGCTTTTGGGACCCATTGCATTAATTTTGATAAGAAAAGGGAAATAAGGGACTGTCTTCCTTGTTGGATGAGACATAAAGCGTAAGAAAAGATGTATTTTCATAACAAAAATGGAAGACAGGGGTTAAGATGTAGCTTAGTACTAGTGTGTGATTTGCATGTGTGAAGCCCTGGGTTTTAGACCCATCACCCCCAACACACACACATACACACACAAATAGAAAACAAAGTAGAGAGTTAGTTTTGACTAGATTTCAAAGTAAGAAGAAATTTACAACCTATCACCCAAAAGCATGGAAAGTCAGGGGAAAGTATATATTTTATCCATATGCTGCAGATACTTTGGGCCTGTTACGTGTCTAAGTATGATCCAAGCTTAACCTAATAGAGGAAACTCCCTAACAAAGCAATGCTAATCTTTACATGAGAACAAGCTGGTGATCCCTGATATCCTGATCTACCTAAGTTCCTAAAACTACCCTCTAGGACTGGCAACAACCAGTGTTATAGTTTAGATCTTAAATGTCCCTCATAGGCCATGTGTTAAATGCTTGGATCACAGCTTATGGTGCTATTGGGAAGTGGTGGAAACATTAGAAGGTGGAGTCTAATTGGAGGAACTAGTGGGGTGGGGGCATACGTTTCAAGGTTTTATTTTGTCACCGTCACATTCCACTCTTTCTCACCCTTTCACCCTTCTGCTATCATGTCCTGCCTTACTGCAAACCCAGAAACAATGATGCCAGTCAGTCATGGCCTGAACCATCTGAAACCATGAACCAAGATAAATCTCTTCTCCTCTCAGTGGTTTTTCTCAGGTGTTTTGTTGCAGAGACAGAAACTTGATTAATACCCAGCAAATATAAAACGAGGCAAGAACAAATAGTTTTTGCCTTAAGGCAAGAAATTCTTTGTTTCCTAATCACCCATGTTTCCATGGTTGACTCTCTAAACCCTTGTGTGCCACAAGACTAGATTTATAAAATCATGTAACCCTTCCCTACACTTGCTGACATGTAAAAAATACAAACCTCTTACCTGCAAGTACGTATGGACCCTTTCTCATTTTTATCATGTCTCTTCTCATCTGCTGGATTTATGAAACTGTTTCTCAGGCTCCATTTGGTCCTAATCATACTATAATCTACCTCCCAATTTGACATTACCTATAGCCCTGAGTGTGTTCATTAGACAAAGGCAGGAAAGTCCACAAATTCATAATTGTAAAATTCCTCTGTAAAGGTTTTGCTGCAGAGGTCCCTCTTTCTCACAAAGTATGACACTAATTTCTCATCTAGTCTAAAAGATGCTCACAGTGCTGGTATCAAAAAGAAAACCATCAGTGACTCTCCTTAATTGAAAACAAGAATCTTCCTACTAAAAGTACCAGCCCAGACCTCTTACCCAACATATTCTACAGTTCCCTGGACTATGGATGATATACTATAAAATTTTGTACCCACATGATAACAAATTAAGTCATCATTGTCATAGAAAATCATTTTTTTCTTCTTTAAATCTGGAAATCTTTAAAAACATGGTCACATTTTTTTTGGTACCAGGGATTGAACCCAGGGGCACTTATCCACTGAGCCATATCTCCAGTTCTATTTTGTATTTTATTTAGAGGCAGGGTCTCACTGAATTGCTTAGGGCCTTGCTAAGTTGGTGAGGCTGACTTTGAACTTTTTATCCTCCTGCCTCAGCCTCCTGAGCCACTAGCATTATAGGCATATGCCACCAAACCTGGCCTTTTTCCACTACACCTGGTCTTTGCCACAAATTCTTTGACATACTTCCTACTGAATAATGAAGTCTTAGTCCCCTCCACTTTGTATATGAGTTGACTTGTTACTGTTTTGAACCAAAAGAGTAAAAAGCGAAAGTGACTCTAGGTGACTTCTAAGGCTAGGTCATAAAAGGCCAGCAGTATTCACCTAGTTCTCTGGGAATACTTTGGAAGTCCTGAAAGTATATGTAAGAAGTTGAACTACCCTGAGACCAAAAGGTGAATAGGTTAAAAGTAGACATTTCAGCCAATGTCTAGTGTCAGTAAAATTCATCCATCCTTGTCAAGGTACCAGACATGTGAAGAAAGTCATTTCAATTCTCCATATATACCCATGTGCAAGATGAATCTAACCATGTGGTAAAACACACCCCACTGACCCCTGTCTGAATCCCTGACTCACAAACTCATTAAACTGTTTTAGTTCAAGTCACTGGGTTTCAGAATAAGTTGCTATCCTGAAATAGATAATTAGAAAAAAACACTTCCAATTTCACAAAATTATCATGTAAAAAGTGGCCATCTGGGAAAATTGAGAAACTCTTCTTCTAAATAAAAAGTGAGCATGCTGCTTGTGAAAAGAATAGCATGTACCAAGCCTCTGTATGAATGCCAAGCTGTGCCTTTCCATGTTCAGGCACCCTGTCCCCAAGATGGCACAGTTACTGTTTGTTTTTTTGTTTTTTGTTTTTTTTTTTAAGTTCCAAAGGGAACTGTCATGCATAAGTAGGTATGCAAGCAACTTGCATTAGACATGTTTGGCCCCTGCTCAGTCTAGGAAAGTAGTAGATGATTCACTGAAATGGGAATCCATAGTTTTTTATCAATTGCATTGGTAATACTACTCACAGCTTCCCACAATACAAATAGACACTATGAACTTTTTCTCTTGAACACTCATTGGTTACTATGCAATCTTTTGACAGAATGTACAACTAGGGAAGTACAAAAAGGTCATATTGAAGCTTGGCTCTTGTTTCCTTTTTCATTCCATTTTACCCTTAAATCCATTAGAAGTCTACCATCTACTCAAAGAAACAATTTTAAGTAAATTTTGTATTTAATCTACATTCTGATCACAGCATTCGTTTTACAAGCTCTCTAGGAGAAAAATTCTTAACTGCGCTATCAGGGGAGAACATCCACCATGAGAAGTCCCCAGCACCACGAAAAAAAAAATGTTTCCTAAACACATTAGCTTATCTAATCACTTTCCTATCAAATATGCCCAAATTTACCTGAGATAAGGTCTTTTTTTAATAAAATATTTACAACATTAATATTTTTATTAAGAAAAAGTGTGAGGCTATATAATACAAACTTGATTTAGAATTTCCTAAAGGATATTCTGAGGATTTTCAAAATAATCAGGACAGTGGGTTTGATACATTGATTTAATTTTTTTTATTATAAACAAATGGGATACATGTTGTTTCTCTGTTTGTACATGGAGTCAAGGCATACCATTTGTTTAATCATAAATTTACATAGGGTAATGTTGTTTGATTCATTCTGTTATTTTTTCCATTCCCCCCACCACTCCCACCCCTCTTTTACCTCTATACAGTCCTTCCTTCCTGCATTCTTACCACCCTCCTTAACCCTAACCCTAAACCTAACCCTAATCCTAACGCTAAGAGATAAGGTCTTTAAAGAATAAAGATGGTAGGGCTGGGATTGTAGCTCAGTGGTGGAGTGCTTGCCTAGCTCATGTGAGATACTGTGTTCAATCCTCAGCATCACATAAAAATAAATAAATAAAATAAAGGTATTGTGTCCATCTCCATCTACAACTAGAAAAAACAATTAAAAAAGATTAGAGATGGTATCCAGTCTAGTGCAGCAGAATTGCTCAGGAATCTTTGATTGTTAAAAATTACCAAAAGTAAGCATTGAGCTTATGCCGTTTAAAATATTAAAATAGTATGGGCTTCTTTAGGTTATTTTTTTGGTGGGGAAGGCTTAAAGACAGATCTTGCATATTCCAAACAGGGCCCCCTCCAGAGTCATAAAGGCACTGAGACAAACTTCCTCATTATACAGGAAATCTGCCATCTAGACACTAAAAGGCCACCTCTGAGATAATACAACTTCCCCTAGAGTGCCATGGAGAACATCACAACTGAGATGTTCTGCATTTCTTCCCTCCATATTTCCTGCCACATTTTATATTTATTGATGGAAATAATGACAGCCTGGCCATTGCCACATTCTAGGGCCATAGAACCTTAACTGCTATTACAAACAATATTTTCAAATCTAATTTTAGAAAAGATGCACAACTGTTAAACACCTCCCAGATCATCAAGTCATGGTCTCAGGAAAAGGGAGAGGTACAATCAAGCAATGAATTCCTAGCATGATGTGAAAGGCTCTTGTTAACCTTCACAAAATTGTTGGAATTAAGTGGGAAATGGGGAGCAAACACTCAAAACATGATTGAAAATTGTAGGGAACAACAGGGCGCAACATAATTAAAAACAGAAGCAAGTCAATCAGTCATGTGGTAAAGAACCAGAAAGAAGGGTGAGAAAAATAACATCTCAAAAGATGAATACCCTTCTTCAATATTTTAGAGCTTTGATATTGGGTAAATAAAAGAAATCAAGAAACAATGAGAGCTGAAGAGTAGTACAGCTGAGTTTTCTAGTGGCATCTGAATGAAAGTGGGGTTGAATGCCTCTGAAAACAACAAGGGCAGCCATCCACAAATTCTCTGGGGAAAGGAGAACATTTAGTAGAGTGTAGATTAGCTAGGGGGCCATCTATGAGGTTTTAGATAAACCACCCATATTGGTCTCTCCTTAGTACACTTAGCAAATTTCTTAAGCTAGAAAATTTCTCAAGTCACATTTGCACAAGTGGAAAATCTTGTGAATAACTGAAGATAACTAAAAATGATACTTAAATAATTGACAATCTTCCCCTTTATAAAACACTAACACATTTACTATATAATTTTGTATACTCCATAATAACCATAAGAGATGGGGATGATTTCTCCCACTATACAAATAAAAGGGAGACCCATAGAAACAAAGTAATTAGTTTGAAGTCAAAAAGTAACTTAGTGGCAGAGCTAGAATTAGAGTCTAATTCTCCAATTACCCTATATCAAAATTCTGCTTTCAAACCTATTTCTCTAGGGGTCTAGATGAAATGTGAGCAATGTTCTGAAATGCCAGAACCCCACTGTTGAAAAGAAAGGGTGATAATTGATAAAAATACTCTTATTATTGGAATAAATGAGTTTAATAGAACTGTAATGCCAGTAAAAGAATGGGAAGTTAGACCACTTTGTTATTCTCAACGGAGTTCCCACCTTACCCTCATGGTCCTAATAAAAATGAATATTGGTCAACACAGGTATTTCCATATTTAATTTTATAGACATACTGCATTTATAACAATTTCCCAGGTGCTGCTGGTGCTGCTGGTCTAGGGATCACAAAAAGAGTTTACCTTTTAAACTGTTAAAATAATTTGACTCCACAAAAACATGAAAGTCTGTGGTTCAAATCTAGCAAGAAATGTAAAACATCTGTATAAGGAAAATTACAAAACTCTAATCATATAAGTCAAATATGATATAAATAAATGGAGAAGTAATTCAAGTTCCTGAATAGCAAGAATAAATAATTTTAAGATACAAGGTTATTCCCAACTTGATTTATGGATTCAATCAAATCCCTACCAAAATGTCAGCAACTTATCTTGTAGATAATGACAAACTGATTATAAAGGTTATACCTTACTTTGAGACTTATAAAGTTATAGTAAACAAGACAATGTGTTGTTGGAGAAATAAATAAGACAAATAAATCCATTCAACAGAAATAGAATATACAGATATAGATCCACACAAATATAACCAATTGATCTTTGGTAAAGTTGAAAAAGTAATTCAATGGAGAAAAGACAGTCACATTTAACAAATGTTCTGCAACAACTGGATATCCACATGGATAAATGAACCTAGACACATATATTAAACCTTTCAAAAATTAACTCAAATGTATTACAAACCTCAATATACAGAGTCCTAGAAGACAGCATAGGAGAACTGGGTGATAGTAGTTTTGTAATGATTTTGTAGATAAAACACCAAAGGCACTAAAAAATGATAAGCTGAACTTCATTAAAATTAAAAACTTCTCCTGTGCAAAAGTCACTATTAAGAATGAAAAGACAAGCCAGGTGCAGAGGTGCATGCCTGTAATCCCAGTGGCTCACAAGGTTGAGGCAGGAGGATCACAAGTTGAACAAAAGCCAGCATCAGGGTGGTGCTGGAAATTGGTGCAACCACTCTGGAAAGCAGTATGGAGATTCCTCAGAAAACTTGGAATGAACCCACCATTTGACCCAGCTATCCCACTCCTCAGTTTATACCCAAAGGACTTAAAATCAGCATACTACAGTAATGCAGCCACATCAATGTTTATAGCAGCTCAATTCACAATAGCTAAATTAGGGAACCAACCTAGGCACCCTTCAACAGATGAATGGAGAAATAAAATGTGGTACATATACACAATAGAATATTAGCCTTAAAGAAGAATGAAATTATGGCATTTGCAGGTAAATGGATGGAGCCAGAGAAGAATATCATGCTAAGTGAAATAAATCAAACCAAAAAAAAAAAGGCTGAATGTTTTCTATAAGCAGATGCTAATCCATAATGGAGGAGGAAGAATGAAGGAACTTCAGATTGTTTAGAGGAGAATAAGGTAAGGGGAGGGGTATGAGGATGAGAAGGATGGTGGAATGAGATGGAGATTATTACCCTATATACATGTAAGAATTACACTACAGATGTGACTCTGTACCATGTACAGCCAGAGGAAGAAGCTGTGCTCCATTTTTGTGCAATGTATCAAAATGCATTCTACTTCCATGTGTAACTAATTAGAACAAAAAAGAAACCAATATCAGCAATGGTGAGGTACTAAGTAACTCAGTGAGACCCTGTCTCTAAATAAAATACAAAATAGGGCTGGGGATGTGGCTCAGTGGTCAAGTATCCCTGGGATCAATTCCCAGTCCCATAGTACCAAAAAAAAAAAAAAAAAAGAAAAAAGAAAATGAAAAGAAAAGAATGAAAAGACAAGCCAGAGAATAGGAGAAAAATTTCTGTGAAACAAATTGAATGAAGGACTGGCATCCAAAATACACAAAGAACTTTTTTTTTTTTTTTTGGTACCAGGGATTGAACCCAGGGCATTTAACCACTGAGCCACATGCCCATCCCATTTCAATATTTTATTAAGAGAGTTTCACAGAGTTTTGCAGAGTTGCTTAGGACCTCCCTAAACTGCTGAGACTGCCTTTGAACTCACAATCCTCCTGCCTCAGCCACCAAGCTACGGAGACAAACAACGCTTAAACTCAATAAGAAAACAAGCTACCAATTTAAAAACTGACAAAAGATGTGACAAAAGAAATCCCATAAACAGACAGCAAATAAGCATATGAAAATATGTTTAACATCATCTGCCATTAAAAAATTGCAAATTAAAACAGCATTATGATACCACCACATACACTTTAGAGTGGGCAAAGTTGAGAACGCTGACAACACCAAATGCTCACAAGAACAGGGAAAAATTGGAACTCCTATTCATTGGTGGTATGAATGCAAAATGATATACTTTGGAAGATGGTTCTGTAGTTTCTTAAAACATTAAACATTCATGCTATATGATTTTGCAAGTGTACCCCTTAGTATTTACCCATATGAGTTGAAAACTTACATCCACACAAAACCTACATACTAAATATTTATTGTAGCTTTATTCATAATGGCCAAAACATCGAAGCAACCAAGATGAATTTTAGTAGGTTAATCAGCAAATATGCCATGATATATCATAAATGGAATAGTATTTAATGATAAAAAGAAACAAGCTATAAAGCCTTAAAAGGCATAAACAAACCCTAAATGTATATTGCTAAATATAAGAGTCCAATCTAAAAGGCTACTATTAGCCTACTAATTCCTACTATATCACATTCTGGAAAAGTCAAAACACAGTAATGGGTTGTGGGTATAGTTCGGTGGTAGACCACTTGACTAGCATGTGTGAGGCGCTGGGTTCCATCCCAGTACCACCAATGGAAAAAGAGAAAAGAAAAAAATAGGAAAAAGAAAGATCAGTGGTTGCCAGGGTTTTGATTGTGGAATGGAAAGGGAGGGATGAACAGGTTGGGCAGGGGATATTTAGGGCTCTGAAATTATTCTGTATGGTAATATGGAGCCATGTCATCATACGTTTACTGAACACATTGAATGTGATACAAAGTGAGTATACCGAAAACTAAACTATGGTCTTTAGTTAATAATACTGTATCAATATTGACTTATCAATTACAAAAACAGTACCACACTGCCAAGATGTTAATAATAGGGGAAATGAGGGGATATATGAGATGTCTCTGTACTTTTCACTCAATTTTTCCAAACATTAAAGTACTCTAAACATGGGCTTTGTCTATTTGTTTTACAAAATTAGGCTTTAAATATAAGGGGTGGGGAGTCACTGTATAGATTTTAATAGAAGAGTAATTCATCAAATACAAATAAAGCTCATGCTAGTATTTCTGGTAACTGAGAAACAGATTACTAGAAAATTTGATTAAGAACACTAAAGACTGCAACTTTAGTTAACATGTTCAAAATTTCAGTTTAAGTTCCTCTGAAATTCTTTCTTGCTGAAATGAATAGGGATGGAATTACCATATTAATTTCCTTCTACCTAATGCCAAACTACATTGGGGTGGTAATTTGAAACACAACAACCATATCAATTAACTCTTTTAACAGTATCAGGAAGCCATAAAACAGAACCTGAAATAGCAGAGGGTCAATAAAATCAAAAAAGACAAAAAAAAACAAAAACAATATCAGTCATGATCTCAGCTCCAGGCCTAGTATACATGACCTACCATCATCATCCTTTCGTTTTCTACTTCATTGAGCAATTCAGCAAATTCCTTGAAGGATTCAGCTGGTAGGAGAGAATAAAAGACAAAGCAAATTAATCATGATTCTTGACAGACAAGTAGAAAGAGATCTGTCCCAAACAGCCTTGAGCTCACACAACCAGTGAAGTAAGGAATCAAATTTAAGACCATCAAAGGGAATGTCTCCAAGACTGATTCAATGTTTCTTTCTTTCATATTTTTCCCAATCTCCTACTGTTACGGTTTGAATCTAGAAATATCCCCCCAAAATCTCATATGTTGAAAGCTTGATTTCCAATGCAGCAAGGTTCAGAGGTAGAGCAGTGATTAGAGCTGTAACCATTTGATGGATTAATCATTTGAATGAACTACCAGGTTTTAACTGTATGCAGGTGGGGTGTAGTTGGAGGAAGTAGATCACTGGGGACATGCCTTTGGGATTTATGTTTTGTCCCTGGCACATTGGTCTCTCTCCTTCCGTTTCCCTCTTCATACCCTTCCACCATGATGTTCCACTTCACCTTGGGCCAGAGAAATGGAGTCAACCAATCACAGATGAAATCTCTGAAACTGAGTGCAAAATAAACTTTTCCTTCTCTAAGTTGTTGTTGTCAGGTATTTTAAACACAGAAATAAAATGACTAATATTCCCTTCAAGAGTTCTTTAATATTTTATTTATTCATCATATTATCCTTAGGAATAAGCTAGGAATTCTCTCATTTCATAGACAAGCAAAAAGATTAAGGGAGGAGAAATGGGTTTGCTGTATAAAGAATGGCAGCTCTACAACCTCAACACCTAAGCTTGGTACCTGCTCCACTAGTCATCAATCTAGAAAAATTTCTCTTAATTTAACCTTTGCATGTCTTAATTTCTTCATCTTTAAAATGAGAATATTAGCTGGGTGCAGTGACACATGCCTATAATCCCAGCAGTTTGGGAGGCTGAAGCAGGAATATCAAGAGTTCAAAGCCAGCCTCAGTAACAGCAAAATGCTAAGCAACTCAGTGAGACCCTGTCTCTAAATAAAATACAAAATAAGGCTGGGGATGTGGCTCAGTGGTTGAGTATCCCTGATTCAATCCTGGTAGCAAAAAAATTTAAGTAAATAAAAATAAAAGGAGAATATTAGTAATTATTATTTCAGAGTGGTTATAGGAATGGAATGAAATAGAATTTGCAAAAAAAGTTTTGCAAAGCGTTGTTTCATTTTTCTTTATTTTAGAAGCACTGTGGTAAAGTAAAAAAACACATTTGACTTATTAGCTGTGTGACATTAGAAAAATTACTCAATCTCTCTGAGATCCATTTTCTTTATCTAGAATAATTCTGGGCTCACAGGGTTGCTATGATAGTTAAATGACATAATACATGTGTAGTTCCCAACACACATGGTAACCATTCAATAAATGTTAGTTCTGTTCCTTGTTGGGTCTAAAGCAGTGATACTAAACCCTGGTACATTAGAATCTCTTGAGGAGCTTTAAAAATTATCAATGCAATGCACTTTTCCACACAAGTTAAACCCAGATTCACCTGTAAAGGAAAATATTCAACTCTTTTCCTGTATTGTACAAAACTTCTGACACCAAATGTGTGGGGTTTTCCCTAATATTAAACAATTCTCTAACTCTCCAGAAACTGACTGTCCTAAAATTCAATTACAGGACTAATTACCTAGAGTAAGTACAAGCACAACAGGTAAAGGTCTCAGCCCCCTGAAGACTGTCCCCTCAATTTTCCATGTCAGTCACAATTTCCAGGATATGAACTGCACATCTGACCAAACAGCTATATATTGGAGGGCTCCATAAACCCCTCCTTGAATTTGATATTCTCCTGGGATGGTTCACAGAACTCAGAAAAACACTTACTAATACAAGCTTGTATTTTAAAGGATACAACTCAGGAACCACTAAACAGAACACACGCATAAGGCAAGGTGTGTGGGAAGGGGTGCAGAATCCCTTCTTCCTAGATGTGCCACCATCCAGAACCCGTCATGTGTTCACCAATTTGGAATCTCCAGAAACCCTATTGTTTAGTGTTGTTACAGGGGCTTTATTAGCAGGTCTGATTGATTAAAGCACAGTCAATTTCCAGGCATCATCCCTTCCCTGGAAGTTGGAGAGTGGGGTTGAAAGATCTAAACCTCTAGCCACAATGGTTGGTTCCTAGAACAAATCAACCTCCATTTTGCAAGAGTCACCTCATCTACATAAACTCAGGAGTGGATGAAGAGGACTTATGAATATCAAAAGACAATTGTCTGACCTATAGCCCTCAGGAAATTTCAAGGGTTTAGAGGCTCTGGAAGAATCAGGGACCAAGACCAAATATATGCTTATTATATCACAGCCTGCTAAAGTGAAGCTTTGATGGATAGACACAACATAATTGCAGGAGGGAACACCCAGGTGTCAAGTCAGGAAATAAAGCTTAACCATCTGGGAGTATGTTATTGTATTAACCCAAAACAATAAAAATGAATGAACAAAACAAAGTGAGAATGAAAACTTGGCTATGTTCTCATGGTTCAGGCAGTGGTAAGACCTATTTACTCTCCTGTGCCCTTTCAGCTTTATTCTTGCTCTATTTACTCAACTGACCGTGGCTCATTTTTATCATATTTTACACATTAGGTTGAAAATCACAAGCAACAAGGTAACACCTTGTTTCACAGTAACAGGGTTGAGTCGTATAGTATTATGAAACTATTCACATAATGCTTCAAACCTTTAGAAATACCTACTATTTGCAGTCATCCTGCACTGATCATACGTTAGCGAGAGTAGTAATCAGCTTGAATTTGTGTGCACAGGACTATGCGAGTTTTAAAACTGAAAGTTCCACATTCCAGAAAAACTGACAGACTCAATTTGTCTGGGACTGTTTATCCCCCAAGTGACAGAGCACATGCTTTTTCCTAAGGCAAGTAATTCCATCTATTCAGGATGTCTCTATTAAAAACTCTTTTCTTCTTTGTTTAATTAATTTATTCATTTATTTATTTTACAGACTGCATTTTGATTCATTATACACAAATGGGGTACAACTTTTCATTTCTATGGTTGTACACAATATAGATTCACACCATTCATGTAATCATACATATACATAGGGTAATACCATCTGTTTCATTCTACTATCTTTCCTTCCCCCACCCCCTCCCACCCAATGTCCCTGTACACAATCCAAAGTTCCTCCATTCTCCTCTTGCCCCTCTCCCACCCCCATTATGTATCATCATCCACTTGTCAGAGAAAACATACAGTCTTTGGTTTTAGCATGATATTCTCCAAAACCATCCATTCATCAGCAAATACCATAATTTAATTTTTCTTTATGGCTGAATAATATTCCATTGTGTATATATACCACAGTTTCTTTATCCACTCATCTATTAAACGGCATCTAGGTTGGTTCCATAATCTAGCTATTGTGAATTGAGCCACTATGAATGTTGATGTGACTGCTACACTGTAGTATACTGATTTTAAGACCTTTGTGTATAAATCGAGGAGTGGGATAGCTGGGTCAAATGATGGTTCCATTCCAAGTTTTCTAAAGAGTCTCCATACTGCTTTCCAGAGTGACTGCACCAATTTGCAACTTCACCAGCAATGTATGAGTGTGCCTTTTTCCCCCACATCCATGCCAACACTTATTATTGCTTGTGTTCTTAATATTAGCAATTCTAATTGGAGTAAGATGAAATCTTAGGGTTGTTTTAATTTGCATTTCTCTAATTACTAGAAATGATGAGCACTTTTTCATATATTTGTTGATTACCTGTATATCTTCTTCTATGAAGTGTCTGCCCAATTCCTTAGCCCATTTATTGACTGGGTTCTTTGTATTTTGGGTGTGAAGTTTTTTAAGTTCCTTACAAATTTTGGAGATTAGTGCTCTGTCTAAAGATTTTTTCCCACTCTGTGGGCTCTATTTTCATATTATTTACTGTTTCCTTTGCTAAGAAAAAGCTTTTCAGTTTGAGTACATCCCATTTATTGATTCTTGCTTTTATTTCTTGTGCTTTGAGAGTCTTGTTAAGGAAGTCTGGTCCTAAGTCAACAAGATGAAGATTTGGGCCTACTTTTTCTTCTATTTGGTGAAGGGTCTTGGGTCTTTTTCCTAGATCCTTGATCCAGTTTGAGTTGAGTTTTGTGCAGGGTGAGAGATAGGTGTTTAATTTTGTTTTACTGGATTTCCAATTTTGTCAGCACCATTTTTTGAAGAGGCTACCTTTTCTCCATTGTATGTTTTTGGCACCTTTGTCTAGTATAAGATAACCATACTTATCTGGGTTTGTCTCTGTGTCTTCTATTCTGTACCTTTGGTCTATCTGTCTATTTTGGTGCCAATACCGTGCCGTTTTTGTTATGATTGCTCTATGGTAGAGTTTAAAGTCAATGGAATGAAATTAGAAATCAATGATAAAATAAAAATAAAAAACTACTCCAACACCTGGAGACTAAATAATATGCTATTGAATGAAGAATGGATAACAGAAAACCTCAGGGAGGAGATAAAAAAAAATTCTTAGAGGTAAATGAGAATGATGATACAACATATCAAAATCTCTGGGTCACTATGAAAGCAGTACTAAGAGAAAAATTCATTGCATGGAACACATTCAAGAAAAGAATAAAAAGTCAACAACTAAATGAACTAACATTACATTTCAAAGCCATGGAAAAAGAAGAACAGAAAAATATCAAAGTGGTAGAATACAGGAAATAATTAAAATCAGAGCTGAAATCAATGAAATTGAAACAAAAAACTCTTTTCTTAAGAGTAAGCTGAAATCCATCTCTCTGCATTCCATTTTATTCTACTCAGGTATCTGAAGAAAGATTTTACAGGATTGTAGATAAGGACAGATGTTATAAAAAACACCAGATGGGTATTAGATGACGTGAATTCTATTACAGGAGACAACATAAAGAAAGAGAAGATAAGTACATTTTAGAGAGAAACAGACCAAGATTGGCAACCTAATTCTATCATCTTCTTGCTGTGTGACTTTGGATAAATGATTTGAGCTTCAGTTTCCTCACCTGTCAAAAAGGCATGATCAAATCTATGTAAGGATGTTGCTCTAAGAAAAAAAAAATTAGGTAGTACTGTGGAGTTTCATTACCTAGTAAACAACACATAACCTATTCTGCCCGTTCACAACCTTCTACCATTCTAGAGCCAAACACACAAAATAAAGCTAAGCTGAGCTAAGATAGTCTTTAGTGTCTGTAGGGTCACTTAAAATTCTGCAACGTTCCCCCCACAGCATGAAGTATAACACCAAATGGTATTTGAATTACAGAGAACAAATGGAAAGTCTAGAAAAACAAATGTGTCCAAATTAATATTTTAATTTAAAAAAATCTTTCAATAGATATCCCTTCCTAAAAGAACTGGAAAACTAGTTCAGCATTCCTGATATCGAGGAAAGTATGTTCAGAATCAACAGAAGACACAACACAATGACATTTCTTTCTTCTTAGGATTAAGTTGTGGCACACACTATAGCACATGTGGAAGTCACCTTTCCAAACACCACAAATTCATTCACAGCTCACCCTTAGCATAGAGAAGATAAATACCCTTCTCAGAAAGACTGAATAGGAAAAAATGGAAATGCTCATTGATCTCTTGTCCTAAACACTTTATGCTACAAAAGGAGTCAGAGAGATTGTTGATGTTGTTGTTGTTGTCGATGCATTTTGAGTTAAGTTTTATATATGGAATGAGGTAGATATCCAAATTCATCCTTTCACATGTGTTACCCAGTTGACCTGGCACTCTTTGGAGAACAATTCTTTCCTCAACTGAACTGTTTTGGGACTCTTTGTCAAAATCAATTGGCCATAACTTAAGGGATTATTTCTGGACCCTTCATTCTATTCCATTGATCTCTATATCTGGCCATAAGCCAGTAACACATAATCATCATAACAGTACCTTCAAAATGAGTTTTGAAATGGGGAAATATGAATTATCCAACTTTATTCTTTTTCAGGATGGTTTGGTTATTCTGGTTCTCTTGAACTTCCATATAAATTTTACTATTACCTTGAAAATTTCTGGGGAGAAAGCAGCCATTTCTCTTAGAGAATATTCCATGTTCACTTGAAAATAATATATTCTTCTTAGGTGGAATACTCTGTAGGTGTCTACTAGGCCTAGTTACTTTATAATGTTCAATTATTCTATTTCTTTTTTGATCTGTCTAGTTGTTGTACTCATTATTCAAGGTAGAGTACTGACATCTCCAACTACTATTGTTAAGTTGTCTATCATTTAAATTCTTTTCATTTTGCTTCATTCTTTGGAGTTCTATTTTATGTGGATATATATTTATATATTTGTCTCACCCCCCACCCTCTTTTTCAGTACTGGTGATTGAATTCAGGCTCTCATACTTACTATGCAAGCACTTTACCACTAAGCTACATCTCAAGTCCATGTCTTCTCTTTATATAGATTCTTTTTAAAATATTTTTTTAGTTGTAGATGGACACAATACCTTTATTTTATTTATTTATTTTTATGTGGTGCTGAGGATTGAACCCAGTGCCTCATGAGTGCTAGGCAAGTGCTCTACCACTGAGCCACAACTCAAGCCCTTTATATTGACTCTTTGATCATAAAATATCTCTCTTGCTCTATCAATTTTTATCATATAGACTATTTTGTCTAATATTAATATAAGTGTTCCAGTTCTCTTTTATAGTGTTTACAGGGCATATCTTTCTCCAATCTTATTTTCAACTTACTTACATATTTAAGGTTATGTGCATCTCTTTACGACAATATAGTTGGATTATGTTTTTGTATCCATTCTACTAATCTCTGTCTTTTGACTAGAGTGTTTACCTACTTACAGTTAATGTAATTAGCAATAATGTAGGACTTTCATTTTTCTATTATTTTTTAATGGTCATATGCCTTTTGTTCCTCTACTCCTATTTCTCCATTACTTGCCTTGTTGCTCTTTTAACATCCATATTTCTATATATTTATATGTAGTACACATTACACATAAATATAAATATGTATATATGTGTGTGTTTGCCATAATAGTCATCCAGGGGTCTATAATTATCATGTTAAATTATAATAATTTATTTCATATTAATACTGTTTTAATTTCAATTGTATAAAATAATTTTGGTTCTATATAGCTCCATCCTTTTTCCCTCATTTGTGCTATTCTTGTCATACAAATTACATATATGTACATTGTAAGTCCATCAATACATTTTTATAATTATTGCTTTATGTGGTAGTCTTTTAAATCTAACAGAAAAATTATAAACATAATTTATTATGTTTATGTTTATTAATTACCTTGGTTAGTGATCTTTATTTCCCATGTGGATTTGAGTTACCTACTGCTCTTCAACTGCAGTTACTTCATTATTTCTTTTAGTACACACTGGTTAGTAATAAGTTCTCTTAAGATTTTGTTTACCTAAGAATGCCTTAATTTCTTCTTGACTATTGATGATTAGTTTTGCTGGGTATATAATATTGGTTGATAGCCTTTTATTCAGTGCTTTGAATATACTCCTAACTTCTGCTCTTTATGGTTTTTAATAAAATTATACTTCTTAATCTCAGTGAGATTCCCTTGTACATAATAAGTAATTTTTCTCTTATTTTTCCCAAATACTCTGACATCGTCTTTTGACAGTTTATGTTGTGTTTAGGTGTGTATCTCTTCAAGTTTATACTCCTTCAAGATTATTGATCTTGTTGGATATACAAACTTCATATTTTTCCTAAAATTTAGCAGATGTTGACCAATATTTTTTCAAATATTCCTCCTTTCCTTTCTCGGTTTCTTCTTTTTCCGAAATTCCTATTATATATGTGCTTTTACACTAGATCATATCCTTTCAGCTTCTGAGGTTCTATTCATTTTTCTTAATTGTTTTTCTTTCTCCTGGCACTCCTCACATACATCTCTATTCAATCTTGGCTGCCAAAATCAGACAGACTGAAAGCATAGGACACTTATTGTTTTGCATCTATACTGGAACCATTAGTAGATGACAATAACCATTCTAGATCTATCAAAGAAATGGATCAAATTATTTTTCTTTCTTTTCTTCCTGTTAAGTAAGCTCAATTATCTTGTCTTCAAATTTGTTGATACCGGGCTGGGGAGATAGCTCAGTCGGTGGAGTGCTTGCCTTGCAAGCACAAGGCCCTGGGTTCAATCCCCAGCACCACAAAAAAAAAAAAAATTGTTGATACCTTCTTCTCCTAATACAACTCTGAAGTTGAGTCCCTACAGTAAATTTTTCATTTCAGTTATTGTGTTTTTCAACTGAAGAAATTTTACTTGGTTCCTTTTTAAAAAATACCTCTTTATCAGTAGTATCTATCATGTGAGGCAGTGCTCTCATACTTTTCTTTAGTCTTTTGGACAAAGGTTCTTGTATTTATTTATTTATTTATTTGAATATGTTTAAAATAACTAATTAAATCTCTTTGTCTAAGACATCTAATAACTGGGATCCCTCAGAAACAAGTGTCTATTGCTTTTTTCTTCCTCGTTCATGGGTCAATTTTTACTACTTCTTCACATCTGATGAATTTTTGTTGAACATTTTAAACAACGTAATATAGTCAACTTTGGAAATCAGAATTCCCCTTCTTTGCCAAGGTTTGTTGTACTTGACATTACAGTTGGTTTAGTGACTCCATGGACTAATAATATACACTGTGTATTCATTGTCATGTGAAGCTACTAAAGTTTCTAATCAGTTAGCTTTATGGTCAGCAAATCATTAAAGATTTGACAGATATTTTTTAAATGGTTTGAACCAATAAGACTGTGAACCTTGTTGAAGGGCTTTATGTTTTAAGGTGTGCCTTCAACACTTAGCCAGGCAGTTACAACTCTGCCTTAGTCACCATGTCTTTCTTATGAAGAATATCAAGGTCAGCCACAAGTACAAAATTAGAGTCTTCTCAGTTCTTTTCTATTCAGGTACACATGTTGGGTATGTGCAAAGCCCTACAACACACATGACCATCTAGATTTCAAGAACGGATCACATATTTTCAAAGTTCTCTAAAGCTATTTTATTATTCACTTTTTTCCTTTTAGTTTTCTTGTTCAGCTTCCTGTTTGCTATTTTATTCTTTGTGTCCCCTATGGAAACAACAGTACTGAACAATCACCACTGATTGTTTCGAGAAATTCCCTGAAGAAAAAAAAATCGAAATAAGCAATCTGAGTCAGTGCAAAGAACACAAGACCTGTGAGTGATATTTCTCAGCATTGAGGGAACTTCAAATCATTGCTGTCTTCTCCAATGGCTGCCAGAATTGTGGTTTTCACACTTGCCTTGATTGTGCAGCTGCTACTTTTCAAAGTATCCTCTGCATTCTGTTCACTTACTATCGAAAGTTCTTGGAGTTTTACAGATCTGTTATCTTACTCTAACTACCACATTTTATTTATGAGGAAACTGAAGGTCAGAGGTTGTAACTCGCTTGTCCACAGTAACAAAGCTAGCTGCATAGTTAATAGAGAACTTCATTTCAGTGCTCTTTCTAAAGTTCTAAGATGACAAGGAGTTGCTGGATACAGCCAAAACACCCATATCATATTCTTTTTTCTGTCTATCCAGTTGCTCCACAAATAGTGGGTTTTTTTCCCCAAATGTTCTCACATTCACTCTTTTTTTTGCTCCTGTCTACAGTGAATTGGAAAAAGTTTCAAGAGAAAAAGCAAAACATTTGAGCGATATTTATTTCTGACATAAGAGTCATGAGATCTTAAGAGGTAGCATATTGATATATTTTTAAGCAAATGTCGTGGATCATTACAGCACCTTCTGAGAGCCAAGCTTGCAAATGATTCTCCATAGTTAATGGAAAGAAATAAAAGCTTTAAGGAGATCAGACTTTCTGTTAGAGTGCCATGAGAGATAAAAGTTACTAAAAAGGAGGAAGAAAGGGTCTGGCTCTTCCCCCTCTTCAGAGGAATGGTGACTACAAAAATTGGCTAAGAAAAGGAAGAAAACAGGCCTGTATAACCACTTCTGACATCACCATCACCAAAAACATCACGTGACCCCCACCATCACCCCACAAGCATGACTTAGAAAATTGACTGCAATATATTTCAATAATATCTAGCAGTTTCAGAACATTAAAAGGAGATCCAAGGAAGAGTTAACTATCCCTAGATATTTTCAAGGGAAAAATAGCAAGAAGTTAAAGAAGTGAGAAAGTAAAGTCATTATGCTATGTGCTTCTCAGATATTATAATATTCATCATTATGATTTTAGCAATGAGAAAATTTAGGTTCAGCAAGATCAAGTAAAAATTCTACACTGTTTTCCAAAAGTATTATAAATTTCTTTTTTTGGTGGGGGCTAACTGGGGATTGAACCCAGGGGCGCTGAACCACTGAGCCACATTCCAGTCCTTTTTTGTATCTTATTCTGAGAGAGGGTCTCCCTGAGTTGCTTAGGGCCTTGCTACATTGCTAAGGCTGGCTTCAAACTCATAACCTCCTGCCGCATTCTCCCAAGTTACTGGAATTACAGGCATGCACCACTGCACCCAGCAGTATTATAAATTTCAGATGAAATTTGACAATATGGGTTAAAGGGCTTACAATTATTTATACCTGTCGGGGTTTAGCCTCGGGCATAGTCAAGATGGCGCCTGGCGCTGGGCCAAAAGCGGCTAGCTATACAGTAAACAACCAGCAAATTCTGATGAGTGGCTAATTGATTAGAGCATGCCTCCCTCGTGTAACTGTTCTATGCCTGCAGCTGTCCGCGCGTTTACCTCGTGTACTCTCCCCTGATTGGTTGAAGTGTATATAAGCTTGGCGTCTTCCTGGGGGAGGGGGTTATGCAGAAGAGAGTGCAAGAGAGAGGTGGAAGGCGGTCGCAGAAGCAGGCGTGAAGCAGGCGTGAGCCGAGCGGGAGAAGCGGAGCGGCAGAAGCAGGCGTGAGCCGAGCGGGAGAAGCGGAGCGGCAGAAGCAGGCGTGAGCCGAGCGGGAGAAGCGGAGCGGCCGAAGCAGGCGTGAGCCGAGCAGGAGAAGCGGAGCGACCGGAGCAGGCGAGAGTTAAGCAGAGGGAAAGAGAGCGAGAGAAAGAAAAGAGAGAAGGGGATAGAAAAGAGGGACAGAAAGGAAGGAAAGGAAGGAAGACCGTGCACAATAAACTTCCAAAGCTTCAGACGTATGTCGTGTCTTTCTGCGGCCAGAAAGGGACGCGGTGGGACGCGATAGCTGGTGCCGAAACCCGGGAGCCCGGGTACATCCAAGGTAAGTATTAAGTAAGTATAAAAGATTAATAGGCTTTAAGCCCGGTAACAGAGAAAAATTAATAGGCTTTAAGCCCGGTAACAGAGAAAAATTCATAGGCTTTAAGCCCGGTAACAGAGAAAATTTAATAGGCTTTAAGCCCGGTAACAGAGAAAAATTAATAGGCTTTAAGCCCGGTAACAGAGAAAAATTAATAGGCTTTAAGCCCGGTAACAGAGAAAAATTAATAGGCTTTAAGCCCGGTAACAGAGAAAAATTAATAGGCTTTAAGCCCGGTAACAGAGAAAAATTAATAGGCTTTAAGCCCGGTAACAGAGAGAGGTTAATAGGCTGAAAGCCCGGTAAAAGTTCACAGAAGGCAGACTCGTTGCCCGGAAAAATTAGTTAGTTTCAATTTATGAAGGGGTACCAAATTGTGTGTGTGGTGTGTGTACTTTTCGTGTTGTTTGTGTGGTTCATCTGGGTGATTGGGTTAGCTCTTAGCAGTGTTAGAATTTCACCATGGGAAACAGCAGCAGTCTCAGCGGGAAAAAGGAGGAGGGGTAACCTGAAGAAAAGAAAAAAAAAAAAGGTGTCCGTTTTAAACTTAACTAACATTTTCTAGGATTCTTCGTTTGTTTTGTTTTTCTTTAATGCTGTATTTTTGAGCTCCTAATTTTGATCCTGCATACCTAGGTTAATGATTTTTTCTTCTTTTTGATCAGTTCTATTTTTTATTCAACTGAAGTTTTTGAACAGCTGTTTCATTGCAATGAACATTTACCTATAAAGTTACAAGGCCTTTGATTTTGTGTTATGTGTTGTGCTGTCTAATGTCATGTTTTGTCAAAACTGAGCGCTCTTAAAATAAAATTTAAAAATGGATCCAAATATTTTATTCACGTGATTTAAAAAGGTTCAATTTAAATTGGGTAAACTAATAAAAGTAAAATAGTCTTTAAAAATAACTCACAACTCTCTAGGTGGTTAAGCTAATAAATATTGATGTTAATAATATGTCTAATATCAATTGCTTCTAGGTCTTTTCTTCAACAGGAAAGAGGCAGCAGATCCTGTTCAGGACACTTGTCTGATATCTTGGTTTTTATAAAATAAATAAATTGGAGTTAACATGTAGGGGATTACTCAAATGTGTTTGCAGAGACGTCTAGTTAATTTACAAAGTTGAAATGCTAATTGTTAAATAACATCAAGTACTTTTAACTCCTTAAATTACATGGGGTAACATACTTAAACATTATTGGTGTTTTCATAGGTTGGTAAATAAAAGGGTTTAAACTTGCTTTGTGTCATCACTAAACTAAAAACAAGGTTATTAAGAGTTATGTCCTAACAAGTGGAATTCTATATACTAAGGGTCCGAGGGTCTGTTTGTATCTTCCCACAGGATCAACAGACTCCAGTCTGGATTCCAGAAAGGCTGACCAGAGTTTTACAACATGCAAGTGATGCTGCTCCTCCTCGCAATGATGATCCTTCCTTCTCTTAATTTTCACCAATCCCTCTACAGGTCTGCCAGCCCAACTCGTGATTCCTAGACAAGAATACACTGATCTCTAGCCTTTTTCTTTTTTGCTTTAACAGGAGGAACCTTTGCACTTTACTATTGGAATCATGCTGATCAGACCCAGAGTAGGACAACTTGTTCTGCTGACCTTAACTATACCAGAAATATTACCTTTCCTCCCATGCCAGCTTGTGTATTTCTTCTCTTCATGTTTCTGCTAACTAACACTACTAATATCTCTCACAGTGCTGGATTCTGATGCGCATTCCTACTTTCCTACCAGTCCCAGTTTCTGTTGCAGATACAGAATTGCCAGTGCTATTATCAAGAAACAGAAGAGGCTTTGGCATTGCAGCAGCCGTGATCACTGCCATTGCAGTCTCTACAACAGCAGCAATGACACAACCATACAGTAACAATAATCATTTGGCCGAAAATACAGCTGCAGCCTTACAGATCATAGAGACTCTGAACCAACATCTAACAGCAGGTTTACTTTTTGCAAATTGGAGAATGGACTTGCTACAACAACAAGTGGATACCTTGCAAGAACTTTTGGGACTGGGATGTATTTACTTTTAAGAGCTGTTTGTGTTATCCGTATTGTATTTCAGCACCGCGGCTGGGTTACCTAGAAAAATTGTCGGTCTATTTTGTTAATGTTTATAGATTTGTCAAACAGTGGGCAGGCTTAGGAGCTAGGATAGTATTCCTCTGCCTTGGCCTCCTTCTCTCCATTTGTTTTGGCATGCATCTACGAGCTAGCCGATAGAAAGATCAAATTATCTTCCATCAGGCCATGACTGCCCTAAAGGCTGACAGCCCCCCATTAGTGTGGCTCTTGATGCTGGATCGGTAGTCAAGGACGGGTAATGGAGGAGGTGGCTGTGTACCGACCTAAGACAGGAGCTGCAGCATGCTCTGCAGACTCTGATGACGGGTAAGGACATATGCTGACCACTCAACCTAAGACAGACACGGTCCCGAGCCTTAGTTTAATAATAAAGAAGGGGGATCTGTCGGGGTTTAGCCTCGGGCATAGTCAAGATGGCGCCTGGCGCTGGGCCAAAAGCGGCTAGCTATATAGTAAACAACCAGCAAATTCTGATGAGTGGCTAATTGATTAGAGCATGCCTCCCTCGTGTAACTGTTCTATGCCTGCAGCTGTCCGCGCGTTTACCTCGTGTACTCTCCCCTGATTGGTTGAAGTGTATATAAGCTTGGCGTCTTCCTGGGGGAGGGGGTTATGCAGAAGAGAGTGCAAGAGAGAGGTGGAAGGCGGTCGCAGAAGCAGGCGTGAAGCAGGCGTGAGCCGAGCGGGAGAAGCGGAGCGGCAGAAGCAGGCGTGAGCCGAGCGGGAGAAGCGGAGCGGCAGAAGCAGGCGTGAGCCGAGCGGGAGAAGCGGAGCGGCCGAAGCAGGCGTGAGCCGAGCGGGAGAAGCGGAGCGACCGGAGCAGGCGAGAGTTAAGCAGAGGGAAAGAGAGCGAGAGAAAGAAAAGAGAGAAGGGGATAGAAAAGAGGGACAGAAAGGAAGGAAAGGAAGGAAGACCGTGCACAATAAACTTCCAAAGCTTCAGACGTATGTCGTGTCTTTCTGCGGCCAGAAAGGGACGCGGTGGGACGCGATAATACCTTTTAACCTAATAAGTTCATTTCTGGGAAGCCATGCCTATAAAATAATTTTGAATACAGGAGGATGAACTTTTATGTCCAAGGTAGGCATTTAACATTATTAATGCTAATGAATAATTAAAAACAAATAAAATATCCAATGATTGAGTACCTCCACTTAATGGACTACTATTATAGCCATTAAGAAGGATATTACACAACATTTTATGAACAAAGCAAAATGCCTATGATGTCACACTGTACAAAAAAAGAATACAAAATTTGTATATAAAAATTATACATATGATTACAACAATGTACATAAAATTATGCTTAGAAAAAAAAGGTCAAGAAGGGAATATATCAAAATAATTATGGTTCTTTATGGAAAGCATATATATGTAAACTCTGGAGTCTAGATGAATTGATTTAAAATCCCACTTAAGCAACTGATTAGCCACGTGATCCTGGACAAGTTTCTTAATCACATGGCCTGAGTTTACCTTCTTAGAATTGCACTCAGGATTAAGTAATGTATGCAAAGCATTTTGCACATTGGAGTCACTCAGAAAATGACAGCTATTACTATACATTTTTCTATTTCCATATTTTATAATACAGTGTGTTTATATTATAATGCAAAGATACTAATAAACTTAACTTTTAATTTAAAAAAAAAACATTCCAAAGCTCATATGGCTAATAAATGTACAGGCCAGAGTTTGAATCCAGGTGCAGCCAAATCCAAGACAATGTGTCTAACTCTTAACATCTCCCCAGGAGAAAAAGTGAACTAAAGTGTTCAAAATATCATTACCACGGATATATGATAGCATCAGGGACAGAGTTTAGCAGGATTATGAGAATCAGCAACACCTTTAATGGGGAAGAGTAAATGGCAGACAGGAATGACACCTGGGCCTTTTGAATGATTCTCCTAAGAAACTGATTTCACTTATTCTTGAAGTCAACACTCAGGAGTGCTTTGGGATAATTTCATACCACTTGATAGGCCCTGGCTGGCACCTAACCAGTAGTCTCCAGATCAGTCAGATAGGAAGCATGGCAGGATGGTATAAAAAGTCCATAAGAGTAAAGGAGGGTGTAAGACTTATGCCAAGCATTCTCCTCACTCAACATAACTGCATTCCTGGCTTACAGGGTTCCCAACCTTATAAATGAATAAGGTAAGGTATACCTTCCTGACAGGTCCACAAACCTTATGATATTTGGGGACTTCAAGAAGATTGGAATTTACCTAAATTTATAGGTAGTACAGTTGAAATCTGATGGGGAATTCCTGGTTTGGCTTCCTAGCCTCAAATTTTTTTTTTCAAAGCTCAATCTGAGATTCCTTATGAAAACTGCCAGTAACGCAAACTTAAGAAGACCCATAAGATAAATTACCATTCTTGTTATAACTATGTAAATAATCATGCCAAATGTAATGAGACCAACCTTATTTTACTTTTACCTAAAAAGAACCAATGAAAAATTAAATTAAATTAAAAAAATAATCCCTCTAAAGAGAGGGATTTGTGTTTTTTTTTTAAACTGGGAAAAATGGATTATCAGATTTTCCACCTGTTCTTTGTTGTTTAACTATTTCCACCATGCTGTTAATTGTGAGCAATGGATGAGCACATAATCTCTGTCTTCTCTGACTAAAATTTAATTGAGTTCCTCTACTTCCCTATTACAATACCAGTTTGGATATTTACCTGTAAATTGAACTAGATCCTGTTACCCTCCCCAAATTGAGCATGCTTACTAAATTTTAAATTCTTTCCATTTCCTTTAATATCTGGCTATAATCCTCCAAGATGACACTCCCAATTTCCCTCATCCCATAAGACTTCAATTCATGTGGAATTAAAACCTAACTGACCAGACTCCCAGAGGGACTCCTGTTTGCCTCACATGGTCTCTTTCCTTCAAAATTTGAAAAATCCCTGTGAACTGAAGCCCAAAAACTTGACATAAACCTTCAAGGTCCTGCCACCACAGCACACCATGCACTGAGCTAGAATTATTCCCAGAAAAAACCGTTGCCTAGACTAAGGGAGTCTGGCAAAATCTTCCATTCATACATGCATTTATATAAGAAAAAGCCCAGAATGTGCCCAATGTCACTAAGAACACTGACATCTCTGCTCCATAAGTGGTGCTGAACGACCAAAAGATTTCTCTCCGCCACCTCATGGAAATCATTGAACCTTCAGGATTCAACTCCTGGTTCTTCAAAACAAAGTTTTATATCAATATTTCTCATTTTCATTTTAACGATACCTCTTTTAAGATGCCTGATCACTGGGCCCATAAAACAACTAAACGTAGCCATCTCTTTCAACTGGTTTTACAGGTACAATATCAAAAGAAGTCCTAGAGGAGACTATCTTCTCATCCCTGGTTTAGTCCAATCAAGTTTATGATCTACTATGGGTTGTTGAGCAATCAAAAACATTCATGTTGAACAAAATTTGGTGGAGGGGGACTGACAATGTGAAACGTTATGCTCTCAGTTCCCAGAAAGTAGTAATGGCAGGCTAATGGAACATTCTACCTGACCTTAATCTGTTTGGTCCACAAAGGAGTTTCTTCAAACATGTTAGGATAGATAGAGTGGAATGTAATTTACAGTTCATTTAGAAATATTGATTTTAAACAAACAACCTGATAAACCCAATGAGTCCCACCTTCTAGGGAAGGTGTAGCAACCTATTTGCAAAGAAGGAATATGCTTGCTACCAGGATTTACCTGGTAGACATCCTGCACTGAAGATGACAAGACTGAAACTTGGGGTTAAAATATGAGGATCTCCAATGAAACACCCAAATAATCCCCACAATGTGTAAGGTTAAGGGAATCTGCCTCCATTCTCCTTCCTGATCTCTTCCCATCTGTGTATTGCTCCCTATGATGTTCAGAATAAACCCCAAGTTTTCATCAGGTATCTCAGGCCCTTCACCATCTAATCCAGGTCAAAAACCCACTGACGGATCCAAGATGGCGGCCTAGAGGGAGACTGCACCCCCAGTCGCTCCAGAACCCAGGAGTTAAGAAGGGGAGGCATTGAGAGACTCGGACTGAAGTGGAGCCACGGGTGAGTCTGCCCACTGGGTAAAGCTCGGCCCGGGTGGCAGGCCCAGAGAGAGGTTGCTTATCGGAGCCGGGCAGGGCAGCTAGAGTCATCCACAGGCAGTCCTGCGCACTCCGGCGGTGGGCCCCGCCCACACAGCCAGCTTCTCCAGGTTCTCGGAACGGAACTGGCCCGCTAGTGAGAGCCTTTCTGAACAGAGCAGGCTCCGAGTCCCGGAGCCGCTACAGTGCAGTGTACTCCTGCAAAGAACCAGCGGAGAGCCTCGATCTGCAATCAGCCTCAGGGATAAGGGCAGGGCAGCCGGAGACCTCTTCAGGCGGCTCTGCCCACTCCGGCTGCGGGCTCTCTTCACGGGGCGATCCAAGATGGCGGCCTAGAGGGAGACTGCACCCCCATTCGCTCCAGAACCCAGGAGTTAAGAAGGGGAGGCATTGAGAGACTCGGACTGAAGTGGAGCCATGGGTGAGTCTGCCCACTGGGTAAAGTTTGGCCCGGGTGGCAGGCCCAGATAGAGGTGGCTTATCGGAGCCGGGCAGGGCAGCTAGAGTCATCCACAGGCAGCCCTGTGCACTCCGGCGGTGGGCCCCGCCCACACAGCCAGCTTCTCCAGGTTCTCGGAATGGAACTGGCCCGCTAGTGAAGAGCCTTTCTGAACAGAGCAGGCTCCGAGTCCCGGAGCCGCTGCAGTGCAGTGTACTCCTGCAAAGAACCAGCGGAGAGCCTCGATCTGCAATCAGCCTCAGGGATAAGGGCAGGGCAGCCGGAGACCTCTTCAGGCGGCTCTGCCCACTCCGGCTGCGGGCTCTCTTCACGGGGAGATCCAAGATGGCGGCCTAGAGGGAGACTGCACCCCTGGTCGCTCCAGAACCCAGGAGATAAGAGGGGGAGGCATAGAGAGACTCGGACTGAAATAGAGCCACGGGTGAGTCTGCCCACTGGGTAAAGCTCAGCCCGGGTGGGAGGCCCAGATAGAAGTGGCTTAGCAGAGCCGGGCAGGGCAGCTTGAGTCTTCCCAAGGTAGTCTTCCACACTCCGGCAGTGGGCTCTTCCCACACGGCCAGCTGCACGGTGCAGGCCCACAGTGAGAGCATTTCCGCACAGAGCCAGTTCCAAAACGTGGAACCAGTAGGGGGCTAGGGGCAGTATTCTTTGAATGAGCTGCTTTATCAGATTCCTCCAAGACATCAGGCTACTCAAGGCTGGGAGGTGATACACTGGAAATCTACTGGGACACTATAAGCCAATAGTGGAAAACTGCAATATCTCAGGGTCCCACTGACAACTGACCATTATGAGAAAACAAGGGAAGAAAATGTCCCAAACAAACCTAGATACTACATCAATAAAACCCAATGACAGCACAGCAGAAGAAATGTCAGAAAGGGAGTTCAGAATGTACGTAATTAAAACGATCAGGGAAGCTAATGAGGAGATGAAAGAGCAAATGCAGGCATTGAAGGAGGAGATGAAAGAGCAAATGCAGGCATTAAATGATCGCACCAATCAACAGTTAAAAGACCAAATACGGGAAGCAAGAGATCATTTCAATAAAGAGTTAGAGATACTGAAAAAAAACAAACTGAAATCCTTGAAATGAAGGAAACAATAAACCAAGTTAAAAACTCCATAGAAAGCATAACCAATAGGATAGAACACCTGGAAGACAGAACCTCAGACAATGAAGACAAAATATTTAACCTTGAAAACAAAGTTGAACAAACAGAGAAGATGGTAAGAAATCATGAACAGAATCTCCAAGAACTATGGGATATCATGAAAAGGCCAAATTTGAGAATTATTGGGATTGAGGAAGGCTTAGAGAAACAAACCAAAGGAATGAACAATCTATTCAATGAAATAATAACAGAAAATTTCCCAAATCTGAAGAATGAAATGGAAAACCAAGTACAAGAGGCTTATAGAACTCCAAACATACAAAATTACAACAGACCCACACCAACGCACATTATTATGAAAATACCTAACATACAAAATACAAAATAAAGACAGAATTTTAAAGGCCGCGAGAGAAAAGAATCAAATTACATTCAGAGGGAAACCAATAAGAATATCAGCAGATTTTTCAATCCAGACCCTAAAAGCTAGAAGGGCCTGGAACAACATATACCAAGCCCTGAAAGAAAATGGATGCCAACCAAGAATCTTATACCCAGCAAAACTTACCTTCAAATTTGATGATGAAATCAGATCCTTCCATGATAAACAAAAGCTAAAGGAATTTACAAAAAGAAAGCCAGCATTACAGAACATTCTCAGCAAAATATTCCATGAGGAAGAGATGAAAAACAACGATGCAAATCAGCAACAGGAGGCGCTAGCCTAAAGGAATAGCCAAATAAAGGAGAAACCAAATCATGTCAAAAACAAATATGAGTCAATTGACTGGGAATACAAATCATATCACAATAATAACCCTGAATGTTAATGGCCTGAATTCATCAATCAAAAGACACAGACTGGCAGATTGGATTAAAAAGAAAAATCCAACAATATGCTGCCTGCAAGAGACTCATCTCATAGAAAGAGACACCCATAGACTAAAGGTGAAAGGATGGGGACAAACATACCATGCACACGGACACAGCAAAAAAGCTGGAGTATCCATCCTCATCTCAGATAATGTGGACTTCAAACCAAAACTAGTCAGAAGGGATAAAGAAGGACATTACATGCTGCTTAAGGGAAGCATAAATCAGCAAGACATAACAATCATAAATATCTATGCCCCGAACAGTGGCTCATCCACGTACGTCAAACAAATCCTTCTCAATTCCAGAAATCAAATAGACCACAACACAATAATACTAGGCGATTTTAACACACCTCTCTCACCACTGGATAGATCGTCCAAACAAAAATTGAATAAAGAAACTATAGATCTCAACAACACAATCAGCAATTTAGATTTAACGGACATATATAGAATATACCATCCAACAAAGAATGAATACACTTTCTTCTCAGCAGCACATGGATCCTTCTCTAAAATAGACCATATTTTATGCCACAAAGCTACTGTTAGTAAATACAAGAAGATAGAGATACTACCTTGTACTCTATCAGATCATAATGGATTGAAATTAGAAATAAATGACAGAATAAAAAACAGAAACTTCTCCAATACCTGGAGACTAAATAATACACTATTATATGATGAATGGATAACAGAAGACATCAGGAGGGAAATAAAAAAATTCTTAGAAGTAAACGAGAACAAAGACACATCATATCAAAATCTCTGGGACACTATGAAAGCAGTACTTAGAGGAAGATTTATTTCATGAGGTGCATTCAAAAAAAGAAGTAGAAATCAACAAATAAACGACTTAACACTACAGCTCAAAGCACTAGAAAAAGAAGAGCAGATCAATACCAAAAGTAGTAGAAGACAGGAAATAGTTAAAATCAGAGCCGAAATCAACGAAATCGAAACAAAAGAAACAATCGGAAAAATTAATAAAATAAATAGTTGGTTCTTTGAAAAAATAAATAAAATTGATAAACCCTTAGCCACACTAACAAAGAGAAAGAGGGAGAAAACTCAAATTACTAAAATTCGGAATGAACAAGGAAACATCACAACAGACACGAGTGAAATACAAAACATAATTAGAAGCTATTTTGAAAATCTATACTCCAACAAAACAGAAAACCTTGAAGACATCAACAAATTTCTAGAGACATATGAACTACCTAAACTGAACGAGGAGGACATACGCAACTTAAATAAACCAATTTCAAACAATGAAATAGAAGAGGTCATCAAAAGCCTACCAACAAAGAAAAGTCCAGGACCAGATGGGTTCTCAGCCGAGTTCTACAAAACCTTTAAAGAAGAGATCATTCCAATACTCCTCAAACTATTCCATGAAATAGAAGAGGAGGGAACCCTACCAAACTCGTTCTATGAAGCCAATATCACCCTGATACCTAAACCAGACAGAGACACATCAAGGAAAGAAATTTCAGACCAATATCCTTAATGAACATCGATGCAAAAATTCTCAACAAAATTTTAGCAAATCGCATACAAATATATATTAAAAAGATAGTGCACCACGATCAAGTGGGTTTTATCCCAGGGATGCAAGGTTGGTTCAACATTCGGAAATCAATAAATGTCATTCACCATATCAACAGACTTAAAGTTAAGAATCACATGATTATTTCAATAGATGCAGAAAAAGCATTTGATAAAATACAGCATCCCTTCATGCTCAAAACACTAGAAAAAATTGGGGTAGTGGGAACATTCCTAAACATTATAAAGGCCATCTACGCTAAGCCCATGGCTAATATCATTCTAAATGGTGAAAAACTGAAAGCGTTCCCCCTAAAAACTGGAACAAGGCAGGGATGCCCTCTTTCACCGCTTCTATTCAACATCGTCCTTGAGACTCTAGACAGAGCAATCAGACAAACCAAAGAAATTAAAGGGATACGAATAGGAAAAGAAGAACTCAAACTATCCCTGTTCGCTGATGACATGATTATATATTTAGAGGAACCTGGAAATTCCACCAGAAAACTTTTAGAACTCATAAGTGAATTCAGTAAAGTAGCAGGTTACAAGATCAATGCTCATAAATCCAATGCATTTTTATACATAAGTGATGAATCTTCAGAAAGAGAAATTAAGAAAACTACCCCATTCACAATAGCATCGAAAAAAATAAAATACTTGGGAATCAATCTCACAAAAGAGGTGAAAGACCTCTACAATGAGAACTACAGAACACTAAAGAAAGAAATTCAAGAAAACCTTAGAAGATGGAAAGATCTCCCATGTTCCTGGATAGGCAGAATTAATATCGTCAAAATGGCTATACTACCTAAAGTTCTATACAGATTCAATGCAATTCCAATTAAAATCCCAATGATGTACCTCACAGAAATAGAGCAAGCAATTATGAAATTCATCTGGAAGAATAAAAAACCTAGAATAGCTAAAGCAATCCTCAGTAGCAAGAGCGAAGCAGGGGGTATGGCAATACCAGATCTTCAACTCTACTACAAAGCAATAGTAACAAAAACGGCATGGTATTGGTACCAAAATAGACAGGTAGATCAATGGTACAGAATAGAGGACATGGACACAAACACAAATAAATACAATTTTCTCATACTAGACAAAGGTTCCAACAATATGCAATGGAGAAAAGATAGCCTCTTCAACAAATGGTGCTGGGAAAACTGGAAAACTATATGCAATAGAATGAAACTAAACCCCTATCTCTCACCCTACACAAAACTCAACTCAAAATGGATCAAGGACCTCGGAATCAGATCAGAGACCCTGCATCTTATAGAAGAAAAAGTAGGTCCAAATCTTCAACTTGTTGGCTCAGGATCAGATTTCCTTAACAGGACTCCCATAGCACAAGAAATAAAAGCAAGAATAAACAACTGGGATAGATTCAAACTAAAAAGCTTTCTCTCAGCAAAGGAAACTATCAGAAATGTGAAGAGAGAGCCTACAGAGTGGGAGAATATCTTTGCCAACCATACCTCAGATAGAGTGCTAATTTCCAGAATCTATAAAGAACTCAAAAACTCTACACGAAGAATACAAATAATCCAATCATCAAATGGGCTAAGGAAATGAACAGACACTTCACAGAAGAAGATGTACAAGTAATCACCAGATATATGAAAAAATGTTCAACATCCCTAGTAATAAGGGAAATGCAAATCAAAACTACCCTAAGATTTCATCTCACCCCAATTAGAATGGCGATTATCAAGAATACAAGCAACAATAGGTGTTGGCGAGGATGTGGTGAAAAAGGAACACTCATACATTGCTGGTGGGGTTGCAAATTAGTGCAACCACTCTGGAAAGCAGTGTGGAGATTCCTCAGAAAGCTTGGAATGGAAACACCATTTGACCCAGCTATCCCACTCCTTGGCCTATACCCAAAGGACTTAAAATCAGCATACTACAGAGATACAGCCACATCAATGTTCATTGCTGCTCAATTCACCATAGCCAGATTGTGGAACCAACCTAGATGCCCTTCAGTTGATGAATGGATAAAGAAACTGTGGCATATTTATACAATGGAATATTACTCCGCAATGAAGAATGATAAAATTATGGCATTTGTAGGCAAATGGTCGAAATTGGAGAATATCATGCTAAGTGAGATAAGCCAATCTCAAAAAACTAAAGGACGAATGATCTCGCTGATAAGCGGATGAGGACGTATAATGGGGGGTGGGACGGGCTAGCATTAGGTTTAGGGTTAGGTTTAGAGTTAGGCTAAGGAGAGCAGTAAGAATGAAGGAAAGAAGGACTGTGTAGAGGGAAAAGAGGGGTGGGAGGGGTGGGGGGGAGGGGAAA
Source organism: Sciurus carolinensis (assembly GCF_902686445.1). Taxonomy (NCBI): domain Eukaryota; kingdom Metazoa; phylum Chordata; class Mammalia; order Rodentia; family Sciuridae; genus Sciurus; species Sciurus carolinensis. Next base: position 51,774,793 of record NC_062232.1, read on the forward strand.
AATATAATAAACATCATTACCCTATGTAAACGTAAAAAAATAAAAAAAAAAATTATAAGCACAAAAAAAAAAAAAAAACCCACTGACTATATTTGGCCCACATGTATATTTTGTCAGTCTGAACAGTATTTTAAATTTTGTGTAATTGCTAATACTTAAAAAGAGATGCTATGCATACAATTTCTGGACATTTCCTTCTGGCAAACAAATCTGACACTCTGACTATTCTGGGTTCAAATTTCAGATGACAATAATCACTGGAATCCATTTGAGGATACTGCTTTTAGCTGGAACTTGTCCTTTTCTGTGTGCCATAAGCCTCATCCCCAATATTGTCATTGAAAGAGATTAACAATTACCATTCTCGATCTAGCCTCCTTTGCTTATTTTCATCACCTGTTGAGAATCTATCCCCTGCATATCTCTGTTATCACTGAATCCTGTCCACTTTTTCCAGTCATATTCAATTTGCTTCTAGATTCAAGAAAGATAAACTGACTCTGTGAGATAAGCCAATCCCAAAAATCCCGAATGATCTCTCTGATAAGCAGATGATGATACATAACAGGGGTGGGAGGGAGCTAAGAATGGAGGAAGGATGGATTGTATAGAGGAAAAAGAGGGGAGGGGAGAGAGTGGGGGAAGGAAACAGAACGTGACAAACATCATTACCCTATGTACATGTATGATTACACAAATGGTGCAAATCTACTTCGTGTACAACTAGAGAAACAACAGTTGTACCCCATTTGTGTACAATGAATCAAAATTTAAAAGAGATAATCTCATTCTGTTTTCTCTGCCTGTCTTATCCAAAATCTCATTCATTCTTCAGAAATTTAACATAGGTCACGACCACGAGAGAGGTGAAGCAAAACAGGCACCTAGGTTGCAAAATTTAAGGAAGCATATTCACTCTCAGGTGTCAGTCTGCACTTATATAAACCTGAGAATAACTGCCTCCTTAAATCAGAGCTTTGACCACCTGTTTTGCCTCACCCTAGCTCTGCAACTGACACTGATAAAACTTCTCTAAGAAGGCCTCCATGTTTATTCTCCCCACCACTTCCCCACCAACACACACACATCCCAATCTGGATTAGGGGCTACCATGTGCTTACCTCTACCAAAGTACTTATCCCATTGTATTGCAACTGTCTGGTCATCAACCTCCTTCAATAGACCATGAGATCCTCTGAGGGCAGGGAGGTTTGTTCCATGTCTCTGACTCCCTGGTCTATGGAACTTATTGGACACTCTCTATTGACTAATGAACAATACCTATCTGTGATCCTTAGAATAGAGGAAGGAGAGTCTCTTAAGTCTATGTGGGAAACATTCTTCTTTCTTGCTCCTATAACCATGATGATATAAAAAGTCATCTGTCTAAAGTTCATCCTAAAACTTACCATAATGGAAGTTCTATGAGGACAGGATATTTGACTATAAAAACCTGTCAATAAAAAATTGTAGAATTAAGCCAAACTCAGTAACTTTGTGAGGCCCTAAGTGACTCAGTGAGTCCCTGTCTCAAAATAAAATGTAAAAATATAAAAATGGCTGGGGATGTGGCTCAATGGTTAAGCATCCCTGGACTCAATCCCTGGTACCCCAAAAATTGTTCGATTGATGAATTGGGCTTTAGAATACACAGATTTTAGTAGTAAATCTGTCACTATCTAGCTGTGTAAGACATTCAATAATTATTTCCCTACCTCTGAGTCTTTGTTTCCCCATAGTAAAATGAGAGTGAACTAGCTCAATATTTCTCTCTCTAACTCTCTTAATATCTCTCTCTCTAACTTGGGTAAAACATGTTTGGCACACACTCTAAAAGTTACCAGCTTCTTTTATTTTTTAACCTGTAAATTCCATTGTTGAAGCAAATTTGTACATGGGAGCCCAACACAAACAGCTACTTAATTTGAGCTTGGGTGGATGGAAGACACTGAGGATCCAAGGAGCACAGTTTCAAAGGGCCTGAAAACTGTCCTGGGGTTCCATAATAATTCATTTGGTATAAGATAGGTCCTGAGACTCTGGATAAATAAGATTTCTAGGAGATTCTGATCTGAAATTATATTAGAAATAACTGAACTAGATACTCTCTAAGTTCCCTGCCAGCACTGACATTTTATGCTTCTACACTTTCCTTTGGCAGCTAATTTGGGAAGTATGATTTCAAAACATTACCTTTGCCCATAAATTGACTTCTACTACGTTTCTAGAAGAGTCAATAACAACTACGAGTTACTGAGTACCAACTTAATGCCAGACACTAAGCTAAATGCTTTACATATACTCCCTGATATATATACATTCTTTGATTCACACCTCACAACCTTTTAAGGTAGATTATGCTCCCCAATTCATGGATGAGAATAACAAGCTCAATGCGAACAAGTAACATGGCCAAGATCCCACTGCCAGTGAATAAAACTCAAATCTGCTTTAGCAGACTCCATAAACATCTGAGATAGATTTTCTTTGGCTTCTAAGTCACAGAGGTCAAGAAAAAGCCAGACAATGCCAAGTAAAAGCATAGCTATCTTGATTTTAAAAAGTGACAAATATGTAGTGAGACACCATCTCCCACTTGTTCTTGCTCTACACAGACTGTTCAGGACAGATAGTAGAGCTGATCAATAAGGGAAGGAACTCTTCAGAGAAGCCTTAGGCTTTCCCACATGTGCTCTAGAATAACTGCCATCTCCCCTAGGTTCTGCAATGGGGTTCATACAACTGAGCTACCTCTTAGAGCCGTCATGAAAAAATCCATTATGCACAGGCCCTCTGCACATATAATGTGAAATCTAAAAACCCAACCCAATATTCCATCCTAACTATACTTTTTAAGAATTTTTCCAGTGAAACAGAAGATGTACTGACTCAAGGCCAGTAATGTTGGCAACTGAAGGGCTGGCACACTCTGCTGTCTCTGCTTCCAGAGCAACTGTTCTGTCCCAACAATAGCTGCCCAGTAGGGCCCCCAAGATTTCTTCTCAAAGCCTCCAAAGAGCCTCAGCCTCAGCTGTTGGAGCACTGGCTCTTCCTCTCAGTCCCACCACAAATCCCAGCTTTCAAAATGATAAATTCAACAAGGATAATGACCATAATAGGCCAATGGATTTTCAAAATCTCTCTTCAGTTCCCATTAATAAAGTCAGTTCGTTAGAGTAATGGACAGATGATAATTAGGAGTTCCTGAAATTGGCAGGCAAATGAAGAGTGAGTTAAAGGGTTATTGTAAGTCATACATCAAGAGGCAAAGATGTCACAGCCAACAGCTCTCATGGAGCCCACAGACACCCACAGAAATCTAGCAGTGCCAGGGAGTCATTTCTATTTTTGTCTGTAAGTCACTATACTCAAGCTCACACACTCTTTCCAACATGGCATTAGTGACAACTGTATTGACATTCAGAGGGGTGACAGAGTTGAAGCACAAAGTTCAATATAAAGGATGACATGGGAAATGTTTCAGGCCTATTGCTTGGCCTTTGAGGCAAATGGGTACTTATTCAAAGTCAAAACATTCTAGCAGAAAAGGGAAGCATTTATGAAATTGCATGTACCATATATCTTAGATCCTAGAAGTCATCAACTGATAGGCAAAACAGAAGCTATTTTAAGAAAGAAATACAGGCTGGGGATGCAGTTCAGTGGTAGAGACATTGCCTAGGACATATAAGATCCTGGGTTCCAACACTAGCACTACAAAAAAATCAGATCTTACATTAACAGTAATGTTGAAATAGCTAACATTTACTTAGGCACTGTGCACACCTGGAATTGATTATCACATCCCCATTTATGGATGAGAAAAATTAATACTCAAAGAAGTGACATCGCTTGCCAAATATATGCAGCTAGTAATTTGCAGAGTTGCACTTCGAATTTGGGCTGTCTGACTTGAGAGCCCATGATCTGACATTTTTATAAGTCATACCCTTGAACTAGGATAGATTTACAGAAGCAGAATGAAATGGTATCAATCAGAAAATAATCCAAATACAAATAACTACCTCACTTAGCCACATTTATCCAAAATATTCAATAACCTTACTCTCATAAAAATATTTATTGCAATTCCAATTGGAAGAGTAAAAAAAAATTGAAATAAGCTAAATTTCCAAAAACAATGTATAACTCCTACAATAATACAATGCAAATGTATCCATTATTTATTCATTTAGCAAACATGAATTGAGCATCTACTATATACCAGGAACTCCTTTATGTGCTAGGGAAACAGGAGGGAATAGAACAACATCTTATTGGATATACCAGTACATCCAATAAGCTACTTCTGTGCAGGGATATCCTGTTATCATATTTTTATACTTTGTTATTAAAATCTACTACAATGATCATCTATTAATAATAATACATTTCTAGCCAGGTGCAGTGTTACATGCCTATATGCCTGTAATTCCGGCAACTCAGGAGGCTGAGGCAGGAAAATCCTGAGTTCATAAGCCAGCCTCAGCAACAGTGAGGTACTAAGCATCTCAGTGAGACCCTGTCTCTAAATAAAATACAAAATAGGGCTGGGGATGTGGCTCAGTGGTTGAGTGCCCCTGAGTTCAATCCCTGGTACTCCCTAATAATAATAATAATAATAATAATAATAATAATAATAATAATAAATTTCTATATTTTAGTTCTGGGGTTTATAAATATAACTATGTTGCTAACATTTTCTGATAATATTAGATCATTCATAATAGTTCAGTGGTTCAATGTTCTCATCTGGCAAATGCTCTAAACTAACCCTTTAACTGAAGGGTCAGCAAACTTTTCCTTAAACAGTCAGAAAGTAAACATTTTAGTCAGTAAGGGTCACTTAATCACTGTCACTACCACTCAATGCTGCTGTTGTACCATAAAAAAAAACACCCATAGATAATACTTAAAATAATGGTGGCTGTGTTCCAATAAAACTTGATTTACAAAAATAGGTGATGGACTTCATTTAGCCAAAGAGTCCCAATATGTGGACCCTTTATTTAACTTCATAGCAACTAAAGCAAACACAGAGTTTATTTTACTTCCACTGTTTAATTTCATCTTGGTAACATCTTTGAGAGAGATGTTGATAACGTTTTATAGAGGACAAGAATGAGACTCAGAGAGGGAAAAAATCTTCTCCAACATCACACAGCTAATGGAACAATTTGTTCCATCCAGTTCCCAAGGGAGATGCCAAACCTCCTTTTGGCTGAAAAATTGGACTTACATAAACACTAATTTTTAAGCTTTCCAGAAAAATTTGTTCATTAGAAGAACATTATTTCAAGGTCACTTTGGAAAATACACAAAACCACTCTTTACATCATCCACTATAAAAATATTTATTTTATTGCATTAGATGCTTTAAAGAAAAGTCCCCCTGCAGACCGAGTCAAGGGCTTCAGTGGAGGTTTATAAGATGTCTTGATTGTTGTTGTTGTTGTTGTTCCTTTTTTTTTTACTGGCAATTACTGAACCCAGGGGCACTTAACCATTGAGCCACATCCCCAGACATTTTTTACATTTTATTTAGAGACAGGGTTTCACTAAATTCTTGAGGTTGGCTTTGAATTCGAGATCTTCCTGCCTCAGCCTGCCTAGTGCTGGGATTATGGGTGTGTGCCACAGTGCACGCTCTCAATTGCTTGTGTTGGGGGAGAATCACTAACAGGGAATATTTCCTTATCTTTCATATGCAGCCTCCCAGGGACTTGACACTGGACCACAGGGAATGAAGAGGTGCAGGTGCTCAGTCTTCAAACCAAGGAAGCCACATAGTCTCAGGACTATCTCAAGAGCTACAGGGTCTCCAGGCACAGTGGCCCGTGCCTGTAATCCCAGCAGTTTGGGAGGCTGAGGCAGGAGGATCACAAACTCAAGGCCAGCTTCAGAAATTTAGCAAGGGCCTAAGCAACTTAACAAGACCCTGTGTTAAAATCAAAATAAAAAAGGACTGGTGATATGGCTTAGTGGTAAAGTATCTCTGGGTTCAATCCCTAGTACCAAAAAATAAAAGAGAGAGAGAGAGATGTGGCCATGTGGAACTGAAGACTCACCAATGTTAATCTCGTCGTCAGTCAGAGTGTCTCCAATGAAATCAAACTGAAAGGACTGCAGCGTCTGTGAGAATTTCTGAACAGCAGAGGAGTAATCTACAAAAGAAGGAAGACAGGAAAAATAGTCAACACTTTTACCCTTTAATTGCTTTTGTCATGTCTGTTAGAGCAGATAGAGAGCAAAGGGAAGTATTCTGGACAGGCAGCAACTTGCACTCAATGAAGTTAAACAAAAGATCATATTTTAACAATAAGTTAAAGAATAAGGGGAGGGAATGGCTTAGAAAAGTCCTTCCTAAAGTTATGGGACATGCTTCTATACTACACTCTGCTCTTCTCTGACCAGTTTTGCCCAAAGCCTGGAAGACCTGAAACTACAAAGTTGTATTCTGCGTGTGTGTGTGTGTGTGTGTGTGTGTGCACGCACGCATGCCAAGATTGAACCCAGAGTTGCTTTACCACTAAGCCACATCCTCAGACCTCTTGTTTTAAAAATTTTGAGACAGGGTCTTACTAAGTTGTTCAAGGCCTCACTAAGTTGTTGAGTCTGGCTTTGAGCTGGCAATCCTCCTGCCTCAGCCTCCTGAGTTGTTGTAATTACAGGTGTGTGCCACCACACCTGACTATAGTTGTGCTCTTTTAAACTTTTATTTATTTTATGTTTATGTAGTGCTAAGGATCAAACTCAGGGTCTCACACGTGGTAGGCAAGCGCTCTGCCACTGAGCTACAGCCCCAGCCTCTATAATTGCACTCTAAAGGGCCTCCTTAAGGATTTGTGAAGCCTCCATTATAAGCAGTGAACTAAATGCTTTCTTACCTTTCATGAAAAAATATGCACAATCATTTTACAAAGAAAGAATGTACTTAACTCCATTTTAGAGATATAGCACTAAATATCCCAGTCCTAGGTGGCAGAGCTAGAACTAGAAGCCTGGTAGTCAGTATGCCTCTACAGGAACCTCTCCATGACAACACAGGTGCCACCTGGACACTTTACACATTTAAACCATATGGCAATCTGGGGTTAAGACACTGGAAAGGGAACAGATTTAGCTGTTCACAGAGTATGTACCAAGGGACCCAGTCTATGGAACCAATGAATAAAAAAAAGTGTGCGTGTGTGTGTGTGTGTGTGTGTGTGAGAGAGAGAGAGAGAGAGAGAGAGAGAGAGAGAGAGAGATGCTTTTATTTTTGGTCAATGATTTTGAATTTTAGTATATTAATAATGGCATAAAATCAAAACACATTACATTTGGCTACAATTTTGAGAAATTATCTTTATAGTTGAAATATGATATTCTTCAAGAGGTCTAGCTGAACAACCTCTTGACCCTTCCTATTTCAAGAGTCATCCTTAGGTCAGCAATAGCATCATCACCTGGAAGCCTGAAGGAAATGCACGTGGCCAAGCACCATCCTAGACCTACTAAATCAGACACTGCATTTTATCACAATTCCAAGGGGATTCATATGTCTGTTAACCCAATTTGTTCCAGCATCCCAGATATCATATTTACACAATATCCTATTTATAGAACAGTTTATACATATAAAAAGTACTATATTGTACCAGTAACCTATTTATAGGACAACCTATTTTCATTCCAAATGATAATAAAGAATATATAAGCTCTAGATTATGATTTTAGCCCATTTTAATTCACCTATGCCAATTTCATTGAAATATTTGCCAAATTGGCAATTTGGAACTTCTTATGCTTTGAGGAGCACTAACCCATTTGACCATCTTGTGGGAAAGCTCAAGAATAGTGGTCATTTTTGGTTCCTTTTCTCTATGTCTTCCTTTGCTCCCATTTTATCCTCCACCTTTATATCTACAAGATGCATGGGCTTTACTGAGCTTCAGGATTTGTTCTCAGGCTAAGTAAATGGACACAAGACCAACAACACACCTGTTTCTTTTAATGAAAAGCTATCACAATTAAGTACAAACACAAAAACATATTCAGGTACTGTGATGGAACAGATCATCTGCCAAGAATTTAATGACCATTTTGCCTAGCTCCCACTTCTAGAAAGTCTTGATTTTCACAATTTAGAGCCTTGACTCTTTGAACACACATTGAGAAAAATGATAATAGTGATCATCATTATTATTATGTTTTATTATTATTACTATGTTTTACAGAGTTACAGGACTACAGACAACGTAACCAAGGCTTCTCACAATTTCAACACTCTATAATCACATTTTCCACTTCAAATTCTGGGTCATATAAATATGAGAGGGACATACACACCCTTCAAATCCGTCTATTTTTCATCTGCAAAAAGTACAGAAAACTGGCTCCATGTCTGGAAACTGTTTTTTCTAGTCTTTTCAGACAGCAGCAAAAAAGGACAGGCCTAGGATTCCCCATCTGCTCTCTGTTACACTCAGGGAAATTAAATGAAAGTACTCATTAAATCCTGCTCTTCACACATACTAGGATTTCTTAAATATTACATGAGCCAAACAAGGTACAGTTATTAATCACTTCTATTCTAGAATTATCTGAAGACTTCAGAAAGCACAAGTACTGTAATTGTGAACATTTATAATATTTTATAAGTATAGAATAAGGAATGAATTGCCCTCATTTCCCCTTTCATTATTTGTGCCAACCTCTTCTCCAGATGCCTAGACTTCAAAACACAACCTTACATCTGTACAGGTCTTGAAATTTTAAGAAGAACTTTCCAGAAATACTTTCACTTACTCCTCCCAACTACCCAAAGGCAGGTATTACTATCTTCATCTCACAAAACAGCAACAAAAGAGACAATACTGACAAATCATATACAAATATATGAATAAGCATACATTGACAGGTCTTCCTTGACAGAATATTCCATGTATTTGGCCTCTGTACTGAAGGAGATGCCAAGAAAGACTCATATTTTAGATAATGGAGAAGGGTAACATCTGGACTATAAAGAATTCAGATACACTTAAAAGGCTTGTCATATATGGGATATTTTTCCTTATCATTCCAGTATCCATAAACTACTCAAAAAATGTGAAATCATTACTTTATACCCCCAATACTTCCCATTCCTTGCCACCATGTCAGTATGTCATAATTTTTTCAAGCTCAGAGAGTTCTTTCTCCATCACCTTGTTATTGGTGCATGTGTCTTCTATGTTTTTTTTCACCTTTACTGATTCCAGAATGTAATTGGATAGGACATTTGGGCATTTTGAAGCTTTCTGGTAATGAAGTAGAACATGAACAGGATTACTTAATTAATGTTGTGAATACACCAATCTGTTTTTTATCACTGCTATGACTTTGTTATGGTTTGAATGTATCCTGCAAGGCTTCATGTGTTGAAATTCATTCCCCTTCATGAGGTATTATAAGAGAAAACTTAATTTGGCAATGGTATATGGAAAAAGAGCCTCACAGATACTTTTTTCTTGGGCGATATACCAGGAAATGAATTCAGGGGCACTCACTCAACCACTGGCCACATCCCCAGCCCTACTTTGTATTTATTTAGAGACAGGGTCTCACTGAGTTGCTTAGGGCCTCGCTAAGTTGCAGAGGTTGGCTTTGAACTCATGATCCCCTTGCCTAACCCTCCTGAGCCACTGGGATTATAGGCGTTCATCACCGCACCTGGCCCTCAGTGGTACTTAGGATTAGACAAGGTAGAGGGTTAGGGTAGAGCCCCCATGATTGGAACCTGGTTGAATTATAAGAAAAGGGAGAGACCACAGAGATACACAGACATTCACACACACTCCCTGTCTCTTGACCCTGCCATATGATGCCCTGTATGACCTCAGGACTCTGCCAACAAGAAGGCATGTGGCCCCTCATATAAGTACCTCCACAGCCATGAGCCAAAATAAACCTCTTCTCTTTAAAATATCCAGTGTATAGTGTCGTGTTATTAGCAACAGAAAATGGGCTAATACCAATACCATATTTTTCTAGAGTTTCATAAAAGTTGAATCATATACATTTTATATCCAACTGAAGTCTGTATAATATTTCAAAAATTCATCCTCATTGTCATGTGTGTTTAGTAATTCATTTTGGGTTGCTAAGTAATAGTCCATTGTATAAATACATCGCAATGTATTCATTTATTCATCTACTCATGGATATTTATATCTTTTCTCATAATTGTATATAAAGCTGCTATAAGCATTCACAAAGGCAGAGTGCAGTGGTGCATACCTAATAATTTCAGCTACTCAGGAGACTGAGACAGGAGGATGGCAAGACCAAGGCCAGTCTCAGCATCTTAGCAAAACACTCAGCAACTTATTGAGACCCTGTCTCAAAATTTTTAAGAAAATTAAAATGGACTGTGGATGTAGCTCAGTGGTAAAGCACCCCAGGGTTCAATCACTGGTACCCCAAAAAGACATGCAAAATCCTTGGGGAACATGTTATCAATTCTTATGGGTAAATACCTAGGAGGTCAATAATTGGGTTATATGGTAAGGTGGAAAATATGTTTAACTATGTAAGAAAAGGTCAAAATGTCTTCCAAAGTAATCTACCATTTCACATTTCTATTAAAAAATATATAAGAATTTTAGCTGATCAATATACTTACCAGACCTGCCAATTTATATATTTATTTTCATTTTAGAAATTCTAATGGTAGTATAGTGTTACCTCTCTCTAATTTTAATTTGCATTTTCATGATAACTAATGGTGCAATCTTATACACTGATTGGATTTTAGTAATATCTAGATGGTTTCTCTTCTTGTAATTGACCTGAAAATATCTTTATATATTGTATATATAAGTTTTTCATCAGACATATGCATGGCAAATATTCTCTAAATCAACTAAAGGTTTCACAAGCTGAGTACTATTTATTCAAGAAAAAGGAATGAATCTAAGTAAGAACAGTGACCTTAGTGCTGTATTAAGTTATGTTAATCAAATCAATGGCTCCCCAGCATCACTGAAAATCAACAGCCTCACATCTGCAATAACTGTGAAGATCAAAATTTTAGTGGCCCCTGAAGGAGGAAGAATGTGATTAGAGTTTCTCAAGGTGCACTCCCAGAGAATTATCACTATTTATCCAGTTTGACAGGTGCTGAAAGTTTCATTGTCAGGGTCTGTCTTTGCTTGTCCAGACTTGAAGGCCATTCTGTGATAACAGCACTGCCATGAGGGTATTTATCAAAAACAATATCTGAAATTGTTTAATGACTGCCATTCTAACTGGAGGGAGATAATACAGTATAATTTTGATTTGCATTTCCCTGATTGCTAAGGATGTTGAACATTTTTTTATATATTTGTTGGCCATTTATATTTTTCTTTTGAGAAATGTCTATTTGGATCATTTGCCCATTTACTAATGGGTTATTTGTTTTTTGGTGTTAAGTTTCTTCAGGTTTTAATGCATTCTGAGTATTAATCCCCCGTCAGAAGACTAACTACCAAAGATTGTCTCCCTCTTCATGTTCTTAATCATTTCCTTTGCTGTGCAGAAGTTTTTGAAGCTGTCTCACTTATTGATTCTTGACTTTAATTCCTGAGCTCTAGGAATCTTGTGAAGACACTCAGTTCCTGTGCCAATATGATAAGAGTGCTGGGCCTACATTTTCTTCTAGCAGGTGCAGGGTTTCTGGTTTAATTCCTAGGGCTTTAATCCATTTTGAGTTGAGTTTTGTGCAGGGTTAGAGATAGGTATTAAATTTCATTCTACTATAGATGGATATCTAGTTTTCCCAGCACCATTTATTGAAGAGGCTATCTTTTCTCCACTGTATGTTTTTGGCACAATGTCTAGTATGAGATAACAGTATTTATGAGGGTTTGTCTCTGTGTCTTCTGTTCTATTCCATTAGTTTTCATGGCTCTTTTGATGCCATTAACATACTATTTTTGTTACTGTAACTCTGTACTACACAATTTGAGAGCAGATATTGTGATGATCAGATATTGTGATTACTTCCAGCATTGGGCTTACTGCTCAGTATTGTTTGCTTATTCTGGGTCATTTATTTTTTCATAAGAATTTTAGGACTCAAATTATTTAAAATTGTGGTGACCTGAGACAACTTGACAAGTTGGGGTTAACGCTTAGTTAAAAAGAGAGAGAGAGAGAGAATGACAAATTAGAAAGTGAATGCCTACCTAGGGTTTTAAAAAGTCCCAACATATCCTTGGAAATCTAGAAAGACGTGTATGTGAAGGGATATGTGCATACCCTGGGCTGTGTATTCCCATTAAGAACTTCAGTACTAATTTCTCATCCCTGACTAACCTTGCACAAGAAGTAAAGAAGGGGTAAGACAAAATTTTCAACTTCCTATTTGAGTATTAAAAGCATACCCCTCCCCCCGACACACACACAATTCTTCAGTAAAGGTGAGAAAGCTTACTAGTTTCAAGTATTTAATGAAACCACTGTCTAAGCATTAGGTGACCAGTAAGCTAACTTACTAGACACTTCTATGACTTCATAAAACAATTATACAGACTTTATACGATTATTCCAGAAAGTATATAAAAGAAAACAATCCCAAACAATGACAACAAATCCTGGAGAAACGTGAAGGATCTAATTTCCCAAATTGTCACATTTTATTACATTAAAATATTCACTTTTCAGCAAGGAATTATGAGACACACAGACACAGGAAACAACAGTCCATATTCAAGAAAAATAAGTAATCAGTAGAAAATATCCCAGAAATATTACATAAATCAGCAACCAAAAGAGTTGAGAAATGGCTATAAGACAAAATGTTTAAAAGACAAAAATATGACTATGAACATAGAAAGGGATTTTATAATAATAAAAGTATCACTTCATCAGAAAGACATAATTGCAAACATATATTTACCAAATAACTAACAAAAATATATGCAGCAAAAATCTTAAAGTAATGAAGGAAGAACTAGACAAGCCAGTAAAAAAAAAAAAAAAAAAAAAAAAAAAAAAAACAGCTGGAGATTTGTGTTCCACGTTCAATAATAGATAAATAGACAAAAAATATCAAAGAACATAAGACTTTAACAATACTGTTGTATTAGTCAGGGTTCTCTAGAGGAACAAAATCAACAGGAATTATGATCATAAAAAGGGGATTTATTAGATTGGCTTACATGACCAGAAGCTGCATAGTCCACAATGGCTGTCTGCAGCTGGAGAGCTGGAGGAACCAGCAGCTGTGCAGTTCAAGAGGCAGAAGCCCCAGAACAAGAGGGATCAACAGTGCTACCCCTAGTCTGAAACCAAGGCTTCTGGAAACTACCTGGATAATCACTGGCAGAGTCCGCTTTGGAAGAGTGAAGAAGTGAGTATCCAATATCCTCGGACTATCAAAGCAGCAATCAAGAACCTGTTCAAGAAGACTCAAGCTTGCTTCTGCATCTGCTTCCTTGTTCTTCCAAATTTTATTCCATCCAAGCCACCATCCTATTGGGCAGTTCTGCCCACATTTAGGGAGGGTCTCCATTTCAGTTCACTATCCCACATTCCAATCATTCCTAGACACGCCCTTATTGACACACCCAGAAGCCTCTTAATCATTGGCATATCTTAATCCAATCAAGTTGACAATTCAAATTAACCATTACAATTGTAAACCAACTAGAACTAACATAAATCTATAAAACACTCTTATAAAATTCTACCAAGAAAATATACATTCATCTCAAGTACATGGGGAAATTCTCCATGATATACACTATCTGGTAAGCCAAACACAAGCTTCAATCAATTTAACAGGACTGAAATTATACAAAGTGTGTTTTCTGACCACAAAGGAATGAAAAGTCATATTTGTACTATATAAAACTATAACATTCATAGAAGATAATTTAGGGGAGAAATCTAGATGACCTTTGGTATTTTGTTGGCATTTTAAATACAATATCAAAGATATAATCAATAAAAGAAATGATTGATAAACTGGCCTTCATTCGATTTTTTTGAAAGCTTCTACTTTCAGGCAGGCATGCTGATGTACACCTATAGTCTCAGCTCCTCAGAAGACTGAGACAGGAGGATCTCTTGGGCCCAGGATTTGAAGACTAGCCTGGGTAATAGAGCAGGACCCTGTCTCAAAATAAGCTTCTGCTCTTTGAAAGACAATGTCAATAAACTCCAAAGAGAAGTGACAGACTGGGAGAAAATATTTGCAAATGAATCATCTAATAAAAGACTGGTATCCAAAATATAGAGGGAACTCTTAAAACTTAATAATAAGAAACAAAATGATCTAATTAAAATTAGGAAAAAGACCTGAGAATATAAATCTCCAGAGAAGTCTATAGGGAGCAAATAAGCAAATATAAAAATACTCAACATTAGATGCTAGAAAGAATTTGGAACAACAAGAATTCTCTTTGCTGGTAGGCATACAAAATGGTATAGGCACTTTGGAAGATAATTTGGCCATGTCTTACCATGCTCTACCCATAAGATACATTAATTGAACTCCTTGACATTTACTCAAATGAGTCAAAAACTTATGTGTACACAAAAACCTGCATGAAGACATTTATAGCAACTTTATTCATTATTGAAAAAACTTGGAAGCAACCAAGATCTATGTGATGGTTTAGCTGAATTCTCAACTTGATTGGTTAAGAGATGCCAAAGAGTAAGAGGTTTCTGATTATCTCAGTGAGGGTGTTTCTAGAAATGTTTAGCATGTGGGACAATGAACTAAAGTGGAGACCCATCCCTAAGAGTGGGCAGCACAGTGCAATAGATTGGAGGCTAGGGGAAGAGGGAGAAGAACAAGGAAGCAGAAGACATACAAGCTCGATTCTTCTTAAATGGATTCCTTTTTTTATTGTACATAATAGTCGGGATCATCCTGACAAACTCATACACACATAGAATTCAATTTCAGATCAGGATCTCCACCTTTTCTCTGCTGTCCCATCCTCCTCACCTTAACCTTCCTCTAGTGTTCTAGATTTCCTTTCTTGATTGCTGCTGCGACCTCCTGAGGATATCACACTCTAGCTCCTCCATTCTTCCAGAGTGAACTCTGCCCAGTGACTCTCCAGGGAGTTTTCACAGAATGGGGCTGCATCATTGATCCCACTTGTTATGAGGTTTCAGCTTCTTGGACTGGGTAGCTACTAGTTCCTACAATTGTCCAGTCTGCAGATGACCATTGTGGGACTATCCAGCTTCTGATTGTGTAAGCCAATCTAATAAATCCCCTTTATGTATTGAATATATATATATATGAATAGATATATATATATCCTATATATATCATATATATATATTCAATATATATATGAATATATATCTATTCATATATATCCTGTTGGTTCTACACTCTAGATAACCCTGACTAATACAATCTCCTACAATAGATGAGTAGATAAATGAATGTGGTAGACACAGATAAGGAAATATTACTCAGTGTCAAAAAGTCATGAAGTTTCAAGAAGATATGGAAAAAACATGGAATGAACTTAAGTACATATTACTAAGTAAAAGAAGTCAATATGGAAAATCTAATGATTCCAACTACATGACATTCCAGAAAGGATAAAACTATAGTGACAGCAAAAAGATTAGCAGTTTTTAGAGGTTAAAAAAAGAGAGGTAAAATAGACAAAGCACAGAGGATTTTTAGAGCAGTGATACTACAATGGTGGACACATGTCATTATACAGTTGTCCAAACCTATTAAATATGTAACACCAAAAGCAAACCCTGATATAAACTATGAAATTAAGTTTGTCAACACATGTTAGTATAGGTCATCAAGTATAACAGATGTACCACTCTGGTGCAGGATTTTGATAGTGGAGGAGGTTATGCATGTGTAGGGAAATGGGGTATATAGAAAATTCTCTGTACTTTCCCCTTACTTTTGCAGTGATCCTAAAACTGTTCTTTTAAAAACAGCTTAATAATAAAAAACATCCTTGGGAAGTTATACAAAGGATCTGAATAATCATTTCTCCAAAAAAGATGCAGAAGTGGCCAATAAGCAAACAAAAAGATGTTCAACATTATTAGTTACTAAGGAAATACAAATCAAATCTACAATAAGATACGCCTCAAACTAAGATTGTGGTTGTCAAAAATATGGGCAATAACAGGTGTTAGCAAGAATTTGGAGCAACTGAAGCCCTCATACGCTGTGGGTACAAATATAAAATGGTAAGGAAGTTTTTGAAAACAGCAAATTCCTCAAAAAAATTCCATATGACCTAGTAATTCCATTCCTAATTAAACCCATGAAAACTGAAAAAGCGTATACATGCAAAAACTTGTACAAACAGTATTTATATTAGCCAATAAGTGGGTACAACACAAATGTTCATCAAATAATGAGAGATAAATAAAATGTGCTGTATCTCTACACTGAAATATTGTCCAGTCCATCAAAAGCAATGAAGTACTGAAACATGCTATGACATGGGTGAAACTTGAAACTGTTTTGCTAAAACTACATATTTCAAAATATATTGTTTCAATTACTGTGTAATAAGTGATTTTGTTAGTTAAAAAATTTGAAGAAAACACTATGTTAAGAGAAAGAAGACTGACACAAAGCAACACATACTGTGTAATTCATTTAAGTTTCATGTCCAAAATACACAAATATACAGACAAATTAGTGGCTTCTGGGGAAGAGAGAAAAGGGAAGATTGCTAACAGGTATGGGCATTTTATGATGTGATTAAAACATTCTTGTTTAAAATAGTTTTGATGGATGCACATCTATGAATATACTAAAAAACACTAAATGGTACACTTACGAAGTGAAGTTTATGCTGTAAAATTGTATCTCAATAAAGGTACCATTAAAAAATATGAATGGAAATAAGAAAAAACTATGAATGCAGAAGGGAGATGGGTGTGAGTAGAAGGGGTAGATAGAAAGAAGTAGTAGAAAGTAGATAGTAGAAAGAAGATATTTAAAGTGATAAAACATTTCTGCATCCTGATAGTAACTGTGATTAAGTAAATCTACACATGACAAAATGGAACAGAACTAGACATGCACACTGTAGGAACTAATTTCCTGTTTTTGATATTACACTGTATTTATGCAAGATGTCACATTAAAAAAGGAACTTATGGGCTGAGGTTGTACCTCAGTGATAGAGCACTTACTCAGCACATGTGAGGTTCAGTCCTCAGCAACACATAAAAACAAATAAAAATAAAAGGTATTGTGTCCATCTACAATTTTAAAATATTTTTAAAAAGAAAGGTACACATGACTATTTTGAAGCTTCTTATAAATCTATAACTGTTTTAAAATTCAAAGTGTGTAAAAAGTTTTTCCATATCTTATTTATTCAAGTGAATTCTAAGCTTTCTTCAAATTAACACTGGTACCATATTCATATTTGTACTGGCTTTCAGTGTCCTCCCATGAAAAACAGATTTGTAATAATACGCCAGATTATTATACAAAAAATTAAATTATATAATATATGCAAAATGCCTTCCCCTCTTTCATCCGTTTCCTAATAAAAACTGCAAATTTAGTCAGTCATGGTACCATTCACCTATAATCCCAGCTACTTGAGAGGCTGAGGCAGAAGGATGGTGTTGAAATTTAGCAATATCCTGTCTCAAAATTTGAAAAATAGTCTGGCATGGTAGCACATGCCTGTAATCCCAGTGACTCAGGAGGCTGAGGCAGGAGGATTTCAAGTTTGAGACCAGCTTTAGAGACTCAGTAAGGTCCAAAGCAACTTACAAGGCACAGTCTGAAATTTTTAAAAACTAAAATAAAATAAAATGAAATAAAATAAAACAAAATGGGCTAGTGATGTGTCTCAGTGATAAAGCACCTCTAGTTTCAATCCCTAGAAGAAAAATAAATAAATAAGTAAATAAATAAATAGAATGGGTTGGGGGTGTAGCTCAGTGGTACAGTACTTGCCTAGCATGCACAAAGTCTTGTGTTCAATCCCCAGAAGTACCACCACCCAAAAACAACAAAAACAACTGCTAATTTAGCATGTTTAAGTATTGTCAATGCCATTGCAATACCTGGAGCTCAGGAAGGAAATTCAACTCCTTCTAGCTTATCACAAATCCAACTGTTCCACCAGGTTTAAATATAAATCCATGTTACATCCAAGATATTGCTGGTCTAGGATAACATGATGTAAAAAGTCACTTCTAGAAGACAAGCCCTCTAAAATATATTACCAGTCACTATCCAAGAGGATTTCATTTAAGTAACTAAAGCTGTTATTGCAATCATCTAGATGGATAAGACGAGGGCTTCTGATAGAGGCTGCTATTTTGTAAGTCAGCAGTTCTCAAACACTTTGGTCTTACACTCCCTTTTGTAATTTTAATTATTTATTCCAAACAACCTTGTTTATTCCTATTTTATTTATTGATATTATAGTTATTTTAAATATTTATTAATTTATTTTAAATAACAATAAACCAATTAAATTTTAACATAACATTTAACATTTTATGGAAAAACCTGTTTTAAAAACTAAGTAATGTATCAAGAATTGGAATTATTTTACATTTTTAGAAATCTCTTCAATGTCTGGCTTAAAACAGCTAGACTATCATATGTGTTTCTGCATTCAATTTGTTGTGATCTGTTGTTTTCGTTGAAGATATAAAGAAATCCTATTCTCAGACAGATAGATAGTTGGAAAAGGAAAGCACAAAACCTTTCAGATAACTGTAATATTTTCCTTGCTAGGACACTACATTAGTCCATTTTCTGCTGCTATAACAAAATACCTGAAGTCAGGGGATGTATAAGAAAGGAAGTTTATTTTGCTCACTGTGTTTTTTTTTTTTTTTTTTTTTTTGCAGTACTGGGGATCGAGGCAAGCACTCTACCAGCTGAGCTATCTCCCCAGCCCCTTGCTCACTGTTTTAAGTGAAGTGGCCTCCTCTGTTCAGCCTCTAGGGAAGGCTTACTGGAAACATGACAACATGAAGGATGGCACCATGGTAGGAGTGCATACAAGAGGGAGAGAGAAGTCACATGGCAAGATACGAAGCCATGGCAATTTAGGGACCAGTCTTACTCTTTTAATAACAACCCACTCACACAAGAAATATTTGGGTCCTGTAATACCTACATTAAAACCTTCTGAGGCAGCACTCCCAATAACCTAATTAACTTCCACTAGGCCCTTACCTCTTAAAGATTTCACAATCTTCCAACAAAGACTAAGGACCAAGCTTCCAGGACATGACCCTTTAAGGGATATGTTCAAACCATATCAAAAGAACAACACAAACCAAAACCGGACAAGTAGTAGTTTCTCAAAAACTAGTTGCAATGTAGTATCAAGAACCATATCAATTCACTTTCATACCATTATCCACTGAAAAAATTGGTCAATCTTTTCCTCTGAACAGATCTTTACTTGCCCATGCATGAATCTTTTACCTATGGGTGATCTGATCATTATCATGCAGTAGTCCTTTGGAAAATACTGATCCACTAGGTTATGTAAATCTATGAATTTTAAAACAATATATATTCATTATTCAATATAAAGAGGACATTACTAATATCATGACAACCTCATCAAAAAGTCTACATATTGGTGAAGCTATGAAGAAAACAATGGTGAGTATATCTTTCATAATTCCAATTTTTGCTTGAAAATTGGATATTTTGGGGTGTTGGAGATCAAACCTGGGGCTTCATATAAAATGTGAATTTTATTATTGATGACAAATACTGTTGTTTTCTTAAAGTGTGGGGCTCATTTCAATTCAAGAGGAATGACTCTGTCCCTAGGAATCAAAAGACTTACCATGTAAGTACACCAATACTAAACTATATTATCAATGACAGCCAGGACCCCATATCTCCAACACCTAAAGATGCCCTTCACAGAATAGGCATTCATCAAATACTTGTTGAATAAAAAATATGACCAAATTCACTAAAGGCACAGTACGTGTCAGGCTCTATGTTGGATGCTAGGAAAACAAAATAGATGAGATACACACTTCATGCCCTCAGAGTCTCAGTGTATAGAAGAGAAGGCATATATGAAGAAATCCTTGCAATCCAGTGTAATACATAAGAAAGGAAAGGAACAAAGAGAAAAACACAATGAATGATTAACTCTGGGCGTGTGGGAGGGATTTCAGAGAAAGCCTCACTTAGTAGTGCCATTTAAGCTGGACTGAATAGGAGATCTCTGGTTTAGATTAGAAGGAAGTTACACCGAATAACACTTATAAGCACACACACACACACGCAAATACATGAACAGTGTATATTTAGGAAATTATAGACTTGCTGTAGCTGAGATAAGGTATGGTAGAGGATAAGATAAGAAAACTGAAGGACCTGCCTTTAAGAGGCATTCCATGATATACTAGGGAATTTGTACATCATCATATAGGTAATAAGCCTTCAAAGCTTTCAAGAAGACTGAGAAAATGTAAGCAGTAGAAAATCATTTAACAACACTCAAGAGACTACTGCAATAACATTACAGAGTACGTTCAAACACATTTATACCTTGCTGTTATGATTGTAAGGAGAGATGTTAGGCAAAGAAAGAGGTTAGTGACTAACACAGCATGAAATGAGGAAAAGTTAAAGATAGCATTCAGCAACTACACAGATGAACTAGTTCTTAACACAGAGACAATACAAGGGGAGGAAGCAGGTTTGGAAATTGTTAAATTTGAGATACGTGGGATATCCTGATGATGGCCAAGTACAGTGTTAGATTTAGAGTCTGGAGTTCAAGAAAGGGACCTAGGCTGGAGCCATCACAGACTCTGGAATCATTAAATTTTTTATTAATATATAATACTCATACATCTTTTGGGGCTAGGTTATGGTAATCTGATACATGTAGACATGCATATAATGTATAATAATCAAAGCAGAATATTAAACATTTCCAGCTCTTCAAATGTTAATCATTTATATGTACTGGGAATTTTGTACTCTTCTAGTCATTTGGAAATAATCTATTATTTTAGCTAAAACAATTTTTTCAAATTTCAACATCACATTAATTTAACATATTCGATGTGAAAAATTGAATCTACTTTCCCACCTACATGCATTTTAAATATAAGCCATTTACTCCCATTTCATTGACCCAAATAATACTAAATAAATGTTGTAAATATTGAATAGGGCTCAAAGTTTCAGTGTTACATGTATATACCATGAAGAATTTACAGAATGTAGACATAGGAAACTGCATGTGAATCCTGTTGGGGAATTCATTTTTTCCCTAAATACTATGTCAGGTGAATGTAGAGAAAAGTGTTTTGGGCCAACAGCCCAGATTTAATAGGGGTGAAAGAGGGGTGTGTTTAGAAAAAAAGTAGAACCTATATCCTAATTAGTGTCAAAATACAGAGAAGACAACTAACAGGAAAACTTGTATGTTATCTATGACTATAGAACTATACATTCACCTAGATTGTGCATAGTAACTCCATTTATACCATGTTTTTAATTGGGATAAAATTGAAGTAGGTAAGTTTCAATATGACTCACAAATTGATGGATGCAATTCTGCTTTTAGAAACTTTAGAGCCCGTTGCACAATGGAAATGCCAGAGACTGCTAGTTGATGGTTTTGACTGCTTTCACTTAAGAAATAAAAAAGATTGTTCTCTTAAACACATATATCCCTTGGTATTTATGAATTTATCAGTTTAAATCAATCCTACCATTACTACCTGGTAGGTCTATATGTTTTTCCAAGGCAGAAAAAGTACAAATATCACAAAGACTAAATTTCTAATCTTACATTTAGAACAAATCAGTTTTGTTGGGTTTGGACAACTTAGTTTTCCTCTCCAGGCTTCAATTAGAATTAATTGGACACAAATTTCCTATTGTTGTACTGGAATACATGACCATGGTAACTCTGCATCATGTATAACAACAGTAATAGAATTATAATGTTGTTCATTATATATGTATAATACACCAAAGTACATTCTATTGTCATGTATGTCTAAAATGAACAAAAAGAAAAAAAGGATTGAAAAAAAAGAAAAAAAACCCACTGTTCACCAGGTACCATGACTTACATTTAGATCTTACAACTGTAAAATGAGGATGATATCATCTAATGCAGAGGGTTTTGGAGGCATTAAATTGTGAAGATATGCAAAGTGTATTAAAAATAGACAAAACTTTATAAATGCATTAATTATTCTTATTTTAAAATTAGGCTGTTACTTGACTGGACTGATATATTGAACTAATGAGAATATGTGTAAGTGTCCTATAAAATAAAAATAGAATCAAATTAAAACAGTGCCTGATTCCTAGGCTCAGAGAAATCCTAGCTAAGATGTGAATAAGTGTCCCAGGATAAAACCAAACTGAAGAGACTAGGATAAGTAGTTGTTCTCTCAGTTTTGTTTCTTTTGAGTTTTTCTTTATTTCAATTCCTGGCACTCTCAAAACATGAGCTGAATAGGAGCTAAAGGAATAGAGCCTTCAGTGATGATTCATGACAAAGGAAGAGTCTTTGTAAAAACAGTTTATAAATGTCTCAAAACATACTATTATATCCTTCAACAAACAAACAAAACAACAACCCATGGGGAAGTAAGAATCACATTTCCTGAGATATCACATTATAATACTCAAGTGTTCACTTTTTAACAACAACCGAAAGATAGCAAAGAAATAGGGAAATAAGGCTCATTCAAAGGAACAAAATAGAAGCTGTGGTTGTAGCTCAGTGGTAGAGTACTTGCCTAGCATGTGTGAGGCACTGGATTCAATCCTCAGCACCACATAAAAAATAAATAAATGAAATAAAAGTATTTGTGTCCACCTACAACTAAAAATATTTTTAAAAACCAAAGGAACAAAATAAATTGACAAAAACCATATAATATGCATCAGGTTTAGTAGAGAAAAACTTTACAACTATATTCAATATGCTCAAAAAGCTAAGGGAAAACAGAAAAAAATAACTAAAGGAATATAATATGAGAAAAAAATTAGAATAGCAACATAGAAAGTATAAAAGAAAAACAAAGAACTATATACTCAAAAAAGGGTCAGTTCATCAAGAAGATAAACAATTGTAAACATACATGGAACAAACATGTGAGCCAAAACACACATGAAGCCAATAAGCCATAAGACTGAAGGGAAAAATATCTAGGTCTGGAAGAATAGACATAATACTGTATAGAACAACCAAACAGAAGATTAGTTAGAGAATAGTGTACTTGAACAACACTATAAACTAATTGGACACAAAAATACCTAAAGAGTAAAAAATAAGGCAGGCGGACACCAGAGACCGCTACTGACCACCGGCACTGCCCCCCCAACCCGACTCTGCACACACTCCCACCCCCACCCACACCCCCACCCTGGCATAGATGCAGCATGCCAGTGCTGAGGCTCCCCAGCCTTTTGGAGCCTGGTGCAGACATTTTGAATTGTCCCTGAAGGCATGGCCACAATCACTGGGAGGGGCAGCTCCCTTCCTGAGACACCTACAGGAGACTGGAGGCCCTTTGACAGGTACCACACTTGGATCGAGATACTGAGGACTAGGAGGATTGAGTGGTGAATAACTGAGAACCATAGATTTTTTTAAATTTTTAATTCTTTTTTTCTTTTTTTTCTCACTCTATTTTCCTTTTATTTACCTGTTCCCTTGGAGTCTCTTTCACCCTTTTCTCATGCTAAAGACCAACTTCTTTTGATCCTGCTCTCACTCTTCCCTTGATCAGGTACCTCTATTTACTCACTTATTTTCCCGTTAACAGTTATATCCTACACCCCCCTGCATCTTCTTCATCCGCTACTAGAAGTTATAGAGCTCATTGCAAGCCTATTAGCTATACTGTAGGTAATAATTGAACACATCCTGTTTATTACAATATTGTTAAAGTGTATATATATATATACAATCTGGTGTAGTGCTGAATATTGTTTGGATTGGGTGCTGCTACTATTGATCTCCTCCTCAAAAGACAGGTGCTGGAAACCTGCAGGATCACAACAAGCCTACAGGGGGGAAACTTCAGTACTTCAGATCTTCATTATTAGAGGGGACTATACAGAAACAATATGAAAAAACAGGGAAGAAAGTGTCCCTAACAAACCAAGATGCTATTTTGATAGAATCCAATGACAGCATGGCAGTAGAAATGACATAAAAAGAGTTTACAGTCTACATAATTAAAATGATCCATGAAGCAAAAGATGAGATAAGAGAGCAAATGCAGGCAATGCATGTTCACTCAAATAAACAATTAAAAGATCAAATGCAGGAAGAAAAGAGCATTTCAATAAAGAGATAGAGATTCTGAAAAAAAACAAACTCTTGAAATGAAAGAAACAATAAACCAAATTAAAAACTCAATAGACAGCATCACCAACAGAATAGATTTCATGGAAGACAGAATCTCAGACAATGAAGAAAAAATATTTAATCTTGAAAATAAAGTTGACCAAACTGAGAAGATGTTAAGAAATCATGAATGGAACCTCCAAGAATTATGGGATATCATGAAAAGACCAAACTTAAGAATTATTGGGATTGAGGAACGCACAGAGATACAAACCAAAGGAATGAACAACTTATTCAATGAAATAATATCAGAAATTTCCCAAACCTGAAATGGAAAATCAAATACAAGAGGCTTACAGAACATCAAATACACAAAATTACAACAGATCCACACCAAGGCACATAATAATGAAAATACCTCACATACAAAATAAAGATAGGATTTTAAAGGCTGCCAGAGAAAAGCATCAAATTGCATATAAGGGGAAACCAATACAGATATAAGCAGACCCTAAAAGCAAGAGGGGGCTGGAAAAATATATTTAAAGCTCTGAAAGAACATGGATGTCAACCAAGAGACCTATAACCAGTAAAACTAACTTTCAGATTTGATGATGAAATAAAATCTTTCCATGATAAACGAGAGTTAAAAGAATATACAAATAAGGCTAGAATTGTGGCTCAGTGCTTGCCTCGCATGCATGAGGCACTGGGTTTGATTCTCAGCATCACATAAAAAATAAATGAATAAAATAAAGGTCCATTGACATCTTTAAAAAATAAATAAATAAATAAAAGGAATATACAAATAGAAAGCCTGCACTACAGAACATTCTCAGCAAAATATTTCATGAGGAGGAAGTAAAAAACAAAATATCAAGTCAGCATATGGAGGAACTACCCTAAAGGAAAAGCCAAACAAAGGAGAAACCAAGTCAAGTTAAAAATCAAAAATAAGCCAAAATGACCAGGAATACAAATCATATCACAATAATAACCCTGTTAATGGCCTAAACTCAATAATCAAAAGACATAGACTGGTAGATTGGATTAAAAAGAAAGACCCAAAAATATGCTGCCTTCAAGAGACTTACCTCATAGGAAAAGACATCCATAGACTAAAGGTGAAAGGATGGGGAAAAACATACCATTCACATGGACTCAATAAAAAAGCAGGGATACCCATCCTCACATCAGATAAAGTGCACTTCAAACCTAAGTTAGTCAGAAGGGATAAAGAAGGACATTTCATACTGCTTGAGCAAAGCATAAATCGGCAAGACATAATAATTTTAAATATTTATGCCCCAAACAATGGAGCATCAACGTACATCAAACAAACCCATCTCAATTTTAAGAATCAAATAGACCAAAATACAATAACAGTGGGGGACTTTAACGTACCGCTTTCACCACAGGATAGATCCTCCAAACAAAAACTGAAAAAAGAAACTACAGAATTAAATAATAGAGTCAATGATACAGACTTAATGGACATGTACAGAGTATTTCATCCTTCATCAAGTGAATACACTTTCTTCTCAGTGGCTCATGGATCCTTCTCCAAAATACACCATATGCTATGCCACAAAGAAACCATTAGTATATATAAAAAATAGAGATACTACCTTGTATTTTATCAGACAATAATGGAATGCATTTGGAAGTCAATGATAAAATAAAAAACAAAAACTACTCCTATACCTGGTGACTTAATAATCTGCTATTGAATCATGCAATAATAACAGAAGACATAAAGGGAGGAAATAAAAAAATTCTTAGAGGTAAACAAGAACAATGACACAACATATAAAAATCTCTGGGACACTCTGAAAGCAGTACTAAGAGGAAAGTTCATTGCATTGAGTTCCTACATTAAAAAAATAAAAAGTCAAAAACTAAATGACCTAACATTACATCTCAAAGCCCTAGAAAAAGAAGAATAGATCAACATCAAAAATAATAGAAGACAGGAAATAATTAAAATCAGAGCTGATATCAATGAAATTGAAACAAGAGAAAAAATTGACAGAACAAAAAGTTGAATCTTTGAAAAAGTAAAAATTGATAAACCCTTAGACACACTAACAAAGAGAAAACTCAAATTTCTAGAATTTGTGATGAAAAGGAAAGATCATGACAGACACCATTGAAATACATAACATAATTAGAAGCTACTTTGAAAATCTATACTTCAACAAAATAGAAAATATCGAAGATATTGACAAAATTTAGAGACATATGATCCTCCCAAACTGAATCAGGAAGACATATACAATTTAAACAGATGAATTTCAAGCACTGAAATAGAAGAATCCATCAAAAGCCTACCAACCAAGAAAAGCCCAGGACCAGATGGATTCTCAGTCAAATTCTACAAGACCTTTAAAGAAGAACTGATACCAATACTCTTCAAAGTATTCCAGGAAATAGAAAAGGAGGGAACCCTTCCAAATTCATTCTATGAGGCTAGTATCACTCTGATACCAAAACCAGACAAAGACACATCAAGGAAAGAAAACTTTAGACAGATATCCCTGATGGACATAGACACAAAAATCCTTAACAAAATTCTGTCAAATCACATACAAATACATATTAAAAAGATAGTGCACCATGATCAAGTGGGGTTTATCCCAGGGATGCAAGGTTGATACAACATCCAGAAATCAATAAATGTAATTCAATTCATCACATCAAAAGACTTAAAGAATCATATGATTATTTCAATAGATGCTGAGAAAGCATTTGATAAAATACAGCACACCTTCATGCTTAAAACACTAGAAAAAATAGGGATAGTAGGAACATACTTCAACATTTTAAAGGCTATCTATGCTAAGCCCATGCCCGACATCATTCAAAATGGAGAAAAACTGAAAGCATTCCCTCTAAAAACTAGAACAAGAAAGGGATGCCCTCTTTCACCACTTCTATTCAAAATCACCCTTGAAACACAAGCCAGAGGAATTAGACTGACCAAATAAATTAAAGGGATACAATAGGGAAAGAAGAACTCAAGCTGTCACTATTTGCTGATGACCTGATTCTATATATGGAAGATCCAAAATACTCCACTAGAAAACTTCTAGAACTCATAAATGAATTCAGCAAAGTAGTAGAATATAAAATCAATAAGAATAAATCCAATACATTTCTATACATAAGTGATGAATCCTCTGAAAGAGAAATTAGGAAAACCACTCCATTCACAATAGCCTAAAAAAAAATAATATACTTGGGAATCAATCTAGCAAAAGAAGTGAAAGATATCTACAATGAAAACTACAGAACACTAAAATTGAAGAAGTCCTTAGAAGATGGAAAGATCTCCCATGTTCTTGGATAGGCAGAATTAATATTGTCAACATGGCCATACTACCAAGGGCGCTATAAGGATTGAATGCAATTCCACTTAAAATCCCAATGACATTCCTCATAGAAAGAGAGAAAGCAATCATGAACTTCATCTGGAAGAATAAGAGACCTCAAATAGCCAAAAAAATCATGGACAGAAAAAGTGAAGCAGGAGGCATCATAATACCAGACCTTAAACTATACTACAGAGCACTAGTAACAAAAATGGCATAGTATTGGCACCAAAATAGAGAGGCAGATCAATGGTACAGAATAGAAGATACATAGACAAACCCACATAAATGAACTTACTTCATACTAGACAAAGGAGCCAAAAACATACAATGGAGAAAAGACAGCCTGTTCAACAAATGGTGTTAGCAAAACTGGAAATCCATATGCAGTAGAATGAAATTAAACCTGTATCTCTCACCCTGCACAAAACTCAACTCAAAATGGATCAAGGATTTAGGAATTAGACCAGATACCCTGCACCAAATAGAAGACAAAGTAGGCCCAGTCTTTATCATGTTAGTTTAGGATAAGACTTTCTTAACAAGACTCCCAAAGCACACGAAATCAAAGCAAGAATCAATAAATGGGATGTACTCAAACTAAAAAGATTTTTTCTCAGCAAAGGATACAATCAATAATGTGAAAAGAGAGCCTACAAAGTGGGAGAAAATCTTTTCCACACACGCTTCAGATAGAGCACTTATCTCCAAAATTTATAAAGAACTTTAAAAACTTTACACCAAAAATACAAAGAACCCAATCAATAGATGGGCCAAGGAACTGGAGAGACACTTTACAGAAGAAAATATACAGGCGATTAAAAAATATGTGAAAAAGTGTTCAAAATCTCTAGTAATTAGAGAAATGCAAATTAAAACAACTCTAAGATTTCATCTCACTCCAATTAGAATGGCTATTATCAAGAATACAACAATAATAGATGTTGGCATGAATGTGGGGAAAAAGGCACACTTTTACATTGCTGGTGGAGTTGCAAAGTGGTGCAGCCACTTTTGAAAGCAGTGTGCAAATTCCTCAGAAAACTTAGAATGGACCTACCTTTTGCCCTGGTTATCCCACTCCTCAGTTTATACCCAAAGGACTTAAAATTAGCATACTAAAGTAACACAGTCACATCAATGTTTATAGCAGTTCAATTCATAATAGCTAAACTATGGAACCAACCTAAATGCCCTTCAACAGATGGAGGGATAAAGAAAATGTGGTACATACACACAATGGAATCTTACTCAGCCATAAAAAAAGAAAGAAATTATGGCACTTGCTAGTAAATGGATGGAACTAGAGAATTTTATGCTAAATGAAAAAAGCCAATCCCAAAAAACCAAAGTCCTAATGTTTTCCCTGATAAGTGAATGATGATACATAAAATGGGGATGGGGGGTGGGGGTGAAAGAAGAATGGAGGAACTTTAGATTACATAGAGGGAAATGAGAGGGAGGAGGGGGAATATGAAAAATGGTGGAATGAGACAGACTTCATTACCCTGTGCACATGTATGATTACATGAATGGCATGAATCTACGTCGTACACAACCATAGAAATGAAAAGATGTACCCCATTTGTGTACAATGAATCAAAATGCAGTCTGAAAAAATAAAAAAAATAATTTAAAAAGAGGAAAAAAATACTTAAAGAGTACTGCCCCCAACAACAGAACATATACTATTTGAATTACACTTGGAACATTTGCCAGGACAGACATATGTTAGGCCATAAAACAAATATTAATGCTTTTAACAAAGATCAAAACCAAATAATGTATGTTTTCTGATCAAAATGAAATGACATTGCAAAGTAATAACAGAAGACACACAAAATCCACAAATAGGTGGAAATTTGACAAAACATTCTTTTTTTGCTGTTGGGAAGTTTTATTTCAGTTTGATGCCTTTACAAATATTTTTTATTTGTTATATTTAGTAAACCAATACTAGTAATGGCATTGAATCAGTAATCAAAAACCTTCCACCAAAGAAAGGTCATGGATCAGGTGGTTTCATTGATAAATTCTACCAAAAGGCAAAAGAAAAATTAAGACTAATTTTTCTCACACTCTTACAAAATGTTGAAAATGAAACTATACTTCTTAATTCAACCTGTTAGAACAGTATTACCCAAACAAGGCCAGACAAAATACAAGAAGAAAAAGAAACTACAGACACATATTCTTTATGAATATTGGTACACAAATTCCCAAAATCACAAGTTGTCTGGTCTTTTTGTTTGGGTAATATTGTTCTAATAGGAATAGAATTATGGCATTTGGTGGCAAATGGATGAAGTTGGAGAATATCATGCTAAATGAAATTAGCCAATCCCAAAAAACCAAAGGACGAATGATCTCTCTGATAAGTGGATGATGATACATAATGGGGGTTGGGAGGGAGACAAGAATGTAGGAAGGAAGGATTGTATAGAGGAAAAAGAGGGGTGGGAGGGGTGGGGGGAAGGAAAAATAATAGAATGAGACAAACATCATTACCCTATGTACATGTGTGATTACACAAATGGTATGACTCTACTTTGTGTAAAATCAGAGAAACAAGTTGTACCCCATTTGTTTACAATGAATCAAAATAAATAAATTATTTAAAAAAACAACTACTTGATTTCAGCAACATGTATAAGGATTACATAATAGGACAAAGCAGAAATGAGCATATAACCCAAGGAAGGTTTGCTACATGGAAACAAATCAAAAAATATATTATACTAACAGGAAAGCAAGGAAACAACATAATCAGTTCAACTGATGCAAAAAAAATCACTTTACAGAATTCAACACCACTACATCACAAAAATACTCAATTAACTTCAAATAAAAGATAGTGTCCTCAACATGGTAAAAGTTATATATGAAAAAATGCAGATAAACCTACAGCATTATACTCAATCATGAGAGTCTGAAAGCTTTCCCCTTAAGATCAAGAATAAAGCAAGGATGTCCACGTCCATCCCTTTTACTCAAAATAGAATTGGAAATTCTAGCCCAAGTTATTAGGCAACTAAAAGAAATAAAAGTCATTCAAGGGCTGGGGAGGTAGCTCAGAACGCAAGCCCTGCGTTCGATCCCCAGTACCGAAAAAAAAAAAAAAAGTCATTCAAGTTGGAAAAGAAGTAAACTTTTCTCTGTTCACAGCCAACATGAATTTATATGTACAAAATCCTAAATATTAACAGAAATACTACCAGTTAATAAATTTAGCAAAGGTACAATATACAAAATCAAAGCACAAAAACAAGTTGCATTTGAAAAGGAAAATGAGAAAATATTTCCATTTACAATTGTGTAAAAATATAGAACACTTTGGAACAAAGTTAATCAAGGAGATCAAACACTTGTCAATACTGAAAATCACAAAACATTGATGGAAATTTTTTAAAAGACATGAGTAAATGTGAAGTCCTCTGCTGTCACAAATTAGAAGACTTATTGTAAGGCAACAATACTACCCAAAGCAATCTACAAATCCAATGCAAACCCTATAAAAATTCCAAAGACGTTTTAACAGAAATTTTAAAAAACACATCCTAAAGTTCATTTGGAATACCAAGGGAATATGAATAGACATAAAAAATTTTGAAATATAAGAACAAAATTGGGGGTCTCTAACACTTTCTAATTTCAAAATTTACAACAAAAGCATTGTAACTAAACCAATGTTTTACTGGCATGAGGGTACACATTGAGACAAATGGAATAGAATAAAGGGCTCAGAAATAAATTTTTTCATTTATGATCAATTGATTTTCAACAATGGTTGGAAGAATATTCAGTATATAAAGGAGTTTTTAACAATTGGTACTGAGAAAACAATTTCCACAAGCAAAAAAAACCAAAAAAACCAGTTGGAATCTTTACCTATACCACACAGAAAATTAACTCAAAATAGATCAAAGATTCAAATATAAAGGCTAAAACTATGAAATTCTTAAAAACATAGAGGAAATCTCTGCAACTATATTGTTGACAATAATTTCTTATACATAATACCAAAAGCATAGGCAACAATGGAAAAATAAACTGGACTTCATAAAATTAAAAGATTTGAAAGGAGAAGCACCATCAAGACAGTGAAAAGCCAACCCAAAGATTGGGAGGAAATTTGTGAATCATTTGTCAAACAAATGGAATTGGTAATAACCACAATCAATGAAGAAAAAACAAAATAAAATGATAGAAGTGTCGATATAATAAGTGCAATAAATGTAAACTTACCTATAGAGATAGGTACACTGAGGTTTTCTTCTTCTTTGAAGTCTGACTATATGCTACCTACAGGAAGAAGAACTAAACCAAAAGCACATAGAATGGTTGAAAATAATAGAATGGAATATAAATATACCAGGAAAATGCTATCCTAAAGAAAGGTGGAGTAGCAATATCAATGACAAATAAAAAGCAAACAAAAACACTAAGATTTTAAAAGATTTCACTTAGTAAAAGGAATAATAACACCAAGAATATATAACAGTCTAGGGCTGGGGATATAGTTCGGTTGGTGGAGTGCCTGCCTCACATGCAAAAGTCCTGGGTTCAATCCTCAGCACCACAAAAAAAAATACACAGCAGTCTTAAATCTGAATGTACCTAATAAAATGCAAATATGCACATACATGCATACATATATAAAATTGAGAGAATTAAAACATTAAAATGGCAAATTCCCAATCTTTTTTTTTTTTTTTATTATAAAATTGTAAACAAATGGGATACATGTTGTTTCTCTGTCTGTACATGGCGTAAAGGCATACCATTTGTGTAATCATAAATCTACATAGGGTAATGTTGTTTGATTCATTCTGCCATTTTTCCCCTTCCCCCCCTCCCCTCCCACCCTTCCCCTCCATCTATACAGTCCTTCTGGGAAAATTTAACTGCACTGAGGTGTCAGTACAAAAATTATCGGTACAAATTTAAAACATTTGAGCAACACAATTAATAAGCATAGTCTAATATATAATATATGCATGTATGATATATTGTTACACACGCACACATACACAAACACCATGGGCTCAACATTCCTTTGCAATGTATATGTAACATTAATAAAAGTTGACCTCATAACAAAACACAGAAAAGTCTCAACAGGATACCAACATTACTACATGAATTATCTTTTGTGAACACAAAGCAATTGATTCAGAAAGCAATAATAAAGATGGCAACAAGATACATTTGGAATCTGAAAGCTACCCCTTAAAAAATTAATGATTAAAAAAACATTTTAAAAATCTTTTTAAAATTGCATTTTAAAATTTAAAATTTAAAATTTGCATTTTAAAAATTGCAAAACATAAATGATTAAAAACTATATATCAAAAGTTGCAGTATATAGCTATTTAGTTCTGTGGGAAAATTTGTAGCTTAGATGGAGATATTAGAAAAATAGAAAAGGTGAGAAGTAATGGTATCCAATTTTAAAAGCTATGAAAAGAAACTCATCACTAAAATGGGAAAAGAAATAGTAATGACAGAATTTACTGAAAAAGGAGAGTTTTAATATAATTAAACTAGCTAAGTAACTTAGTGAGACCCTGTCTCTAAATAAAATACACAATATGGCTGGGGATGTGGCTCAGTGGTCGAGTGCCCCTGAGATCAATTCCCAGTAACCTCCGGAAAAAAGATAATTAAACTATAAATGTGGAAGGATAAGGTACATAAAAAGCAGTAAGGTTTGTACCCTCGATGTGAAATGATAAAATGATAACATTAGGATGTGATATTTATTGTAATTATACAAAGTATGTATATATAAATATATATATATACTAAATACAACATACAAATATAATACCTAGATCAACTGCTAAAAATTCTACACAAGGACATATATTCAAGCAAAATCCTAAGCTACTTATACACCTATTTTCGGAGCACCATTATTCACAATAGGGACAAGGTAAAATCAATCCAAGTGTTTATCAATTAATGAATGGATAAAGAAATTATGGTATATAGACTGATTGGATTATTATTGTACCATTAAAAAGAGGGAAATTCTGACACATGTCATAACATGGATGAGCCTTGAGGACCATATGCCAAATGAAATAAGTCAATCACAAAAGAACAAATAATGTATGTTTTCACTTATATAAGGTACTAAGTATAGTCAAACTCAAAGAAACAGAAAGTATAATGTGGGTTTGACAAGGGTTGGGAGAGAGGAAATTTAGAAGTCATTGTGCAATGGGTAGATTTGCAGTTTAGCAAGATAAAAAAAGTTATTAAGATTGGTTGCACAACAATATGAATATACTTAATGCTACTGAATTAGTAGTTAAAATGATAAATTGTGCATTTTATCACAATTAAATTTTTGAGAAGAAAATCACTCAAAAACTCTACAGATAAATTAAAATGAAATATTAAAGATGTTTTAGAATACCAAAGAATTTCAGGCAAAATAAAAAGAAATCAAACAAAAACATGACAGGCTTAAGCCCTAAGGTTGATAACTGTATTAGATGTAGGCAGACTAAATTTACTATTGAAAGGAAATCGAGAATGGAATAAAAAAATAACACTACTATAGGACATATACAAGAACCTCATTTGAAATACAACAATACAAGAATGTTTAAAGTAAAAGGATAGCAAAGAAATAGCATGAAAATATTAATTTACAAAAGGCAGAAATGATTATATTAATATCAAATGAAGTAGACATAAGAGCAAGTAACTTCCTAGGGACACAGAGGGACAATAGATAATGATAAAAGAACCAATCCACCAAGAAGAGACAGCATTACTAAATGTGTATGCACAAAACAACAGATGCTCATAGTACATGAAGCAAAAACTAATGGAATCATAAGAAGAGAAAAATCCATAATTTTAGCTGAAGTCTTCAACATCCATATCTCTACAATTAACAGAACTTGACAGAAATTCAGCAAGGCTATGAAAGAATTGAGTGATTCCATCAACCTATAAGATCTAATCAACTTTTGTAGAACACCCCACTTAACATCAGCAGAATACTTTTCTTTTCAAGCATCCACGATATACTACTAATGAAGACCACTGTAATAAGTTTTCTATTTGCTGCCATAATAAATTATCACAAACTTAAAGACTTCAAGCAATACAAATTTATAAGCTTGCAGTCCTAGAGATGAGAAGCTCAAAATGAATCTAAGTGGACTAGAACCAAAGTGTCAGTTGGTCTGCATTCCTTCTGAAGGCTTTAATGGAGAATCTCTTTCCTTGTCTTCTCTATCCATGTATCTTCCTTCACTGGTAGCCAATGATTTATCCATCTTCAAAGTCAGCAATGTCAGGTGAAGTCCTTCTGACCCTACTGTATCTCTGGTTCTGTCTTTTCTGCCACCTCTTTAATTCATAAATATTCTTGCAAAACTGTTGGGCACAACTGAATGATCCAGGATACTCTACCCATCTCAGGGTTAGGCCATTAGCAACTTTAATTGCATTCATAACCTTAATTACCCCTTGTCTTACAATATTAACATTCACAAATTTCAGTGATTAGGATGTGGACATCTTTGGAAAGGTTTATTCTGCCTACTGCAACAATATTCTGGACCATAAACCCCATCTTAGAAAATTCAAAAGAATTGAAAATATATAGAGGGTATTAATTGGTCAAACAGAAACAAACCAGAAATCGATAATAGAAAGAGACTTGGGGGGGCTGGGGTTTTTGCTCATTGGTAGAGCACTTGCCTAGCATGTGTGTGGTGCTGGGTTCGATCCTCAGCACCACATAAAAATAAATAAATAAAGGTATTGTGCCCATCTACAACTAAAAAAAATTTTTAAAAAGAAAGAGACTGGGAGAAATTCCAAACACGACCCTAAATAATTTCTGGGGCAAAGAGGAAGTCAAAAAGAAAATTAAAAATGCACTGAACTGAATAAAAGTGAAAGTATATCATATCAAAACTGTCCTTATTTGCAGATTATTGATGGTGTATATGAAAACCACCACATAGCTACATGTGGTGGTGCATGCCCTTAACCCCAGGAAAGAAAATCATAAATTCAATTCCAGCCTGGGCAACTTGACAAGATCCTGTCTCAAAATTAAAAAGGGCTGAGATGTAGCTCAGTTGTAGAGTGCTTGCCTAGCATGTGCAATACCCTGGATCCCATGCCCAATACTGCAATAAGTAAGTGAGAATGCCTCAAATTAAAAAAAATAAGTCTACACAGCAAAGGAAACAAACTTTTATGAGCATGAACAGCATCTACAGAATAGGAGAAAATCTTCCTACTCTGGTATTTACCTAAAAGAACTAAAACCAGCACACTACAGTGATAGAGACATACCACTGTTTATAGTAGCACAATTCACAATAGTCAAGTTATGGAGGCAGCCTCAGTGCCCATCAACAGATAAATGGATAAAGAAAATGTGATATAATATATATATATATCATATATATATGTATATATATGTGTATGTATATATATGTATATATGTGTGTATATATATGTATGTATATATATGTATGTATATATATACACACACATATCTATCTACAGATATATAGAGACATATCTATATCTATAGATATACCTAAATACATAGAAATATAAAACTCCATATGTCATATATATATGTGTATATATATATATATATATATCCACATACATACATACACACACACAATGGAGTTTTACTCAGTCATGAAGAATAATGAAATTATGTCATTTGCTAGAAATGAATGAAATGGACACCACCATGCTAAATGAAATAAGCCAGACTCAGAAATTCAAGGGTTAAATATTTTCTCATATGTGGAAACTAGAGGGAAAAAAGGACTTAAAAGAAGGGAATCTCATGAAAATAGGAGAACAACAGAATAAAGGAAAGGGATTGAGAGGAAGGGAGGAAGGAAAGTCATGGAGAAGCAGTAAGTAAAGAAATCTATCAAATTATGCTACATTCCTGTAAAAACACACCACAGTGAATATGGTTTTTAAATATAATTATAATGTACTAATTAAAATAATAATAAAAATTGAAGGGAGATTAGTACAGCAGATAAAATGGATGGGGCAAGATGGCAATAAGAGGCAAAGGGAAGGTGCAAGGGAGTGAGACGGATCAAATTATGTTATGGTCATTTATGAATATGGTAATGATTCCAATAAGGCACTTAACAAAAGACTATTTTTTATGAGAAGTTACACTTCATTTATGTATGATGGGTCAAAATTCATTCTAATGTCATGTATAATTAATGAGAGCAAATAAAAAAACTAAGTAATTTATAATAAAACTCCTAGAACTAACAAGTGAGCTCAGCAAGACTGTCTCATATAAGAACCACATATAAAAATCAATTATATCTCTATATAATAGCAATGAACATATGGAAGCTTAAAAAACAATACCATTTATAATTGCTCAAAAAATAAATGTGTATAAATCTGAGAAAACACAAAATATTTGTATGCTAAAACAAAAAAAATGCTGATGAAAGAATTCAAAGAAGTCTAAGCAAACAGAGAAATGATAGGTTAATCATTGACAAATTGATATACAGTTTTAAGGCAATTCTTATCAAAACCTTATCCCCCCAAGAAAAATGGGGGATAGAAAATTACTTCTAATTTATGGAAAGACTAAGGAACTAAAATAGCTCAAACAATTTTAAAAATATTAAGTCCTGATTTCAGGAGTTACTCAGGACTTACTATATAGCAATAATAATTTGGAACATATGATATTGTTACAGGGACAGCCACGTAATCAATGGCAGATAAGAGAGAACCCAAAAACAGACCCACACAAATATGGCCAAGTGATTTAAAAAATAAATTACTTTAGAACAATTTCAGATTAACAAGAAAACTGCAAAGATAGTACAAAGTTCCCATATACTCCACACCTAGTTCTTCCATTATTAATAGTTTGTATTAGTATGGTATATTGGTTATATTGGTTCATTATTATTATGAAAGTTCATACTTTATTCAGATTTCCTTAATTTTTACCTAATGTTAGTCTTATTGTGCAAAATCCAATCCAGGATACCACTTAACATTTAGTCCTCACATCTCCTTAAGCTCTTCTTAGCTATGGCAGCATCTCAGACTTTCCTCAGTTTTGATGACCTTGACAGTTTTTTTCCTTCTTTTTTAATTTGTTCTAATTAGTGACCTTGACAGTTTTAAGCAGTTCTATTCAGGTACTTTACAGAATAGCCCTCAAATGAAATTTGTCTTATTATCTCTCATCGTTAGACTGGGATTACATGTTTTTGGGGAAAAAAAAAACACTAAGTTAAAGTGCCACTCTGATCACATCATAGCACTGGTACATGCTATCAGCATGACTTATCACTTATCATGACTTCATCACATGTATGAGGCTGTATTTAGCAGGTTTCTCCATGTTGAAGTTACTCTTTCTTTCTCCTTTCCAAAGTATATCTTTAGAAGGCAATCACTGTATGTAACCCACATTAAAGGAGAAGTGAGTTATGCTCCCCCTCCTTGAAAACAGCATGGAGTAGCTTCATAAAGTATTAACCTAACTGATCTTTATCAAAAGGAACTGAAGGGAGGAAGAACAGCCTTTTCAATAAATGGTACTTATATCATTGGACTTAAGGCATAAAAATAAACCTGAACCTAAACTTCATACCTCATGCAAAATTAATTCAAAAGAGAACATAGACTTAAACCTACGACAATAAAATATTGGGGAAAAATGTATGGATCATAGGCTTTGCTAGAGAATTCTTAGACATAATATCAAAATCACGATCTACAGAAGAAAAAAAAATCTATGAATTCAACCCCACCAGAATTTTAAATTTTTGCTCTGCAAAGACCCTGTTAAGATGAGGAAAAGACAAGCTGCAGACTAAAAGAAAATATTTGCAAATCCGCATAACCTACAAACGACTTAGGTCTCAGATATATAAAAATACTCAAAATTGAAATTTGAAACAATCCCATAGAAAAGGGGAATCAAGGCATGAAGAGATATTTCACTGAAGAAAATATATGGAAGATAAATAAGGAGGAGATACTTAACATCATTAGCTATTTAGGAAATGTAAATTAAAAATACACAGATCCTGCACAATTTTATTTAGTATTCCATGATGTAGCCTTTCCAGTCCAGGCACTTTTGGAAAAACTTTTGTCCTCATTTGAGGGGTTCTGTTGTCAGGTTTTTGTGTTTGTTTTTGTGGGTATTGCCTCTTTCTGCCCCTGAGCTTTGCAGTAGACAGATGTCATTCAAAACTATGTTCTAAGGTGTTTATTGTGGTGGAGTAATTGGTTTGCAGTAATAAGTCACACTTTATTCCACTAAAGGGTAGGGCGTGGTAATCTACCACACAAGCTGAAGTTAAGTTGTTAGAAGAATTCCTTGATGGGAAAGTGTACCTTTGCATTTTGTTGCTTTGTTTCCTGAAAATAACTTGGGAGATGCTCCTGATTTGTCCATCTACTACTTTGGTTCCATGGATCCCACCCATTCTTTCACATTAAGAAAAAACAAGTAATTGTTGCAGAGGTCTCTGTATTTTGCAGGTGCCCTTTTGTAAGAAGCAATTTTCCCAAATAAAACAATTTAAAAAAATACACAGATCCCGCCAGGCACAGTGGCGCATGCCTGTAATCCCAGCAGCAGATCTGGAGGCTGAGGTAGGAGGATTGAGAGTTCAAAGACAGTCCCAGCAAAAGTGAGGCACTAAGGAACTCAGTGTGGCCCTCCTCTAAATAAAATACAAAAACGTGCTGGGGATGTGGCTCTGTGTTCAAGGGCCCCTTAGTTCAATCCCCAGTAACCCCTAACAACAACAACAACAAAAAGAATACAAAGATCCCAGCAGCTCAGGAGGCTGAGGCAGGAGGATCACGACTTCCAAATCAGCTGCAGAAACTTAGTGAACCCCTATGCAACTTATCAAGGACCTAAGCAACTTAGCCAGATAGTCTCAAAAGAAGGGGGAGAAGGGGAAGGGGGAGGAGGACAGGGGGAGTTGGAGGACAGGAGAGGAGCGGGAGGAGGAGGAGGAGGAGAGAATACATGGTGATCTTGCTACATGCATATATGGAAGACTAAAATGAAAAACAGTGACAATATCAAATGTTGACGAGGGTGCACAAAAACTGAATTTCTCATACATTGCTGTAGCAAACAAAATTATTAAACCTCTATAAAGTAGTTTGACAATTTCTTTGAAAATACAATATGTATTCACATGTTTTCTGCTACTAATAACAAAATACCAGAGCGGTAAGTTATAAAGAAAAGAGATTTATGCTGGCTCAGGATTCTGCAGTTATAAGTTAAGAGTCATACCTAGTAATAGCCTTCTTGACAGCAGAGTCCTGAGCCTGCAAAGGGCAGCACACAGCAAGAGACAGGAAACGTGTGCATCTGTGTGTATCTTCTTGTCTTTCTTCCTCTTCTTATAAAGCCATCAGGATTCAATCATAAAGTCTCCATTATGATGATCTTATCTGATCCTAATCACCTCCCTGAAGGTTCCACCTCTAAATACCATAATTGGCTCGTTTCCACCCTCTTTTTTAAATATTTTTTTTAATTTTTAGCACACAATACCTTTATTTTATTTTTATGTGGAGCTGAGGATCAAACCTAGGGCCTCATGCATGCCAGGTGAGCACATCACCACTGAGCCACAAACCCAGCCCTCCACCCTCTTAATACCTCACCACCGATGATTAAACTCCAGTATGAGTTAAGGGAGGACCAATCACATTCACACCATAGCACTAGAGAAACCAGCAATTGTATGCCTGGGCATTTATCACAGAGAAATGAAAACACAGGACTGCACAGAAACTGCTATGTGAATCAAATGACACATGCAATAACTTGTAAGAATCACCAGAAAACTGTGCTGAGTTTTAAAAAACACACACTCAGAAGGTCATAAGCTATATGATTCTGTTTACATAATATTCTCAAAATGGCAAAATTCAGAGATAGGAAGTATTTTATTGGTTACCAGAAAATATAAGTGGTGGCAAGGAGGTTCATGACTGTGAATATCAAGGGCTAGCATGAAGGACATAATTGTAGTGATGAAATACTTGTGCAAGATCAAGATTATAGTCATGCACATGTATTTGGGGAGGGATATAGCTCAGTGATAGAGCACTTGCCTAGCATGCAAAATGTCCTGTGTTCACTCCGAAGCACCACAAAAATAAGTTTATATGCATTGACAAAATGCAAAACTATACATATACTTGGTACCGATGTCAGTTTCCTGGTTTTAATATTATATTATAATGATGTAATATATAACCATTGTGATAAATTGGGTAAAGGTATAAAGAATATCTCTATGCTATCTTTGTAACTTCTTATGAATCTACAATTATATTAAAATATCAAGTTTTAAAGAAAAAGAGGGTAAGTTATGCAATTCATTTATAGGCCTGATAGTAAAACCAGTTGTAACCACAATGACTTCCTTTCCATTCCTTGAGCGTGCCAGAAATGTGCTCATTTCAGGGTCATGGTACCTTTCCTTTCCCAAATGGTTTTATGAAATACTGCCTTCTCAGAGAGCTTAACTAAATTTTAAGATCATATATCCCAACACCCACCCAACCCCCTACACACAATATCCCATTTCTGCTTATTTTTATCAGTGTCACTTGACAATATCTAACATACTATATAATTTATTTTATGTTCTATTTCCCCCTAATTGAATAAGTTTTTATAAGTACAAAGATTTTTCTCTATTTAATTCAATATTAAATCTACATTTACTATAAGGAACAGAGTAAAATGTATAGGAAAATAAAACTATAGACCAATCTCACTCATGAAGATAAATGAAAATATCCTAAGCAGAATATTGATGTGTGCTATGATTTAGATCTTGAATGTCCCCCAAAAGCCCATATAATCAAGGTATAGTCCCTAGGGTAGAGCTATTGGTAGGTGGTAGATCCTTTAAGAGGTGGAATCTTATGTAGGGTCCTTAGGTCACTGGAGATATGTCCGCAAAGGAGATTAAGAGATTCAAGCCCCTTTCTCTGTCTTTCTATTTTCTGGCTCATCATGTAAGTAGTTGACTCCACCACGTTTTTACCATGATGTGCTGCCTCACCACAAGCCTACAACAAGAACATCAATTGATCATGGACTAGAAACTCCAAAACTGTGAGCTAAAGTAAACTTTTACTTTTATCAGTTAATTATCTCAGTTATTTTGTTATACTGATAGAAACCAAAATATAAGAAAGGGACTATATTTCATAATCAAGTAGAGTTTATTCTAAGACTTCCAGGATAGCTCAATACTATAAAATCTATTATTGTCATTTACCATATTTACAAACTGACAATACAAAAAATGTTACATGCATATGGTAAGCATGTAACATTCATTATTGATTATTATTACTAAAAATAAAAAAGCACTCTTGAATTAGAAAGAAAATTAGCCTGAAAACCACCAT
This sequence comes from Sciurus carolinensis, assembly GCF_902686445.1. Taxonomy (NCBI): domain Eukaryota; kingdom Metazoa; phylum Chordata; class Mammalia; order Rodentia; family Sciuridae; genus Sciurus; species Sciurus carolinensis. The sequence continues at coordinate 51,816,947 of NC_062232.1, forward strand.
CAATCAAAAGCAATATCAAATTTAAAAGTAAAATTTAGAGCTGGAGATATAGCTCAGTAGTTAGAGTGCTTGCTTCACATGCACAAGGCCCTGGGTTCAGTCCCCAACACCACAAAAAAAAAAGGAAAGAAATTTAGAAGCAATCCTATTAAATAATGGATCAAGTGAAGTGTGCCCCTGTACCTCTTATTAATATGGTGATTCTAACCATTGCAGTTAGGCAAGAAAAGGAAATACGAAGTATAAAGGATAGAGAGAAAGTCATATATTCAAGTATCTGTAGGTGACATGACTTACTACAAGTTGATTATGCCTGATCCAAAATACTTGAGAGCAGAATTAGTTTGCATTTCAAAATTGTTTGGATTTGGGGATATCTGCACATAGGTGATGATATTACTTGGAGATGGGATCCAAGTTTAAACACAAAATTCATTTATGTTTCATATACACTGTATACAAATAGCTGGAAGGTAATTTTGTACAATATTTTTAGTGTGCCTACATTTTGCCTGAGACCTGTCACATGAGGTGAGATGTAGGATTTTCCACTTGTGGCATCTTATCAGCACTCAAAATTTTCAGATTTTGAAGCTCCAACTGTATCTACAGGCAAACCATTGGAAATAATAAGAATCCATCAAGGTTACTGGACATGAGATCAACACATAAAAGTAAATAGGATTCTAATATGTCAAAAATAAATAACTGAAAATATACCTTAAATGGAATAATTGTAGCAACTAAAATTATAAGCTACATTAAAAAAATATAAAAAAACTTCTTGGATGAATTTCACATTAAAATGTTAGACTATATTGAAAGACCGAATGGCCTCTGATTATCGAAACAACTACTTGATTTCATAACATGGGAAATTTTGTGGTTAAGCTATTCATTCAATTTTTACTCAAATTTTCAGTTTTTGTGATTAAGCTATAAATTCAGTGCAACTCTAATTCATATGGTTTTTTATGGATCCTTATAAACTCTTTCATCCAATAGAGAAAGGCCAGTCGAAAAACAATGGTGAAGTACTGGAGTAGATGGGACTCCTTAAACCAATAAGCTAGATGCGTTATTAACCATAACAATACAGCATTTGTATAATGAGAAACAAATAGCTAGACAAAATAGAAAGCCCAGAAACAGATCCAAATATACATGGAAAATTATTATATGACAGACGATATATCACAATTCAGTTCAAAAAGTACATTATTACATAAAACATGTTGGGACAATTGCCTATGCATATTAAAACATAGATACTAGGTTTGGAGACATAGCTCAGTGGTGAAATGCTTGCTAGCATGCATGAGGTGTGGGTTCAATCCCAGCAACACAAGAAAAAATAAGTTTTTTCAGATACCTATTTCACATCATATGCAAAATTAACAGTGTATAGCTTATGACATAAATGTGAAAACAAAACTTAAAAACTTTCAGATGAAAAGGAGAAAATATCTTTCTAAATAGAGTGCTGAAAGAATTCCTTAAGATGCAAAATGGACAAAATAATAAAGGAAAATATGAATTTATTAAACAATTAAAAATGCCTGTATGACAAAAAAACCGAAAATAGAAGAAAAGGTGGCAAAAACAAAGTGGTTGTCTTTGGCAACAGAGAGGACTGGGGGTAGGGGAAATAATTTGTAACATATTTAAAAAGGATTCACTTATGGAATATACAAATAGCACTAATAAATCAATAATAAAGGTCAACAATCCAAAAGAAAAGTGAGCAAATAATACAAAAAATAGGCAGTTCACAAAATAGGAAATATGAATGGCTATTAAATATACCATGCTCAATTCTTAGGAAAAATTAAGGAAATATGAGATGCCACTTCAAACACTCAAGATTGACAAAATTTTTAAGGTCTGACAATATCAAGTTCTAATAATGAAATGGATACATGGATGATGGAGATAACTTTATATTTGTTGGTAGAAGCATAAATGTATATAACCATATAGGAGTATAATTTGGAAATATGTGATAATTTTTAAAATATTCTGAAGTTGAATATTGCCCAGGAAGGTGTATATTCAAGGATGTTTGTTTCCATTTTACTGGCAATAATAAAAAATTAGAAACAGCCTATATGCTTGTTAACAAGGAAATAAATATGGGGTATACTGTAGGTTTTAATGATCCTGATTGCCAAAAGTGAGTTTTTCTTTCTCCATTTCATTAGAGCATTTACTTGAAAATAACTAAAGTAAAATAAAGCTGTCTTCTACCTCTTGGACAGTTACGCAAATATTTTCAAAAGCTAAATAAGTCCCTTACCAAAATGACAACTATTTTAATCAGCTTTTTTGCTGCTGTGACTAAAAGTATCTGACTAGCACAATTATAAATGAGGAAAAGTTTATTTGAGGGCTCACAGTTTCAGAGGTCTTAGTCCATAGAAGGCCGGCTCCATTCCTTGGGGCTCCAGGTGAGGCTGAACAACATGGTGGAAGAGTATGGCAGAGAGAAGTGGCTCACATGATGATCAGCAAGCAGAGAAAGACATCTCAACTTACCAGATACAAATATATACCCCAAAACCATGCTCCAATACCCACCTCCTCCAGCCACCCCCTACCACTCCAGTTACCATTCAATTAATCCCTATCAGAGGATTAATTCACTGATTGGGTTAAGATTCTTATGACTCAATCATTTCTTCTCTGAACCTCCCTGCATTGTCTCACACGTGAGTTTTTGGGGGACACCTCACATCCAAACCATAACAACATAGAAATATTTTTCTTAATATCCTGAAGCCATCTCTTTGAAATAGCTCCCTATTACCTTGGAACTTTTGCCCAGATAACTTGCTTCAAGTCTTAATTCCCTGTCTGTCATAGAGGAAAGAGTTTTTTGTTTTGTTTTTTGTTTCTTTTTTTTTTTTTTTAGATAAAGGCAATTAACTAACATATGGCCATCTGAATTATCAGGTAAATTTTGGATGAACTACATACACATAACAAATAGTGTTGTCAAGTTTTTTAAAAATATTTTTAGTTGTATATGGACACAATACCTTTATTTTATTTATTTATTTTTATGTAGTGTTGAGCATTGAACCCAATAACTCACATGTGCCAGGCAAGCACACTACCACTGAGCTAGAACCCCAGTCCTGCCAAGTCCTCTTGATGACAAGTTATGTTTTATCTTGAAAACACATATGTAATGCATTCTATCTGCTTGGCTATAGTATATAAAAGGATGAGATTTCTTTCCATCCTTGTGATCTCATAATGGAATTCCTGTCATTCACATCTCAGTCATGTTTAATGTTTATTTAATAAAATGGTTGTCTTTCTTTTCTACGTTTGTGAAGGGGATTTTCTGGACTAGCAAAAGACTTGCTTTTCTGATAATGGGGGGATGGTGGTAAGGGAAGAACGGAAGAAGGAGTGATTGTGTAGAAGGAAATGAAGGGTGGGAAGCAGGCAGGGGGAAGAAAAGATAATAGAATGAGACAAACATCATTATCCTATGTACACGTATGATTACACAAATGGTATGACTCTTCTTCATGTACAATCAGAGAAACAATAGTTATACCCCATTTGTGTACAATGAATCAGAATTTTAAAAAAGACTTGCTTTTAATTTTCTCCAACCATATTGAAAACAGAAGAGTACTCCTGTGTATTAAAAGTGAAGGAGGGCTGGGAGTATAGCTTAGTACACACCAGGCCCTGGGCTCAATTCCCAGCACCCCCAAAAAATGAATTCCATCTATATATACCATCATAGAAATATCTAAACATAAAAGGGGAATAATGCTTAGTGAGAAAAAAAGCAAGTTCAATAGTAATTGTGGAATGATTTTATTTTTTAAAAAAATGTTAACTCTATATATACATAAATATATTTCAGGCATCCTTCTTGACCATGTGTGTGTAAGTGTGTATGTGTGTGTGTATCCATACTTTATATATATATATATATATATATATATATATATTTATATATAATCTAGTATCTATATACATTTATATGTAAATATATTATATATGTAAAATATATTATCTATCTGATATACATCATATATTTATATATTATAGTATACATATTATATACACATATACAAAACAGAAAACATGGCCAAGAAGGACACATACCAAATTCAGGATTTGCTTGCTTCTGGTGAAAGAGATTGCAGTAAGACAGGTAAAGGGTGATTTCACTATCTCTGTGATGTTTTGTTTAGAGAAAGAAAATTATATGAAGCAAATGACAAAAATGCTCATCTTGGAGATGCTCATTACACAACTCTCTGTACATTTAAATTTGCATTGATAATAATGATGATGATGATGAAGACAATAAATAATTGACTTTTCCCTATGGTCCCTATATTCTTTCCAAGGCAGATAATTTTTTTCCAGTTTTCTACATGATGTTTGTGGCAACAATTGGCAGTTAAGCCACCCCTAGTAGCCAGGGTAAAGAATAAGGAGAGAAATCCAAAGAAAATGTGAAAACCTGGCACCCAAATAGGCATCTGGTGTTGCTGCTGCTGCTTTCTTTTTCTAACTTTTGAAACTTGCATTGAATTCCAAGTTCAGAGCAATGACCTCTGGGAGAATTCCACCTTTGTGATCCTTTCTTAAAGTTATCACCAACAGTAAGAATCTGGCAACAGCCCAGGGAAAGGTTATACTGCTTGGGTATTTAATCTGCCCCCAAGACTCCAGAGCTTCCTGGGTCCAGCTTAGACTTATTAACATCTGAAAAGCTTGCCTTTTTCAGATTTACTGAGTACTGGGCCCTTCTCTGATTCCCAAGGGAAAACTCCAGTTCTCCTTGGCAGAGCTTCTGCAAAAGACTCAGCCTTTGAGGGAACAAAGCAGAGGGCTTGTGGGCCAAAAAAGACAGATGGGAAAATTTTATAACCTCCCTACCACTTTGCTTACCTCTAAGTGGTCATTTGCGGATATTAAAAAGAGTGAGCAGAGAACTTAAAGCCTCTGAATCCTAGGAACATAGAAAGCTGCTGTGCCTGTATACAGGTCTTCAGGAAAGGAAGCAGATTCTGCTGCCTGGGTACAGGACCAATAGCAAACCTCCCGTGAAACAAATTTGTTTTTTTAGCCACAGGGAAAAAACAGACTTCAGAGAATAACAACTCCATCACTAGTTAGCCTCTGGGTCCATCCAAAAGCTTAAAGAGAAATGGATCAAAACGCTACAACTTCAGTTCACATTCTACCCTGGTAAATCACAGTAAGAGAACACATAATATGTGTTCTGTTATGTAAAAATTTGCATAAAAGTGGGAATCAAGATATATTAAGATATACATACCAGTGGGATACTACAGTCAATAAGATTGGTGTCTTAAAGCATACACACCCACCTCCACATATGAAATGACTAGGACATATCAAATGTTCACATTCGCAATAAGTACCTTTCTATCAAGAAACAAAAAAGTGTTAATTTCAGAATAACACCCCCCCGACTTCTGAGAGTCCTTAATCATACTTTTTTTTTGGTGGGGTACCAGAGATTGAACTCAGGGGCGCTCAACCACTGAGCCACATCCCCAGCCCTATTTTGCACTTTATTTAGAGACAGGATCTCATTGAGTTGCTTAGCACCTTGCTTTTGCTGAGGCTGGCTTTGAACTTGTGATCCTCCTGCCTCAGTCTCCTGAGCCACGGGGATTACAGACATGCACTTCTGTGCCAGGTCTTTTTGTGTGTGTGTGTGGTGCTGGGGATTGAACCCAGGGCCTTGTGCTTGCAAGGCAGGCACTCTACCAACTGAGCTATCTCCCCAGCCCTGTGCCAGGTCTTTATTCATACTTTTAATGACTAATAATAACAGGAAATTTTCTACTCCTATACAATACAGTTCAAAGCAGTCCTAATCTGATAATAATGTGAAGAGTTAATCCATTCCATTCAGAAAAAAAGCTACTTCTATATTTCTTGAACTCCACTAGGAAAGCAATTTCTACAGTTCTTGATGGTCACTGAATTTCATACCTAGTGACACATCTTAAAATAACAGACTATTTTGAACATTTTTTAACTGCTCATTTTAAAATAGAGAGATTAAAGTCCAGGAAGGAAGCATGACTCTTCCAATTTCACAGAAGTAACAATTTTACTGTCAGAGCTAAATTGTTAACATGCTTTAGCTACTGATATGACAACCTATGACTCTGTCCTTTTGGATAGGGAGGTGTGAGAGTACAGCAAAGTGGTTCTTAGTATCTTATTGTACAGTTTTCCTGTTGGGTTTTAATATAATTGAACTTTTACATAATTAGATTCTTCTATAAATGGATTTTAACATAGTTATATTTCAATGTATTTAGATTTTGCTGCAACTGGATTTTAATGTTTGATTTCAGTGCTGTGATACCAATATATTTGGAAAACTAAATTAGATTGCTAATAATACTATTACAATTTGTAAAGTGGTTTAGGATTAAATAATATAACATATAAAGTTCCTAGTCCATAGTAGATGCTCAATTAATTGTAGTGAGTCAATAAGTTGCCACTCCCTTGATCAGGACCATGCCTTATGTGCTTAACAAAGGGGCTTTGAACTCTAATTAGTAGCAACCTAATCTTGTGAGTTAAGATAAAGCATATATTCATTCTCCTTCCTCTCCTTCATAAAAAGGACAAGGGTGCTCAGACAATATTGGTAAATTGCCTGACATCACCCTATAGCTGCTCAGTAAAAGCTTCAAGACTCACAGGAGATTCTTACACTTCAAAGCGCAGAGTGTTCTTTTCCTGGAGAAATGGAGTTTTTTAAAACAGACTGCTGTGTCCCATTTCTACAGTTCCTGATTCAGTAGATATAGAGCAGTGCCTGAGAATTTTCATTTCTAACATTTTAGCAGGTGATGCTGACACTGTTGGTTTAAGGACCACACTTGGAGAACTATAAGTTATAACATGTGGAAGATATAGTCTAACAGTGACTAAGGATCTCTGGGACAATGTTTTTTTTACCCACAGTATCACAGAATGCCAGAACTGCATAAGATCTTAAAAAATTATCTGGTTATAGCACCTGGCTTCTTATTACAATAACATGGGCATGTAATCCTAGCAACTTGGGAGACTGAGGCAGGAGGATCATAAGTTGGAGGCCAGCCTCGGTAACTTAATAAGGCCCTCAGCAACTTAATGAGACCCTGTCTCACAATAAAAAACAAAATGTCTAGGGATGTAGTTTGGTGGTAGAACACATCTGGGTTCAATCCCCCATTCCAAAAATAATACTAATCATAACATAGTACATTTTTTAAAAATCACCCCTGTGGAGAGCATTAACTTGGACCATGGTCTTTGAGTGCCTTGGAGCTGTGGCTGTGGTTTTCCCTGGAAACTTCCTGTGCAAAGGTGAAGGATGAGATTGCCTAGGAGCTATGGTAATGCCCTGCCTGAGGAAGTTCTGTGCAAAGGTACAGAACAATAACAGTCCTTATCTTGAGCTCAGACACCACCTGCTGGGGATAGAGAATTCTGAGCATAACAAGACAACCACAATATCTTACAAGCACTGTGACTTTCAAGCCTGTCTGCTTTGCCGAAATTTTCCCACAAATAGCCTTTGAATAATAAGACCTACATAATAAATGTGCTGTGTTAGTTCTAGGTCATTGTTCCTCCATCACAGGTCAGTGTCCCACCTGGTCCCAGGTTTCTCTTTGTAAATGTTGTGTGTCTTTCTTAATCCCCATCACCACTCTCCATTCTTTAGGGTCCAACCCTGTGAATTACTGCACACCTTTGCCTTAGTTACACCCTCAGAGATGCTATGATAATTGTGCAGAGTAAGACTCAGGTTCTACTGAGAGAATCATTTGCTAGCTGACTCTTGTAAAGGTTATTTTATAATGATAAAGGAAAGTATACATGCACATGTCTCTACCTTTCTTCTCTTAACCAATGTGAATTGCAACTGTATTAAATGAAATGTAAATAAGTGTGACTGGGGACCAATAGCAAAAAGCAATATATATATTTTACAATAAAATCACAAAGAAGGTTAGAGCAAAACTATAAGAAAATAAGGAGGTAATAAAAAATGGTAACACAAATCCACAAAAAAGAAACATAGAGAACCAGAAATTGCACTCAAAAAATTAATAAAACAAACTCTATAAATGTATGGTTGTTCTCCTTCTCTCAACCTCTTTAAAAATCATAAAATCTTCTAAGGCAACCATTATAACAATGTGTTGCTGTATTTCTAAATAGGGATAACAACACTTATGAAATATGTATAACAATAATAGCATTTAATTCAAAATTAAGTGGTGATGGTGGAATATATAAAAACAACATGAGACATAAAAAAGTAAAATGGCAGATGGAAATTCAATTATATCAATAATTACATTAAATGTGAGTATAATAAATAATCCAATCAAAGGATAATGAGTTCCAAACTGGGATTTTAAAAAAAAAACTGCTGAATGCAACAGATGCATATTACATTCAAAGGCACAAATAAGTCAAAAGTAAAAACGTAAACAATATTACAGGAAAGTTGGAGTGGATCCATGAACATCAGACAAAACAGACCTAAAATCAAAAAATGATAATGGAGCCAGACACAGTGGCATACACCTATAATCCCAGCAGCTTGGGAGGCTGAGGCAGGAGGATCATGAGTTCAAAGCCAGTCTCAGCAACTTAGCAAGGCACTGAGCAATTCAGTGAGATCCTGTCTCTAAATAAAATACAACACAGGGCTGGGGGTGTGATTCAGTGTTCGAGTGCCCCTGAGTTTAATCCCTGGTGTCAAAAAAAAATGATACTGGAAGTCAAGAGAGATATTTTATAATGATAAATGACTCAATCCATCAGGAAGATATAACAAATATAAACATATAACCAGCCAATAACAGAGCCCCAAAAGACATGAAGCAAACAATGACAAAACTGAAAGGAGAAATGGGTAATTCAACAATAGTTGAAGAACTCAAAAACTAACTTCCATTTATGGTTATAAGGAGACAGTCAACAAGGGAAGACATCGATAAAACCATAAACTAATTAGACATAGCATTCACCTATAGAACATTCCACTGAACAATAGCATAATGCACATTCTTCTCAAGTATAAATATATAATTCTCAAGATACACTATGTACTAGTTCATTAAATGCTTCAATAAGTTTGAAAGAACTGAAGTAATGGAATGTATGTTCTGTGGCCACAGGTAATGAAATTGTAAATTAGTAAGAGAAAAAAAGTTGAGCATTTTACAAATATGTGAAAATAAGCAATATAATACTAAGTAGTAAATAGGTAAAACAAGAAGTCACAAGGGAAATTAGAAAATATTTGGTGGTAAATTAAAATGAAGACCCAACATGCAAAACCTGAGGGCAAGAAGCTAAAGTAAGTGCTTAAAGAGAAAGTTATGGCTAAAATTCTTATATTAAAAAAGAAAATCAGAAATGACTAACCTAGCCTATGGCCTTAACGTACTTAAAAGAGCAAAATAAATCTCAAATGAGCATAAATAATGAAATAATAATAACCGGAGCAGAAATTAATGAGATAGTGAATAGGAAAATAATGTGGACAAATTAAAATTTAGTTCTTAGAAGAAAGTGAGAGAATTGACAATCCTTTAACCATACTGACCTAGAAAAAAGAGAGAAGGTTCAAATATCCAAACTCAGGATTGTAAGAAGGGAAATCGAGGGCTGAGGCTGTGGTGGAGCACTTGTCTAGCATGGGTGAGACACTAGGTTTGAACTTCAGCACCACATATAAATAAGTAAGATAAAGATCCACTGACAACCAAAATAAATGCATTTTTAAAAAATAAGGGACATCAATTCAATCAAAGGAAATAAAATAATTATTAAGGAATGCTATTGACAAATGTATGCCAAAAGTTAAACTAATTTACAGAAAATGCACAAATTCTTTGAAAGAAACACACTGCCAAAACCAACTCAAGAACACCTTGAAAATCTGAATACAGCTACAAGTCAAGAGATTGAATACACCATTTTAAAATTTCCCATAAAGAAAAGCTCAGGCCCACATGGATTCCCTGGTGAAGTCTTTCAAATATTTTTTCAAGAATTTAATAAAAATTATCTAACTATTCCAAAAATAGGAGAGCAGGCAATACTTTCTGATTCATTTTATAAGGGCAATATTACCCTGATATAAACATAAAACCAAGTAATGACAAGAAAAGAAACCTAATGACCAATATCTCTAATAAGCATAAAAACAAAACCCTGGGGCTGGGGAGATAGCTCAGCTGGTAGAGTGCTTGTCTTGCAAGCACAAGGCCCTGAGTTCGATCCCCAGTACCGCAAAAAAAAAAAAAACCCTGAAAAAAGAATAAATTGATTCCAGCAACATACAAAAAGAATTATATATAATGACCAAGTGGGATTTTTTCCTATCTCAAGAATGCAACCTACCAAATAAATGCCATTTAGCACATCAATAAAACAAAAGAACAAAAGCACATATGATCATCATGTTAGATGCAGATGAATATTTGACAAAATTCAACAAACTAGGAATATAAAAAAATTGCCTCAATTTCATAATGAGAATCTACCAGGAAAAAAAACACAGCTAAACTCATACTTAATGGTGAAAAACCACATACTTTCCTTCTAATTTCAAGTAGACAAGGATGTTTGCTCTCATCCATTCTATTCAATATTGTACTAGAGATCCAAGTCAAGCACTTAGGCAAAGGAAAGAAAGAAAAGGCTTCCAGATTGGAAAATAAGAAATAAAACTATATTTGTAGATGACAAACTCTTATATACAAAAAATCCAATATAATCCAGAAAAAAATTAAAACCTATTAGAATAAACAAGTTCAGCAAAGTTGCAGGATACAAAATCAACATACAGACATAAACTCTATTTCTATACCTCAGTAACAATTTAAATATTAAATCAAGAAAATAATTCCACCTATAATAGCTTGAAAAATAATGCTCAGAAATAAATTTAACAAATTCAGGCAAAACTTGTATATTGGAAATTATAAAACACTGATGACAAAAATTAAAAATACCTAACTAAATGCAAGGACATTCAATGTTCATGTATCAGAAGACTTACTGTTGTTAAGTTGGAAATATTCTTCAAATTGTTCTACAGATTAATTGCAATCTCTATCAAAAACCAAGTAGGGCTGGGGATATAGCTCAGTTGGTAGAGTGCTTGCCTTGCAAGCACAAGGCCCTGGGTTCAATTCCCTGCACCGCAAAAAAAAAAAAAAAAAAACTGAGTAGCCATTCTTGCAGAAGTTGAAAATCAGTTCTCAAAATACTTATGGAAGTTAAAGAATCTAGAAATAATCAAAACCATCTTGTGAAAGAACAAAGTTGTAGAACTCATACTTCCTAATTTAAAACCTTACTATAAATCTATAGTTGTCAAGACTTTTTTGATCAATAAAATATAATTAAGAGTTCACAAATAAACCCTCACATCTGTGATCAACTTATTTTCAACAAAGTTGCCATAACAGTTCCATTGGGGGAATACTTTCTTCAATAAATGGAACTGGCACAAATGGATACTAACTACAAAGAATGAGGTTGGAATCCCCACCTCACACTATACAGAAAAGAGTTAACACAAAATGGACCAAAGACCTAAATGGAAGATCTAAAACTATAAAACACCTCAAATAAAATATATGCATAAATCTTTATGACCTTGGATTATGCAATGATTTCTTTGATATTTTACCCAGAGCCAAAACAACAACAAAAAGTTTTCAAAATGAAGGAATGAGAATTAAAATATTATCACTTTACAACCCATAAGTAACACTTCTAAGCAATATCTGCCAAAACCATTAGGTAAAAAAGAAAACTGATAGAAATTTTTATAATGAAAGGATCAAGTGGAAAACTCCTGCACACAGATCAATCTTAAAAACACAAAAGAGGCTATCAGATATCATGAACTTCCTACTATAAGGCAATTATATAACACACAGTACTCCCTCTAAATAAACAGACCTAAATATTACCAAACACCTAAATCTAATTACCAAGCTACAGGAAGGATATATAGAAGACAGAGGGATATGTTAAATGACAACATGGTGCAGAATATGGGAAACTCCATAGATCACACAACCAATTTTTTCAACAAGGGGATTGTGGGTGAGAAAATAAAGAGGGGGATTTTTTAAAAGAAAGTTAAGAAATGTATCAACCCAGTGCTATATAGGGACCTTGTTTGAATTTGAATCTCCAATCATGAAAATAGAATATTTTCTCTTATTTTATCATATTGAATGTTTGTGTTGTTATCAAGACAGAATCTTTCTATAGTGCCCCAAAACACCTCAAACTCCTGGACTCCTGCCTCATCCTTCCATGCCAGGCTTAAGGAAATATTTTTAACTGGTTTAGATGTGAGAAGGAGTTGTGGTTGTGAGATAAGATACAATAAACTAAAAATAGGCAAAAAGGAAGGAAGGAAAAGGAGAATATAACTTCAATCTGAAAGCCTTGTGCTAAAATTCTTCATGCCTTCATTCCCCAGGTCAGTATTTCTCCCAGGTTTGTCACTCCCATATTTCTGAGAAATCTGCAAATCTTTACTCAGTCTTAAAATAACTAGAAATTCACCCAGTTAAAAACTGCCTTGTCTCTGTTAATTGGCCCACTAACACATATAATTTTAGAACAGAATGAGCAAAGGAAAATATGAAACCTATAATACTTTCTGAATGCTATCTATTAATGGAGACCACATCAGCCTAAGGATCTTGAAAATTGCCAGACCACACTAATGTCATCTCCCCATATCCTCCCATGCCAACAACTCACCGAGTTTCCTTTAAAAAGAAGAGCCTAAAACACCCCCGAAAGCATCTATCACTCCCAAGATGTTCTGAATCCCCCCTTGAATTCCCTGTGCCTCAATATCTGACATTTGCTGAAATTCTTTTGTCATGTATATCAAGGACTCCATCATCCTAAGTTGAGGCCCTCTCTCCTCCAGGACCTCTCTGACCACCTTCAGTGACAGTTATATTTTTAAAGGCTCTTATTTTGTGAGGTAAATACTCAAAATGTAATATGTTGTCTGAAACTTGCTTCAAAACACTCCAATTAAAAAAAAGTAGACATAAGTTGATAATTGTTGAAGAATAATGAACACATTGGGTTCATTACATTATTTTCTTTTCTTTTATATGTTTGAAATTTGTACTATGTGTAGGGCCCCTGACACAGGTCAGCCTGAATAAACTCCTTAGGAAAGCCACAAAAAAGAAAATAATAACAACAAAAATGTTAATAACACAAGAACACACTGAAATCGAATTGTTAAAAGATTAAATTCAACTTCAAGAAAATGTATACTTTTAAATTATTGCTGGTATTATAATTTATTATAACCTGTGACATCCCTTGATTTAATAAATATTTATTCAGGCCTTACTTTGAACCAAATATTATATTAGGTGCCAGAAGTATAGGGATCAAGACATTCACCATCGCTGCCCACTGAAAACTCACACATCAATCAGGGGAAAATAATATTTCCTACTGTTACAAAGGGCTAAATACATTACCTAAGTTTTTAAGTTTAAATTTCAAACAACTCTGTGGGGTATGAATTATTATTCTCATTTGGGGGGGTCACTGGGGATTGGAACCCAAGGGCACTTTAACACTGAGCCCTTTTTATTTTTGTAATTTCGAGACAGGGTCTTTCTAAGTTGCAGAGGCTAGACTCAAACTTTTGATCCTCCTGCCTCAGCCTCCTGTGCAGCTAGTATTGCAGGCATGTACCTCCATACTCAAATTATTACCCTCATTTTTGCAAAGAAGAAAGTTCAGAAAGGGAAATTCACTTAACAGACGTCACAAAGCTGGTAAGTGATACATCCAGGACTATAACTAATGTCTGTTCATTCCAGTGTTCCTGCTTTTTACCTCAGCACAAACTTCCTCCCAAGAGATTTGTGTTTGGCTTGGCCAAAGCACCTAAATGTCTGTACCTTTTGAGCCAAAAACCTTCAGTGAGAATTTACATCCTAAGGACATAATCTCAAAGGTTAGAATAAGATATATTCACGCTTGTATAAATATATCAAAATAGATTCTACTGTCATATATAACTAGAAAGAGCAAATGAAAAATTTTCACATACAAAAATGAGAATCAATAGATTAAGTAATATTGCATCAATGCACATATCTTGATTTTTTTTAGTTGTAATCTGATTATGCAAGAAAATATCACTACTCTTAGGAAACACACTTAAATATTTAAAGAAAAAAGGGCATTGTGTCTACAACAGAATCTCAAATATTTCTGAGAGAAAGAAGTACTGAGCAGAAACAATGATTTAAAAATGTAGAAAATTTTCTTTTAAAGAATCTAGGTGAAGAACATGAAGTTCATATAGAAATTCTTCGAATTATTTTTGCAACTATTCTATAAATCTATAAGTATTTTTAAATGATTTAATGAAAACCCTTAAAATGGTATTTATAATAAAGCTCCATTATTTTTATTTATTTTGGTACTAGGGATCAAACATAGGGGCGATTTACCACTGAGCTACACTCAAGCCCTTTTTATTTTAATTTTTTTTTTATTTTGAGACAGGATCTTGCCAACTTGCAGAGGCTGATCTCGAACTTCAAATCCTCCTACATAAGCTTTCCAAGTCGCATGTATTACAGGTATATGCTACTGCATCTAGGAGCTACACTGTTTGTAAAAGAAAATAAAAGGAAATATACTCTAATATTTATAATAGTTGCCATGAACAGAATGCTTGTGTCCCCCCAGAAAAATTTGTAAATTGAAATCCTGAATTCCCAATGTTATACTACTTGGAAGTGGGGCTCTTGGGAAGAATTTAAATTTAGATGAGGTCATGAAGTTAGACACCTATGATGGGCGAGTGTACATAGAAGTGGAAGAGAATAGCATTCCCTCTCTTGTTCTCCCCAACCCCATGTGAAAATATGGCAGGGAGGCAAATCAGGAAAGAGGACCCTTACCAGACATTAAATCATCACCTTGGGCATAAATAGGCCTTGTAGATTCCAGAACCATGAGACATGAATATATGTTGTTTTAGCTACCAGGTCTAGGGTATTGTGTTATAACAACCCAAATTAAGAAAGTGGTTGAAGTAGAAATGTATTATTCTGAAGTGATTTGTTTTCCTTTGTTTATTTTTTCAAGTATATTTTATGTATTTCCACTACCTTTAAGTAGAAAAAATGCTTCAAAAACAAATATATAAAGCATGTGTGGATAAAATTGACAATTTTAATATTTAAACTAAACTTGGGGTAAAATATTTTAATCTTATTGCAATGTTTTCATAGTGATTAATATATTAAATAGTAATTAATGTATTAAATTATTAAATAAATTTAATAGCATTTTTGATAAATAAAATATCCTTTTTAAAGACAAGGAAAATATTATCATCAGAGGTAAAATGGCATGGCCTTGAAATATACATAACATTATGTTTGGAAGCATCCCAGATGAAATAAAATAGTAGTGAAGTCCTCTGAGCACTGAATGAAAGGCATAGTTCTCAAAAATGACCAAGAAGACAAATCTCTATTAGTAGGCGACTGGATCAAAGAACAATAGAGTCGGATGAGAACTGAACCAGCAAAGAAACAACTGTGAAATGTGAGAGAAACAAAGACATCTATATAAACAATAAAGCATAGCATTCTATCAGTCCGCAACAGAAAACAATTTCATTAGGACTGGGCACACAGCTCAGTGTTACAGCATTTGCCTTGCATGCACATGGCCATGGATGCCACTCCAAGCACTGAAAAAAATAAAATTAGGCAATAAGAGGGAATGGGAGCATCTGCTGGAATCTATGTAGCTGTGAGGAAGGGATACTTCAGAGGAATGTTAAAAGTCCCCCTAATGATTAGCATTTTGACACAGGAAAACCTATAAAAGGAACTAATATAACCTCTGATTTACATAAGGGGAAACTGAGGCTGAGAGAGAGAGAATGGCCTTATTCAAAGTCAATGGTATCAAGCGTGGTGGCACACACCTGTAATCCCAGAGACTAGGGAGCCTGAGGCAGGATAATCACAAATTGAAGGCCATCCTTAGCAACTTAGCAAGGCTCTGTCTCAAAATAAAAAATAAAAAGGACTGGGGATGTAACTCAGTGGTAACGTGCCCCTGGATTCAATCTCTAGTACCACAACGAAAAAGAAAAGGGTCTATGGTGAGTTACTGGCTGGAAAAGAACTTAATCGCAGGTCAGACTTCTTTCCACCAACCCCAATTGCCTTCTCCAAAGTGCTATAAAAGCTGGAAATTTTACTATTTTCACAAGAGGAATATAAAATTTCCAAACCATTATATTCTAAATTGGGTTCAGCAAAATCTGGCATTATAATCTAACTTTTCTCTCTCCAGAGAATTCTTCTGGGAAAACAATTATTATGTTGTGAAAATCTCTCACTTGTATATACAACACAAAACTAAGATATAAAAAGCAAATGCATTTTGTGGGTCCCCTCACTTTTGCAAACATGATACATGCTATAACATATCAGAGCAAGGACATATATCCCAAGCTTCTCTTTATTTGTTAGGCAGGAGCCTCTGCCAACAATAGGAGTACTTCAGGTACCTCAGTTTCCAAATTGCTCCTAAAAGGTTTGCTACAATTGTCTATATAGTCTTCATATACACAGGGTGATGGACAAGGGAATCTGAAAATGATTCTTAAATGATTCATTATGCAAAATTTTCACTCAGTGAATGGAAGCCTCCGCCACTTTTCAAATTGTCAAGTTAACTCAATTTCCAAACAGTTCCTTAAAGTTCTCTTACAAAGACCCATATAAGCTCCTTCTAGGCACTATACAAAGGCTGATGGAAAACAAAAATCATATCATTATTTTTTTGCAGTACTGGAGACCAAATCCAGGACCTTGAACACACTTAGCCAAATGTTTTACCATTGAGCTACATGCCTAGCCCTTTTTGATTTTTAATCAGAGTCTCACCAAGTTGTCCAGACTGAATTAGATTTTGTCCTCTTGTCTCAGTCTCCTGAGTGGTTGGGATTACAGGAATATGTCATCACACTGAGCTTACACATGATTCTTTTTTAAAAAAAATTTAGTTATAGGGGCTGGGGTTGTGGCTCAGTGGTAGAGCACTTACCTAGCATGCATGAGGCACTGGGTTTGATCCTCAGCACCACATATAAATAAGTGAATAAAATAAAGGTCTATCAACATGTAAATATATATATAAATATATTAATATTTTCAGTTGTAGATGAACACAATACCTTTAATTTATTTTTATGTGGTACTAAGAATTGAACCCAATGCCTTACATCTGCAAGGCAAGCTCTACCACTGAGTCACAACCCCAGCCCAAACATGATTCTTAAAGCCTTCATCATCAACAATATTCTTTCAGAGAATTTAAGTCTCTCTCATATTGGGAGTCTTCAGATTACCTCAGTTTCCAAACTGCTAATTCTTAATTTATTCTTTTTAGATACACATGACAGTAAGTGTATTCTGACAGATTATAAATACATGGAGTACAACTTATTCTAATTAGGATTCTTGTGGTTGTACATGATGTGGAGTTTTGCTGGTGGTGTATTCATATATGAATATAGGATAGTTATATCTGATTCATTCCACTGTCTTTCCTATTCCTATCTCTCTCCCTTCCCTTCATTCCTCTTTGTCCAACCCAATGAACTTGAATAGACGTCCAAACTGCTCTTGAGAACTGTTATTCTGTTGTGCATATAGGCCCCTTCTAGGCACTATACAGAGAGGTATGGAAAACAAGAATCAGAATATGAGCTTCATCATCCACAATATTCTTTTAATGAATGAAAAGTTATGCCTCCTTGGTATTGCTCAGATTACCTTTATTTCCAAATTTCTCTGCACATGTTTCGTAAATTATGTATAGAGGTTTAAACATAGGCACTATGCATAAGAGCATGGAAATCTTGAATTAGAACATCATTCTTAAAAGCTTCATCATTAATAAAGTTCATTCAGTGAAAGGACACTAACATATCCTCCAGTGTCTTTTAGTACAAATTGGCAGGATGCCTGAGTTCCTTCTAGTATTCTCTCTGCTATTTATAGCTATATAACTTTGGGCCCCATTTCTTTCATCAGTCAAAGAAGGGGCTATACTAGAGGGTTTCAAATGTCTTTCCCAGTTCTAACATTATATGATTCTATGAACCCTGAGTTAATATTGTTATCAATCAAACTTTCAACACCCCCATATTCAGATGATATTTCCTCATAAGAAAATTAGGAACTCTCCTCAGAGAAATAGGCTGGCCCTCGTGGCCTAAATTTGAAATCTAGGATTTGGAAGCTATAAATTCTATTCCTACCTCTGCTAAGAAGCTCTCTGGGTGAGCTTGGAGAGGGTTCAAACCAAGGAACCATTCCATCCCAGGTCAGTTGGTAAGCTGGGCTAATGTATGGGAAGAATTTTGGTGAAAGAGAAAAGACATGAATTTTAGAGACTAATGACATCTTCAACAACCAAACAACAATTTTTAATAGAGCAACCTATGAAGGGATAGTTTGTTGAACTTGGTATCAGTAGACTTGAACTCTAGCCCCAATGCTACCAATTACCAGCTGTGTGATCTTAGTGAGAAAAACACCCAGGAGAATGAAGGACACAAACCTTCCCTGACATCTACTACATGCCAGACACATGATTTGTCTGAAAATGACAGGGGTGAACAAACCTCCTCAAGATATTTTCCAGCTTAAATATCCAAATTTAATTTCCATTGGTGTTTGGGGAATCAAGATTCAACATTCAATCATGCAAAAATTATTGGGGATATTGCTTTTATAACAAGTTTTAAAGAAAAACAAAATTAGTGAAGGAAAAGGGCACAGCTGGTAGAAAGAAGAACATTGACTTTGGGTTTGAGAAGGGAACTAGCAAGTGTGAAAGTGAAAAATGGGGAGGAGAAAAAGAGTAGCAATTACTTGAACTTGGCCATTGCAAGGAGCCCATTGTGGGAATCATGAAACATGAGAGTGAAAAGAAATAACAAAGGGAGCAACTTATACAGCATTTGCCAAAATAACTTCAACTATCTACAAAATAAATAAATGACATGCTCAGAAAAGACTGGAAGAACATATGTGAAAAAAATGGTAGTGAGTGGGACTGTGTGTGATCATTATTTTATCATTTATTACGTTTCTGTGGTTTCTAAATTTTCTTAAGAAGCACGTTATAATTACTATGACAGAGGGGAAATAGAACAAACCTCATGCAAAATGCTTACTCAGCATCTATTTTGTATCATGTATTCTGATGGTCACTAGAGCTACAAAGACAAACAGGAGGAAAACGATTTTGGCATAGGAAAGACTTCACGAGAGTTACAGGTATTGGCTGTGATTTAATGTTAGGTCAATGTTCACACACGTGAGAAAAGAAGAAGGAATTACAGGCAGAGACTATAGTAGATAAATAGATAAGGAATATGGAATAGAAATATTCTCATGGGCTCAAGCAGTTGATAATTAGGGGGTGTGCAGAGGCACAGGAGAAAAACCTGGAGAAGTATATAAATAGAAGAGAAACTGGGAAGAGACTTGAATGCCACAGAAATCTAATTTTCAACCTATGAAAGCCATTTTTATTTTTTTATTTTGTTTTTAGTACTGGAGATTGAACCCAGGGGTGCTTTATCACTGAGCTACATCCCAACTTGTATTTATTTATATATACATTTTGAGACAGAGTCTTGCTAAGTTGCCCAGGTTGGCCTCAGACTTGCAATCCTTATGCCTTAGCCTCCTGAGTCACAGGGATTTCAGGTATATACTACCATGCCCAGTAGTATCTACTGCTTTTAAATATTTTCTTTTTATAAAAATTTTCATTTTGTCCATGCATTCTTCTTCTGACTATAGTGAGTATCTTCATGACAGTTATTTTAAATTCTTTGTCAGATAAGTCATATAGCACTTTCACTAGAGGCAATTTCTAAAGATTTATCTCTTTTTTATATGTGTAACTGGGGATTGAACCCAGCAGTACTCTACCATGCTGCTACATCCCTAGCCCTTTTTATTTTTATTTTTATTTTATTTTGAGACAGGGTCTTACTAAGTTATTCAGACTGACCTTGAATTTGCAATCCTCCTGCCTTAGCCTCCCTAACTGCTGGGATTACAGGCATGCACCACAAAGCTCAGCTTTAACTTATGAAAGCTTTTGTGAACCAAAGAATAACCAATTGCTATTTTAATGATAGGAAGACCCTTTAACATGCCAAGTGTTTCCTGGATGTAGGATTGCTTCTGCCATGTTCTCTTATCCCTTAGACCCCATATTGTCTTTTACTGCCTAATTATTTTACAGAAAGTCTTTTGGTGTTCCTTCAATCAGATTTCACCTTAATGAAAATGTCAGAGAAGGAGAAAGAAAGAAGCACAGAAATCATTTCTTCTCACCTCAACTGACCATCAGCTCAGGAGTGCTCTTGAAAGACAATCAGAAAATTTCATTATGTTCACATACAGCACTACAAGTCTCAGAAAAATAGAGAACCGTCTCAATTTAAAATAGTTCATTCTCCTTATTACCATGTGTGCATGTGCTATTAATAGACCATGTGTTTCAAATTTGGTTCACTAAACATGGTCACCATAGACTTCCTAATTGTGAATATGCCTGTCTGTCCCATTAGGCCTCATGCTACCTGTAGGCTGACATAGTGGCAGCTTCATCTCTCTATCTCCTTGGTCTAACACAGGACCTTAATGCTAGCCATCAAGAAATGTCTTTGAAAGTCAACTGGCTGGGGCTAGGTGTGTAGCTTAGTAGTAGTGTGCTTACCTAGTATATGCCTGGGTTCAACCCCAAAACATCACAAAAAGAAAAAAACTCAATACCATAAAAAATAAATTTTAAAACATCCAACTGACTTTCCAAAAGCAAAAGCCTCTTAATAGGATTAAACTCTGAAAAATTTTCCAAAGTATATTAATTTCAGTCCTAATAAAATTCCATTAAGAAAATTTATAGCTAGTCCCTGAAAAGTATATTTAGAAGCCTTTCATATGCATCAATTAACAAAAGAGGTGATGGGGCTGTATCTCACTAGTAGAGTACCTGCCTAGCATGCACAAGGCCCTGGGTTTAATATTGATCACCATAAAACACACACACACACACACAGAAAGTACAAGCCCTCCTCCCAAACACATCAAATAAATAAATACAAATTAGAAAAAGTATTTTTTAAAACTCGTTAGAGGAAAAAGTAGCATTAGAGGGCAAGAGCTTCTCAGTACTTTTGGATTAGAAATGATAAGATTCTAGGTACACTGGTGCACTCCTGTAATCCCATCTACTTTGGAAGCTGAGGCAGGAAGACACAGAGTTCAAGACCAGCCTAGGCAACTTAGCCAGATCCTGTCTCCAAATTAAAAAGAAAAAAATGAAGTCCTGTGGATATAGCTCAGTGGCAAAGTGCCCCTAGGTTGATTCCCCATTAAAAAAAAGAAAAAAGAAAGAAAGAAGAAAAGAGGTTATCCATAGAGGGAACAGAAAATTTCTATATCAGAAAGTTATAAAAAGAAATCAGAATATTAGGGAAATTAAGTATAGGCTCTTTAAAATACCCTTATCGGGTGACACTTCAGATACCATAAAATATTCTCATTTAAATTATAAAAAGCAAATTTGTTGTTTGTGTTTCCTATTTTAAAACAAATCACACACTTTTTTAGATCATTAAATATATGTCAACTAATGTAGAAATAATCACAACTTCTCACACTAAATTATTTATGATCACTTTCTACTTTAGTAATTTTCATTGTATAACTTCATTACAACATCCATAATTGTTTTATATACTTAATGCAGTTATACTATAAGATGGACAGTGAATCTTTTTCTTCCTAAGATAATCTTGTAAAATATTATGAAAAAAGCAAAATAGGCAGCCAGAGCTTTCAATATGTTTGCAGTAACCTCACAGATCATAATGATAAAGAAGCAGCAAATAAATACTGAAATCCGAAAAAATCATAGAAAATACATTACTTCAAAAACCAAGGTTTTGCATCCATCATTATTTAAAGGAAGACAATATATGGATTTTGACAAAACAGCATAGCCATCAATTATGTGCAAGAACAAGACATTGTTGAGCAGTGTTTAAAAGGTCATGATGAGGGGCTGGTGCTGTAGCTCAGTGGTGGAGCACTTGCCTAGCATATGTGAGGCACTGGGTTCGATCTTCAGCACTGCATTAAAAAATAAACAAATAAAATAAAGGCATCTATACCTACATTCTTTTATAAAAAAAGTCATGATGAGTGAGGTATAATCCTGGGTTATAAATCAAATTCTGGTCACACTTCTTATTGCCTTTGGGACCCTAAGACTGTCCTCATTCCTAATATTCCCTACATCCAACCAGTACTCTCTCAAATATTATGGATGCATAGTCTGTGGCTAGCATGAACAGTCAGACTCTGGCTGCATACATGTCCTGACTGTTGGGCCCAGGAGGATTCATATAAATTAATATCAGACTAGAGAATCTGAGTGTGTAGGCTAGTTTCCTTATAGATTATTCAGCCTGTATTTATTCAAGCTGTGCAGAATTCCATCATTTGGAGACTCTGGTTTCACATTTTGCACAACAGTAATTAGAGAAGCTTCCTAAAATTCAGAGACCAAGGAAAATCAATTTAGCTGGGTCAGAAAACCTGGTAACTGCATGTAGGATCTGCAAGAAAATGTATTTACTTTAAGAAACCAATAAAGGAAACTGCATAGGAAAGGAAGGTATAAAATACAGAAACTCATAAATCATTATGTCTGGCCACTATGGAAGCTTAATGTCTGCTACGGAATGTAGACCAATAAACCTGAACATTGTCCTGACATTTGATATTTTGAGTTTCTGGTTGATAAATTTGGCTTAATCTCTCCCCGTCCTCTTCACATTTGGTTGTAGGATATCTAGGGCAGGAGGAAAGGTCCAGATGCTTGCAAGGTGAAATATTTTCCTATTTCAAGAAAATGGAAAGCTGGGCCAAGTAGAGCACTTGGCCTAGCATGTGTGAGGCCATGGCTTTGAGGCCACAAGTTTGATCTCCAGCAATGTGAGAGGAGGAGGAGGAGGAAGAGAAGGAAGTGGGCAGGGGGTAGAAGGATAAAATGGAAAATAAGTCCTTTTTTATATTTGCTTTGAGGCCAAAGTATAACATCAGTATTCTTCTTTCAAAAGTCATGTTTTATCTCAGAGAAGCTAATTATACACAGAGATTCAAAACACATTAATTTCTGGTGCTAATTTTAAATTGTGTAAGTTTCAAATAAAGATAACCCTCAATGTTGATTTGCCTCTTTGACACATAAAAAAGGACAAATGTAATGGTTATTTTTATGTTTCACCTGGCCTGGGCCACAGTACTCAAATATCTATTTGGTAAAATATTTCATATGCTCCTGTGAAGGTAAATTTGAATTAGATTCACACTTACATTGGTGGACTTTAAGTAAAGCAGATTGCCCTTCATAATGTGGTCAGAGGTTCCTCCAATCAGTTGATGACTTGAATAAAACAAAAGGTTAACACCCCACTCTCACTCCCAGCAATACAAAATTCTCCATCTGACTACCTTTGGATGTCATTTGCAATATCAGGTCTTTGTCCTCCAGCAGATAGTCTTTAATACATAGACACAGAAAGCAGATTAATGATGACCTAGTGCTAGTAAGGATGGGGGCAAATGGGAGGATTCCTAATTGATAGGGGCCTTTTTTGTAGGTAATGAAGTGTTCTCAAATTGGTGGTGGTGACCATATTATATTTCAATAAACATATTAAATGCCAGTAAATTGGCTCTTTGGCATGTAAATACTATCTAAAAATACATTAATGTATGTGTATGCACATGCATATTCAATTTATTCATGTAGCTCCTTCTAGATCCTTTTTACATTTCTCTAGCTCTCAGAAAAGCAGATTTTATGGGTGTTTTCTCTGTTTTTGTTAATATTCCTTTTGGTTTTGACAGTTTTTATTGAGATGAAGATATCTGAAAGCCAAAAGACACAAAATGAGTTAGTTATTCTAAGAATACATACTATTCAGGGACCCAGGCAATAAAAGCAAGCCTTAACTACATTAAGAAGTTGTAAGGCACAGTGGCACATGACCATAATCTGAGGCTAAGGCAAGAGGATCACAAGTTTCAGGCCAGCCTGGGAAATTTAGCAAGACACTGTGTCAAAATAAAATTAAAAGGGTTCGATTGTAGCTCAGTGGTAGAATGCCCTGGGTAAGCCCCTAGCACAGAAGGAAGGAAAGAAGAAAGAAAGGCAAACACAAAGATAGTTTGGGGCTGGGATGTAGCTCAGCGGTAGAGTGCTTTCCTAGCATGCAAGGCCCTGGGTTCCATTTCCAGTAGCACAAAAAAAGAAAAGAAGAAAAGGAAATAGTTTGGCTTGTGAGTTATTGTACACAGGAACTGACTACCATGGGAGATCATGTGTGCCTTACCCTAGATATCTTTAAAAACAGGGTTAATTATAATGGGAACCAGTGAATTTTGAACTTTGACTAGAGGCAGCATATTGAACCAAGTAACTTCTTTAAAGCTCCATTTAAATCTTTCCAATTACATAAAGAAGTCAAAAGCTGTTAAGGAATCAGGATGTGGTGATTCCTAAGTCACTGCTATCTACAATACTAATACTAGACTCTGTGACTATCACCCTTATAGTGTTCTCACTTTATCAAATATCTACTTTTGACTTAGACATGTTTATATACATAATCTTATTTTTGTCTTCTTGCTTTCAAAATCTAAGTTCTTAACCACCTTATTTGCTGCATTATCTATGCCATGGTTTACTTTGCAGGTTTAGAACAACCCTTTTCAAATAAGGAAAATAAGGCTTGGGGAGATTGAATAAACTTGTCCTACGCTAAGTCACACAACTACTAAGGATTGAAAATATAAGTCAAATCTAAGAATCCCATAACCAAAAGCACCCAGTGCTAGTGTACCGATTACCAGTTCACATACATCTCTTTTGCCTATTCTTTCAAAATAGCACCCATTTCCTACAGTTTGGAAGAAATTTTCTCATCTGGAAGAGCCAAAATGGCAAATGTTGCCTTTTTAATCTAAGATTTTCTTTTCAATGATTGTTGTCTCTTTAAAAAATATTCATTCATAGACACTCTTTCTATTCAACAATGGTTACCTACTTTTAAGTATGATGATCTATAGTCACACCCCATCAATTTTTGGATCTCATATGATTGTAGTTGCAAATTTTAACATCAAGCAAGAAAATGTGAGTATAGTATATGTTGTTTAATTATTTACATGCATTTGAAAAACAGTGTTCACACTATTATTCTGCAAAGAAATTCTGGAGTACATATGGATTTGTAAATTTGTTATAATAACTGCAAGCCTCTGAGGGTCTCACACCTTTAAGAGCAGTCCTGTTGCTCTTATGAAGAAAGGTAGCTAGGATAGGAAATGGATAACTTTCTATTTTTGTAAGGAAGCACAAGAGTTCATAGACGGAAAATAAAAAAAAGATAACTAAAAAGGAAATTTCCCTGGGGTATAAGCCTCCTGAACAGTTTAGAGACAGGCCCCCAAAATGGCATATCCACACCACCCACATGTACTAGTGTCTTATCACTAGCTAAGAATAATCAAGACAAGTGGGCTTGGAATGTAGCTCAGCTGTAGAGTGCTTTCCTTTTGTGTATGAAGCCCTGGGTTCAATCTCCAGTACCCCCCCCCCACACACACACACAAAGCAAGAATAAGAGCCAGACTACCAAAGTTCTAATGTTATCTCTGAAGAGAAACAGACAGGCAAGTTTCTTAAAACCCTCTATTCCTCAGCTGCTTCCTCTATAAAATTAGAATCCTAATAGTAACAATCATACTAATAGTACTGGGTTTCTTATGAGAATTAAATGAATTAGTATGTATAAAGTGCTTAGAACAGTGTCCATAATTACAATAGATATATATAGCAAGTGCTTGTAATTCACAAACTAGTCCAGTAACACTAGGTAAATAAGCTCAACTCTCTTCAAATCAATGGCTTGAGCTCTAAAAAGTTTGAGAAGCATTCCTAGAAAGGAAAACAACACAACGATATCTATCTCCCACACACAGAGGTACACAATTCATCAACAAAATATTAGTAATGGAATCCAACAAAGTATAAAGAGAATTATATATCATAGGCAAGTGGAATTTATTCCAGGTATACAGGGCTGACTTAACATTCTAAATCAATATAATCAGCTGGGCATAATGGCACACACCTGCAATCCCAGTGACTTAGAAGGCCGAGACAGAAGGATTCCAAGTTCAAGACTAGCCTCAGTAACTTAGCAAGGTCCTGTCTCAAAATAAAAAAAGTAAAAGAGCAAAGGACTGGGGATGTAGCTCAGTGGTTGAGTGCCCCTCTGGTTCAATATTTAGAACCAAAAAACAAAAGAAAAATCAATATAAACAAAGTAGCAACAGACTAAAGAAGAAATCATATAACTATCAGCAGATGCAGAAAAGCATTTGACAAAACATAATACCTGTTCATGATAAAAACTCATAGCAAACTAGAAATAAAGGGGAACTTCCTCTATATTATAAAGAGCATCTACAAAATCCCTATAGCTAACATCACCCTTAAGTGAATGAGAAATTAAATGTTTTCCCACTAACATTGGGAAACAGGAAAGGATACCCCCCTCTCACTGTTCATTTTATTGCTTTGTTTTTGGTACTGAGAATTGAACTCAGGGGCACTTGACCACTGAGCCACATCCCATCCTATTTTGTATTTTATTTAGAGACACTCTCTCACTGAGTTGCT
Organism: Sciurus carolinensis; assembly: GCF_902686445.1. Taxonomy (NCBI): domain Eukaryota; kingdom Metazoa; phylum Chordata; class Mammalia; order Rodentia; family Sciuridae; genus Sciurus; species Sciurus carolinensis. The sequence continues at coordinate 51,843,887 of NC_062232.1, forward strand.
TAGGGCCTTGCTAAGCTGTTGAGGATGGCTTTGAACTCAAGGTCCTCCTGGCTCAGCTTCACAAGATGCTGGGATTACAGGCGTGCACCACAGTGCTCTGCCAATTATGACTTCTTTGAGATGAAACATTGAAATCATGTTTCATGAAAGAAAAAGTAGATAAGGTAAATTTTATTAAAATTAAAAACTTCTGATAAGTAAAAACTACTACTAAGATAATAAAAAGACAAAATATAGACTAGGATAATATCTTTACAAACATATCTGATAATGAACTGGCATCCTAAACATACAAATAACTCTTAAAACTTAACAATATGAAAACAACCCAAATACATCATCATAGAAGATACACAGATGGCAAGTAACCATATGAAAAGATGCTCAACACTATATGACATTAGGAAATTGTAAATTAAATAACGAGATATCACTATATACCTATTTTTAAAGGCTAAAAATCTAAAATATTAATGATATCAAATGTGAGCAGAAATGCTGATCAAAAGGAATTTTCAATCATTCCTGGAAGGAATGCAAAATGGCATAGCCACTTTGGAAGACAGTTTGGCAGTTTCTTACTAAATTAAATATAGTCTTATCATATGAACCAAAAATCACACTCCTTGGAACTGACTCCAATGAGCTGAAAACATATGTTCCCATCACAACCTACACATGAATGTCTACAGCAGCTTTACATGTAATTGCCCAAACTTGGATGCAACCAGGATGTATTTCAATAGGTAAATGGTTAAATAGTCTATGGAACATCCAAACAATGGAGTAGTATTCAGTGACAGACAAATGACCTATTAAGCCACAAGAAGGCCCAGAGGAAACTTAAATGCACATTGAGAAGTGAAAGTCAATCTAACAAAACTACATACTGTATGATTCCAATTGTTACATTCCTGAAAAGGCAAAACCAGGGAGAGAGTAAAAGGTTCATTGGTCAACAGGGTCTGAGGGAAGGAGAAAGGGAGAACAGGTGATATGTAGTGAATTTTTAGAGCACTGAAACCATTCTGTATAGATACTATAAGGGTGGATATATATTATGCATGTCAAAAATCAGAGTGTGCACAATACAATGAGTGGACTCCAATGTAAACTACCATCTTTAAGTTAATAATAGCATGTAAATACTGACTCATCAATAATAACATATATCTTACAGATTTATGATGCTAATAATAGGAGAAACTGAGGGACAGTGAGTGGTGCATGGCAACTCTCTACTTTGCCCTCAGATTTTCTGTACAACTGAAACTGCTCTAAGGAATGGAATCTATTATTTTTTAAACACAGTTTGAGACAATCAGGAGACAATAAATATAGACTGGGTAGTAAAGGATTTAATAAGAAATTACTGATGATATGTCTTTAGCATGATGATGTTGCAGTGGTTATCCATACTAAAAGAACCCTTATCAGTGATGCATGATGAAATATTTATGGGTAAAATGATATGCCTGGAATTTGTTCCTAAATACTGCAGGAAAAAATACTGTATGTGTTGGTTGGCTGGATGGAGGTATTTTAAATGAGATTGGAGCCAGGCATGGTGGTGCACACCTACAATCCCAGCAGCTTGGGAAGCTGAGGCAGGAAGATCCCAAGTTCAAAACCAGTCTCAGCTATTTAGCAAGGCCCTAAGCAATATAGAGAGACCCTATCTCAAAATGAAAAAAAAAAAAGGGTTGGAGATATTGCTCAGTGGTTATGTGCCCATGGGTTTAATCCCTGGTACCAAAGAAGTAAAATAAATAATAAGATTGGAAAAAACGTAAGGTGATGGGTACAGAGGGTTTATTATATTAGACTCTCTGTTTTGCATATGCTTAAAATTTTTTATACAAAAAGTTTTAAAAGTGTGTGTGTGGATTAAAATACAAGAAGAACATAAAGGATTCTTGTAGACCCAAAGTTGTTTGATTCCATAGCCTAAAACATAATGCCTGGGTCTTACTCAATGCATGTGCCCTGGGGAGGCTGGGTTCCTTAAATAATTAATAAAAAAATATCCTTCACCAATCGCTAACATCCACCCACAAGGACAGGATGTCATGGATTCTTCTGAGGGACCTCTTGACATATCAATAGTGACTTAGGCCACTGGGTGCTTTCCATAATCTCTATTTTTTCAGTTCAACAGCAAGAATTTTGATGAAATGCTCCCAGACTGTAATATACTCATATTTTTAAACTTACTTTGGAATAATTGTTTTTACATATTTGGGTCTTATCCACAACAATAACGTTTTCCTCCCAAAATCTACTGCAATGTTTCATTTCTGTGCTTTTTAGTTAACATAGTAAAAACTGGGTCTTAAACTAGTAACAAAGAACATTAATTTGCAATTACTTTTAATATTTCTATAGTCTTAATACCAAGTCTAAACAAAAATGATAGATTTCTTCAAATATGTTTTTGAAGATTTATATCTATCTTTATAAAAGGTGCTCTTTCTGTTTCCATCAGGTTAAAATTTAGATTCTCTAATAGTGTTAAATTAAATTAAATTTGGCCTAAACCTCCCTCCATACATAGTGAACTGCAACCTAATTCAGTATGCAAACTGTAAGCTAACCTTAATTATGTTCTTACAAGTGGTTGAATTCCGTCCAATCACAGCAGGCAAATTTCAGCCAATCATAGGCTGTCAACTGATAAAATTATGACCATATAAGGCAAATGTTTTGTCATACCTGTAACCAACCACACTGTTTCAGTATATCATTATATTATTTCTTTGTTTTTTGTCTGTAAATACTGTGGGCCCATAATGCAGGGTGGAACTCCCTGTACCTTTCCAGGTTCTGAGTGATGCCTGATTCATGAGTCATTCTTTGTTCAAATAAGTACAGTAGAAGGATCGGGGATGTAGCTCAGTAGTAAAGCACTTGCCTAGCATTCTTGAGGTCCTGGGTTCCATTCCTAGCACCACACAAGGAAAAAAGCAGAAAACAAAAACGAACACACACAGTTGAGAGAATTACTAGGTTAAATGTAAGAGAAAATTCCTAGGCAGCCATTAAGGAATCAGAGTTCAGTTGTCTGCATGTAATCATTTAAATTCATTGAAATAAAATTGAATTAAAAATTCATTTCTTCAGTTATACCAGCCACATTTTGAATGCTTCATAGCCACATGTAGCTAATGGCTACTGTATTGAGAGGACAAATAGACAATATTTCCATAATCCCAGAAAGTTCTATTGGACTGCACTCTGTTAGAGCATTATAGGTAAAACCATGAGCTTTGAGGTCAGAACAAATTTCCATGAAATGCTCCTCAATCCCCCCAACCCTGATATCTTGGGTGATTTACCTAATTTCTCTCTAATCCTCACTCTCCACATCTGTGAAATGGGAATGCCAATGGTATTCACTCCAAAGCAAGAGTCTGAGGATTAGTGAGAAAATACATACTGTAATACACTTCAGCTTTTATTACAGCTCCAGGTGCGAGGCTTCTAAAATACAAAGAAGAATAAATGTGACCACTGCCCTCAAATGGACATATACTCTAAAACAAGAAAAATGCATTTAAGCCAATAAAGTATAATGTGCTATTCCAGACACAGCAATAATACCATTCCTCAAAAGAGTCATCAGCAAGGTCTTACAAAGGAGGCAGCATCTGAGCAAAGATTTAAAGAATATGTAGGAGTTAGCCAGATAGAAAAAAATCAAGAAAAAAAATCCAGGCAGAAAGATGAGCAAAGATGTAGAAGGACTAAATGTCCCAGCATGTTGCAGAAGCTGGGACAAGACCAATGCAGCAAGGGGAATAGATATGTTTAATATAAAGCAATCTCTGAAGAAAACATCAACAGGAAGCAAAAATCTCAGAATGTACCAGCTGACATGAGGCAATTATCATTTTGATCATTTTCCATAAACAGCTGTGCTCTCCTCCTCACTCAGCATTAGAAATGTCTCTGGAGAATTATAGCTTCCAGCTGCTACCTTTTCCTCAGCCACAAACAAAGTCACCAAAGAGCACAATGTTGATCTAATTCTATATACCCACAATCATAAGGAAGGTATGAACTGAGAGGGGAGAATGTCAGTGAACTCACTTCTCTCCAAGAAGTAGAAAAAGAACTATATTTGGTGGGCATCTACCCTAAGTCCATCACTGTATTTAGAAGTGGTGCCGTATCACACTCTAAAACAGCTCTATGGAGCAATACTTATTCCCATGTTTGAGATTTCTAAAACTATTGTTTATTAAATGGCCTTCCAAGGTCTCATGGTGATAAAGTGAGGAGCTGATCTTGATTCTCACATCCATGCTCTTAGAAAAGACCCTAATTGTCCTGCTATATTTGAGCCATTTTTTCTTTAAAAAAAAAAAAAGACTTCCAGAAGTGGTGGCATTTTCTGATAATTCCAGCAACTTAGGAGGCTGAGGCAGGAGAACAAGTTCAAGGCCAGTCTCAATAATTATCAAGACACTGTCTCAAATTTTAAAAAGAGCTGGGGGTGTAGGTCAGTGATACACTGTGCCTGGGTTCAATGTTCAGTACCATAAAAAAAAAAGACTCAAAGGTTGAGAATGTATATAGTTCAGTGGTAGAGCATTTACTTAGCATGTGTGAGGTCCTGGATTCAATTTCCTGTACCAACAATAAAAACTAAACAAAAGACACAAAAACATCCTACTTCCTCCTTTACTTTCCACATTGAGTACACCGCTGACACACATCTAACACATCTGCAGCACTGAGAGGTTAGCAGGACAGATTTATACAGCAAACTACTAGATGTGAGAGGCAACTAGGTCCCTGACCACACTATATTCACAATAAGGATCAGGGACTGGGGTTCCAAATTTGATTATGACATAACTTTCTACATATCCATGAGTAAGTCACTTATCCTCTCCATGCCTCAGTTGCCCCAAAAGTAAAATGTAAAGCCTTAACCAGATGATAACTGGTGGTCATGATGATGGTGATATCACACTTCATCAGTTTTAAGATACATACTCTACATTTTAACATTTCTGAAATCATGAATCACCTCAGTATCAATGGCATATGATCTTACTGACATTTTATTCTTACTGACACATATAGTTATGGCAAAATTTTAAAAGATAGGTAATATTTAGGGAGCACTTAACATGTACCACACAGTATTCTAAGGACTTTACAAAGATCATGCTAATTTTATAAGCACCCTATAAGGTACATATAATTATTATACTCAATTCCACAGTAGAGAAAACAGAGAGGTTAATTAGTCCAAGTTTACACAGTAACTGGTGAATCCAGGATTCATAATTAAGCAGTCTCAATTTAGGAGTATAGTCAGAGTGACATCAATAAAACAGCAGAGTATGTAGCTCCCAGTATTTTTTAAATATTTCTTGTTGTAGATGGACATAATAACTTTATTTTTTATGTGGTGCTGAGGATTGAATCCAGTACCTCACAAGTGCTATGCAGGTACTCTACCACTGAGCCACAACCCCAGCCCCCAGTTCTTATTCCCCACAAAAACATGAAAAGTAAACAGAAACTGTTAGAATCAACTTTATCAGAACTCTGGCAAACAGTCAAAAGTTTGCAGCAACCAAGCAAAGACTGGATCAAGAAAAAAGCAAACTCAATATAGTACGAATGTTTTGTGGCAGTTTTACTGGTCTCTGACATACAGAGCTACCCCAGCAGAGTAGCATTTTAGGTTTTTAAGTAATGGCAGCCTGTCTTTCTAGTTTGGGACCTAGAGGGAGCAGAGTAGATTTTATTCACATATTATTGTGTATTTTTTATGCTAACCTATTTGGGAGCTACCTGAAACACTGAGGCCAGACACGTGTTGGTTTGACCTAATAAGGAACTCACACTAGAAAGATGGTATTACTTGAAAACACTGCAAGTTTTCCAGAACGCTAACAATTCTCAAGTGCTGTGCCAAAGACAACGGTTGAAACATAATACCACACTGCCTAAGAAAAGGTAGCAAAAGCTGGTGGTAGTGGTAGGAAAATTAGGACATTCAAAAGCAACCATATATGTGGGGAATTTAGAAAGCAACATGAACGCCCAAAATAAGATACACTCAGAAAAAGACCTGAAAAGACCCTAACCTTTCACTTTGTCCCAATTTCTACATTCAGTGCAAGGTCAGCTAAATGTTAAAGACATGACCCTGCACAGGGCAAATCTGCAAGTATTAATAAATGTGTCTTTTTATTATTTGTCTGTTTATGTTTTAGCTGCTAAGCTGAAACACAAGGTAAGGAAAAGAGACTTCAGTGACCACACAGGACAAATAATGTACTCTTTGAAATATACTTTGGAAAAATTACTAAACCAAACTATTACATAAACTTCAACAATAAAACATAGCTAATCCTAAGAAGAAAAAGAATATGATTTCCAGAGTTACCATATTATAATATACAAATATTTATTTTTCAACAACACCATGTAAAATCACAAGTCATATAAAGAAACAAAAAAAGTATGGCTCATTCAAAGGAACAAAATAAACTGACAGAAACAGTTCCTGAAGAAGTCCAGACAGCACATTTCCTAGACGAAGATGTTGGAACAATTATCTTAAATATGTTAAAAAAGCTCATTAAAAATTTACAGAGACAGGCATGGGGGCACATGCCTATAATCTCTACTACCCTGTCTGAGGCAGGAGGATCGTAAATTCAAAGCCAGCAATCTAGGGAGATCTGTTTCAAAATACAAAACAAAATCAGGTGGGGATGTAGCTCAGTGGTGAGGCACTTACCCAGCATGCACTAGTCCTTGGGTTTGATTTCCAGCAAAAGAAAGAAGAAAAGAGAACTAACCCTAATCAGAAAAATGATATGTGAACAAAATGAGACTACTATTACAGCTATGGAAATTAAAGAGTAAAACAGTGAACAGTAAAGAACATTGGAATCCAATCAATCAGAGAGGAATACATTTTGGGACTGCCAGAAAGCAAAATAAGAGAAAGGAGCAGAAAGAATATTTGAAGAAATAATGGCCAAAAATGTCCCAAATTTGATGAAAGACGTGAACCTAAGGAAGTACAAAAACTCCAACTAGGATAAATTCAAAGTCATCCATACCGAGAAAAAGCACAAATTGTCAAATTTCTTATTGCTTTCAAAGCAACTTGTCACATAAAAGAGATCTTTATTAATCCATTTTGTCCCATTGTCCCAGATGTGGAACACCTATAAATAATTAAATATAGTATATAATATATATTATAATTGTATTATAATGTATTATAATGTAATGGTTATAATATAACAATATTATTTAATATAATGTATAGCATCTAGATTATCATCTCTGACCTATTTTAATGCACATATTTCAATGTTGCTGAAATATTCACAGAATAGAAAACTTAGGAATTAATGGATTAACAGTCAATTTCCCATCAGAAACCACAGAAGTCAGAAAAGAGTAGAATGACACAAATTGCTGAAATAAAAATTAAAAAATCCCATTGACCAGAAATTCTACATCTAGCAAAATGGTCCTTCAAAAATTGAGGGAGAGTTTTCTGAAGGCAATGTGGCTATGGATGCAGTGGAGCTGTGTTCCATCATATCCTATACATGATCAGCAAAGACAAAATAGATAAAGTGAACTTCATCAAAATTAAAAATTGTGCATCAAAGGACATCATCAACAAAGTTAAAGGACAATGTTACAGAGTGGGAGAAAGTATTTGGAAATCATATATCTGAGAAGAAATTAATATTCAGATTATGTAAAGAACTTCTAGAACACAACAATGAAAATACAAACAACCCAATTTAAAAATGGGCAAAGAAGTTGTGTAGACATGTCTCCAAAGACAATATACAAATGACCAATAAGCATTCGAAAAGATGCTCATCATTAGTCATTAGAGAAATGAAAATTGTAATAGATACCACTTCTCCCTCCCTTCTTCCTTCTCGCCCCCACACAAACATTGGCAAGGAAGTGGAGAAGTTGGAACCCTCAATCACAACAGAACACATACTGGGATACACTGCTAGTAGGAATATAAACTGTTGCTGCTGCTGTAGAAAACACTGATAGTTCCTTAAAAAGCTTAACACAGATGTTTACCATATAACCAAAATTCCACTCCTGGGCGTATACCCAAAACACTTAAAAACGGGTTTAGCAGGGCAGGTGGGGCACACCTGTAATCCCAGCAGCTTGGGAGGCTGAGACAGGAGTTCAAAGCCAGCCTCAGCAACTTACCAAGGCCCTAAACAATTTAGTGAGACCCTGTGTCAAAATAAAAACAAATTTTTTTAAAAAAGAGGTTGGGGATGTGGCTCATTGGTTGAACGCACATTGTTGTGCTCATTGGTTGAAGTTCTTTACATAATTGGTTGAACCTGGGTTCAATTTCTGGTACCAAAAAGAAAGAAAGAAAGAAAAAAACTGGCTCAACAAAAACTTATACAAAAATGTAAGTAGCAGCTGTACTCATAAGAGCCAATATGTGGAAACAACTCAATATGCAAAGTCATAGAGACAGGTAAGTAGATTAGAAGCTTCTGGAGTCTGAAGGGAAAGGAGAACAGAGAATGGTTTAATTGTTAACAGAATTTCTGTTTGGGATGATGAAAAAGTTTGAGAAACATTCATGATGGTTGTACATTTTGGGAGTAACTTACAAATGATAAAAATCTCAAATTTTACATTATATATGTTTTACCAAAATTTTAAAAAAATATTCAAGCAACACTCAGTCAGCCTCAGAGCCCACATTATTGCCCACTATGGATGACAGCCCAGCACCCTCCAACTCTACCTCACTAACAACCTCCACATCTGCAAAATATGAACAATAATCCTGGCTCTGTTTCTCTTCATCCTTGTTATCAGCATCAAATTAAATAAGAAATATGACAGGACTTTCTAAACTGCAAACTGTTGAAGTCAGGTATCATCAGTATCTTGGAGATTTATATATAAACACCACATTAATTTAGTCTTCAGTACTGTGCAAGAAAATATATATGTTTTGTCCTATAGTAGCCCAGAGATCATTTCAATTGCAATGCCAATTTTCAGTGACACTACTTTATGGGTAAAACATTGCACTTGACCAGACTGATAAGGATCTCTGGTTAGACTGGTCATGGCTATAATTTTTCTGTTTAATAGCTTACTTCATTTCAGCATATCTTACACATGCTTGTCACAAAAGATTTATTCACCTAGGATCTCAAAATACAGATCCAAGAGAGAGGAAAAAAACATTGCAAGTGCCAGCTCTTTCTCAGAGAGACTAAAGAGTTCCTGGGGAGTCTACATGGCATGGAATGCCAGGAAGCATAGTGAGCATCAACAAAGTAGCAGTGGTATCCAGCTTTTGAAACAGCTCCCAGTTCAAGACCTACCACAGGCACAATCAGCTTCCGGAGAGGGTTCTTCATCCTTTTCAGCTCTGTTGAGCAGTATGTTTTAGAAATCCTCCCCAAAGGGGACCTGGCACACCGCCAGGCTACTGGCACCAAAGCTGTGGTGCCCACAGCAAAACACGGTCTTAGACTGGATTCAGTTAGAGAACAGAAGGCAAGTAGCTCCAAATGCAGCAACTGAAGGACATTCTGAAGAAAAAGACCACGGCCAACACCTTTAAACAAGGTTAAGGGTCCACATTCAGTAAGTGGGGACTTAATATCTCGCTTTCTTCATATTCAGTCATGGTGTGGGACTTTTCTGCCTTTAGCCCTTTGATTTATAACATCTGACTTCATTTTTGTTGTTTGTTTTTATGTGTAGTACATTACTGGTCACACATATTGATTCACTGAGCTTTTTATGATAGAAAAATATCCATTCAGAGTCTCACTTCTTTCATGCTGGCAGCCATAATGAAGATAGAGAGAAAACTCCCTGGGGTAAAGCAATTTTAGTCACCAATACATTCCCAGTGTCTAGCATACAACCTCTTAGAGAGTGCCTTGCACCAATTGTACTTTGCAATTTATAATTCTAATCTGTGACATAATGTTGACATGAAAAAATAAATTGTTACCATCAGAATCCTGGAAGAGCTGAAAAAAAATGTAATTGTTATAGGCAATGTCCATAACAGTAGCTTTTCACATTTGTACAGTCCAATACAACTAACAAAGCTCCACTCATCTTATCTCAAGTAATCCTGATAATACTCTTGTTAGTAAGGTACTTCTATTCTCACTATACAGAAGAGGAAATGAACTTAGACAAATGAAGGGAACTTGGGTTACTAGAAAAGCCCACACCATATGCATCCAAATCCGGTGCTTTTCCTATCACACTACAACTTGGAGACTCAGAGAAGCTAGGTCCAGTTCCTACTTGCTCTTGACCTTCCTTTCTGCCTCTGGGCCTCTCCACAACTCACTTATTTCTGAGGCACTCTTCTCTTAGGCATTCCCAAGAATAAACACTATGCCAAAACATACTGTATGAGAACTTTGTCAATAGCTCTCTATTATTCAAAGGAAAAAGTTCAAACTCTAAATCTCTAGTCACCATCCACTACACGAGATTCCCTATACCCCTTTATAAATCCCATTATCTAATCATGTAGCCAAGTCATTTGTCTTTTTCCTCTCTCCAAATGGAATTAAAGTTCTTTGAAAACAGATTTTTGCGTTTTGCCTATGTTCTACCATCTACCAGAGTGCTCAGTATATAGTAAGTGCTCAATAAATACCTGTTCGATGAATGAATGAGCTCTCTTGCCTGACATGCAAGGTTCTCCACAATCTGACCTGCACAAAGTTCTCCCTCCCATCTCTAATCTATCTCAAGGCCTTCCCAACATCATCACTGGCATTCCCACCCACCCCTCTCCACTTGATCTTAGTACCACATAGGTTCAGTCTTCTCTAATTACCCCAGAGCCATTAATCTCTCCTTCCACTAAAATTGAGTATCAACAATCCATGCAGCTCTGAAGTGTGACCCTACTTTGTCAATTAAACATCAAATAGACTGCAATCCTCCTGAGGATAGTAAATCAATCAATCTCCCTCTTTCTCCACCCCTTCCCCCAACCCCTGCAATCCACATTGCTTCTATCCCAGTTTGTGGTATATTGAAAGTGATGAACAAATACTGATCCAATGATCTGTTTATGAAAAAAAGTGTCAAATCATATTTCACATAAATGGAGAGATATGTGCTTGGTAATATCTCATGCCCAAAATGTGACCATGTAAAGAATTGTTAAAAGCTATGGAGTCAGATAGCCTAGGTTAGAATTCAGGATTCATCACTTAGAAGTATTTGAGCATGAATAAGTTTTAAAATTCTCTATGCCTCAGTTTCCCCATCTGTAAAATGGGAACAAAGTCACTAATATGTAGGGTCACTATAAGTATTAAATGAGATGATACATGCACAGTACTCAGTCTAGTACACAGAATAAACTCTCACTAAATATTAGCTATGATTATTGATGCTGACCTAGATTAAAGAGCAGACCTTCATAATGAGTACAGGGATTATTTCTGAGGTGATGAAACCATTGTAAAATTCATTGGGAGGCTGTGGATAAAAATCAGCAGTAAAGTGCTTGAACAGCATGCTTGAGACCCTGGGTTAAATTCATAGCACCACAAAATTAATAAATACAAAAATAAATATACAAGTAAAATTGACTGTGGTAATGATTGCACAACTGTGTGAACACGCTAAAAAACTTTGAACAGAACACCATGAATGGCTGAATTTATGGTTTGTGAATTGTATCTCCATAAAACTATTTAAAACAATAATCTCCCAATAGAGGCCTTGCATCTTATCTACAGATAAGTTGAAACAGAGTGTGAAACAGAGAGGGACCTCTCCCCAAAGTCCAGTTATCAACTTTTAATATGTTACAGACATATTTGCCCAAAGCAGATCAAATCCACCAAGTTCACTTTTCTGTTTCTTTTTCTCTTATTTTTTTTTTTTTTGAGGGAGGATAGGCAAGATCTTTGTAGTATTTGGCCCACCCTGGAGGAAGGGTGAGGGTCATCATGCTAAGCATGGAGCTTAAAATGAAAATGCTACTGAATGGGATCAAGGATGAAGGGGGAGAAAAACAGATCACCTCTCATCTCAGACCAAATGCAGACTGCCTACGTCTCCTCAGAAAGCATTTCGGCATGATGAAAAAGAAATCAGACAGGCAGGGCTGGAGAAAAATTCTCCAAAGGGAAGCTCAACATGAAAAACAAGGAGAAATAAATGGAAAACAACAGGCTATCCAGAAGAGGACAAGTCCCCAGGGATCCTCAGAGAGCTCCAACTTGTTCCTTCAGTTCTCTCATCCATGAGAGATCTAACTGCATTCAGTAATCTCGGGCAGAAACTCCATGGCAGAGAAGACAGTTTCGTGTTTACTTCTTTGCCTTGGTGTTAATGGTGACAAGGCCAAGATCTAGACACCACTTAATCTGGAAGGAAATTCAGAATAATTACCCCAAGGAGAAATCTGTGAGGTACCTGCACTCAGACCTGGGCTAAATAATTGGAAAGGGAGGAGAAAATCATCTACAATTTATGGGGTAGAGATGACTAAATTAAAATAAAAATCTGGTAATTATATTTAATTCCTAGTGAAGACCAGGTAGAAGTTATGGACAGAGAAAAATAGATTATGAGGATGTCATTGCATGTCAACCTAAAAAAATGGTCATCCTCTAGATCTCTAGATCCTTAAGTAACTTCCTTTGTCTCACTACTTCTTCTCGTGTATATTTTATATTATTTTAAAATAAAAGCCTTGGAGAGGTACCATATTCCGAGATGGTCACAGAGGAGACATGAATAAAACTAGAGTATAGCCAAGCATGGTGGTACACGCCTGTAATCCCAAAAGCTGGGGAAGCTGAGGCAGGAGAATCACAATTTCAAAGTCAGTCACAGCAACCTAGTGAGGCTCTAAGCAACTTAGTATGATCCTGTCTCTCAATAAAATACAAAAAGGGCTGGGGATGTGGCTCAGTGGTTGAGTACCCCTGGGTTCAATCTCTTGTACCAAAAAAAAAAAAAAAACAAAAACGATTATTCTTTAATTAAATTGTATATTCTACTGCCATTTAGTCATGCTTTTATCTAGGAAGCTCCTCCCATCAGTCAAAAAGTTCTAAGACCATAAAAACATCAGTATAATAGTATTTAAATGACCTCCTCATATTGCAAGAACACATAGTAATCTAGGACTCAGAACAGCTGGGTTTCAAGTTCAGTTTTTGTCAATAGTTGTGTAACACTAAGCAAGCCCCTCTGGTCTTCAGCTTCCCTCTCTGAAATATGAGGGGTTTAAACTAGGTCAGTACTTCTCAAACTGAAGACAGGACTACTCCTTGGCGGGTATGTGTTAAGGTGTGGAGGCGATTGTCCTTGGCACAAATGAGTGGAGGAGCACTACTGGTATTTATGATAGGGGAGTAGGAACATCTAGGAATACTAGACATCTAGCAATACCCAGAACAAGAACAATGGAGACCCATCCAGTCCAATGCAGAGGGCATATTACTTGCCCTCTCCCAGGGGAAAAAATCTGGACAAAGATCTTGTCAAGCCCTAAAAGTCTTTGCCATAGTCCATGTAACAAAAAATTTCCTTGTTAGATGAAAAGAAAAAGAAAGGATATTATGCTACATTTTATTTCCTAAAATGGCTGATTAATGAAGTCTCCTGTAGAACTCAGAATAAGATCTGAAACTGCCAGTGAAGCTTGCAACTTAGATCTCTCTCTCTCTCTCTCTCTCTCTCTCTCTCTCTCACACACACACACACACACACACACACACACACACACACACACACAGGAGGAACTTCATTAACTGCATCCAGATGTTCCTTAACAACCATTAGTTTAAAAAACCACAAACAGTAAATTCCATTAGACTCTGTTGTTCACATTTGAAATCCAAGTAAGTCTGAGTTATGGACAAGTAAGAAAAGGTTGGAAAAGTACTCAAAGGACAGTGGGATGTTCACTCTGCTGGTCCCATGTGTTTTGGAGCCAATAAAAGAACATGGGTGGTTGTTTATCAGCTTCATCCCAATAGTTAAGAGGGTGGAGTTGGAGAAGTTTTGCTTATTAATTTAATTTAATATTTTGAATGCTTGTTCTTAAATTCTTCCCGCAAATCTGCATTATGTATTCTGCCTGTGGACTAAAACAATGAATTTTTTGTTTCTGCTACTTGTCAACTCCAAGGTAAATCAGTTGGAATAAAAATTCTATTTCCAAGGACTTAACCACAAACTGCTGTAAACCAGCAATTAACTTACTGATACAATACCAGCAGCCAGGGAGAGAACATCAAAGCCTAAGAAAAGGGCCAACAACTAAAGAGAATCTTTTGAGAGGATGGCTTTGAGAAAAAATAGCTTTCCTGATTTTTTTCTGGATGCAAATTTGTGATAATGCTATCCAAACCCATTACTAAGCAAAGCCAAATTTAACCCTTTCCTGAAACTAGATAAGAGACTACAGTGTATAAACCATTTCCTTTTAAGGATTTATTTTTTTAAAAGTTATTTTCTATGGCGGAAAAGGCAGACCTCTGTGGTCAGCCCCACCTTGGCAGCAGTCTCCCAAAATCGAGCCTAGAGTTTCAGAAATTTAAAAATCCTGAATCTGCACTAGTAGTTTTTGCCAGTGGCCTCACTGGGCTGGTATCCAAATTCTAGGGTCTAAGGTTTCAAAATAAGGCCAAACCCAAAACTGAACAATCATGCTTACTGTTTAGCAGTGTCTTACTTCTAAGAATCTTTTGCTACCAGTAAATTCTCCTATATACTGGGGGAACTAATATCCATATTTGGCTCTATGAATCTATTATTGGCCCTGTCACCCACCAGTTGACTTCTTCCAGCCAATGTGTCTGCAACTGCTTTTGGCCTTCACCAAACTACACAGTCCTTCTTAAAAGCCGGTTGTGTGGGTCAATTCATTTTGTAAATTCAATAAGGAAGGAGAGAGGTGAACATCTTGTCTCCAAACATTTGCAAAGGGTTGAATATAGAAAACCTGAGGTGAACTCTTAGCAACTTATGCCACAGAGAACTGATGTTTAACTGTCAGAATGCTTTCTTCTCTCACCTCTGCTCCCAAATATCAAAGAACAATTAACAAAGGGGAACAAAGCCAGACCATCAAAAACTACCTTTGTCCTATAAATGTTAAATGAGAATCTCAAATTTATATACAAACAAAATTCTCTTCACTCTTTTCTCTGTCTCCTTCCTCCCTCTCTCATACATTGGCAAGTAAAGATGGCTCTACTTTCCAAATATATCCTAAATGTGCACATTCACCTCCACCACCACTTTATTCTAAGTTACCATCATCTCTCACTCAAATAATGGCAATGGTCTCCCAACTGATTTTTGTGCTAACAATCTTCATCACTGTATCAGCAATTCATAGAACTATACCTGTCATACAGGAGATAATCAATAAATATTTGTGCAATGAATGGATATGCAATGAAGCATTTTAGTGAGTAATTGTCTGTCAAAACTGTGATGGGGCTATGAATGACAAAGATAAATAAAATATGGTCCCTGCCCTGAGGGACTCATACAAATATAGAGATTTTAAATAATTATAATACAATGTGGTGAATGCAAGAATAAAAGTATACAGCAAACCAGGAACAGTGGGATTACACCTGTAATCCCAGCACCTCAAGAGGCTGAGGCAGGAGGATTTCAAGTTTAAGACCAGCCTCAGCTACTTAGCAAGACCCTGAAAGAATTGCAAAACCCTATCTCAAAATAAAAAAAAAATAAAAGGACTAGGGATGTGGTTCAGAGTTTAAGCACCCCTGGTTTCAATCTATAGTACCAACAAATAAATAAATAAAGGTACACAGCAAAGGTAGTGGATTATAGAACAGGGTTCTTTTGACTGTGTTCAGTTCAATGTGATATAAAAAACTTCTCAGATGAGAAGAAATTTGAGGTGGAGCTTGAAGAATCAGTAAATTTTTCCAGACTGAGAAAATGTGTGATGGGCATGGCCAGCAAAGGAACAGCCAAGTAAAGAACGGATTCTTAAGCAAAGATATGGAGCACAAGAAAGGGAACTATTTCTTGAAACAATAAGTTGATTGGTGGGTAAGTGGAGGATGTATGTAGGAGGAAAGGAAGGTTGAAGAGTGTGCCACAGTCAGATTATAAAATGGCCTTGTATGTATGCATTTTAAAGAAGTTTGGTATTGCCCAGCCTGGTGGTGCACACCTGTCATCCCAGCAGCTGGGGAGGCTAAGGCTAGAGGATTACAAGTTCAAAGCCAGCCTCAGCAACTTAGTGAAGTCCAAAGCAACTCAGTGAGACCCTGTCTTTAAATACCATACAGAAAGAGGCTGGGGATATGGTCTTGAGGTTAAGCACCCCGGGATTCAACCCCTGGTACAAAGAAAAAAAAAGTCAGCTTCAGCAAATTAATGAGACCCTATCACAAAATATAAAATAAAAGAACTGAGGATGTAGCTCAGTGGTAAAGTGCCCCTGGATTCAGTCCCCGGTTCCCCCAAAAAAGTCCAAAAAAAGTTTGGTATTAATACTTACAGACAATGGAGAGTCAACTGAATTTTCAAGCAAGGAGTGACACATCCATTCAACAAATATGTATTGTCTGATCAGATTGGTTCTTTAGAACGATAACACAAGCAACAGGGGCAAGACTGCACTAGAGGTGGGGAGGAACTGGAGAGAGACAGCAATTAGAAAACTGCTGCCAATTCAACTGGGAGATTTTAAAACACCATAGATTCTGGCCCCTGCCCCAGACCTACTAAATCTAAATCTCTCAGGATAGAAATCAGAATCTATGTTTTAAAATTGTTTTTACTTTGAAAGCAAAACATGTGCATTGAAAAAAAAAAGTCAACCTGTA
This sequence comes from Sciurus carolinensis, assembly GCF_902686445.1. NCBI lineage: Eukaryota > Metazoa > Chordata > Mammalia > Rodentia > Sciuridae > Sciurus > Sciurus carolinensis. The sequence continues at coordinate 51,860,776 of NC_062232.1, forward strand.
CAGATGGGTACAAGGTAAACATACTAATCCCTCTCCCATTTCCTACATCAACAAATACTACTACCCCCACCACTTTGCATCCAGTCTCATTGTTCCAAAGTGTTGAGGCCAGAGGGAAGAGGAGTGAGGGGAGAGGGCAAAAGGAAGAACACCTGGTTCCCCTTTCCAGATACTGATTCAGTCAGGTCTTAGCTGGGCCTGGAAAACCAATACCACATGTGAATCTTATCTGGGAATTTCAAATACCTGTCAGAATCATAATAAACCATGGAGCATCCCAAATTTAAATATGCATAGGAATCACCTAGGGATCTTGTTAAAATGCAATTTTTGATTCAGTGTGAGAAGTGCCTGAGATGCTACGTTTTTAACAAGCTCCCAGGTGATGCCAAAACAGCTGATACAGGGACCACATTTTACCAAGCACTGGTCCCCAGTCCTGGCTACATTGGAATCACCTGGGAGCTTTTAAAGGGCTCAGTAGTCAATCCTTTTCAAACAATTTCAAAAAAAAAAAATTGGAAGATATAATGCTTCCTAATTCATTCTCAAGCCAGCTGCTATGGTTCGAATCTAAAATGACCCCTAAAGGCCATGTGCCACTGTCTTTGTTACCAGCCTGTGGCACTATTAAGAGGTAGTACAACCTTTACGAGATGGGACCTAATTGGAGGAACTAGATTACTGACAGTGGGGCTATGAAGGGTACATTTTGTTCCTGGGCCCACCCTACCTCTTCTCTTTCTGTCTTCCCCTCTCCCTCTCACCTTCTGTCCCTTTCTCCCTCTACTCTCTACTTCTTCCTCTACTTCTTGGTTGACATGGGGTAAGCAGGTTTCCCCTGACACATCCATCCACCATAATGTACTGCTTCACCGCAGGCCCAGAAACAGCAGAGTGAAGTGACTATAGACTGAAACCATGAGTCCAAATAATTCTTTCCACCTTTTAAGTCCCTTTTGTCACCATGACAGAAAACTAACACATCAGCTTTACCCTGATACCAAAACCAGATAAGGACACTACACAAAAGCAAAACCATAAGTCAATACTATTCCTTCATCAATATTGATGCAAAAATCCTTAACAAAGGGCTGAGGGTATAGTTTGATGGTACAACACTTGCCTAGCATGCATAAGGCTCCGAGTTCCATCCACAGTTAAACAAATGGTGGGATGGGAAAATTCTCATCAAAATAGTAGCAACCCAGCATCACCAACATACTAAAAGATATTATAGACTATGACCAAATCAATTTTATTCCTCAAATTCAAGGATGGGTCAACATACAAAAATCAATCAATGAAATGTACCACATTAATGGTGAAAACAAAGAAAAACACATGATCACCTCTATCAATGCAGAAAAAGCATTTGATAAAATTCAACATGCTTTTATGATGAAAACACTCAATGAACAGGAAATATCTTCAATCTGATGAAGGCCATATATGAAAAACTTGCAGGTGGCATTATTCTGTTTTCTGTTTTTTGGGGTTTTGTTTTTTTTTTTTTTTGGGGGGGGGTGTTGTTTGCTTTTTTGGTATTTTATTTTAATTTGCTACCAGGGATTGAACCCATGGATACTTGACTATTGAGCCATATCCCTTCCCTTTTTTAAATTTTTTTTTAGTGACAGGGACTAACTAAGTTACCTAGGCCTCACTAAGTTGCTGAGGCTGGCTTTGAACTTGCTATCCTCCTGCCTCAGCCTCCCAAGTCACTGGGATTACAGGTGTGTGCCACCACACACGACCCACATTTACCACTTCTAATCAATGGAATATTGAAGTTCTGGCCTGAGCAATTAGGGAATGAAAAATATAAAAAGTATCCAAACAGGAAAAGAAGTAGTAACATCATCTCTGTTCACAGATGACATAATCTTTTATTTAGAAAACTAAAGATTCAACAGAAGAAAATGTCAGGGCTAAGAGACAAATTCAGCAAAATTTCAGGATATAAAAATCTACATCGAAAAATCACTTGCATTTGTATACATTAGAAATTAGCAATCCAAAAATGTAGTTAAGCAAACAATTTCACTTACAACAGCATCAAAAAGAATAAAATATGTATGAGTAAATTAAACAAAGAGGCAAAAGACATGTACAAAGAACAGCACAAAACATTACTGAAAGAAATTAAAGAAGACAGCAAAAACTGGAAAGACATGGCATGTTCATGGCTGGAAAATTACTATTTTTAAGATAATAGCACCCAAAGCAATCTCAGAGTCTATGCCAGCCTTACCAAAATCCCAATAGCAATGGGCAGAGTGTGTGTGCATGCTTATATCCCAGCTACTCAGGAGGCTGAGGCAGGAGGATCACAAGTTTGAGGCCAGTCTTGGCAACTTAGCAAGGCTCTATCTCAAAATAAAATTTAAAAAAACAGGGCTGGGGATGTAGCTCAGTGGTAGAGTGCCTGCCTGCCTATCATGCACAAGGTTCTTGGATCAATCCCCAGTACTACTAAATTAAAGAAATGCTAGTTTTTTTGCAGATATGGAAAAATTCATCCTAAAATTCATATGGCATCTCAAGATGAGATCCTGAATAGGCCAAAAAAAAATCTTGAAAAAAAGAACAAAATTGGAACAATCATACTTCCTGATTTCAAAACTTACTAAAAGACTAATAGTAATCAAAACAGTGTGGTACTGGCATAATCACAGATATATAGAACAATGAAATAAAATACAGAGTCCAGAAATAAAGCCTTGAATATATTGTTAATTGGCTTTCAATATGGATGCCAAGAAAATTTAATGAGGAAAGGACAGTCTTTTCAACAGTTGGTGCTGGGAAAACTGTATATCCATGTACAGAAAATGAATTGAAACCTTAACCTACACCAGAAATTAACTCAAAATTGATCAAAGGGGTCTGGAAGCATAACTTAGCCCCTGCTTAGCTGCTTGAGGCCCTGGGTTCAATACCCAGTACTGCAAAAAGAAAAAGGAACAAAGTCCTAAACAAAAGAGCTAAAGCTAGAAAACTTTTTTTTTAATGCTGGGAATTGAAACCAGTGTCTCTCACATGCTAAGCAGGTGCTCTACCATTTAGTTACGCATCAAGATCCAACTGTAAAACTCTTCAAAGAAGACATGGCAGAAAATCTTCATGACACTGAATTTTACAATGATATCATGGATGTGATACCAAAAGCACAAGCAACAATAGAAAATAATAAATTGTATTTCATCAAACTTAAAAATGTTTGTACATCAAACGCCACTATCAAGGTATTGAAAAGGCAATTTACAAAGTAAGCAAAAATATTTGCAAATCATCTAACAAGGGATTCATACCTAGAATATATGAATAACTCCTATAAGTTAAAAAATTCAAAAAATGAGCATAAGACTTAGGCACTTCTCCGAAAAAGGTATAGAAATAAAACAAGCATATGAAAACATTCTCAACATCATTAACTATTAGAGAAATACAAATCAAAACCACAATGAGCTGGGTACAGTGGCACATGCCTGTAATCCCAGCAAACTGGGAGGCTGAGGCAGGAGGATCAAAATTTCAAAGCCAGCCTCAGCAACTTAGTGAGACCCTGTCTCTAAATAAAAATATAAAAAGGAACTAGTGATGTGGCTCAGTGGTTAAGCACCCCTGGGTTCAATCCCCAGTACAAAAAGTGGGGGAGTAGGAGGAACAGGAGGAGGAAGAGGAGAACCACAAAGAGACTCAGAACCATTGGGATGATTTCATTTAAAAAAAAAAAGTGTTGGCAAAGATATGGAGAAATTAGAATCCTTCTGCTTCCTGGTGGGAATATAAGATACTGCCACTGTGAAAAAATAGTATGGTATTTCCCCAAAAAAGATAAACATAGAATTATCATATGATACAGCAAACTCACTTCTGTGTTTACACCCAAAATAAGTGAAAGCAAGGACTCAAACAGATAACTCTACACTGACTCATAGCAGTATTATTCACAATAGCCAAGAGGTGGAAACAACCCAAATATCCATTGACAGATAAACAGATATACAAAATGCAGTAATATATGCAATGTTGTTCAGTAATAAAAAAGAAACTTTGACACATGCTACAAAATAGATGTTGACAATATTATGCTAAATAAAATATGCCTGACACAAAATGACAAATATTATATGGCTGTACATATACCAGGTACCTAGAGTAGGCAAATTCATAGAAGGAGAAAACAGAATGGTAGTTGCCAAGGGTTGCAGGAAGGGAGAAGTGGGGAGTTATTATTTCATTAGTCAGGTTTCTGTTTGAGATAATGGAAAAGTACTGAAATATATAGTGGTGATGGTTGTATGACTTTGTGAATATATTTAATGCTGCTAAATTGTACACTTAAGTATGGGAAAATGATAAACTTCATGTCACATATATTTTACTACAATAAACAAAAGAATCTCAGTGCCCAGGCACCCATCCCACACCAATTACATCAGAATATCTGGGAGTGGTCCAAGCATCAGTATTTTTAAAGCACCCCAGGTAATTCCAGTGTTCAGCCTAGATTAAAAACCCATGCTTATTTTCCCCTCTTGACCATGGACGCCCAACTGTGTTTTTCCAAGCCCAAGTGAGGTCATCTACTCACTTTCCAAGTTGTCTCTGAATACTGATTTCTACAGTGACCTGATTAGTAATCCACTAGGACACTATTCCCACAATCCAATATCATAAAAAAATTGTGTTTACGACTAGAGATATAGCTCAGTGACAGAGCACTTACCTAGCATGTACAAGGCCCTGGTTTGATCCCCAGCATTGCAAAAAAAATATTGAATGAGAAAGTACTTAAAGTACTTAAAGATAAAATGATATGATGTCTCAGAATTTGCTTCAAAGTAACTGGGTGAGGGATGTTCATGAAACAGTTTTGCCACATGTAAGTAATTGTTGAAACTGGATGTGAGTACATAGGGTTCTTCATACTCTTCTACTTTTGAGTATATTTGAAATTTTTCATATAAAAATGGAAACAAATTTAATTAAGTTTACAATGGAAATACTGTAATCTAAAATTTTTAGTAATGAGATTGTGATCCTACAAATTATGTTGTATAGAATGAATGAATGAATAAAATTTGTAACAACTGGGGGAGAAGACAAAATGTGTGACCTAGTTTAAAAGCAAACTATGAGAATAGCATATGTAGAATGTTCCAATTTTTAAGCAGGCTGTTGAATATGGTGGCAAAGAGTATTGAATCTGGAGTCTAGTAGATCTGGGTTTGTGCCACTTAATGTGTGACTCTGGGCAAGGAAGATAATAACATTTACTGATCATGAAGTTTTTGTAAGGATTGAAATGATACAATGTACTTAAAGCACTTGAAAACTTACCATGATCTGCAGCAGCAGCTATATGTGGCAAGCACTATTTTAAAAAAGCTAAACAGTGAGGCATGGTAGCACATGCCTGTAATCCCAGTGTGTCCAGAGGCTGAGGCAGGAGGATTGCAGGTATGATGCCTGCCTCAGCAATTTAGCAAGGCTGAGAGCAATCTAGTGAGATCCTGTATCAAAATAAAAAATAAATACATAAAAAGGGCTGGGGATGTTGCTCAGTGGTTAAGCACCCTTGGATTCAACCCTCAATTCCAAAAAAATAAAACAAAACAAACAGCAAGGAAATAGATTGCCCCTTCAGAGCCTCCATAAAGAACCAGGGTTGGGGGAGGTGCTGGGGTTGTGGCTCAAGGTAGAGTACTTACTGGTATGCGTGAGGCACTGGGTTCAATAAATAAATAAATAGTCCATCAACAATTTAAAATATATACATATTTTTATATATATATATATATATATACACATACATACATATATATATATATACACATACATATATATATATATATATATATATATATATATATATAAAGAACCTGGGCTAGGAGTATGGCTCCTTGGTAGAGCATTTGCCTAGCATGTGTAAAGGCCCTGGGTTCCACTCCAGCACCGTCAAAAAAAAATCTAACCATGTTGACTGACACCTTGACTTTAGTGCAGTAAAAATGATTTTCACACTTCTAACTAGAAGAACTGAAAGAGAATAATTTTATCTTCTTTTAATCCACTCAATTTTTAGTAGTTTGTGAGAGTAGCAATAGGAAAACAATACAAGGCATACATATTATCAAAAAATACATAGTGGTATACAATATTCTACACATTCATTTTCATTTGTCTTGGGAATTGCTCCATATTAGTACATACTGATCTGCCTCATGCTTTTTAATAGCTTCTCAGTATTACATTTTACATATGAAAAAACTGTTTAACCAGCTGTACAGTGATGGAAATTCATTTTTACTTGTTCTCTTTAGTTATACATGACAGTAGAATATATTTTGACATATTGTATATACATGGTGTATAACTTCCCATTCTTGTGGTTGTACATGATGTGGAGTTACACTGGTCATGTATTCATGTATGGACATAGGAAAGTTATGTCTGATTCATTCCACTGTCTTTCGCATTCCCATTCCCAGTTCCTTCCTCCCATTCCCCTATTCAATTTGGTGAACCTCCACTCCTCCTTCCCCCCAACATTGTGAGTCAGCCTCCACATATCAGAAAGAACATTCCATCTTTAATTTTGGGGGTTAGCTTATTTTACTTAGCATGGTAGTCTGTAGTTACATCCATCTATCTGCAAATGCCATAATTTCATTCTTCTTTATAGCTCAGTAATATTCCATTGTGCATATATACCACATCCTCTTTATCCATTCATCTGTTTATGGGCACTTAAGTTGGTTCCACAGCTTAGCTATTGTGAATTGAGCTGCTATAAACATTGATGTAGCTGAATCATGTAGTATGCTGGTTTTAAGTCCTTTGGGTATATGCCAAGGAATAGGATAACTGGATCAAATGGTGGGTTCATTCCAAGTTTTCTGAGGAATCTCCATACTGTGTTCCATAGTGGTTGCACCAATTTGCGGTCCCACCAGCAATGTATGAGTGTGCTTTTTTCCACAATGATGGAAATTTAGATTGGGTCCACTCATTTGTTCTTCTTATTTATTTATTTTGAACCAGGGGTACTTACCCATTGAGCCACACCCCCAGTCCTTTCCATTTTTTTTTAATTTGATACAGGGTATCAGTAAATTGCTGAGGATGGCCTTGAACTTGCAATCCTTCTACCTCAGCCTCCTGACATGCTTGGATTGAAGGGGTGTGCCACTGCACCCAGCCACTCATTTGTTCTTCTAAACAGTACTATACAGATCATCCTTGTACATAAATCTTTTTGTGATATATGGGTATATTGGGCATGTGAATGTATATATGTGTAGGCTACATATAGATATATGTATACTACATATGTAAACTTAAATTTTAAAAGAATTCCTGCATCAAAATTATGTTCATTTTTAATTTGGCTCAAACTGCAGAACTCCCTCAATAGAAGTTCTGCTAATTTTGACTGCAGTAATGTATGAGTACCACTCATTTTAAACTTTATTCATGATGCTCTTTTCCCATACAGAAATTCGAGGTTTTGTTGTCAAAGAAATAATCTTTGGTTATTGCTACTTAATCCTGTACCACATATTAAAAGTTTCTGCACTCCAAAACTAATTTTTAAATATTCCCTTTCTTTCCTAGAAATCTAATGCCCAATTTTTCACATTTAAATATTTGATCTATCTGAAATTCACTTTGGGGTTACCTATCAGGTATGGATGTAAATTTTTGTACCATAAAAATAGTTATTAAGTGTGACTCCACAAAATTTGCTAAATAATTCATTTTCTCCCTACTGATTTGAAATGCCATCTTTATCAAATCTGAAATTTTTATCTGAATTCAATCCACTACTAGACTTTTTGTTCTGTTCCATTGATTTCTCCTTAAGATCATGCACTGTTAACATGCTATTTTAACTATTGTGGTTTAACAACATGTTGTATTTTAATATCTGATAAAACTAGTCTCCTCTAATTATTTCCCTTTTCCTAATCTCTCTGGGTTTGCTTGCATGCTTTTGATATATAAATTTAAGAATCAGCATATCTAATTGACAAAAAGTATATCTTCATTTGCACTAATTTTAATTTATCCTAAAAACTTTATTTAAGTGAATTGATATTTTTATGTTATCTTCCTATTCAAGACTACAGCATGTCTATTAGTCTGAAACTTATGCTCCTCGGTAATATTTTTTTAATATGGAATTTACATATTGTTTACTGTTTATTCTTATTTTCTCTTTTCTGTTGCCATGAAAGTAGTATCCTTCCATTATATGTAAGCTCGGGGGCACCGCTAGTGGCCAAATAAAATCGGACAGAAAGTGGCCGAAGCAAGCTTTATTGGAATTGGGTTCTTGGGTGAAATTCCCAGCCCCCCGGGGTACAGGTCAGGTAGGGAGCTGGAGAAAATTGCACGTGGCCCCGGCTGCCCAGGGTCTTTATAGGCCGGAATGGGCAGGGGTCCTGCTGAGTGACAGGTGGAGGTAAGGGTTAGTGGAGTTTTCTTGCCCATTTGATTGGTCGCCATGTGGTGCGCTGCTCTTTGCCTCAGTTGCTCTGCTCTCCATCATATAGTCGCCCAAATTCCAACTTAACAGTATATATTCTTATTGTTACTAGTTGATACAAAGGCAACCCATTTCAGAATTCCTGAAGATTTTTCTTTGCAGATATCTACAGGATTCAGACCCACAGATTACAGAGGATAGAAACAGGCTGGTGTGACCCTCAACCATTCCTCCCTGAGACAGTAAGATTTTCCTGTGTGATCAGAGAAGATCAAGGTTGTGGAAGTACATGGGCTCTCCCTGTTACCAGGGCAAGGGGACTTGTGAAGGGACACCCAGTGTGTCTCTGACTGAATACTAGTAAGTTCCCTGCTCTCACAGGATGTGCCCTTGGTAAGTAGAGCCTGCTTCTCCCACACAACAGGAGAGCTTACTCCCAGAGGCATGTGACTATCTGGACTGAGGGGCTCGGGGAAACTACAAATAATTGGGTCCTGTTTTTAATAGTCTCTGGGTAGCTAGTGAAAATTACCTCCTCATTATAAGTAGTTTTTGCCTTGGGAACAACACCAGAACCGCTTGGCAAGAGCTGTGTTGAAACACCCTCCAGCAAGTTATTCAAGATTTCTTTAATCTTCTCTCAGTCTGTAATATAAGTTCTATTCAGATAAAATCATAGCAACTGTTAAAGATCTTTTCCTTTATTTATTTGTTTTGCTTCCAACGTCTAATTGGCTATAAACTTAAACAAGAGCTTACTAAAGGATTCCCAGAGTTTACAAAACAACCACCCCACCAGGGCCCCAGGTCTCTTCTCAGTAAAAGCATTATCATATCAGTAAAACATTTCTCATGGGCAAATCTGTAGGTTCCCAGTAGATGAATCCATTTTCACACTGAATTCAGCATATCTTATCCTGAGAACCCTGCCCTTTTCCTACTTCCTCTTCCCTTCCTTCCCCTTCCTAGGGATTGAAACAAGAGGTGCTTTAACACTGAACTACATCCCTAGCTTTTTTTTTTTTGAGATGTGATCTTGCTAAATTGCTGAGGCTGGCTTTGAACTTGCCCTCCTGCCTCAGCCTCCTGTGTAGCTGGTATTACAGGCATGTGCCACCATGCCAGGGCAACAGTAAATGATTTTAGTGGGTTTTTTGTTGTTGTTGTTGTTGTTTTTGTTTTTTTTTTCTTTTTTGGGGGGGAGTCTTTCTTTAACTAGTTAACCCTTTTTAAATTCCCCCCGGTTCTTTTTCTTTATTGCTGCCATTTTGCTTTTATTACTATTCTTCCTTGGTACTGTTGCTTCACCTAAGATCAGGTTCTCTCCATTCTTCAACATTAACAAAAAGGTAATTGACAGCCCTTGGACAGTTATTTCCAGACCAGAGCATCAGTAGGAAAACCACGCTGAGGCAACAAAGTGCTACAAAGGAACAGAAGCTGTCTTTGATCTATATTATCTCCTGCCTTTCCACTGCTCCTAGCTCTTTATTTGCTATTATTGCTAGGTAATACTTTGATTCTTGCTCATGACTGCATGTGTCTACACTTGCCTCAACTTACGCTCTATCCAATACAAGAGAGGCCTACCTAAAGATCATCCTCTTCCACAGTGCTCCAATGCTTGGATCTTTCAGTTTTTTAGCTCTTGCTCCATTAATTGATTTCAGCTGCAAATATAATAGCCCTGTGGAATGATTTCCAAAGATCTCAAGCCAACATTTTTCACTTGAAATTTTCAAACCCACAAAATGTTCCCCAACCCCTTCTATGTGTTCCACTGCTGTGGTGATGATGCATTTAATGGTGGAAAATAAACCACAAAGGAACATAGTGCAGTCAGGCTTATAAAGAAGTCACTTATTCTTGGTCTTTCTGCCTTTGCATGTGGATCACATTTACACAATGTGAGACAGCTAAGGCCCTCACGTAGAGCCAGTGTGTTGTCTCAGACTGAGTCAAGAAGGCTCCTTGATCTATACAAACCCTGATGTCCAACATTCTCCAAGAACCTGTTCCTTTACAGGATTCCCCAACTCAGAGAATGGCCCCACCATCCATGTCTCCCTTGCATTCCAGTTCCAATCCATCACAAAGTCTTAAGTGTCCCTTTAATACAGTTCTTTCCATCTCCACCCTCAACCTGGCCTTGCATGAACTACTGCAATTATCACCTACCTGTTCTCACTTCATTCATTCTTGGTCAACTTAAATTCACCCTCCACTGGGCAGACAGAGAAAGCTCAATACACACACACACACATATGTGTATATATATATATGTGTGTATATATATATATATATATATATATATATATACACATATATATATATGTATTTCATTAAACTTTTTCTGATATTTTTTAAATTTATTTTTATTGTAAACAAATGGGATACATGTTGTTTCTGTTTGTACATGGAGTAACAGCATACCATTTGCATACTCATACATTTACATAGGGTAATGGTGTTTGATTCATTCTGTTATTTTTTCCTTCCCCCCCACCCCTCCCACTCCTCTTTTCCCTCTATACAGTCCCTCCTTCCTCCATTCTTGTCCCCCTCCCACCCCCATTATGTGTCATCATCTGCTTATCAGCGAGATCATTCTTTTGGCTTTTTGAGATTGGCTGATCTCACTTAGCATGATATTCTCCAATTTCATCCATTTGCCTGCAAATGCCATAATTTTATCATTCTTTATAGCTGAGTAATATTCCATTGTATATGTATACCACAATTTCTTTATCCATTCATCAATTGAAGGACATCTAGGTTGGTTCTACAATCTGGCAATTGTGAATTGAGCAGCAATGAACATTGATGTGGCTGTATCTCTGTAGTATGCTGATTTTAAGTCCTTTGGGTATAGGCCAAGGAGTGGGATAGCTGGGTCAAATGGTGGGTCCATTCCAAGTTTTCTAAGGAATCTCCACACTGCTTTCCAGAGTGGCTGCACTAATTTTCAGTCCCACCAGCAATGTATGAGTGTACCTTTTTCCCCACATCCTCTCCGACACCTATTGTTGCTTGTATTCTTGATAATCGCCATTCTAATTGGGGTGAGATGGAATCTTAGGGTAGTTTTGATTTGCATTTCTCTTATTACTAGAGATGTTGAACATTTTTTCATATGTTTGTTGATTGCCTGTAGATCTTCTTCTGTGAAGTGTCTGTTCATTTCCTTATCCCATTTGTTGATTGGGTTATTTGTATTCTTCATGTAGAGTTCTTTGAGTTCTTTATATAATCTGGAAATTAGTGCTCTATCTGAAGTATGAGTGGCAAAGATATTCTCCCACTCTGTAGGCTCTCTCATTACTTTAATCTTATTATTTTAAACCCTCTGATGCTTCACACCATATCTCCCTAGCATGGTGTACAGTCCCTGAGTGATTAGGCAAGTATTCAATAACCTCCACAATAGTCTTCTAATAGTTTCCTGAAGAGGAAAAATAGCAAGCCCTTTACAACCTCAGAGTCTTTGCACACTCTGTTCCTTCTGCCTGGAATGCTCTTCCCTATTCCCCACCCTAATCTATGAGGAGTTGGTGCCTTCATATTATTTAGTTCTCAAATTAAAAGTCATCTTTTCTAAAAGGTCTTCCATGATTGCTCTACCAAAAGAAGGTCCCCCTCTGTTACTGTATAAGCCCCTATTTATTCCCTGCACAATTTTTTATCATAATTTACTATTATTTTGCCTGCTTACAGTTTTGATGCCTGCCTCTAGGCTATAAGTTCCCTGAAGACAGAGATCATGTAGGCCTTATTTACTATACTATCCCAGTAGATAATATATAAAAGGTATCCTTTTAAATACCTCTTTTTTGTGTGTACTGAACATCAAATCCAGGAGTGCTTGATCTCTGAGCTACATTCCCTGCCCTTTATAATTTTTTTTTTTATTTTCATACAGGGGCTCACTAAGTTGACCAAGTTGCCCTCAAACTTGTGATCTTCCTGCCTCAACCTCCTCAGTAGCTGGGATTATAGGCATGCACCACTGTGCCAAGCCAATAAGTGCCCCTTTAGAACTCAAGTTCTGACTGAATTGAATACCTCCTTATCCCTCTCCCTTGCCTTTCCCCAGAATCCTGGATTAGGTTTTTGCTATATTCTATTCATAAAGTCTTTATCATGTATGGTGGATATTAATGCTGTTCACAAAATACTGCTGATTTCTCCTTCTAGATGCCTAGTAGGACTACATTTCCTTGTCCCCTCCAAAGGCAACTATAGTCATGTGACTTGCTTTGGCTAATGAAATATGAGCAGACGTATAGTGTGTTATTTCCATCACATTGTTGTTTGTTTGTTTGTTTTGGTACCTGGGGTTGAACCCAGGGGCACTTAACCACTGAACCATACTCCCAGTGTTTTTTTAAATTTTATTTTGAGACAGGGTCTCATTAAGTTGCTCAGAGCCTCAATAAACTGCTGAGGCTGGCTCTGAACTCACAATCTTCCTGCCTCAGCCTCCTGAGCTGCTGGGATTACAGGCATGTGCCACTGTGCCGGATTCCAAGACAAATTTTAAGAACTATGTAGCAAACTTTCCCTGCCCCAGTGATCATGAAAGCATGTGTGGAAATGGAGCTACCATCATCCTCAGCCTCTGATATTTATGATGAGCAGAGACATCAGCCAAACCTCTGTGGGTGTGCATCATGACCAAGAAATAAACCTTTGTTGTTATAAGCCATGGATATTTTGAGACTATTTGATACTGCAGCATAATGTAAATTGATGTAAATTAACACCAGTTTTTAGTACTAGATTCTCATACAGATTTTATGTGCTATAATCTTTTTACCCTTGCATACAATCTCCACCCCAGTTAATACAGCCCCCACTTCATCATGATTCACAACAAAGGACACTCCTAGTGGATCTCAAATACTCGTAGAGAAGTATTATGAATGTAAATGTCTACTAGAATATCTTCCCCTGAAAAGAAAGTAAGGCAGAAAAATTAAATGTAGGCTAAGTATGCTGAAAGGATTACATATTTCAACTAACATTCACTGAATATTTACTATCAGACAGGCACTGTACTAAACAGCAGGATACACAATGAAGAATCAAAACCAATCCCTGACAAAGAGATGAAGGTGGTCACAAATAGAGCTAAATTAATAACAAAATAGATGGCTATAAATATGGTGTAAACAACATCTAAGTGAGTTTCAAGGGGTAAATTGTTGGTAGACATTCCATCGGTGGTGGTACTGGGATGTGGCCCGGAAAGATTCCAGATAGATTGTGGAAAAATAAAGTTAAATAAAACTCCATTCAGTTCCACAAATGCTTTCTGAAAGCTTGATATATGCAAGACTTCATAACTCAAATCGTGCATTAATACAAAGATATTAAGAGACAACTCTTGTCTTTTGAGAGCATCAAATGTAGTAGTAAAGATGAGTGTAGAAAGATCTATAATACCAAGAAACCCACAAACATCATGAGATACAGATTATCCCAAGCAAGTTCCCTGACGACAAAATCACATTCAACTAGGTAGATCTGGGAGGAATGCAAAGAAAAGGTAAGATTTGAGGTGGGCTTTGAAGGACTAAAGGATTTCAACAAACGTGAATTGAGGCAAGACATTCTGGGAAACAAAAAGAATATCCTGAGTAAAAGGGACTGAGGAGGAACAGAACTGAACATTGTTTTACAAAGTCCAATTTAGCTTGACAGCAATATTTATAATGGGAGATAAAAGGACATGAGGCTAAAAATGACAGGTGGGCCTGTACTCTGGAAAACTGTGAAGGTCAGTTTGACCACTCTTTTCCTGAAGAAGTTGGCAGTGTGGGAAGCCACTGAACATTTCTGAAGAGGAAGTGGCATGGTGGGTACTTTGGCTTGAAACAGTTCATCTGTGGTCAGTATAGTTAGTTGGGATCTAGTGTTTGCTCAGATAAAAAAAAATAACACTGGGGTTTGAAATACAGCAGGAGGAAAGGGCAGGAGATATACGCACATGACACTGCTGGAGGTAAACCTACCAGACTTGGCCATTTACTGGATGCAAGGGGTCATGATGAAGGAAGAAAGGAGGGGAGGGAAGAGGGCAGGGAGGAAGGGAGAGAGGGACTGAGGACAGAAAGGCTGTCTTTGAGGTTTCATGTCTGACCAACTAGCAGACCAGCAATACCATGAACCAAAATAAGGAAGTCTGTGGGATGTGGGAAAAATGCTTAGCTAGGTTTTGATTCTAAGCAAAGACAAAGGAAATGACTAAATGTCAGTATGAATCTAATCATTAAAACCCAGGTGTAAATAAATCCTGCTGTATATCTTGTTGAAAGGCCACATGATCTGTACTCTTCAAACTGCACAGTAAGAGTTAAAGACAGTAAGTGCTATATATCATACTGAATCTCAGTAACATGTACAATTCATTCATGCTAAAAAGAAAAAACAGAACTCGAAACCAAAGAAACTAATAAGATACTCAGAGAAGTGTTTGTAAGGCCAGACTTACAAAAGACTCCATACACTTGCATAATAAAAAGAACCAAGAAAACCAGGTTTGGTGGCACATGCCTGTAACCCTGCTCTGGAGGCTGAGGCAGGAGGATCACAATTTCAAGGCTAGCTTAGCATCTTAGTCAGATCTTGTCAATAAATAAATAAATAAATGGGTCTGGGGATGTGTTAAATGCCTCTGGGTTCAATCCCTGGTACCAAAAAAAAAAAAAAAATAGTAACCACATACCATTGGCAGTTCTTAAACTTTGGTTATCAATTGAACTCTATGGACTCTCTTCCCCCAAGAAACACAAACAAAAGTACTTAATCACACATTAAAATATAAAATGGAGGGAAGCATTTCATAATAGAGGGCTTTGGTTACATAGACATATCTGAAGCAGATTCAGCACTGTGATAGGTTGACTACAGAGAATGACAGCGTCTCAGAAGATTACAATTTGAAACCAGCACTAAATCACAGTGAGGTGGGAAGATGATGAAGAAAACAAAGCCAAAGAGAGAATTAAGATAACAGTTCCTCTGCCAAATGTCCCTGTGTGCTAAATAGGAAAAGGAGCACAGTCGCCAAATATTTCAAGTCTACAGACTCCAGAAGATCACACTTTATTCAGGAATTGATGGTTTGGGGAGTTTTTCTTGGAAGCAATCATACCACTAGCCTCAGAGGCTAGATACAGAAACCGTGTTGAATGCCTTTAATTTTAACTGAATAGAATAATGAGATGATCCTCAGGGAAGGAAAAGAGGCACCAAATAAACTGAAGAACCAAATCAAAAAGAAACTCAAATCAGGGAGACACAACTCTTGGTAAGGAGCTTTCTTAGAGAGAAGGGTAGTGTTTATTGCAACTGAAATATAAGAGTCATATGCCTTTTTTAATTGTTACTCTTCCCTACAGATCAGCAATTTTTGCACATGTACAGGCGTGTTTTCTTTTCAAAGGTGTTGATGTTGAAATGATAATCTGCTTGCAATCTGCAGAAATCTAAGTGGGGGTTGGTGCTCAGTAACTAAATCAAAGAGCAAGGGTGCCTTTCAACTTTAAAAAATAAACTTCCCTATCACAGACCTACTGCTGTAGAAATACACAGAGCTGTGCCAACTGGCTGCTTCCTCATTTGTGCCCTGTGTGTGATCCTACGCTCAAGATCAGGGAAAGGGGCAATGATGAGTATCAACAGGGACAGCATTAGGAACTCTGAGAACTTGGGTACTACATGAGACACACTGCTTGATGGGTTAGGAATTGCTTGAGTAATGTGGACAACTGCCCCATCAAGGCTCAGGGAAAATGCTAAAAGGGACCTCCTTATGGAGGTTGGAGCATGCACAGGAATGAGATAAGAGGGAAATGAAATACTGAATTCAGACTCAGCAGACCCAGATTTGAGCCTGTCTTCCTGAGTAACTGAGTAACTCTGGATGTGTAAGTCATTCAGCTCTTTATCTGTACAACAGACGTCATGATAACCATTCTACCTATTTCAAAGAATTGGCATGTGATGACAAAATATTGCAGCCATTATAGGAAACAGTATCATGTTTCCTCAAAAAGTTAAAAACAGAACTAACAGATGATCCAATAATCCCATTTCTGAGTACACTGCCAGAGGAAAGCAAAGGAGGATCTCCAAGAGGTATTTGCACAGCCATGTTCACCATAGCATTATTCACAATATCCAAGAGCCAGAAACAATCCAAATGTCCATTGATGGATGAAAAGACAAAAGGTGGTGCATACACACAGTGGAATATTATGCAGCTTAAACAGGAATTAAATTATAACACATGCTACAACATGGATAGACACTGAAGTCATCATGCTATGGGAAATAAGCCAGTCACAAAAAGGCAAATACAGTAGGAGTCTACTACACATGAAGCAATTAAGGTAGAGAAAACCCATCAAAACAGAATGTAGAAAGGTAGGTGCCAAGGCTGGAGGAAAGTGAGAGAGGGAATTAGTGTTAAGAGGGTATGGAGATTTAGTGTTACGAGATGACAATATTGCACCAATGATGCAAATATACCCAACATTACTAAACTGCACACTTAAAAATAATTCATACGGTACAGGCTGGGGCTGTAGCTCAGTGGTAGAGCACTTGACTAGCACGTGTGAGGCACTGGGTTAGATCCTCAGCACCACATAAAAATAAAGGCATTGTGTTCATGTGCAAATAAAAAATATTTTTAAAAATAGTTCATATGGTAAACAAACTGTTATGGGTTTTTTAAATGTATTTACTAATTTATTTAATTTTTATGGTACTGGGGATTGAACCCAGTGGCACTCTACCACTGAACTACATCCCCAGTACCTTTTATTTTATTTGAGACAGGGTCTCCCTAAAATGCCTTAGCTGGTTTCGAACTTATCATCCCCCTTCTTCAGCCTCCTGAATCACCAGAATTAGGGGCATGTGTCACCACTCCCACCTTTACCACATTTAAAAAAAATAATTGGTGTGAGATGCAAACATGATCACAAAACTGATGTGCATTCTTTACTGGCACAGCCACACTCTGCGGCATAGCTGAGATCAGATGATATTAGACCCGTGAGCACCTGGCATTTCCTAGATGTCAGCAGAAGACCTGGGAGGCATCTGAGTTCCCACCCTGTTAGAAGAAGCTACTGCAGAAAAAGTGGTCCCTATCTTCATCAGGTCTGCATGGTAGATTAATTCTCAGATGATGCAAGCAACATGAGATGAGTGAAAAGGAAAGAGAGTGCCCATATTCCCACCTGTTAACCTTTAATTCCTTTTTTTACACATCTTTCAACCAAGAGATTATTCCTAAACCCTTGGGACATAGTGGGCCATGGAAGCAAGAAATTATTACATAAGAGCAATGGCTCAATGATAACTCAATGCAATTCACCATCCTGGACTGTTTACTGGACCAGAAAACAAAATAGCTATAAAGGACATTATTGGGGCAATCAGTGAAATTTGGATATGGACTTTAGATTAGATAATAACATTATATCAGTATTAAATTTCCTGATTTTAATAGTTGTTTTATGGGCATTTACAAAGATCCTTGTTCTTGGCAAATACATGCTAAAGGATTTAGGGGAAAGGGGCATAATATGCATGAGTCATTCTCAAGTGGTCCAGAAAAAATAATATCTAAATATTTAGAGACAGAATAAGGCAAATATACCAGAGTATTAAACTCAGTGAAGCTGAATGAAGGTATACTGAAATTCTTTGTACTGTTTTTGTTATTTCCCTATAAGTTTAAAATCATTTCAAAATAAAATGTTTCAAAAATAGTTAATGGTTCACAATGAATACAACTTCTACATATAATTATACTGTACTAATTAAAATAAAAATAATGATAAAATAGAAGGGGGATTAGTAGAGTAGAGCAAGCAGACTAGGAGGAGGAAGAAACTGAAAGGGACAAACAGTTGAATGAGACTGATCAAACTGTTTTGTGCATGTACAAATATGGCATAATGATTTCCACTCATCTATAATTATAATAGACCAATATGAAATAGCTAATGGTTCAGAAATCAATAGGCCTATGTTCTAGACATTATGTGTCCCTTGTGCAAGTCCTCTGGCATCTTACAGTTAAATTTACTTCTTATGGTAAAATAGAGGGTAATGATGTCCATGTACCCTATCATCTTTCAAGGATCATTCCAAAATAGAAATAATAATGATGATACCCATATGGAAGACTCGACAAAAACAAATACATCAGTCAAAAGATCTGTATTTAAATCCAATTACTCTATGCTTATATTAATGTATTGTTCATTGATTCTATTTTAAGTCGTAGTATTACCACCTGTAAAATGGGAACAAAAACATATTATCACAGTGGATCACTGTGGAGATAAAAAGAGACAATGCTTATAGCAAAGCCCTATATAATTTACAGTGCTTGAGGGCTAGGGATGTAAGTCAATGGTACACCATTTACCTAGCATGTATAAGGCCCTGGGTTCCATTCCTAGCACCACACATGCACAAAAATTATAGCACTTTGTAACATACCAAAAGAGGTAAGAACCATGCATTCCTCTCCAAATAATGCCACAAATTCAGCATAACACTTTCTTACCAATGTCCTGTATTTTATAAATTATGTGTAAGAATATAAAACCATGTAACTGGGAAAAATAATAAAAATAATTTTGTAACATACCAATCAATAAAATGTTAATACAGTAATACCCTACAAATTCAGCATTATCAGATAATGAGACATTAAAGAAAGTTAACTTTCAATTCAAATAAAATTTATCCCTTTAAACACTGAGAATTTTCGTCATTTTATCATGGTAATAGACAGCTAACTTTTAATCATTTCCTGCCTTATTAAATGACTTTGGATGATTCAATTTCATCATAATGACACCATCAATTAATCTGAGGCTGTCAAATACTTGTGAAGTGTTCAAGTACGTAGGAGGTCTATTGACCCCTATATTAAATGGGTACAGAGTACAATGCTTTACATTAAGATCTTATATCTATTTTGTGGGTATTTTCCTTCTTCTACCCACTTCAATTTATTTCTACTGTCACTTATTTCCATTTCTAGACCCCTCTTCACTTCATGTTCACACCCCTATTTTTGATTCTACATTTCTTTTTTTTTTATTGTAAACAAATGGGATACATGTTGTTTCTCTGTTTGTACATGGCGTAAAGGCATACCATTTGTGTAATCATAAATTTACATAGGGTAATGTTGTTTGATTCATTCTGTTATTTTTTTCCCTTCCCCCCCACCCCTCCCACCCCTCTTTTCCCTCTATACAGTCCTTCCTTCCTCCATTCTTGCCCCCCTCCCTAAACCTAACTCTAACCCTAACACTAACCCCTCCCACCCCCCATTATGTGTCATCATCCACTTATTATCGATATCATTCTTCCTTTGGTTTTTTGAGATTGGCTTATCTCACTTAGCATGATATTCTCCAGTTTCATCCATTTGCCTGCAAATGCCATAATTTTATCATTCTTCATGGCTGAGTAATATTCCATTGTATATATATATACCACATTTTCTTTGTCCATTCATCAATTGAAGGACATCTAGGTTGGTTCCACAATCTGGCTATTGTGAACTGAGCAGCAATGAACATTGATGTGGCTGTATCTCTGTAATATGCTGATTTTAAGTCCTTTGGGTATAGGCCAAGGAGTGGGATAGCTGGGTCAAATGGTGGTTCCATTCCAAGTTTTCTAAGGAGTCTCCACACTGCTTTCCAGAGTGGCTGCACTAATTTGCAGCCCCACCAGCAATGTATGAGTGTACCTTTCTCCCCATATCCTCGCCAACACCTATTGTTGCTTGTATTCTTGAAAATCGCCATTCTAATTGGGGTGAGATGGAATCTTGATTCTACATTTCTGAGGGTTAGAAACCAGAAAAGAAAAGAGCCAGGTGCAGTGGTGCATGCCTGTAATCCCAGCAGCTCAGGAAGTTGAAGCAGGAGGAGCTCAATTTCAAAGCCAGTCTCAGCAAGAGTGAAGCACTAAGCAACTCGGCGAGACCCTGTCTGTAATGAGACAAGGAAATAACAGGAATTGCTATAGTTATGTGTTATGTAGTAATAAGCTGTATTTGGTATTTGCCTGGACTTGTAAAACTCAAATCATAAAGGTGCCTGGTGACAAACTTGCTGTGTGGCAGGATGACACTCCTGAACAATGCCGACACGAATCTTTATCTATGATTTGAGTGGTGGCTCCTAGTATAGCTGTGTTCTGGTCTTTATCAATGAAGACCAGAGCATGACAGGGCTGAAAATCACTACTTAAACCCCTGGACTTTTGGAGCAAACTATCAGCAGCGCCATGACCAGAGGACTCCACGTTGCTCTGTCTCTTGACTGCCCAGGCTGCTGTCCACACTATGGCTGATTGCTGATCAATCGTTGTCACCAAGGCCAGATGACTGACCACCTCTCCCTCGAAGATGACTGCCATCGAGCCTCTGGCTTATTGGACACCCAAGGACAGCTAAAGACATCCGAGGAGCTGAGAGAGGCTACAGCTAAGAAGAATCCCCCCAGTCCTGTTGACTGACTTCTTGGCTAAGAGACGTTGCATTGAGTAAGTCCATGGGGATTGGACTCTAGGTGAATCAGGGAGTGAATCTTCAACGTATTTGTGACTTGCTATTATTAGGAATGTTAAGTTGAGTGTGCATTGCATGAATAAAATCCACTTGTTGGAACCAAACTTGATTCCTCTCTTACTGCTCGCAAAACTCTCTAAATAAAATACAAAATAGGGCCGGGAATGTGGCTCAGTGGTCAAGTGCTCCTGAGTTCATTCCCCAGTATCCCCCCCAAAAAAAAGTTTAAAGAAATAACCAGTACACTTTGAACAACTGTCTCCCATGGAGTGGAATGCCCAGTGAAAATCACTCCACCAACTTAAGAGACTTTGGGAAGGGGGGAACTTCTAGATTCCCAGTTTTATTCTAGATGGTGAGATTTTTAAAAAACTGACCTTCAAATGCATAGTGGTATTACTGTAATTCAGCAGTGACAAAAGTGACAAAATTCTAATTCTTATACATGTTAAGTTGCTTATTCTTATTAGTAACTAATCCATGGATTTATAAATAAGAAGATATTCAGTCAGAGATTCAAAATTCTATAATCTTTAGTATCAATTAAGAAATATTTCCTATAGCATGTAGGCATATAACATGTTTTGGGGGTTTTTGTTGATTTTTGGTTTGGGGGTTTATTCTTTGTTCTTGTGGTTTCAGAGATGAGACCCAGAACCTTCACATCCTAGGCAAGTGCTCTAGAACTGAGCTACATCTCCAGCTCACTTTTTAAAATTTTATTTTGAGACATGGTCCCTCTATTTTGCCCAGGCTGGCATGGAACTTGTGGTACTATTGCCTTAGCCTCCCGAGTAGCTAGGATTACAGCCATGTGGCACTGTGCCTGGCTGCAAGTAGTATTTAATAGGAAAGAAACTCCACTTCCCTTATCTCACTAGATTCTCAGAATTATCTTGTTGGGAGAGTATGCCAACTGTTCTTGATATTGTTTCACATACAGGAAACTGAGACTCTAAGAGATGAGTTGTACCTAAGATCCCATGATTAACAGATTTCAGAGTAGAACCCTCGTTTTATGAATCCTAGACCAGTGCTCATTCTGCTGCGCCACACTGACTCTCAAAGAACACACTGGAGGATCTCTGCAAGTACAATACAAAATCTCTGAAGAACAGCTTATTGAGTTCAAACCTGGAAAGGAGGAGTTATGGACTATTTCAAAAAAAATACAGGCCTGAAAAGATGGTGATGATCACTAAACAGAGGATTATAAACACTGTAAACCAAAATCTCTTTCATAGGTTGCAGCAATGCCCTAGAATGCTAAGGACAATATTCAGTATGTCATAAAACAGCTGGAGATAATCCAGAAAGAAGACACAAAACTGACCGAGCACAGGACACATTTTAAAATGAGGTGCCAATAGAAAAACTGTAATTCTTTTGTCTTAAAAGATGAGGAAGGAGGGTTGAGGACTGAAAATAGAAATCTTTGAAATCACACAAGGTAAGGAGAAGTGAATATGCTTGTTTAGCAAGTTTATAACTGACAGAACTTGAGGGGTTATCCTCCTAAAGTTTCAAAGAATCATTTTTGAGGAGAAATAAAAGATGGCATGTTTTCATGAGGTAGACTTAGAGAACTCCTTACTCCATGTAATTTGAGTTAGAATTATGAACAGGTTGAAGAAGGATTTATAAAAATTAATATGAGATCAAGACACAGAGAAATTAGTTCATTAATATCCATCCACTATATGAGGTTACATAATTCCTCCCTTAAACCATCTCTTAATGCTACTGTCCAAAGCAAAATCCCATTCAAAATGGTTGAATGGATCATAAGTCTGAATCAAAATTGCAAATCTGATGCTCTTATGATACAATTCATGTGCATATTTTGTATCTTGAAGAAAACTAAAATTATGTTCCTCAAAAAATTAAAAACAGGATTATTATACATATATCAACTACACTTGTAGGTATGTCTTAGTCCACTCTGCTGTGTTAAAATGCCACAGATTGACTAATACATAAAAAATATAAATTTATTTCTCACGATTCTGGAGTTGGAGAACTCAAAGATCAAGGTGCTAACATATTAGGTGTCTGATGGGAGTTGGTTCTGCTTCCAAGATGGCACCTTGAATGCTACACCATGCAGAGGGTAAGAACACCGTCTTTACATGGCAGAAGGCAGAGGGGAAATGAGGGGGATAAGAGCCAGGCTTAATGCAGCACAGAGCTAAAGTGATCAAGAAATATGAACGAATTGGACATGATGGTGCACAACTGCAATCTCAGGGACTTGGGAGGCTAAAGCAGGAGGATTACAAGCTGAAAGCCAACCTTGGAAAATCAGCAAGACCCCACCTCAAAATAAAAATAAGAAGGGCTGGGCATGGAGTTCAGTGTAAGACACCCTGGTTTCAATCACAATAAAATGGGGGAGAGTGGACAGACCCCTCCATCAAGTCTTTTTTTTGTTGTTGTTGTTGTTTTTGTATTGTTGATGTTCCTTGTAGTACAGGGGCTTAAACCAAGGGCCTCAAATATGCTAGGCATGTGTTCTACCACTGAGCTACATTCAAAGCCCCATTTTATTTTTATTTTTATTTTGAGACAGGATCTTGCCAAGTTGCCCAGACTAGCCTCAAACTTGTGATCCTCCTGCCTCAGACTCCCAAGCAGCTGAGAATACACAAGTGTGCCCCTGTACCCCCTTTTAGCAAGCCCTTTTATAACGTAACCTAAACACTTCCCATAAAGGCCATACCTCCCCATACTGTTGCAATGGGTATTATTTTCAACACATAAATTAAGGGGGACACATTCAGACCACACCAGTGTATGCACCCAGAATAACTGAAAACAGGATCTCAAAGACATATTTGTACACCCATGTCCACAGCAGCACTGTTCACAAAAGAGAAAAGGTGGAAGAAACCCTATTGTCCATTGATGGATAAATGGATAAACAAAATGTAGTATATGAACACAATAGAATATCATTCAGCCTTAAAAAGGAATGTAATTCTGACACATGGTATGACATAGATGAGCCTTGAGAACATTATGCTAAGTGAAGTAAAATGATCACAAAAGGACAAATAGGATATACGTCTCCTTATATGGGGTACCTAGAGTAGTTAAATTCATAGAGAAAGAAAGTACAATGGGGGTTTCCAGGGGCTGATGCCAGGGAGAATAGGGAGTTATTATTTATTGAGTATAGTTTTAATTTTACAAGGAGAAAAGAGTTCTGGAGACAAGTGGTGTTCATGATTATACAAAAATGTGAATATACATAATACCACTAAACTGTATACTTAAAAATGGTTAAGATGGTCGGACACAGTGGTACATGCTTGTAATCCCAGCATCTCAGGAAGCTGAGGCAGGAGGATCGCACATTCCAGGCCAGCCCCAATGTAGTGAGGCCCTAAGCGACTTAGCAAGACTCAGTCCCCAAACTACAAAATTAAAAAGGCTAGGGATGTGGCTCAGTGTTTAAGTGCCCCTGGGGTTCGATCCCCAGTGCCAAAATAAAAAAAAGAAGACAGCTGGGTGCAGTAGTGCACTACAGTCAAATAAATAAATATAAAAGTAAAAAATGAAAGACAGGCTGTATGCAGTGGTACATGCCTGTAATCCCAGCAACTCTGAACACTGAAGTAGGAGGACTGCAAGTTCAAAGCCAGCCTCAGCAACTTAGTGAGGCCCTAAGCAACTCAGTGAGACCCTGTCTCTAAATGAAGTATTAAAAGGGCTGGAGATGTGGCTCAGTGGTTGAGTGCCCCTGGGTTCAATCCCCAGTACCAAAAAAATATATGGTTAAGATGGGGGTAGAGGTATAACACAGCGGTAGAGCACTTTCCTATCAAATCCTTGTGCAACCAAAAAAAAAAGCTAATATGGCAACTTTTATGTTATGTATGCTTTACCCACAATTAAGAACTATTAAACATACTCTGTTTCCTACTGCCAACAGAAGGACTGAAAATGAAAAGGCTATTTTATGAACTGAAAAGAACATAAAAAGACAGTAGGCCCATCTCAGCTATCCACTTGGGACCTGAAAAGGGAAGAACGCAACTATGTATGGCTTTGCATGTGGACATATTTATTTTGTTGTCCAATATTAATATTTTAGAGCATTTCTTCATTTATATCAACTTCAGAAGCATTCTGAAGGGAGTCCAGATGTCAGACTAGAAATCAGCATCAGCCTTCCTGGGTCCCATTCCCACCTTGGCCAAGGCTCCCCACCATCACAAAATGCTGCTACAGTGACTCAAAGCCAGGCAGGAAGCAAAGGGGGAAAAAAGAGAAACAAGCCAAACAGTGTGCCAGTAAATGTGAAATTATTCCTCTCCAACTTGTTCAGGCCTAGTATATAATAGACCCTGTTTATGTATTTCTTCTGGGGTTTCTAAATTACTTCTGTAACAACTGGGGCATAGTAAGAAGTTCAAAAAGAGGCCAGCTTTCTAGAGACAGAGGATGTCTGTCTATTCTGTGAGAGGAGTTCTACACACATCCCCATTAATGTACATAAGCCCTGCTATGTGGCTTTGTCTATCAGGAAAACCAACTGTGAGTTAATCAATGTCATGTCCCTGGGGAATGTAGGCAGATTTAAGGATTCAGGGCTCTAGGAGACATACCCTCTACATACACACCCACATGTTACTGTTAACTGCACTTTTATTCTAAACCAACACCATTTGCCTATAAAATCTGCGCATGACCACCTATCCTTCCCCACACTCCAATCCAGACCCCTTTGTTCAACCTCAGCTCTAACAAAAAAGGGGGTTCTCCCTCTTTGTTGCAATTTCAACAATTAAGAAACTTCCAGATAAAACACTGTACTTTGAATTTCCATATGGCACTTCCATTGCATTTTTAATCCATCCTCGAGTTTAGGTAGATGCAAATAACCAGCTGGGAAGGGGGAAGGAAGTCTCTGTACAGTATGCTGGACAATATTCATGAGGTAAGAGGAAAGATAGCCTGGAAAGGGAATGATTTGTGGCAAAAACCAACATAGGCCACCCAGTACTCCCCTTTTTAAATTTTTTTTTCATTGTGCATGGACACAATAACTTTATTTTATTTATTTATTTTTATGTGGTGCTAAAGATCAAACCCACTGCCTCACACATGCTAGGCAAGCACTCTACCACTAAGCCACAACCCCAGCCCGCCCATCACTCTTTTTTTCTTCTTCTTCTTTTTTTTTTTTTTTTGGTTCTGAGAATTGAACCCAGGGACGCTCCCTCTACCACTGAGTTACATCCCCAGCTCCACGCTTTTTTCTTTCCTTTTTTAAGACAGAATCTCACAGGCTGGCCTCAAACTTGTGACCCTCCTGCCTCAGTCTCCCATACAGCTCCCATCATGCCCAGCACTCACTATCTCTTATTAAGCCTTAGATGAACCGCTTGGCTGTTCTGTGTCTCAGTTTATCTTTTATAAAATACAGTCTTCAGAGACCCTGCACCTAACAGAAGAAAAATTAGGTCCAAATCTTCATCATGTTCACTTAGGACCAGACTTCCTTAACATGACTCCTGAAGCACAAGAAATAAAAGCAGGAATCAATAACTGGGATAATTCAAACTAAAAAGCTTTCTCTCAGCAAAGGAAACTATCAGTAATGTGAGGAGAGAGCCTACAGAGTGGGAGAAAATCTTTGCCAATCATACTTCAGATAGAGCACGAATTTCCAGAATATATAAAGAACTCAAAAAACTCTACACGAAGAATACAAATAACCCAATCAGCAAATGGGCTAAGGAAATGAGCAGACACTTCACAGAAGAAGATCTACAAGCAATCAACAGATATATGAAAAATTGTTCAACATCTCTAGTAACAAGAGAAATGCAAATCAAAACTACACTAAGATTCCATCTCACCCCAATTAGAATGGTGACTATCAATAATACAAGCAACAATAGGTGTTGGCAAGGATGTGGGGGAAAAGGTACACTCATACATTGCTGGTGGGGCTGCAAATTAGTGCAACCACTCTGGAAAGCAGTGTGGCGATTCCTTAGAAAACTTGGAATGGACCCACCATTTGATCCAGCTATCCCACTCCTCGGCCTATACCCAAAGGACTCAAAATCAGCATACTACAGTGACTCAGCTACATCAATGTTTATAGCAGCTCAATTTATAATAACTACATTTTGGAACCAACATAGATGTCCTTCAATTGATGAATAGATAAAGAAACTGTGGTATATATACACAATGGAATACTACTCAGCCATAAAGAAGAATAAAATTATGGCATTTGCAGGTAAATGGATGAAGTTGCAGAATATCATGCTAAATGAAATAAGTCAATCCCAAAACACCAAAGACTGAATGATTTCGCTGATAAGTGGATGATGATACATCATGAGGGGGGAAGGTAAGGGAAGAATGGAAGAAGGATGGATTGTGTAGAGGGAAATGAGGGGTGGGGAGGGGGCGGGGGAAGGAAAGATAATAGAACGAGACAAACATCATTATCCTATATACATGTATGATTATGCAAATGGTATGACTCTACTTCATGTACAACCAGAGAAACAATAGTTGTACCCCATTTGTGTACAATGAATCAAAATAAAAAAATAATCAAAAATTTAAAAAATAAATAAATAAATAATACAGCATCTTATTATTCATTCAAATAAAATACTTAGAGTATACTAAGTGCCAGGCACTACATTAGGCACTTTGGCCAGACCTAAAGACTGTTCCCTTTCTCAGTACCAGTAGAACCACAATAATGATATAACATCACACTCAAGGACTCTACAGATAACATTGCTAACCTTTATTAAGTAGTAATTAAAGAAAAAAAAACATACCAGAGAAACCAAAACACCTTCTTTGGAAGTGTGGTGGCTTTTATATGCTACCCCAGAAGGCTCTTTGATCAGTTCCTACTTTACTATCACAGGAGTATCCACAGGGCTGTATTATAGGACAAATTATGCACTCAAGTTCCTTTGCTTGTTTCTTTGTCAAATGTATTATTTTTTTTGTACAGGGGATTAAATTTAGGGGGACTTGACCACTGAGTCACATCCACATCCCCAGCCTTTTTTTGTATTTTATTTAGAGAAAGGGTCTCACTGATTTGGTCGGCAACTTGGTAAACTGACAAGGCTGGCTCTGAACTCATGATCCTCTTGTCTCAGCCTCCCAAGCTGCTGGGATTACAGGCATGCACCACTATGCCTGGCCTCAAATGTATTCTTGAACTCTCAAGGAATTATCCAGATCTAATTCCTACTAAGTTATGAAAAACTACAACTGACTTTTATTTATGGCACAAGCATTTCTATAAATACATTTTTCAATATACTTAAACAGTAAAGAGTAATATTCACTGAGAACATATTATTTTCAAATAAGTTATTTCATTTAAACACAAAATGATCAAGGTTAGTATTGTTGACTCCATTTGTAGTTGAAAACACTACACTGAGACTCTAAGAAGCTCAGAGCTTGCCAAATGCCACCAGGCGAGTCAACAGCAGATTGAGAATGTAGACACTGGTCTGTGCCTCCAAAACCAATGCTCGTTCCCACCACACAGGGCCAACATGAAAACCTGGCAGTACCATTCCTTGCTGATGAGCTCAATTTCCTAGATAGAGAATATGCTGAAACTTAAGCTTAGAAATCTAACTTGAACCAAGACTATGTCTTTAACTACTTTACTCCTAAATGTCTTTTAGGTACATGAAATTTTTTTTTAAAAATAGAAAACTTAATTAAAGCCCTAGGGCCCAAGGGTGATCATTTCTCCTAACAAACTTGTTCCTAGTATTCCCAGAAGGGCAGAATTTACTGATGGAAAACATCTACAAGGCAACAACTTAATTCCATTTCTTCTCCAGCTCTCGTCTATCTTGGCTGATTTAGGTGGCTGGAAAACAGAGGGCTTGTCTCCTTGACCTCCCAGAACCCCTTCTAACACTATAATTCCGATTCTCTTTTCCTTACTTACATAGGGGAACCTGTGATTATTTTGCAAAGCCAGGTTTTAGAGGCCAGATTGCTCCATTTCAGTAAAGGTACTAGAAATAAGATTGCATCTCCCAATTGCCATGCTTTAGAAATCCCTATTAAATCATACCAAAATAATCATACTAAAATAACAAAAGCATACCAATCAATCACAAGGAATAAACAAAATTCAGAAAAGTTGAAAGGTGCTCCTGTTCATAACATTTCTTTTCTTTAGACCTCAGTGAAATATTATCTGACCAGTTGGAGAAAGCCGGACTGGGCAATATGCCCTGTGGTGACTTCTGTGGTTCCTGTCCTGTCGCCTTTGCTTCTTGGTACATTACATCATTGTTAACTATAAAGGGAACTGCCGCCTGGCCCCCTTAATGAACCAGAAGTTCCAAAACTTGTCAAAGAGAGAAAAGAGCTCCTGCTACCTATGACAAATAATAGAAACCTTGGTTCTCTCTGCCAGCAGAAATATAGAATGCTTATATATTACCTAACTATACAACACACCTCTTAATGTTAAATATACCAGTTTCACATTCAATGTCAACAAAACATATACAAACAATTCAGGTGTTTGGTAGAAGGTCCCAATGAAAGAGAGGTTCATGACTAAATAATCGAAGATAAATAACCAAAAAGAATGAACTGTTTGTGCGCTAGAAAATCATTGTTTCTAATTGGGCACTGGGGAAAGCAAAACCCCTGGATGATAGTTTCTTGGGATTCGAACTGAGATTGCATCAGGTCCTGGACTCAAAACTAAGAATATATCATTGATGATGCATATTTTGGTCACTCAAACAGGAAAACACCTAGTAGCACCATCTGGATACTAGGTCTTCACATTGTATAAGGAAGTAGGTCATTTCCAAAACCACTTCCTTGCATACCCGTCCACACAAACCCACCTAGAGTTGGATGCAAACAAGAAAGTCCAAGGAACAGCCAAGGAAACCCTTGCCCTGCCCTGCCCAACAACAGCCAACTAATGTTGCACAGCCTATTTTAGTCTCTGGGTGCTATTCTGTCTCTGTTGCAATGACTCAACTATACCATTTTATTGCAAAAGCAGCTGTAGTCAATATAAAAGAAATTGGGTGTGGTTATGTGCCAATAAAATTTTATTTACAAAACCAGATATTATTTACAACAACAGGTGTTGGACATAATTTAGTCATTGGCCATAGCATGCTGACCCCTGCTTTAGTGCAAACAAAAGTAAGGAACCCCTTTGAGAAATCAAGATACTATTTATTAACCCCTATTCTTTCTACCTGGGAACTCTGGGAGGAGCAGAGAGTGAAGGTGCAAGGCTAGGAAGTTTCCCTCAGTTAATTATCCTCAAGGACAAAAGCTACAAAACACTTCAAAGTTAATGATGGGTAGCCATTCAACTTACTTCTTGTCATCAATAGAAAATAAAAATTTCCATGGGTTCAAAGGCAAGACCAGGGATACATTTCTGTGGTGTGCCAATAGGAAGAGTTATGATTTTCATTTTGTTTTGCTTTGTTATTAAACATTATGTTTTAGAGAAAAGGCAGTGTGTATATATATATATATATATATATATATATATATATATACACTGCATTTATATATATATAATGTGTATATATATATATATATATATACACACACACACATATATGTGTGTTTATATATATATAAAACACAAAATTTTTATTTGGTCACAAAAATGAAATTTGCTCATTTATGGCAAAATGGATGGAAATGAAGGACATTTATTAAGTAAAATAAACTAGAAACATAAAGACAAAGATTGCATATTGTCTCTCACATGTGAAAGCTAAAAAAAAATCTCAGAGCTGAAGAGAGTAGAATCGTGAAGAGAGTAGAATAGTGATTACTGGAAGCTGGGAGGGAGCTGGGAGTGAGGAGAGAAGGCAGTTGAATAGCAGGTACCAAAACATCATTCTAGTGTTCTACAACACAATAGGATGATATAGTTTACAATAACTTACTATATGCTTTATGAAAAACTGGAAGAGAGGAGCTCAAGGACTCCAAACATGAAGAAATGGTAAGAGGTGGAAATGTTAGAAACTCTGATTTAATCAGTACACCTTGTATACATGTATGGAAATATCACACTGTACCCCACAAATATGTATATTACCATAATTAAAAAGGCATTTATTAATAGTCATGCTATTAACTCCTTCTGAGTCAGAAACTCAAAAGTATCCCATGGGGCTGGGGAGATAGCTCAGTTGGTAGAGTGCTTGCCTTGCAAGCGTGAGGCCCTGGGTTCAATCCCCAGTACTGCAAAAAAAAAAAATGTATCCCATGAAAAGCATTGAGGCCACAATTCACCTGCAGTTTCAGAATAGCCAGAAGCTACTGGAGGGTCACACTTCAGGAAAATCAATCCCCAAGGGAACTGTTATTCCCTTAAAGGTGATTCCACTACCAAAAAACAAAACAAAAAAGAAGACCTGCCAAGTACCACCTTGTCCAGAGGGCAATTCAATGCATCCAATAGCCAGATCTTGCTGGACTAATTAGACTTGACCCAACAGTAGCAACAACTTTGATACAATGCCAAACATGGGAGCTGGGGTTGTAGCTCAGTGGTAGAATACCTGCCTAGCACATGTGAGGCACTGGGTTCAATCCTTAGTGCCACATAAAAATAAATAAATAAGTTGGGCAAGGTGGTACATGCCTGTCATCTCAGTGGCTCTGGAGGCTGAAGCAGGAGGATCTCAAGTTCAAAGCTAGCCTCAGCAACTCAGTGAGACCCTGGCTCTAAATAAAATACAAAATAGTGCTGGGGATGTGGCTCAGTGGTTGAATGCCCCTGGTTTCAAACCCCAGTACCAAATGATGATAATAATAATAATAACAATAACAACAACAATAATAAAATTAATTAAAGGTATTGTGTCCATCTACAACTAGTAAATCTTTTTAAATAATGCCAGACATGGGCTAATGCAAAACTGCCTGCTACAACAGAAATATCTGTAATGGGCTCCACTCAGAAAAAAAAAAGGCCTATTATCACCATACTGCCAGTGGTACAGAATTTGATTAAAGGCACATGGGTAAGAGCAAGGCAAAAGGAATGGTCCTAAATGTCACTATGGCTTATCTATATTTATGAGCCCCTTTGAATGGGGGCTGTCTACCATGTGGCATAAGAGGATCCAAAAGAATTAAAATCACTATTTGAAGTGCTGCAGATGAATTGACAAAGTAGGACAATTGGCTAGGGGGAAAATATAAAATCAAGGCACAGTAAAGTAAGGGTTCTGAGAGGGCTTCCTCAGGTTGCGGAGGGAGAAGGAGCTGTCAGCCAGCAACAGAGAACTCTGAAGAGGGTGCATGATAGGGATTTACAGAGACTGAGTCGCATAAAGAAATGGTGTTTGGCAAACAGGCTCAAGAAACAGGAGAAGGCTAAGTGCAAAGCCAGGCCAGAACTGGGGTACACAGCAGGGAGAATCATGTCATAACAATGGCAAGGAACAATGCAGGACAACCAGAGACACAGACTTCCTAAACCCACTGTGCAAGGCATAATTACTGACCCCCTTCTACAGTACATCATGATATAGTAGAAAATAGAAGGAACCAGATGATTCAGGTTTGGAACACAATTTGCCACACACGAGCTGAGTAACTTTGAGGAAATAATTTAACTTCTGTGAATTTCAATTTCCTCATCTATGAAACACAGGGACCATTACCTGCCCTTTGTTACTTCACCTGTATAACAAACATAACAAACTAATAATACCCTGCCAGATTGCTCATAGGGTTGTGAGATCAAGTTGAGATGATCAGTCAAACTGTTTAGTGAACTTAAAAATACTAAGTGCTGGGCAGGGTAGCACATGCCTGTAATCCCAGCTGCTTGGGAGGCTGAGGCAGGAGGATTGTGAGTTCAAAGCCAGCCTCAGCAACTTAGTGAGGCCCTAAGCAACTTAGCAAGATCCTGTCTCAAAAATAAAAGGGGTAGACTTGGGATGTGGCTCAGTGGTTAAGAAGCCCTGAGTTCAACCCTAACTACCAATATATATATATATATATATATATATATATATATATATATATATATATATATATGAAGAAGCATGCCATATGGTTGTTGTTAGTAGTAGTATTAATATTTTGCGGTGCTGGGGATTGAACCCACCCATGACACTGCACATACTAGGTAAGTGCCTTATAATTAAGCTACACTACCAGCCCCCATGTCATTATTTTTGAAGGATTGCTATCTGTGGCATAAATATAAACACAATTCAATCTAAGGATGAAACTATTTTCAAGCAATATGTATATTAGCCCTCAAACTTAACATGCATAGATAGTAGAAAGAATATTCAAAAAATCTCTTCTTTTAAAGGCACAGAGAGATTTATTTAGGAAAGTAAATACATATTCAAGGGAAAATGTGGGCAATCTAAAGGGAGAGACATGCCTTTAGGGTAAAGCAGGGAATACACATTCATGGGAGAATGTGGGCATCTCCAGAAAAATTTTAATACTTAAGCTCTACTACTGACTAGAGGTAATGAAGTTCTCCAAGTCTCAGTTTCCTCATCTCTGAATGAGGAAATTGAATGTTATTACTTCAATTAATAACATTTTCCTTCTCAGATTAAGTTACAGAATGTTCAAGTGCCTGTATATTATAAAGCTTGGCAAATGATAGGGTTTTTTTTGTTTTGTTTTGTACTAGGAATTAAACACAGGGCTGTTTTACCACTGAGCTACACCCCAGTCCTTTCTATTTTTTTATTTTGAGACAGGGCCTTGCTAAGCTGCTAAGGCCGACTTTGACCTTGCAGTCCTCCTGCCTCAGCCTCCCAAGTCGCTGCGATTACAGGTGTGCACCACTGTGCCCAGTGGCAAGTGATAGTTTAACCCATATCTACATCAATATCCATATCTAGGATATCAGTCAGCCTGAATGAGATCATATACACACATCCTAGACTTCTTTGTCCCCAGAATAAACATCATCATTCCTAAAACCCAACTTGATTCTTATTAAAAATTATCTCCTCATTCATAATTGAATTGCCTACATTCCACAGAATGGAGATGGTCAATTATCCACAGTGTGTCTCTTGCTCTTCTGTCTCATCAAGATCCTACTAGGCAAAGGCCAAGCAGAAAAAATAGAGCAAGGAACTTCAGACTCCCTGAACCTTCCCTTACTGTACTCCTGAAGGTCTGTAAAATGGTTTGGTGCATTCAGATCAACACAGGAGGTGCACTCTTGGCAAAAGGCACTGAAGAGAAAATGACACACTTCTTTCACAAGGTGAAATCAATTGTGGGGAAAAAAATCCACAGGCTCAGCAAAGAGAGGTTGGTGAAGAGAAGAGCTGTTTTGGGGAGGCACAGTGACACTGCACAGAGCCCAGGAATATAACCAGTTACTGACTTCAGAACTGAGACTATGGCTAACTGATTCTGTGACCTTGGAGAAGAACTCAGTTTCCTCACACTAAAATAAGAAAGACTTAAATGAATTGTTTTCTCTTAACAGGCCCTTCAACTGTATGAATCCATTTCTGGCAAGACACTGCCCATAAGTCAAAAAGAAAAGGAAGCTGGGCATGGTGGCACACACCTGTAGTTTCTGCTACTTAGGAATCTGAGGCAGGAGGATCACTTGTGCTCAGGAGTTCTGGGTCAGCCTGGGCAACACAGTGAGATCCCTCCATCTCAAAAGGAAAAAAGCAAAGCAAAGGAAATGGTTAAACAGCAACTGCTCTTCAGAAGGGAAAAGCAAACAATGCCAAGAAATCCCAGCTTTCTCTCCCTTCCATTCCATTCTCCTAGCACAGCTATACGATCCCTGTCTGAGCTGCTCTCCAATTAGCACACTGGCCCCCTTTGCTTTCCATTTAGTAACATTACACAATGCTCATCCCACTAAACCCTGAAATGCTAGGCATGCACTCTAGAAGGCAAACCTCTCCAGATCACTATGTTTAAGAACAAGAGAAATTCAGCATGGTGACAATGGAGGTAAGGACATTCTCTTTAAGATTCCCCTGTTGTTTTTGTACATTCTGCTCTAAACAAAAGTTGTAAGGGGCAGTTATAAAACACCTCCATGGCTTGTTACCCACCCTACCCCCAACTAATGAATTCGGGATGGATGAATTTTAGGATTAGTCTCCAGCTGTCAACTGCCACATGCATAATACATATTTTTCCAATCACAGGGTAAGGATTTTCCACGACAGCCTGGCTCTGGAAAGAGAGCTGGAAGCTGAAGTGTGGCCCTTCTGCTTCTGGGAAGTTCTTAATGAAAACCATTTGCAAAAACTGCCTTGATGTTCCTAATATGGTACTGTAGTGCTGGGCCCACTGCTTGCCACTTGTGAGAAATTCCATGCTGCCTTAGGATAAAAATACTATGGGAGGTGGAATTTGTCACCCGTTAGTAATGCCACACATTTCCCAATATATACTACTCACTACATGAAAAGCAGCTGTTTGCCATAAGAGGTCGACAGATGAGCAGAGAAGAGGGGAGGCCCCTAGAACTGCCCAACCAGCTGGTGTAGACTCTCATGGCAGGAAACAAAGAGGGCAGGGTGTCACACCACCAAGATATATTGCCAGTCTTTTATGACAAAGGCAAGAAAACACAATCAGATACTAATTAAATTGGGGCTAGATTGCTCAACAGGGAAAACAGCTGATCTCAGCCAGGATGGGAGCAAAGAATGAAAGGGAACCTTCCACTAATATAATGTTTCACTGCCAAGTGGGTAATTTCAAACAAAAGTACCACCATCCCCAATAAAGAGCATACAGACAGTCTAAATACAAGGTACCTGCTTCAGAGTACAATGCAGAAAGAACCTGGAATGGGAAGCCAGGAAATCTCATTCTAATCCCAATTTGGATTCTAGCTCTAGGACCCTAGAGGAGTATTTCTCTCTTGGCTTTCTTTGCATTGAATATAAACCCAATGGAGCAGATATAAACTTTTCTAAACAACCTTCCAGGTCCGATGTGGATCTAAGCACCTCTCTTTCTCTAATCAAAATATAGCTTTTTTGACATAGCTCTGAGATATTACCATAAAATTTATTCAAAGTGTACAATTAAGTGGGTTTTAGTAAACTCACGGAGTTGTGCAACCATCATCACAATGTAATATTAGAAAATATTCATGACAACAAAAAAGAAAGTCCTTACTCACAAGCAGTCACAATATATTCTGGACATTTTAGCCCTAGGTAACAACTAACCCAAACTCTAATAGATTTGCTTTTTTGGACATTTCATATGAAAGGAATCAAACAATATGTAGTCTTTAAGATTTTTTTTTCACTTAGTACAAGGTTTTCCAAGCTCATCTATGTTGTACCATGTATCAGTACTCCATTACCTTTCATTGCCAAATACTATTCCATGGTATAGATATACCATATTTATTTATCCATTTTTCAGTTGATGGGCCTTTAGGCTGTTTCCACCTTTTAGCCATTATAAATAATTCTGTGATGAAAATTCACCAAGAATTTTTGTGTAGATATGTATCTTTATTTCCCTTGGCTACTCGCAGTGAAGAGTAGATTGCTGGACCTCAGTGAAACTGTATATTTAACCATTTTAAAGAACTACTAAACTTTTCTCCAAAGTGGTTGCACTGAATTACATTCACAGCAGCAATATGAGGGCTCCAAATTCCTCACATCCTCTCCAACAAGTGTTGGTCTTTTATTCATCCTAATGGGAGGGGTGTGGTATCTTATTGTGGTTTTGATTTGCATTTCCCTAAGGACTAATAATGTTGAGAATCTTTTCACATCATTATTGGTCATATGTATATCTTCTTTAGAAAACAGCTATTCAAAAACTTTTCCCATTTTTAATTGAATTATGATTATTTTGTTAAATTGTAAGCATTCTCTATATATCCTACATGTTGTCTCGTGCCAAACATTTGGTTTTTAAAATATTTTCTCTCTTTGTGGGAATATTCTAGACAGGGAAACTGGGATACATTTTCATTCTGGATGATACCATTTCTATCACAAAATGTTTTAATTTACAGAACTCCAATTTACCTTTTTTACTTTTTATCATTTATGTTTCTGGTATCTCATTTAAGAAACCATTGTCTAATCCAAGGTCAAAAGGTTTTAAATCATTACTTTCTTTCAAGGATTTTATAGTTTTAATCTTTTACAATTAGGGATCAGATCCACTTTCAGTTAATTTTCATGTGGTTTAAGGTAAGGGTCCAGCTAGATTCTTTCGCATGTAGATATCCAGTTGACCCAGTTCCATACATTGAAAAAGGTTAATTCTCCCATTGAATTACTTTGGCACCCTTGTTGAAAATCAATTGACCAGAAATGTAAAGATTTACTTCTGGATTCTGAATTCTATTCCATTAATCTCCATATCAATCTTTATGCCAATACTATACTTTCTTCATTAGTGTAGCCTCATAATAGGTTTTGAAATTGAGAGGTTAGGCCTCCATTCCTTTCCAAGACTGTTTGGCTGATCTGAGTCCTATCATTTCCATATGAATGTCAAGAGTTCCTTATCAATTTCTACCACAATGCTAGCTGGTATTTCACTAGGAATAATGATGAATCTGTACATCAATTTGGGAACTATTTGCCATTATACTATTAAGTGTTCCAATCCATAACTATGGTATGTCTTTCTCATTATTAAATCTTTAATCCTTTTCAATGATTCTTTTAAGTTTATTTGTAAATATTTTATTCTTTCTGATATTTTAAATAGATTTTTCTTCATTTAAATTTGGAATATTCATAAAGAATGTAGAGAAATGCAACTGAGCCAGGCATGATGGCACATACCAGCAGTTTGGGAGGCTGAGGCAAGAGGATTGCCAAGTTCAAGGCCAGCCTTAGCAACTTAGCCAGGTCCTAAGCAACTTAGACAGACCCTGTCTCAACATAAAAAATGAAAAAAGGGCAGGGATATAGCTCAATGGTAAAGTGTCCCTGGGTTCAATCCCCACTACTGAGAGAGAGAGAGAGAGAGAGAGAACAAATTGATTTTTGTATACTGATCTTGCATCCTACAACCCTGCTGAACTTGTTTATTACATTGAATAGATTTTAATTAATCCTTCAGGATTTTCTATATATAAAATCACATCATGTGTAAATAGAGATAGCTTTACTACTTTCTATCCAATCTGAATGTCTTTTATTTCTTTTATTTTTCTTTCTTTTCTTCCTAACTGCCCTGTCTAGTACATCCAATACAATGGTGAACAGAAATATCAGGATCAGACTGGCACAGTGGCACATGCCTGTAATCCCAACAGGAGGCTGAGACAGGAGAATCATGAGTTCAAAGCCAGCCTCAGCAACTTAAGATCCTGAGCAACTTGGGAAGAACCAATCTCAAAATAAATTTTATCTATCCATATGGGCTAGGAATGTGGCTCAGTGGAGTGCCCTTGAGTTCAATCCCTGGCACCAAAAAAAAAAAAAAAAAGGAAATATCAGGATCAGACCTCATTGCCTTATCCCTGATCCAGAGCAAATTCATTATGTGTTCCCACTAAGTACAATGTTATCTGTAGGCTTGTCATAGATGCACTTTATCAGTTTGAGAAAGCTTCCTTTTATACCTAATTTGTTGAGATTTTTTTAACATAGTAAGGTGATGAAGTTTTAAAAATACTTTATCATCCTCTGAGTTGACTGAATGGGGTTTCTCCCTTATTTTAATTATCTTGTATGTTAGTTTTTCAGCACTGTGACAAAACACCTCATGAAAATCAACTAAAAGGAGGAAAGGTCTTTTGGGCTCATGATTTTAGGGTTTTAGTTCATGGTCAGCTGGATCCATTGCTTTCAGGTCTGTGGCAAGGCAGAAACATGGCAGAAGGGTTTTGGGTGGAGGAAAGAAACTCACCTCATGGAAGTAAGGAAGCAGAGAAAGATAGAGAAAGGGACCAGGGATAAATATACTCCCCACAGGGCAACCCCCACTCCCTTCAAATGGGTCCCACCTCCTACAGTGTCCATCATCTCCAAATAGTTGAGTTAAATTATGAATCCATCAATGGATTAGCCCATTGATATTGTCAAGAGTCCTAATGATCCAATCAATTCCTAAAAGCCTCACCTCTGAGCACTATAGCTTTGGGAACCAAAACCTCAATACATGAGCCTTGGGGAACATTCCAGATCCAAATGCAAAGATATATTTAATATCTTTGTATTCCACTGATGATAGCATGTAATTCTTTTATATGTTGCTAGATTTGGTTTGCTATATAGTCTTAAGGATTTTTGCATCAATATTCTAAAGGAACTCAGTCTAAAATTTTCTTGGGGTGTCACTGTCTAGGGAATGCTGGTATTAGAGAATGTATTAGGAACAGTTCTCTTCTAATATCTGCAAGAGTTTGTGAAAGACTGACATTTTTTCTTTAAATGTTTGAAACAATTCAACAGTGAAGATATATAAGCATGAACTTTTCTTTATGGCTAGTATTTTGATTAATAACTCAATCTTTTTTCTTATTACAGATCTATCCTTCTGGGGTCAATTTCAGGAATTTGTGTCTTCTAAAGATGCACTTATTTCCTTTAAGTTATATAATTCATGGAATACACTTATTCACATATTGCTTTATACTCTTCTTTTTGTAAGATTGATAGTAGAGTCCCCCTCTTTCATTCCTAAATTTATTACATTGCAACATTTCTTTTGTTCTAATTCAAATATATAAAACAATAAATTTCCCCCTAAGTACTGCTTTTGTTGCACTCCACAAGTTTTGGCATGTTGTTTCATTTTTATTCATTTCAAATTATTTTCTAATTGCATTTGTGATTTCTTCTTTGACCCCCCATTTATTTAGAAGTGTGATATTAATTTCTGCATATTCATTCATTTCCTAAATATCTTTCTATTATTGATTTGTAATTTTGTCCCACTGTGATTACAGTGTCTTACCAAGGAGACAATATAAATAGATAATTAGGAAAGAGAACTAAATAAAAATTCTGAAGTTGAAGAATAAAATCACTGAAACAAAAACACCACAAAGGATGCTCAACAGCAGATTTAAGTTAGCAAAAAAAAATCATAGAACTTGACATAGGTCAACTGTGATTATCCAGTGTGAGCAAAAGAAAGAAAAAAAATGAAGAAAAAAGCCCAGAGATTGTGGGACACCATCAGGTGTGCTAATTTATGCATAATGTGAGTTACAGAAGGAGAAGAAAGGGGCAGAAAGACTGAAGAAATGTTACTAGGTGCATTTATATTTATTCAAGTATACTTTGTGGCCTAGCAAACATGTCTGAATAATATAGGTTAACTGATATTATCTAGTCCAAGGAAAAGAATAAAAAACATGGAGAAATAAGTTCTATATGTACTTGTGAATGTTCCACATGCACTTGAGAATGTTCCATGTGTACCTGAGAAGAATATGTATTATGCTGTTGATATAGTACCCTACAGAGGTCCATTATGTTTAATTTTTATAGTGTTGTTCAAGCTATCTATTTCCTTGTTGACCTCTGTTTTATCCAATATTGAAAGTGAAGTGCTGAAGTCTCCAACTATTATTGTTAGATTATCTTTTCCTCCCTTCAACTGTCTGTTTTAAATTTCATGTATTTTGGGGGCTCTGTTACTAGGTGCATTTATATTTATTTTGTTATATCTCCCTGATAGATTGACTACTTTAAAATTATAAAATGTATTGCTTTGTTTTCATTGTTTTGTTTTGTTTCTGGTAATGGGAATTGAATCCAAGGGCAGTTTACCATGTAGCTACATCCCTAGCCCTTTTAATTTTTGAGACAGGGTTGTACTAAGTTGCTTAGGGTCCTACTAAATTTCAGAGAGTGGCCTGACTCAGCCACTTGAGTTTCATTGTATTTCATGAAATATTGTCTTAAAATCTATTTTCTGATATACATATAGCCTTTCAAATTCTTGTTTACAGTTTTCTGTGTATATTTTTCTACTCTTTTACTTTCAAGTTCCTTGTGTCTTTCAATCCAAAGCATATCTCTTAAAAATAGAATATATTTTAATAAACTCATCCATCTTTAATCGATATATTCATTTTGCCAATCTATACTTTTGTTACAGTGTATAACTATTCACATTTAATATACTTAATGATCAGACAGGATTTATGCCTATCACTTGCTTTGTTTTCATGTCATGTCTTTTTCCCCTCTATTTCTCCACATTGTTTTGTTTATTCATTTGTTTTAGAATGTTAGAAATGAAAACCTGGGTCTCATGCATGTTAGGTTAAGTACTCTACCATTGAGTCACATCATCCTTGTGTTTGAGTTACTTTCTAAGATTTGTAGATTAATGTCATACATCAAATTTGGGGAGATTTTTGCCATTATTTCTTCATATATTATGCATATATTAGTATACTTGATGGTGTCCCACAATCTCTGGGGCTTTTTTCTTCATTTTTTTTTCTTTCTTTTGCTCACACTGGATAATCACAGTTGACCTATGTCAAGTTCTATGATGCTTTTTTTGCTAACTTAAATCTACTTTTGAGCATCCTTTGTGGTGTTTTCGTTTCAGTGATTTTATTCTTCAACTTCAGAATTTATATTTAGTTCTCTTTCCTAATTATCTGTTTATACTGTCTCCTTGGTAAGACACTATTTCCATGTGTTCCTTTAAGTATTTAGACATGGTTTCATTCTGGTCTTTTTATGTTTTTTTTTTTTTGAACATATAAGCTCATTTAAAGTTTTATTTTTATCTAAACTCTAAACTTTAGACCCCATCACAGACAGTTTTTATTGACATTTTTCCTTTATACAGGTCATACTATCCTATCTGGTTACATGTATGTTTTTTTGTGGTTGTTGTTGTTGAAAATTGGACATTTCAGACAATATAATGTGGTAGTACTGGAAATCAGATCCTGCCCCCAAAGGTTTTATTGCTATTGCTTTTGTTCTTGTTCTTTGCTTGACATCTTTCTTGGACTAATTATGTAATATCTGCATTTCTTGTGGTATTCAGGGACCAAAGTCCCAGCATGGTTAGCTTAGTGGTCCCCTTGTGATTACCAGAGATCTTCTTAAATACTGGAACCACCAGCTAGCTATTAAATAAATCTTCCATCTTTTGCTAAGGGTTTCTATGTGCATGTTGGGGTATGCTTCAACCCTCAGACATGTAAGATACAATTCTCCCTCAAATTTAACTCTAAGTGGGAAATTGTGGCTGTCTCATGTCCTTTGGGGGCACATGGACAATCCTGAGCATGTGTGTGGCCTTCTAGATCCCCAAGAATGTTACAACTTTTCAAAATCCCCTTAGCATCTCATTTCCCAGTTATTTATTTTATGTTTTGGCCAGGCTCTTATTTGCCCTGAATGGTATCATCTCAACTGTGATTTTAAACACCCTGGAGTTAGGGTTTTCCCACAAAGCTAACCCTTTGTCAGCTAAGTAATGAGAAGTCCTATAAAGGAGGCTCTTCTAATCATCTTCTAAATAAATCAAATTTTGACAAGGCTCTGAGTATGGGAATTTTTGTGGGGCTATAAACTTAATCATTCCCCTCACATGCGGCAATGCTGCTGATTTTCAGAGCCACCATAGTTAAGAAGTTGCTGATTCTCCTCAAAACTAAGGAGAAGGGAACAGGAAACAAGGAAAACTAAATTGTCACTACCCGGTTAGCATAGAGATTCAGCAGTTTTTCTTCAATAAACAACCTTAGATTGTTGCAAGCCTTTGGTAAATTTCCAGAGCTCTGGAAATGTTGGTTTTGACAACTTTTGCCAGTGTCGTTTTGCTTTTATGGGTGAGTGGATCCGCAGAGTTTTCCAGGTCACATTCTCTTCAGGTACACTCTTAAAGAAATCTTCTTTGAGTGACTGAGAATTTACCTATAGTGGAACTCACTCTTAACAGTGCATAAGTTGAAAGAATTGCTGTGGTAAAGTCTTTTTTAAATGGTAGACAAAATGTTGACAGCTGCTGCCTCTAGAGTGGAGAAATGAGGAAAGGGGGCATAGAAGGAAGGAAAAGGTTTGCCCTTTTGTAGCTTTTTAATTTTTTTTCATTGTAGATAGACACAATGACTTGATTTTATTTATTTATTCGTTTATTTATTTATTTATATTTATGTGGTGCTGAGGATCAAACCCAGTGCCTCACACATGCTAGGCAAGCACCGTACCATTAAGTCACAACCCCAGACCCCATTTGTAGCTTTTGAATGTTGTGCCATGTTCATGTTACCACTCAAAAATATTTTAATATACTTATAAAAGAATGAATAAGTATGTGCTTTAAATTTCCCCTAAAGATTCCATGAGATATACTATATCCTGTCTGCTTCTGAGAAACTACCCATTCAGTTAAAATGTCTTACTCATTACCAAGGCAATTAACTATCAAAGTGGTAAAACAGGTGTCTCTGACTTAGGAACTCTTCCTCCTAATGTTACCCTTCTTTCCAATAGACACCTTCATCACCATAATGTAGCTCCTTTATTTCACCCCACATATCTCTACTTCATAACATATGATAGAATATATTTTGCACCCTGAACTTCCTCTTCATAGCTACTCTCAAAACCGTAATTATTTAAACAGATAATTAGATATTTAATATACATTAAGAGGGCAGAGCCTCTAGCAGCCTCATTCACCACTATATCTCCAAATTGCCTTTATATTGCCCAAGGTTTAGCACTGTAGGCAAGTCTGGTAAAGCTTTATGAGGGCCCTCTAACCCACTAGAAAAAAAATCAGCTTGAGATTTCCAGGATACTCCCCTGGAAAGAAGCATATCTTTCCAGATCCTCAGGGGCTTTTAGGAAATGTCTGTAGTAACTGATTAGAGAAACAGATGCCAGATTAAACAAAAGATTTTGGCTGTGCTTTAAAAAAACATAAGGCTATAAAAAATGAAGTTGAAAAGTAATTTTCCTTCATTACTCTTAAGTCTGATTGGAAAATATTTCTTAATGGGCGAGTCTAAAATCTTCCATACCCTACCCCAACACCATCCTCAACCCCTAGAAAGAACTGTTTCTTATAAATGGTCTCACTGAAAGGCTTTTTCACTCTAGTTCCCCCAGTACCCCAGTCAGCTACTTCAGAATTTAAGTCTTCACATCCATTAACAGCAATACTGAACAATATACCACCCATTCATCTGAGTTACACAGGAGGTGTAAAATAACTCCATGTGTTCAAAGGCACTGATTAAAATCACTGAGATAATGACAGGATATATCCTGAGTGACAATGTATATTACATCACTAACTCCTCCCTATACATATGACATTTCACCCACCCCAAAGGAAGCAAAAGCTTTGGATCCCTACCCCATAGAGCTATTCAGGGCAAATCTGAAGGACATCTGGTTGACACCTCCTAAGAAGTATTCATCAAGTGGCCACTCAAATAGGCCAGCATGATTCAAATCATCTACTCATGCTG
Organism: Sciurus carolinensis; assembly: GCF_902686445.1. Lineage (NCBI taxonomy): Eukaryota > Metazoa > Chordata > Mammalia > Rodentia > Sciuridae > Sciurus > Sciurus carolinensis. The sequence goes on from NC_062232.1 coordinate 51,905,347, forward strand.
GATATTTCAGTTAGAATGTCCCTTTGCCTAGTCTCCTAGAGTAAAGAGAAAGTGGTTCTGAAGAATCAATTCAGGATGTTCAAGTATTTGAGTAAGATGGTGGTAAACAGAAAACATAGAATGATATAACCAGAAGGAATCCTCAAGATCATCAACCAAGCACCTAAGTTTATAAATGGGAAAAATAAGGCTCACGAAATCAAAGACTTACTCAAAGTCATGCAAGTAGTTAGTGGCAAAGTTAGAACCAACCCATCTTCACAGGAGAGCACTCACTCAACAGGTAGGTGCCCAGGTGTCAAACAAGAGCTAAAAAAGCACTCAAAAAGGTGACCTTAACACAAACATCTAAAACTCTTATGTTTAAAAGTATAGAAAGTAAGTAAGTGCCTTTCTTTTAAAAATTTAAGATTGTAATATTAAAGCTATACAAACCATATTTCTGTTTCATCAACTTTATGTGCATTTTTTAGTATGGAAGGTATTTTGGGGATTCTTTTAAAGAATTAAAAAAAGGGCTGGGGATGTGACTCAGTGGTTAAGTGCCCATGGATTCAATCTCTGGTATGTATGTATATGTATGTATGTATGTATGTATAAAAAATAAATAAATAAATAAAACATAAGTTTTAATTAGTCCAAGAGAGCCTAGGTATGTATGGTTATGTATGTATATGTATGGGTTTAGCAATATAATTTTTTCTGACATCTGTTTTATATATACACACATATACACACAAAGCATGTTAGGTTTCAAAAAATTGTTTTTAAATTATTTGAATTTTTGTTTAACTAAATACTGTCATGTGTACTAAAATAATATGAAAATTTATGTAAGCATAAAAATAGGATCCTATAATGCTCATTCCTTTCTGAAATCATTAAACCACAGTATACAATGCAAAAAAAATAGTACATCATGGGATATTAAAACTGAAAGTGAGTTATATTAAGCCCCTTCCCCCATTCCCATCTTGTAAAGCCACAGACCCCACGGCCTCAGTGAAATGAGTTACCAAAACCACAGATCACATCAATAGCAGAAACAGGACTACAGCCAACTAACCAGATGCCACATCCAGGGTTTTTTGCCATTATGCCACTATTCCACCTCTGCTAATCTGCAAGTGGTATCCAGTCCTCAGAAAAATCTCTATCTGGAAATTGTCATTCTCCTTTTTCCTAGCCCATTAGATTCTAAGGTAAAACTAGAGATCATGTAGCTCAAAGGTTGCAATCCAGTTGAATCTAGCCTATGAAAACTGTTTTATTCAGCTAAAACTAAGAATGTGAAGGGCTTTTGAATAGGGTGAGATGGCTATATTTTACCGTAATAACTCCATCTCTATTAACCCACTTCCAGCAACTTCATACTTTTGGTTTCTTCTTGACCTCTGACAGCACTTGAGCCTGGTATCCTTGAATCCAGAGTAGGTATAATTAGGAACACACCAAAATAAAATTAATTAATGGAAAATGTGAGATATGGTATTATGTTCTACCAATAGCTACATTCACTACCTTATCAGTAAAAATCCATTTATATCTTCTAGGTTAACTAGTTATACCAGAGATCTGCAAATTACAGCTGGTGAGGCAATCCTTCAACCTGCTATTTTTGTATGTTCCCCTCCCCCAGCTGAACTGAGAATGATTTTCATATTTAAATGGTTGGAAAAAATCAAAGAAAGAGAATTTCATGACATATGAAAAGTATGTGAAATTCATATCTTGATGTCAATTAATAAAGTTTTATTAGAACATGCTCATCTTACTTACTTATTCTATATGGCTGCTTTCTCACAACAAAGGCAGAGTTGAGTAATTTCCAGAGACTGCATGGTGCACAAAGCCTATAGTATATACTACATGTTTCTATGTAGAAAAGGTTTGCTGGACATATGATTTATATATGTTTTTTTAAAAAATGCAAGCTTCCAAATTAATTGCTAAAAAGTCACAAATATTTGTGTGAGATTGCTAATACCTTATAAAGAATGCTCAGATGACTCTTCCTAAAATACAGCTCAAACTATATCCGTCCTACCAAATATCTTCTTTTAGCAATCCCTAAGGAATGGGAGCACAGCTCATTGGTAGAGGACTTGCCCAGCATGTGGGAGGCTCTGGGTTCCATCTGCAGCACCACAAAAAATAAAAGAAAAAGAAAGAAAAGTATCCCCTGCCTAAAAAGTCTGAAACTCTTAACAGATCTTGTATTGTCTTACCTTACCCTTCCATTTCAACTCCATTTCCCTAACCTTTCTTCTTGCAGCCTATATACCAGATGATCTGAATCATCTGTCATCCCTTTACACTGTGTCATCCATACTACATGAAATGCTCTGTCCTCAATACAGTGTCATGTTATATAATAAGCAGGTTCTTTAGAGTCAAGATTAGGTTTTAATTCAGATTCTTACCCTTATTAGTTCAGGAAATTAAATCCTCTGAACTTCAGTTTTATCATCTATACAATGTGAAGAATAATCATTATTCCAACCAGTGGTAGAGTGCTTCCCTAACATGTGTGAGGTCCTGGGTTCAATCCCAGGACCATAAAATAATAACAATATTATTACTTATCTCATAAAACTGTTACAAGATGAACGCCTGGCATATGGGAGCAGCTAAAAAAGTGATAAGAGTTATTAATTCTGCCCAAATCCTATGCTACCTCCTCCTTTGCTTTTCCCCTGTCCTCCCACTGGGAAATGAGCTCTCCCTGTGTCACATACCATTATGCCAACCTATCCCTCTCTTAGACCTTGGGCTGTATCTACCACCTTATATAAGAGTAATGTCTTCTTGAGGACAGAATTCATCTGTGACTCACTCTGTGTGTCTCACAATCCTCTGAACAATGACTTAAACATAGTATGTGCATAAGTATTTACTGAATGTATGGTATGTGTTTGCTGGACTATATATAACGTGCATTAGCTGTCTCATATTGCCCAGGGATAAGGAAGGGGTCACATCATTTGTTCTATATAATGACTAGCTTCAGTGCTTGGTAAATATTCAAATCGCATCAAGGACTAAAACTGCCATCATAAAAACAAGGGCAAACAGAAAAATGGGCAATACAGTCACCTTTCAGAATGATGGTGTTTTTCTTTCCCATTAATTTAAGTTATAATCATCTTGTGCTCCAAAAATTAGAAACAGAGCACAATTAAAGGAGAAGGGCGAAATTAACTACTTTCCCAAGGGAGTCAGGTGAATATCATTCATAACATGAATTACCTCAGAGCACAGAGCTAAATAAATCTAAATATTTAAACAGTACCTACATTTAATGAATTAATCATCACACAGAGTTGTGACTAGAGCCTTATCTAAAGTTCTATACAAAACAAGGATAAAGTATAGAAATCAAGTTTCATCTGCATTAACAACTTTCTTAAAAAGCTGCTAATGACTTTTGCAACAGTACATCACATCTCATTGGTTCCTAGAAACACCAGCTATTTGAACTGATGGTCAAATTAATTAGTTAAATAAAAAGGTATCATTCTCCTGCCTTTTAATGCCAGACTCCTGATGCCAAGATGGATCCATGCAGAGGAATACAAAACTTACTGCTGAGATGTGACAATGTAGAGAGTGACACTTCCAATAAGAGAACAGCAAAAAAAAAAGTCTCTGCTTTAAACTACTTCTGCTTAATGAATGTCTCTGAATCTACTGAAAATTACACATTCACCAACAGATTTATCAGCAACCTGAGGATGTATTATCATCAATGTACATGGTTTAGCCATTTGATTTACAAAGCACTTTTAGAATCCATTCATTCAGCTGAACCTTGCAACAAACCTGTGAAGTAGATATAATTACCATCATTATTTTTTGAGATGAGGTCTCACAATGTTTCCCAGGCTGGCCTCAAATTCTCCGTCCTCCTGCCTCAGCCTCCCAAGTAGCTTGGATTATAGGCGTGCACTACTGTGCCCAGTTCACTACCACTTTTAATTTTAAATGTACAAATATATGGGGTGCAGTATCATAATATGATAAATGTATAGTGTCTAATAACCAAATCACAATACTTAATATTTCCCTCTCCCCGACATCAAAAAAATTAATTATTCCCATTTTACAGATGAAATAAGTGATTTGTGTCAAATCCCAAGATAGGGAAGTCAAGATTGTAACCTCGGTCTTTTAACTCCAATTCTAGTGTTCTTTTACCATTTTTTCTCCCTACAAAGCAAAAACACACCATTGTTTTTCATCCACCCTATCTACTCTCAGAAAATCACCCAGCTGGCACAATAGAGGAAACAGAGTAAGAGTATAAACATTACTGTGGTCAAGACGGTGGGAAACATCCATCTTTGCCTCTCACTACTCAAGCAATTCTAATCCATGCAACTTAAAGAAATGGAGCTGGGTTTTAACTCCTACCCATTCTATTTTTGGCTTTCTATGTATATTCCAAAACAAAACCACCACGAACATCAAAAAGCCCTTTAGCCTAGAATATCTTTTGATCTTCTGACCATGTGCAAAGGTTTGGGCCTGCATAACTGTTCTCTTACTCTTTCAGTTTTACAAAAGGACAGACCAGGATGGTGGCACATGCCTGAAATTCCAGCTGCTCAGGAAGCTGAGGCAGGAGGCTCTCAATTTGGGGTCCAGCCTGAGACACTTAACAAGATCTTGTCTCAAAATATTTTTAAAAAAGAGATGGGGATGTATATTAGTAGTAGAGTGCCCCTGGATTCAATGCCCAGTACCACAAAAAATTAAATTAAATCAAAAAAAGGAAAGAATTAAAACCACTCTTTTCCTCTAGCTTGAAAAACATTTGCACTTCCCCCAAATGTTTTATGGAACTGCATTTTTTCCTTACAGTTCTTAATCTCTTTGCTATGCCTTAGCTGGTCATTTTTTTTAGCACAAACACTTTCAGCTTACCTTCTATTTCACAAAGCTACCCACTGCTTAGGGCTTTTAATGAGATTCATTCGACCATGGATTCCATACCAAGCAGTTTGTTATAAGAAAACAAGCAACAAAACACAAACATTCCCCATTTTCCTTCCAAAGAAACCTCACCTTTCTATTTCTGTGGCACAACCTACATATCCTTAACCTCTCAAAGAACACACCCCAAAGTCTGACCTGTATGTCTGTCTGAAAAGATCAGCATTTCAAATATCCCATCTTTAAGGTGCTACTAGGTGTTTACCCTTGATAAGACAACAATAGATGACTGAACTCAACCAAATGACCTGCAGGAATTTAAATGGTTCATAGATTCTGACCAAAAGTGGAGAGATGACAAATGTGCAGAGAAAGCACAAATTCCAAGGGGCAAATCCAAAAGAGCTGCATAAGAAGTACCAGCTGGTAGCAGTTACCATCACACTACAGCTCCAAAGGCTCTCCCCCTCTCTTCCTTGGTTATATCTGCCTTAATCAGGTCCCCACATTGAACACAGACACATTATTTTGGGAATAAATCCACTTGAAACAAAGTTATAAGCATAGAGGGACACATATGCCAGTGACTTTACTTTTTGCAATAATTTTTCAGCCAAGAAGAGAAAAAATTAATTATCACTCCACTCAATCATTACCCTCCATTCTTCTGGGTATATACTTTGGCACAAAGCATTGGTTTGCCCGCACTCTCATTGGGGATGTTTATTATTCTTTCTCTTACTCCAAGCCTCCTGCCAACCAGCAGAAATAAAAACCTCTACACACAGAGGGGGAGGGAAAGAGGGTCCCACAGCCAAGTCTGCCGTGGCCACTGGAAAAGCCAAGCTAGGTGAGGTACCTTTCAGTGTAGAGGCCCCCATCTCTAGCACTGTATTTTATTCCCTGGGGGTTAGACTACTGTGTCAAGGAGTAAGAAGGTCTTTGTTCCAAGCTTAAGCAGACTTCAGTGGCATATGAAGCCAACTAATAATCCTGAGTTTAGACTGACCTTGACCTAGTCCATAGTTCAGTATAATAAAGAAAAAAAATCATCAGGGCAAAGGTGTTTTCTTTAGAAAATAACTTGCCATGGGAATTTTTTTACTGTAGTACTTATCTGTAGTAACCAAAGGTCAGGACAAAATCATTACTCCAGCTGCTGGCCTTAATTCCCAATTCTTTAGGAGCTGGTGGTAGCTCCTTGGTCAGCCTGAACGTCACCTGGCACCAGAGAAGGGTGGTGAACATGTCTCACAATACCTTCAGATTATCCTTTCAAACAACCATCTGCCTAAGTAAGGGTAACTGCACAGCAAGAGGGTCTTTGGCACAGCTACAGATCATGTCTTATAAGGTCAAGGCCTCTAAAGGGAAAGGTCGAAAGTTTTGGTTGTATTCACCTCTTTCCACTTCTACTGACTCTACTCTCAAAGGGTGGGAAACCCATTTTCTCAAGCACTTGGAGGAAGTCACCCCAAAGCCTCCCTTCCTTCATTCTGCTGTGAGGAAAGATTGAAAGGCAAGAGCCACCGGCTAGAGAAACAGCTCATGGTAGCCTTCCACTTACTTCTCATGGCGCTGATAAGCGCGTTGCCGTCTTTGATCACGTCTTTGATGAATTTATTGGTCCTCTCCAGCTCCTGCTCATAACACTTGAGCCTCTCGCGGAAGTCGGGGCTGTCCAAGTAGCAGTCGCTGAACTCCAGCGGAGGATGCCCCATGGTTCTGATGATCGAGATTGTGGGGGAGAGGAAAGACACAAAGACCAAGAGCATCAGTGGTACAGTGAGGGGAGCAGAGGGGATGGACTGAACGCTGGACCACCTTAAGAAGGCTCTTAGCCTCCCTCCTTTTGGAGGATAAGTACCTGTTCCAATGAGACTCCTGGGAACCACTGGCTGGTGTGTACGAAGAACACAACGCCCGTCGGTGGTTTCAGGTGACTGGGAAGGCTTACTAATGCAGCTGGATCCTGGCAGGGTGCTGCCTAGTAAGCAGCATACCCGCTTGGCATCGCCTCTCCTTATAGGCAGCAGAAACCGCAGTCCGTCTTGCCTCCGGAGACGGGCCGGATCCTTCCTGAGCACTTGCAAACGTGACACTTCGGCCCGCCCAGGGTGTAGGCGGGGGTGAGCACTGGGGCTGGGAACCGCCTCTCCTCTCTCCTCGCTCCAGAGCTAGCTGAAGATTTCCTTTGCCGAACTCCGCGGGCAACCGGGATTGCACTGTCCCCTCCCCCTTCTTAAAGCCAGCGCCTCCGCCCCGCCCCTGCAAAGCTCGAAATCCTAGCCTGTGCGCTCAGGCTCCCTGTTCAACTGTCTTCCTTGTACCCTAGGGTTTCGTTACCCGGGTCCGGCAGCTGCTGAGAGTTTTTCCTAGTCCAAGGGAGCCGGCTTGCTGTCCTGTGAGGAGCCGGAAGGGTTAAGCCCGGGGGCGGCAATGAAACGCAGCCTTCCTCCTTAGACACCAAAGCGGGAAGCGGAGGCTACAACGCGACGCACAATAGCCGCGGTGGCTCTGCGCTTCCCTACGGAAACTGGGGAGCAGTCAGCGCCCTAGGACTCCAGCTGGAAAGCGTGGTGGCCTGGGAGATGTAGTCTTTCAGGCTGCATGTCTCGTGACTCCTCCCTGCGGTCTCCTCACCACCCAGCCAGGGCGGCCGCTCTCCCTGATCGGCATTCCCAGTCTCTCCCAGACTCCAAGGCAGCACCCAGCCCCGAGGGGCAGGTGCCTGGCCCATGAGAGTGCGTGGAAAGTTTCCGCGTCTGGAGCAAGAGCCCAGGAGCAATGGGTGGTGGGATGCTCTCTCTCACTTCCCATTTTTTATCTAAATTGTAAATTCCTTTTCCCTCTTTCCAGCCTTTCTCTGACCTACCAAACCAAATTCTTTTTCTCTTTCCTGTTTCTCCTGGTTCGAAGCGCTAATTCTCATGGGCCTTTGTAAAGGTCTGTTAGACTCAGAAGTCCCTAAGAAAGGGAGACCATAATTAGGAGTTAAATTATCCCTCAATATCACCTCAGTCCATGGTTTTTGTCACCCAAATCACTACATAGGCTGATGATTAAAGCATATGATTTTCCATACGTAAATGGAAAACCTAAGAAGAGCATATTATAAGTTGTCTTGCAGTGTGTCTAAAAGGCCTCTTGTCCATTGTTGGAGAACTGAGGCTTCTGGTGAAGACAGCTGCCTTGAGATTAAGACAGAGGTTTTAAAAACTGAAAAATATTGTGCACTATCTCAAAAAAGATTCATTTTGATTTTTGTGGAGTGTTTACATTGCCCTGTGAAGAAAACCAGGAAAAACCAGAACCGAAAGGGATTGTGAATAATGGCTACCCATCTTGTATTAGTGGATTATTGCTGATGTGACAAATTAACACAAACTTGGTGGCTTAATATACCATAAAGTTACTATCTTACAGTGCTGAGAGTTGGAGATCAGAAATAGACCTTGGTAGGCCAAAAATCAAGATGTCAGAAGGTCTATGTTCCTTTCTGAACTCTCTAGGGGAGAATTCTCATGTTGGCCCATCCTTCTGCCCATAGCCTCCTTTCTCAGACTTCAAAACTAGCAAAACACCTTGAATCCCAGAAGCTGGGAGGCTGAGGCAGAGATCTGGAGTTCAAAGGCAGCCTCAGCAATGTTGCAATACCCTGTCTCTAAAAAAAAAAAAAAAAAAAAAAAAAAAAAAATATATATATATATATATATATATATGATTTTTTTTAAGGGATGGGGATGTTGCTCAGTAGTTGAGTGCCCCTGGTTTCAATCCTGGTACTGCAAAAAAAAAAAAAAAGCTATCAGAAGCTGGTCTAATTTTTCTCAAGCTGCGCGTAACTCTGACTCTCCTATCGCCCCCCTTTCTCCTTAAAGACCCTTATAATTACACCAAATCTACAGGATAATTCAGAATTATCATATCTGTTGTGACTAATGACATGTTAACTAACTCAGGCTGACTCCTTACTCCCTGGAGAGTGAGCAAGATCAAGGCCTCAAAGGTGGTTTCAATAGTTAATGACAATAAATTGGACCACCGTCAGGGATTAGTTAAAAACAGTTCCGTGAACGTGATCAGCTCGTGCTTGCCATATAGTCCTATGGGACTCACCTGTGTGAATCCGCCCCCCTACCTTGCTGACCTTTAAGCTGACTGGTTCCCGCCTAGCCCCCACCCTACATAAAAGTTGTGTGATTTCTTCAATAAACGAGATTCCTGTTGTGCCTCCTGCACTGACAGACCTCCCGGCTCTGGTGTGTTTCCTTTGCCCACAACACTCATCATCCTGCTCAGCCCCGGCCCCATATTCTCCCAGGCAGGCCCTGAGGAGGTACATCAAACCTTGTTGCCCGAGAGGGAGCAACAATATCTTCTCATGATCCCAAATTGAATAATATGAAGTCCCTTTTACAATTTAAGATAACACATTCCCAGGTTCCAAGGATATGGACATGGGTATATTTTGGGGGGGTATTCTTCTACTGCCATACAACCCATAATCTTCTAAACAACCCTATGAGATAGTAGTATATCCATTTAAAGATGGAGAACTGGCTCAAAGATGTTGACTTGCCCAAGGACATACATGTGGCACTTTTGAAATTGTACCTAACCCAGCTGATTCTACAGGCACTGTTCTTAACCAGTTCTCTATATTGCAAAATGAAGAGTCCACTGAAGGAACATACTCTGAAAAATAAGAAGTAGCCACATTCCAGGGAAGAATTTTGTTTCCCAACTTTTTTTTCCCTAGTGCTGAGGATCAAACCCAGTAACTAGCATATGTTAGGCAAGGGCTCTACCACTGATTAGCTCTGTTTATATCTTTAAGATTAGCTTATTATAAAATACCCAAAATGGGCTTTAAATGCACCACAGGTGGAAAATGTGGAAATAAAAAGAAGGTGCCCAATGAACAAATCTTTCACTCTAGCAAGTTTCCTTTTATCATTCATTCATTCATTTGATAAGCTTTTATTTTCTGGTATTGAAAAGAAAAACCCAGGGGTTCACACATACTAAGTAAGTGCTCTACCATGCCTTTTTATTTCTTATTTTGAGATAGGGTTTGCCTAACTTGCTAAGGCTTGCCTTGAACTTGCAATCCTGCCTCAGCCTCTCAAGTGTCTGAGATATGTGCCACTGTGCCCAGCTCTTATACACATTTTTTTCCTGCTACATGTTTTGACTTATGGAGGCCATACATATATTTTCATCACTATGAAACTCACCATTAACATTAATGATGTCAGGTATATTTATGCTAATTAATTTCTATACTTAAGTGGTTTTACAGTCATCTTTGTTATCCTTCATCTAGGCAATGAAACTAAAACAGATAAAAAGGCCCTAGACTAACTACCAAAACAGAAAAAGAGTTAAAACTAGAATTCAGTCTCCCAGATATTAGTTATCTTAATTGAGCATTTTGCTAGGTACTTTGCATTCTTTAATCCCTAACCCTTACAATAACTCTATGTGACTGGATTTTGTTTGGTTTTGTTTTGTTTATATGTTGTTTGTTTTGCAATTGTAGGTATTGAACCAAGGGCCTTGTATATGCTAGACAATTAAATCATTGCATCACTATTTTAAAGATATTTAATTTGGTCAGGCATAGTGGTGCACACCTGTAATCCCAGTGGCTTGGGAGGCTCAGGCAGGAGGATGGCAAGTTCAAAACAAGCCTCAGCAATTTAAGAGGCCCTAAACAACTTAGTGAAACCCTGACCCTAAATAAAATATTAAAAGGGCTGGGGAGGGGCTGCAATTGTGGTTCAGTGGTAAAGCACTTGCCTAGCATGTGTGAGGCACTGGGTTCTATCTTCAGCACCACATAGAAATAAATGAATAAAATAAAGGTCCATCAACTTCTAAAAACTATTTTTTTAAAAAAAGAAAAAAGGGGGGTGGCTGGGGATGTGGCTCAATAGTTAAGCGCCCCTGGGTTCAATTCCTGGTAACAACATATATTTAGTTTTGTGCCTACTATCAAATATGTAACACTCAAAGCTAAACAAAGTCTAAATACTTCTTTAACCCTCGAAACATTTCCATTGGTCATTTTTACCATTAAAGTCAAATGTCCATTATATTCTCCCCATAGAATTTTATCCTATCATCTATTTTTATACTTGAAAGTCTGATATTGATTAGTATATTGAATTTCTCTGCAACAATAGTATGTCCATAAATAGAAATTATTTTTATTTCCTTCTGACCATAAGGTTTCCAGTATAAAAAGATCTTCCAAATGAATTATAATTGCAATAATATATTCAATTTGGACAAATAATAACATGAAAATATATATTATAATTATTATTAAACATAAACTTTTATTGGAAATGCACCTCCTAGTGAAATGAGTAGAGAAGGAATAGGTTATAGGATCTTGAGTTAAAGAAAATTCCTACACATCAATATTTGAAATTGTCACTTGGGCCCACAGGTTTTGACACCATGAGCCAAAGCACTATAGTAATATTCCTGTCTTCTAAGAATATGCTTTCCTTAGATTGGGAAAAGAAACATGGAAGTGAGTACTCAGGCAAATTATTTTTAGGAAATAGCACTAAAAAAGTTGAGGATTTGGAAATTGGTTTCCTTTCAGTAATGATGACCTCATAACCCTTGTAAAGTCTTCATGTACCTTGATATGGAGTGAATACTTGCATCCCCCAACTCCAAATTCATATCATTAGCCACCAGGCTAGGTACTTTCAGGATCAATAACTTATGCTTGCACTAAAAATCCCCTGCACCTTTAAATGACTATAATCCTGCCTCTAAAGTTGCTTTTTGTTCCAGAGAAACTTGCAAGGAACCCAACAAAATTGCCAGTCATCCTGCTTCACCACTTTTAGGTGACCAAGAGTAAACTTGGTCATTATGATATTGAATTCTCTGCCCAGATGCATACCTGTCTGCCATTTTTTTTCTGAGACATGATCTTGCTATTTTACCCAGACTGTTCTTCAACTCCTGCATCCAAGGAATCCTCCTACTTCATCCTCCTGAGCATTGGAGCTCCATGCACACACTGCCATGCCCAGTTCCATCTGCCATTTTTTGAACAATGACATCTAACTAAACATGTTCAAGAATGTACCTGCCTCTACATATGATGGTGAATATTTCCTGTATGAATATGTATGAGTTCCCCTACAAAAACTCTTTGCCTTGTATGCTCCAGGAGATACTGCTTTGGGAATTTTTCCCAGTATGTTTCTCACTTGCTGCAATAATAAACCTCTCTTCATCCTTTTATCTCCTGGTTGTGCCTAATAGGCTTTGCACTCACCAAGAGGTAAACCCATTGCATTCAATTACTGTGCTGAAAACCCCCAAGGTGATGGTATGGCCATGATTAGATTATGATAGCAGAGTCTGCGTGAATGGGATTAGTATATGCCCTTGTAAAAGAGACCCAGGAAATCTCCCTTGTCCCTTCCACCATATGAGAACAAAGAGAAAAGACAGTGGTCTATGAACCAGGCAGAAGGCCCTCACCAGACACTGAATCTTCCAGGTCATTGATCTTGGACTTCTCAGCCTCCAGAACTGTGAGAAATTAATTTCTGTTGTTTATAAGTCAACCAATCTACATTTTTCTCAAAGTTGAATGGACTAAGTATACCCAGGGTTAGGTGTACTCCAGTATAAAGACAGCTATTAAAATATCATTGTCCTCAATTTACATTCCAGGAATGATTGTCTCAAAGAGTTTCTGTAACTGCCCAGTTTGAGGCAGCTAGTAAGGATTTAAGTTGTTCCACTAGTTAGATGGAATGGGAGTCTGCAACAATAGAAAGAATAAACGTGTGCATGGATATGGAAGCAGAATTTACCACCATTATGGGACTGAAAACTGGTGCAACCACCCTGGAAAGCAGTATGGAGATTCCTCAGAAAACTTGGAATGGAACCACCATTTGACCCAGTTATCTCACACCTCAGTTTATACCCAAAGGACATATAATCAGAATACTACAGGGACACAGTCACATCAATGTTTATAGTGGCTTAATTCACAATATGTAAGCTATGGAACCAACCTAAGTATCCTTGAACAGATGAACAGATAAAGAAAATGTGGCACATGTACACATGGAATATTACTCAGCCATAAATAAGAATGAAATTATGATTTTTGTCAGTAAATGGATAGATCTGGAGGATAGCATTCTAACTAAAATAAGCCAGTCCCAAAAAACCAAAGGCCAGATGTTCTCTCTGATGCTAACACACAATAAGGGGGTGATAGAAGTTCATTGGATTAGGCAAAGGAGAATGAGGGAAGGGAAGGGTAATGGGAATAGGAAAGACATTAGAATAAATCAGACTTAATTTTCCTGTGTTCATATATGAATACAGGGCCTGTGTAGCTCCACATCATATACAAACACAGAATGGGATCCTAATTAGAATAAGGTATATTCCATGTATGTGTACTATGTCAAAATACACTCTACTCTCATGTACATCTAAAAAGAACAAATAAAAATAATTTACCGCCATTAGACAAAAAGCAAAAGTATTTCCATTTTGAATGTTCTGTGGTAATGGTAATGTTTTACACATTTTTTTGTATGAGGGATTAAACCCAGAAGCCCTCTACCACTGAGTTACATCTCCAGCCCTTTTATTTTATTTGCTTTTTTTTTTAAATTCTGAGTCAGCATCTCACTCAGTTTCCCAGGCTGTCCTCAAACTTGCAGTCCTCCTGCATAAGCCTCACAAGCCCCTGGGATTACAGGACAGCACCACCATGCCTGGTTGTTCTACACATCTTGATAGGTGCTTGGTCACATAAATGTAAGTATTAGTAAAAACTTATGGATATTTAAGATGTTTGCAGTTCGTTCTACATAAATTTTACCTCAAAAAATTATAAATATATAGGGAGGTCTATTAATGGTATTCATGCTGAAGTATTTTAAGAAAAGAAATGTCTGAAATTTACTCTAAAATGCCTAAAGGGTAAGTTGGATTGATTGATGAATAGAGAGATGGAGAAATTGAGGGATATTAAGTGAATTATTTTGATTTTGCTCTATGTTTAAATTTTTCATAAAAAAATGATGGAGGGGAAAAATCCCATTTCCCATGTGTTTATTGTATGTCAAGGTAACACTACCCATAACCAGTATCTTTCCTACATCACGTTATTCAACCAACAGAACACTAAGCTTGCAGCAATACAGACCTGAAGTCACGTAAACTCCTTAGAAATTCTATTACCTAAATTCTCCTCACTTGGGCTAGGGATATAGCTCAGTTCTTAGAGTACTTGCCTGTCAAGCACTAAGGCCCTGGGTTCAATCCCCAGCACTGCCCCCCACCCCCCAAAAAATTCTCCTCACTTGGAATAATACCTTCTTCAAAAATTTTCCAAGGATTAAATTATAGATAATGTATGTAGAAGTTTCTAGAACATAATAATTCCTTATTAACTATTGGTTGAATCCAGTGCTTTTTCATGGTTCTTGTTCTGATGAATAGCACCAGTGGCAGAAAGGAGTCAGATTGCTCACAATGATTTTTCAGAAAAGCATTCCTGTTGATGTAACAACCCAAGGTGACCTCTGTTCATTATCATCATAGGAAAATTAAAAGCCATGATTCTGTTTAGAAGAATTGACACTTTGACTCAAATAAAAACTCTAGCCTGGAGCAGCATAGCTCAATGGTAGAGCACTTGCTTGGCACGCATGAGGTTCGGGGTTCTATTACCAGCACTATACACACACACACACACACACACACAAAATCCTGTAGCCTTGTTTACAATCTGGTTAATATGCTACTATCTCAACTTCCCAGCCATTCTCAGGGCCTGAAGCATTATATGGGTCTATATCCTCCTTGGGAGTTTAAAAACCAGCATCTTAAGTTCTCTAGTCAATCATTTCAGCAAACTAAGGTGTAGTCGCAGGATGGCTGGGAGCCTTTATTCTATTTAGCTTGAGTTACCAAGATATGGTTTTTTTAATAAATATTCAAAATTCATTACTTTTTTATCTTTTTAAAGTGCTGAGGATTAAATCCAGTGCCTTGCACATGCTAAACAAAATCTCCACCACTGAGCTACATCTCACAACCCAAGAAGCTGTGGTCTTGATGCATAACAGTTTGCTGTGTCTCTCTGTCCTTCATTCTGGAATCAGAACCCTAACCCTTTGGCCTAAGAAGCAGAGTAAGCAGGGTCAAGAATACCCTTATATAAATTGCAAATCATCTTCACATCTTGAAATAAATAGAAACAAAGAAATCAGATGTTATAGTTTTGGAAAGGTAATGGACCTGCCTACAAAAGCCAAATAAATACCCAATATTAATTCATTATTTTAGTTTCCACTTCATCTTTCCATTTGGGACTGAGGGTAGCTTCATTAAAATATTTCCTTATAATGATTGTTAATCATTTATTCTTCTCCACATGAAAAAAATGGAAGGAGCTCTTTAAAAACAGTCCGTGAGACTGGAACAGTAAAGGTAATTTTCCAAATGACATTTTAGGTTTCAGTAATCTATTAAATGTGTTCTAAAAGATGCATGGGGATGTAGCTCAGAGGTGGAGTACTTGCCTAGCCCTGAGTTTGAATCCAGAAAGAAAGTTTCATCCTAAAGATATGAAATAATATTTTCTAATCTTTGTGCTTCTTTTAAAGGAAAATAAAGATCCTTGTCTTGAAATGTTACAATACTTCCTTCACAAGAAGATAAGGATGTTAACAGTTTCTCTGTAATGGATCAAGTTTCTTTGTAACAAGAGAAACCGGAGGAGAACTCAAGGATGATAATGGACTCAGAAGGGCTGCAAAGGTTGATGGCATCTCTTATGTCAGACACTTTAGATAAATGATCTCATTTATTTTGCACAACAATTCTATGAGGAAGGTTTTATTGTTTTTGTTTTACATAGGAGGCAGCTGAAACTCAGAGAAGTTATGCTTCTGGGCTGAGGTAAGCAGATAGTAAATGATGTAACAGAGATCTAAATCCAGGTTTTCATCTGAAGCCATTATTTTTGCCATTGTATTACAATGGCTTCCAGTCTAACACATCAACACCTAATCTCCATTCCCTCCTATTTCTATGACTGAATGTACTTGGAACTTCAATATGGAAAAAATAGTTCAGGATCGCTTGCTGGTAAAAGCAACAAATGATTTGAGTATTAATAAAGGATTTATATTGAAGTTCGCTGAAGAGCGGGCTGACAGAACTGGCTCCCATGCTACATATGCTCAATTCTCTAGAATTTCCAAACTTGCAGTGCGTGGGACATAGTGCATAACTGCCCCTCAGTCCAACCACACTTCTAGTTTTGTCCTTAGTTATGGCCTGGCCTAAATCGTTTACTACTATTGGCACCATACCCAGTTCCAGTCTTGACTCTAGCCAGTTCTCTGCCTTCAATGGAGTTGGCCTAATTTCTTTCCTTAGCCTAAGCCAAAGACTTTTCAACTTTCAGAAGTTAGAAGTGTCAAATGTTTGAAAGAAGGAAAAATCCTCTTCCATAATTCTTGGTATATCTAACTGTCCAATTGCCCTCAGCTTTAAGATGTTCCTTGATGAAAAAAAAGTCACTCCATTTATAGCTTTAATATGTATCTGTTTTATTAGCAGGCTGAGGTAGGAGGATCCTTAGCTCAATAGTTTCAGATTACCCTGGGCAATATATCTTGGCTCCATTTTTAAAATATATGTGTATTTTAATCTAAGTGATTAAATATCCACCAAAACCCTTTTTTATTTTACTTTTGTCTTGATGGAGCTAGGGACCAACCCAAGTCCTGGAAAATGCCAGGCAAGCCCTCTACCACTAAGCTATACCCCCAACCCTCCACCAAAACTCTTTATTCATAGAATTCACCATTTTCATCACGCTTTCACATCAGCAGGGCCATATCAAAACAATCTACTAATAAAGACTTAGGGATCTTTTCCTTGTGACATTTTCATATGTCCATTTTGATCCCCAGTAAGTCACAGTTTAAAAAGAAATCCAACTGGGCACAGTGACCCATGCATGTAATCCCAGTGACTCAGGAGGCTAAAGAAAGAGGATCTCAGGTTGGAGGCCAGCCTCAGAAACTCAGTGAGACCTTGTTTCATAACAAAAAGTAAAATAAAAAAAAGTATTGGAGAGGTAGCTCAGTGGTAAACTGCCCCTGAGGTAAATCCCCAGTACAAAATAAAATTCAAACAAACTCTATTTTGATTCTAAAAGACATTATAAGGCACAAGGAATGAATAAAGAGCTGTATTAATTTCCAATTCTCAGGAAAATATTGATATCCACTGTGCTATCACAGATGTGTTACAGCATCTTAGAAGGTATTATGACCTACTAAAAGATCAGAAGCTTTCCAAGTATTACTAGTGTGATGGCAAAATCAGACCTGGTTGTGAAATGAAATTACAAAAACGTTATGGTAAGAGTCCAATGCCTGGGGAAGGGGTCAGTCCCCCTTCCCTCTCTTTCTCCAGGAAGCCTAATTGACCATGGGTTCCTAACTTTTGCATTGTCAATAACTGCCCTAAGAGTCTGACTATTGCCTCCTGAAATGTAACAGATGCCTGTGAAAAGAGTTGTTTCTTCTTATCTGTTCTTTGAGCATGCTTTATGTTAGAGACCTTGCACATGACCTTCAGCTGCATAGATTAGGAAGTTTTTTAAAAAACAGGAAAAGCCCCAATGATAGGATGGGCTTAAGATGACGTCAAAAAAAACATAAATCTTGTGAGAAACAGTGGATCAGGGCTCAGAATTTGGAGTTTTTGTTTTTCTCTGGGTCTGCCCTTGTAAAATAAAGTTCTCCTCTCCGAGTGCTGCTTGCTGCTTCTCGACCTGCAACACTAGAAGCTTCTTCTGAACAGTGGAACCTAATTTATAATTTTTCTGCTGGTGGTGTTTGAACTTCAGTTTGCGTAAGAATCACCTAGGGTACTTGCTGAAATGGAAACTTCCTTGGAACCCTCTCCCAGAGATTCTGATGGTATGATAAATATTGAGATATGGAATGAGATCTGAAAATAACAAATAATCAAAAAATAGGGAAGGAGGATATAACCAAGGCCTTGGTAAATACAACTTTTTTTCAGCACTGGGTTTTGAACCCAGGGCTTCTCTACCCCTGAGCTACATCCCCAGTCCTTTTTAGTTTTTCTTTTAGTATAAGGTCTCACTAAGTTGCACAGATTGATCTCAAACTTGTGGTCCTTCTTCCTCAGCCTCCAAGTAACTGGGATTGAAATCTGAGTTTTTAACAATCACTAGAGGTGATTATGATAGAGGGGGTCCAAAAGGCAAGCATCCAGTTTTATGCATTGACCCAAGGTTTTATCTACTAAAAACTGGTTGACACATGACAGTCCTCATATATCAGTGGTTTTGATTAATAACATGGGTGAAGTTTTCCATTCATCATTTGGTAACAATTAGACTTTCTGGATCCCATACTAGTTAATCCTACATCTGAATCTACATTAATAATAAAACTAATGTGATTAAATAACTGGCATTTACACAACATTTTAGATGTGGTCATTTTTACTCATATCACATGGCATATTATATATAGGTAACCAAATTACTAGAATAATAAGAAAAATAAAACAACTGAAGTATTTTCCAACAGGTTTCTGGCCCCAGGGTGGGAAGATATGTAAAAAGCCTTCAGATAATTGAGCTTGGAAAATTTCTTTTAGTTTTTCTTAAAGCAAAACCACATGAGGAACTGGGTAAAGTGGCATACTCCTATAATCCCTGTGACACGTGAGGCTAAGGAAAACAAGTTCAGGGCTAGGCTTGTATACTTAGTGAGACCCTCTCCACAATATAATTAATTAATTAATTAATTAAAAGGGCTGGGTATATACCTCAGTGGCAGAATATTTCCTAGCTTGTGCAAAGATCTAGGTTCAGTTCCCAGTCCAAAAAGAAGTAAACCATGCATTTCTTTCTCATTTCTAATTCTCAGCAACAAAACTGGCAATAGAAAAATGTTCAGAATAACATGACTGATGGTGAATGAATGTGTTTATACTTAATGTAGAGTAAAATACTAAGATGCAAAATAAAACATTTCAACAAAATATTCTAGAGCAATATTAGTCTTGTCCACAAAATTTTAATACATTTTATATCTGTAAATTAATAAATGGATAAACCACATGAGGCAATGGACAATGAGATGGTTGTCAATGAAGGTAACAGTAGGAGCTGGGGGTGTAGCTCAGTCGTAGAGTGCTTGCCTATCACCCATGAGGACCTGGGTTCTATCTCCAGCACCACATAAATAAAAAGGCATCAGTGGCAGGCAATGCTCTGGCAAAGATCCAATACATGCCAATCATGCTTTCCCTATCACATTGTTAAACCAACATTACCACAGGAAGGAAACTGGTTTTACAACCTGACTAAGAATTAATTGTGGGTGAATTCACATTTCCACCATGAAAAAAAAAATCTTGGTTAGGACACTCAGTTACTCAATTTTGAATTTTAAGTTAATATTGTTAAATATTGAAAAGTAAATAAAACACTAACACCAATGTCAACTATGTCTGAAGTATCTACTTAATCTCCATAACAACCACCACCCAATGAGGTAGACATTACTATGTCACCATCCTTCTCCAATGAGGAAGCTGAGGCTTAGAAAAGTGAGGCAACATGTCCAAAGTCACAAAGCCTTGGAAGTGATTGCACTAATAATCAAAACTTTTTTGGTAGGAGTGCAGGGGATTAAACCATTGGCACTCTACTACTGAGCTACACCCCAGCCCTTTTTATTTCTCATTTTGACAAAGGGTCTTTCTAAGTTACTGAGAGTCTTGATAAGCTGCTGAGGCTGTCCTCAAACTTGTAATCCTCCTGCCTCAGCCTCCCAAGTCACTGGGATTACAGGCATATGCCACCCAGCCAAATCTCACTCTTAGCTATTATACTAGCCTGTCTCGATACTGAAATACCATTTTCATCACATTGGAGAAGCTTCAAAAGTTTGCTAAAAACTGATGTTGACAAGGAAAAAAACAGAAGCATTAGAAACCAATTGTGAGAATGTAAACTTGTACAAACATTTTGGAAGACAATTGTCAATATCTACCAAATTTTTAAAAGCAGATACTCCTTGACCCATCAGTGCAACTTTTAGGAATTTGGACTGTTGATTTCACTACAGAAGCATGCATAGAAATGACCAACTATATTGGTTACAATATTTATTTTTTATACTACCAAAAACTGGAATCCTCTGAAATGACCAATATTATGGGACTGTTCATATAAATGGTGTATATCCATGTATTGGGAAATTGTTTATATATAAAAAAGAATGATTTAATATAATAATACATCCAAAGAATGCAAGTGAGCAAAACTAGTTGAAAAATAGCTGCACTTTAATATCCATATTATATTCATCTGTTGTGTAAGGTGTATATATGCATATATATATGTACATACACACACCGCACACACACACACATACATGATACTTCAATAAAATGGGATTAAATGTATGTGTGTATATGTATTTCCTCACAAATAATTGTAATGTCTCTGATATGAGGGAATGGAAATGAAGCAGAGTAAATAAACTTTCACTTCATACTCTTCCAGCTTGAATTTTTACTGTGAGCAAGTCTTTTATATTAAGAATGAAATAAAAACAAAAACTCCAGGAGCATCATACAATTCAGTAAATTTTGTACTTTTTTTGACCTGAGCACATGAAGAAATATATTTTACACCATATACTAGAAAATGTGTACATATATGTGTATATATAACTGAGACAAATTTCACAAAATAGTAATTACTATATGCAAGGCAGTCTGATATTTTTGACTCCATATTATTCTTTTCTGTTTCAGTTTTGAAAATATTGGTCACTACCAATTAAATGATTTAATATCCCCAAATAAACCTCAACTCATTCTGCTGGCATGGGTGCAGGCCCTACTAGACATCATTATCCACATAGGACCCTACTGTACACAGTGGACCACCTCCAGTTGGCCCAATGCTTATCTTTTTTTTTTTTTACTGAATTCATCTAATATTTTAATTGAATAGTAAAATAAATCACAACTCAAATTCAGTAGTCATCTAAATATTTAAAATGACAACCATGTCTGAATAAAATAAAATATGTATTATATAAAATAATCAAGTAATGGAATCTACCCAGTCATCAAATAAATGACTTCTTGGAAACCACTGGCAACAAAAAGTATATTAATATTCTGTGATTTTTACCACATGAATAAAACTGTTTCTATCTCAGTATAGTCTCACAGTGTCCCTCTCAATTGACAACTAATATTAACCATTCCTTCTTTTTAAAAAAGTTTTTAAAATATAAAATGGAACACAGATGTAGAAAACTAAAAACAGCAAATGTATACTTTAATAAATGATAAGTTTTAAGAGGCAAACACCACAAAATTAAAAAAAATTAAGTCGAAAACTGCACCAACACTTCATGGGCTCAGATTCAATTTCAAAATCATCCTTTCTTCTAGATTAACCCAAATCCTGACTCTAATATAACTATTTCCTTTTATCTCCTAACACCTCCATCATCCAAAAGTGCTTCCTAACTCAATTTAGTTCTGTTTTCACCTTCTATTGTTTTTTTTTATTATTATTGTATACAAATGGGATACATGTTGTTTCTCTATTTGTACATGGAGTCAAGGCATACCATTTGTGTAATCATATGTTTACATAGGGCAATGATGTTTGATTCATTATTTATTTTCCCTTCCCCCCCACCCCTCCCACCCCTCTTTTCCCTCTATACAGTCCTTCTTTCCTTCATTCTTACCACACTCCTAATCCCTAACCCTAAACCTAACCCTAAACCTAATTCTAACCCCTCCCACCCCCCATTATATGTCCTCATCTGCTTATCAGCGAGATCATTCGTCCATCAGTTTTTTGAGATTGGCTTATCTCACTTAGCATGATATTCTCCAATTTCATCCATTTGCCTGCAAATGCCATAATTTTATCATTCTTCATTGTGGAGTAATATTCCATTGTATATATATGCCACAGTTTCTTTATCCATTCATCAACTGAAGGGCATCTAGGTTGGTTCCACAATCTGGCTATGGTGAATTGAGCAGCAATGAACATTGATGTGGCTGTATCTCTGTAGTATGCTGATTTTAAGTCCTTTGGGTATAGGCCAAGGAGTGGGATAGCTGGGTCAAATGGTGTTTCCATTCCAAGCTTTCTGAGGAATCTCCATACTGCTTTCCAGAGTGGCTGCACTAATTTGCAACCCCACCAGCAATGTATGAGTGTACCTTTTTCCCCACATCCTCGCCAACACCTGTTGTTGCTTGTGTTCTTGATAATCGCCATTCTAATTGGGGTGAGATGAAATCTTAGGGTACTTTTGATTTGCATTTCCCTTATTACTAGGGATGTTGAACATTTTTTCATATATCTGTTGATTGCTTGTACATCTTCTTCTGTGAAGTGTCTGTTCATTTCCTTAGCCCATTTGTTGATTGGATTATTTGTATTCTTGGTGTAGAGTTTTTTGAGTTCTTTATAGATTCTGGAAATTAGCGCTCTATCTGAAGTATGGTTGGCAAAGATATTCTCCCACTCTGTAGGCTCTCTCTTCCCATTGCTGATAGTTTCCTTTGCTGAGAGAAAGCTTTTCAGTTTGAATCTATCCCAGTTGTTGATTCTTGCTTTTATTTCTTGTGCTATGGGAGTCCTGTTAAGGAAGTCTGATCCTAAGCCAACAAGTTGAAGATTTGGACCTACTTTTTCTTCTATAAGATGCAGGGTCTCTGGTCTGATTCCGAGGTCCTTGATCCATTTTGAGTTGAGTTTTGTGTAGGGTGAGAGATAGGGGTTTAATTTCATTCTGTTGTATATGGTTTTCCAGTTTTCCCAGCACCATTTGTTGAAGAGGCTATCTTTTCTCCATTGCATATTTTTGGACCCTTTGTCTAGTATGAGAAAATTGTATTTATTGGGTTTGTGTCCATGTCCTCTATTCTGTACCATTGATCTACCTGTCTATTTTGGTACCAATACCATGCCATTTTTGTTACTATTGCTTTGTAGTAGAGTTGAAGATCTGGTATTGCAATACCCCCTGCTTCGTTCTTGCTACTGAGGATTGCTTTAGCTATTCTAGGTTTTTTATTCTTCCAGATGAATTTCATAATTGCTTGCTCTATTTCTGCAAGGTACATCATTGGGATTTTAATTGGAATTGCATTGAATCTGTATAGCACTTTAGGTAGTATGGCCATTTTGACAATATTAATTCTGCCTATCCGAAAACATGGGAGATCTTTCCATCTTCTAAGGTGTTCTTTAATTTCTTTCTTTAGTGTTCTGTAGTTCTCATTGTAGAACTCTTTCACCTCTTTTGTGAGATTGATTCCCAAGTATTTTATTTTTTTCAATGCTATTGTGAATGGGGTAGTTTTCCTAATTTCTCTTTCTGAAGATTCATCACTTATGTATAAAAATGCATTGGATTTATGAGCATTGATCTTGTAACCTGCTACTTTACTGAATTCACTTATGAGTTCTAAAAGTTTTCTGGTGGAATTTCCAGGTTCCTCTAAATATATAATCATGTCATCAGCGAACAGGGATAGTTTGAGTTCTTCTTTTCCAATTCGTATCCCTTTAATTTCTTTGGTTTGTCTAATTGCTCTGGCTAGAGTTTCAAGGACGATGTTGAATAGAAGTGGTGAAAGAGGGCATCCCTGCCTTGTTCCAGTTTTTCGGGGGAATGCTTTCAGTTTTTCACCATTTAGAATGATATTGGCCATGGGCTTAGCGTAGATGGCCTTTATAATGTTAAGGAATGTTCCCACTACCCCAATTTTTTCTAGTGTTTTGAGCATGAAGGGATGCTGTATTTTATCGAATGCTTTTTCTGCATCTATTGAAATAATCATGTGATTCTTAACTTTAAGTCTGTTGATATGGTGAATGACATTTATTGATTTCCGAATGTTGAACCAACCTTGCATCCCTGGGATAAAACCCACTTGATCGTGGTGCACTATCTTTTTAATATATATTTGTATGCGATTTGCTAAAATTTTGTTGAGAATTTTTGCATCGATGTTCATTAAGGATATTGGTCTGAAATTTTCTTTCCTCGATGTGTCTCTGTCTGGTTTAGGTATCAGGGTGATATTGGCTTCATAGAACGAGTTTGGGAGGGTTCCCTCCTCTTCTATTTCATGGAATAGTTTGAGGAGTATTGGAATGAGCTCTTCTTTAAAGGTTTTGTAGAACTTGGCTGAGAACCCATCTGGTCCCGGACTTTTCTTTGTTGGTAGGCTTTTGATGACCTCTTCTATTTCATTGCTTGAAATTGGTTTATTTAAATTGTGTATGTCCTCCTCGTTCAGTTTAGGTAATTCATATGTCTCTAGAAATTTGTTGATGTCTTCAAGGTTTTCTGTTTTGTTGGAGTATAGATTTTCAAAATAGCTTCTAATTATGTTTTGTATTTCAGTCGTGTCTGTTGTGATGTTTCCTTGTCATTCCGAATTTTAGTAATTTGAGTTTTCTCCCTCTTTCTCCTTGTTAGTGTGGCTAAGGGTTTATCAATTTTGTTTATTTTTTCAAAGAACCAACTATTTATTTTGTTAATTTTTCCAATTGTTTCTTTTGTTTCAATTTCGTTGATTTCGGCTCTGATTTTAACTATTTCCTGTCTTCTACTACTTTTGGTATTGGTCTGCTCTTCTTTTTCTAGGGCTTTGAGCTGTATTGTTAAGTCATTTATTTGTTGATTTCTACTTCTTTTTTGAAAGCGCCCCATGAAATAAATCTTCCTCTAAGTACTGCTTTCATAGCGTCCCAGAGATTTTGATATGATGTGTCTTTGTTCTCGTTTACTTCTAAGAATTTTTTTATTTCCCTCCTGATGTCTTCTGTTATCCATTCACCATATAATAGTGTATTATTTAATCTCCAGGTATTGGAGAAGTTTCTGTTTTTTATTCTGTCATTTATTTCTAATTTCAATCCATTATGATCTGATAGAGTACAAGGTAGTATCTCTATCTTCTTGTATTTGCTAACAGTAGCTTTGTGGCATAAAATATGGTCTATTTTAGAGAAGGATCCATGTGCTGCTGAGAAGAAAGTGTATTCGTTCTTTGTTGGATGGTATATTCTATATATGTCCGTTAAGTCTAAATTGTTGATTGTGTTATTGAGATCTATGGTTTCTTTATTCAATTTTTGTTTGGACGATCTATCCAGTGGTGACAGAGGTGTGTTAAAATCGCCTAGTATTATTGTGTTGTGGTCTATTTGATTTCTGGAATTGAGAAGGATTTGTTTGACATACATGGATGAGCCAATGTTCGGGGCATAGATATTTATGATTGTTATGTCTTGCTGATTTATGCTTCCCTTAAGCAGCATGTAATGTCCTTCTTTATCCCTTCTGACTAGTTTTGGCTTGAAGTCCACATTATCTGAAATGAGGATGGATACTCCAGCTTTTTTGCTGTGTCCGTGTGCATGGTATGTTTTTCCCCATCCTTTCACCTTTAGTCTATGTGTATCTCTTTCTATGAGATGAGTCTCTTGTAGGCAGCATATTGTTGGATTTTTCTTTTTAATCCAATCTGCCAGTCTATGTCTTTTGATTGATGAGTTCAGGTCATTAACATTCAGGGTTATTATTGTGATATGATTTGTATTCCCAGTCATTTGACTCATTTTTGTTTTTTGACATGATTGGTTTCTCCTTTATTTGGCTATTCCTTTAGGCTAGTTCCTCCTGTTGCTGATTTGCGTCATTGTTTTTCATCTCTTCCTCATGGAATATTTTGCTGAGAATGTTATGTAATGCCGGCTTTCTTTTTGTAAATTCCTTTAGCTTTTGTTTATCATGGAAGAATCTTATTTCGTCGTCAAATCTGAAAGCAAGTTTTGCTGGGTATAAAATTCTTGGTTGGCATCCGTTTTCTTTCAGGGCTTGGTAAATGTTGTTCCAGGCCCTTCTAGCTTTTAGGCTCTGGTTTGAAAAATCTGCTGATATTCTTATTGGTGTCCCCCTGAATGTAATTTGATTCTTTTCTCTCGCAGCCTTTAAAATTCTGTCTTTATTTTGTATGTTAGGTATTTTCATTGTAATGTGCCTTGGTGTTGGTCTGTTGTAATTTTGTATATTTGGAGTTCTATAAGCCTCTTGTACTTGGTTTTCCATTTCATTCTTCAGATTTGGGAAATTTTCTGATATTATTTCATTGAATAGATTGTTCATTCCTTTGGTTTGTTTCTCTAAGCCTTCCTCAATCCCAATAATTCTTAAATTTGGCCTTTTCATGATATCCCATAATTCTTGTAGGTTCCGTTCATGATTTCCTACCATCTTCTCTCTTTGGCCAACTTTGTTTTCAAAATTAAATAATTTGTCTTCAATGTCTGAGGTTCTTTCTTCCAGGTGTTCTATTCTATTGGTTATGCTTTCTATGGAGTTTTTAACTTGGTTTATTGTTTCCTTCATTTTAAGTATTTCAGTTTTTTTTTTTCAGTATCTCTAACTCTTTATTGAAATGATCTCTTGCTTCCCGTATTTGCTCTTTTAACTGTTGATTGGTGCGATCATTTAATGCCTGCATTTGCTCTTTCATCTCCTCCTCCAATGCCTGCATTTGCTCTTTCATCTCCTCGTTTGCTTCCCTGATTGTTTTAATTATGTACATTCTGAACTCCCTTTCTGACATTTCTTCTGCTGTGCTGTCATTGGGTTTTATTGATGTAGTATCTAGGTTTGTTTGGGACATTTTCTTCCCTTGTTTTCTCATATTGGTCAGCCGTCAGTGGGACCATGAGATATTGCAGATTTCCTCTATTGGCTTATAGTGTCCTTGTAGATTTCCAGTGTATCACCTCCCAGCCTTCAGTAGCCTGAAGTCTTGGAGGAACTTGATAATGCAGTGCTTCCGAAGAAAGCTGCCCCTAGCCCCCTACTGGTTCCAGGGCTTGGAGCTGGCTCTCACTGGGGGCCTGCACTGTGCAGCTGGCCGTGTGGGAGGAGCCCACTGCCGGGTGTGGAAGGCTACCTGGGGAAGACTCTAGCTGCCCTGCCCTGCTCTGATAAGCCACCCCTATCTGTGCCTGCAGCCCAGGCCAAGTTTCACCCAGTGGGGGAGACTCACCCTGTGACTCTATTTTTGTCCAAGTCTCTCAATGCCTCCTCTTCTTGAGTCCTGGGTTCTGGAGCGACTGGAGATGCAGTCACCCTCTAGGCCGCCATCTTGGATCGACCCGTGGAAAGAGCCTGTGGCCGGAGTGGGCAGAGCCACCTGGAGAAGTCTCTGGCTGCCCTGCCTTGATCCCAGAGGCTGCTTGCGGATCGAAGCTCTCCGTTGGCTCGGGGACTTGTTGCTGGCTCTATGTAGAGAGGCTCTCACTGGGCGGTCTGTTCCGAGAAGCTAGCCTTGAAAGGCGCCTCCCACCGCAGGGGGCCAGGCTGCTTGGGTAAGTCTCTGGCTGCCCTGTCCTGGTCCCTGAAGCCGCTTGCGGGCCGGAGTACGCCGCACTGGCTCCAGGACTTGGAGCTTGTTCTGATCAGAAAGGCTCTCACTAGGGGGCCTGCTCCGAGAACCTGGAGAAGCTGGCTGTGTGGGAGGGGCCCACCACCGGAGTGCGCAGGGCTGCCTGTGGAAGACTCTAGCTGCCCTGCCCTCTCTGGCTGCCCTGCCCTGATCCCAGAGGCTGCTTGCGGATGGAAGTTCTCAGTTGGCTCGGGGACTTGTGGCTGGCTCTATGTAGAAAGGCTCTCACTGGGCAGTCTGCTCCAAGAAGCTCGCCCCAATGCTTATCTAATCCACAAGCCCAGCTCTTTCCCACTAATCACCACCAAGACATTTTAATTTCTTTCTTGTTTTCCAGTACTGGTAATTGAACCCAGGGCCTTGCACATGCTAGGCAAGCACTCTACCACTGAGTTACTTCTCCAACCCTTAGAGATTATAATTTCTTAAACTAGGATAGATGCAGCTTAATATCTTTTGACTTTAAAAGATCTAGTCTATGCCATCCTTTTCCCAGCCTCATATTCCAAAACATACCCAGACGGTGCACTTTATTGGGTTTTCTGCTTGGTAAATTTTTTCATTCAACACTTAACTGTACTGCATGTGGTAGCACAGGACTATAATCCCAGTGGCTTGGGAAGCTGAGACCAGAAGATTGCAAGTTCAAGGACAGCCTCAGCAAATTAGAGAGATTCTGTCTCCAAATAAAAGGAAGAAAAGGCCAGAGGTATAGCTCAGTGGTAAAACATCCCTGGGTTCAGTCTCCAGTACTACAAAAAAATACACCATTCTTAGTCTTTACATTATTTTTGATTTAAAAACTCATTGATAACTCAGGGACAAACTGATTTTTCAATATGGAACTAAAAGAAGTTGGTTTTGCTGCACATTCATTATAACAAGATTTTATATTTTCATCTCAATGTATTAAATGTACTAACACTAGTTTGCATAACCAAATTCTTATTATTTATTTAGTTTTTGGTATTTAGGGATTGAACACAGGGCTTTGCCCATGGTAGGCAAGTACTCTACCACTGAGTTGCTTCCCTGCCCCTTATTTCTTGGTAGCAAACAATAACACATTAAAAGTACAAATAAACCCAACAATGTGGGAAGAGATTGGTTAACAAGGAAATTTAGGAAGAAGCATTATTTAATGAAGAACCAAATTGAAAACATTACATCATGTGCTTATTTTTTATTATTGATATGAGTTTTGGTAAAACTGCCCTACACTATACTACTAAAACAAAACTATACTAGTAAAACAAAAACAAATTAGGAGAACTGGGAGGAGAAACTACAAAATATTTTCATTTTATCTTGCTCTTATCAATAAGCAGTAAATTGAAACTATTAAACTTTAAACAAATATGAATAGGTGCATTCTTCAGGTGTTTAAGTACCTATATCTATTTTGGGAGAACTGAAAATTTCTGTCACTCTCATGTCTTATAAATATTTCCCTGCAACAACCCTAGACATTTTTAATGTGTAACTTTATTGGGATATAATATACCATACAATCCGCCTATTTAAAATGTATAATGATTTCAATGATTTTTAGTATATTAAATGATTTAGTATATACAATGATTTTTAGAATATTAAAATAATTGAGTAATCATCATCAAAACAAATTTTAGAACATCTTTCACCTCAAAACTCAAAAACAAAAAACTATACCCATTACATATCAGATTCCCTTTGTCCCAAATTATCCTCCCCAGTCAGCATCTTACAACTATATTTTTATTTTGTAATTTGTTCTAATTAATTATATGTGACAGTAGAATGCATTTTGACACATTGAACACAAATGGAGCACAACTTCTCATTCCTCCGGCTGTACATGTTGCAGAGTCATACCGGTAATGTAATGTAATCATACATGTATATAGGGTAATAATGTCTGTCTCATTCCACCATCCTTCCCATCCACAATGCCCAACCCCTCACCCTCAATCCCCTCTGCAAAATCCAAAGTTCCTTCATTCTTTCATATTTCCCCAACCATTATGGATCAGCATCCGCTTATCAGAGAAAACATTCAGCTTTTGGTTTTTTGGATTTGGTTTATTTCACTTAGTATGATATTCTCCAGCACCATCCATTTACCTGCAAATGCCATAATTTCATTCCTCTTTAAAGCTGAGTAATATTCCATTGCATATGTGTGTGTGTGTGTGTGTATATATATATATACATTTTCTTTATCCGTTCATCTGTTGAAGGGCATCTAGGTTGGCTCCATAGTTTACCTATTGTGAATTGAACTGCTGTAAACATTGATGTGGCTGTGTCACTGTAGAATGCTGATTTTAAATCCTTTGGGTATAGGCCAAGGAGTGGGATAGCTGGGTCAAATGATGGTTCCATTCCAAGTTTTGTTAAGAATCTCCACACTGCTTTCCAGAGTGGTGACACCAATTTGCAGTCCCACCAGAAATGTATGAGAGTACTGTTTCCTCACATCCTCACCAACACTTATTATTGCTTGTATTCTTGATAATTGCCATTCTGACCGTAGTAAGATGAAATATTTTAGTTTTGATTTGCTTTTCTCTAATTGCTGGAGATGTTGAACATTTTTTCATATATTTGTGATCCATTTATTTCTACTTCTGGGAAGTGTCTGTTCAGTTCCTTTGCCATTTATTGAGTGGGTTATTTACTTTTTTTGATGTTAAGTTTTCAAGTTCTTTATTTATCTTGGAGATTAATGCTCTATCTGAGGTGTGTGTGTGGTAAATATTTTCTCCCATTCTGTAGGCTCTCTCTTCATGTTATTGTTTCCTTTGCTGAGGAACTTCTTGGTTTGGTTCCATTCCATTTATTTTATTTTTAAATATTTTAGTTGTAGAAGGACACAATACCTTTACTTATTTTTATGTGGTGCTGAGAATCAAACCAAGTGCCTCACATGTGCCAGGCAAGCACTGTACCACTGAGCCACAACCCCAGCCCCTCCATCCCATTTATTGATTCTTGATTTTACTTCTTGCACTCTTGGAGTCATTTTAAGGAAGTCAGGACCTAAGTCAACTTGATGACGATTTGGGCTTAATATTTCTTCTATTAGGTACAGGATCTCTGTTGTAGTGCCTAAGTCTTTGATCCACTTTGGGTTGAGTTTTCTGCAGGGTGATAGAAGTTTAATTTCATTTTGCTACATATGGATTTCCAGTTTTCCCAGCACCATTTGTTGACTAGATTCTTTCTCCAATGTATGTTTTTGGTGCCTTTGTCTAGTGTGAGTTTACCCTATTTATGTGTGTTTGTCACTGTGACTTCTATTCTGTTCCACTGGTCTACATGTCTATTTTGGTGCCCATACCATACCATTTTTGTTACTATTGATCTGTAGTATAATTTAAGGTCTGGTAGTGTGGTGTCCCCTGCTTCACTCTTCTTGCTAAGGAGTATTTTAGCTATTCTGAGTCTCTTCTTTTTCCAAATGAATGTCATGATTACCTTTTATATTTCTATGAAGAATGTCATTGGGATTTTAATAGGAATTGCACTAAATCTGTATAACATTTTTGGTAGTATGACCATTTTGACAATATTAATTCTGTCTATCCAAGAGCATGGAAGATCATTTGATCTTCTAAGGTCTTCAATTTCTTTCTGTAGTGTTCTGCAGTTTTCACTGTAGAGGTGTTTCACCTCTTTTGTTAGATTGATTCCCAAGTATTTTTTTAAGGCCATTGTGAATGGGGTAGTTTTCCTAATTTCTCTTGCAGTGGATTCAACACTAATGTATAGAAATGCATTTGATTTATGGGTATTGATTTTATATCCTGCTACATTGCTGAATTCATTAATGAGTTCTAGAAGTTTCCTGGTGAAATTCTTTGGATCTTCTAAATATAGAATCATATCATCAGCAAATAGTGATAGTTTGAGTTCTTCTTTTCCTATTTTTATCCCTTTAATTTCTTGCACCTGTCTGATTTCTCTACTAGATTTTCAAGAACTTTGTTGAATAGAAGTGGTAAAAGAGGGCATCCCTGTATTGTTATAGTTTTTAGAGGGATGCTTTCAATTTTTCTCCATTTAGAATAATGTTGGCCTTGGGCTTAGTGTAGATAGCTTTTACAATGTTGAGGAATGTTCCTACTATCCCTAGTTTCTCTAGAGTTTTAAACATGTAGAGGTGCTGTATTTTGTCAAATGTTTTTTCTGCCTCTATTAAGATGATCATATGATTCTATTCTTTAAGTCTATTGATATTATGAATTATATTTATTGATTTCCATATGTTCAACCAACCTTGCATCCCTGGGATAAACCCCACTTGATCATATTTTCTTAATATGTTTTTGTAAGTGATTTGCTAGAATTTTTACTGAGAATTTTTGTATCTATGTTCATCAGGGATATTGGTCTGAAGTTTTCTTTCCTTGATGTGTCTTTG
This sequence comes from Sciurus carolinensis, assembly GCF_902686445.1. Lineage (NCBI taxonomy): Eukaryota > Metazoa > Chordata > Mammalia > Rodentia > Sciuridae > Sciurus > Sciurus carolinensis. The sequence continues at coordinate 51,937,292 of NC_062232.1, forward strand.
TCTGGTCTTGGTGTCAGGGTGATGCTAGTCTCATAAAATGAATTTGAAAAGGTTTCCTCTTTTTCTATTTCATGGAATAATTTGAGGAGTAGTGGTGTTAATTCTTCTTTGAAAGTCTTATAGAACTCAGCTGAGAATCGGTCTGGTCCTGAGCTTTTCTTGATTGGTAGGATTTTTTTGTAAAATTTTTTTTGTAGTTTTAGATGGACAGAATGCTTTTATTTTATTTATTTTTATGTGGTGCTGACAATCGAACCCAGTGCCTCACACATGCTATACAAGTGCTCTGCCACTGAGCTAAAGCCCCAGTCCTGGCTGGTAGGCTTTTGATAGATTTATTTCATTGCTTGAAATTCATCTGTTTAAATTGTGTGAGTCCTTATGATTCAGTTTGGGTAGATCACATGTCTTGAGAAATTTGGCATTGTCTTTGAGATTTTCTATTTTATTGGAGAACAAATTTTCAAAATAGTTTTTATCTTCTGTATTCCAGTAGTGTCCATCACTATATTTCCTTTTTCTTCAAGAATTTTAGTAATTTGAATTTTCTCTTTCTCTTCATAGCATAGCTAAGAGTTTATCAATTTTACTTATTTTTTGAAAGAACCAGGTTTCATTTTGTCAATTTTTTGAATTTTCTTTTTTTTCAATTTCATTGATTTCAGCTCTAACTTTAATTATGTCCTGTCTTCTACTGCTTTTGGTGTTGATTTGTTCTTCTTTTCCTAGGGCTGTGAGATGCAATGTTAGGTCATTTATTTGTTGACTTTTTATTCTTTTAATGAATGAGCTCAATGCAATGAACTTTCCTCTTAGCACTGCCTTCATATTATCCCAGAGATTTTGATATATTGTATCAGTGTACTCATTTACCTCTATTTTTTTATTTCCTCCCTGATTCCTTCTGCTACCTGTTCATCATTCAATAGCATGTTATTTAGTCTCCCAGTGTTCAAGTAGCTTCTTTTTTTAATTTTATCGTTGATTTCTAGTTTCGTTCCATTATGATCTGATTGAATGCAGAGTAGTATTTCTATTTTTTTGTATTTTCTAAGAGTTGCTTTGTGGCATAACATATGGTCTATTTTAGAGAAGGTTCCATGTGCTGCTGGGAAGAAATTGTATTCACTCAATGATGAATGAAATACTCTATATCTGTTAAGTCTATAAATTATTGATTGTATTATTTAGTTCTATAGTTTTTTGTTTAGTTTTTGTTTGGAAGATCTATCCACTGGTGACAGAGGTGTGTTAACATTACCCAGTATTGTTGTGTTGTGGTCTATTTGATTCCTGAAATTGATGTATGTAGATATCCATTGTTTGGGGTATACATATTTATGACTGTTATGTCTTGAAGATGTATGATTCCCTTAAGTTGTTTGAAATTTCCTTCTTTATCCCTTCTGACTAACTTTGGTTTGAAGTAAACTTTATCTGATATGAGGATGGAAACCACTGCTTGTTTATGCAGTCCATGTGAGTGAAATATTTTTTCCCATCCTTTCACCTTCAGTCTGTGAATGTCTTTTCCTAGGAGGTGAGTCTCTTGAAGACAGCATATTGTTGGGTCTTTTTTTAAAATTCAATCTGTCAATCTATGTCTTTTGATTGATGAGTTTAGGGCATTATCATTCAGGGCTATTATTGAGATATGATTTTTATCCCAGTCATTTGGGTTTATTTTTGTTTTTTAACATGTCTTAGGATCTCCTTGATTGACCATTTCTTTAGTGTAGATCCTCCCTTTACTGGTTTTCATTTTCTTTTTCATTACCTCCTCATGGAATATTTTGCTGAGTATGTTCTGTAGTGCAGGCTTTCTAGTTTTGAATTTTTTTAATTTTAACTTTGAATTCTTTTAACTTTGGCTTATCATGGAATGTTTTTATTTCATCTTCACATCTGAAGTTTAATTTACTGGATATAAGATTTTTGGTTGGCATCCATTTTCTTTCAGAGCTTGGTATATTGTTATTCCAGGATCTCCTAGCTTCAAGGGTCTGGGTTGAGAAATCAGTTGAGATTTGAATTGGTTTCCCCCTATATGTAATTTGATTTTTTTTCTCTTGCAACCTTTAAAATTCTATCCTTATTCTGTATGTTGGTCATTCTCATTATAATGTGCCTTGGTGTGTGTCTTGGTGTGGGTAATTTTGTGCATTTGGGGTTCTGTAAGCCTCTTGTACTTGATTTTACATTTCATTCTTTAGATTTGGGAAGTTTTCTGATATTATATCATTGAAAATATTGTGCATTCCTTTGGTTGTATCCCCACATCTTCATCTATTAGATTAATCTTAAATTTGGTATCTTCATGTTATCCAATAATTCTTGGAAGTTCTGTTCATGGTTTCTTACCATCTTCTCTGTATGGTCAACTTTATTTTCAAGAGTATATATTTTGTCTTCATTACCCAAGGTTCTGTCTTCCATGTGGTCTTGTCTGTTGGTGATATTTTACATTGAATTTTTAATTTGGTTTATTGTTTCCTTCATTTTGAGGATTTCTGCTTAATTCCTTTTTATAATCTCTGCCTCTTTATTGAAGTGATATTTCACTTCTTATATTTTCTCTCCTTTATTTTGAAGATCAGTCTAACTAGGCACCTTCTAAACTCCTTCTCTGACATTTATTCTATGGTGTTGTCTATGGATTCTATTGTTGGAACATCTTTGTTTGTTTTAGGTACTTAATTCCCTTGATTTCTCATGTTGTTTGTCTTTCCATCTAGCAGTATGGATCTGAGGCAGTACAATTTCTACCCTGTAGTCTTATAGTGTCCCTGAAGGCTTCCAGTATCTCACCTTTAAGGGGTGGTAGAGATGTCAGAGAGAGAGGGGGGAAAAAAGGAAAATCTGAACAGAAAATTGAATAATTGTTTCTGTTAGCTTTCAAAAATTTTATCAGCTTCTCTTCTCTGTCAATAGGTGGGGTTGTCTGAAGTTTGATTGTAGCCCTAGTTCAGTGGGTTCCAAAAACCCTCTTCCAGTCTTCCCACTCATTGTAGCTGGCCTCTTCCATCCCTGTGCACTTTAGGACTCACTGAGCTGGAGAGAGAGATCGGTTCTCTCCAGTTTTTCAAACCTGTGCACAGGGTTTCAAACCTGTGCTCAATGTCCCCAGTCTTTGGCTTTATACAGGCCTTCCAGGTCCAGACTTGCCCAGGCAGACCCAGCTGCAAACTGACACATCTGGGCTTCAGATTCCTTGCTGCAGTCCCAAGATCTCAATGCCATTTCAACTTGCAGAGGGGCCACAAAGGATGTGCTCACACAAAGGAGCAACTCTGCAAAGAGGCAGCCAGATGGTGAGCACTAGCACACCCAGTAGAAGACTTCAGGTACAACCAGATCTGCAGGTATCCCAACAATAGATCCCCAGGCCCTGGCTGGTGTCCCCAGCCTGAGACAGTGGCACACAGAGATGGCAGTGGCAGTGGTGGCAGCAAACCTGCAGGCTCCTTGTCCCTGGACTCCTAGGCCCTGGCTGGTGTGCTAAGATGGCAGCAGCCATGTGTAACCAAACCTGCAGGTACTCTGACAATGAACTTCCAGGCAGCAGGGGGCAGCAGGCAATGGTCAGGTGAAAGGACGGCAATGGTCAGGCAAAAGGCAAGAAAATAGCAAACGGTGGGCGATTGACTGCAATCGACAAGTAATCTTGATGTTGAGATTCCAGGCCCTGGTCAGTGTCCCAAAATGGAGGATGCTGCTAAAAATAGCTGTGGTGGTGGTCACAGAGTCTCAAGATGGAGGCAACCACTGAGGCAGAGGCTGCAGGCAGCTCAGTGATGGTAGGTGGCCCAGTTCATAGATGGGTAGCCCACAGTGAAGGAGATCTGAGCAGCACAGGGCAGGTGGTCTGTGCAGCCATCTTACAACTATTAATCCACTTTCTGTCTGTAGAAATTTTCCTATCTTGAAATTTCATATAAATATAATCATGTAATGTAGCATTTCAGTGTCTGACTTCTTTCACTTAGCATAATGTTTTCAAGGTTCATACATGTTAGAGTATGTATCAGCTCAATATTCCTTTTTATTTCCAAATAAATTTTACAGATAGTCCATGTTTTGTTTACCTATTCATCAGTTAGTGGAAATTTGAGTCATTTAACTTATTAGGTTGTTCCATTATTCATTATTATTTTATTTTACAATGCTGCTATGAATAATCATGAAATAAAATTAGAAATAAATAATAAAATAATAGTTAACAGAATCACACATATTTAGGAATTGACTCACATATTCATAAATAAGCCCTTAGGCCAGGTGTGGTGGCACACACCTGCGATCCCAGCTACTTGGGAGGATGGGACAGAAGGATTGAGAATTCAGTATCAGCATTGGTAACCTAGTGAGACCCTGTCTCAAAATAAAATTTTCAAAATATCTGGGATGTAGCCTAGTGGTAACATGCCCCTGGGTTTAATACCCCAAACTGACAGCAATATAACTAAGTTCTTAGTTTAAAAGGGAAATTAAAAATACTAGAAAAAAACTACACATGATAAAACATATGAGTCATGCTTTATAAAGTTACACAGGTACATAAGGCAAAATTTGTCATTAAACTAGTTGATCAGGAAACAAGAAAGTTTAAAAAAATCTTCATGCATATCAGGTGAGCACTCTAACACTGGGCCACATCCCCTGCCAAAAAAATTCAACTGTTAAATTGGAAAAAAGTACATGAAGTTAATATAAAAGAGAAGAAATAATGACAAGATAAAATAAGAAAGAAGAACAGAGATTTATATAATTAAACTTGTGCTCTTTACAAGGATTAGTAAAAGAGAACTTTGCCAAAAATTATTAATTTTAAAAATGAGTAAAGGATTAGGGGTATAATTCAGTGATAGAGTACTTGCACAATATGCGTGAGGCCCCACATCTCATTCCCAGCACCATACACATAAGAATGATAATGATAATACAAATAATTAGGAGATGTTAGTAAAATGCAGAATAATTTCAAACAAAATATTAAAATAATTAAACTATAATATGAACAACTAGGTGATAATAAATTTGAAAGCAAAGATGAAATAGAAAAACTCATAGTAATATATAAAATGCCAAAAAAGAAAGAGAACTTAAATAGAAAAATCAAAGTTGTAGGCAAAGTCATTCTCTGTCACAAATTCCCAGGTACATACTGTTTACAAGTGAGCTCTACTAAGCTTTACTGATGTCTAAATTTGTACTTTATACAAATTGTTCCACTAAAGCAAGTAGCAAACCCTACCCAGTTAATTGTATAAGGTACCAAAAATCTTGATGCCATAACTATGCAGCAAAAATACAAGAATGGAAAAACTCATTGACCAATGAATATAGATACAAAATCCCAAAAATATATTTATATTAGTTAATTGGTGTTGTAGCTGAATGGTCTACATATACAATGTACTTGGTTCAATCCCCATTACCATACAACCAATACAAGAATATATTTTTTAAAATCATACATCATGATCACTAAGTATGGATTTTCTTAATAAAAGGAAGTTAAATATCATGAAACCTATGTGCATAATTTAACATATTAATAGACTGAGAAAATCATATGATGTTAAAATACATTTGGCAAAACTGTATAGTAATTTTTTATTTAAATAACTGTTAGCCAACCAGGAATAGAACAAGAAACCCCAAATTCAATGTTTGTTTTCAAAGCAAACTAGCAAAATAAACAAACTTCTTAAAAATTAGAGGGGAAAATAAGACATGAAGAACTAACAATATGGCTAAGAAAGGGGGTTAGCAACACATAAGTTTGAAAACTCACATGAAATGGCAAAATTTTTAGAAATTACTAAAACTCATTGAAGAAGAAAATACAACTCTTGGTTAATCTTATAATTATTTTTAAAATGACACACGTTTAAAATCTTCCCAAAAGAAAACACAAAAATTACATTTTTTACATTGAAATTCTTCTAAATATTAAAGGGAAATCTCATTCCAGTGTTCACAAACTCTTCCAGTTTCTCATTTTATGCAGCAAAAATAATTTTGATGTCATAACCAAAATGGAGCAGTACAATAGGAAAGCACAAGTCCATTTCACTTGTGAATATAGATACATCAAGCCTAAATGAAATATTAAAAGCTTAATATTACAGGATATAAAAATACAACAGATCATTACCAAGTGGAGTCTACTTCAGGAAATGCAAGATGAATTTCACAGTAAAAAAAAAAAATCTCAGTAGCACTCAGCATATTATTAGAATAAAATTAAAAAGCCATAAGATTATTTCTATAAACAGAGCTGGTACTGTGAATTGACGTATCAGCTTTGTAAATCTGTTTGACCTTATGTGAAGTTGAGCTTTCAATTCTAATTCTAGTTGATATTAATGAAAACTTTAGCACATGTGCATAAGGAGACATATATAAGAATGTTCATAGCAGCACTGTTCATAATAGCAAAAAAATGTAGATCAAACAATTGACAGGAAAATAAATTATAAGCATTTATTTATATAAACATTATATAATACACCAAATGGATGTATTGTGGTTTCACATATTTATGAGGGTTAATATTTTAATGTTTAATCAAAAATATAAGCCCACAGTGGATATGGTGGTCTGCTCCTGTAATCCTAGCTACTGTGGAGGCTGAGGCAGGAGGATTATGAGTTTGAGTCTGAAGCCAGCAACTTAGGGAGATTCTTCAAAAAAATAAAAGGCAAGTAGCAAACCCAGGGACTTGCAGTGGGGGTAGCCCCATGATAGAGCTTGCCTAGCATGCAGCACTATTAAAAAAAAAGTGGGGAGAATGGTAAACACCAAAATCAGATAACCATGGGAGAAGAGATAAAAAGGTGGTTTAGGAAAGAAAATCTTAGGTAGGTATAAATTATAATTAATGAAATAGTTTTCAGATTGAGGGGACTGTATGAATTCAATACTCAAAGCATAATTGATTAATATGAATAATATAAAACAACTTTATGCATGAACCATTTATGAGCATGTGTTATGAACCAGTGATATGATTAATTCCATTTATGCATCTCACGTCCACAAAGATAAAAATGTTCAAATATGATTTCTAAAGTACTATTTCTGGGGCTGGGGCTATAGCTCAGTGGCAGACCACTTGCCTAGCATGTGTGAGGCACTGGGTTCAATCCTCACCACCACATAAAAATAAAAGCATGCTGTCCATACACAACGACAAAAAAAATTTTTTTAGATAAATAAAATACTATTTCCTACAGCACCAAAACCTAGAGTAGCTAGGAATACCTTTTTGAAAAATAAATGATACCTGTATAAAGATCTTAAAGAGTTTATGCCATTTTGTTAATAAACGGCATATGTTCTATATAAATTGAAGGCATTCCATGCTCTTAAAGTGAATGACCTAAAATCATAAATATATCAATTCTCCCCAAATTAATCTATGAAGTCCATGTGATCTAATAATTCCAAATTTTTAAAAGAATCTAATAAGTAGCTGGGGGTTTAGCTCAGTAATAGAGTGCTTACCTAGTATGTGTGAGGCCCTGGGTTCCATCCTCAGTGCCACACAAAAAAAGAGCCTTATAAACTTGCTATAAACTTTACACAGAGGAATAAAGTTAGCTAAGTTTACCTTGAAGCAGAAGAATGAAGAGAAGCTTGCCTTACCAGACACACCAAAAGGAAGGAGATAACTATCCAAGTAGTAAAGTCATATAAAAAATAGATTAATTGAAAAAATGGACCCTTAGAAATAAGACCACATATATGGGAGTTTAATATTTAATTAATGGACATCACCAATTAATGGAAAAACAAAGTATGGGAAATTTTGTCTCATTTTAAAAACAGGCAAAACTGTTCCTCTTATCTAACTGCTTTTTCTTATCTAAAAATCACACAAAATTATGACTACAGGTATATGAATGCTATAAATGTAAAAGGTAAAAAACTACGCCTTGAGAAGAAAATATAAGAATATTTCATGATCCACAGATTGTGAAGGACTTAATTGTTTTAAAAACCAAGTCATGGCAAAATAATTTGGTGAATTTCATTACGTAATAGTTAGGGATGTCTGTTTATATAGGAAACAATGGACAAAAGTTAATAGGTCAATAACAAATTGGCAGAAGGTAATTCTAGTTTTTTTAAATCATGGGACTAATTCTAGAATATGCCAAAAACTGCAAGTCAACAACATAGGAATTCTGATGGAGAAATAGGGCAAAGGATATTATGAGGCAATTTATTTTAAAAGAAATACAAAAGGCTGAAAAGCATTTAAAGAGATTCTTAAATTCCTTAATAAATCAAAGAATTACAAATTGAAAAGAAAAATTTAGGGGCTAGGCAGGAGTGTGCCTCAGTGGTAGAGCCATTTGCTTAGCATGCAGGAGCCCCTAGGTTTGATCTACAGCACCTAAATAATTGAATAAATAAACTACAAAAAATAAAAATCTCAGATTTCAGATTGGCACTCCAAGTCTCTTTTACCCTGAGGGCATTATCCATTTCCTAGTAAACGGCTGTAAACCTGAACTTGGTGTTTGGTAGACTCATTTGGATAAAGAGACAAAAGTCAAAATCTAGGGTTCCCCAAAAAGGGCTCTTTAACCAGTCTTTCCATTCCTCTCCATTTCAACTACTGAGCAACTTCCCCAACCCTTTTATTTGTTTTTTAGAGACAGGGTCTGGTTAAGTTGCTTAGGTCCTTACTAAATTGCTGAGGCTGGCGTCAAACTTGTGCCATTGTGCCCAACTCCTTAAAAAGTTTTAAAATATAAACTTTGGCATATTCAAATTTTAAATCACTCATCCAAGTAACAAAAACCAGCGAGCTCCAAGCTGGGTATGGTGGCACACACCTGTAATCCCAGCCACTCCAGAGGCTGAGGCAGGAGGATCACAAGTTCAAAGCCAGCCTCAGCAACTTAGCTTAGACCCTAAGTTACTCAGTGAGACCCCATCTCTAAATAAAAAAAATAAAAGGGGCTGCAGATATGGCTCAGTGGTAAAGAGCCTCTGGGTTCAATTGCCAATACCAAAAAATAAAATAAATTAATAAAATAAAATAAAATAAAAACATCACGCTGCTCCAAGCAGGAGATGACTTTTATAAGTTGAATGAGGGAAGCAAAGCAAATATTTGATTGATTAGAAATGGTGCAGTAACCTTATTAGGATCATTCTGAGACTAGGACCACCACAGAGACAAAGGGCAAATGCAATTCTTGGCCTGTCTCATATCCCGACAGCTAGAACCTAGGAGACTTGGGATGTGCCACCCTCAAACAGTTTTGCATTTTTGAGGTCAGGTGTGTTCACTTAACAGCTGCATGACATATTATACATACATGGAGTATAACTTCCCATTCTGTGGTTGTACATGATGTGGAGTTACACTGGTCACATATTCATATATGAACATAGGAAAGTTATGTTTGATTCATTCTATTGTCTTTGCCATTCCCACCCCCTTTTACCCCCTTGACCCCTGTCCAATCAGGTGAACCTCCAATCCTCTGCCGACCCCACCACCACCACCCCAGCACTGTCTATTGTGAGTTAGCATCCACATATCAGAGAGAACATTTGGCCTTTAGATTTGGAGGATTGGCTTATTTTACTTAGTATGATATTCTCTAGTTCCAGCCATTTACAGGCAAATGCCATAATTTCATTCTTCTTTATGGCTGAGTAATATTCCACTGTGTATATGTACCACATTTTCTTTATCCATTCATCTATTGAGGGTACCCTCAATAGGTACCCTAGGTTGGTTCCATAGCTATTATTAATTGAACTGCTATGAATATTGACGTGGCCCATCACTATAGTATGCTGATTTTAAGTCATATGCTGAGGAGTGTGATAACTGAGTCAAATGGTGATTCCATTCCAAGTTTTCTGAGGAATCTCCATACTATTTTCCAGAGTTGCTGCACCAATTTGCAGTTCCACCAGCAATATATGAGTGTACCTATCCCCCGACATCCTCACCAACATTTATTGTTATTTGAATTCTTGATAATTGCCATTCTGACTGGAGTAAGATAAAATCTGTGTGGTTTTAATTTGCATTTCTCTAATTGCTTGTGAGGTTGAACATTTTTTCATAAATTTTTTGACCATTCATATTTCTTCTTCTCTGAAGTGCCTGTTCAGTTACTTTTCCCATTTATTGATTGTGTTATTAGTTTTTTTGGTGTTAAGTTTTTTTAGTTCTTTATATATCCTGAATATTAATGCTCTGAGGTGCAGGTGGTCAAGATTTAGATGACGAAATTCTTGAGCTGAGTACACCTAAAGCCAATTAACATTCCCCATTCCTACCCCTGCAAATAACAAATAAAAGGAACCCCTTCCTCCCTTTTTTGTTCAGGGAACCATCTTGTCACCTTCTTGTAAGAGCTTTGTCAACCTTCCTAAGTGGAAGCCCCAATAAAATCCTTGCCTGCATGTTTGCTTGCCTGAATTAATTTCATTTCCATCATCAACAGGTCAAAAGATTCCAGTGTCCAGCATCAATTCTAGTGGAAAGTACCAAGTTTGAGTTTAGTTTGTGATTTCTGATTACTTAAACTTCAGCATTGTTTTCCCAGAATGTGAGTTGGGTGTGGGTTTGTCTTTATTTATGTTAGGAACCCAGGTGTTGAAGCTGCCTTAGTCTAATGGACTCGTAATTAATTATTTTAACAAGGAAAATATGAAGCAAAATAGGCCAACTCTTCCATTCTATTTGCAGTTTGCTTCATGCCATCTGGTTGGCCTAGTTAACATTAAGTCTGAAATTCAATTTAAGTGATCCCAGACTGGTAGTGCCCCCAGGCACCAGACAGAAGCAAATAAAATATTTTTCTGGATGAAGATTGCATTTTCCTAAGCCTCAACTTATTTCTACAAATGTATCTTGCCACATAATCACAGATAGGCATGCACAGAACAAAATAAGAAAAGTATATGTAGAAACAATACCCAACAGAAACAGATCCACACACAAATCCCACTGGATATTATAACCATCCAACACAGACCATAAAACAATGATGCTTTCAGTGCTCAAATAAATAAAAACTAAGCTTGAAATTTTTGTAAGAGAATTGGCAACTAAAAGGTGACATAGCAACTATATGAAAACATATATGAATTCCTCTTTAACCTGGTATTAGGACAAAACTCTTAAAAATATACCTAGACATCTGGTAGCAATTAGGTAAAAGACTAATAGTTTTGATTAATGAAAGTAAACAATTCTGTTTGGAAAAACAAAGGAAAAGGATAAATGAAACGGAGTGAAAAACCTGGGGTATCTATAAAAAAATACTTCTAAAGTATTAGGGGGAAGACTACTAATAACAGCAACTTACTTTGCAGTGCATCAAAACCAAAACAGGTGGTGCAGTGGCACACACCTGTAATCTCAGCAGCTCAGAAGGCTGAGACAGGAGGCTTCCAAGTTCAAAGACAGCCTCAGCAATTTAGTGAGACCCTGTCTCAGAATAAAAAATAAAAAGGACTGAGGATGTGGCTCAGTGGTAAATTGCTTCTGTGTTAAATCAGCAGAATTCCCTCCCCAAAAACAAAACAACAAACCCCAAGACCTTCAGTTGTAGCTCAGTGAAATTCAAAAGTCCAGGCATGAGTTAAACCCTGTTTCAATCCCCAACAGCAGTACCAACACCACTAGAAACGCACAACTTCCCAACCCAAGATGTTTTAATGAATGGGAAAATAAATAAATCCACGAATAGAGTTTACATGGTGGAACACACCAATAATCCCAGCTACTCAGGAGGCTGAGGGAAGAGGATTGCAAGTTTGAGGCCAGTTTGGGCAACCTAGGAAGACCCTGTTCCAAAATATAAATAAATAAATAAAATGACTGGATAGGTAAATCTGTGGTAAAGAGTCCTTGGGTTCAAATCTCTATTACTGGAAAAAAAATACCCTACCCTGAAATATAATTTCTTAACCATTAGATTAGCAATAATTCCAAAAGTCAGTTAACATGTTGTTGGTTAGGCAGTAGAAAAATAGGCATGCTCAATATTGCTGCTCAGGATGTACGAGACTATAGCTCCTAAGAAGAGAAATTTGACAAGACCTAGTAAAATTACATATGTATTTAGCCTTTGACCTAGCAAGTCCACCTCTAAGGATCTTTCACAAAGACACTTATGAAAAGATGCATGCATACATTATACACTGAAGTGTTAAGGCTAATAATAGTCAAAGATTGGAAATAACACAATTGCCCATGAATATGGGACAGATTGAACTGATTATAGTACATTCAAACAATGAATTACTGAGAAACAATGAAACCACTGAGGAAAGGAATAAGAAATATCTCCGCATACTACTATAAAGTGATCTCCAGAAAAAAAATATGCAGTAGAGAGGACTGAACTCAGAGGCACTTCATCAGTGAGCTTCAGCTCCAGCTCTTTTTACCTTTTATTTTTATTATGAGACAGGGTCTTCCTAAGTTGCAGCAGTTGACTTCAAATATATGATCCTCCTGGTTCAGCCTCCTGAGTAGCTGGGATTACAGGCATGGGCCACAGCACATGACCAGGATATGTTTTAAAATGGAAAAGGAAAGGTGAAGGGAAGGGTGCATAGTATGCAACCATTTATAAAAAAAAGAAGTAATAGGAACATACTCTATAGATACAAATATAGACAAACAAAAAGGTTAGCTGTAGTTAAACTACACAAGAAGAAAGAGAAAAAGAATAGGCTTGGGGAGGTAGGGATAGAAGCTACACTTCTCTGAATATATATTTTTTGTAGATTTCACTTTGGAATCATGTAAACATTTATTTATAAATAATTTTAAAATTCATAAGAGCCCAAAGTAGACTAATCTATTCATCAAATTTGTGGCAATAATCTACAAAGGGAAATTGTATTGAGTGAACTTGAAAATACAGTAATTTAACTATACATTCCTAGACATATATATCTTTAAAACAACATAATGGCTCAAAGCAATTCTTAAGCCAGGCATGGCTGCGTGCTGCTGTAGTCCCAGACACTCAAGAAGCTGAAGCAGGAGGATCAAAAGTTTGAGGTCAGCCTGTGCAACATAGTAAGATCCTGTCTCTTATAAGAAAAATAAGGAGACAGGATGTATAGCTTATTAGTAGATTGCATTCTTGAAATCCTAGTTTTAATCCCCATCACTGCAAAAAACAAACAAAACTTGAACTGTTGTCCACATTTATATTTTAGTAGTAATATTGAAGCTAATAGTATGATAAAGAAAATATACAGTTATCTTAATAATGTTGGAAACTCCCAGGTTCCCATTATAAGTTGAAAGAGATAAAACTACAAAATCAACAAGCTTAAGTAAAAACATATTTACCTTAGAAATATCAGATTAATTTGTGACATATTTTCTTTTAAAACTATGTCTATCAATATATCTGTAGCAATATCTATGTCTTTATGTGTATCTTTATGTGTATGGCTGTGTATGTATAACTATAGCTATAGATGTCCCTTGGTATCTACGGGGGATTGGTTTCAGGATACCCCTCAGGTCCAAGTCCATTATATAAATGGCATAGTAAGTTGCATATAACCCAAACACATTCTCTCATATACTATATATCATCTCTAGATTAATTATAATAATTTATACAATGTAAACGCTATGCATATGCTTGTTATACTGTGTTATTTCGGGAATAAGGACAAGAAAAGTTTCTGTATATGTTCAGTAAAAATGCAGCTTTTTTCAAATACTTTCTATCCATAATTGGTTGAATCTGTGGATGCAGAACCCATAGATAGAGAAAGTTATGAATCTGTCTACCTACCTATCTACATACATATATTTTTTCTGAACTTTGACCACCAAAATGGTCAAGAAGCTGATACACTTGATAGCAGTGTGAAGAAACTATGCCTCATTGGACAAATGATGATTCTGGTTTAAGAAATGTACAAGATTAGCTAGGAATATCTTATCATACTAGAAAGAAAAGAAGGTCCTCAAAATCACTGGAATCATGTCAACTTGAGACTCCCATTGGCTAACACTGGACAATTTAAGCATGAACAAAAGTCATAGCTAAAGAAGACTGATGAACATCAAATATATTTAAATATATAAGTTAATAATCATAGTAAAACAAAATTTCACTGGTGACCTTTAGAGGATGCTAGGGAATAACTTCACTATTTGAAATTAGTTAAGAGAAAAAAATCAAACACCTATTCTGCACTTTTTGTATGCACTTGGAGGGACCAAATATTGACAAGTAGGGGTTTCTCTTTATAGAGGCATTCTACCTAACACACTTAAAAGAATGCTAGACTTGGAGCATCTCAATTTTATAACTCCTTAATAAAGTAATGGCTCTTGGCAATAATCTTCACTGGCTACTAACATCACAGAAAGAGAAACATCAGGTGTCTCTCGATAGAAGTGCTAAACACAACTAGGAAGTATTCTAATCTGTATTGTTTAAGATTCTAGAATCAACTACCAGTTTGGGGAAAATAAATACACATGTTAGCCTGGTAGGAGCACAGTTACTAAAATCCAAGTTGTGGGGAGTTATGGAGAATAGTTTCTTCAATAGCAAAAACAAGACATATCATGAAAAAAAGAGATGAGGAACTTACAGACTAATAGGAACTTAGGGGCTGGGCACATAACTCAGTGGTAGAGCACTTGCCTCGCATATGTGAAGCCCTGGGTTCCATCCCTGTATCTCAAAATAGAAACAAAAAGAAAAATAGAAAACAAACAAAAAAATTCAAAGGCATCAATCAATCACACTATATGGGCCATTTTGGGATCTTGATTTGAACAGTTGGTAAAAATAAAATTTGAAACAACTGGAGAAATTTAAACACTAATTAGATATTCAATGATATTAAGGATTCATTTTTTTAATACATTAGGGTAATGAAGATAATTTGATTATGGATATTTTTACAAGGAATTGTGAAAGACCAGAATACTGCTACCCCAAAATAGGATTATAGGAGACCAGGATATACCAACCCTAAAATACAGCTCTTTGCCATAAGGATTATTTTGAGCTGGTTATTTTGAGAAAATTCAGGCAGAGGGGAAGTTCTGAAAATAGGGAAGTTACCCTTTTGTAAAGGAAATTTATGTCTGTAAAGGAAATCTCCCTTTGTGAACATATTTTCCTCTCTATAGCAGGAAGAGAAAAGTGACTGAAGACCCACATCAATGAGGAAGGCACTGAGTTAAATCCGCCTAACAAACAGTGTTAGTCAGCTTTTCATTGATGTAACCAAAATATCTGACATGAACAACTTAAAGGAGGAAAGATTTATTCTGATTTATGTTTTCAGAGGTTTCAGTCCATGCTCAGCTGGCTGCATTGCCCCCATGGTGGAAGGGTGCACCAGTAGAGGAAAGCTGCTCAGCTAAGAGCAGCCCAGAAGCAGAGATAGAGATAAAGAGACAGCTAGAAACAGCTGGAGAAAGACGGTAAGAGTGAGTAAAGGATCGAGGATATTACACAGTCTCCAAAGGCATGCCCCCAGTGTGCTATTTGCTCTAGTCATGCCCCACCTGCCTAGAGTTTGCACCACCTCCCAGTAGTCCATTCGTCTATCAATAAATTCAGTGGTGAGATCAGAGCCCTCATGATTAAATCACTTCTCAAATATTTCACCTTTGAACCATGATGCATTAGGGACCACACATTCAACACAGAACTCTTTGGGAGACACTTCATATCCAAACTATAACGTAAACCTTATTCCTACTTATTGTGCTTTTTCTAGGCATCTCTGCATAACAGGCCTTCTCCATACCCTTCTTTCTTGTTTTCAGTAGATGATGGTATTTAAAACAAAATTCAAAGCCACCTATTTGAGATTTGCCTATTTTCTGGGCTTATTCCATGTATACATGAAATATGCATATTAATAAACCTGTATGGTTTTTTTGTATTATTCAGTCTTTTTTACAAGGGTTAATCCCAACTGAGAAATAAGAGGGCTAGAAAGAAAATTACTTTTTCTCCTCTATATAGTACTTATATTTAGAAATATACTCAGAAATAAGAATAGATAAAAGGGTGTAATATCACTTGTCACAATCAAGGGGAACCTAAGAGGTCTTGATGTAGTAATCTGAACAAGATATTGTAACATAAAAATGACATCAAGTAAAAATGGAGAAAATAAGAACAAAGTATGGGTTTTATTAATGATATTAAAAATAATGCACCATATTAATATAGAATTTTAATAATAGGGGAAACTGGGCATGGGGTATATGGGAACATTCTGTACTAACATCTCAATTTTTCTGTAAATTTAACTCTAATACTGTTCTAAAATAAAATGTTATTTTTAAAATGATAGGATGTCAGGGATTGCTTTAAAATAATCCTGAGCAGGAAAAGTGGGGAAAATAAGTGGAACAAAATTGTTCGTGAATTGAAAGTTGTCAAAGCTGAGTGATGGGATTAAGGGATTATACTATTTTCTTTCCTTCTATATGCTAGACATTTTCCACAATAATAATCTTAAAAGGACAAATAGCAGATTTGAAAAACAGATCCAAATAGAAAGAACTAAAAAGTACAGTAAACACAATTAAGAATTCAAGGGAACTCTTCCTATTCCACTTTTTTACCTTTCCATTTCTTCTTCCCTTTCTTTTGAATCTTTTCCTTTCCTCTTTTTTTTTTCCTTACTCTATCTTTCCCTTACCTTTTATCTTTTTCCATTTCCTTCCAGAAATATTCAGTCCAAGATACATTAGGGTCTACAAAGATAGGTAGGCTTCTGAACTAGGGTTAACAGGAACTGTGATAGACCAAATCAGAGGCCCAACTCTGGGGGCTCCATAAATTCAGTTCCTACCACCTGCTCCAAAAAGCAAATGGAAAAAGAAATCATTAAAAGGAGGAAAGACCCTTTAAACAATATGGTTATATTGGAAAGGCAAGTGAGATCAAATGTCTCAGCCCTATCTTCAGGCGTATTGACATGAGTTTAGCTTGAATACAGAGGAAGAATTAGAGCAGGGGGCAAGAGGTATGCATTTTTTAGCATTCTTGGATAAACTCTGGTCTGTTTGATCATGATCTCAGTTCTGGGTCTGCAAGGTATCTTTGTTGAAGTCCTTATTGCTTATGGGAGCAATCTGTTTCCTATAAGATATTACTCTTGGGGCGATCCAAGATGGCAGACTAGAGGGTGACTGCATCTCCTGTAACTCCAGAACCCAGGATTCAAGAAGGGGAGGCATTGAGAGACTCGGACTAAAATAGAGCCACAGGGTGAGTCTCCCCCAGCGGGTGAAGCTCAGCCCAGGCGGCAGGCCCAGATAGGGGCGGCTTCTCAGAGCAGGGCAGGGCAGCTAGAATCTTCCCCAGGTAGCCCTGCTCCCTCTGGCAGTGGGCTCCTCCCACACGGCCAGCTTCTCGGAGCAGGCCCCCCAGTGAGAGCCTTTCTGCACAGAACCAGCTCCAAGTCCTGGAATCAGGGGCGAGCTCCAGCCCGCAGGCAGCTTCAGGGACCAGGACAGGGCTGCCAGGGACGTCACCAAGCAACCCTGCACCCTCCGGCGGCAGGCTCTTTTCACGGCCAGCTTCTCGGAGCAGACAGCTCAGTGAGAGCCTTTCCGCACAGAGCCAGCTCAAAGCCCTGGAACCAGTAGCAGGTTAGGGCAGCTTTCTTCAGAAGCACTGCATTATCAAGTTCCTCTAAGACTTCAGGCTACTGAAGGCTGGGAGGTGATACACTGGAAATCTACAGGGACACTATAAGCCAATAGAGGAAATCTGCAATATCTGAGTCCCACTGACATCTGACCAATATGAGAAAACAAGGGAAGAAAATGTCCCAAACAAACCTAGATACTATATCAATAAAACCCAATGACAGCACAGCAGAAGAAATGTCAGAAAGGGAGTTCAGAATGTACATAATTAAAACAATCAGGGAAGCAAACGAGGAGATGAAAGAGCAAATGCAGGCATTGAAGGAGGAGATGAAAGAGCAAACGCAGGCATTAAATGATTGCACCAATCAACAGTTAAAAGACCAAATACGGGAAGCAAGAGATCATTTCAATAAAGAGTTAGAGATATTGAAAAAAAACAAACAGAAATCCTTGAAATGAAGGAAACAATAAACCAAGTTAAAAACTCCATAGAAAGCATAACCAATAGGATAGAACACCTGGAAGAAAGAACCTCAGACATTGAAGACAAAATATTAAATCTTGAAAACAAAGTTGACTAAACAGAGAAGATGGTAAGAAATCATGAACAGAATCTACAAGAATTATGGATATCATGAAAAGGCCAAATTTAAGAATTATTGGGATTGAGGAAGGCTTAGAGAAACAAACCAAAGGAATGAACAATCTATTCAATGAAATAATATCAGAAAATTTCCCAAATCTGAAGAATGAAATGGAAAACCAAATACAAGAGGCTTATAGGACTCCAAATAACAAAATTACAACAGACCCACACCAAGGCACATTACAATGAAAATACCTAACATACTAAATAAAGACAGAATTTTAAAAGCCGCAAGAGAAAAGAATCAAATTACATTCAGGGGGACACCAATAAGAATATCAGCAGATTTTTCAAACCAGAGCCTAAAAGCTAGAAGGGCCTGGAACAACATTTACCAAGCCCTGAAAGAAAACGGATGCCAACCAAGAATTTTATACCCAGCAAAACTTGCTTTCAGATTTGACGACGAAATAAGATCCTTCCATGATAAACAAAAGCTAAAGGAATTTACAAAAAGAAAGCCGGCATTACATAACATTCTCAGCAAAATATTCCATGAGGAAGAGATGAAAAACAATGATGCAAATCAACAATGGGAGGAACTAGCCTAAAGGAATAGCCAAATAAAGGAGAAACCAAATCATGTCAAAAAACAAAAATGAGTCAAATGACTGGGAATATAAATCATATCACAATAATAACCCTGAATGTTAATAGCCTGAACTCATCAATCAAAAGACATAGACTGGCAGATTGGATTAAAAGAAAAATCCAACAATATGCTGCCTGCAAGAGACTCATCTCATAGAAAGAGATACCCATAGACTAAAGGGGAAAGGATGGGGAAAAACATACCACGCACATAGACACAGCAAAAAAGCTGGAGTATCCATCCTCATTTCAGATAATGTGGACTTCAAGCCAAAACTAGTCAGAAGGGATAAAGAAGGACATTACATGCTGCTTAAGGGAAGCATAAATCAGCAAGACATAACAATCATAAATATCTATGCCTCGAACATTGGCTCATCCATGTATGTCAAACAAATCCTTCTCAATTCCAGAAATCAAATAGACCACAACACAATAATACTAGGCGATTTTAACACACCTCTCTCACCACTGGATAGATCTTCCAAACAAAAATTGAATAAAGAAACCATAGATCTCAATAACACAATCAACAACATAGACTTAACGGACATATATAGAATATACCATCCAACAAAGAACGAATACACTTTCTTCTCAGCAGCACATGGATCCTTCTCTAAAATAGACCATATTTTATGCCACAAAGCTACTGTTAGCAAATACAAGTAGATAGAGATACTACCATGTACTCTATCAGATCATAATGGATTGAAATTAGAAATAAATGACAGAATAAAAAACAGAAACTTCTCCAATACCTGGAGATTAAATAATACACTATTATATGATGAATGGATAACAGAAGACATCAGGAGGGAAATAAAAAAATTCTTAGAAGTAAACGAGAACAAAGACACATCATATCAAAATCTCTGGGACACTATGAAAGCAGTACTTAGAGGAAGATTTATTTCATGGGGCGCATTCAAAAAAAGAAGTAGAAATCAACAAATAAATGACGTAAGCCCTAGAAAAAGAAGAGCAGACC
Organism: Sciurus carolinensis; assembly: GCF_902686445.1. Lineage (NCBI taxonomy): Eukaryota > Metazoa > Chordata > Mammalia > Rodentia > Sciuridae > Sciurus > Sciurus carolinensis. The sequence continues at coordinate 51,957,185 of NC_062232.1, forward strand.
AACACCAAAAGTAGTAGAAGACAGGAAATAGTTAAAATCAGAGCCGAAATCAACAAAATTGAAACAAAAGAAAAATCGGAAAAATTAACAAAATAAATAGTTGGTTCTTTGAAAAAATAAACAAAATTGATAAACCCTTAGCCACACTAACAAAGAGAAAGAGGGAGAAAACTCAAATTACTAAAATTCGGAATGAACAAGAAAATATCACAACAGACAGGAGTGAAATACAAAACATAATTAGAAACTATTTTGAAAATCTATACTCCAACAAAATAGAAAATTTCGAAGACATCAACAAGTTTCCAGAGACAGATGAATTACCTAAACTGAACGAGGAGGACATACACAACTTAAATAAATCAATTTCAAGCAATGAAATAGAAGAGGTCATCAAAAGCCTACCAACAAAGTAAAGCCCGGGACCAGATGGGTTCTCAGCCGAGTTCTACAAAACCTTTAAAGAAGAGCTCATTCCAATACTCCTCAAAGTATTCCATGAAATAGAAGAGGAGGGAACCCTCCCAAACTCATTCTATGAAGCCAATATTACCCTGATACCTAAACCAGACAGAGACACATCGAGGAAAGAAAATTTCAGACCAATATCCTTAATGAATATCGACGCAAAAATTCTCAACAAAATTTTAGCAACTCACATACAAAAATATATTAAAAAGATAGTGCACCACGATCAAGTGGGTTTTATCCCAGGGATGCAAGGTTGGTTCAACATCCAGAAATCAATAAATGTCATTCACCATATCAACAGACTTAAATTAAGAATCACATGAATATTTCAATAGATGCAGAAAAAGCATTCGATAAAATAGAGCATCCCTTCATGCTCAAAACACTAGAAAAAATTGGGGTAGTGGGAACATTCCTTAACATTGTAAAGGCCATCTACACTAAGCTCATGGCCATTATCATTCTAAATGGTGAAAACCTGAAAGCATTCCCCCGAAAAACTGGAACAAGGCAGGGATGCGCTCTTTCACCACTTCTATTCAACATCGTCCTTGAAACTCTAGCCAGAGCAATTAGACAAACCAAAGAAATTAAAGGGATACGAATTGGAAAAGAACTCAAACTATCCCTGTTCGCTGATGACATGATTATATATTTAGAGGAACCTGGAAATTCCACCAGAAAACTTTTAGAACTCATAAGTGAATTCAGTAAAGTAGCAGGCTACAAGATCAATGCTCATAAATCCAATGCATTTTTATACATAAGTGATGAATCTTCAGAAAGAGAAATTAGGAAAACTACCCCATTCACAATAGCATTGAAAAAAATAAAATACTTGGGAATCAATCTCACAAAAGAGGTGAAAGAGTTCTACAATGAGAACTACAGAACACTAAAGAAAGAAATTAAAGAACACCTTAGAAGATGGAAAGATCTCCCATGTTTTTGGATAGGCAGAATTAATATTGTCAAAATGGCCATACTACCTAAAGTGCTATACAGATTCAATGCAATTCCAATTAAAATCCCAGTGATGTACCCTACAGAAATAGAGCAAGCAATTATGAAATTCATCTGGAAGAATAAAAAACCTAGAATAGCTAAAGCATCCTCAGTAGAAAGAGTGAAACAGGGGGTATCGCAATACCAGATCTTCAACTCTATTACAAAGCAATAGTAACAAAAACGGCATCGTATTTGTACCAAAATTGACAGGTAGATCAATGGTACAGAATAGAGGACATGGACAGAAACCCAAATAAACAATTTTCTCATATTAGACAAAGGGGCCAAAAATATGCAATGGAGAAAAGATATCCTCTTCAACAAATGGTACTTGGAAAACTGGAAAACCATATGCAACAGAATGAAGTTAAACCCCTATCTCTCACCCTGCACAAAACTCAACTCAAAATGGGTCAGGGACCTAGGAATCAGACCAGAGACCCTGCATCTTATAGAAGAAAAAGTAGGTCCAAACCTTTAACTTGTTGGCTTAGGATCAGACTTCCTTAACAGGACTCCCATAGCACAAGAAATAAAAGCAAGAATCAATAACTGGGATAGATTCAAACTAAAAAGCTTTCTCTCCGCAAAGGAAACTATCAGTAATTTGAAGAGAGAGCCTACAGAGTGGGAGAATATCTTTCCCACTCATACTTCAGATAGAGCGCTAATTTCCAGAATCTATAAAGAACTCAAAAAACTCTACACCAAGAATACAAATAATCCAATCAACAAATGGGCTAAGGAAATGAACAGACACTTCACAGAAGATGTACAAGCAATCAATAGATATTTGAAAAAATGTTCAACATCTCTAGTAATAAGAGAAATGCAAATCAAAGCTACCCTAAGATTCCATCTCACCCCAATTAGAATGGCGATTATTAAGAACACAAGCAACAATAGGTGTTGGCGAGGATGTGGGGAAAAAGGTACACTCATACATTGATGGTGGGGTTGCAAATTAGTGCAGCCACTCTGGAAAGCAGTATGGAGATTCCTCAGAAAGCTTGGACTGGAACCACCATTTGACCCAGCTATCCCACTCCTTGGCCTATACCCAAAGGACTTAAAATCAGCATACTACAGAGATACAGCCACATCAATGTTCATTGCTGCTCAATTCACCATAGCCAGATTGTGGAACCAACCTATATGTCCTTCAATTGATGAATGGATAAAGAAACTGTGGCATATATATATATACAATGGAATATTACTCCACCATAAATAATAATAATATTATGGCATTTGCAGGCAAATGGATGAAATTGGAGAATATCATGCTAAGTGAGATAAGCCAATCTCAAAAAACTAAAGGACGAATGATCTCGCTGATAAGCCGATGAGGACATATAATGGGGGGTGGGAGGGGTTATCGTTAGGGTTAGGGTTAGGGTTAGGGTTAGGGAGGCGGGCAAGAATGGAAGAAGAAAGGACTGTATAGAGGGAAAAGAGGGGTGGTATTGGTGGGGGGAAGGGAAAAAATAACAGAATGAATCAAACAACATTACCCTATGTAAATGTATGATTACACAAATGGTATGCCTTTACACCATGTACAGAGAAACAACATGTATCCCATTTGTTTACAATAAAATAAAAATAAAGAAAAAAAAGATATTATTCTTGCTTAAGTTTGACAGCCTCAGTTCCTCTCATGGGATCCTTACTTCCACTTAGGAGGGTGATCTCACCATAGGGTGCTCTGTCTTCAAGGATCTGCTATTCCTGGAATCCAAGGTGACTACAGGTTTAGGGCAGTGACTGGAGACCTCTAGGCACTGTTTTAAGGGTATGGAATAGGAGCTGCTCAGCTCACGGCAGGGTATTTCTTGTGCCTAGCCCCTTTTACCCTTTTACTGTCTTGCTCTGTTTCCTGGCTGCCATGAACCGAGTTGCTTTCTTCCACCACATCCTTCTGTCATGATGTTCTGCCTCACCTCAGACCTGGAGAAAAGGAATCAGCTGACCTTGGATTTAGACCCCTGAAAATGAGCCCCCAAACTTTTCCTCCTTTAAGTTGTTCTTGTCAAGAGTTTATGTCACAGCAATGAAAAATTGACAAAACAAAGCTCAATTTATGCTGAAAAAGTAAACTGAAAAATATGATAAATGATGAGATATTTACATAGATCCAAAGTACCTCCTAACAAAATACTTATTGCTTACAAAGGAAAAGTATAATTTTACATTGGAAAATCCTGCCAGAAATTACCTTAATGAAGAGAGCAAAGTGAATATAATTAGTAATGGAACAATTGAAAAACCAAATGAAACCCGATGGGATGAAATAAGAATACATCATTTCTATAATATACATGGCAAAGATGAATAATGCACATATAATCATGAAGAAAAATAGAAGTATCCAAATTGCAGAGTCATTCTACACAATAGTTCTCCTATAATCTTCAAAATCATCAAGATAAATGAAGACCAAGACTGAGAAATGATTTCAGTCTAAAAGAATCTAGAGATATAATAATGCAGCACATGATCCTGAATTGGATCATTTTGCTCTAATGAACAATATTGGGAAACTGGATAAATTTAGTGTTTTTGGAGATTAGACAACAGTAATGTATCAATGATAATTTCCTACATTTGATGATTATATTATGGTTACGTAGAAGAATGTCCTAGTTTGTATGAAATGCACACTAAAATGTTCAGCACTCTTAAAGCATCTCATTGAAAATTTAGTTCCACATAGGTCAGAAAAATAAGATATATACTGTACTTTCAACAAATTTGAGATTAAAAATAAAAGTGAAAGAAAAAGAAAACTTAGTGGAGAGATTTGATACCTGATTAAGGAGTTGAGGAAAGAATCAGTATTCTGAAAGAGAAATTAGAAGAAACTATCCACAGAGCATCAGAGAAAGATCAAAAACAGAAACGAAGGTATGAGAAATTGTAGGGAAGAAAGGGAATGTCGATTCACCCTCTGAAATTTCTACATTTGAGCCTTATGAAATAAACACAATAAAAACACATTAACGGGAGAAAAATATATGCAAATATCTTACATATATATGTACACAGGAACCAAACAAGATAGAAGACTTAAAGAAGGCCAGATATTTGAAGCCAAAATAGCATTCAGAGCTACCAAAAGAATTGGAGGCTTGGGGTCTTGGGGAGAAAGGTGGAAAAGATAAGCCATGGGAGCGTGATGGAAAGATATACTTGAGAAACAAAAGTTGTCTTGCTATGGATATGAAGTCTCCCAGGTAACAGCCCTCAGAAAGATAGATGGTTGCTCATGACAAAGTCTCCTTTGACTATTAATAGGGGCTTATTACAATTGCATATCTTCTGAAAGAACTTCCCTTAGTCAGATAAAAAAATTCCAGAGGAAGTTCCGGCCCATTCTTCAGGAGAAGCAGAGAGTCAGGATGGGATAGGAGGTCAGAGAGACCTGGGTTCTGAGACTGTTTCTTTATTTCAAAGTACCAAACTTTGGGGTATTCTCTCCTGAGCCCAACAACATAGAGAACTCAGTGACAAAATCTAGTTATCATCAATCAGCTGAACGTTCTTTTCTCAATTCAGATACAAATCACAAATAGGCCAAGTGCAGTACCCTTAGTGTTAGCAGCTCCAAGCTTTAACAGTTAGCAGCTCTCCCTGTTGCTGTTCTAGAAGCTGGAGCTAACATCTCCTCTTGGAGCCAGAGCCAGCAGTCTTTCCAAACAGCCTCTGGCATCTTCTTATAGTTCTATGACTTCTAGCCATTCTCAAGATTAACAGCCCTTGCTGTTATCAGCTTAGACTGCTAGCAACTCTCAGTGCCAGACACCCTCAGCATTACTAACTCATAGTGCATCCAGGTCAGCCTGCTTGCTCTACTTGAGATAAAAATTAAGACTAGGGCTGGGTGCAGTGGTGCACACCTGTAATCCCAGTGGCTTGGGAGGCTCAGGCAGGAGGATCTCGAGTTCAAAACCAGCCTCAGCAACTTATTGAGACCCTAAGCAATTTAGTGAGACCCTGTCTAAATAAAATACAGAAAAGGAGGTGCTGGGAGCATGGCTCTGTGGTTAACCAACCCTGGGTTCAATTGCAAGTAAAAAAAAGGAAAAAAGAGAAATTATGAAAAGGGAAAACAAAACTGTCTGAAAGAGATTTTATTAGGACTTCTGCTGCAGCATAAGGGGAAGCAGCACATAAACTGATCTGATAATGTAATGGGAAATCTGCTTATATAGGAAAAAAGGTAGGCTCATATATGCTCAGTGTTGTGCCAGCTAACTACAAACTTTCTACTTAGTCATGGATAGGGAAGCAGCTCCGTTTGGACCAGAGCAAGAATATCTCAAGCGGTTGCAGAGGAGTGGAGTTATCCAGAGAGGCCGAAGGACAGACTCAGCTGAGATGGACCTGCAACTGAAGTAGACAAAGCAAAAGTCTTCCAGAGAAATTGGGGGGTGTCTGTGGTAGTTATGTCCAGCTGGAAGGTGTTTGGGTAGGCCACAACTGTCAAAGATGGAACAAAGAGGGGTGGGATCAGGGTCAGTGAAAGAGCACATGCTTAGCATATGGGAGGCCCTGCATTCAACCCCTAGTACAAAAAATGAAGGAGAAAGAAGAAAGAAAAAAGGAAGCAAAAAACAGGGTAAGGAAAGGAAAACAAAAAGTACCTCTTGGAAAGTGTTCAGTCCTTATTTTTCTGTCTCATTGACTATGATTAATTTGAGACCAAATGAAGAAAACATGAAGATTGGGACAGAAAATAGTTACTAATTGAAATCTTCAGAACTGATGAATACACAGATCAACAGATTCAATATGCCCAACTGAATGTTGAGAATGCATATATACCATCAAAAAATATCATTACACATGGGTGTGATGATGTGTGCCTGTAACTCTGGTGACATGAGAGGCTGAGGCAGGAGGATTGCAAGTCTGAGGCCAATCTCTGCAACTTTGTGAGACCCTGTCTTAAAATGAAAAATGAAAAGGACTGGAGATGTAGCTGGTTCAATTCCCAGTACTGGAGAAAGAGAACAAGAAAAAGAAAAGAAAAGTAGGAAGGAAGGAAGGAAGGAAAGAAAGAAAGAACAATTACAGCAATGAAAAGATAAGCCTATACTTATTTCCAAGTATAAGTCTATACTTGGAGAAAATACACACAAAACATCATCTCACTGGGTGTGGTGGTACATATGTGTAGCCCCAGTGACTTGCAGGCTGAGGCAGGAGGATTTCAAGTTCAAGGCTAGCTTGGGCAACTTACACTGTCTCAAAATTTTAAAACAGGACTGAGGGTGTAGCTAGGTGGTAGAGTACTTTCCTAGCATTGTGAGGCCTTGGGTTCAGTTTCCAGTACTGAAAAAGCAGAGGGGGTGTGGTTCCAGAAAGGTTGTAAAATACAAAATCAATATACAAAAAATAAGATTTATTTCTAAATGTGTGTAATGGCAATCAAAAACTGAAATTAAGAAACTTCATTAAAAGACTGGACACCACAATTAGATAGTGTAGAATATGATTTAATTTCCTTATGGGCAATTTATACATATTGTTTGGTGAAATTTCCATTAAAATCCTTTATCCTTTTTTATTGAGTTATTTGCCTTTTTATTGTAGAATTCTGAACTTTTATGTATATAAAAGATAAATAATTATTACCATATTTACTTTGTAAATATTTTTTCCCATTCCATAGGTATACTTTTGGTGTCATAGCTAACCCACAGTTATGAAGATTTGCTCCTATATTTTCCTCTGAGAATTTATGGTTTTAGGACTTACTTTTAGGCCTAAAATCCATTTTGCATTAATTTTTGTGTATGGCTCTGATATATAACCAAGTTCAACTTTGTACCTAGATATTGCAGTCATCCCAGCATTAATTGTTGAAAATATTATTGTTCTTCCCATGAGTGCGTAGCACTCTTATGTCAATTAAAAATAAAAATTACTTCACCATTATTACTCTTGATCTAATTTTACTACCACCTCTACCACTGAAAAAAATTTCTTTGCAATTTGGAGTAAATCACTTATCTCTTCTGAGTCTCATTTTCTTATGAAATAGAGATAATAATTAAACTTACCCATAGAATTTTTGTGAAACTCAGATGCAATAATGTATGTGAAATTAGTTTGTGAAATAGTAGAGGGCTGGGGATGTAAATCTCTTATCTAGCACGTGCAAGGTGTTGGATTCTATCCACAGTACTGCAAAAACAAAAAAAACAGCCTATGTAGATGTTAGTTATTATCTTTAACATGCTATATGACTTTAATCAAGTCATTTAATTTATGTTGAATTTTCTTTTTAACCTTGAGATGTTATCCATTAGTGGGAAGGTATAAGATGGGTTTTCTGGCACAAGTGCAGGGGTTAACCTTAGACAGTACTCATAATTATGAAGAGTGAAGGCTGAGAATGTAATTGAAGATGTTAGCAGGTGGATAGAAGTCTATAGAAGGTCTCTTTTGATTGCCTTTATTACTTCAGTGAAGTAAGATTTAGTAAAGTTGCCATCTCAAATTTAGAACTGATGAGGAGATGTTGAAGTTTTTGAGGAGAAAGAAGGTATGATAAATTATTTTAAGTAAAGTGGACAGGTGTATAGATTTAAGAAATGTGTGTGATCACACAAAGAGTAAAGGGCCTATAAAGCTTTGTAGTCATTTTGAGACCAGGCAACATAGTTGTGTGTTTTACTCTGATCATATTTGGTCAACTGTGCAGGCACCAAATACATAGAGTTCTGGGTTTAGCTGGGATTGAATTTCTATCAAATGAGTATGATAAAATCAAAGAGGTGGAAGAGAATTGACAGGGCTGAAAAGGAATAATTTTAGAGATTGCAAATAGAGTTAAGCTGAGTAATGAGGGAAAATAGGACATCAGGGGAATGAGGGACAGTGAAAGTTTAGTAGCTCAATGGATTGAGGTTCCCAATAGGATCAAAGTACAGAAGGACCAAGGTGGTCTTATTTCTTTACATAAGTTTTAATTACTTACATTTAGCGTAGTCTCACATACACTAAAGCAGTGTGTTTTTCTGAGAATTCACACATCAACAGAGGCAGGATAAATCCCCAGCACCGCAAAAAAAAAAAAAAAAAAAAAAAAAAAAAAAAAAAAAAAAAACAGAGGCAGGAAATTATTAGAAGGGCTGGACTGAAAACTTTATTTATTTATTTAATTATTTATTTATCACAGTGGGGTAATCAGATCCATGGCCTTAGGTAACCATTCTGCTACTGAGCTATAACCCCTAATTCATATATATATTTATTTTATTTTTTGGTACTGAGAATTCAACCCAGGGGTACTTTACCTTCCTTCTGCCAGGCCTCATCACCCAAAAGGTTCCACCACCTCCCAGTAGTACGCCATTGAGGGGCCATTCCAGACCTAAATTCTAGCAAACTATAAGAAAGGAGATCCAAGTCTCAAAAATATTTACAAATAATGAGGGGAAATGCTAATCACCCTGGTTTGATTAGTGTGAACCACATTCATGTGGAAATATTCCACTGTATCCCTTTAATATGTAAAATTATTACATTAATCAGAAGATAAAAAAAGAAAATACAAAATTTTTCCCTTGACTCATCTATTGCCACCATTATTTCTCAGACAACTAGCAACTTTTGTTTAGATAAGGCATTGAACACATTGCATGTCCTGCCTCACGTTCTCTAAGTTGCTCTTCTACAAGCAGGTTGAACCTGATGGTACATGTCATCTGTGCTGGCTCTCACTTTCTGTCATAGAGCTTTCTTGCCCATGGGAACCCATTTTGCCATTCTGAAGCATTCCTAAGTCTGAAGGTGCGAGGGAGTCAACACTCCATGGAGCGACCCATCACCAATGAGATATGAGAACTGTAGAAAGGTCGTCCTTTCTTTTGTCTCTCCAGGGGACAATTCAGAATTGTATTCTACATGGTTCATCAGTATTATTGACCCCAAGTGGACCATCTGGAAAACATGTTCTTCTAATGACCTCTTTTTCTGCTTTATTATTTCCAGTTCCCTACTTCTGTGTAGGATCACTTCCCAACATCAACATTTACATGAAAGGCATTGTCTCAGGCTCTAATTTCTGGAGAAAATTCAGGAACACACAGACTACTACTGCAATAAGATGTATTTAACATTATTTTTAGCACTTTGCTATTTTATCATATAAGCCTCCACAAATTCATTTGAATATAGTATTAATACTCCCAGTTATTTTTATATATTTACTTATTTGTAGTGCTGCGGATCAAAACTAGAGCCTTGTGAATGCTAGGCAAGCACTCCACCACTGAGCTACACTCCAAACCCATATATCTCCGCTTTTAGTGACTATATTGCTATTGATATTTAAAAGACTATATGTTATGATACTTTTCAAAAAATTTACACAGAGCATGCAGAGACAAAACCTTAGCACATGGGCTTTTGTCCTCACCTTCATTTTCTCTTGGTAGCAAGATGTTTGTTGCATTGTTATACCTCCAGATATCATGTCTGTAGTCAAGACAAGAAAACTGAGAGAAGGGTCAACTATGCAAGCTGTCTGTCTCATCTATTCAATAAAGTGACAACTTTCCAGAAGACTCCCTGCATAACTTCTGTTTTGTTCTCATTAGCCAGAAATCAAATCATATTGTAATCCTTGTTGGAAAAAGAGGCTGGGAAATTGGAGCACATGATTACTATAACTGACTTGAATTAATCATGATTCATTGTCTGGACCTAGACATGTTGCCTTACTGAACAAAAGTGGAGTTCTATTAAGAAGAACAAGGAGAAAAACGGATATTGGTTAGGAAAATAAATTATTTTCTTTTTTTTTAAGTTGTAGATGGACACAATACACATATTTATTTATTTTTATGTGGTGCTGAGCATCAGACCCAGTGCCTCACACATGCTAGGCAAGTACTCTCCACCACTGAGCCACAAACCCAGCCCAGAAAATAAATTCTTCTATGTTCATTAATCTTTATATAGTGTTTTCATAAGCTGATTTTTCCATTTACTATATCATATTTAGTGTCAATACACCAATATGTATCTTATCCTTTCAAAATAATTCATGCTAGGAATGTACTATCATCCAAAACTTACTTTGAAAGATATAAAAAACAAACTAAGGGATGATGGATCAATTTTTTGGTGGATTGATAAATGATCCAGATGTGAGAAAGCAGAAATAGACAATTGTGAATTTTGGAATCTAGGTGCTGTATACATGGGTTTTCACTATACTATCCTGTCATATTTTACCCCCCCTTATTTTTTCAACTTTCCATTTATTTGAATATTTTTATTGTAAAATGTTGAGAGAAATTATTAATGAAATAAAATAACCATTCATAGAAATGTATAAGGATAAAATAAATTGGAAAATGATCCCTTTTGAACAAAATTACAATTAGGATGCATGTAAAGTTTGTGAATATATATTTTGTGGATTATAAAACAGCAAACGTTGACTGTCTCCTGCTCTTAAGAAGGACTGCATTCTCCACTGAAAGTATATTCCTTGCTTTACCACAAAAGGTTTCTCTTTCTTGAGATAGTCCGCACTCTCCCTTGAACGTGTATTCAGCTTTCCCCAGTAAATCTTAAAAAAAAAAAAAGCAAACGTCAACTACTCCACTGAGGATGTTCACGATTTGAAAGAGTAATTAAAATGAATATACAGGGGCCAGGGTGTGTGGCTCAGTGGTAGAGAGCTCGCCTAGCATGTGTGAAGCCCTGAGTTCAATCCTCAGCACCACATAAAAAATTAAAAAATAAATAAAAATAAAGTTATTGTGTCCACCTACAACTAAAACAAAACATTTTTTTTAAAAACTGAATATACAATTATAAATGTTCCTGGATGTATTTGTAATTGACAAAAATATTGTGGTGATTCCTATCGTTTGTTCATGTTATTCACATCCTTTTATATTTAGAGGTATTTTGGAGTTGTGAAGAATGCCTATAAAAAACATACAGGGCACTTGACTTTATCTAATACCTGTCTCCTACCAGTTGGTTGAGCAGGTGTTGGGGTAGGCCCATAATGATTGCAGTTAGGCTCCCTCACCAAGGCTTCTGTTGGGCTGTTATGTTTTTAGTGTGTAACTAGGGCTGGGTTAGTCAAGGCAAAAAAACACTGATTCAGTTTATGTGCTCCAGGTCATAAACATTTGCTGGTGAGCATGCACCCACTGATGTAAGCTGTTGGCAGTGTGCCTTCTTTGTTTGGCCTACATATAAAAAGAGCTTATGGTAAAGACTCAGGGGGTAATAGGGGGCTAAAATGGAACTGGCTGGGGGTTGAAGCTGAAGCTGAAGCTGGAGGCTGTTGACACCTCTGAATATAACATATCTACTATCCTAACTATGTCTTGAATTATCTTCCACCTGCAGAAATCCCAAATCTGTATCCTGAGTCTGAGCCCCTGCTTGATAGCAGGGAACAGTTATGCATGGCCTGAAATGGTACCCAGGTTACCCAAATAGTGACTACACCCACAATTGCCTTATACTCAGACTTCCTCCTAGCCTGGTGGCAAGGTGATCTTGAGTTTAAAATACTGAGAAAGCCCAGTGATTGGGGTATATGATTAGAGGGGTTAGGGAAATAACTTAGTTTGGAGGTTGATGTGGAAATAAAAACTATAAACCTCAGGGAGGTGGAAAAGGCTTAGAGAATGGGGTCAGGAGTAGGTTTGCCCAAGGCAGGAATGGAGAAGGTAAAGAAATGCAGACAAATGGAGAGGTTAGGAGGGGATTGTCACTAATTCTCTGAGATTGAAGAGAAGAAAAACTATGTTTATACCAGGAAAGGTACAGTGTTTATAGAGAGAAGTGCTATGCTTTGGGAAAGAAAAGAGCAAAGAAAAAGGAATAGCAAAAGAGGGAAACAGTTTATAGGCCTGGTGGGCTGCTTGTGTACTGGAGATAGGTTAAGCTAGTGTTAGAGGGTGAGGGGACCCAGTGAAGCCAATGGTCTTAAAGAGCATAGATAAGGCTGACCCCAAGAACAGTAAGAAACCAAATACATTGTCTAGTACTTCCAGAAAAGTGTTAATAGTTGCTATAGTAGGCTTTTTGTCTTATTTTGACTTTAATGGGAATGCCAAGTATACCATGTTGGTTTGGAGACCAGCATTTATTGTCACATTATGTGAGCAGCCTTCTAGTCCTACTTTATTAATGTGTTTACTTTCAGGAAAGAAAGTTGATCAAGATGATGGGTTTTGCCAGGAAGGGTCAAGCATACTTGCAATCTCAGCTACTTGAGAGGCTAAGGTAGGAGGATTACAAGTTTGAGGGCAGCCTAAGCAAATGAGCAAGACACTGTAATAAAGAAATATTATTTTAAAAGAACTGGGCATGCATTTTAGTGGTAGAACACTTACCTAGCATGTATAAGGCCCTGAGCTGAATCCCCAGAACTGAAAAAAAGATGTTTTTTCTTTTATGTATTAAAATGATCACTTTTCATCACTGCATTCCCTGCTTTTGAACCAACTTTATATTTCTGTGAAATATAACTCTTTCTGGTCATGGGGTATTACTATTTTCTTATTCTGCCAGATTTTATTTGCTAATGGTTTAAGATGTTTAAACCTATATTAATAAGTAAGACTAACATATAGTACTTTATTACTATCTTTGTCAGGTTTGATAATGTGTTTACACTATATCACTCAAATAGATTTGTACGCTTGGTTTTATCTGGGAATATTTATATAGTATTGGAATTATCTGTTTCTTGACAACCTGAATGAATAGCCTATGAAACCATCTGGGTAACTTTAGTAACTTTAAAAAAGTATCCCATATGGTAAATATCTCAAACTGCATGAAAGGTTACATGAAGAATAAGCCTCTCGATCATACAAAAGACCAATTTTCCTGTGAAAGTCAATCTATTCCTTATTGCCAGACCCTCGGTTTCGTTTTTTATTTGTTCTTTTTAGTTATATATGACAGTAGAATGTACTTTTACATATTAGACATATATGGAGTACAACTTCCTGTTCTTCTGGTTTTAAGTGTGTTGGATACATACTGAGGAGTGGGATAACTGCAGACGCTTGGTTTCTCATACAACCAGATACCACTTTCTTGGATAGCCTTCTGGAATAGTTCATGAATACTCAGGTATATGGAAATATAAATATATATGTATTCATAATTATAAATATATATGTGTATATATTTATATTCCATTTCCCTTACTTTTTATCCAGACGGTAGTATACTATACAAACTGTTTTGCATCTTTCTTCTCATATACTTAAAATTATTTCTTCCAAAACTTTGCTCTAATGAAATTATGTACTTCCTTTGAGTAAATTTTGACTATTCATTTAGGAAACTATTTCCAGTTATTTTTATAGAGTTGAACATTTACATTGTCTTGAAACACAGAACAAGCAACAAAATTTTCCATACCTATTGGCTTGATTATTAATCCTGCTTCACAAAGTTTCCAAGCAATCTTGGGCAAGTCATGACGGTCTTTCTGTACTGTGGTTGTCCATGATATGACAGAAAGTAATGAGAGTAAGTATATTAAAGAATACTGAGCCAAGAGAGGTGGTACATACCTCTAATTCAAGCTACTTAGGAAGCTGAGGCAAAAGGATCACAAGTATGTGGCTAGCCTTGTCAAGTTAGGGAGACCTTAAGGGGGAAAATACTTAGCTTGAAAATTATGCAATATATATTTGCAACTAAAAACATACAGTAACTCCTATTTTAGGAGTTTTTCACTCTTCTGCCCCCTTCTTTCATAAACTTCCTTCCTGCTTTTTTTCAATGCATGACAACCAACCAAGTACCCTATCAGTTAAATAAGGAGAATGAGCATTGCTTATCTGGAATCAGGTAACCTAAACAATGGCTTCACAATTGATTTATTTTTTATTGCCTTTTCTCCTCTTAACAGCATTAAGGCCATTTTGAAAGAGTGGTTAAGAATCCAAAAGATAAGGTTGGCATAGAAGTTGGGGGCTTGTGGTTAGGGAAGGATAACTAATTTTGGAGGTTGGTAAGGAAATAGAAAGGGTTATCAACAGCTTCAAGAGAAGTGGGAAAGGACATGGGAATAGGATAATACATGTCGGAAATGGGGAGGGAGTGGGGGAAGGGGGAATGGGGTAGAAGGAAATCCCTGGAGTTGAGGCAGTTGTCCATGATAATTGTAATTTAAAAACTTTTCATATCTACTAGCCTAAGTTTTAACATCACTTCCGCCAGTATATGTGCAACTGGAAATGTGCTTGGTCTAAAAGAGCATTACTGTAATAATATCTAAAACAAAATGATACCCCCCCCAAAAAATTCATTATTTTGGGAGATTTTTCCCTCCACATTTTATATTTTTCCTCCTAAAATTCACTACTAGAGTGCCTTCCTGGATTGCCCAGCAAAAAAATATAAAGCACTTTCATACCACACGTCCTACTCTCTTGGTCAAATGCTTAAACTGGTAAAGTATACACACCTCTTAAGGACATCCTTCAAACCTAACTGCGTCAACAATGGCTATATTGTGCGATCATTTTAGCCACAGGCCAAGGTGGACCAGGGCAAACATGAGTCAGAAACACCTACACAGCCCAAGGATGAGGTAGGGGAAAGAGTTGTGATGTGCAGGTTTTTATTTTATTTTTTAAATAGAATCGTACAGTAGTTACCTTCTTTTAGACCGTGAACATGTTCAGTACTTGCCCCAAACAGTGGTATTTAAAAGTCTGGTTAATGAAGCCCCCTCCCCAGGGAGTGAGGGAGAAAAGTAATTTTGGAGGGTGGGCACAGTCAGTAGAGGTTTGGAAAGTCAAGGCAGTAGGAGGCGGCTTGGTAGCAGGATGAGAAGCGCTGGGAATCAGCGGGACAGGAGCGACAGTGGAGGGAGCAGTCTGGGAAGGGATGATCTCCGCATTTGGGAGCAAGGAAACTTGAAGTTGTTAGGCAGCCAGGGTGGGGGTTGGGGAAGGGAACAAGCCTTTCCTACGAAACGTCCTGCTCGGTGGACTGGCACACGGAGCCAACTCCCGAGAAGAGGAAATAAATGGGTGTGTGGAAGCCGGTGGGGTAGGAGAGTGAGCCCTGGTCCAGAGACTGACAGAGCTCTGAGAATCTGCGAATCGGGCTGGAGTGTTAAAGGGGTTGAGTATCTAGTGGGACCATGCCCCGTAGAAGCGAGGGGACAGTGGAGTTCTTCCTTACGCCCCCAGGACGAGAGAGAGCAAAGGGCCCGGAACGCTGATCTGGGCCTCCAGCCGTTGCCAGGCGCCTTTCTGTGACGCCGCCTCCACGCTACGACGCGCTGACGGACCGCGGCCTCCACGTCTCAGGTTCCGCAAAGGCCTGTGGGAGCGACCCGGCAGAAGGAGGGCCAACATGGCGGAAGCCGCGGAGTCTCCAGGAGACCCGGGAACAGCATCGCCCAGGCCCCTGGTGAGCTCGGGAATTGCGACAAAAAAGGGACCTTGGGTGAGGCCGTGCTCCCTAAGAAGTCAGGGGACGGGCTACAGGCCTGAGAGAGCCGGAGCCCCTTCTCCCGGCAGGCGTTTGCTGTACCAAATGGTAGAACCAGCCCCGACTCTGCACCTGTTTCTTGGGCTAACGCTTCCCCCCCTGCCCTCCTCGTTCCTTCCACGCCTTCTTGTCAAACTCCCTTCCTGTTTCCTTTCTCATACTCTCAGGGTTCGTCTTCTGTCTCCTACATTGTGCTAAATGCCGAGCTTTAGTTGATTTCTTAAATATCTCTTCTTCCACTGTCCCCTGATTTTATCAAGACCTGTCACAAGCCCTTGTTGGAGTAGCAGCATTCTAGAATAGAAATGAGAGATTACTTTTCATGGGACGTGAACATTTTATTGTTTATAACTTGAGTCTTAATTTGTTCAGTGACCCTAGTAGGCTAAATTTAATCCCAGCTCCTTGCCATTCTCTTCAGGGTACTCTTTCAGCTCTGTCTATAGGGGATAGACTTCTATGCCAAGTACAAGCCCTAAGCTGCTACTATTTAAGAACAACCTTGCAGTTAAACTTACCTGGGCTCGTATTCAACCACTCTGCTTCTTGTGTGAATTTGGGCAAGCCCTTTCAGGGAGGATGTTTCTGTGGAGATGAAAATTTCTGCCTCAAAGAATTGTTAGGAAGCTCAAATGACATAGTTTATTTAAAGTGTCGATACAATCAGTGCCATGAACTGAGGAGTATAATTATGCCAACCTTCTTCCTTGATGTCTCTTCTCCCAATGTTGAGTTTATTCAGTATTTGCTCAATAAATGGCATCTCCATTTCTGTCTTAAATTGGCAAATTAATATAGTGAATAACTGAACTGGGAGTCAAGTGAATTTGATTCTAGTCCTGGCTCTGTTGCTTACTCGCTCTATTTGTTCATCTCTTCCTTCGATCAGCAAATATTTATTGAGCATCAATTATGTTCCAGGCACTCTTTTAGGCATTGGGGACATAATGAAAGTAAGTTGGGCCTGGGTTTATAGCTTAGTGGTAGTGCACTTGCCTAGCATTTGCAAGACCCTGGATTCAATCCCCAACAGTAGACACACACACACACACATTGAGTTGGGGCAAGTTCTGATGGAGCAGTTGTGACCTTGAGTAAAATCTCTCTGAACCTGTTTCCTCAAATGTAAATTAGTGATAGACATTCATCACAGGATTAATGAGAGGACTAAATGAGCTAATATAGTACTTACATGAAGTAGTTACAGGTGTTTAGCTGTTTTCAGTTCCTTTCTTCCAGACTGCCCCACAGCTTTTCTGTGAAACTATCCCCAATTAATGTCAGTGGTTCTCATCACTCTACTCAGTATCCCAATCTTCATCTAGTCAACAAATGTTTATTGAACGCCTACAATACTTAATGCACTGTGCTTGTTTCTTCAGGGAATACAAAGGGCATGCCACTATGGTGCTTACAGTCTGATTTCTAGGGGTGATACAAATATACAATGCTAAGATAAGGGAGTATGTAAGAGTAAGTGACACATTAAAGTTTTAATGAATTTTAAGAGAAGATACAATTATGTCCATTAGGGGTCACCAAGCAAGCTACATGATAGCAGTTATATTGCAGAGGACTTCAGAGGATGGATAGGATTTGAAATTCCAGCTAAGCTTAGGAATTATCAGTGATTGAGTACCTAGGTGTCAGACATTGTGCTAAACATCTGCATGTTTTCTAAATTTCACAGTAACCATTTTAATTAGGTGGCTTTTAACTTCATTTTATTTATGGATGAGGAAATGAAACAGAAAGGTTTGATTTCTTTAGGATCTACATCCTGTTAGTGGCCAGGCCTGAAATTTGAACCTAGGTCTGACTCTGAAACCCAGACTATTTCCAGTTATGCTACACAGCCTCTTCTGGACAAAGGCATAGAGGTAGGTGATAAGGTACTTTTTTTGGGAGGAGCGTTAACTAGGGATTGAACTCAGGGGTGCTTTACTATGGAGCTACATTCTTAGGTCTTTTTACTTTTTATTTTGAGACGGGGTCTCACTAAGTTGCTGAGGCTAGCCTCAAACATGTCATCCTCCTGTCTCAGCCTCTTGAGTTGCTGGGATATACAGGTGTGCACCATTGTGCTATGACTGATGTACGTATAGAACAACTTTTAACTTTTGATGAAGTGCAAGGAATTATAAGTAGACAAGACTTAGAAGATAAGCCTGTTCAATCAGGGAGGCAACATAGAATGGTGATTAGGAATGTGTTCTCTGAAGTCAAATTGCCTAAATCACTGTCACTTGGGGAAATGACCAAAACCCTCCATGCCCATTCCCCCATCTGTAAAATGGAGCTATGGCAGTACTTAGTTAGTTGAATTGTTAGGTGGATTAAATAAGTTAGCAAAGTACCTGGTGGCACATAGTGATCATGCAATAAGTGTCGTTTCTATTTTTTTGTTGTTGTTGTTGCTGGGGATTGTACCCAGAGCTTCCTACATTTCCTGTCTGCTAAGCAAGCACTCTTAAAATTGAGCTACACCTCAAACCCTCCTCTTCTTCTTGACTAAGCTGGCAGGTTTATTAGGCTACAAAGAGACAATAGAAATTTTTGAGGAGGGAAGAGTTTGAAATAATGAATTTGACAACATAAAAGGAAATGAGCTATAATGGGAGATGTGTGCAATCTACCAGTGAAGATGTTCCAGAAAGCTCCGGGAGGGAATGATGGGGATGTAGGCTTCAACAGTGTGGGGAAGTTGAGGATTTGAAAGACAAGGCAGAATCCATGAGGGTCTGTAGCGCACTTGAAGGAAGGTGTCTAAGATCAGTGTTTTCCACACTTTAACATGCATGTCAGCCACGTGGGAAATCTTGTTAAATTGTAAGTTCTGATTTAGTACACCCAGGGTGGGGCCAGAGGTTCTGCATTTGTAACAAGTTTCCTGCTGCTGCTGCTGCTTCTACTACTGCTCTCAGTGCCACATTTTGAAAACCAAGGCTATAGACATCTGAGAGAATAGTGATGACCTGAACAAAAATAAATTACCTAGGAAGGTTAGCTGAATGAGGGCCTTAAACATTGATTATTCAAAGCTGGGCATGACAAAGCCAGGCATGGTGGCACATGCCTATAATCCCAGCACTGCCTGTAATCCCAGACTGAGGCAAGAGAATCACTTGAGCCTGTGAGTTGTAGACCAACCTGAGTAACATGGTAAGACTCCATCTCAAAAAAAAGTGATTCCTTCGCTTTTGGACATGTTAAGTTTACTAAAGGCAGGCCATTTACTCGATAATCAATAGGCAGTTGGATTTTCAAACCTGGACTTAAGGACTCAGAAGAGGTCAGGACCTGGGTTCCATCCATAGCATAAGAAAGAAAAAAAAATGAAGACGAGGAGGTCAGGGCTATAACTGTTGATGTACGAGTTATCTGCAGATTGAAAAGACAAAATATTGGGTAATGGCCACCCATAATTAGTGGGCACGAGGAGGAAAGTATAATAATGGCTACAACCTGGGTCTTTGAGGAAGCTGACCCAGGTGACAGGGCTGGCTGGAGACTGTGCCATTGAGCTAAATCCTGTTTCTTGCTTCCCCCTTGTGGATTCCTTTCTTCCTCACTCGCTCAAGCCCAGCGGTAAAATGCGCATGTGTGTTCTGTGCTCAGTGTGTGTATGGATGCAGGTACCTGCTTGCACATGGGAAAGCCAAGTGTCATGAAGTTCAGTGTTTCTTTCCTATTGAGGGCTAGTTCAGAGGTCCATTAGCTGAGGGCCTGGTAGTCTTGTCTTATTTATGGAACTGCTATATATCCTGGCTCAGCCCACAGAACAATTTTCACTAATTTTCTTGAGAGGAGATACTTAGGAGAGGTTGGGATGGGGGCTAGGGTGGAGATCATGTGACACTTTAGTGACAGAACTATTTGGAGATAAGACAAACTATACAGGTTAACACTGTTCTTACTTTAGACATCAGCCACAAGTTTGGGGGTTCCCAGGAGCATCTTCACGTCTCACTAACTGGATACAAATTCAGGGGTTTCCATGCTTCCCTCAGGTTCCATAATTCGCTAGAATGTCTCACAGAAATGAGGACAGTACTACACTTCATAGTTTTACAATAGCAAAATGACATAAATCCAAACGAGCAAAAGGAAGAGATGCATAAGATGAAGTTTGGAATCTTCCCAAACACAAAGATTCCTTGTCTTCTCCCTGTGGAGTCAGAATATATTATCCCCTGGCACATGACCATTTGTAGAGTACTGCCAAACAGGAAAGCTTACCCATATATCTTGAGGATTTATTGCAGTTTCATTATGTAGGCATGATTTATTGGATCATTGGCCACATGAATGAATTCAGTGTCTTGCACCTCTCCTCTCCTCTCAAAGCTTGAGCTTAGATCTTGTGGCCTAAAGCCTCAATCCTCTAATCATATATTTGGTCTTTGTGATGTAGTTGCCCCCATCCTGAGTCGTCATCTTAGCATAAACTAATAGGTCTGCCATTACTCACCTGTTGGCATAAAGTATCAGAGCCCACCATGAGTAACAAAAATATTCCTATCATTTAGGAAATTCTGTGAGTTTTGGTGCTGCTTCCCAGAAATAGGACAGACCAGCCACATTCTTTATTTGACAAAAGTTATAGAAGTGGAATTGACTCCCTTGGGAATCTTGAGCTAACATTTATATGTACCCAGCAGTGTGTCTGCTACTGTGTGCTTTACATTGATTAATACATTTTTCCTTACAATTACCCTGTGGTGATCCTACCATTATCTCAATTTTACTTATGAGGAAACTGAAGCACAAAGATGTTAAGTAATCTGCTCAGTATCACATAGGTACTAAACAATGGAGCTGGAATTTGAACCCAGGCTGTCTGGCTCCAGTCAGAATCTTCACCAGTATTCTCCAAATATATGTTAAACATTGTGTGCTAGGTGCTCTGCAGGTGTTACTTGATTTTTATGGCAATATTGTTACCAGGTGAGAACAAAGCCCTGTTTGTCCTCAGAGCTTGTTCCTTCTAGCCCACTGCCCCCACACCCCACTTCCCTAGCAATAGCAGGAAGCAAAGAAATGCAAATCAAAGAATCCTGGAGTTTGAAAGGATGGTGTCAGGGTAGTAAAAAGAGAGAGTACAGCCTCAAAAAAGAGTGGTTTGGGACTGGAAATGCAACTCAGTGGTAGTGCACATTGCCCTTGGGTTCCATCCAAAGTATTGAAAAAATAAAAAAGATTGTGTGAAATGCTGCAAAGTATTCAGAAAATGAAAACTGAGAAAGGAATTTTGTAGTTCTTTTTTTGTTTTGTTTCTTTCAGTGCTGGGGGTTGAAGGGAGGGTTTTGCACATGCTTGGCAAATGTTCTACCACTTGTCTACAGCCCCATCTCAGGATCCTTGGGCCAGTGAGGGAGAAAGGAATCAACAACAAGGGGAATCATAAAGCTGGAATTAGCTCCCTTGTTTCCACCATTCTCTCAAACTACTCTCCTTCTGCTCTTTCCCCATCCAACTTTGCTTTATACTCCCACTCAATCCTTTATAATTAGGTACCTTTACTGATGCTGCTCTTAACAGTGACCTCACACAATTAAGAAATACAAGGGCCTCACGCATGTTAACCAAGTGCTCTACCACTTAAGCTATATCCCCAACCCAAGGATTCTATACAAAAATAAAAGTCTTATTCGAATTCCAGTTATCTCCTAAATCTTATGTCTTCATAATTTAAAAACTGGCCTACAAAATACAATTTTTAATTGAGCACTAGACATCATGTATAGAGCAGAAGAGATAGCCAAGTTGTCACTATGTGAATTAGGTCATTCTTAGTCAGGGTTGAGTTGTATTTGCGTTTATTGGTAAGGGGACCTTCAAAGCATCACCAGCTTCATATACCATTACTGTTACCCTAGGCTTAGGGTGGGTGCTGGGTTGTTGTGGTGGTTTTCTGTTCTTTTTTCTCTTTAAAGCATCTTAATTGGTTTTATTTTTGATCCCAGAGTTGAGGAGCATGTCATTCCGTGTAGTAGAAAAAGTAAGTGTTCCTTTTCCAGTGATTTTCTTAATATTCCTGTTGTTCATTCATCTTTGTCTCTGACCTCGCATCTCAGAATGAGTCTCTCTAAGCTCTAGCCCCTTCTTCAGCAGTAGCCTGCTGTTGCTTGTTACTCTATGCTTACTTGGTGGTGGGGATTCCTTGTCATGATCCAGCCTCCATCTTAGGCAGCTCATGTGTCTCTGGGTTTCCTGGGTGGGACTTTCCCAGTGATCCTGTCTCTCCCTCAGCTGAAAGAAACTCTAATGGTCCGGGCCCACAGTAGTTTGCTGTTCCTCCCTCAGGAATAGAGATGTGTTTATTTTACCTTTCCTCATCCATAATAGTCCTGAAAACAACAGAATTTGTTGTTCTTCTGCAAACAAGTTTAAGGCTCTTTTTCTGTTGGGGAGGAGGGTCTAGGTGGAGTTCTGTTATTTTCTCAGAGTGCCAGCTTCTCTCTTCCTTTCCCTATGCCAGCCATACTGTCCCGCCTTTAGTCTTTCTTGTAAGCACCCAGTGGAAGGCTGCAAGTGAGTATGAATGTCCCTCAGGTCTGTCGCTTCTAAGGGTTCTGCACTTTTGTGCTCACACATAATTGACCTTTAGTAATTCATTCTCAATTTTAGCTGAATTCTTACTCTATGGTTCCTGGTGGCATCATCCCCTCAGGATTTGCTACAGCTGAGCCAGTGCTGGTGTCCTGTTTCTTCTTGGAAGCACCTGTCTTTCTTTAAATTTCACATCTAGATCACTTGGTTGATCTACAACTTCAGCTCTCAAAGAAAGATGATTTTGTAGTTTTATCTGGATTTTTCCTCATTATTCTGGTGGAGTGGTGCTCTTACCAGGTTTTTATATTCTAGTCAGAATTCAAGTTATAGTGTTATGTAGTCACTTGAAATAGTTGTTCTCTGTGTGGTTGCATATTTAATTCAATATAGAGTAGGCTTATTTGTTCAATCTTTCCCTTAGTTTCTCTTTTTAAATATTTTTAGTTATAGATGGATACAATAAGTTTATTTATTCTTATGCAGTGCTAAGGATCGAACCCAGTGTTTCACACATGCTAGGCAAGTGCTCTACCACTGAGCCACAACCCCAGCCCTCCCTTAGTTTCAAGGATCACTTTTAATTTTGTTTGATAATTATGTAAACTAAGTGATTTCAAGTCATATAGAGAGAACAGTATATATTTAAAGGAGCCTAACTGCTCTTCCATGAAATTCCTTCATTTCCACTATAAGAAATCTTAACAATATAGTTTATTCCTTATTTTTTTTAATATTCTAAGTGTGATTGAGAAGTTCTTTTTCTTTGAAATATATCATTCTTCCTAAAATTTCACTATATACCGTCTTGTGTTTTCTTTACCTGTAAATGTTGCTGACTAAAAATTGTGTCCATTGGACAAAAATCATATGAGATGGGATTGCTTCTTTTTTTCTTATGAATTTGTAGATTTCAGAGTTTGGGTTATAAGAATTGAATGTGTCAGATGACACATAATAGTTCAAAAGTTTGCATTCTTTATTCATTTGAAACTTTTTTCTGATCTGTGGTTACCAGGTAAACTGGTAAAAACAATATACATAAAGGTGTATTTTACTGTTCTTTCCAGTTCCCTTTCCATTTCTTGTAATGCTCATTCTTAACCAGCAGAGGCTGCTAAAGCCCATCAAGCAGAAGTGCAGTGTGGCCATTCCAACAGGAGATTGCAAGGTCACTTTTTAGTAGCTCTGTATTTAGCATCTCAATTTTGCTAGCTTCTTTCCTGTAGAGATTTCATACTTGAAAGAAACTAAATATTTGAGGCCAAGAAAGTGTCTCTGGCATTTACTTTCAATATTTGTTTTATTGTATTACATCTCCTTTAAAAAGAAGTGTTTGAGAATTAGAGATATCTGCATTACTTAATGTCTGTTGAACTAACACCTATTGTAACTACTGGGCCAAACCCTTCTAAAAGATATGGTCCCTAGTGAAGGAAATGATGGTGTCTTTGCGGAATTCTGTGGTTTATTATAGGCTTAATTTTACCCCCCAACTCTTCTCAGTTTGCAGGCCTTTCAGATATTTCCATCTCACAAGACATCCCGATAGAAGGAGAAATCACCATTCCTGTGAGATCTCGCATTCGAGAATCAGACAGCTCCACATTAAATGAATCTGTTCGGAACACTATTGTAAGTTAGATGACTTGAGAGAATATCTCTTCAGCATCATGGGACTAAATAACTAATAATACTTTGCAACATTTTGTTTAATTCACTGATTTCAGTATATTTTATTTATTGTAATTTAAGGTTCTCCCCTAACGAATCATTTGATATAATATTTCTGGAGAGCAATTTGGCTATCATGGGTATTAAGAATCTTCAAATGTTCAAATCTTTTTAAGCCAATAATTGTACTTCACTAAATATAGTATAATGAGGTATAGTAAAATGAAAAATAAAATAATAAAAAATATTTTTGAAGAAAAATCCACTATTCAAAGATGTCCATATTCTTTGTAATAAAGGAAAGTTTTAAAAAACCTAAATGAACAACAGATAGGATACTGGTTAAATAAATAATGTTATATCCATGTAGTAAAATGCCAAGCAATTAAAATTAAAAATTAAAATTAAAAATTAAATTAAAAATTAAAAATTATCTCCACTGTATTTTGAGAGATTATATTTTCAATACTGAACATTTCCTCAAATGTCTTGATTGATTCATTTATCAGTTAAAGTGTGAATATGAGAAATTATATGTTACAAAGAATGCAGTAGGCAGGGAGCTGGCTAAATGGCCTTTGGGACTGTATCATGGTTAAGCCAAAGGTCACATGCTATCTTTTTAAATTTTCTTTAAATTAAGTAGCATATCAGGAGGACTTCGTTTCTTATTTATAGAGTTTTCAAAATCAAAGCAGAACTGGTAAATGGAAAAGTGTTAGATGTTTGCTTAAGGAGTGAATAGAAAAATCATGCCCTGCTTCTCCAGTTTGTTCATAGAAGTGAAGGAGTCGAATTAGAAGTAGCTCCACAATTCAATGAAGAGTTTAGAGGAGATTGAAAGAACAGAAATGTTAGTAAATGAAGTGAGGGGGCTGCCTGGCAACCTTGGTCATCACAATACAAGTTGTTTATGTTTTTCAGATGCGTGATCTAAAAGCTGTTGGAAAAAAATTCATGCATGTTTTATATCCAAGGAAAAGTAATACACTTTTGAGAGACTGTAAGTATATGTGGTTTTGGAGGAGTTGCTTCGTCTCATCATACCTTATTGTTAGTACTTTATAAGGCAAAGGTTCTGTGATAATAAAACATACTATTTTGCAAGATGAAAATATATGTAAATGAAAATTTTAAAAGAGTTTTAGAAGAAACTTCAAAGATAAGATTTTATTTATCACATTGTCTTCATCAATAGACTGTCTACCCTCACCTGGAAAATGCTATAGCAGATGCTACCAGAAGTATTTCTAGAAACTGCAACACATAGGGACTTTCTTCATCCAAAGAACTAACAATCTCCAAATGAAAAGTCAATGTTTGTTAAATGATGGTAACAGCAAGTACCCATTAACAAATTTGATTAATAAATTAATAGTACATTTATTGATATTTAAAAGTGCTTCAAGTTAAAAAAGTTGCTTCAAGTCATACACAGAGATACATATTCAAAGAAGCCTAACTTCTTTCCCTCTTCAAAATTATCATTTAGTATGTATATCTTTATTAAAGAGGTTTATCAGTGCATTATAATCAGTTATGTACTTAAATTTTTTCTTAAAATTGATGTTTCTCATTTTTCTTTTCAAGCAGTCTTGGTTTTCTTATTCTGTCAGAATAATCAAGTCATTGGTGACAATGATGATGTAACATGAGCAGGCCTTCTATTTTGGCAACATTTCAGCTATAATATAGGATGTCAAATAAGTGGCAAGTGTGCCATTACTCTGTGTGGTGATTTAATGCAGCATCAGAATCCTTCGGCACTGTGGGTTGGAGCTAATGCATGATTTGAAACTGATTTGCTATAGCTGGTATAGTGGAAGAAGCATGGGTAAATCTGGATTTGAATAATGGTTCCATCACTAGTATGATCTTGACTAAGACCTTTTCTGGAACTCAAGGTTTCTCATCTGTTAAAGGGGAGACATGTATTTCATCAGTGTGGACTTGAGATGATAATGCATATAAATCACCTAGCACAGTATCTGGCATTTAATAGGCACTCAAAAAATGGTAGCTGTTATTCTAAGTGCTCCTCCCCTCAACATGTACACATATTCATATTATCTTATTTAATTCTTACAGCAACTTCGTGGGGTAGAAATTATTGTTCTTGTTTTATAGATAAGAAAAATAGTGTCAGAGAAGCTAAGTGACATGTTAAGGTCTCACAGGCAGGCAGGATTCTTTCTTTTTTTTTCCTCTTTGGTACTGGGGACTGAACCCAGAGGCTTTTTACCACTGAGTTACATCCCTAGCCCTATCATCATTGTCATCATCATCATCATCATTGTCGTCATTTTAATTTAGAAACAGGGTCTTCCTAAGTTACCGAGAATCTCACTAAATTGTTGAGGCTGGCCTTGAATTTTTGATCCTCTTGCCTTAGCCTTCTGAGTTGCCGGGATTACAGGCATGCACAGCTTCAAGTTCAGTGCTCTTTCACTTTACCACTACTGTCCCAGATATGAAGATATCCTTTCAACTGCTACTGTAGCTCAGTTCAAAGCAAGGTTGCTCCAGTCAAAATGTAGAACCAATGAACTGGCTAATTAATGACACATTAATTAATAATGAATAGGCTGGTGAGAGAATTCAAAATGGTATAGCCACTATGGAAAATAATATGGCAGTTCCTCAAAAATTTAAACATAGAATTGCAATCTGATCTAGTAATTCTTCTAGACGTATACCCAAAGGAATTGTAAATAGGAACTTGAACATACATTTGTACACCTATGTTGATAACAGCATTATTCACAATAACCGAAAGATAGAAACAGCCCAAATGTGGTATATACCCTGGTATATACTATATGTGAATGAATAAGGAAATGTATGATACCACTTATGTTAGATAGATAGAATAAATTCACAGAGACATAAAGTATAATGATGGTAGCCAGGGGCTTGTGAGAGTAGGAATGGGGAATTATTATTTAGTAAATATTGTTCAGTAAGTATAGAGTTTCATTTTGGGAAGATGAAAAAAAATATGGAGATAGGTAATAGTGACAGGTGCACAATAGTATGAATGCATATAATGCCACTTAACTATACACTCAGAAATGGTTAAAATGATAAATTTGTGTTATATATTTTAAAATAAGAAAATGATTAAAAGTACCTTTTTTTTCTTTTTCTTTGTTTTGGTGTGGGATCTAACCCAGTGGCACTTTACCACTAAGCTATATCCTCAGTCCTATTTTTTATTTTTCACTTTGAGACAGGGTCTCACTAAGTTGCTGAAGGTCTTACTACGTGGCTGAGGCTGATCTTGAACTTGTGATCCTCCTGTGTCAGCCTTCTGAGTCACTGGGAGTACATGTATATGCCACCACACCCAGCTCCTGTGAGGGATTTTGTATGAATTTAAAAAAATCTTGAGTACATCAAAAAACAGCGTATTAATATCATTGTATTTAAATATAGTTTTTCAGTTAATACGTAGTTTAGAATGGTAGGATTGTGATTTTTCCCCTCTTCCAACTCTGCATTGATATACAAATTGCTACATAATTAAAAAGTGTAAATATGTACATATGCGTACATACCTCTCTTAGGTAAAATTGTGTATGTGTGTGTATGTACAGGTTCAAGTTAGAGATAGGACTCTTTTTGGATTAGTTGAGGAAGGTAATTGTGCTCTGAGCCATGTATTAATGAATTGGTGGCATACTAATCAATCAGCAGCATTGACTGAGGACCTCTGTTGGCTAGATATGATATTGGCAGAGCCTTTTATAATTTTCAGAAAACTCTTTTTTTTAACATGTTTTTAAAATTTAAACTTATGAAATTACCAATATTGGACTGGGTCTTTTTCACCTGAAAGAACAACAATTCCATATTAGTTCAAAGTAATAATCATGAAAGGGAAGCAGTCCAGAAGAATGGCAAGAATTTTGAACTAAGAATCAGCACACCTAGGTTCTGGTCCCACTTCCACATATAAACTTGTTCAACTCACCCCTCTTTTTCTCTTTGTTTTGTGGTGCAGGGCATTGAACTCACGGTCTTATATACTAGGCAAGTGTGATACCACTGAGTTACACCCCCAGCCCAAGTCACTTCCTTCTCAGTTTTATTTTTCATTTTTATGAAGTGAGCAGGTTTCTCTTGGCCTTGTCTCATACAACCTCAGATGGGTGAAATTATTTGACTTAGTTTTTTTTTTTTCCTGAGGATGCAAGGTGAGTCACATCGATCTTCCAACTACTTCTTCTTTGAACTTTAATTATAAAATGCTGGAATGTGGCTTAGTAGATGGGGAGAATAGTGACTTGCAAGGTAATGAAGTGAAAAAAGAAAAAGGATATGGGAATAACTGCATTTAGAATTGAGGAGCAGAGAACATAAGTAGGGGGACAGAGAGGTGGAAGGGTTTGGGCAGACAGAAAGCCTTGCTGTCTGAATCCCAAGAGTGGGAGAAGTAGGTATTGGAAAAAAGATGGAAAATACTACGTATCATTTCTTAGAAATCTTCTTTCCTTGCCTTGTAGGGGATTTGTGGGGACCTTTGATCCTTTGTGTGACACTTGCATTGTAAGTACTTACATTTCCTTTCTTTGTAATTTGAACTAGACTAGACATTTTTGGTGGAGTTTCAAAATTGGGAATTTGGACAGAACATTTCATTTAGGATTTCTATAACTTTTCGATAGCCTACAGTACTCCATATATTTAACCCTAGAAAGGTCAAGAAGCTTTGCAAATCAATTAAAAATGACAGAATTAAAGGCATGAAAATTATGTCCACTTTCATTGACCAATGACTTCTTAGTTTATTTTAGCCATGTCTGTTCAATACATTTCATTACTCTCACATGCCTCCCTATCATTAAAGCAAGGGAATAAAATATCTATAGGTTATAAGCACTTTATGCAAACATAAACCTTTTTAAAAACTTTATTAAAAGTGTGAATGAGAATAAGACTAGAAGTGGTAGAGTTGAAAGCAAGATCATGTTTCAGACTGTTATGTGTTCCTGTGTATGATGTCCATAAAGAGGGAGGACAGAAGGAGGAGAGAAAGGTTCCATTGAAGAGAGGGATGTAGCCATTGATAGAGTGGGAAAAATAATGCACTGGAATTCAATTCTCAGTCATCATCCTGACTCTGCTATTGCTAGCTGTTTGATTTTGGATTCCTAATAACTAAAGTTTGTAAAATGATTTTTCCTGCTTACAGAAAAATTTTAAACATCTCTTATATTTTCCTCCTAATGAGAACTCAGGATCATTTTTGATTTGGACAAATAAACTCAGGCTCACAGAGATCAAGAACTTAACCAAAATCGCATAGTCAACCTCAAGTTTCCTGACTGCTTATTCTCTGCCTCTGTAATTATTACGTCACTTATCACCTAGCCACTCTGGGTCTCCTCTTCCATATTTGTAAAAGCAGATACTTTGGCAGGCCAAACCCTTTATGATTTTGATTCTAACAAGTTTCTTACTGGCTTCTCTACTGTTTTTTTTTTTTTGGCAATGTTGGGGATTGAACCTGGGGGTCTTGAGTGTGGTAGACAAGTGTGCTACCAACTGAGCTATATGACTACCCCTAATTTTTTAACTTAAATTGAGAATAATCATAATTTAGGTTATTATTTTATTTCTTATGCCTTTTGGAGGGTAGTGTTGGGGATTGAACCCAGTGGCACTCCAACATTGAGCTATATTTGCAGCCCTTTTATTTACTTATTTATTTATTTATTTATTTATTTATTGTTTGAGACAGGGTCTTGCTAAGTTGCTGAGGCTGGCCTCAAGTGTGCCATTTTTCGGCTTCAACCTCCTGAGTCACTGGGATTTCAAGCATGCATCTGACTTATTTTTTATGTCTCTAAAAACCATATCAGAGGAATCAGTTCAATGCCTTGATGGAATGGTTTATATCATACACTCTTGAACTTGTGTGTGCTTGTATACACGTTTTGAAGATTAACATTAGAGATGATATAGTTTAACCCTACTTATTTTCAGAGAAAACTGGAGTCTCAAGACCTTGAGTGTCTTATCTAATGACAGAAAGAGGATCATTATCTGGCTTTTTAGTCTTCCAGACTATTTAATAATCTTTTCATCATACCAGGCTGAAGTAGTCAGAATTCCAGACAACAAATGAGTGCCAGCACATTCTTTGCATCTGATTGTCAGGACTTGGAATAGAATATGCACAGCCATAGCTACAAAACCCTGCACATACTGGCATGTAGCATAGCCTGGCAAGACATACTGTGTGACTTCTCTATACTGTGTAATAAGTTGTGAATGCACTGTTTTTCTAGAAAAAAATAATACTCTGTTCAAGTATTCTAAGTTCAGAATTCAAAACTTTTCACATCTGTAAAATTCATACACAAAGAAAATGATATTTAAGTGACTCTTCAGTTACTCAGTTTTAAAAGCAAAGTCTATTTTTTTATTATTATTATTGTATACAAATGGGATACATTGTTTCTCTATTTGTACATGGAGTCAAGGCATACCATTTGTGTAATCATACGTTTACATAGGGCAATGATGTTTGATTCACTATTTTTTTCCCTTCCCCCCACCCCTCTTTTCCCTCTATACAGTCCTTCTTTCCTTCATTCTTACCACATTCCTTATCCCTAACCCTAAACCTAACCCTAAACCTAATGCTAACCCCTCCCACCCCCCAGCAAAGTCTATTAATGATCTCTATGTTTTGAGTAAAACCAATCAACTACTTAGCTGGGGATGTAGCTCGGTAGTAGAGCACTTGCCTAGCATTCACAAATTTGTATAATGATTTTCCCTGTTTACAGAAAACTTTTAAATATTTCTCTTATTTTATCCTCATAATAAGAACTCATTATTGTTTTCTATTTTGACAGAAAAGCTCAGGTTGTCAGCTCAGGTTCTTAGGTGGTAAGCACAGGTTAACATGGTTTAGTGCCCAGGATCATACACACACACACACACACACACACACACACACACAAATCAGTAGCTAAATAGGTTTATAAACTATCTCCATTTTTAAGTATCTGAACTAAAACCTTAACCCAAGAATTACGAATTCAGATGTGTCCAATGGCTAGAGTAGCAGATTTCCATGTTACATTGCAAGTCCAGTGTGAGAAAGTCTTCTGACTTTTCAAGAAAATTCAGATATATCTATTTTTTTTTCTTTTTTGCTACTCTACATTCAACCCAGGGCCTTGCACATAATTAATCAGGACTGCTGTATTTCTGTTGACTTAGTGTGTGTGTGTATGGTGCTGGGGATCAAACCCAGGGCTTCATGCATGTTATTTAGGCAAGCACTCTACCAGCCTCAGAAATAAATATGTGATATCTCCAAATTTTAAAATAAATTCAAATTTAAAACTATTTTAAATATTATATGAAGTACAAACTTCATGTCTGTTAGCCACATTTGACCCTTCAGTTTATGACCTCTGCTTGAACCAGAAAAAACTCTACAGTAATCAATCCATTTAAGTATTCCAGCAAGGTCAAATGGAGAACCCCATATAGTCCTGCAGCATTTGAATTTGCAGTAAGGTATCCTTGCCAAATACTTTTGGCATTTTCCTTTCAGCACATCCTACATATTACACATATCCAGATGAGGTATAGCACAGTAATCTGGTTCAAAGTTTGAGAACCCATTCCTTAAGTTTGTTGCTCTAAGTAAAAGATCAGGCAGTTCTCATGTTTCCTTGTCTCAGAATGCTGCAGAGAGGCTCTGTGGATGGTGAAAAAGATGGAGGACCCCAGTTTGCAGAAGTATTTGTCATTGTCTGGTTTGGTGCAGTTACTATCACCCTCAACTCAAAACTTCTTGGAGGAAACATGTGAGTATCATTAAAATATACCAGTTTTTCCCTTGCAAGGTAACATATCTTAGAATGAAGCCAGCCAATTTAAATTTTTTTTTTAAAGAAAAACAAGTAAAGCTGGGCTTAGTGGTGGATGCTTGTAATTCCAGCAACTCAGGGGGCTGAGGCAGGAGGATGTGAGTTCAAGGTCAGTCTGGGCAACTTAATCAGACCCTGTCTCTAAAGAAAAGAAAAGAAAAATCAAAGTAAATGAGGACCAGAGAAGTTCTCTTAAAACCACTGAGTAGGGACTGGGAACATAGCTCAGTGATAGAGTGATTGCTTAGTATGTGCAAGGCCCTGGGTTCTATACCTAGCACCACAAAAATAAAATTGAGCAGATATAACCTAGTTTAATTAAATGATTTGAAATTATTTGGAGTCCTTTGCTAAGTTTCAGATGTTATCTTAAATTATTTGGGATCCTTTCATAAGTTTTAGATGATGTCACCAGCCCCCGAAATCACAGGCAGGATTTTTTTTGGGTTAAAATATTATATACATTTTGGGAAACAGATGGGCCATAGCTTTACAACAAGCTATCAAGTAAGTCTATAACTAGAAGGATTAAGAACCACCATCTCAGAGGTTCAGTAGAGGAAGGAGGACTCTAGGAATTAGAGTAGATCATCTGGTATTAGAAAGTTGACTCTTATGGGACTTAAGAGGGAAGGAGGAGGAATATGAAGAGAGAAACTTCAAATGTGTGCTTAATAGAGAAGACTATCCTCATAAAATTAATGTTAGGGTATAGGTATAATGTATCAAGGAGGAAGCAGCAGTCCATAATATACTGAGACCTATGTAATAAGCTGTGTCGTGATACCATGCAGCTGTATTTATGATCTTTGTGGATGTTGTGTTTAGATCTTTTTTTCAGAGCCTTTGTGTCCTGGGTTACTGTATACTTCCCTTGACCGTGGCAATGCTGGTTTGCCGCCTGGTACTTTTGGCAGAGCCGGGACCAGTAAACTTCATGGTTCGGCTTTTTGTGGTGATCGTGATGTTTGTCTGGTCTATAGTGGGTAAGTATGTACTTTTCTCTATATTAGCAGAATAGACCAAAACATGAGTTAAAGATGAGGAGCAGTACAAACAGAGAAACAACATGTATCCCATTTGTTTACAATAAAAAAAAAGATGAGGAGCAGTGAAACTCCAAAGTCAGATATGAGTGATATGATTTTTGCCAGTATAATCTGTAGAACCCTTTGCTCTAAGCAAGCATCAGTGGGGATGATGTGTATGTTATCTGAGTTGGTTATCTGGAATTATGTAGAATCACATCTTTTTTTTCCTGAAATAATGTGCAAGGTTGGCAAAGTAGATTATACTATATTCACTTCAGCACTGGTATATAAAAGGCATATGTGACTTGTGAAATGACATAGCCTTTTCCTGACAAACATAACAAAAATAATAGCACTAACAGGCTGCTTATTAGGCCAGGCATACCACAATGTTTTATATATATTTCCTCATTTAATCTGCACAGATACCCTAATGGATAAATAACTGTTGTTAGTCTAACATTACAGATGAGACATAGTCACAGCGAGGTTAAGCACCTACATGGGACACAGAACTAGTGAGTAAGGGAGTCACAATTCAAACCCAAGCAGATAATGCAGCCTTAAGAATTATGGTGTACCACCTTCTGATGAAGGTTGTTAGTATCATTGTATACAGGATGAGATCCCTTATGTGAAGTACTTGGGACCAGAAGTGTTTCATATTTGGAATTTGTCATTTAGATTTTTGCATATTTGCATATACGTAATGAAATATCTTGGGAATGGGATCCAAATATAAATATGAAATTCATTTATGTTTCATATACACCTTATTCATATAGATTAAAAGTAATCGTGTACAGTCTTTTATATATATACATCTGTTTTTTGTGGGGAGAGTACTGTGGATTGAAGGGTTGCTTAACCACTGAACCACATCTCTAGCCTTTTTAAAAAACTTTTTTTTGAGGCAGGGTCTCACTAAGTTGCTTAGGGCCTTGCTAAGTTGCTGAGGCTAGCCTTGAATTTGTCCTCCTGTCCCAGCCTTCTGAGTTGCTGGGATTATAGGTGTGTACCACCATGCCTGGCTAGTATACCTACTTTTTTAATATATATTTTTTGTTTGTTCTTTTTAGTTATACATGATAGTAGAGTGTATTTTGAAATATTTACATACATTGTTTATAACTTCCCATTCTGTGGTTGTACATGATGTGGAGTTACACTGGTCATGCATAGGAAAAGTAAAGTCTGATTCATTCTACTATCTTTCCTACTCCCATCCCCCCTCCCTTCCCTTCATTCCCCTTTGTCTAATCCAGTGAACTTCTGTTCTTCCCTCCCGCCTCCCTTATTGTGTGTTAGAATCTGTATATCAGAAAAACATTTGGCCTTTGATTTTGGGGGATTGGCTTATTTCACTTAACATGATATTCTCCAGTTCCATCCATTTACCAGCAAATACCATAATTTCATTGTTCTTTATTGAGTAATATACCACATTTTCTTTATCTGTTCATCTGTTGATGGGCACCTAGGTTGGTTCCATACCGTAGCTATTGTGAATTGAGCTGCTGTAAACATTGATGTGACTGCACCATTGTAGTATTCTGATTGTAAGTCCTTTGGGTATAAACTGAGGAGTGGGATAACTGAGTCAAATGGTGGTTCCATTCCAAGTTTTCTGGGGAATCACTATACTGCTTTCCATAGTGCTTGCACCAATTTGCAGTCCCACCAGCAATGTATGAGTGTATCTTTTCCCTCACATCCTTGCTAACATTTATTGTTACTTGTATTCTTGATAATTGCCATTCTGACTGGAGTAACATATGAAATCTCAGTGTAGTTTTAATTTGCATTTCTCTAATTGCTAGAGATGTTGAACATTTTTTCATACATATTTGACCAATTGTATTTCTTCTTTTGTGAAGTGTGTGTTCAATTCCTTTGCCTGTTTATTGATTGGGTTATTTGGGGGTTTTTTGGTGTTGTTTTTTTGAGTTCTTTGTGTATCCTAGAGATTAATGCTCTATCTGAGGTACAGGTAGCAAAGATTGTCTCCCACTCTATAGGTTGTCTTGTTCACATTCTTACTTGTTTCTTTTGCTGTGAAGAAGCTTTGTAGTTTGATACCATCCCATTTATTGATTTTTGATTTTACTTCTTGTGCTTTAGGAGTCTTGTTGAGCAATTTGGTCCCTAGGCTGACATAGTGGAGGTTTGGGCCTACTTTTTCTTCTGTTAGGCACAGGTTCTCTGAGCTAATAATGCCTAGGTTCTTGATCCACTTTGAGTTGAGTTTTGTGCAGGGTGAGAGATAGGGTTTTAATTTCATTTTGCTACATACAGATTTCCATTTTTCCAGCACAATTTGTTGAAGAGCCTATCTTTTCTTCAATATATGTTTATGGTGCTTTTGTCTAGTATGAGATAACATATTTGTGTACGATTGTCTCGGTGTCTTCTATTCTGTACCATTGCTTTTCATGTATGTTTTGGTGCTAATACCATGATGTTTTTATTACTATAGCTCTGTAGTATAGTTTAATGTCCAATATTGTGATGCCTCCTGTTGTAGTTTTCTCACTGAGGTTTACTTTGGCTGTTCTAGGCCTTTTATTTTTCCAAATGAATTTCATGACTGCTTTTTCTGTTTACATGAAGAATGTTATTGGAATTGCAGTAAGAATTGCATTAAATCTGTATAGTGGTTTTGGTAATGTGTCCATTTTGACAATATTGATTCTGCCTATCCAAGAGCATGGGATAGCTTTCCATCGTCTAAGGTCTTCCTCAGTTTCTTTCTTTAGTATTCTGTAGTTTTCATTGTAGAGCCTTTCACCTCTTTTTAGTATACCTGTTTTGACACTGACTTGTGACATGAAGTCAGGTGTGGAATTTTTCACTCATATCAACATGTCAGCATTCAAAAAATGTTGGACTTTGGAGCATTTCAGATTTCTAGATTAAAGATCTTAAAAAGTACCATAGTGGCTGGACATGATGGTGCATGCCTGTAATCTCAGCAAATCGGGATGCTGAGGCAGGAGGACTGCAAGTTCAGCCTCAGCAATTTAGCAAGACCCTAAGCAACTTAGTGAGACCCTATCTCAAAATAAAAAGTGCTGGGGTTGTGACTCAGTTGTGAAGTTCTCCTGGGTTCAAATACCAGTACACCCCTCCCAGGAAAAAAGTACCTATAGTACATTTTTGCTCCAGTAGAAAGTTTTGCTCAAGTTTATGAAAGACATATAGCAATGACAGTGAATGCTGTGCTCATTGTTTTTATATTCCTAACATTTTCTTTAAATTCCAGCTTAAACTAGATGTGTTCACTAGCTTTGGGTTTAATAGAATAGACAGACTACATAATATTTTTAAATACAGTAATATGTCATTACTCTGGAACATGGTTGATAACAACAAACTTTTGAGAGCTATATTTGATGTTCCAAAGAATTGGTTTAAAAACTTGGGTGCTTTACCCATGAGAAAGTCTCTTATTCCCTCAGAGTTAATTAACTGTACCTGTAGTTCTAACTAGGTTAGATATTCAGTGTCCAGGCCCACAGCAGATAAGAAGATAGAATTTTAGGAAAGAGAGACTTGAATTCAGCAAGAATATTTATCACAAACTATGTGTTAGGAGCTATGCTGAGCATGGTCCTTGTTCAATCTGGTGGGGCAGTAGACACAAATAAGTGTATTAGTGTTCCATGTGGGAAATGGACATCTATTCAGGGTACAGTGAGGACCCCAAAGAGGGAAGTGAGCAGTTTTCCCTAAGTAACAGGGTACCAAGTGATTGTTCAGGAAAATTTTCTAGGGCTTATCCTCAATGAGTAGAAAGACGAGTGAGGCTTTTCTTGAGTGAACAGAGAGATGGCATTTAAAAGAGCTGACAACTTGAAAAAACCAAAGAACTCAAAATCTGTAACAGTATGAGGCCATTCACCGTGGGAGCAAATAACCTTACATGTCTTTGTAACTGTTCAACACAGTTCACTAACTTTTCAAAAAAGAGTTTTAAGAAACCTCTTTTAGAAAGGTTTCTATCCAAAATGGTCAAAATGTTTGAAGTTTTAGTACTTCAAGCAAGAAGTCCTAAGCTCTGAGGTTCAGAAATCTAAGTGAACTTTTTTTTTTTTGGTGTTGGGAATCAAACCCAGGACCTTGCACATGCTAAGCACATACTCTACCATTGAGCTGCACCCCCAGGCCACGTAAAAAATTTTTAGTGCGATTCTCTGTGGGTCACAAGTATGACTGAGCTTCTGATGTAATTCTGTGTCCCAGATTATGCCAGGCATATTGAAGTTCAGTAAATATTAATAGTTGTGATAATATTATTAATATTCCTTTTTGTTTTGTTTTGTTTAGCCTCTACAGCTTTTCTTGCTGATAGCCAACCTCCAAACCGCAAAGCCCTTGCAGTGTATCCTGTTTTCCTGTTTTACTTTGTCATCAGTTGGATGATTCTCACCTTCACTCCTCAGTAAATCAGGAAACAGAAAATTGAAACCCATGAATTGAAGGCTCACCTGAAAGATACAATTCACCATGGAACTTTGACACTAACCCTCTTTTGTCTAGTTTTGGAGGTATTAAAAGGGAGCCATGCAGCACCTGTTGTCACTTATGTAAGGAACTGATGTTTGTAAGGCTGTCTTTTTCCTCTTAATGTTTATTTCAAATACATGTGCATACTACACACAGTATGATGCCTCCTTAAAGGCATGATGGGGTCACTGTGGTGTATTTGGGTGACAACTGATGACTGAGGAAGCACATGGATACATCCTACATACTGAATGGAGTTGGTAACTATTTTCAGCTTTGAGACTACCCGTTCAGGTGCAGCTCTTAAAACACATTGCCTTATGACTATTAGAATATGCCTCTCTCTTATAAAGAAGAATGGATAGTCTGTATCCATTTTCTTTTTTTCTCTCTTAAGCTTAAAAAGGCAATGACAGAGGTTAGGAAGGGGGTTTATAGATATGGGGGGAGAAAACACATCATCCCAATGTTCAGATTTTGATCAAAGGAAATTCTACACATTGCTTAAAGAAAAGAGCAAAGTACATTTAAAGAATC
Organism: Sciurus carolinensis; assembly: GCF_902686445.1. Lineage (NCBI taxonomy): Eukaryota > Metazoa > Chordata > Mammalia > Rodentia > Sciuridae > Sciurus > Sciurus carolinensis. The sequence continues at coordinate 51,995,376 of NC_062232.1, forward strand.
AACCTCTTGTCTTTTTGTATAGCCACCTGTCATGCTTAACGGCACCTCAGTTGGCACTCTAGTTTTTAATCTTGCTCCCTAGTTCTTAATATGGAATCTAAGATGTCAGCAGTTAAATCTAATTGTACTTTGAAATTCATAATGGTCCAATGTTGTTGCTTATCCAAGTAGAAGACCCCGGACATTTAGATTAGTGGGTCTTTTAATGCATGAAGGTGTAGGAGTTTGGATACAGCACAGCTACAAGGAACTCTTCCTTATTTTGTGTAGTCTAGCCTCTGACCAGAAGGTGAAACATAATCAGAAGTCTTCATTTAACCAACTGAACATGGAGGGATTTAATGTTCCAATGGCTGCTTAATAGAACAGGCACTTACAGCATGGTGTAGGATGAGTTAAGTTTACAGCTGCTGCCTTTCCATAGTGGGCTTAGCAGTTTTTTCACTAGATGTTTTCTTCAGGTTGGGAAATAGCAATTTATCTTATGGGTTTTAGAGTTTATTTATAAAGCTAATTAGTTCCTCCCTTTATAGATAAGTACATTTTGCACATGTGCACCTACTTGTACTCTCAGCTATTTATGCACACAAGTGTGAAGGCTTTTCAGGGAGCAGAGCATCTGGGACAGGCTAATTCAGAGCTAACAGGCCTCCTTTAAGGTAATATGAGCTGTTGCCTTCTATAAATTGCACATTGAAGAACTCTTAATAGACAGATTAGGAGTTAGGCAGAAAACATTCATTGTAAATATGCAGTTACATATAAAGATAGGAATTTCTTACTCCACGTTTTTTCTTTATCCTAGAATTTAAATATTTATTTGTTTTGTATTTAAAGACTACCTACACATAGATATATGATTCTAAAAGCATACTTTCTCCATGCCCAGATTAACCAAGTCAACAACAATACTAGGCTAAACTGATTGTTGAAATGATTCTCAGTTACAAAGCATTACAGAATTGGTCCTCTCTGTCCCAGTCTGTCGAGAGTTTTTGATTACATATTTGTATTCATTTCAGTTTAGCTCTTAAATTATGAAGTAAACCCTAGTAAAGGACAAACCCAATGTTTGTCAGTCTTGAGTTGGTAAAGTATTTTGAAACTGATACTAATTTCAAAGTTATCCTCAATTTCCATTATCTGAAATTTTCAAACATCCTACTAATATCTCTCTCCCAAAGTTGCTTTGTAATCTGCCCCAATAATTATAATGTAAAATTAGAGAAGTAACCATGCTTTTCAAAGGGAATTAAGTCTTTACCAAATTTTACTCAGGTGAAACATTTGGTCAGAAATTCCTAAGGCCACAACTTGTGTGTTGGGGGGCTTTGTTGGGGGTTATACATATTGAATCTGCAGCTTGATCTGCGTATTAACCTGTTGCTCTGGGGGACTCAGTGAATGGTTTTATATGATTAAAGCAAAGGTGTGGACTGGGGTGTTGCTCAGTGATAGAGTACTTGCCCAGCTTGTGCAAGGCTCTGAGTCCCATCCCCAGCACTGTGGGGAAAATAGGTGGGTAAATTGGAGGTTTAATTTTCTGAAAGTGAATGGTCAGAAGGTATAAATAAATATTTTTAATATATGCAAAAAGTACACTGGTCTTCTATCTCAGAAGACCTAGGTGTCTGGAAGTCGTAGCCCTCAGCATAACTTTCCTTGATTTGCTGCAAAGGCACATGGCTGATTACAAAAATGAGGGCTATAATGGCAGGGGACTCAGAGAGGAAACCCTGTTGCAGGAATTGGAAAGCTCTATGCTTCAGATGAAATTCAAGGATGGTGAGTATTACTGCAGGATGTGGACCATCATCGCCATCAAAGATAATCTCTTGCTGCTCCCACTTCTGAGACCAAGATCCGTTTTCTTATTCTTTAGCAATAGGAAGGGTGAAGACTTGACAATTGCTGTTCAGATTTTAAAAACTCAGTTGATGACAACATACTTGAATGTGCAGTATGGTCTTAAAAGTCAACCATTATCATCAAGTCTTTTGCCTCTTAAGAAGTTCATTACATGAGTTGAATTTGATCTTTTCATTTTGGTGGAATTTTTCTATTGTTGGATAAGGTCACAGAGCATGAGACTGGTAAGCATTTTTCTGTTCATTCTACCTTTTCTTTTTGTTGGTTGGTTTTTTATTATTATTGTTATTTTTTTACAAACAATATTCCCCAAAATGTGATCAGAAGGCAAGCAAGCTTGTATTTGGAGATTTATCAGTGTACTTAATATAATCTATTGACCTAACTGCTGTTTGAACTGCTTATTGATTCATGGAGAGGAAAATGAAAAATCTATCAGTTCAAATTCTTGGGGAACATCAAGTCTTCAGAATTTATCTAAAGCATATCATGATTTCATAAGACATCCTTTGCATGCAGCTATTAGTCCCGTCTAAAGCACTGAATTTGTGATTCTTAACTAGACTGTTAGTTTTTGAGACATTGGATGGAAATAAATGTATGAATGTTAATTTATGTATGTAAATTAGAAACACTTTTCTAGATTCTGTGGGCTTTTATTAAAAATAGAGACTTTCTAAGGATTTACTTAGGCCATAGGATGGCCAAATCAATAATAATAACAATAATATTACTTAATAATAGCTAACATTTATTGGGCACTTACTGTGTACCAGGCACTATTCTATTTTTTTAAGAATTTTTATAACAGCTTTATTGAGATACACTTTACCATGAAGTTCACCCTTTTCAAGTGTACAACTCAGTGTTTTTTAGTGTATTTACAGAGTTGCACAACATTACTGCTATCTAATTTTAGAACACCTTCATCATTCCACAAAGGAACCCCATATACATTAGTAGTCGCTTCCATTCTCCATTCACCTCAGCCCCTGTCAAGCACCAATCTGCTTTCTGTCTTTATTGATTTGGCTGGGCACTATTCTTCAGTGCATGGTATGTCTCCTCTACTCCTAGACACAAAGTGCTATAGTTCTCATTTTACAAGTAGAAAATTGAGGCACAGAAAAAGCTAAGTAAATCGCCCAAGGTCACACAGGAAATTAATTTACAATAGGAATAACATTAGATGAAAGCATAGGATGCAATTTTGGATTGCATTGTTGTGTACATGAAGTGAACATACCCCTTCCCTAGGACTTGTCCCCTTGTTACTAGACTTTGCACACTAGAACTCATTGGATATTGATAATGCTTGCTCTTTTTTCTGAGTAACAGAACACTACACATCAGCAGCATTTGAGAACACAAAGTCAGTTGTATGTTAAGACGAGTTAGGTTTGCTGCCCTCACCCCTTTTGAACCTGTTTTCTTTCCTGTTCCTTCCACTACCACCACACACATATAACCCTCTTTCTCAGTTATAAGACTCAAACTTCTGCCTCTTAAATCTCCCAGAGGGATGGTAAATGCATCAAATATAACTATCTCTTCAGGTGTTTATAGTCAAGGGATGCATATGGTTGTCTATAGTACCTGTTACATTCCTAAGACCTCAGTAGTCATGCTAGAAAAGAATGCCTTTCTGTATGGGCTGAACTAGGTAAGAGGAAGAAATGTCAGAGTAAAGACTTTGCCTTAATGAAGTCAGTGTTCCCCCCTGGTAGGAAGTGGCCACACACTGCTATTATTCACTCTGTTCTCCTTCCAGAGCCTTTGTACTCTGTGCCATCACTGCTGGTAATTTTTTGGTCCTTTCGGTAATCCCATTTTAATCCTGATCTTTCCTATAAACAATAAACCTGTGAAAAGAAGAAACCTGTAACATGGTTTGTGAATGTTAAATATGTAAATAAAAAACACTGATAAAGGAACATTTGTGTATGCCTATCCTTGTGCCAAAGGTACAGAGATATTTTCTGCATACTGGTATCAGATACATATATATGTGCACGTGTGCATATGGTCATCAGACAATAGTGAATGCTGTGTAGGATTACACAGGGAGCAAGCTAGAAAGGGAAGTTACATTTCTTGAGCACCTACTATCAGCACCTGTAATCACAGCAGCTGATAAGCATAACCAGGAGATAAACTGAAGTTTATAACTTGCAGCAAGGATAGCTGGGGATAATTCCCAAAGCAGTGTCTCCTCATGAAAGCAAGCATGGGGTTTTTAATGGGGAAACTCATACACATTCATACAGGAAAGACTCATCACATGTAGAGGTGGGCATATTCTTAACTATACTCAGTTTGAAGTCATGCTTCTTACATTGTGAGTCAAAACATGGTGGAAAGAAATACCTCTTGGTGGAGAATTTAGTATAATAGTGAGCAAAGCTTACTCTGGGTCACCTAAATGCGGATAGTTAGAATGACTTAAATGATTTTGACTGGGCTCATAATTTCTTGTAATTTAGAAGCACATTTACACTCATTTAAAGGGGGTAGCCCTCCCCACTTCAATCATCGGTGATTGTCCCTAAGTGTATGTGTCTAGCAACTGACATTTTTTGGTAGGTGGCATCTTAAAGTTAGGGAATCTGGCTCTCAGGGAAGTTAAATTGCCCACTCATTCCCTAATGCTGCAACCAGAATTCAAACTCGGGTTTTATGACTAAAGCCTCCTTCCTACATCAATTCCTTACCAACTTAAACCTGTACCTACTCGCAAATGAGGATAATTCAGGTTAAATCATGCAATTTAGGAGCTTGGTGAGAAATGGAGTTTTTGTTCTACTGGGGAATATACCTGCTTCTGCTTTTTAGTTTATAATCTTAGAGAAACTGAATTCCCTGCTGTTCTACATAACATAGTTGAAAGTCATGGTTCTTAATTTTGGTACATAAAATATCAGAGGAGGAAGTCTTTGAACTGTTGAGATAATTGGTGTTATCTAATAAGAGGAAGGGCATTCCAAATGGAGAATCCTTGTGAGCAAAGGTAATTGGAAGTGAGTAGGTCTACAGTGCACATTTGACCATGTGGCACAATGTTCTGTACATAATCACATTGCTTTGTGACACCTCATTTTTCTAGCTGCCTTCATATCTTTTATTTTACTATGCAAAGTAAATACACCAATGAGTTTATTTTAGAGCTAAGAAAATCAGCTCAGAGAAGTGAAAGAATGTGTCCTGAATTACAAAATCGGTCTCAAGAACGCAATTGGAAACGAGGAACCATGGTGTGCACCTGTAATCCCAGCTACTTGGGAGGCTGAGGTAGGAGGATCTCAACTTTGAGGCCAGTGTGGGTACCTTAGACCCTGTCTCAAAACAGACAGTCTGGCAGGGGTGGGAGCTGTCATGAGTAAAGCCCTGGATTTCATCCCCAGCAGTTTAAAAAATGAAACTGGAAAATTGTTATTTGTATTAATACAAGCTTTCTCCTAATGAGAACTCAAATGTTGAAGTGAATTCAGAGTTGGCTAAGATGAGATCAAATTGAAGGTTAATTATTGAAAACCAGGGATTTGTGAGGTTAGGGCTTACTGTGCTGAGAAATGGGATGCCTACAAGGGAATGTCTAACTAAAAGTGATTTCAAAAGTATAAATGAGGATATGGTGAGCAATTGGATTGGTAGGAAGGTAGAGGGAAGTGAGGAAGGCCAATGTCTTCTGAATCTGTAAGCCAGAAGCCTGCAAGCAAGGTGTGCCATGGATAGTTGTGTTGGCACTTACTTTGACTACAGAAGCAGTGATATTCTACAGACAACTGGAAATATGAGTCTGCAGGGTAGAAGTCATAGCTAAAAATGTAAATTTGAGTTAATAGATGTCATTCGTTCTGAGAGTACATAGTATCCCTGACATAGTCTTGATTACAACCAGAGTTGCTAGAGGGCAGGAATTTAAAAGGAATCAGAAAGATGAATAGGAGGTAATGAAGCAAAAACTAACCTGCCATGGATTTTCACTTTACATTCTGACACTAAACATATGAGGTTGTTACCTTCGTTTTTTCAGAGAACGTGAAGAATAAGGTAAAAACAAGTTTAAGGGAATAGAGACAGGTAAAGAGATTTAACTCTTTTAAGCACTTTAATGAGGTATGAACAAAGGCTGTGGAAACCCAGAGTTGAGGTACTTTAATGGGCTGAGGTATTGATGGCAACCCATGAAGTCATTTGCTCTGTTTGTTGACAATCTTCTCCAGGAAGGAAGAAGTTTGCTCCTTTCCAAGGGAGAGGTATTTGCTACATGCTCTCACTGAGTGCATCTTGATATTAGCCCTGCAAGATACACATATCATTATCACTTCACAAATAAGGAAGCAGAGACACAGAGGTGAAGTCACTCATCCAAGGCCACACAACTAGTCAATGGCAAAAGTTGGGACTTGAAATCAGGTCTAACTCTGGAGAACACATTAAGTTAGAGTTAGCTGAACACAGGCTGTCACTTTTGATTAATTCTAAACCAAGAGTGGCTTCAATAACATAGAAGCTTATTTCTCTCCCATTAAAAAGAAAAAAAGTCTAAAGGGAGGCACTCTAGGGCTGGCATCATGTGGACCTAAACTCCAAATCCTTTGTGTCACCAATATGAGTACTAGTTTCCTTCCTACAGGTGACCTCATGGCCATAGATGGTGGCAGCTCAATTCATCATATCTGCATAGCAGACTACAGTTAGAAGTGGGAAAGGACAAAAGGGCAGTTTTTCTTGGTTTAGTTAGCTCCCTTTAAGCTACCTTCTTAGAAGCTGAACACAGCACTTCTGCTTACATCTCATTGCTAGGGAAGTTAGTTACATGGGCATATAGCTTCAGGGGCAGACTGATAGGTTATGTTCATGACTGGCCCCAATTAAACTGGAGTATGATTATTAAGGAAGACTGCATATTGAATGCAGCAGGAACTCTTGATCACAATTCTTTAAGTCAATTTTAAGGATAATTTACATATAATAATTATTCCTTTTTTGTGGTTCTGGGGATGGAACCCAGGGCCTCATGCATACTAGGCAACTGCTCTACCACTGAGCTTCATTGCCAGCTTTATAATACTCATTTTTCAATGCACAGGCTGATGAGCTTTGAGGACCGTGAAGAGTCACATGAGATACTAAATATTTTCACAACCACAATCAAGATATTGAATATGTTCATCATTTCTAAAAGGCCCCTGTGTCCATTTATGATCAACCTCTTCCCATTCCTAGTCCCACGTAATCAGTGATCTGCTTTCTGTCACTTTTGATTAATTCTTTCTATTCTAGAATTAAAAGTAATCTTTCCCATCTGGTTTCTTTTACTCTGTGTGTCTGGGATACCTGTCATTGTATACATCAGTCGGTTCCCTTTTCTTGCAAAGTAGTGTCATTTTGTATGAATCAGTTCTCCTGTTAATGGATGTTTCATCTGTGCTCTAAAATTCACCACTGACTTCTCACCAAAGCTGCTCTTCCCAGGGGCTGCTCCCTGCAGTGAGTGTGTGGGGGATTCTAAGGCCCATCCCTGGGAGAAGGGGGTCTTCTCTGATGGGTGATTGTTGTTTAAGGACTGCTCGACAGCCTAGGGGACTTTTCTTAGAACTGCACTGCAGTCTGAGATGTTTCCACCCAGCTTTCCTTCTTCGCTTTCTTTTTTGCTCCGGATAAAACCTGCATCATGATCTAATACCTCTCCCAATCTCTCTTAGTTTTTCCTCTCATTTGCTCTCACAGGCTTTTCCCTATTACATCACTTGCATATTTAATCTATTTTGACATCTGTTTCTCAGAGGATGAGATTAATATAGATTATTTCCTGCTTGACTATCAGAAGCAAAACAGTTATGAGCATTATGTGTGTGTGTGTGTGTGTATTCCTGGGGCTTGAACCCAGGGGCACTTAAACACTAAGCCACATCCCCAGTCATTTTTATTTTTTATTTAGAGACAGGGTTTTGCTAAGTAGATTAGGGCCTCACTAAGTTGCTGAGACTGACATTGAACTTGCTATCCTCCTGCCTCAGTCTCCTAAACTGCTGGGATTACAGGTGTGCACCACCATGTCCAGCTTATGAGCATTCTTGTTCAAGACTTTTAGTGGTCTATGCTTTCATTTCCCTTGATCAATACCTAGGAAGGGAATTGTTGAGTAACTTGGGAACTATATGTTTAAATTAATCAAAAAATGTCAAATCATTTTCCCAAACAGTTGTGTCAATTTACACTCCTACCAGCAGGGTTTGAAACATCCATTGCTCTCTCTATATATATACTTAGTAACACTTGATATTTACAATTGTATATTTATAATTTTATAATTGTATATAAATTTATAAGTTTATATCTATGAATTATAAACACCAAGTGTTTATATTTTAACCATTCTAATGTATAGTTGGATATCATTGATCACCATAATTCTTAACCCTTCAAAGGGTTTTATTGTTAACCACTAACAAAGTTGGAATTTTATATATAAATATATATCATATATATATATATATATATTAGTTGTTGATGGACCTTTATTTTATTTACTTATTTATATGTGGTGCTGAGAATTGAACCCAGTGCCTCACACATGCTTGGCAAGTGCTCTACCACGGAGCCACAGCTTCAGCCCACAAAGCTAGAATTTGACCCCAGATTGCCTAAGTACAAGGTCCATGAACCATTCACCCTATGAGACTGCCTATGACAAGAATGAGAGAAGTGGGGAAAGATATATTAAAGAATTAGGGAAAAGAGGTAAAATTAATGCTGTGAGGAACAAGATATTATATAAATGAATACTAAATAAATGAATCTATAAGTGAACAAGTATATCATTGAGGATCTGAAAGTTAAAGAAATGAGACTATATGAGCTCCCTTTTTTTTTTTTTTCCATACTGGAGATTGAATCCGGCGATGTTCTACCACTGAGCTTACATCTCTAGCCCTGTTTACTTTTTATTGTGAGACAGGCTCTCACTTAGTTGTGCAGGCTGGCCCCAAACTTGTGATCCTTCTTCCTTAGTCTCTTGAGTAGCTGGGATTACAGGGGTACACCTCCATGTCCAACTGCAGTGCACTCTTTATAAACATTTGCCAAATTGGGTAAAAACATACAAATATTTGTACACAAAGGTTCAGAGCAGCACCATTTCCAATAGACAAAAAGTGGGAATGATCCATATGTCCATTAATGAATGAATGGATAAAAAATTATGGTAAACACATGAATGGGATGATAACCATAAAAAGAATGAAGTACGTGTTTCAGTGTGGATGAACTTCAAAACATTGTGGTAAAGGAAAGGAGCCAGACACAAAAGGTAATATAGTGTATGACTCCATTTATATGAAACATCCAGAATAGGTAATTCCTAACTTTTCTAAGAAGTAAAAAATTAGTAACATTTTGTAGGGAATAGGTTCTGGATAGGACCAGTATGTGATGATGTGTCCTACCCTGCCCTGTTCCATTCTTTTGAAGCTTCCTTCTGAATTCATTCAGAAATGCTGGAAAAAATAAGCAACAAGTAGAATGTACATGAGGTAAGTAGAAAGGGAAAAATTGCATAGTGTTGGATCTATACATTTTTAATTGGGTATTTTAGGAAAGGGGGTTAGGGATCAAAATGAACTAATATTTATTCTGTGTTGGCTAAGTGTCAGGAACCAGGTTAAACATATATATACATAATCTGTCTACAACCTTTGTAAACCTTTGGTCACAAGTAAAAAAAAATCAATTAGTTTAAGAAAAGAAATACTCATTTAACTGGGAAATCCAAAGGACTGACAGGCTTTGGGCACAACTGGATTCAAGGTACCCCAACAATGTCATTAAGACTGTGATTGTGTTGTGGTTCAGAGTAGAGTACTTAGTTAACATGTATGAGTCCCTGAGTTCCATCCGCAGCACCACAAGCAGAAAGAAAAAATTAATTTGTGTGTCATCATCCACTTATCAGAGAAAATATTTGACTTTTGGTTTTCTGGGATTGGCTTATTTTACTTAGCATGATATTCTCCAATTCCATCCATTTACTTTCAAATGCCATAATTTTATTCTTTATGGCTGATTAATATTCCACCGTGTACATATACCAAAGTTTCTTTATCCATTCATCTATTGCAGGGCATCTAGGTTGTTCCACAATCTAGCTATTGTGAATTGAGCAGCTATGAACATTGATGTGGCTGAGTCACTGTAGTATGCTGATTTTAAGTCCTTTGGGTAGAGGACAAGGAATAGGATAGCTGGGTCAAATGGTGGTTCCATTCCAAGTTTTCTAAGGACTGTCAATACTGCTTTCCAGAGTGGCTGCACCAATTATGAACCCCACCAGCAATGTATGAGTATACCTTTTTCCCCACATCCTCACCAACACCTATTATTGCTTGTATTCTTGATAATCGCCATTCTAACTGGGGTGAGATGAAATCTTAGGGTAGTTTTAATGTTCATTTCTCTTATTACTAGAGATGTTGAACATTTTTTATATATTTGTTGATTGCTTATAGATCTTCTGTGAAGTGTCTGCTCAGTTCCTTAGCCCATTTATTGATTGGGTTATTTGTATTCTTGGTGAAAAGTTTTTTGAGTTCTTTATAAATTCTGGAGATTAGTGTTCTCTCTGAAGTGTGTGTGGCAAAGAGTTTCTCCCACTCTGTAGGCTCTCTCTTCACATTTCTGATTGTTTCCTTTGCTGAGAAAAAGCTTTTAAATTTGAATCTATCCCATTTATTGATTCCTGCTTTTGTAGATGATGATATATAATGGCAGGGAGGAGGTAAGGAAAGAATGGAAGCAGGATGAATTGTGTAGAGGGAAATGAGGGGTGGAGAGGGATGGAGAGAAGGAAAGATAATAGAACGAGACAAACATCATTGCCCTGTGTACGTGTATAATTACACAAACGGTGTGACTCTATTTCATATAAAACCAGAGAAATGAAAGTTGCACCCCATTTGTGTACAATGAATCAAAAAATAATAAGAAGAATTTGTGTGTTTTCCCTCTATCTGTCAGCTCTGGGGTTGACTTCTTTTTCAAATGGACTTTTCATATGATGGCAAATATGTCCTTCAGCTGTTGTTGATGTATCCACACAGCCTTTAGAGCACAAGTCAAGCTCTCTAGGACAGGGACCTTTTCTCTCACAACGATCTTCCCCAAAGGTCTCTGATGAAGGAGTTTGTACTCCTTTGAATCACTATGTCCAGGAGAATGGAGCCATGAGATTGAATATTTTGAGTCAAATGTCCTGCTCTCTGGTAGTGGAAATGGACACCTGCTGATTGATAACTAGTGGGAATTAAATAGTGGAGAAGGGGCCACTCTCATAAGGAAGAAGCATCAAAAACACAACACAGGTCTCACTTTATCAATGTCAAGTTGATGTCATCACCTCCATTTTACAGAGCAAGAACCTAAGGTCCAGAAAATTGAAGGGATTTGCCCTAGAAGGGCAAGTGACAGACCTAGAAAGTTAGAAGTCTGTGAGTTAGAGGAAGTAGTGTGAAGAGTGGATGAAACATTGCATGGGAGATCAGACAAGCTGAGTTTCTCTTTGGCTTTGGCCACTGATTATATACATATATAATTATGGGGAAGTCAATTGCACTGTCCCACATTTGCCATATGTGAAATGGGAATAATGTCCCCTTTTCTCATTTCATTGTGAGGATGAAGTAAAAATACATATATGAAAGCACTTTATAATAAAGTGTTATGTAAATTTAGAATGTATTCTTTACTGTGTATTCAACATACTTTATTAGTCTCTAAATTCAGATGCAGTAAAATTGGTTTTGGGGGCATACAGCTCTATGAGTTTAAATACGGGAATAAATATGTGTAATCAGAGTAGAGAATATTTCCATTAACAAAAAAAGAAAACCCTTGTAGTGCTATACATTTATAGTCACAATCTGTCCCTATCCCATAAACACTGACAACTATTGATCTGTTCTTTACCGACTATGGTTTGTCTTTTAAGGAATGATATATAAATGAAATTCTGTATTATGTAACCTTCCGAGACTGGCTTCTACCACTTAGCATAATACATATTAGATTCATCCATGTTGCTATGTGACTGTACACTTTGTTCCCTTTTATTGCTGAATAGTGGTGTGGCTGTACCACAGTTCATTAATCTATTCAACAATGGAAGAACATTTGTGTTGCTTTTAGTTTTGTGCTATTATAAACAGTGCTGGAGGCTGGAGATATAACTCAGTGATAGAGTGCTTGCCTAGCATGCATAAGGCCCTGGGACCCAGACCCAGCACTATCACCACCAAAATAACAAAACAAAACAAATAGAGCTGCTATGACTATTCTTATATGAGTGTCTGTGTGAACATAGTTTTTTTTTTTCTAGGTTAATTACCTAGGAGTGAGATTGCTGAGTCTCATTGTGAATGTATAGTTTGCTTTATAAGAAATTGTCAAACTGTTTTCTGAAATGGCTATAAAGTTTTGTATTCTGACCAGCAATGTGAGAGAATTCTAGTTGCTTTGCATCCTAACAAGGGCACTCTGTACTGTCAGTATTTTCAAATTGTAGCCATTTTAATAAGTGTGTCTTGGTATCTCAGAGTTACATTGATTTGCTTCTCACTAATGGCTAGTTATCTTTAACATCTTCTTGTGATTATTTGCCATCCATATCTTTTGTGAAATGTCTCATTTCTTTTGCTCATTTTCATTTCTTTTTTCAGTACTGGGGATTGAAGCCAGGGACACTCTACCACTGAGCTGCATCCCCGGCAATTTTTACTTTTTATTTTCTCACTAAGTCATCCAGGTTGAACTCAAACTTGTGATTTTCCTACCTCAGTCTCCTAAATAACTCAGATCACAATTGTGTACCACCACATTCAGCTTCTATTTGGTTATTTGTTTTTTTGTTGTTGTTGTTGGAATTCATGGTTTATTAGTCTATTTTAGGCTAATTTTTTTTCTTTTTTTTTTATTCTATTTGGTTTTGAGAGTTCTTTTTTTTTATTCTGCAGAAAAATCTATTGTACAATGTGTGCTTTGCAAATTTTATCTCCCAAGTTTGTAGGCTGCCTTTTACAGAGCAAATAATTATCAATTATTTTATTAATCATATTTTTGGTGTCATGTCTAGAACTGCATAGCCCCAGGTCATGAATATTTTTTCTATATTTTCTGCAAAAAGTTACATAGTTTTATGTTTTTATATTTATATTAAAGTTTGGATATGAGGTGTCTCCCAAAAGCTCATGTGTGAGAAAATGCAAGAAGGTTCAGAGGTGAAATGATTAGGTTATGAGAGATGTAAAAACTGATATGGATTAACTGGGTGGTAACTCTAGGCAGTTGGGGTGTAGCTGGAGTTAGAAGGTCACTGAGGTGTGCCTTTGGAATTTATACCTTGTCCCTGGTGAGCAGAGCTCTGTGCTTCCTGGTTGCCATATTCTGAACAGCTTTTCCCCACTACTCCCTTCTACCTTAATGTTCAGCTTCATCTCAGATTCAGAGCAATGAACTCAACTAACCACAGACTGAATCTCTGAAACCATAACCCCAAATAAACTTTCCCTCTTCTAAATCATTCACATCAGATTTTTCAGTCACAGGGATACAAAAGATGACTAAAAATATTCAAACGAATGATTCTTACTTAACCAGGAACGTTTTTGCCTGGGTCAAGAAAACCTTATTTAGGCCTATGGTATTATTTTGACTTAACTTTGTATTAGGTATCTGTTCTAGGTCAAGTTTTATTTTTGCATATGAATGTCTAATTGTTCTAATTTATTTGTTGACAGGACTACCCTTTGTTCAATTTCCTTTATAACTTTATTAAAAACTCATTGGAAAAAGTTGATCAGCCATGTTTATGTTATCTGTTTCTGAATTCAGCTCAGTTCTACTGTTTTTTCCTTTTTTTTTTTTTTTTTGCTAATACAGTACAATCTTCATGATTGTGACCTTGGAATTGGTAAAGTGAGATGTGTTCCAGAAATGTAAAGTTGTTTCCACATATAAAAATCAATATAGCCAGGCGTTGTGACATATTCTTGTAATCCCAGTGGCTTGGGAGATTGAGGCAGGAGGATCACAATTTAGTGATGCCCTAAGCAACTTAGTGAAACCTGTTTCTAAATAAAATATGTTTTTAAAGGGATGGGGATATAACTCCATGCTTAAGTGCCCTTAGGTTCAATCCCCAATATCAAATAAATAAATAAATAAGTAATAAAAATATAATATACCATATTACTAAAGGGCAAAAGGCACATGATCATCTACATACATGTAAAAGCAGGATTTGAAAATATCCAACCATCTGTATGATAAAAAATGCACCCAACAAGAAGGAATATAAAGGATTGTTCCCAACCTGATAAAAGGCATCTAGAAAAACTCCACAGTTACCATCTTGCTTGATGGTGAAAGGATGAATTCTTTTGCCCTAAGATCAGGAACTTTTGTACTAAGATAACTCCTCTTGCCACTTCTATTTAACAATGTGCTGGAGATTCTATCTAGAACAAATAGGCAAGAAAAGTGTATAAATGCATGCAAATTGCAGGGGAAAGAATCTGTCTACAAAAGTCTGTTCAGGCAAATAATTTGAGTTCAGATTGAGAGTGTTATTCCTAGTCTTTTATTTAGAGATGAGAGCTGAAGTCTCTATGTGGATTCATCTATTTTTCCTTTCCTATCAGTTTTTGATTCATGTATTTTGAAACCATGATGTATAAGTGCGTACACATTAGGAACTGACCCTTTTATCATCATGTAATGTACCTCTTTTCTTCATGATAATTTTGTTTACTCTGAGGTATACTTTGATACTAATATAGTTTAGTTTTATTTTGATTAATATTTTGATGGTTTATCTATTTCCTTTAAACTTTCTGTATCATTATAGTAAAATTGAGTTTCTTTTAGCAAGCGTATAGTTGGGTTATTGTTTCTATTACTATTATCATTAATATTATTTGAGGTAGGTCCCACTATGTATGTATGTTGCCCAGATTGCCATTGAATTTTCAATTTTCTTGCCTTGACTTCCTGAGGAACTGGGGCCACAGGTATGTGCTACTCTGACCACCTTATTTATTTGTTGGTTTAGCAGTGCTAGGGATGGAACCTAGGACTGGTTACATGCTAGGCAGGTACATAGCAAGTCCTTATTATTTTTATCCTTTCTGACAATCTCCAAATTTTAATTAGTATGTTTAGTACATTTACAGTCAATGTATACTTATTGATTTGTTTGGGTTTAGGACTACTATTAATTGTTTTTCTCTTTTGTATCTTTTTTTCATTCTTATGTTTTCTCTTTCCAGCTGTCTTTCTGAATATTTTTGTATCCCATTTTAATTTCACTATATTTCTCTGCACTTTTTAGCAATTGTTCTAGTGATTTTATGTATATATAAATACATAAAATTCTTTTTTTTTGAGAATGGGTGTCACTAAGTTGTGGATGCTGACCTTTAACATACTCCTCCTGCCTCAGCCACCCAAGTAGCTGGGATTATATGTGTGTGCCACTGCATTTGTCTCATAGGTAACTTTTAACAGTGCATAAACTTATAGTCTCATAGACTTTACCTTCCCTTATTTATGTTGTAGCTATCTTATTAAATACATTCATATAAATTGAAAACCCCATCATCAGATAATGGTATAATTTTTCTTTCAAGTGTCTAATATATTTAAAATAACTCACTATGAGAATGATCTGTTATATTTATACAAATATTTACTACTTCTTTTGCTCTTTCTTTCCTTTTGATGGTGCATGTTTATTTCTATTATAATTTCACTTCTGTGTGAAAAACATTCTTCAGTATTTATTTTAAGTGTAAGAATATGTTTTCCTCATGCTTTTAATTGAAGGATAATTCTACTGGATATAAATTTCTGAGATGATGCTTATTTTCTTTCAGCATTTTGAAAATGTCATTTCCTTTCCTTCTGAACTCCCTGGTTTCTGATAAGAAAAAATGTAAGTGCCCAACAGATTAATGTATAAAAAATGTGGTATATAAACTCAATGGAACATTACCCAGCCACAAAGAAGAATGTCTTTATATTTGCCAGTAAATGAGTGGAACTGGAGAATATCATGCCAAGTGAAATAAACCAATTCCAAAACATCAAAGGTGGAATGGTCTCTCTGATATGTGCATGCCAACTCACAACAAGGACTGGGAGGAAAATAACAGAAATTCAGTGGATTAGACAAAGGGGAAATGAAGGGGAGTGTAGGGGGTTAGGAATAGGAAAGACTTTCCTATGTTCATATATGAATACACCACAGTGAATTTCACCATTGTGTACATCCATAAGACTGGGATACTAATTAGAATAAGATATACTCCATATTTGTATAAATATGTCAAAATAGACTCTACTGTCATGTATAACTAAAAAGAACAAATATAAAATAAAAAACTTAGGCACACACACACACACACACATAGAAACAGTCATAGTAAGGGAGCTATGTGTGTACAGAGGGAAGAGGAATCTACACTTTCCTGTCCAGCCATATCAACTGCAGAACTGCAGAAGACAATCTTTCTAGACAAGGCAGTTGAGGAGAGAGTGTTTGGAGGGGAGTTGGCCTG
This sequence comes from Sciurus carolinensis, assembly GCF_902686445.1. Classification (NCBI taxonomy): domain Eukaryota; kingdom Metazoa; phylum Chordata; class Mammalia; order Rodentia; family Sciuridae; genus Sciurus; species Sciurus carolinensis. The sequence continues at coordinate 52,011,857 of NC_062232.1, forward strand.
CATGCCACACCTTGGGGACACTATTGCACATGAATCAGCTGCTTTGGGAGGACTGTTGCTCAGAAGAAAATAAGTTTGGTTTTCATAAGCCAAAGATGTACCAAAGTATAGAAGGTTACTGTATTTGTAGAACTGAGTTCTCCAGTTGTCAATTCACTGACAGTAATCCTGTTGAGAATGACTTCCAGAGCTGTTTTGTGTTGCATGACACTCTTTCGGGAGACATCTGCAATGCCTGTGTTCTGCTTGTGAAAAGATGGACGAAGTTTCCAGCAGATCAAACAAACAAACAAAGACACACAAAACTGGAATCACGTTGTAGATGCAAGGGCAGGACCTAGTCTAAAGACTACATTGAAACAAACAAACAAAAAACCCACAAAAAACTCTATCTGGAAACTGGGTAAAAAGCAATGAGATCAGTAAACCACAGAAGGAATTTAAACATCACAATTCTGATGTTCACAGTACCACTTCAGGTGCCTCCCCACCTCCATCTCCTTGTTATAGTAAACAGTCAGATGATGGCTCTGATACAGAAATGGCTTCTGGCCCAATAGAACACCAGGTTTTTTTTTTCCCTTTTTAAATCTTACATACTGAAAAAGATAGAAAATACGTTGTAGGATAATCTATAAAGATTCTCTTGGAGAAATCCTCATTGACACACATTTTTCAAGCCTGACTGCAACAATAAGAAAGCAGCTGCATAGAAGCTGGAGGAGCAGGGACCAGAGCCTCTGCCCATCTCTTCTCAGGAGTGGTGACTGAGGTTTATATAGAAGGGGAATAAAAATTATTTAAATTTTGAAAAGACCACAAAGTAACAAACTGACCTTATTTTTAACTTAGATACCTGTTATTCAGCCAAAAGACATTTTCTAGAACGGTTGCAAATGGGTTATTTTTCCTCCAGTCCCCCAAACTGTGAAGCCAGTGTCTAGCTTACTAAAAGAAAAAAATAAGTGTACATAATATTTAAGATGCTGAGTATTTCATAAGAAAGCTGAATGCTGCTCTAAAGTGCTCTTTATGTCATGTGAAATTAGGGAATTTCAGAGGACAGAGATGGGATTTGTTGTATAATAAAACATATGTAATTTTTAATCTTTCTATATTGAGAAGCAGCCATCTTTAAAAAGATGGCTGACTACACTTGTTTTTCCTCCTGTTAGAAAATTTGTCATAACTCAATAATGTGTCTTTCCCCTAGAGGTACTTGTTAATAATTTTGAAATCTTAAGGGCTCACCAAGGTCTGATGTTTCAAATCTGTATGAGTAAGCAGGAGAGGCTGAGCATTGTGGTGCAAATACCTTGAAGGAGGAAGTAATTTCTAAATATATATAGAGAAGCTTGACTATATATGTTGCATCCTCTATCACCTTCCTTCAAATTAATACTTAATAAACATTTTAATTTATGTGAAACTTCTCAAGCAGCATCAAAGCTCCTCTTGGGGAAGTGACAAGAACGTGGGATGGACAACTTCCCATATAAATAGTACCAAAGCATCACCACATGGTGGAGAACACACTCTTAAAAATGTTAAACTATGTGCAAGTCTTCAGCGCACAAAACAAGGTTAATGCCTCTTGGATACTTTGCTTGGAGGGCTTGCAGAGTATGTAAATAATTGACTTTGTGTGGCATGGCTGGTGACTGCATTGAAATCTGCACAATTCAGTTTTAGCTCCAGATTACTTCGGTTGACCTTTGTGAAGGTTTTATCTGCATAGAGAAGGTGTTTGACTTGTTTTAATCTATTAGGGCTTTGGAGGTTTTTCACTCTATTTAAAGTAATATTTACTAAGATAAAAGGTATGATCATGCTAAGTGGGTTGGTGTTGGTCAGGCTTTCTGAACATTGAGATATGCTGAATGTGGAGATTTTAATTCTAAAATCCTTATTAAAACCTCTCCCTTGAACCCAAACCAAAGGATTCTCCTTGCTTCCTTCTTAAAAATTCAGAAAAGAATAGCACCAGTTCAGACTTTTCATAAATGAGGGAGGATATTTGCCTGCCTAATAATAACATGACTCAGTGCTTACTTTTATTATTTTTTGTTCTTTTTAGTGCTTACTTTTAAAACTGAATTTTAAAAATTTGATAGTGTCACAATACAGAGTGAGCCACTTTTTATGGGCACTCTATAGTTTTATAGTCCTTAATTTAAACTTATTTTACATTTCTTCCTTTTAGAAAATACCTACATACTGCAAGCCAACATAGGCACAGACTATACATGAGTTGGGCCTAGCCATTATCACCCTCCTGAGTTATTTGGAAATGTTTTTATGGAAAATTTTTGCTGCAACATTGGTAGTAGTATATATTATAATATTGATCATCTCTATTTCTCTATTTATTACCAGACCACGACCATAGTCTTCTTTTCCCTCCCACCTTTCTTTGCCTGTAGGATGTCCTATATGTAGTCATGCACATTGCATTAATTTATTAGAAATCTATAGATCAGCTGGGTACAGTGTTGCATGTCTGTAATTCCAGTGGCTCTGGAGGGTGAGGCAGGAGTATTGCAAGTTCAAGGCCAACCTTAGCAATTTAGTGAGGCCCTAAACAACTTAGCAAGGCCCTGTCTCTAAATAAAATACAAAAAGGGCTGGGGATGTGACTCAGTGGTTAAGTGCCCCTAGGTTCAATTCCTGGTACAAGAAAGAAAAAGAAAAAAGAAATCTACAGATCTGTTTTGTACTTTTTACACTGTTGAATTCTTATAATAAAAACTATATCTAGGTTATTGAATAAATTTACTCTTATTAGAAATTTTAAAAAAGAAACAATCATAATTGTTTTACTTCTACAAGTAATGAATAAATTTTCTCTGGTTGCTTTCAGATTTTTTTCTTAATTGTCAGTGTTCAGCAGTTTGATTATTATGTGTCTGGGCATTAATTTCTTTGTGATTATACTGTTAGGTTTGAGAAACTTTTTGAAGTTGTAGGTTTATGTCTTTCACCAAATTTGTAAGTATATAGCTATTAATTTTTCAAAATTTTTTTCTGCATTTCACTTTTCTTCTTTCCTTCTGAGATTCTGATGACAAGAATGTCAGATATTTGGGTATTGTCTACCAGTTCTCTGAGGCTGTTCATTTGCTTTCCTTTTTTTTTTTTTTTTTTTTTTTGCTGCGTGGTTTAGATTATACCAATATTTTTTGTTTAGTCTTTTGTCCTATCCTGCAGTATGGATTAGCATAGCACTGGTATTAATCCTTACAACTTTATTTAAAAATGTATATATAAGCTGTATATACACACACACACACACACACACACACATACACACACAATGTAATACTATTGAGTTATGAAAAGAATGAAATCCTGTCATTTGAGGCCACCTAGTTGGAACTGGAGTTCATTGTGTAAAATTAAATGAGAAAGACAGATACCAGCCAAGTGTGCTGGTGCATGCCTATAATCCCAGTGTCTTGGGAAGCTAAAAAAGGAATATTGCAATATGAGGCCAGCCTCAGCAACTTAGTAAGACCCTGTCTCAAGATTAAAAAATAAAAAGTGCTAGAGATGTAACTCAGTGGTAAAGCACCCCTTGGATCAATCCCTAATACCACAAAACAAACAAAAATGATTTTCTCTAAAAAGAGCGGGTTAAGGAGGAAATAAAATTGAAAATATAAGTTATTTGGAAGTCAGTGATCATGAAAACATTGCTTATCAAAATGTGAAGAGAACAGCCAAAATTGTATTTAGAAATAAATCATAGGCATAAAGACAATTATTGGGAATCAAAGATTTTAGCCAGAGTTGGTGGCACATGCCTAAAACACTCGCTACTTGGAGACTGAGGCAGGAGGATGACATGTTCAAACCTGAGCATCTTCAGGAGACCCTGTCTCAAAAATAAAACCTGAAAGGGACTGGGAATGTAGCTCAGTTGTAGAGAGCACCTGGGTTCAATCCCAAGTGCCCGCCTCTAAAAAAAAGATAAGAAAGACATCTCAAACATATGTGGAATCTAAAGAAGTTGATCTTGTAAAAGTTGAAAGTTCAATGGTGGTCTCTAGAGGCTGGGGAGGGTCAGGGCAGAAGAAGGGGAGAGGTAGATCAACTGGCACGAACTTACATTTAGATAGGAGAAATAAGTTCTGGTATGTTATTGCACAACAGAGTGACTACAGATAATGAACTGTACATTTCAAAAAGCTAGAAGAAAATATTTTGAAAGTTTTCACCACAAAAGAAATAAATGCTTCAGGAGGTAAATATGTTTAATCTAATTTAAACTTTGCACAATATGTGCATGTACTAAACATCACATAATCCATTAATTGTACAATTTTTATGTTTTTATCAGTTAAAAAACTAGTTTAAATTTTTTAAAATTTTTGAAGAGTTTTATAGGAGCTGCTTTAAATTTTTTGGCAGATATTTCCAATACCTGTGCCATCTTGGTGTCTGTATCTGATGAATTTTTTCCCTTTTAAGTTGATATGTTTCTGGTTCTTTGTATTCCAAGTAAATTTGGAATGTATCCTGGATATTTTAAATTTTATTTCATGAGATGAGATGTTGGGTCCTTTTTAAACCCTAAAAAGAATGTTGACAGTTTTTGTTTTGGCAGGGAATTGACGAGTTTGGTTCTGACCAACCTTCTATGGGTTGCAGTTTGCTCTGTCCATTTAGTTTTCAAAGCCTTTACAATGCTCTCCAGATCAGCCAAGTGTGTGCCACGTAGTAGTCAATTTAGTGCTCTGTTCCCAACTTCCATTCTCAAGCCAGACATAGAAAGACATAGTAACTCATGTTCTCTTTCTCTCATGTGTGAACTAAAGAACAGTCCACCTGAAGTAGAATAGTGATTTCTGAGGACAGGGAAGGTTGTGAGGTGGGTGGAAGGTGGAAAAAGAGTGCTTGAATTTGATCACCGAGTGCTGAATGCATGGATGAAAATATAACACTGAATCTCATTAATATGTACACTTTTAATATGTATTAATAAAAATATGTGTGTGTGTTGTTTGGGGGCAAGTTCATGCATATGTCTCTTGAGGTGTAAGTCTAGCAGTTCATGCACAGCTTTAAAGATCACTTTTCTAAATTTCTCCCTCTGTATGATCATCCTGATGTTTATTGCTTTTCTAGAACTCTCTCTTTTGGTAGTCCAGCCAGAAAGCTGAGACTTTAGGAATTGTTTTTTCAGATGCTTCCCACAACTGTGCTGGCATGTGAGTCAAGTGGCAAGAGGATAAAAAAATACCAAGGTGGTACACCCTACCACTTGGGACCACCGTGGTGGTTCTTATTGGAAAGGATTATTTTCCTCCTTCGGTGTCGTGCATTCTAAGAGCTACAGGTGCCAGCACTGCCACTTCTGCAGAGGATTGCATGGATGCTGGGGTACAAGGGAATGGGGAAAAGAAAACAAAAAAATGGACAATTTTTATACTCAACAAAGTTTGCATGGTCTCTGGGCATGAAGAGACCTCTTTGGCTCCTTGCACCAGAACCACGTGGCTTCTGGAACTCTGTCTGTGTTGGTGCTGCTTCTGGGTTTGGGGCTGTATTGAATCCAGGCAGGGAGTCCTGGAGGAATAAAATAGTAAACTCGCTGTCAGTGCTAGTCAGACTCAACTCCAATCTTCTTTCCCATTCCTCCTGCTACTGTTTACTTTCTGAATCTCCAATTCAACCAGGTTTTAGAGCTACATTTAATGGGAGAGATGGTGTAAACTGTGTTTACCTACAACACAAATTTCTAATTATTACTATTGCTATTTTGTAAAAGGATCATTACTTGAAATTATTAACATTGTTTCTTAGAAATAAGTGCAATGATGGTTACCCCAATGCCATAAGCACAGATTTCAAATTCTTAAATTACTGACAAAGTACCATCTGGATGCCTCCCTGAAGACCTGGACTTCCTTAAGCTCATGTTTACTTTCCTTTGGGAATCTTTGTTCTATATAATGATGATGTTAGAAGTGAAAAGAATGAATAAGCTAAAAATGCAAGGTTTTCAGAAATTCTTAAGGTGCACTTGACAATATGTTTGTCTACCTCCCCCCCTTTTTTTCTTTTTGGTACTGGAGATTTAATCCAGCAACATTCTACCACTGAGCTACATCCCCAACATCCCCCCCCCCTTTTTTGAGACAGGGTCTCACTAAGTTGCTTAGGTCCTCACTAAGTTACTGTGGCTGGCTTCAAACTTGCAATCCTCCTATATCAGCTTCCTGAGCCCATGCAATTATAGGTATGTACCACTGTGCCCACTTACCCCCTCTTTTTAAGTGAAGATACCTTCAATTCAAATGAAATGTTGCACAGAAGCTTACTAAGTCAGCTAGATAAAAAGAGTGGGAGTAGCTCTGTTTATGGCAAGGCCAAGCAGTTTGCAATGCATCATTAAGTCCTAGGTCTATATGGAGCTCATTAAAAATTGCTAATGTGGGCTCAGCCTTTGGAATCATACATGACTATATTTGTGCTATTTTGACCAAGTCAATTCACATCTATATACTTCTTCATTTGTAAAATGTGTTTCCTCTTTTTGTAAATGGGCTAATTATACTTATTCCACAAATCTGCTGTTAAGATCAAATGAACTTGCATGAGTTATATATGTAAGAAATAACAAGTGCTCAATAAAGTGTAGTTTTTGCTTATTTATTTATTTATTGTGTGTGTATGTATGTGGTGCTAGAGATCAAACCCAGGGCCTCATATATTCTAGGCAAGTGTTCTACCATTGAGCTACACTTCTAGACCTTAGTTTTGAACTTTTAAAACCATATTTCCCAGATACATTACCAGTGAAACTCCACATCATGTACAACTGCAAAAATGGAATCCAGATTAGAATAAGTTATATGCCACATATATAATATGTCAAAATACACTCGACTTACATGTATATAAAAAAACAAATAAAAAATAATTTTTAGAATTAAAAAAATATTTCCACAACTCACAATAGCCAAGCTATGGAATGAACGCATGTATCTATCAACAGATAAATGGATAAAGAAAATGTGGAACATATGTGGAACATATACACCATGGAGTTTTACTCAGTCATAAAGAAGAATGAAATTAAGGTATTTGCAGGAAAATGGATGAAACTAAAGAACTTCATGTAAAGTGAGATAAACCAGACTCAGAAAGGCAAGGGTCATGTGTTTCCTCTCATATGTGCAACTAGAAAGAAAATAAGAAGTGAAGAGGGACCTCATGAAAATTGAAGCGACACTAGTAGAGGAGAGAAAGGGGATCAGAGAGAAGATAGGAAGGAAAAGGAAGGTATGGGTGAATGAAACAGACTAACTTACACTATGTGTATTTATGACTATTTCACAATGAATCCCAGCATATGTATGATTAGAATGTACCAATAAATTTTAAACATATTTTCTTAAGATACACTGATAATACTACAAGTCAGACTGAGCTTTGATATTATCCTGTCTTTGCTCAAACTTCTCTTGGATCTTCAAGATGGAAACATTCATCCTGTGTTGTTTAAAATACTCTAGTGATAGCTGAAACCATGTTTGAATCCTGGCTTTTCTACCTTAGCTCTGTGACTGCATTACTTCCTTTCTCCTTCTTCTAAGCCAGAATCCATAGCTGTAAAACTGGAAATGACAAAAGTGTTTTCTGCAAAGGGTTTGCAAGTCTTAACTAAGTTAATACCTGTGAAGCACTTAGCCTGGCGACTGGTGTGTGGTAAAAATTGGCATATAGTAAAGTTGAGTTATAATCTGGGTGAGGAGACAGATGATGCTGTACAGCATTATTCATAGATGTAGCGTTGTCCGACTTCAGGGTCCTCAGCACTGTTCCAGCCATCTCTGGCCATAGCTTGGTTGAAAACTCTGCTGATTTTTTTTTTTTCGGTACTGGGGATTGAACCCAGGGCCTTGTGCTCGTGAGGCAAACACTCTACCAACTGAGCTATATCCCCAGCCCCTCTGCTGATTTTTGAAAGCTCCTATGGAATATCAGTCCAGCCACTTACTTTCCCCAAGCCTTCCTTTTTTTCTTCTTAGGTTAGAGAACTCTGTCTGCCCCTTTATGACCTGCTGGGAGAAAAGGAAGAATATGATGACTTAAAAATACAGCCACAAACTCTTTGATTCTCTTCCCTTCAAAAGATGGAACCTGGGATCCCTCCCTCTTAAGACTTGCACTTAATGAATAGCATAAAGCATAAGTGACAATGTGCAATATCAGAGACTAGGTCATAAAAGGCAGTGTGGCTTCTGAGTTTTCTCTTATAAATAAGTAGCTCTGGGTGAAGTGAGTTACCAAGTCATAAGGACACTCCAACAGCTTGTCTGAGACAGTCTGAGCCTTGAAGAGGCTGCCAGGGAAAGCATAAATCTAATTAAGGACTATTTTATTGGAAAATTAAGGAATGTTATATTCTATAATGACAGAAAATGTAGCAGCAGTGCCATCTGAAATTACTTGGGAAATAGAAAATATATCCATGATCTGGATAATACAGCTAATGTAACTTCCAGCTAAAGCATTTAAGGTCCTTTCTGGTCTCTCCATGTTGCTTAGAGTGAAATGTGAAAGGGCAGTGTTTAGCCAAAGAAAGGTCTATTAAGCCAGAAAGAGTCTTAATGTACTGGTTTTGAAGATTCCTAGATCCTCTAAATGGTTAATAGTGCTAAAATTAAGAAATGGCTTTGGGGACTAGGACTGAGCTCAGTGGTAGAGCGCTTGCCTAGCACATGTGAGGCACTGGGTTCAATCCTCAGCACCACATAAAAATAAATGGATAAAAGAAAGGTATAAAAAGGAATGATAAACTTCTTTTAAAAAAAGAAACAAATGACTTTGGAAGGACGATCAGATCTAAGATACTGTCAGGTAAGCATGGTCTAAAAATAAAACCAAAGGCATAAATGTAAAATCCTTTGTTAAGTCCATGGGAAGAAATAACAGAAGGGATATCAGTAGAGTAGAAGAAAGGGATCAGGGGAAGGGAATAGGAGAGAACAAGGGGAGTATTGGGGAATAAGATTGATCAAATTATGTGTATTTTTATATTTGTTACAATGAATCCCACTATTATGTGTAATTATAATGCACCAATAAATTTTTTTAAAAAGACTGCAAGAAGATCCAAGGTCATGCCTCTGAGAGTTATTCAGTCAAGCAATGGGGCTTTTAAGGAGCTTAAGAATATTATTCCTCAATAGTCTCTACAAAATACCCAGTGGAAGGAAGGGTTTATCTCCAAGATATTTTTGGATGAAGCTTTGGTGCAATGGAGTAAACCTCAATAAGATTTACAGGACACTCACAAAGTTTTAAAGAGAATTATATTTACAGGCGTACTTTCAGCTTAAACTAAAGGAGACAAAAAGAAAATAATGAGGTGTTCAGATCCTCAAAACTCTACTGGTAGAGGAAAGCTGGAAAAAAATGCATGCAATTGCAAACACAAGCTATCTTTCATGAAAAAGGAAAGATGACCCAGAGGATGGAATCAAGGGCCAAGAGGGCAGAACCAGAGCTCTGGAGAATGATTCCCAGGAAGAAGTAGAACTGAATCGTAATCAAGAAACTTTCCACATTCCCCCATGTAGTTTACAGAATTGTTTATGAAACAGGGACTCCTTTGCATCCCCTCTCTTCCCTCTTTTTTGCACAGTACCATCTGCAGAGGTTATCCTATGCTTTCTCACCATTGTGTGTTGGGCATAAGTTTGGAACAGGTAACTTGTCTTTTGGGTTTACAGGTCATCGGGTTTGGAAGAACTGCACTCAAGGAGATTTGCTTAAAGTACTGTATCTATGGGAGTCTGAGGCATCACAAGTTCAAGGCCAGTCTCAGAAACTTAGTGAGACCCTATCTCAAAATAAAAAATAAAAAGAGCTGGAGATGTAGCTCAGTGGTAAATCACCCCTGGATTCAATCCCCAGTGCCCCCTGCCACCAAAAAATAAATCTGCACCTGATGAAGGTGATGAGATTCTACACCTTGAACTGATCTTGTGACAGGGAAAAACTGTTGGGAGGATTGGGAGTAGTGAGTGTAATTTGCATGTGGGAGGAATAGCAGTAATTTGTAGACTGAGGGAGAATTGTGGTATTTTGGAAATATGTCCACACATTCTTTTCTATTCTTCCCTTCAAAGGACAGAAACCGAGTCCCCATCCCTGGAGGGTGAGCTGCTTGTTATTGCTTGCTTCTGATGAGCAAGCTAAAGGTATTCATCAGTGACTTATATCTAATGGATAGAATAAAGCAGAAGTAACTATGTGATTTCAGAGACCAGGTCATAAAAGGGGCAGTCTGGCTTCCTCTGTGCTCTTTTTGCATTGGATTTCTAACTCTGGGGTAAGTATAATATCTGCCATGGCATGATGGTGTTCAGTAACCTATGGATAAGATGCATCATGAGGAACTGAAGCCATCTTACAACAGCCTAAGTCAGCCTAACATGACTAAGCCACCATGGAAGCAGGTTCTCCAGCTCCATGCAAGTCTTCAGAGGATCTTGTGAATGCACTCACATGAGAGACCTGTCACAACCTTCCTCTTTCCCTCCCTTTCTCCCATCCCCTGTTCCCTTCCCTCTACTCTATTGATCTTTCTGCTATTTACTTATAGTTTTGTTTTAAATTAGTGTCTTGTGGATGATGAGATTCACTGTGTTATATACATATATGTACATAGGAATGTTAGGTCAGATTCGTCCCACTATCTTTCCCTATCCCATCCTTGCTCTCTTCCCTTCATTCCCCATTGTCAATTCCTCTGATCTTCTCCTGTTCTTTTTTTATCCCTTCCTGCTTACTTTTAGTTAGCTTCCACATATCAGAGAGAACATTCAGTCTTTTTTGGAATCAGCTTATTTCACTTAGCATGATAGTCTTCAGTTTCATCCATTTACCAGCAAATGCCATAAAATCATCTTTCTTTATGACTGAGTAATACTCCGTTGTGTACACATATCACGTTTTCTTTATCTATTCCAGATCAAGGTTTTTCTAATTCTCAGATCTTGTTTTTGTGTATTTATCAGCACACACTGGCTAGGATTCACCCACAGATCAAGAGAAGGGTAAACTCCATGGCATTTCACAACTTTTTGAACTGAAACATTTCAAAAGACAGCTAAGTGAACTTCTTGAAACCATAGCAAGTCTGAATGAATGAGATTAGTAGACATTTGCTGCTGGAAAAAGCCCATGAAACCCCATGTACCTTTGTAGGTTAGGATAGGGACCACACAGAACCATGGGTGCTGTCAATCATTTGTGAAGCCATGACTAGGAAGAACCCAACCATGACATTCACCTAGGCCAACCTGTGAGTTGTAATAATCTCTGTCAAGTCTGCCTCACCATGAAAACAGGTATCCTAGAGAAGAATCATGTGAGAGAGATGGTGAGTAGTTGTTCCATACAGTAACCATAACTAAACCATTAATCTCACCCTAGTGTCCTGAACCCTTGAAAAAGAATGTATATTTTCAACAGCAGAATCTTTGGTTTCAAGGGGTACCATAACTTGTGTGTGGAGTCATATAGCACTCAGATTCCCCTATTTCCATCCAAATTATTTATGAAAAAGAAAACAAATGGGACTTTTATTCAGTGGCAGGATGGGATGCCACTCTCCACTCCTTCTCAATCGCATACTGCTGTATAGTTCAAGCAGATCCAGGAATTCACAAAATCAGATGTCAATTGGCTATTTATCTTTTTGTCCAAGAGAAGGACTAGTGAAAAACAGCAATTCAAGTTGGATTGGGACAGTACATATAACCAAGGCTGTTCTCTTGCACAGAGAACTAGTTGGCAACTGAAGGTTTGAGTGACCCTTCCACAGTAAAGAGTTCTTTGGAAGAGGCTTTTCAACCAGAGACTACCATTTCCCAGCCCCATACCACCTCTGCACAGGGTCATTTGACAAGTTCTTGCCAATGCAATAAATGGACACAATGTCATGTTGGGGTCAAGGTGGTTGAGTAATGTATGTGTAATTCTGAACATTCTCAAATCTCCATTTGCTGCTAAAACACTAGAGTGATCTTGAAGCCACAAAATGGAAACTGGTAGATTCTTGGGCCACCACTTGGAGGAGACTTGCAGACTCTCCAATAGACTGACCTAAGAAAAAAATAAACCTTTATTTTGCAACCACTGAGACACAAGTGTCGTTTGATACAGCAACTATTGTTACTCTTATTAATACATGTTCTCTGACCCTTGTAATATTCCAAGTACATTATAGCACCTAGTTGACAACAACCTCTTGAACTAAAGAGTAATTATTTATCTCTATCTCTAAGACATTCTCTTTTACTCAGAACCCGGATTTCAATGAACCCCTGATACCAATTCAAACCTAGGGGAGATCAGATGTTGTCCCTCCCACTTCCCTGCATTCTTCATTTGGTGATATTTTGAATCTTTGGTTCTATATCAAGAACTGTCAGGCAGTAGCAATAACTTCAGTTCCCAGGATTATCAGGTGTGGAAGATCTTCAGAATCACCCCACTTTAGCAGAATTCACAGAATGCACCTGTGCCAGCACAACCTTTAGGGGATCCCCTTCAAGGGTGTTATGAACCAGGTGTTTTCCTTAGACCTTACTGCCAGCTAAGGAGACAGCCTGAGGCTTTTGATGAGGCTGCATTGGGCCTAGTGTTCTAAGGGATAAAAAAAATCATGTAAGATTAAAGATAGACTAGGGGCATCTCTGGGGGACAGTAACCTGAAACTTTGTCCATTACTTTTATCTCTCCCCTCCCATGGTATAACACCATATTTACTATGAGGCAGGTGCCATGACTAAGGTAGTCCACTTCCTGCTTCCATTATCTGCTACCCCACTGTGTGATACCTGCAGGAGATGCTAAAATTCCTTGACTTGCACAGTAGTACTCTGCTAAATCAAGACTCCCCCATCTTGTGCCTTTTCCAAAGTCTCCACTTACCTGCCCATTGCTTTTCTCCTTCAGAAGTGTTCTGAATCAGATCTCAAAATAGTCCTGGTATTTGCCTGCCAGAACAACAGGACTCTTGAGCCCTCTGATTTCCCTAGTAGTCAAGTTTTCCATCTTATATGCCTCTACCTAGAAGCCCTAACTATTTCAGTAACAAAAGTTACTACTTCTGCTACTTGCCTACACCACCCAGTACTCCTAGGTGAACCTTTAAGACCTTCAGGGTGTCTGATACCCAGAAGAATTCACTGCTACCAGCAAATACTGCTTACTGGGAAAGGGGCGGGGGAATAGTTACTATGTGGGAACTTGATCTGGCTTTTGTCCTGCTCTGTATTCTGCCTCACCTTCCACAAAGCAACCCTGATGCAAATTACAGCACCTGCTCCTGGTCCCATTCCAGGTCTCTGAAATCATGAACCACACTTGCTGCTGCCTCAACCCCACCTCAGCAGGACGTAAGGCTTCTTCTAGCTCCTGATGGGCACCTGGATTCCTGCTGTCAACACCACCCACCTCACTACCATAAACCTCCAAGATGCTGTGCTAGGCATTAGGGATACAGCAGAAAATGAAATAAAGTCCTTCTCTCATGTAACTAGTGCTTTGGTGATATAATAGGTACAATAAAGACATAATTAAATGAGGATATGCCCAATGGGTACAAACGAGGATATTATTCTAAATGAAATAAGCCAGTCACAGAAAGACAAGTACTGCATGATTCCACTTACATAAAGTATCTACAGTAGTCAAATGAATAAAAACAAGGAATAGAATGGTGGTTGCCAGGGACTGGGGAGTGGGGTAACTGGGGAGTTCCTGTTTAATGGGTATAAAGTTTCAGTTATATTAGATGAACAAGTTCTAGAGATGTGTCTGTAACATACTACCTATAGAAAGTATATGGTATTGTATAATTTAACATTTGTCAAAAAGTAGATCTCATAGCAAGTGTTCATAACACACACATGCACACATATGCACATGACAAAAGGACACCAGGAAACTTTGACATGTATTGGATATGTCTATGACTTGGATTACAGTGATGACATCAGGGGTGTTTGCATTTGTGAAACTCATTCAATTAAATATGAGCAATTCTTTATCAATTATACCAAAATAAAGCTACTTTTAGTTTTATTATGATTGTTTTAGTGAAGCTCTTTTAAAAAAACAGAGTAAGGACATGTAGAATGACAAGAAGAGGATTACTATTTTAGATAGAGTAGTCAGGGAAGACTTCTCTGAGATGCTGACAATTGAATGAATGCCTAAATGCAGTGAAGTAGCAAGCCATGGGAGAAAAGAATTCTGAGAGAAGGGAAAGCAAATGCCAAATAGCTTGCAATATCCATAAAACTGGTGTGTTTGAGAAACAGGAAGAAGGTCAGAGTGAGCAAAACACTTTCTCCTTAAAAGACTGTCAGAACTAATTTCCCCTCAAGATTTACACTGTTGTTCATCTGAGTTACCACAAGAAGGAAGGCCAAGACTCCATTATCACCTGGACTATTATTTTGTTTGACTCTATACATCTCCTAACTTAACTTTCCCTCTCCTTGCTCTTAGCAATAACCTCAGTTACTAGGTTTTTGACTGAAGAGAAGCAATCAGAAAAGTGACTCATCTTCCCACAGCCAAATCTTTTACTCTATCAGTGTCTATTCAAATTCTCCTTTCTTTTCCTCTTGATTTTAAGGATGGGCTGACTACACCTCAATCACCATCCTGGAAATTTAAGAACTTTGCACCTATAAATAAACCCTCTTTTTCTCCTACAGCCGTTAAGTCTTTTCCTGTCTGCTGGATCAGTTTCATCAGTTTACAATATGCTTATTTCTACTCCATGTCTTGCCAAGGACTCCCCAGTTCTCTGTTACCTTCAATAGTGAAGCCCTAGAACCAATTGTCTGTGTCTTTTGGCTCCACTTTCTTATCTGTCATTTTTTCTTCAATACTTTCCTCTCAAGTTTTATTAAGGTCCCCAAGATTACCATCTTACTAATCTAATAGGTTTAGAGACACTGATTCTCCCTCCTATCTTGAAAAAAATTTGGGGAGTGACTTGGTTTCCAGGAAGCCATTCTTTCTTGGTTACCTTCCCTTTTTCCATGGCCACTCTTTCTCAATCTCCTTTGATTGTTCCAACTCCTCTTCTTGATCTAAAAATGTTAGAGTGACTCAAGGTTCAGTCTTCAGACTTCTGTTCTCTACATTTACTCCCTGAATGATCTCATCCAATCTATCCAATCTCATGACTTTGAATAACATTTATTCCCTGATATCTCCAAATTTATATCTCTAGCTCCATAAGATCCCTACTTGTATGTCTAACCACATACTTGAGATCTCCATTTAAATACCTAGTAGGCATCTCAAATTGTATTAAAAATTAGCCTCTATTTATCCTACATTAAAAATGCTTCTTCTCCCAACTAGTCCAATGATCAGTGACATCACTGTTTATCCACTTTCCCAGACCAGAGACTGAATTCTTTGAATTCTTTTTCCTCAAACTCCAAATCCAATTCATAGGCAACACCTGTTGGCTCTACTTCAGAATATATCTGGATTCTGACCACTTCTCACCATCTCTACTGCTATCATCCCAGCACAGGCCACCATCATGTCACACCAGGATGACTTCAGTAGTTTCTTGAGTGAGATCCCTGGCTCTTCATTTTTGTCCTCCATTACAGTTTTTCACACAGCAACCAGAAAAGTCTTTAAAAATTTTCAAGCTTACTGTGTCACTTTCCTAGTAAAAATCCTGCATGTGATGACTTAAAATTGCATTTAGTATATAAACCAAGTTCTCCCAAAGTCCTCAAGTTCCTATGTGATCTGGTTCCTGCCTATTTCTCTAAGCCTGTCTCTTCTCTCCCTTGGTTGATCAGCCTTGCCTGGCCAAATTCATTCTTGCCTCAGGAACTTTGCACTGCTGTTTCCTTTGCCTGGAACAATCTCTCCCAAAGGGTTTGCATGACTTCACTTACTTCAGGTCTCTGATCAAACACCAGCTCTTCAGAAGGTCTTCCATGGTCGCTCAATCAGAATTAGCTTCATGGCCATCAATCTCAATTCCTCACTCTTTTATTTTTATTCATGAAACTTACATATATGACTTTCTATATTTGTTTGTCTATTTATTTATTGTCCCTCTTTCTCAGTATAACTTAAGATTCCTAATACCCATAACAGTGCTTGGCATACAGAAAGCACTCAATATTTGTAAAATGGCTGAACCATTGTTTCTGAATTTAGCCCTCAATCTATCCACATCCCCCTAGTCTTTCACCACTTCTTCCTTACTAGGCTCAGTTCACCTAGGTCCCTTCATACCCCTCACCACACTTAGGAATTGATAGCTAAAGTGTATGGTTACAGGGCAATCTGGATTCTCAGACCCAACAAATAAACTCCAGTGGGAAATATATGAGTCAGGGGGTGTTCATAAGAGTCCAACTCTCACCTTTAGTACCTTTTACAGTGCCTTGAAAAATTCCACAGAGCCAAACTGGTCCCATACCCAGCCTACCCAACAGTCTGGGGGTGGAGGTATGAATGTATTTAAGTGACCTCTGCTTATTTTCTAGATTCCATCTCATTTCAAAAGGGATTTGAGCTGGGCATCTTATTTAAAATCCCATACCTAGTATGTTTATCTTCTTTTCTTTACTGTGAACAAAGTGCCTGAAAAGAACAGCATAGAGGAAGAAAAGTTCTCTTTATACTCGTAGTTTCAGAGGTTCAGTTCATTATCAGCTGGCTCCATTGCTCTGGACCCAAAGTGAGGCAGAAAATCATGGCAGCTATGGGCAAAATACAATCTCCAAGGGCAGGTCCCCAGTGACCTACTTCCTTTAGGTCATGCCCCGCTTGTCTACAGTTACCACCTAGTAATTAATTAAAGTTATTAATCTATCAAATGAGATAATCCACTGATTAGGTTACAGCTCTTGTAATCAATAATTTTACATCTGAATATTTCTACATTGTCTAACATGAATTTTGAGAGGACACCTAATTTCCATAACACCTAGTCTTAAAGCACATTGTTTGAACCATATAAAAGAGGAATATCAGAATGTACTGTCCTCACCATTGACAGGATTAGTTATGGACCACTCTTCTCAACTTGCTTGTACAGTTTTGCATCATTTAATGATGGGGATAGTTTTTGAGAAATGCATTGTTAAGTGATTCTGTCTTTGTGCAAACACTGTAGGATGTGCTTACACAAGCCCAGATCAGGCAATGAGGTCTTTTTTTTTCTTTTCTTTCTTTCTTTTTTTTTCTTTTTTGATTCTGGGGGATGGGGACATTGAAGCCAGGGGTGCTTTACCTCTGCGGTACATCCCAGTCCTTCAGTTTTTGTTTTGAGGCAGGGTCTTGCTAAGTAGCTGAGGCTGGCCTCATACTTGCCATCCTCCCAGCTCAACCTCCTAAATTGCTGGGATTATAGGCATGTGCCACTGTGCTCAGCTCTCAAGAAGGCCTCTTTGGTGCAATCTAGAGGTGTGGAAAACATGAGATGTATGAGGCTAATGCCAGTATAACATGGTATACTGTTTTATACCAAACTTTTTATTTTTTTAATAAATAGAAAAAATATACTCTAAAAGGTCAATAAAAAGTATGATATAGTAATATACAACTAGTAGCATAATCATTTATCTTCACTGCCAAGTATCATGTGCTATTCATAATTATTATATACTATACTTATATATAAGACTGGCAGAGAAGTAGTTTGTTTACCCCAACATCACCACCAACATGTGAATGACGCATCATGGTATGGCTTTATGATGATTCTGAGGTCACTAGATCATAGGAATTTTCAGCACTGTTCTAATCTATGAGACAATGCAATCCATTATTCACCAAAACATCTTTCTATGACACATGATTGGAATTGATATTACCCTACTCCTGACCCTTCTACATTCCAAAGGTTCATTTTTGTCCTCATTTTACACTTCAGTCTTGCTTTGCCTAGCAATGACATTGACTCTTCTAGACCATGTTTGTGGTTATTTGCTCTTTTGCATTTCCTCTGGTCACTTTGGAAAATGTCTCCCTTGAACTCACTCTGACCTAAAATCAGGTAACATATGGTCAACCTATGACCTTAGGAAGTTCTGCTCTTGGACATAGAAGAAAATTCATCCTTTTCAGATGTGTGGACATGTGGGGGAAGGGTCTTGATGTAGGGAACTATTCTCTTCTTATTGCCTGCAGGAGAGGGGAAAAACAGTTTGCACACACACACCTGAGTGTTCACTGATAACTACCAGGATAGGGTTGGAAGGGAACAAGGTATGGCGATTGACTCCAACTCCTATTTTAAATATTTGAGGCATGAGTCTGTGAAGATACTCACTAAAGTTCTACTTCTCAATGCATGCTGATACTTCAATGGCCCCCATACACCCAAGGATGCTTAACCACTGAGCCACAGCCCTTTTTACATTTTATTTTGGGACAGGGCCTCACTAAGTTGCTGAGGCTGGCTTTGAACTTGTGATCCTCCTGCTTCAGCCTCCTGAGTCTCTGTGAGTACAGGCAGGCACCACTGTGCCCAGCACTGATATTCTACTTCTTGAGAGAATGAAAACAAATTTTTCTCTTTCCCACTTTCCCCCTCTTAAATTTTTCAATCATTCCAATGATGATGATTATTTTCCAATTTTGGGATTTGCTCTTACATAGCTATGGAGAACTGTGAATATCAGTGTCCTCATTTGTAAAATGTGAATTATAATCTCTATTTCTGAGAATTGCTATGAGGAATAAATTAAATAATGCACATAAAGTACTAACAACATTGCCTGGGATACAGTAGCTCAGTAAAGTATCCTCTTGTCTCTTCTAGTTGACCTTCTAGTTATGATTTCAACCCCTGGGTTTCAGTCTCTTTTCATGGGTGTCTGAGACTTACACACAATTTTCAAACCCAAAGGAAACTCTGATTACTATGTTTCTTGACAATAAACAACAGGGATGGAAGGTGATGACAGTGACTCATAAAAGGATTGGTCCCTTATGATTGAAGAAAAGAAGAAGTTTCTGTCCTCAGTCTTGTATTCTCATGATATTTAGGGGCTAATGGCTTGTAAGTCATGTTCAAAGGAGAGATAGAAGACAAGGGAGAAAGAGAGAAAATAGGCCATCACCTATGGGCTGCGGCAGCCAACCTCAGGGGGAACAGGCAATACCAGTTACGATGCAGGAATCAGCAGTCATCTTGCATGGGAAGAGAGGAAGAGCAAACAAAGATGTGACAGAAGCAGCATTAAAAAGGAAGGGCTTAAAAGAATAAGGGCATAAAATATGTTTGATATGTGAAATTATATGATGAAAATAGTTATTGACTGTTAGAGAATGCCAATGAAGCCAACTTATCATTTTAAAAGCCAAAAGTTAAAGGGGAAGATCAAGCATTTGTCTTGGTTTTTCCCTAATATGGAAAGTAAGACTAAAGAGTAAATGTGGGGAATTTCCATCTTATTCCATCTATGAAATGAATAAGAATGACAGTATTAGAGTATAATTATTTCTAATGGAATCCCTAATAAATTAATGAATTCAGACATTGAGCATCACTAGTTATTAACATTACAAAAGAAAATACTACACATTATGTATGTGCCTCCTATTGTAGAACCCTATAATACTAATGAAGTACTCTTTTTTGCACAATTTTTATTTGTTTACTTTTCAAAATAAGTAAATTAGCAAAAAATAATCAAAGAGCAGTCTCCATGAATATAAGAAAAGGTTATCATATAAATAGTATTCTTTCCATACCATACAGTAATTATTTAAAAATCAATAACAAAGACACAACTGAAAAATCCCCACATGTTGAGATAAGAAACACATTTCTCATCCAATCCCCAGCACCCGTCACCCCCCAAAAAGTATATAGAATGAGCCACGCGTGGTGGTGTACACTTGTAATCCCAGCAACTCAGGAGGCTGAGAGAGGAGGATCAAAAGTTCAAGGCCTGCCTTGGCAACTCAGCAAGGTCCTAAGCAAATTAGGGAGACCCTGTCTCAATATTAAAAAGTAAAAAAAGGGCTCAGGGTGTACCTCAGTGTTTAAATGCCCCTGGGTTTAATCCCCAATACCAAAAAATGTAGAATGAACCTGGTAGTATTGGGTAGAACTATATGACTATTTATGGCCATATGACTATTTCATTGTGAATGAAAATGATGTATTACTTTGAAGTCAGAGGGTTGAGAACCCACAAAATCCTCCTTCCTCCCTGCATGAAAACTAGCATCATTTGAGATAATGGCTGCTTCCTCAGACTGGGTCTGAGTGCTAATGGAGTAGGAAAGAATGAGAATTCAAAAAGCATAAGTTTTATGACCTGCTAATCCATATATTCAGGAATATATAATTATAAATCAAGAACAGGATGCCACAATAAAAGAGCAATCGTGCCAAGAAAGACTTCTTGGAAATAAAAAAGAACATAAATAAATATTTTGTGTTTTATATAAACATTTTGTTTTGCATTATAATTTACAATATAAAATCAAAAACATGAAGCAAAACCACAAAATGCTGAAACATAATAGAGAAAAATTGGGCCATGAAGAATCAATCTAAAGGTCCAACTTTGGTTTCCTAGAGATTCCAAAAAAGACAGATAAACATGAAGATGATGCAACAATTTTAAAAGGAAGACAATTTTTCAAAAGTAAAGAAAAACCTGAATACTTAAGGTGAAAAGATTCTCCAATCCAGAATATGTTGAATAAAAGAAGATCAACACTTCTACATTGCAAAAACTACAGGCCTAGATAAATGGTTTTGAATTCTATCAAATATTTATAGAAAAATATAACACCAATTTTACACAAACTCCTTTGGAAAATAGGAGAGGGAGAAACACTTTTCAACTTGTTTTATAGAGTACTCCTGGTGAGCATAACACTGGCTGCTTGAAAGCCCAATAGAAAATCTGGGGCACTCGCTCAACATGATCCCTCCTCTTGGCTCAGTGTGGCGTGATCCAGAGAAAACTCTTAGTTCCCAGCTTCTCCCTGGGGAAAGAAAAGGAAATCTGAAACATATATCCAACATTCAGACATTCTGAAGATGGCCTGGGGGACTAGATTTTATCTTTTTCAAATCTAAGCACTGACAGAACAGAGTACGACAGTGGGAGTCACACAGGTCACCAGGAATCCCTTGATGTGCTGTATGGTGAATACATTTATGGATTTTTGAGAAACTGCCAAACTGTCTTTCAGAGTGACTGTACCATACTATATTTCCACTAGCAACATTTGAGTGACCCAATTTCTCTGAATCTTCTCCAAAACTTGGTGGTGTCACTGTTTTTCCTCTTTGATTATTATTTTCACTCTACAAATATATGGGATACAGTGTGATAAATCACTACATATATATCATGTAACAATAAACTAAGGTACTTAATACTTCAATCTCCTTAAACATTTTAAAAATTTGATTAAAATGTAATAATTATATATATATATGTTTATGGGTTATAGTGTGATTTTCTATATGTATGTACAATATGTACTGATCAAATCAGGTTAATTAATACTTCCATTTCTTTATCATTAATTTATGTTTGGAGTCTTATAATTACTGTCTTCTAGTTGTTTATAAAATATATAACAGGTTTTTGTAAACCATAATCACCTCACAGTTCTATAGAACAAAAGAATTTGTTGCTTCTACCTGTGTTTAGGTACCTATTGTCCAACCTCTCACTATCCCCCCATCCTTCCTAGTCTCTAGCGAACACTATTCTACATTCCAATTGATATTTTTTAATATGCAAATACAAGAGAGAACACATGTACTTTTCTTTCTGTGACTGACTCACTTAACATAATGTCATCTGGATCCATCCATTTTGCTACAAATGATAGGAAATCACTCCTATTTATGGTTAGATAATATTCCCCTGTGAATATATACCACTGTTTCTTTCTTTTTTGTAGTACCAGGGATTGAATTCAGGGGTGCTTTATCACTGAGTTACATCCCCAGCCCTTTTTATTTGTTTTTTTGAGACAGGGTTTTATTAAGTTGCTCAGCTTGGTCTCCAAATTTTGGTCCTCCTATCTAGACTCCCAAGTAGTTGGAATTACAGGCCTGCATGACTGCACCAGGCCTACCACCTTTTCTTGATCCATTCATCCATTGATGGGTATCTATGTTGATTTAATGTCTTAGCTATTGTAAATAGTGCTACAACAAACATGGGCATGCAGGTGTCTCTTTGATATGCTGATTTCATTTCCTTTCTATTTATAACCAGATGTGGGATAGCTGAACAGTATGGTAGATGTATTTTGAGTTTCTTGAGGCACCTCCATACCATTCTCCAGAGTGACTATATTCATTTACATTCCTGCCAACAGTGTATGAGTGTTCCCTTTTCTCCTTATCTTTGCCAAACTTTATATTTTGTCTTTTGTTAACCATTCTAACTGGGGTGGAATGATATTTCATTATAGTTTTCAATTCCATTTCCCCAATGGCTAATGAATTTGAGCATGTTTTTTCATAAATTGGTTGGCCATTTGAGTTTTTTTTTTTCCTTTTGAGAATTGTCTATTCATATCCTTTGCCCATTTTTTCATTGGATTATTTGTGGAGTTTTGTCATTTTCAAATCCCCCACATAT
This sequence comes from Sciurus carolinensis, assembly GCF_902686445.1. Classification (NCBI taxonomy): domain Eukaryota; kingdom Metazoa; phylum Chordata; class Mammalia; order Rodentia; family Sciuridae; genus Sciurus; species Sciurus carolinensis. The sequence continues at coordinate 52,034,512 of NC_062232.1, forward strand.
TCTGGATATTAATCCTGTGTTACCGTTATTAGTTCACTTCAATAGGTGTGCAGTAATATCACATCAGGGTCATAATTTGCATTTCCCTAATAGTTTACGACTCTAAATGTGCTGTTTTGGACATTGTGTACCACTTTCATTTTGTTATCTGTTCAGGTTTCTTGCCCATTTTTCCAATTAATTTTTCCTGTTCAGTTTTGAGAGTTTGTGTGTATGACTTATTTTTGAGAGTTTGTTCCTTGCAAGTATTTTCTTCCAGTCTGTAACATGTCTTTTTATCATTTTAGCAGTGTCTCTTACAGAGCTAAAGTTTTCAGTTTTGATGAAGTCCATTCTTAGAGAGGAAATGTTCAGTCTCTCTCAATTAAGCATAATGTCAACTATAGGATTTTTATAGATGTCTTATATTAAGTCTCCATCTATTCCTAGTTTTCTGAGGTTTTTTTTAATCATGTATGGGAGTTGAATTTTATTCAATTATTTTTAGGTATCAATTGTTATGATCATGTGATTTTCTTCTTTTGCTTATTAAAATGTGAATTTGATGTATCAATTTTTCAAATATTAAACCAATCTTGTATCCCTGGGATACATAATCCAACATCTGTACCACCATCATCATATTTATATATATATATATCAATGACTTTTGTCATTCAAGTTGAGATTTTCCTGATTCTGTGTATTAGAGATTTTTCTATCATATCCTGAACATTTTGGGCATGATGTCATGGCTCTGGTTCTTATTTAAATCTATTATAGTAGGACCTCTCCCAGAAGGGAGAAGGAGATCATTTCCTCATTACTACAAGATGACTATATATCCTAGTTTTCCACTAGGCCTCCATCAACAATCAGAGGAGGAGGTTTTCTCCTTACTGCTTGGTTCGTCTGGGAGTTCAGACTATCCACTATTCTTCCACTAATACCACCCCGGCTGGAAGAGGCAAGGGTTCCTCATTACTCATCCCCATGTGATCTCCACTGACAAGGGGAGCAGCCTCATTACTTTTGTATATAATGATAATCTTGGCTCTGAACAAGGTATTTGCTGACATCAGCCCCATATTGAGAGGGAGGGAACCTCATTACCATAAAGTGGGATCACAAGTCCAAGTTCCCCATTGTTCTCCATGAATACATTGGGTTGCAGTTTTGTTTCTATGTAACAGGGATGAAAGTCCAAGTTTCCCATTTGTCTTTTTCTGAATCCAACCCAATGGAGGATAGGGTACACCATTGTGGCCTGGTGAATGTGGAGTTCTAGGCCTTTGCTGGCAATGGAGGTTGGTGGAGCTACTGTCATTTGACTGCTTGGGTCATTCTCCTCTTTGCCTGGAATGCTGTGGTTATTGTCTAAAACTATTGTATGTGGTAAGTTGCCCCTTTCTTGATTCTTTAGGTAGAGAGAGAAGACTTTTATTGGTACTATTTTGGTCTATGTTCACTGTCATTTCCACAGTGCCTGTGTTACAAGTAGCAAGTCTAGAACACATAAAACAAAAAGAAAATTCAGGAAACTTACTGATATGTCATTTCTATGGTTCTTTGGTCCCTAGGTTGTCTGCTTTCTTCTATATGCCTTTGAGATTTTTCTTATGTCTGTTTTATAAACAATGTCCAGGGTTGAAACTATACTTAGTGGGAGAAACAGGAAGAAGTGTATCTGTACATCTTGTCAGGAAGCAGAAGTGTGTTACGTTAAATTTTAAAAACAAATGGAATTATGTCATTTTTATAGGATTGGCTGGCAATAGCCAGTCTCTATCTTCTTACATTCCATCTGTCAATATGTGACAGGTGGCAGGGCAGAAGTTTGCAATTCAGTCAAAATCTGGTATATCTCACCCCATGTCAAAAGAGCAAGGCAAAAGAAATGATCACTGGAAGAAAGGGATGGAAGCAGAGAAGGAGGAAACAGGCAAACAAACTTTTATTGAACACATACTATGTGAGCAATCCCTATTTATGTCACCACTGTCTTTCATTTTAAGAGTAGACTAGTCTTCTAGTTTTCCTTCTTCCAGTCTTGCTGCTATCCCAATCCATTCTCTATAATGGTCACAGAGTTATCTTTCTAACTTAAAGTTGATCATACCACTCGTTCTTAAAGTGAGGTATAATTCACATATCATAAAATTGGCACTTGCAAATGTACAATTCAATGGTTTTTAGAATATACAAAGTTTTGCAACCATGAATAACTTCGTCATCCCCCCCACCAAAAACATACTATACCCTTTAGCAGTCACCATCCATTACTCCCTCTCTCCACCTTCTGAGGACCAATAATATACTTTCTGTTTCTAAGGAATTGCCTATCCTGGACACTTCATGTTAATGAGTCCTACTGTGTATGGCTTCTTTCAATCAGCATAATGTTTTTATTTATAGCATGTATCCATTTTTTTTTTTGTACTGGGGATTGAGCCCAGGAAAGCTTAAGTGTTGAGCCAAATCCCCAGCCCTTTTGTATATTTTATTTAGAGACAGGGCCTCACTAAGTCACTAAGCCTGGCCTTGAACTTGTGATCCTCCTGTCTCAGCCTCCTGAGTTGCTGAAATTACAGCATGTGCCACTGCACCCAGCTCATTGCTTCATTTTTTATATTGCTATGCAATCGTCCATTGTAGTAATATACCACATTTGGGGGGTACCAGGGATTGAACTCAGGAGTACTTGACCACTGAGCCACATTCAGCCCTTTTTTTTTTGTTTGTATTTAATGACAGACAGGATCTCACTGAGTAGCTTAGCACCTTGCTTTTGCTGAGGCTGGCTTCGAACTCCCAATCCTCCTGCCTCAGCCTCTCAAACCTCTGGGATTACAGGTATGCCCTACTGCACCTAGCAATATACCACATTTTTATTCTCTCATAAATTGATGGACATTTTGGTGGTTTACAATCATTTTTCTATTATGCTGCTATCAATATTTGTATATGACTTTTATGTGAATGTATTTTTTCAGTTCTCTTGGGTCAAATGATAACTCTGTTTAACTTTCAGAGGAACTGCCAAACTGTTTTGCAAAGCAGATGCACTCTTTTTACATATAGAAATTATTATTTTTGGGCAACTGAAAGGTATATGTTTATTGGGTTGAAGATGTGGTTTTGACATATGTAAACATGTATACAGCTATTTAACATTTACATTACCTCAATAACTTATCATTTTTTTGGTAATAACAATTAAAATCTAATCTCTAGAAATATATTTTTTATTTTTTGTCATAGATGGACACGATACCTTTATTTTATTTATTTTTATGTGGTGCTAAGAATTCAATCCAGTGCCTCACACCTGCTAGGCAAGCACTCTACCACTGAGCCACAACTCCAGCCCTCTAGCAATATTTTATCTTAAATATTTGCAAGTATACTATATATTGTTATTATCTCTAGTCCCCATGGTATATAATAGACCTCCTGAGCCAGGTACAGTGACACACCTGTATTCTCAGCAGCTCAGGAGGCTAAGACAGGAGGATAGTGAGTTCAAAGTCAACCTCAGCAACTTAGCAAGGCCCTAAGCAATTCAGAGAGACCCTGTCCCTAAATAAAATACAAAAAAAAGGACTAGGAATGTGGGTCAGTGGTCAAGAACTACTGAATTCAATTCCTGTACCAATTAAAAAAAGAACTCCTGAACTTATTCTTCCTGTTTTACTAAAAACTTGTGTCCTTTGACTAATATCTCCCCAATTCCCTATTGTCCAGTCTCTGGTAACCACCATTTTACTCTCTGTTTCTATAAGATCAAGTTTTACATTCCACATGTAAGTAAAATCATGCAGCATTTGTCTCTATGTGCCTTGCTTAATTCACTTAACACATTGTCCTCCAGGATTATCCATGTTATTGCCAATGACAGAAATTCCCTCTATTTTAAGGCTGTATAGTACCCCACTGTGTATATATAGCACATTTTTTTTATTCATTCATCTGTTAGTGAACACTTAGGTTGATATTATAGCTTTGCTATTGTGAGTCATGCTGCAATGAACATGAGAGTGCAGATATCTCATTAATATACTTATTTTATTTCCTTTGGCTATATACCCAGTACTAGGATTGCTGCATCATATGGTAATTATATTTTTAATTTTTTGAAGAACTTCCATACCGTTTTCCATAAGGCTATACTGATGAACATTCCTATCAAGAGTGCATGAGAGTTCCTCTTTCTCTGCATTCTCACAAGCTTATTTAAAAATAATAGATGTTCTAGCTGGAGTGATATGACATCTCATTGTTGTTTTGATTTGCACTTCCCTGATGGCTAAAGATTCCCTGATAATAAGCAGTTTCTCATATACTGATGGTTATTTTATGTCTTTTGAGAAATGTCTATTCAGGTTCTTTGTCCATATTTTAATTGGGCTATTAGTTTTCTTATTATTGAGTTGTTCAAGTTTCTTATATATATTGGATATTAATCCCTTATCAAATATATAGTTTGCCAATACATTCTCCCAATCCATAGGTTGTCTCTTCATTTTGAATATTTCCTTTGCTGTAGAAGAATTTAATTTGATGGGATCCTGCTGGTCTATTTTTGCTTTTGTTTTCTTTTTTGAGGGGCATATCCAAAAAAATCATTGCCTAGACCAAGGTTCCCTATGTTTTCCTCCAGTTCTTTTATAGTTTGGGGTCTTACATTTAGGTCTTTAATCCATTTTGAGTTGGTTTTTATACATGGTGTGACATGAAAATCTAATTTCATTCTTCTAGATGTGGAAGCTACATTATTTTACATTTCCACTGGCAATGAATGATTATTCCAATTTTTCCACATCATTGTCAACATTTGACATTGTCTGGTAGATGTGATATGTATTTTATCATGTTTTGTGGTACTGGGGATTGAACCTAGGGGTGCTTTGCCACTGAGTTATATCCTCATTCCTTTGCAACTCTTTTTCTTTCTTTTTGAGTCAGTGTCTAAGTTGCTGAGGCTGGCCTTGAACTTGTGACCCTCCTGCCTCAGCCTCGTTGGTAGCTGACACTACAGATGTGTGCCATTGCATCTGGCCCATAGCTATTTTGACTAGTATTTCCCTAATTATTAATGATGTTGAGCATATTTCTATGTGTTATTGATTATTCATATATTTTCTTTGGAGAAATCCTTTTCCCATTTTTATATTAGGTTATTTGTATCTTTGTTTTTAAGTTGTAAGCTTTCTTTATATAGTCTAGAAACTAGATCCTTATCAAATATAGGACTGGTAAACATTTTCTTCCAGGGATGTCTTCTCATTGTCATGATAGTGCACAAAGTTTTTATTTTGTTGAAGACTGATTTATCTATTTTTCTTTGATAGTTTGTGCCTTTGGTGTCATAGCTAAGAAACCATTGCCTGACCTAAGGACACTGAAATTTACACTTATCTGTTCTAAGAGTTTTATATTTTTGAATCCTAAATGTAAATCTTTGATCTATTTTGAGTTAATTTTTCTACGCATATGTGGTAAACATCCAACTTAATTCTGTTGCATGTGTATATCCATTTGCGCCTGCACCATGTGTTGAAAAGATTATTCTTTCCCCTTTGAGTCATATTGGCACTTTGTCTGAAATCAACTGACTATAAATGGAAGACTTTTTTCCTGGCATCTCAATCCTATTCCATTGGTCTCTGTATATTTCATTATTTCAGACCTATACTTGTGTTTTTTTTTTTTTGGGGGGGGGCGTGGGGGTTGGTGCTTCAGATTAAACCCAGAGCCTTACCAATGCTAGGAAAGTGCTCTCCCACTGAGCTACATCCCCAGCCCTCCTATACTATCTTGATTACTACCTTTGCACTAAGTTTCAAAATCACAAAGTCCAAATTCTATAACTCTCTTTTCCTTTTCAAGACTCTTTTGTCTATTCTGAGTCTCTTCCATGTTCACATGAATTTCAGAATCAGCTTGTCAAAGTCTGAAAAAAAGGCAGCTGGAATTTCAGAAGGATTGCATCCAATCTGTAAATCAGTAGGGAAGATTGCCATCTTAACATTATTAAATTTTTCAGTCTATAAATAAAGTATGTCTTTCCATTTCTTAGGCATTTGATTTATTTCAATGATATTTTGGTTAAATCTTGCATTTCTTTTAAAAATAGATTCCTAAGCATTTTATTATTTTGAGGGTAATATAAATAGAATAATTTTGTTCTTGTCATTTTCAGACATTGTTCACTGCTAGTATATATTAATAAAATGACTTTTACATGTTGATTTTGTGTTCTGCAACAATATGGAGCACATTTATTTGCTCAATAGATATTCATGGACTCCCTATAATTTCTATATACTAGATAATGTCCTCTGCAAATAGAGACAGTTTTAATCTTCAACCCCAGATCTTTTCTTTTTTCTTTTTTTTGTTTGTTCAATAAGTTTATTATCTTTATCTGAAAAAACTTCATAGAAAAACTGCCATTTGGTTTAGCTCTCAGCAGTCTGTTCCTGAGCTCTGAGGAAGCTTGCCTTCTTTTGAGCTACCCGATCTTTCTTCTCGGCAAGGGACATTTTGGGACGGTTCCACCTCTTCTTTTTAACTTCTCTCTTGGGCTTTTTCTCATAGACTGAATTCTCTCATATAGCAGAATGAGCTTTCTTATACATCTCCTCCATGTCATGGGTAACATTGTTCTTTATATACTGAGAGAATTGTTTCTTGTAAGCATCTTCATCTTCTTCCATTAGATAATGCATATAATCTGCAACGTTCTGACCCATGATGTGCTTCAGATGTACTTCTGCATTGAACTCCTTGCTTTCAGAATCATAACCAGGGAATCGTTTGGTACTATGAGGGATAGACAAGCCTCCATCCACAGCTCCCTTCAGGGCCCCAAAAACTTTATTGCAAGTTGTAATTCTAGCAAGGCCTGCATCCAAATAGCAGGTGAAGGCACCAGGTTGACCATCAATGCTTTCCACATTGTATTCATCTCCAGTCACCTCCACTTGGCTTTCATAGATCTTGTCCATACCAAACCTATTGAGAAGCCTGCGGGCCAGCAGCAGGCCAATACAACATGCTGCAGCATAATTTGTTAGGCCAACTTTCACACCATATTTTGGTAGTTCATGTGCATATGCTGCACAGACTATCATATCCCCTTCTATATGGGCATAAGCAATCTGGCAAATGATATCTCTGTTAGTTACACACACTATCATCCTGTATTTGGGTGTGTTGTACTTATTTTTGTCCTGGATCACCAAGCCTTTCCAAGCATAGCAATCAGTTTTGTCCTCTCGTCTTGTTCTAAATTTCACTTGGTATCTCTTAAAGTAGGCCTTATTCTTGACAACTTTAACAAACCCCATCCTGTGGAACAGAGGCCTGGGTCCGCGACTTCACACAGACCTGCAGGCCCAGCAGCAACACAGGGGGAAAAAAGTCCCAGATGCTTTCTAATTTCTTTTCCTTGATGAGTTTCCCTGGGCAATACCACCATTACAATGTTAAATAGAAGTGACAAGAATAGACATCTTGACTTCATCCTGTACTTCAAATGAAAACTTTCTTTCTCTTTTAAGTATGATATTACCTGTGGAATTTTCAAAGATATTTTTTAGCAAGTTGAAGAATTTCTTTCTATTCCTGGTTTATTGGATTTTTTATGAATGGATGATGACTTTTGTCATTTTTCTTCATTTCTTGAGGCAGTCTTATGGCTTTGTTCTAGTATGGTGTATCACATGGGTCAATTTTCATACGTTGAATCGACCGGGCATTCCTGGGATAAATCTCACTTACTTGTGGTTAATAATCCTTTTTAAGTTTCTGGAATTGTTGATTAGTATTGTGTTGAAGAGTTTTACATGTCTTTCCATAGGAGATATTGGTCTATAATTTATTTTCCTGTAATGTCTTTTTCTGGTTTTCATATCAGGGTAATACTGACTGTAGAATGATTTGAGAAGCATTCTTTCAACTTTGATTTATTTGGAAATCTTTGAAGGATTAGTATTAATTCCTCATTAAGCATCTGATGGAATTAAAACTTTAAACCACTTTGGTCCTGGGTTTTTCATTGTTGGAAGTTTTTTGTTTGTTTGTTTGGTTTGGTTTGGCACTGGGCATTGAACCCAGGGGTGCTTTACCACTGAGCTACATCCCAGCCCTTTCATTTTTTATTTTGAGACAGGGTCTTGGCTAAGTCACTTAGAGCTCTGCTAAATTGCTGAAACTGGCCTTGAACTTGTGATCCTCCTGCCTCAGCCTCTTGAACAACTGGAATTAGGCATGGACCAACGTGCCTGGCTGTAGGAACTTTTTCATTATTATTTTAAACACTTTGCTTATTATAGGTTTACTCAGATATTCTTGCTCTTTTTCAGTATTTTTTGGTACTTTGTGACTTCATAGGAATTTGTCTATTTCATCTAAGTTTTCTAAATGTGTGGAGTGTAATGTTCTTAGCATTCCTTTATCATCCTTTATATTTCTGTGAGATTGATAGCAATGTCCCCTCTCTCATTTCTGATTCTAGTAGTTTGTGCTCTTGTTCTCTTTCCCCCTCCCCTCTCTCTTTCTCCCTCCCTTCCTAATCCATACTGGAATCTAGTTAAAGGTTTTTCAATATTTTGGGCCTTTTCAAAGAATCAACTATTAGTTTCATTGATTTTCTCTATTGTAATTTTATTTTCTATTTCATTTATGTTCTTCTCTAATTTTTATTATCACCTTCCTTATGCTTCCTTGGTGATTAGCTTGTTTCTTCTTCCTAGCTTCTTCATTTATTTTTTTTAATTGTATATGGACTTAATATCTTTATTTTATTTATTTTTATGTGGTGCTGAGAATCAAACCCAGTGCCTCACATTTTCTAGGCAAGTGCTCTACCACTGAGCCACAACTCCAGCCCTTTTCCTAGTTTCTTAAGGCAGAAATTTAGCATGTTGATTTGCATTCTTATTCTTTTTGAAATATAGATGTGGATAGCTATAAATTTCCTCTAAGCACTGCTTCAGTTTGATCCCATAAATTTAGTATTTGTGTTTTTTTTTATTCATCCAAGAGTTTTTCTTTTTTTCATTTCTCTTGCTTATTTAAAACTGTGTTACTTTTCACAATTATGTTTTTCTAAAGTTCCTTTGTTAATGATTGCTAATTTTATTCTATTATGGCCAGAGCACATATTTTGTGTAATTTCCATGCTTTTAAATTTAGTAATACTTGTTATATTCTAACATTATGGTCTACCCTGATAAATATTCCAAGTATAATTGAGCTAAATATGTATCTATTGATCTTGGGTGATGTTCTAAAGATACATAAATCACATATTATATACATAAGTCTTCTATTTACATATTGAACTCCAACTTGGTTGTTCTGTCCATAATTGAAAATGAAATATTTGAGTCTCCAAATATTTTTGTTAAATTATCTATTTCTCTCTTTAATTCTAGCAGTTTTTGCTTCTATATTTTGGAGCTTAGTTGTTAGGTACATATATGTTTATAACAGTTATATTTTCTTGATGAATTGACTCATATCAAAGATAAATATCCTTCTTTGTCTAGTAAAAATTTTGGTTATCATCTCTTTTGTCTGATAGTAATATAGATACTTCAGTGCTCTCTCTCTCTCTCTCTCTCTCTCTCTCTCACACACACACACACACACACACACACACACACATTCCTGGGGATTGAACCCATAGGTGCGTATTTACTACTGAGTCACATCCCCAGCCCTTTTTATTTTTATTTTTATTTCAAGACAGGGACTCACTAAGTTGCTGAGGCTTTCCTTGAACTTGCAATCCTCCTGGCTCAGCCTCCTGAGTCATTGGAATTATAGGCAAGTGTCATTATGCCTGACTTGGGTCTTTTTTGATTGGTGTTTTTCCATCATTTTCCTTTACACCAATTTATGGTTTTGAATCTAAAATATGCATCTTGTAGACAACACACAGTTACATCATGTTTTTCTTTATCCAAGAAAAGTTAGGGAATGAGATATTCACAAGGATCTTTAAAAAGTTTTGACATATTCATGAGAATCTAGAAGGATATACATATTTTCACGGAGCTGTGAATATGTTGAGAGCTGTATGCATACTCAGGAAAGACCTAAGGTTAGACTATTGTCTACTCCACTTGTTATCTGTTGCCCCAGGTGGTATTGATGTTGAACAAGTACCTCTGATTCTTTAAAAAAAATACCCCTGGGAGCTGGCTGCAGTGGCACATGCCTACAATCCAAGTTACTCTAGAGGCTGAGGTAAGGGGATCATAAGTTCAAGGCCAGCCTGGGTAACTTAGCAAGACCCTGTCTCAAATTTAAAAAATAAATAAAAAGGGCTGAAGATGTAGCTCAGTGGTAGAGCGCCCCTGAATTCAATCCCCAAAGTAACTCCCTCTCACACACAAATACCCCTGGGAAAAGGTTGTTGGCTTTGGTCAAGCTCCTATGTAGATCAGATAAAGATAGCCCAATGAATGTGGTTTTCCAGGGAGTAACAGACCAAATAATGGCAATTTTTTGGAAATGGGTCTTTGAAAGAACTCCAATCCTATTCTTCCCATTTCATTGACTGCCAGATTGCTGGTTTCACTGTGATTGGCTGTGGGTTTTCAAGGCTACCATACACCTAAGAAAGGGGTATGCTAATAAAAGCAGTTAAAGTGCCACCAAACATTTTTACTAAGATGCAGTCTTTTTCTTAATCAAACATTTATCTAATTCCTGAAAGATTGCAGTTAATTTTCAGTGTTCTAAACATTTCAACTTTGATAACTTACAAACATTCTTGTTGATTTTTATGGAGGAGGACAGACTTTCTGATGTTTAGTCTGCCATTTTTAATGATATTACTCTCAGTGGCTCTGCTTAAAACTCTTAACCTTGCTCTCTCCAATGTAATAAGGAGAGTTAAAAATCATTAACTTTATCTCAAGCCACCTTCCTTTCCTTCCAACTGTCTCTCACCTTTGCACTTTCTCCTCAAGCAAGACTGAAATTATTTTTCTTTTTCAAAGCATCATATGTCATCTTATTTTTGAGGTTGTGTCCACTGAATCCCTCCTCCAATAAAAAAATGCTGTCCCTTTAATCCCAGTTTTACCTGGTTAATTCCAGAAAGCTTAATAAGCCCTTTTCCCCTAGACTAGATTGAATCTCCAAATTCCATTAGCATTTAACATATGTTGTAATTATTTTGGCAATATCTGCTCTCCTATTAGACTCTAATAAGTCTAGGAACTTAATAGATCCTCAGTAAATATTTTGAAATAATGTGTGCTATTCTCACCATATAGCTGAGGAAACTAAAGCACAGAGAAGTCAAGTAACTTACCCAATGCTATTCATATGGTAAAAAGCAGAGCAATGGTTTGAACACATATTTGATTTCAGAGCCAGTACTCATTCCTCTCTGACATGTTGTTTCTATGAGGTCTTTAGTAGGCTAGTGGAATTGGTTCTCATGAATTCAAACCTACCACTGTGTGTGGTGGGCTACCCTAACCTGGCCTTGAGTAAGCAGTTCTCAATTTTTCTCATCATTCATCATAGGGAAAGTTCTGCTCAAGCAAAGTTGGTGTGTGGCCAGTGCTCAGGTGTAGCCGGATAGCATGCTGGACTCTTATCACATCTTTCCTCTGCATGTCAACACTGCTGAACAGAGTCAGAACTAGAATTGAGAGGACAGCTTAACTGTGTGGTAGCCACAGATAGCTGCTCAACACCTTCCTAACCCCAGATACCTGGAGTACCAATCAGCTTGACAGTTTGAAGAAGCTTTGGTATATGGTGGCTTGTCATATGTAGGATGCTTTCAAGGGTAAAGGAGGAGGAAGATAAGGAGAAAATTTAATCTCAGTAGAGTTTCTACCCTCACCATTCTCCATATGTACAAATGGCATTCTATTTAGACACCCAAAATGAAGGCTTCCCTCAATATTCATCCTCTTGCAGCCTCTCACTGGTTGTAATTATTGACAACCCCTTCTGCCTTTGGACTTGATTCTTCTGTGAGATACACAACAGAACTTCCTATGACTGAACTCTCCACCCACTTGTCTGTCTATGCCTTCTTTGAACTCTTCGAGATTTCCTCTTGCTGTCTGTTTTAGTCAGCTTTTTTTTGCTGCTGTGACTAAAAGAACCCAAGCAGAACAATTATAGGGGAGGAAAAGTTTATTTGAGGGCTCACATTTTCAGAAGTCTCAATCCATAGACAGCAGGCTCCATTCCTGAGGTCTGAGGTGAGGCAGGACATCATGGTGGAGGAAAGGAATGGAGGGAAGAGACCCTCATCATGATCTGGAAGTACAGAGAGTCCAGATACAAATATATACCCAAAGTCACACCCTAATTCCCACCTCCTCCAGCTACACTCCAGCACTCAGTTAATCTCATCAGGGCATTAATTCACTGGTTAGGTTAAGACTCTCACAATCCAATCATTTCTTCTCTGCACCTTCTTGCATTGTCTCACATGTAAGCTTTTGGGGGACACCTCACATCCAAACCATAACACTGTCTCTCAATGTAACTGGTTAAAAAATATGAGTTTTGATGTTGGGCACATATAGAAATTAAAGCTGAATATGAGAATGTTGAAAGTTTGCATAGAAAAGAGTTAACTCTTTCCCATTCCAGAAGGGATTCCTTAAACACTTCTGTCCTCTTTCCTTAATCATAATCTGTGTGTTTGGAAAGACAAACTAGGCAAGTAAGCCTAGCCCCCTCCTCTTCTGCCCCTCTTGGGAGGGGCCTGTCCACAGAGAACACATACTCTCAATGGATCTCCATCATAGTACCAGATTAGCAGGGCAGTCACTGCCATTCTTGGGAGGCCAGAGATGGTCTAGCACTGCAGATAGCTGAGTGAGTAAACATCTCTCATTTTAAGCTTTAGAATTGAAACTACTTTGGCCTCCTTGTATGCCACATTGCAAGTTTCAGACCAGTCTGGGTAACTTATTAAGACCTTCCCCCCCCCCAAAAAAAAGGGGGGATATAGCCCAGTGGTAGATGCTCCCTGGATAAATTCACAGTATCCACCCCCCAAAAAAGCATGTCACATGGCTTAATCCTTCATTTCCTCCTTCAGAGAGGTCATATTAGTCATTTGCAAGATATTTAGGTTTATTTGTTTCTGTTTTAAATTTTCCCACATCCTTGTTGGTTTTATTTATTCTTTTTTTTCTTGAAAGCATTTTACTTCAGATTTAAAAATGAATAGTTTCCACATGGTTCATGGTAGGATACCCAATATTCACAAATATGATGGAGGTCATTTGAAGAAATGTATACACACCTCTATTTCTCCTTCACGCTTTTCTCTTTTAGAAAAATACTATTTATCAAAAAGAAACTTCAGCACTACAGGTAAAACTATTTTCCCAATAAATTTATGAAAACCTTCCCAACAGAATTAATATTGCCTTCCCGCTACCACCACATTAAAGTTTTATTTAATCTTAACCACATTTTTAAATAAAAATGAAAAATCAAGAATTGCTAAATACATAAAAAAGTTTCCAACACTAAATATAGAGATTGGGTAAACACATTTAGTTAAAAGTGGTTGGTGGGTACCTGAATGTTAGATTAGTCTCTATTTTGGTGTTGAAAATATTTCTTAATTAAAAATTATTTTTCAAAGCAGCTATTGCTCATATAGAGCATACTACTGCCCATGCCAAAGACTCTACATATAATTGGTTCTCATAAGAAAACTATCTCATGAAAATTGAGACTATAGGTCAGAGAACTTTACATGTAGCTTCACAATTTTAATAATTTCTGACCACCAGGTAAAAGGTTTCTTGTGAATTCATTTGCAGAGAAAGAAACAGGCCCAGAAGTAACCGGCTTGATGAAAGACCGTCATGTCATGAGGCAAAGGCTATGTAAATTCCCGAGGCCTCTCAAGTGCTGAGACTCAGGGAAGATCCAGGAAGTGTTCTTGGCATTCCCATAGAGGAGCCCTACTGAGAGAAGGAGAGGGAAGAAATGTCCATCATTGCCTTCCAGAAAATAACTATACATAAGGAAAGGTAAAGGACTGGTCCTGGTAACTTCAGCCCCCACCTAGCCTCATGAAAAGGGGCTATTGATCAGATGTGAACAACATGGAGTAGTCAAGGTTTATTAAAAAAATTACTGGGACTGGGGAGATAGCTCAGTAGGTAGAGTAGTTGCCTTGTAAGCACAAGGCCCTGGGTTCGATCACCAGTACCCCCCCAAAAAATTCCTGAGGTGCTGTGGCCACAGCAGGGGGCCTGCACTAAGAGGGGCAGTCCGAGCAGGGGTAGATCTCAGGAGGCAGAGGCGGTAGTGGCAGCGATTGGGAAGGTGGCCAGCACATAGGCACCTTACTGTTTGTATCTTGCCAAGTGGACACGGGTGGGGGCAGAGAGCTGCTCCTGGGAGGAGCACAAAGACCCCTCTCAGTCCACAACCCAGGGCACAACCATGGCCACACCCATCTGCCACCTCCAAGCAGCCTGGAAGGAGGAGCTCTGTGCTGGCTAAGAGCCTTGGCTGGCAGTAAGGGAAGCTGGAGAAGTGGCGAGGGGTCTTCAGGGGTCGCCTAGCCTCTCCGTGCTTCCCCTCCCTCAGCTGGGACACAGAGGTGCTCCATCCCTGTGCCTGGCAGGGTCAGCAGCTCACAGGTGACTCTGGCACTTGGATTGGGCACTAGAGGCAGAGAACCCAGGCCCCACTCTCTCCAAGATATGCTAAGAGTTGTCGTCACCCCTACCAAATGCCAGGAAAGGTGGCGGCTGCTGGAAGGCTGAACCCCAGAATCCATGCAGCGATAGCCTGGACTGGCTGGTTAGTTCAGAGGGGCTGGAGGTTTGCTGCTGCAGGCAGATGGAGCACACACGAACCCCCATTCCCTCGGGGGTGGTGACCTACACCAGACCCAAACCAAGAGGTGGGTCACCATGGACAGAGCCATTGGTGACTGTGGCCTTGGGCTCCCAGAGCAGGATGTCCACCCCCAAACCACCCCATTCCTGCCCTACCAGGGAAAGACACTGTGCTGAGGGAGATGAGCAAAGGCAAGCCCACCTTAACGCCGCCCCCTCATATTGCCCTGCACCCCACAACATGAACACACACACACAAGCAGTTGTGGCCACAAGGTTACTCTCCCTATACCCCAACTCTTCCCCTTGGCCTGATTCAGTCCCTGCCCTGCACTTGGCTCCTGCCTGGCTACCTCTTATTTCCTCACCTAAAACACAAGGACAGGACCCTAGGTTCCAGAGCCCTTCCTTTCCAGAACATCCTCTGCTCTGTGAGAGTCTCTGTGTGCTCTTGAGGAGGCGGAGCTTCTGCAGTGTAAGAGGCTAGGAGGGGAGTGAGGGTCCTCTGAGGAAGGAGGGAGCTGAGAGAAAGGCCAGAAAAAGCAGAGAAAGGGAGAGAGGAAAGTATGAGGAAAGCCATGGAAGGGAGGGGCTGAGGCCAAGAGGACTCAGGGCCTGGGGCCAGTCTCTGCCACAGATTCACCCTCAGCTCACCCTGGACCCACGGCAGCTCACCCTGGACCTCACCCTGAGCCCCTGAATGGACCCCAGGATCCTACCCCCTTGCCTGGGAGCCTTGTACGTGTCCTTCTGGGGCTGCAACTTCCAGAACAAAACCTGGGAAGGTGATGGGGAGATGGAGGGCAAAGAAAGGGGGCTCTTCCTCTCTCCCACAGCTCCCCAGTCAGCCCACCAGGGCCTGCCCTGCTGCTGCATCTGGACCCTGAGCCCAACAAGTTGGAGGGCTGCTTGGGGAGGGGTTTGACTCTCACAGTCCTGCCCAGAACTGGCCCAGCCCAACCCTGTGACTATGTGTCCTGGGGGCTTAACTATGTCTACTCAGGCCACTGAGCCCACCTGCAGAGAGCCACCCCTCCTGTCCCTGAAAGGCAGGCCTCAGAAGCTCCAGGAGGACATCAGAGAGGGGGTGGGCTGTGGGGTGAGGCTCAAGGGTCACTCAGCAAAGGGCCTAGGCTCTGTTTGGATTCAAAGTCCCTGTCCCCTCTCAGAGGGCTCTTCTCTAAGTACAGCACCCCCCCCATATACATCACCATACCCCTCCAAATACACACTCTCTCACTAAATAAGAGTTCAGAACTTATTAGCACTGGCTGGGGTTCCCCATGCCCAAACACGCCAGTCAATAATATGGTGCCTGACCCTCTCTGTGACAGGCATAAGGGTGGGAGAGGGGCAGAGCAGTCCAAAGTCTGAGTCCTTGCATTCCTGGAGCTCCACCTCATTGCATGAGAAAATGTCAACTCCAGACAGAAAATGCTCATCCCAGGTATGTGGGCGTCCACTTTCCATTTTAGAAGACAGGGAGAGAGTGGCAGAAAGGCTCTCAGGGTGAGCAGGACCTAATGCCTCAGGATCAACAAACTACTAAGAGAGTGACTTCTGTTCGAGAAGTCCACCCCCTCCAAAGATCCCAGATCAGAGGCCAGGGCAATATAGCTCTGGTTTCTACCCTGTTTCTACCATAGAGGAGCTGTGTGACCTGGCTGAGTGTCTTGCCCTCTCTAGAGTGCAATATTCCTGTATGTACTTATCACAGTCTCATTCAAAGATCTCATGCAAGTCTCTGATAAGAAACCCAACCAGGTCTGTTCTGCTCACTCTGTCTAACTGGGGAAGCAGGAGAGTTGGAAGAGAATTCCTGGAACCAGAAGACTGCAGAGAGATTTGAAAAAGCTCAAGCCAATCACTTCCTCTCTCAGTCTAGCCAAGGCAAAGACCTCTCCATTTCCGAAGAACTTGTTTGTTCCAGAATGAGACCTGGGATTTATGACCAGAACTCTCCCTCTCTCCTTCATAATTCCAGATATAAATGCACCCCCTTGGAATGCTTGTTCAGAGGACTAGGAATGGGTCCCTGGGAACAAAGGAAGCACCCACTAGGTACTCCTGAGTACTGCTCCCATTTTGTCAGCCAGAAAGAGGGCAACAAGATTCACCCTGTGAACTCTACTTCTCTGTCAATAGACCAGGAGATGTGGCACATATAATAAAACTGTGATTTCTTTATGCTATTTACTTCAAAGTATTTTATATAATATATATATTTTATATAATAAAAGTATTCAAAATATTTTATATAATTTATATATTTTATATAATGAAGTCACATCCCAACATGGCAAATCAATTATTTTATACGCAAGGAAATTTGAAATTCAAAGACACAAATGTGAGTGGCAGATCTAGGATAATACTCTCAAGGCCACTGGAAGTTGAGGCCAAGCTCGGGGAAAGAAGAAGAGGGGTACTGTATGGTTTGCTGGAGCTCCCTGTGAACCCATGCTGCTCCTTCCATTTGAGGATTCCTTGTCTTATGTATAGATTGGAGGAGTGCTTGGGTTTATGGAGATGGCTCTGGCCTGAGGCTGCAGGTCTGTATGCCATTCCTCCTCTTTCCTCTTCTTCAGCACTGGGTTTGGCTCTGACTCTGGGGCTGAAAACAGGATAGAAAAAGTGGCAATGGGAAACAAATCATGGAAGAAAACTGCATATGGTCCAAAAGTCAGCATTCCTTCATGGGTAAGCAAAATGGAATGGTCTGATTATTACACAAGGTGGCCTGAAGTGTAAAACAATTTACTGCAATGTGCAATGCCCTTTTGAAAAATTCCAGATGAGGAATAAAAATGAGACAGACTCATGGATTCAAAATTCCAAAAGGTTAAAAAGTAGAAGACTCTGTGAAGTGTTTCTATCTTTTTCTCTCTCTACCAAGAACTTTCCAGCAATCTTCCCAGACAATTAATGCTGAGTAATGACCAAGAATAATTTTAAAGTTTCTTCTTATACCGTATGTAAAATCTCCTGTTTGTTTTTGTAAAAGTAATAATTGGGAGATGAGAATGAAGTGATAGAATGAGATGTGTCACATAAAAGGATCTGGATTTGAGCCCTAGCTTTGCCGTTATCCTGCACTGCACTGTCGGCCAGGTTAGTTCCCCCTAGACCATCATTTCCTTATCTGCCAAATGAGAGTGAGAGGGGGAGATGTTAGACTAAACAATCTTTAATGCCCTTTCTGGTTCTACAGGCAATATTCAGTCCGTCTTCTCAAGTGTGTAGTTCTCTCATTATAAAATAGGCTCCATGACCTTGAAAGTCTCTCTCTTTCAGTCCTTCCATTTGGGGTCTGAGATGAGAAGACATTCCTGGCCCACCACTCTAGTTCTCCAGCTGCTCACCTTAGGCATCATGGATATTCGGTCCTTGAAGATGAATAGGGTGTGTAGGTGTATAAGCAAGAAAAGGAGGAACTGGGTTGTGGCTCAGTGGTAGAGCATTTGCCTAGCATGTGCGAGGCACCCGGTTTGCTTTTCAGCAACACATAAAAATAAATGAAATAAAGGATTGTGTCCATCTACAATTAAAAATATTTTTTAAAAGCAAGAAAAAGAGGAGGAATTATGGCATATTGAGGGTCCTACAGAATGGAGAGACCAGGCAGATGGGTTCAAATTCTGGCTCCCACCACTCTGCACTTGTTGTGATGTTAAGCAAGTCACATAAACTTTCTGAGCCTTACTTTACTTGTACTCAAAGCAAGCTTTGTGGAATGTTGTGAAGATTGAGTGAGACTGAAAGGACTTAGGAAATTTTTCTTTGCTCTTGTTTTAGTCAGCTTTTTTGCCTCTGTGACTGAAAGACCCAACCAGTACAATTGTACAGGAGGAAAAGCCTATTTGAGTACTCATACTTTCAGAGGTCTCAGTCCATGGACAGCTGGCTCCATTCCTCAAGGCTCAAGGTGAGGCAGGACATCATGGTGGAAGAGTGTAGTGGAGGGAAGTGGCTAACATGGTGATCAGAAAGCAGAGAGAGAGACTTCACTCTCTAGATACAAAATATATACCACTCTGCCCCCAATTCCCACCTCCTCCAGCCACACCCTACCAGTCTTCAGTTACCACTCAGTTAATCCCATTAGGTGAATAATCAACTGATTATATTAAAGCTATGATCCAATCAGTTCTCCTCAAAATCTTCTTGCATTTTCTCACACGTGAGCTTTTGGGGGACAACTCACATCCAAAACATAATAGCCCTACAAATATTCCAAAAAGTCAAATATGATATTCAGCATTTACACACTGTTATGATCTCCATTCTGATTAGTCAGAATTTGTGCCACAGTATTTGTGAAATATTTTGAGTATCATTCCCTAGCAGTCATCATCATCATCATTATCATCATCACCACCACAGTCATCATCCAGGGTTTCTATAATGCCAGTCCTCTTAGAAAAACTTGGAAAAGTTGAGTTCAGTGGTGCATGCTTCTAATACCAGTAACTTGGGAGGCTGAGGCAAGAGTATCAAAAGTTTGAAGCCAGCCTGAGCAAAGAATGCATTTAAAAAAAAAAGTAAAAATGGCTAGGGATGTAATTCAGTGGTAGAGTGCCCCTGGGTTCAATCCCCAGTGCTACAGCAAGAACAGAAGAAAAAAAGGAAGAGAAAATACTTGGAAGACCCTCTTTCACAAGCCCTGTGAATAGAGTCCCTCCAGTAAATCAACCATTTACTCAGTAATCATTTACTAAATCTCTCCTCTATTCCAAGATTATTTGGGATGAGCACATTCATTCAGAAAGGAATCAGATATAGCTTTATGCCTCAAGGGGCTTGCAGTCTAATGGAAGAGACAGGTAAATAAAACACAATTCAGTGTGATACATTATATAATAAAATACAAACAAAATGAAATAGATTAATGAAGGAATATTGTTCACTGTGTGTGGATATAGGATGATGGTTAGAAAGGCTTTATAAGGAAGGCAATTCTTAAGGTGGAACTTGATGTAAGAGTATTTGTCATGCCACTATTATGGAGAACGCAATTTAGGCAGAGGTAGTGGCATGCACAAAGGCATGTACTAGTGAGTTAGGCAACTGTAAATGGAATATGATGTATATTAGTGTGTTAGTCAACTCTTCATTACAGTGACAAATACATAACATAAATCATTTAAAAGCAGGGAAGATTTATTTTGGCTCTCAGTTTCAGAGATTTCAATTCATGGTTGACTGTCTCTATTGCACTGGGCCTGAGATGAGGCAGAACAACATGGCAGAAAGGTATGGCACAAGAGAGCTGGTTAGCCCATGCCAGTAGGGAAGAAAGGGGCCAGAGACAAGTTATAGTCCTCAAGGGCACACCCCCAAGAACGAACTCCTTCAACTAGGTCCCACCTCCCATAGTCCCTACCATCTCCTAGTAGTTCATTCAGCTATCAGTGAATTAATCCACTGGCAAGGTCAAAGTTCTCATGATCCAATCACTTCCACAAAACCCCAACTCTGAATACTGCTGCACTGGGGACCCACACCTTCAACACACAAGTCTTTGGGGGACATTTCATATCCAAACCATAATAGTTAGGATGCATTCAACTGCAAGTAAGTGGATATCTGCCAGAAAAATATTATGAACGATAATTGACTTATTATTTCACATGACAAGAAGTTCAAAGGAAGGTGGTTCCCAGGCAGGTGCAGTGGCTCAATGTTATCATCAAGGACCTGGAGTTTTCTTGTCTTTCTGCTCTACATGTTTGATTTGCCAATAAAATATCTCTTCTTGATTACAAGGGAGTTATGATTGCAAGAGTCACATGCAGGTAAAAACACATACTAAGAGGACCACGTCATGCCATGTGTGTCCTTATATTAGGCAGGAAACCTTGCCCTGAAGATATATCCCTTTTACCCATCAGATTTCCCTTTGAGTCCCTAGTCTGTGCTCTAAATGCAGGGGAGGATGGGACAGTGAGTACTTGGGCTTTTTGCCCTTTATGATGGGAGGCTTTACCACAAAGGAGGGATGATAGGAAAAGTCTTAAGAAGTTAGGTCCTGAAGGCTACCTTATGTTTGGCTAAAAATCTTGTATCTTCTCCTGCAGGCTAGAGAGAAATTGGAGAACACAATGAATTAAATTTCCAAATCTGCAGTTTGGAAAGCTCACAATGTTATACACATACATATGTGTGACTATGTATAGACAAGGTCTGGGATGATACATGTCAGCTGTTCCTAACGACTGTCTCTAAGGAGGGGAGTGGGATTGGCAGAGCTCAAGGAGGACATATTTTTTACTCTTGAGCAGCAGTTTTCAACAGAGGAAGATTTTGCCTCCTGGGGAATATTTGCCAAATTCTGCAGATGTTTTTTTAGTTGTCACAACTGGGTGAGTGCTACTGGAATTTAGTGGGTGGAGGGCAGGGAGGTTACTAAACATCCTACAAGATGCAAGACAGCCCTCACAACAAAAATTATCCCATTCAAACTGTCAATAGTGCTGAGTCCAAAAGGCCCTGGTCTATAGACACATCACTTATTTGGATTGTTTACTGCAAACACCTAACTCATATAGTATTTATTTTTATAGTGTTACATAACCCAAAATTCATAAGCTGTGTTGGAAAGCAGATTGGAGGGGTGGAGACTGGAAGCAGGAAGAAATGTTTGGAGACTGCTGCAATACTTAATTCAGTGGTGTTTGTTTATTCTTTCTTTTTAATTTCCTTCCTTCCTTCCTTCCTTCCTTCCTTCCTTCCTTCCTTCCTTCCTTCCTTCCTTCCATCTCTCCTTACTCTCTCTCTCTCTCCCTCCCTCTTTCTCTTGGAAGTATAAACTATTTTTTTCAAATATTAAAATTTTACATTGATCTCAGCATATAAATAAATTTATCAATTAGTGCTGCTCTGGTCAGAGCAGGAGTTGGGACCAGGGCCCTAGCTTCTCATACTCTCCCACTCCCCTTGACATGGCTCAATGGACTTCTAGAGCATTTCTAGTACAGTTTGAATATCCCCAGGTAGAAACTGAGAGCTGACCTAGGGCAAAGATGTTAGGGCTTGAGAGGCTAAGAAGATTCAAGAGTTGGGTGAGGGTCGTGAAGCCAGAATTGGGGACAGGCAGTTAGTGTAGAAATAGGGGATCGGGTCAGATCGAGAAGATGGGGGCAATGAAAGCCATCTGCCTCTGGAAGTTGGAGACTGCCCTGGGAGAATGGAATGTCAAGGACCTGCAGAGCCCACTGATAACCAAACTTACCTGCCCTTGTCAGGGACTGCAAGCAAGGAGCTGCTAATTAATGCCCCCTGGGCCCTTACCTGCCTGAATCACTTTGGCCCTCCTCCTGCCCATCGCTTCTCACTTTTTACATCTCACCTGCTAAACCGGGCCTAATCCCTTAGGCAGGAAGGAAAGAGATAAGGGGAGAGAATGGGAGAATAAAACCTATAAAAAGGACAAGATTTGCTCATCCCATGGATTCCGCCTTTGGGTCCCCTTCTTCCACCCAGGAGAAGTCTGCATTTACTTTTCTTTAATAAAACTTACTTTCTACCCTACGCTTGCCTTGGCGTGCTTCTCTGGAATACCTGAGGAAGCAGGACTCACCACCAGTAAACGGCAGTATCAGTAGTGTGTTAGACCAGTCATGATAGTAACTCAGCTAATTACAAACTGTTTGTTGTAATTCTGTGATAGGAGAAAAATCCTTAGTTGTCTTAAATTTCATTACAAGGGCAGGAGGATGAAGGGGAGAGGGATATGGAGAAGGTTAATCAGTTAACAGCTATAGTCCCAAAACAACAAAGACTGCTTCACATTCCTGAGTGGATGTTAAACCTTAACCCAAATCCCCTCACCACTTCTAAGCACCACCACATCCTGCTTCTAACCCCAGCCAATCCACAAGCAACCAGTGCTTCACCTTATGGACTGTCATCCTATCCCAGAGCTTTTCTAGTTTTTTATTAGCCCACCCCTCTTATCTATAGCCAATGTAGGGTCCATGTAAACAACTTGTGATTTCTCTTCTCAAATGTTCATAATAAAAAAGTTCTGAGCTTTAAGTCCAGGGGCTATTTTTCCAAATGCTATCTTATCCTGCTTCTGGAAGTTGAAGGAACCTGTCCCAGGACCTGGTCCTTTTTGGGGCTGACATCTGTAATGGCTTAATCGACCCTTATTTCAGAGATTCCTCAGTCTCAGTAATTTTGGTTTAAGATCTGTCTGGAAGAAGGGGCACTTTTTAACCTTTCTAAATTTATGACAGTTATAGTCCTTATTATTACAGCGAGTAAACTGATAAATCAACAAACAAAGACAGAGGTATTCAACAGGCAGAACTGATGGAACATGGTGATAGGATAGTGGAAAAAGAGAGGGGAAGCTTGGAGAATTTCTAGGTTTCTTTTCTGGCTTAGTAAGTTAGTGAGAGGGTGTGAGAACTATTCATTAAAGTAAGAACACAGTAAAGGGCTAAACAGTGAGTTAAGTTTGGATGTGTTGCATTTGAGAAGACTGGGAGACTTTAAGACAGAGATGTGAAGTAGGTAACTGGATACATGGGACAGAGCTCAGGGAGAGATCTTGGTTCAAAGCAATGGTTGGGAATCATCAGCACTAAATGGTGGCTGATGCCTTGAAAATAAATGAGATCATCCTGGGAGAGTGGAATGAGTCTAGGAAAAATCTTTTGAGAAAAGCAGTAAAGTATAGGCAGAGAAAGATGTCTCTGTGAAGGAGATGGGGAAGGGATGAACCAGAGGCCAGAGAGGAGAATGAGAGTGAGGAGTCATCAAAGTAAGAGTGTTTCAAGGAATAAAGAGTAATCAACAAAGTTGGTAGAGATGTCAAATGAGAAAATGACTTAAAAATGAGTTGCACTGGATTCTTTTCTGGAGCACTTTGACAGTGTTCTTTGTAAAGGATTTTAGGAGGAAGGGTTGAGGATGGAAAAAATGTCATGGCACATTTTTTAGAAATTGTGTTAGCTTTCTGTAACTATAGCAAAATACCTGAGACAATTAACTTTTAAAGAGAAAACGTTTATTTAGAATCATAGTTTTGGAGATTCCAATCCATATTTGTTTGACCCCATTGCTTTGGGCCTGTGATGAGGTAGCACATCATTGTGGGAACACATGGTGGAGCAAAAGCAATTACATCATGAACCAGGAAGCAAAGAGAGAGGGAGAGACCAAAGTCCCATGATACCCTTGAGGGTACCCTTCTGTGACCTAAGTACTTGCCCCAAGGCTTCATCTCCCAATGGTTCCACTACCTCTAAGTAGCACCATCCTGGGGACCAAGTCTTTAACACATGGGCCTTTGGAGGGCATTCAACATCTGAACTATAGCAGAAATTAACCAAACCAAACATTACAAAACAAAATAAAACTAGCTTAAGCAATAAAAGGGGGTGGGTAACACAGGGTAGAACAAGCAAACCTCAGGAGAAGCAGAAATATAACTGGACCTTAGGAACAACTGGAAGCAAATGACTTATTTTTCTTAATGCTGTCAGAACAAGTCCCTGTACTCCTGAGGGCCTTTCACTGTGTGGGAAATTAGTCAGTTCCTGTCCCCACTAGGAGCCCAACCTAATGCGGCTGGGCCTCTGAACCTCAGGTGGAACCAAGGAACTTATCCCAGCCCAACACTGTGGCAAAATGTGCTCACCTTTGATGCTTACTGACCTCACCTTCCAGACAATTAGATCCTACAGAAGTACATAATAGGAGATTCTAGAAAGAAATGTAATGGGGTCTACATTTGATACTAATAACACATTTTCATGGTGTTTTCAAATTTGCCAGAAAAGTTTGATATGCATTAACTTGTTTAATCCTCATAATTCAGAGCAGATGAAGATCAGCGAGAAAACATTGAAATGTACCTAGGTGTTTGTATGTTTAAAACTTCTGTGTGAGTTTGCATTTGATTTAAATGTTTAACTTAGGAAAGGTTGATGTTCAAGCCAAGCTGCTTTCATAAAGAGTTCCATTCTTGTGAAGAAGGTGTAAATGAGTTGAAAAGCACAACACTCTCCTTGTGTCAGTGAACTTCCCCCACAGCCTGTTTAGCTGCTCAGATTGTGATAAACACCTCCTTCCATTTGTGTGGCACTTTACAGAGTCGCAGTAACTTTCACATCCTTTATTTACTATTACAAATAACTCTAGGAGATGGGTAAGGCAGAGATTTTCATTCGGATTTTTAGAAGGGGAAACTGAGGCAAGGATTGATGCATAGGTTTGCCTGAGATCTCCAAGCTAGAAGGGGCTGAGTGGGGAACATAAGGTATGCCTCCTGTCTCTCAGCCCAGGGCCCCTTCTCTTCCTTTAAATACAAACACCTGTTTTAGCTCTGAGACTAGATTGTAAACTGTCCGAGGGCAGGACTGTCGGATAAATCCACAGTGGTTAATGCTCAAAGAATTGCTGACTGACTTTCTGAATGGGGTCCAATTCGCTCCCATCTGAAAGATGAAGAGCTTATTCCAGGAACTTCCAAGGAAACTAGCCTCTCCGCCCATTGCCTGGCCTTGCCACCAGGGGTCAGTACAAGGGTAGAATGAAGGGAGCGGAAGAAAGGACAATGATAGACTTGAGCTTGTGTTCCCAATGGTTAGTGAGGAGACACCCCTTGTCTATGATAGAAACCTCCCCACCACATACCCTGTACCTCTGCTTGGTAGAATATGCCAGAACTCAGGGTTTTCGGTGAGGTTAGTGAAATATGGGCTGAAGGATGCGGAGACAAAGGAGCACCGTGGAAGGAATCCTGAGCTAGGATATAGAGAGAGGCTTTAGTTCCAGTCTGGTACTTTGAACTACTTTGTGACATCAGATACACCTGTTACTCTCTGTCTCTCAGTTTCCCTTTCTGTTACATAGGAGGTTAAGCCAGAGCAGTGATCAGAAACAGAAGTGCTTATCAGCATGATGTGAAGAGTTTCTTTCAAAAGACACAAGCCCTTCAGGTAGAATCCTCAGAAGGTGGGATCTGATATTGTGTCTTTGGAAGTAACTCATTGGGGGATTTTGCTGCTTGACCTTGCATCAGGAACTCCTGGAGCTGGGGTCGCTTCCAGTCATGTGTCCCCTGCCTCTTCACAGGCAGCACTAGGCAAGAGAATTCCTAAACACTGCAGGCTGCTTCTAGGCACTTCCCCTACTCTCCTCCCAGGACTTGCTCAGGCTGCCTAGGAATAGTCCTCTCCCCACTGTCCTTCCCGCTTGCACCTTGGCTCTCTGGCATTCCTGAGCTCCAGAGCTCCAGATGTGCTACCACCCCTGCCCAGTGGCATTATACCCCTGGTCTCTGGCATCTACTCCACCTTCTTCCTCAGGCAGTGTCCTTTTTATGAAGGAGAAATTCTGAGTCATCTGGGAAGGAACTATCACAGAACTGGGGGAGGGAAACATCCAGGAGGCAGTGGCTGGGAGGAACGGGTTTCTGCTGAGATAAAAAGCAAAAGGCAAATTGAAGGATACCGAGGATAAAAACTAGGAATCATTCTTCCCATCTGGACAGTTTTACGACTTTCGCAGTCATTCACCACTTCATATTCTGGATCTCAACAAGAGCCCTTTGTGGTAGTGCCATTATCCCCAGGCTTGAAGGCTCTGCTCTCCTGACCAGCCTCACTAAAATAGTCCCACACCCAGCTCCAACATTTGTCATCTTCCTCTGCTATATTTTGTATGACCATTTTCACTAGCTGGCATTTGTTTTACTTTATTGCATATTTTCTTCTTTGGTTGTTTTTCTTCCCCACTAGAAAGAATTTAAACTTCAGGAGGGCAGGGCATATGCCACTCTCATTTACTACTTTATACCCAGTGGTTTGAAGAGTGTCTGACATATGATGATAAATACTTGTTTAATGCATAAATGAAAAGCATATGTGGGAAAATCAAGATCAAGAGAAGTGCTTGTTCCCCATTCCCATGTTGAATCACTGCTTCAGGTAGGAGATGATCCTATGTCCTTCTCTCTCCTTGCTCAGAGATTGGTGCCCTCTCTGCTCCCCTGGAGACAGGGCTTAGCTCTAAAACCCAAGTCTGTTGACTTGGATGCTAGGAAACCAGGAGAGGGCTCAGGGCCTGGTATCAACACACTGATGACAGTTACTGCAGTCTTATGAAGTGTCGATATGCCTTCTATAGAGGAAAGCTCTGGCCTTAGCCACAGTTGAGTCCTTAGGCCTGGTCATCAAAGGCTACTCAATGGTCTGAGGGCTGAGGGAAGTGTGAATAATGACCAACCCATTCCCACTGTTGGAGATGGTCCCATTAACTGCTGATGGGCTATCAAGGGTGGTTGGGATCTTTTTAAAAATTAATATAATATTAAATGTATATATTAATGGAGTTCAGTGTGATATTGCAATACATGCACACAGCATGCACAGATCAAATTCAGCCTCCATTTTTTCTCCCTCTTTCCCACTTCCTTACCCTCTAGTAGTCACTATTCTCCTTTCAGTAGTCACTATTCTCCTTTCAATATGAGGAACCACATATTGTCCCTCATATATACAGAAGCATATGAGGGACAATATGTGGTTCTTGCCTTTTTGTGCCTGGATAACTTCACTTAACATAATATTCTACATTCCCACTCATTTTGTTGCAAATGACAGGATTTCAGTCTTTTTATGGTTGAATGGCATTAATAATTGAATAATTGTGTATAGGTGCCACATTTTCTTTATCCATTCATTGGTTGAGGGGCATTTAGGCTGGTTCCATATCTTGGCTATTGTGAATCATGCTGCACTGAAGTGCAGTTATCTCTTCAACAAACTGATTTTATTTTCTTAGGATATATACCCAGTAGTAGAATTGCTGAATCATATGGTATTTTATTTTTAGTTATTTTGAGGAATCTCCTCGCTATTTTGTTTAATGGGTTGTATCAATTTACCTTCCCACTAACAGTCTATATGTTTGCCGTTTTTCTCTATATCCTCACTAGCATTGTTACTTTATTTTATTATTATTATTATTATTTTTTGGCACTAGGGAGTGAACCCAGAGGTGCTCAAATAATGAATCACATTCCCAGCCTCTTTTTTATTTTTTATGTTGAGACACAGTCTCGCTGATTTGCTTAGGGCCTCATTAAGTTGATGACTTTGAACTTGGAATTCTCCTGCCTCTGTCTCCTGAGCTGCTGGGATTAACCAGCTTTTTTTTTTTTTTTAATAATAGTCACTTGAACTGGGGTAAGAGCTGCACAGTAAAAAGAAATAATCAACAGGCTAAAGAGACAACCTACAGAACGGGAGAAAATATTTTCCAACTATTCATCTGACATGGGTTAATATCCAGAACATATGAAAAACTCAAAATACTTAACACACACACACACAAACACACACACACACAATCCAGTTTTTTAAATGAGCAAATGATCTGAATAGGCATTTCTCAAAAGAAGAAATATAAATGGGGATTTTTTTCTCTCCATGACCATGAGGGCTGCTTATGCAGGCTCAGGAACCAGTTTGCCATAATGAGAAGCCAATCTCTACTTAACATATATACTTACAAACTATATCACCTTGGGCAAACATCTCTGAAGTTTCTTGTGGTCTTCATCTCTACATTCCTCACATAGTTTCTAGTGAGGACTGAAGGAGATATTCCAGGAAAATGTTTAGAGTGGTGTCTAGCACATAATAAGTGTTCAGTACATGTCAACCATGATTGTGACTATTTTGGTAGAATTAATTATTCTACTTTCTTCTTAATGTTCTACTCTTAGTTTTATGTTTATCATCCTTACCATGGTTAGTATTCTTATTCAGGGATTTTATTTCCTCCAACTCTATGGATTGGTACATAGGGAAATGGAGGTACAGAAGCCTGGTATTAACTTGTCCTGGGTTTCATGGTTTACTGAGTCACCAAAAAGGCCACACTTCCCAGCTCAGGACTTGCTTTTGCCCAGCCTGAGTCTCTTGGGAAGCTTTCTTGCCACTGTGGCAGGGTCTGAGTCAAGCTCTGTAAGCTGAGTTGTGTCAATCAACTTCTGGACTGGACTTGACCCTATGGAATGCCTACTATCTAAACTTGCATGGTACCTAGTCACTATTGGTCTCCTTTCCCCCATAGTTGAGAACTTTTGACTTCAATTTCAGAACCAATTGCATCTCTGGCACCCATCCTGACATGGGGCATCCCCAGGCCTACCTGATGGACTCAACATCAGGCCCTTGCTGTGGGGTGCTCCCTCCCTGCACCCTGGTTCTAATCACTGGACTCTGATGACAGTGACCAGATCCCCACCTTGCTCGCTCCAGCTCTGCTCTCTGAGCTTCATCCTTGGTGAACGGAGAACTGAGCCCTGCTTTGCTTTTTTTTTTTTTTTTTTTGGTGAGGGGCACTGGGGATTGAACTCAGGGGCACTGAACCACTGAGCCACATCCCCAGCCCTATTTTGTATTTTGTTTAGAGACAGCATCTCACTGAGTTGCTTAGTGCCTCACTAAGTTGCTGAAGTTGGCTTTGAACTTGCAATCCTCCTGTCCCAGCCTCCTGAGTCACTGGGATTACAGGTGTGCACTACCACACCTGGCTCCTGCTTTGCTTTTGCTGATTCCCTTATAGACTTGAGCCTGGGCCCTTTTCCCCAACCAGGGTCCTGCTGCCTACACACAGACCCCTTCTGGCTGCCCACTAAAATACTGCATTAGTCAGCTTCCATCACTATAACAAAATGTCTAAGATAATCAAAGGAACAAAGGTTTGTTTGGCTCATCATTTCATAAGTGTCAGTTTCTGGTCACTTTGCCTTAATTGCTTTGGGTCTGTGGCAGCACAGTACATCATGGCAGGGATGTGTGGTGGAAGAGGCTACTAACCTTCTGATGGCTGGGAATGAAGGAGAAAGAGAAGAGACGGGGGTCCCAATATCCCCTGCAAGGGCATGCACACCAATGACCTAACTTCCAAGAGACCCCACCTCTTAAAGGTTTCACCACCTCCCCATAGCATCACAGAGAGGGAACCAAGTCTTGAACACACGGACTTTCAGAAGACACTCCAGATCCAAACTCTAGCAAGTGTTTAGTATGCCCCTAAACACCTTGTCAATTTCAGTGTTCTCTCCCAAAACATTGTGTGGGGCTGAAGGCCTTTGCTGCTCCCTTAGATACCCTGACTTCTGGCTGTCACCTTAGCTCACCTGCAAGCCTATTCTACCCACCTGACTGCAAGTGTAGCAAGGCCTGTTGCATAATGCCTACCCAGGTCCTGCCATATCTCAGGACATCCAGATTTGCTTCAGCACACTGTGGCTATAATCCTCTATGACAAGAAATTTGATTATCCACTAAGCCTGGCAAATAAAATAGGCTCCCAGAATTAGCTGCCACTATCTCAGGATCTCCCTATACAGCCCTAAGATATGCCTGTGTGCTATGAAGGGGTTAGAAGTGGGCCCAGAATCTCCACTGTGTCATTGACCCAGACCTTGCTCCAAGCCAGTGTTTTTTTTTTTTTTCCTTCCCTGTTCTGGGTTCCCTTCCCCCATTTTTGTTTCCGTTTCCCTGTTCCCCTCCTCTTTCACTGGATAGCATTCCTGCCCTGCTCTGTTTGCCCTGCCACGCTCTAGTTGATCTGTTAGAGCCAAGATGGAAACCTTGCTGCCAGAGCACTGGGAGCCACCACTGCATGCAGAAGATTGCTCATGTGCTAGACTGATCATAACTGATGAGCCTGCTCATAATCAGGTGCTCACGAGATTCAGCCACCACTTTTTGTGATCCCCAGTAGAACTGACCTGTTGGCAAGTGGACTCTAGTGAGGAGGCCCCACCAACAAAGCTGTGACCATAGGGGTGCACTTAGCAATGGAGTCCAAGGCCTCCTGAAGAGGTGGAATGGTCCAGGGCAGGGGCTATTGGGCCTGGCTAGGAAATGCAGCAGATCTCGGTCCTTGATCTTGGTCTCATATTCCCTGTCCTGCCTCTAAATCTTAGCATGCCAGGCTTGCTGAGGTAGGAGCTATGGGAGTTAGGAGGTTCTGAACTGACCTACTTATGGGCAGTAGCCACTGTGGCAGTGGGCAGGAGCCACGCGTTCCTAAGCGAGGAAGTCTGTATTTCAGATTCCAGGCCCTGATGAATGGAAGACCAGACTTTCCAACAGCAGGAATTTCACCTCTCCAAGGAGCATATTCTTAATTTTTCACAGATCATGCTCAGTTCTTCCTCAGTCTCTGGCTGCTTGCCTTGATGGTCCTGCAACATACAGAACCCAGTCTCCATCCCATTTCCCAGCCATCCTTGAGCCCTTCCCTTGGGTAGGAAGAAATTCCTTCCAAGACAAGGGACATTTTGCAGCAAGGACACAACCCGCTACCTTCTGTTTGCCAGAATGCCCCATAGTGGGGTCATTTAACTTGGTGACCTTCTGCAAGCTGGGAGGGGAAATGGAAGGAGAGTTCCAAATCTTTTGTGGAAATGTTTGAGCCTTAATGATGAGGACACTCAGGGGACAAAAGGGACTTAAGAATTTAGTAATATGAAGGTATAGTCTACCTCTCTGGTCTAATCAATTCATGGATGGGCCACAATGCATATAAGAACTAGAAGGAGGCTTAGAGTTACCTGACCCACTGTCTTCTAAACCCAGTTGTTCATCAGAATCACCAGAGAATCAGGCACTACCCGCTTAAGATTCTGATTTAGTATGCCTAGGGAGTTGCCAAGAGTCTTTATTTTTGAAATAGTTGTGCCCCAGGTTTAGGAATCACTGGTCTAGTCCAGGGCTCTCACATTACACATGGGGAAACTGAGACTCAAAGAGGCATGTTTTCATGATCGTTCAGCAACTAACTAGCTTGACTTGAAGGCCTTCTATGATATGATTCTAATCTACCCTTCTCATTAGAATCTCATTTACATGCTCTTGGAGTTGCCATACGAATACAGGACATAAACTAAATTTGCATTTCAGACATGATAAAAAATTTTTGGCTACTTGAAATTCAGATTTAACTGGGCATCCCATATATTGATTTATTCAATATGACAATGCTATGCACCCTATAATACAAACCATTTTAATTAACTTTGTCGTATGTAATTTCTGAAGTCCTACTAGATCTTTGCAAATGTTGTTCTCTCTGGAATACTAGTCTAATCTTTTCTTCAAACCCTGCCCATCTTTCAATATGAATGCAACCTTTTCTCTCAAGCCGTCTTATCCCCTGAGTGGACCTTTATCTAGCCTCCAATAACACTTCCTCTGCCTCTCTATTTCCAACTTCTCATACGCCATCTTGGGTCAGAGCTCTTGGTCTACTTGAATTAACTCTTCTGTGGGGCATGAGCCTACCCTGTGCCAGGGAAGGGATCATATCTGAGCAGAGGGTACAGTATAAAAGCATGGGATCTGGCCTCAGATGGCTTTTGCTTGAACCCCAGCTCTGTCACTTATCAACTATGTGATCTTGGGCAAGATTTACCACCTCCCTGGGACTCAGTTTTCTCAACTGTAAAATGGGAATTGTAAGAGTAATTTTCACATAGAGGTGCTGTGAAACTATATGAGATAAAGCTTGGAGAGTACTTAGAATATCCAGGGTATCCAAAAGGGCCCAGTAAATGTTAATTGTGGTTATAATCATCATCATCATTGTCTCTGCATCCTCAAGACCAAGCACACAATAGTGATAACCAAAGTCTCCTGAATGAATTAACAAATAAACGCATGAGTAAAGGTAAAAGTCCTTGGTATAAGATCCTGTGACCTATTGGCAAAAGTGCTAGATGCCATTCTGAGTGACTTTGCATGGAAAATACATGTGTGTGGTAGTCAGCTTTTTTCTTCTGTGACCAAAATACCTGACCAGAACAACTTAGAGGAGGAGAAGTTTATTTGGGCTATGGTTTCAGATGCTCAATCCATAGTTGGCTGACTAGATTGCTCTGAGCATCAGGTGAGGCAGAACAGTATGGCAAAAATGCATGGCAGAAGAAAGCTGCTGTCTCATGACAATCAGGAAGTAGAGAGGAGGGAGGGAGGGAGGGAGGGAGAGAGGGGGGTAAGGTGCAAGATATAAGATATATAATCCCCAAGGGAATGCCCCCCCCAGTGACCACTTCCTCCAGTCACACCCCTCCTGCCATCAGTTGCACCCAGTACAATAGTTCTTTCACATTATTAACCCATCAAATAGATCAATCCACTGATTAGGTTATAGCTCTCATAATACAACCTTTTCAGCTCCGGACACTCATACACTAACACATGAGCTTTTCAGGGGACACTTCATACGCAAACCATAACAGTGTGTATTGGAAAACAGTGTTCCCTCATGAGGAAGTTTCTGCCTTCTAGGAGATGCACATAATATCATATTCCTCTCTAGGAGAGTACATTGACGTTTGGAGAGTGTTACACAAATATTTGTCTCCTAGGAGCACTTCCATGCTTCTATTCTTTACAATAATTATTGGAAATGGAAATCCAGACTGGTCCCTTTCACAAGTCCCTGCCTTCTTGTGAAATGCTAGGAAAATTTATTTCCACCAGGTTTTACTCTCTCCCTCTATTATAGTGGAATGCATTAATTGAAACACTGGTAAATACTACTAGGAGACCAAGAAAAGTAGATGAAATTCAAGTGTCAAGTTTGGTCCAGGTTTTCTTTCCTAATTCTTCATTATTGACCCACACACAATGCATGCAGTAATTGAGGAGGGTTCCTTGGGTCCATGGCATTCACTAAAATGAGCATAAAATAAATAGGATTGAAATAAAAGAAGGCAAGACAGGTAGTTTACTAGTACAATAAGAATGAATGTATCATTCTCATCTGAAATCACTTATTTTGTTAGAACAAGACACCAGCACTTTGCCTGTATATTATAGATGTCAAATACATATTTGTTGAATGAATGAACATTGTCGAATTAAAGGTATAGAATAAATGGTTAAATACATAGTCTTCTTTAAATAAAATAAATGCGAGCCAGTCATGGTAGTGCACACCTGTTATCCCAGTAGATTGGGAGGCTGAGGCAAGAGGATCACAGGATCAAGGCCAGCCTAGACAACTCGGAAAGACCCTATCTCAAAATAAAATAAAAAGTCCAGAGAGTGTAACTCACTGGTAGAGTGCTTTCCTTGCATGTGCAAGACCCTGGAAAAGTGATCATTTTGGCTCTTCCATGGGAACGCTGCCTGAACTGTGGTGCAAGTACCATTTATAGTCATGTCTCTTAGGCTCTTGAGGCTGATAGGAACCTAATAAGTTAGTGGATCAATTTTTTTATATATATCTAGTGGCAGGGAGCTCATTGCCTTTTGGGGCAATCTGTGTGATCTTGGAAGCTCTGAAAAACTCTAACTGCTCCATCAGTGACAGACCTGGTACCAAGTCTCTTTGTCACCCACAGTTACCACTATAAAGCTGTATTCTTTTTTTTTTTTTTTTTTGGTACCAGGGATTGCACCCAAGGGTGCTTAAGCACTAAGCAATATCCCTAGCCCTTTTTTATATTTTATTTAGAGACAGGGTCTAGCTGAGTTGCTTAGGGCCTTGGTAAATTGATGAGGCTGACTTTGAACTTGCAATCCTCCTGCCTCAGCCTCCTGAGCCACTGGGATTAGAGGCGTGCACTACCACACCCTGCAAAAGCTGTGTTTTATTCAAAAACAGTGGGAGAATAACTTTCCTAAGAAGCAGGAGACTCAGATCCAAGTCTGAGTTCTGCCATTGACTTGCTGTGTGAAATCAGGCAATCCCTTTCCCTATTTAGGACTCAGTTTCCCTTTTTGCACAACAAGAAATTTCAAATTGAGTGCTCTAAAAGACTTTCAGCTCAGATATTCCAGGATTCTCTAATGTGGTCTAATTAGGATCTTGAAAAATGGTGATTGTGGAAGTGTGGTTCAAGAATCCCTGGGGGTCCCTGAGAACATTTCTGAGGGTCAGTGAGGTCTCCCTTTTCAAACTCTGTATCTGCAGAAGGCAGGATTTTCTTCATATACTTCAAGCCAAATTGCATCTCAGAACAGATTGAACGCAGAGCAGCTATGAGAATCCAGCTGTCTTCTATTAAGCCAGACATTAAAGAGACCCATAAAATGTAAAACAATGTCACTTTTCTCAGTAGATTTATTTTTGTTTTGGAAAATATTGCTATTCTTCATAAAATACATAAACATATGTTCTCAAATATGTTATTTATGTTAACATTTAAAATTTAGACCTGTTTTAAAAATCAATCAAACAATATTCCTTAAATGCCTCAGTCTTAATTTCTAATATGGTAAGTAGTGATAGACCTAGCCACATAAATAAATATTCTCTGGTGTCCTTAACAACCTTTTTGTGCCAGTGGTGAACCCGGGGGTGCTCAATCACTGAGTCATATCCCTAGCCCCTTTTATTACTGAGACAGAGTCTCAGTAAGTTGCTGAGGCTGGGTTCAAACCTGCGAACCTCCTGCCTAAGCCTCCAGAGTCTCTGAGCCACCGTGCCTGGCCCCTTAACGACTTTTAATTGCAAAAAGCATTCCTGTTTGAGTGTGTCTCTGACTTCCTCTCATATTCTAAATGGACCCCTCACCTCGGGCCCCCTAATCATCACAGATGTGATCTGCTCAATATCTGGCACAGACATGGACATAATGACCTTGGGAGGAAGGCCATTCTTCCTTCTTCATGGGCCTGGACCACACCAAGTCTTTCTTCTTCATCTGGGATCCTTGGCATAGGTCAGTGACTTAGGCCTTAGACATGACAGCCCTTCAGGGATAGTGCCAATTCTAGTTAGACAAAGATTGATGTGACAGCCTCCCTGATTTGCCTGTCCACAGCTACTGCCCAGCACCCCCAACCTGTTTCCACCTTCCCCAATTGCTACTTTCAACCCCGAAGAAAGTAGGCTTCCTGCCTTCTATACTGATTGATCAGTGCAGACCTTGGGTGTGAGGCAAGGCCCTGCCAGACTCAGAGTCCAAATCGTATATGGAGGGGAGGAAAGAGATAAGACAGAAGACTTGTCACATCAGGCCCTTCATATTCCTTCTTTCATAAATAAGAAACCTGGGAGATGAGGAGGATCTTTATCCTCATACTCATGTTACAGCCAGGGAAACTAAGGGTGCTAGAGGTGAAATGACTCTCCTAAGGTGGTTACACAGCCAAAAAGCAGCTAGACTTGGATTTGAACTCCTATGTGAATGATGCAAAAATCAATGTTGTTTCTGCTTTTGCAGAAGGAGGAAGAATCAAGAGCACCCAGGACAGGAAGAGGGAGGAAGGGAATAACATTTACTGAACACTTACTTATTATGAGCCAAGCTAGTGAGTGCATGTGAATGTTATCTTGTTAACTCCTAACAGCAGTCCCCTTATGTAAGCATGAATCCATGGTCCAGCTTGGAGAAAGAACGTGGCTTTTGTAAAGGCACACTGCCAGGAGGTAGCAAAACCAAAATTTAAGTCTGTTTGGCTCCAAAGCCTCTGTTTTTCAACAGTATCAAATACCATTTATTGAGAACTAACGTTATGCCAGGCAGTTTACTAAGTGCTTTAACTCATTCAGTTTAAACCTTCCCACAAGGTAAGTTTTCTTATTATCCCCCACCTTCCAGAGGAGAAAAAATGCAGTGACAGAACGAAGGTCACTCAGAGTGTCACAGTGCTGAGATTTGAATCCAGGCAATCTATTTCCAGAGTTCATGGGCTTAACCATCTCGGGCCAACCTGGAGTGAATGAAAGGTTCAGAATGAAAACTGAAGAGTCTTGTTTTTCAGGTCAGTGTGGTGTGCTATGTACTATCACTTCCCAAATGAATGCCCAAAGATGTAGCAAATGCACTTCCTCCCAGGGGCCTGAATCTAAAAGAGGTGACTCCAGAGAGGCAGAGACTATGAGGCCATCTTAGGCCTCCATGCTGCTTCTCCTATAATAGTTGCTCCATAGATGTTCATCCTCAGGGCTTGCACTGCAGGGGAAGTGGGCAAATGCTCAAAGGAGGAAACAGTCTCTGACCTGGGTCTTCACTTTACACTTTCCCCCACATCCTGTAGGGGACTTCCCCTTATGAGCCTAGGTCAAATCTGAGATACTTCTGAGGCCAGAGCTAGAGAGAGGGTGTCAGATTAGTTATTACAACCTTAGGGCACAAATGGCAAAACCGAGGGTCACAGAGAAACTTGTAGGCAGAGTAGGAGGGACCCTTCTATATTCTCTGAACAGGCCTTAGGACAAAACCACTGATGACTAAAGTCCTTGAGGGCAGGCAGAGGCTTGCTCAAAGCAAGCTTAGGACCTTCCAGGGTCCTAGAAGCTGGCCTTTTGCCTGACCAACTTGGTCTCTGAAAAAGAAATAAGGCCAGAGGGAGTAAGTTATTCTGAGCCTCTTGATGACATGCACCCCCAGAGACCCAAGCCTGGCCTTTTGCCATGGGGTCCCTGGGAGCTTCTGGCCACCAGCCATGGCACCCTGCCTTTTGAGGTCTGGGGAGGGGTGTGTGGGGGTGGAAGGATCACTGTTTCTTAATGGCTTCCTGCCCAGAAAGCCTCTAGAACTGCCGAGTGCTAACTCTATTTCCACTGAAAGAAGTGACTGCAGGGCATCCAGAGGGTTCAAGTTTAGATTTCAGACTGGAGGTTTTCTGAGCATGGAAGTGGATAAAGGAAGGAAGGTATCATTTGTTCAGAAGATGTTCTGAAAAGGATGTACACACATTCTTTGTGAGCTAGGGGGTGGAGGAAATGGCCCTTGAGGGCTCATATTCTTTGGGGTCAGGGGAGTTACCTGACTTCCTATGGACTCCTAGGAATTAGCTGGGGAATTCTGAGAGGAGATTAATTTGTTTTCTGGAATGGGATTTCTTCCAGACTTGCCCTGTTCCTAATTCTAAATAGGAACCATAAAAACAGACTTGAGACTTAGAGACCTCTATACCTTGACTTTGCACAGCTGGCAAAATTGGGACCCAGATAAAAGGGGCCTCCCAGAAGTGCAGGATGCCTGACTTTAGAGTGGGGCTGGAGAAGGACCCCCTGACACAGAGCTCAGAGCCACCTGGCTGAGGTATTTCCAAGGCTTCAAGCCTTCACACCTTCCTGACAAGGGCCAAGGAATGTCCTTCCTTGGTCCTTTTCCTTGGCACTCTTTCCATAGCTCCTGCCTGGTCTGGGTTGTACCTGAAGGCCCTAGGGAGAGCTGATGTATTAATGGGACAGGAGGCAAGCTGGCAGACTAACCGGCACACAGGTGGTGGGACTGGTGCTGGAGCCAGCAGACCCGCTAGACACCCAGGCTGGGAAACTGTAACTGTAACGTATGGGGAATTTCAACTGGCATTGCTGTCCAGTCCCAGCCAACTGGTTAACGGTGCCGAGTTTGAATCAGTGAGTGACCCGCCTCCCGGTCCCTCCTCCTTAGCCAGCCTCTCTCCTTCCCTCCCTCCCTCCCTTCTTCCCTCCCTCAGCCCTCCGGGAGGGGCCGGCAGTCGAGGCAGCTGATCTCAGGCCAGCCGCGGCTCTCCGCCTCTCCCCTCGCAGTGCTCGCTGATGGAGCCCAGGGCCAGGGCTAGCTGTCCCTGAGCCCCGGGTTCCTTCTAGCCTCATCTGCAGAGAGGGAGAGGCTCATGCCCAGCAGAGATTTGCCAGCTCTACAAGCTCCTGCGTCCCACCATGCCTCTGCTGGACGTTTTTTGGTCTTGCTTCAGGAAAGTGAAGGTAAGTGGCCGGCCAGACCCATCCCATTCCATGGTTCATGGGGGAAGGAAGCAGCTGGGACCATTGCTGACTGGGAAAGACAGATCAGACAAGCTTCTGAGACTTCCTGAGGCACTTGGAGCTAGAAAGGCTTGGGTTCAAGTCTCACCCTTGTCTCTTAACCACCTCTGTGACCTTCTACTGCTTTCCTAAGGAAATAAATAAGCCACCAGGCTTTTTATCCCTAGTACAGGGGATGGAACCCAGGACCTTGCACATACTAGGCAAGTGCACTACCACTGAGCTATATACCCCTAGTCCTTTTTATTTTATTTTGAGACAGAGTTTCACTAAGTTGCCCAGGTTGGTATCCTGCCTCAACCTCCTGAGTAGTTGGAATCAGAGACTTGTGCCACCATGTGTGGCTGCTAGCTGACTCTTTTTCCTAAAACTTGCCTCTGTTGTTTCCCAAGGTTTCACATGAAGATAAGACACTTAACCTCTCTGAGCTTCAGTTTTCTAGTTTTAAAATGAGGACAATAGTTACACCAACCTTATAGGGTGAAGAGGTTGGTGTTAGTGTTTACATGTTAAACATATGCAAAATATAAGAAATAATGTATGTCAAATTCCTAGCATGCTGCCTGGCAGGTAACATCCACCCAAGTAATTGTATCTGTTATTATTATTGCTATTAATCTCCATCAACCTATATCAAGCACCTACTATGTGCTACACACTGTGGGAACTACAAAAAGATAAAGAAGGACATGGTTTTTGTCCTTGAAAAGGAGATAAGAAAAATGCCAGATATTTATCAAGCACCTACTATATGCCAACCTGGGATAGGCAGTAAATCAGTAAGATTTGTTAAGTGCTTACTACATCCTGGCCACAGGAAGTACATGATGAGTACAGCAAAACTGAGACGGGTTTGTAAAGCATGATTTCTGCCTTCACGAACCAAGGAACTCATATATTTAGCATCTGCTGTGTATCAGACTTGGGCACTTTCAATTCATTCACTGTGGTGGTGATCTTTACTATAACATGTTCTTTTCCTGCTTTGCTAATTGGGAAAGGACACTATCAATGGTTAAGGAATATTCACAAGGCCACTCAGATATGACTGGCAGAGTTGAGGTTTGAACTCCTAAGCCCATGCCCTTCTTGACACTATGTGGCTCCCCACAGTCCAACCTGGTGGGAAGATGTTCAAACAACCTGATTCTAAGATAGCAGGAAAGGACTGCCAGGACCCTCCGGAATAAAGAACCATTCCATGGGGAGGGACTTGGAAAGGTTTCACAGGAGGTCACATTTGGGCTGAGCCTCAGGGTTGAAGGAAGAGAAGAGTTTGTCAGTCCAAAAAGGGGAGGAGGGGCATTCCAGGCATGCCTGGCAGAGGGAACTGCATGAGCAAGAGTTTGAAGGCAGTGCAGTGGTTGTGCCTGGGGGAAGGGTTCATTCTAGTGATGTAGCTCAAGGAAGCGGTTCGAGGACAGAGGCACTAAAGAGGAGGAAACAGAGGCTACCCCCAAAGGGTTTGGAATTGACCATGGGCTCAAGGTTCTCACCCATTGGGGTCCCCAATGAGATTCTTTTCACCCACCTGCAATGGAATGGGAGAAAACAAGGACTAATGTAGTGTGATTTCTCAGAAGCTGAATTAATTCAATTCAAACTATTTTTTATTTGGAGATTATTGGCAGTGAGGGGTCAAACTATTTTTCTTTTGCAAACTAGGAGTGAAAAAAATTAAAAACTTGGCAAAATAAAAAAAGTTTGTGACATGTTGACTGTTCCCCTATTTATTTGTTTTAAAATTGTAAATATATTTTAATATTTAAAAATTGTAAACAAAAATATGTTTATTTAAAAATTCACTTCTTTATCCATGGAATCCCAAAATCTGGGGATTACTGGTTTAGGGGATAGAAAACCGATTTCAGTAAAATAGGGATATAATGAAATTGATATTTTAGGAAACACACTCCAGCAGCAGCAGGTAGGGATAGAATAGGAGGATCTAAGTGGACAGGCAGAGCCAGAAAGGAGGTGTCTGCAATGGCAGTGAGGATAGGTGGTGAGGAGATGATGAAAAGCTAGATACAATGATAAAGGCAAAGGAAGGGGGAATTGAAAGTGCCTCTGGGATTCCATGTTTAAGAGGCACCCCTGTCTACTACCCTAGTTAACCATTCGGGGTGCTTGGAATGAATTTAAATCATTTTGCATGCTGAGAACCCCAAGTTCTCATATGACCAGCAAACACCCCAAAACCACGTTAGCCTCTTAGAAACTATTGTGCTAGCCAGTCATGGTGGCACATGCCTGTAATCCCAGCCTCTCAGGAGGCTGAGGCAGGAGAACCACAAGTTTGAGGTCAGCCTCAGCAACATAGAGAAACTCTGTCTCAAAATAAAAAAAAGAAGGACTGGGGATGTAACTCAGTGGTAAAGTGTCCCTGGGATCTACCTGCAGTACCAGAGAGAGAGAGAGAGAGAGAGAGAAATCAGGGGACTAGGAGAGCCCCAAGATAAGGTTAGTGATCTCCATCTAGGTTCAACACACTTGGCACTTGTGTGTGCCCACAAACACAGGACACACATGTGCATTTGTGCACACTGAGCTATACACACATGCACAGGCATGTCATTTACTTGTGCACACATACATACACACATAAGTACAAACACACATAGACCTGGGCACAAACACACACAAATATGTGTACATACATATGAAAGCATGTAATTCACATGCACACAGCTACATACCCTCCCATGCATAAGCATGCAGGGACACACAGAAACACATAGATCCAGACATGTCACAAAACTATGTAGACATGTGGAAGTATTTCACAGAGCACAGAGGCACATGTGCATGCACATGCACACGCACACACACAGGGCTGTGGTTTTGTATGATCTTGGTAGACATGAATCAATACATTGCTAGATCTCAAGACTAAGAGGCAACTTCCCAGACCAACATACACGCTTGGGTCTTATGCTCTGTCTTCCAATGCTGCTGCTTCCAGGCCCCAGTCAGAAAGGCAGACTCTGGGCCTGTCAGCCCAGTCAGCTGCTCTGAGCCACCCTCCCTCTCTGAGCCAGGCCTCTTTGTGAGCAGTCACGTGGCTGTGGGAAAGGTGACTGAGGGGAGGGGCAAGGCTGTGGTAGATAGAGCCCGCCATGGCTGAAAAGGCCTTCTCAGATCATTGAATTCAATCTCCTGGTGGTTCTGATGGGGAAAACGAGCCCCCTACCACTCCATGCCACATGGTGCTCTCCATCATCTAAAGAGATATAAGGATGACGGAAACAGATAAATGAGTTTAAATTGCACTCACTTCTACATGCACACATATTAACCCTGTGCTTTTGAGCAAGATCTCTCTGAGCCTCAGTTTCCTTGCCTGAAAAAGGACACTAGTCCGTACCTTCCTCACAGAATATTACATGTTTGTCATAGAATAGGCGGTCAATACACTAGATTTCTAAAGTGTACTGGGGGAGACCAAAAAAAAAAAATAAAAGATTACTCCGTATTTGCAAACTGCAGGGTTAGGGTCTCAGGTCCTGTCCACTCCTTTGCTACAGTTCTCTCCTCAGGCCTCTACTTTGATCCTGCCTGCGTCTTAGAAGAGAAGTAAACCATTTGAGAGTTCAAGGGTAACACCTCAGAAACCAAGGATACTGGGAAGGTGGCAAGAGGCCAGGCCAGGGCTTGGAATTGCTTTGAGGTTCTCTGAGGTAGGGGCAGCCAAGGGACAAGACGTTTGGGTGTGAGATGAACCCAGTATAAATAGTTCCATACGTGTCTGATGTTCTTGCCCCAGGGGCCAAAAAGTATCCATGGCCTCTCAGCACAACCAGGCATGCATCCATCTGAGTATCTGAATTTCTCTCTCTCTCTCTCTCTCAAACACATACACACACACACACACACACACACACACACACACACACACACACACAAATAGAGGACCACTTCTTTTATGTTTTGATATTAGCTTTTGCTCCCATCCAAAATCTATCATGGTGTTAGGCACATAATGAGTGTCCAAAACACAAATTCTCTCATGTCACTCTCTTTGTCTCAGGGGGGCAATATCTATTCCTAAAGGACACTGACCTGGGAGGTGGAAGTTCCAACTGCAGCTCCATCTCAGCCATGGCCTCTGGGTGACATCAAGAGAGTTGAATCTCCCTAGTGTTCCTCAGTTCCCTCCTTTTATAACATAGGTAGATAATCACACAATATCAGAGATGAAAACCTCCTCAGAGGTCATCTATTCCCCCTTGTTCTCTTCTCCTTCCAAACTCTTCATGAGGAAACTGAGACTCAGTGAAGGAAGAGATGTGCCCAAGGTCATAGACAGACTCAGGACATAGCCTGATTGAAATGAGGTCTGTATGATAATCTCCCTACTCATTCTGTGGCAAAATTCAAACACAACTTGTCTCTAGTAAAATATAACAGTAATACTAGGTGGGACATTTGTACACATATCACATACACGCACACATACATCTATATGGTAACAATGCTATCACACCTACCCTAAAAGTTTGTAGGGAAGTCAAAGCCAAACATGACAGAATAGTCCCTTGTAAACTGGGAAGGCTCATAGAAGTTAGCTACACAGCTGTGGTCCAACATGAGCCGCCATACCTGTCCTCAGTCACTGTATTCATACTTAGGTCATACATAGGAGTCCCCAGGTACATATTCCGAAGCACCTTGTCCTGTGAATGCTCTCTCCCATGGGACCTCCTTGTGGCTGATCTTATATCATGCTACTGAGGCGCCTATTCATATGAGTATGAGCTTTCATAGACACATCCCTCAAGCAGGCTCACAGTCATGTACATACACACATGCATGTGAGGTGACCTACATCCTCATAATGTGTGCTTGCTCACACCCCAGACCCCCTTTGTCCCAGGCCAAATCACAATTTTCTGGTCTTTA
The DNA here is from genome assembly GCF_902686445.1 of Sciurus carolinensis. Lineage (NCBI taxonomy): Eukaryota > Metazoa > Chordata > Mammalia > Rodentia > Sciuridae > Sciurus > Sciurus carolinensis. The sequence goes on from NC_062232.1 coordinate 52,078,008, forward strand.
AAGGGATCCACCGGCATATAAGTGTGGCAGTGATTGGGTGATTCAGTCATTGCTCTCCCAGCCTCCAGGATATTGCTCCTTTTCCATTCCTTGGCCCTTGTCACCCCAAAGGCTGTTGAGGGAGGGGAAGGAGGAGTATGGGGAATTCGTGGAGCTGAGCAGGGACCTCAGAGACTTCTGGATTCCATCTTCACATTCCTTTTAGGAGTCCTCTCTATTACATCTTATCAAGTGGCTAGACACTGTGGCACACCTCCAATGATGTGGAGCTCACCACCTCCTCAGATACTCTGTTTCACCTCAGAACATTCCCACGGGTACTTCAACCAATTTGGGGTGACGTCGTGTGTGTGCGTCTGAGTATGGAAGTGGTAGGGTATGCTTGTACCTCTGAGATATATATGCACAGCCACCTAGTAATTACAGGATCCAAAGAAAGAAATTATAACATAAATTCTCATTTATAGGAAAAACTGCTTAGCAGGGGCAGGGCAAGGCCCTGTGCCCCAAAGAAGGAGGCTTCACCCCCAGGGCTCTCTCTGCAGAGTATCACAGCCCAGTCAAATACTGTGTTGGCTGAGTGGTAGGTCCTGGATCCCAACATGGAAACCAACATGTGTGGAAAATTCATACTATCTGTGAGTTGTCCCTGAAAGGCTAACTGTAAGTCACCTAGATACTGACATGCTATGTATCTGCGAGGTACCAGGCCCATGGATGGAGGCAAGAGAATAGGTTGTGGTAAAGCTGTTAAAGAGAGCTGGGAATTGATTTCTGGGTGACCTGGGAAGCTTTCTAGGAGGAATTTCCCAGGTCCAAATGGAAGGCCTCTGGTGTGGCCCAAAAAGCGCTGGACAGACTGAGCTGGAAAGTGCATCTACCTTGGCCTCATCTATGCTGTGTGGTCTTAGGCCAGTCACCTCTTCTCAGTGGATAAGACTTAATGGAACTGCCAATAAAATGGTATAAGTACAAGCCTGGCACATGAATCAGGATCTGAAGGGATAATCTATGGAGGAAAGAGAGGGAGAGTCTTCAAGGACTGTAAGGAGATGGGAGGAGGTACAGACCCAAAGGACTTGCCCTGGATGCTGGGGTTGGGTGTGAATGGTACGGGGTCAGGGCAAAACAAGAGATTTTGAAATTTCTTTTTGTGCAGCTGGGGATTGAACCCAGGGCCTTACACATGTTAGACAAGTATTCTACCACTGAGCAACATCCCCAGCCAGAGACATTGAAATTTGGGTATGGGAGCTCAACCTTGGTGTTCTTGAGGCAGTGAGAAGACCAGGGTATCTATCTAGATATCCTTCACCTGTCAGAGCCAAAACTTGCTAGCTGTGTGACCTAGAGAAAGTTACTTTACCACTCTGGGCCTTTGTTTCTTACTCCATAAAATGTAGATAAAAATAGAAAGCACCTTATAAGTTTGTTCTGGGACTTGAATGAGTAAATAATTATACAACTCTTTGAAAAGCAGCACACAGTAAGCAGTAGTCGTATTTATTCTTTGTACACTGGGCATAATTCTTATTTCTACCTTACAAGGCTATGACAGGGTTCAAATGAAATAATGATGGTAAAATGTGTTGAGATGTTTATTTACTCTTATCTGAAATGAAATAGAGATCTTCCTTAGGCTAGGAATATCCTTAAGAATTCATTCCTTCACTCATTCAACCAAGTGATATTTATTCAGGGCCTACTATGTGTCAGGCCCTGAGGAATTAGATAATAGTGAACAACCTAGCTGTAGGTCCCTACCCTCATGGAGCTTACTGTCTAGTGCATATAAAATAATGTTTTCATACTCACAAACCCTAATTGCCCTGTTGGTGGGTACAATTGATAGAGTCCACAAAATTTCAGTATATGAAACTATTCAGTCAATTACCAATCTGATTTTATCTAATATTTGTACTTGGTGATCCTGCTTAGTCCACAAGGCAGAGGAATGGCCACACTGGAATCCAGGTAATTCCTGGAACCATCTTTGACCCAACCTGGGAGTGGGAATGGGACCCCTGCCCCCTGAATTTGCCAGCCCCTAACTCTGTCCCTCTCCCCCAGTGGTCCCATCTCAGCATAAGTAGTGCCATTTGCTCAAGAATCATCTGAGATTAGACAATATTTGTTCTGGAGGGTGGGAGATGGTGGGTTAGCCATGGGAAAGTGAGATGGGGAATCTATTCTAAGGCAAAGCTTCAATTTACATCTGTCTCCTCAGATATAAATTCTTCCTTTGTCTTCAGTTGCTTTGGTGCCAAAAAGTGTACAAATGGAGGTGCTGGGGGTGGAGGTTATGCCTGACACCGTGGCTGATGGACAAGTAAATGGAGAAGGCTATAGATTGGCAATGCCAGGTTTGATTGTTTTTTTTTTCTCACAAACACTAAGAAAGTTGGAACTAATGCAAGTGATTATCACTAGAGCACATACTCTGTAGTGCCACCATTTCAACCCTTCATCTATATTAACTTATTTCTCCATCATGGTAACCCTACAAGGCAAATGCCATTTTTATCATCTTCATTTTACTGAAACACAGAAAGGTTAGAAACATATCCAAGGTCACACAGCTGTTACCTTGGAAATTTTTTAACCCAGGTAATCTAGTTCCAAAGTCCACTATAGTTATATAACCTGGACCTCAGTTTCTCCATCCATAAAATGAGGATGTTGGATTGGTTATCTCCGAGAGTTGTTCCAGCTCTGATACTCTCATTATATTCGCATATATTTCTCCAAACTTCCAGGTCAAATTGAAAAAAAAAAAAAAAAAAAAGCACTGCTCCCAAAATGTCAGTGATTTCCACTCCAGGTCCCTGGGGAGGAAGGAGCCCAGGCCCAGGGAAAAGAGCCTGCAATGGAGAATGGACCTCCCAGAACCCCTAGGGCCTGAGAACAGCTGGAGGCCTGGGAAGGTCTGGTAGCTAGGGCCTGGCCTGCATTTCCAAGTCACTGGTAAAAATAACAAGGAACAGCAGTTCAGACCGCGTGTGCTGGGATTTAGGGTCAGAGACTTCACAGTAGGGTGGGAGAATGGAGCTCCTGGCCCCATCCTTCTGGCCAACTCTGGAGCTGTTGTTGCTGCCGCTGCCAGGGACATTAGAGTCCAGGTCAGTTGGCAGTTGCGAGGCTGGGATTGCTAAGGAGCAGAGGAAAGGAAGTCCTGCACTTGGGGAAGTGGGGGGTTGAGGCTCTGGAAATGAGCATGGGCTGAACTTGCCTGGCCTTTCCTCTACCCTGCGTTGGGTCACCCTCTGGAAGCTGGAGAAAAGAATGTGGTATGATGACATAAGATAGTAGCTGGAAATTTGGGCATCCTTCTACTGCCCCAGGTTCTGCCTTTTCATCTTTTCTCTGAGCCTTGGTTTCCTTATTTACAACATCAGCAGAATATTTCCCACTACTTATTTGATTGCAATGACATCTGTGAATAAGCCTGCCAGAGTAGGGAGTCAGTAAATAGGAGTTAAATGTGAACATGATGAATTGATTACTGTAGGGGACCCTCTGTCCATTGCTAGAGTCCTCAGATAACTCATTTATAAAATGAGGAAAAAATAGACCTGCCAATTCCCTCACCACGCTGGCTGAGGAGAGCTCAGAATTGAGGGCATCCCATACAGTAAAAGGACGACAGCAAACACTGATGTTACTACCCTGAGATTTTGGAAGTGAGTTTTTTAGGCAATTCCCCTAACCCTCCTATTCCCACCGCTGCTTCCACCACTGGTCAGACTAAGTCAGTCTTGAAAAGAGGCACCATCTCACACTGGAACTGCTGGGTCTCTCTCCTCCAGCCCCTTCCTACTACACTCCCTGCTCTGAGGCCCCTCCCCTGGAAAGACTCCCAAGCTCTGGGCAGGAAAGAGGGTCCCTGTTGGCCGGTGGGAAAGTCAAGTCTTTAGGATATGACATTCCTGAGATTATCCAGAGAACCCCTGGGGGTTGCAGCTGCTCATTCACTCTCTCCCTTGGCCCAGCTCTCAGCCTGCTGTGGAGGCAGCCAAGATAATAGGGTGTGAGATTGGAGGAAGTCTCCTCCAGGGAAAGGGGACTGAAGTTAAGGAGCCAGACCTGCAGCAGCCCCGTGGGCCAGGTGAGGGATCAGGGTGGGGAAGAAAGACCAGAAGCCTTGTCAGGACTGGCAGGAAGGTACAGAGGAGAAAAGAGTTCTAGACGTTAGGAATTTGTGACTGTGTAAGTGACTTTTAAAATGGTTAGGGGGGCTGGGGATGTGGTTCAGTGGTAGAGTGTTTGCCTAGCATGCATGAGGCCCTGGGTTTAATCCTCAGCACCACAAACAAACAAATAAATAAATAAAGTGATCAGGGTTCCTGTGGCTAGAGGTAGGATCCCTTTTTTAGGCAACAAGTCTGAGGCCCAGCAAAGAAGTGGTCAAAGGCCCAGCATGTCCATGCCAGTCAGTCCTTCTAAAGACCACGTCTCCTCTGCCCTTTTCAAGAAGAGATTGGCATTCTCCAGGGTGATAGCACCCCACCAGCAGCAGATGTTACACTTGAACGTATGCACATGTTCCCTGGTTTTAAAAATGGCACTGTGGCACTCCAATTTAAAATCTGGTGGCAGGTACCATCCAGCCATCCCCATATACCAACTGTCTCCATGCTTGGCTATGAACCCTTCTAGGAATCCAGACTGTGGCCCAAAAATCCCTATGTCCAGTGACAGTCTGGCCCAACCCAGTCCCGATTCCAGGCCTAACCCAGAGGAAGGTTACTGAGTGCATAAAATACACAAACATACTCATACATGTACAAGGGGTCAAGCCCATTGGACTCACCTCCCAGTTGAGAGACCCCAAGAGACAGAGGAGTCAGCTCTAGAGGGGTTAGGGGAACCTGCCTCCTATAGTGGCCATAGTCTGTGTTGGCAAAAGGGGTTGGGCCTGGGGGTGGTGAGGCCCACTCTGGAGGGAGGGAAGGAGAGGGAGGGCCAGGCTGTGAATAGGGCTCTGTGTGGCCCAGCTGAGAGGACTGGGGGAGGCTGGAATGTGAAGAACGTGCTCTCATGACTGTGGCCCTAGGCCTGGGTCTATGGCACATGGTTAACCACGGGCAGTGGAGTGGGGTGGTGGGTGAAGCAGAGAAACCAGGCAAGGAAAGGACAAAACATCTCTGCAGGCCTTCCCCCAGAGAGCAGGGCAAGGACTGGTTGGAGAGCCTGCAGACTGAGCAGAAAAGGTGCTGAGAATGAGCTTGGTCCCAGTCAGCCACTTATGACTGAGGACTGCCAGGGCCAGATCAGGTCGGTTGGTACCTTTGCAGCTTATATCTGAACTACTCCTCTCCTGACTTCTCACCCAGCACTATTCTTTTTGCTTTTATCCCCCCTTTGACTCTGGCCCTCTCTTTTTTACTCCTTCAACCTGTTTCCCTTTTTCTCTCAAAAATGTTTCTTTTTTTTTTTTCTGATCACTCTATCCCCCACCAGACTGCAAGCTCTTCGGGGGAAGGGACAATGTCTGCTTTTATGCTGGTCTACCACAGTGTCTATTGGATAGCTCTGAGCAGATGTTCCACAGACCCCTTCAATCCACCATGTCCAAGGCAAGATTCATTGCAACAGAAAGATTTCTCTCCTATAATCCCTGAGCCACTTTTTCCTCTGTTCCGTATCTCAGTTAATAGCCTCAGCATTCACCCAGTTGCCAGTTCAGAAACCTTGGAGTCATGCTGAACTCCTTTCTTTTCCTCTCACATCCTATTATTTAACTTTGGTTCTTCTACCATGTAATAGTCCGTATATTTGTCCCATCCTTCCTTTCGCAAAGGTCACTGTCCAACCCATAATCTTACCAATGCCCTGGTCTCTCTGTCTTTTTTTGCCTAACCTCCTCATTCACAATCCATCTTTCATTTGATAACTACACGAGCATTCTTAAAAACAAATCCATGTATGTTACTTTCTTGTTCAGTCCCCTTCAATGGTTCCACATTGGATTCTGGATAAAGTCCAAGGTTCTTAAGATGTCCTACAAGGTCCTTCACGATGTAGCCTCTACCTGCTTCTCCAGTATCTGTCGGGCACTCTGCTCACCAGCCAGACTATACACAGTTCCTCAAAGTACATGATTTGACACCTCCTTGCCTTTTTCTATGCCCTTCCTTCTGCCCGTCATGTTTTTGTCACCTTATCTACTTGATGAAAAACTACTCATCTTCATGTCTGACTTCAAATTGGTACTTCCTTCATGAGGATGGCAATACGACCCAACTTCCAGCATTGAATTATTCCCTCTGCTCAGTTCCATAAAACTGCACTTTCCAGTACCACTTACATGGAATTGTATTAATTTGTGTTGGGGGTGGCTTCCCCACTTTGCTGTGAATTCCACTAAGTTAGGAAATTTGCCTGGTCTCTATCTGTTGGTACTTAGCACAGGGCCTGAGCCTGAGGGAACATCTAGTGAATGGGTGAATAAATGCATGAATACCATATGAATGAATGGCTTACAGAATGGGAAGATCTTCACTGTCTTTGTAGTTGTTTAACTTCTTTGGGTTCAGAACCCACTAAGTTTAAGTGGAATATGTTCTACATCAGGAAACAAAAAGAGTCACCACTATGGTAGAATTCTTGGATGCAAAAATTCATACCTCATCTTCCCCTGTAAAGTTTTTAGCTACCAAAAGAGTATAAGGATCAAGGTCAAAATCAGAGTGGGACTCAATGGTCCTGACCAACCCAAGTTATCCTGGACCTCAAAGGAAAGAATGGGATGCAATAAAATCAGGGGCACCATAGAACTCAAGTATAATCTTGGCTCTGACATTTACTAGCTGCTTGACTCTGGGTAAATCAGTCATTTATCTGGACCTGGTTTTCCTCATATGCCACATGAGAACAATAAAACCTACCATGTAGGATGGTTGTGACAGTCAAAGGAAGTCATTTATTTGTAACCCATAAAACCCTGTGTTAATTTAAGAACTAATCATCTTTTGAACTATCCCTAATTACGACATTCCCATGGTGGGTTGGGTTGGTAGAATGTGAGAGGAGGAGATTCAGTATGACTGGAGCAGGATGGCAGGATAGCAGTCTGTCCCAACCATCAGTTCATACCGTAATTTCTCAGAACTGTCCCATTTAGGACCTCCCAGGGTCCTGCTTCCTCCTTCTCTTTCACAGGCTCGCCCTTTCTCTTTCTTTTCTTCTCCACTTTGATCTACCTCTGAGAATTATACTGACTTGATGTATCTTAGTTCCAACTTGTAGCTTTGTATGGGACTTTTATAACTGTTCCCTTTGGCTCACATCTAGCCCATTCTAGAACTTTCTGACTCCCTCACACTAACACATCCCTCAAAGGATTTGCCAGGGAACACTGAGAAGGGCACATTCCCAATCCCTTCTCTCTTCTGTGGACAAGTGTGGTCTTCAAGTGTGGACCTGACCTTTAGTCATTTTAGGGTGAGCTAAAGCCAAGACAAATCTTAGAATGAGGAGTCATTGTGGTCAAGTGTCTGTACCTGGTTTGGCAGTCATTATTCCAAAGTTAAGATTTAGTACACATACTCTGGCAACTGCTTTGCTGATCCTTTTGGTTGACAAAGAGGCTGGCTGTGTAAAGGCAGGAGAATAGGCCTAGAAAATTCTTCTAAGAAGTGCCCTTCTTTCCTTCCTTCCTGCTTTCATTCCTTCTTAACCATTGGCTTAACGTCTTTATCACTGTCATTTTAGCCCAAGTCCCTGACATTGTTTGCCTGTACTACAGGAAAAGCCTCATGGGATGGGGATGTAGAACCCTTGCTTGTCTTGCATGTGCCAGGTCGTGGGTTCCATCCCCAGTGCTGAAAAAAAAAAAACATTGAAGACTCCTGACAGGTCTCCCTGCTTCTGCTTCAGCTCTATCATCCAATCCACACCTGCTGCCAGAGTCATCTTTTTAAGGTAGAGATAAAATCCTATCATTCTCCTGCTCTATATCCATACTATATCCATACTATATCCATAGTATGGCTCCATACTACGTTTGAATTGAAGCCAAAATCCACACCCTGGCCTTCAAAGCCCTGCAGAATTTGACTCTTGCCTCTTTCTCTTCAACTACTGCCTAGAACAATCTGCATCCAGATTCCACATTATCTAACTCTTCCTTGTCATTCAGATCTCAGCTCAAAGTTCAGTTCCTTAGAGAGACCCCCTGTGGTCACCTTCCTAATCTTCTTACCCAAGCACTCCCTATCTCATCCTGTCTTTTAAAGTTTCCCCTTCTTGGTTCTCAGTGATGCCTGAAATTCCTTTATTTCTTTGTTTGATTATTGATTGTTTGTTCCTTTCCAATAAGATTTTGGTCCCACGAGGTCCTTACCTGTCTAGATTGCTGTATATACTTAGCATCAGGCATAATGCTCTGTAGGATACCCTATAAATATTTATTGGTGCCCTATAAATACTTGTTGAATGAATTTATAAGGTGCTTTACCATTTTAAAAAGTGTTTTCATACACATTATTTTTTCTGAAAACCTGTGAGGTCAGGGTTATTACTCTCCTAATCTTATATAAAGAAACTGAGGCTCAAGGAGTTATGGGTATAAGGCACACACCCATAATCCCAGTGACTCTGGAGGCTGAGGCAGGATGATTGCAAGTTTAATGCCAACCTGGGCAAACTAGTGAGACCCTGTCCAAAATAAAAAAAATAATAGGGGTGGGAATGTAGCTCAGTAGTAGAGCAACCCTGGGTTCAATCCCTACTTTTGAATAAATAAATAAATACATAAATAAAGGTTATGGGTGATGTCCAGTGTCTCACAGTCATTAAATAGAGGAAAGTGACCTTAAACTTGACCTTTCAAATTTTAAATACTGCTATTTCCACCAGGATACTGTGCTTCTAGCATGATCAGTGCTATACCAAGGATAGCAAATGCCAGGCAGTTGTGGACTGATTTTTGAGTAATCTTTACTCAGGTTTTAGAATGGTACTGTGTGTTTTACAGACTGTTTCCGGTCCCCTATCTTGGCAGGAGCACTCTCCATTCCATGTAAAGGAAATAAACTAGGGGAATCAGCCATTAGGATAGGAGGAAGTAGTAAGGATAGGCAGTCAGGAATCTGGGATTCTAGAATTCACTTTGCTCCTTACTTTGTTTTCCTTTTTCTGTATGTCTCAATCTGTCTTTCTGTAAAATGGGTTGATTGAAATTGCTGATTTTAAAACTCCCTTTCAGTTTGGACATTACATCTCTGCAATGCTGTGACTACTTTTCTGTTTCCTTTGCAGTGCTTCCCGTTGATGCAAGCTAGGAAGAATGCTGGTAAGTTCATGAGGCTGGGTTCACAAACAGCTTACAATGAGACTAAGCTTCTCAGCTGATCAGGTCCCCTGGGGACTGAAGCCAGAGGCTGAGATGCAAAGCTGAAGTCATCCTCTCTGTCTCCCTCCACTGGGCATTTTCTGGCCTCTTCAGGGCCCTGACTTTTGGCTCTAGGCAGAACTTCTATTTCTAAGATGGAGATTTTGCTTTTGTCAGGGAGCCAGGGGAGGATTTCCCTCCAGAGCTATCAGCAAGTGACAGGCACCCACGTGCTTCCCTTCCTCTCAAATGTCTTCTTTCCACTGGGAAGTTTATTAGGGGTGGGAGATATGTTGGGAAAGAGGAACAGGTAAATGGAAGGGGAAGGGGGAGATTTGGGGTTTGGTGTCTGTGATATACCCAACACTTGCTTTATCTGGAAGGTTTTCAAGAGCTTAGTTAGGATAAGAGAATACGTGTTGCCTTAAGGTGAAAAACTTCCTCCTTGCTGCCCGGCCACAGTGGTGCAGGCCTGTAATCCCAGCAGCTGAGGAGCCTGAGGCAGGAGGACTGGGAGTTCAAAGCCAGCTTCAGCAACTAGCGAGTTCCTATGCAATTCAGCGAGAACTTGTGTCTAAATAAAATATTTAAAAAGGGCTGGGGATGTGACTCCGTGTTTAAGCACCCCTAGGTTCAATCCCCTGTACCAAAAATAGAAAAAAGAAAAATTCCCTCCTCAAAAAAAAAAAAAAGAAAAGAAAAAGAAAAGAAAAAAGGGGATGTCACAAAAGTAAAAGGGAGGCCATTGGAGTGGAGAAAGGGGATAAGTGGGAGGGAATAAAGGAGGGTAAAGGGAAGTAGGGGGAGTGAAGCTGACCAAATTATGTTGCATGCATTTATGAAAATGCCACAATGAAACACCACTGTGTACAATTAATATGCACCAATAAAAAAGCTGTAATGCCATTTTGCACCAGCCCACTGAGACAAAAACAAAACCAAACAAACAAACAAATAAAAATCGTCCTTTTGCTCTTTAACAAGTTTCTTTGAGCTTGACTGCCTACCTGTCTTCTGCCCTCTTGTGTCCTACTTGGATGTGGACAAGTAGGCACTCTGTGAGCCACTTCCTTCTGTTGAGGAGGACACAGTTGTCTAGAGAAGGGTGACAAGTTTGGGAAGGAAAAGAAGGATCCTGACCAGGGAAGAGTTTGCTGCCATGGCTAGAATGAGTGACACAGGTCATGCTTCACTGAGGTCATTGGGATCAACCTCCTGGTTCCCTCCTGATCTCAGCCACTCATTGGCTCCAATTTTTTATCAAGATGAGGTCACTATTTGCATGAACATAGCTTCCAGGTGGCAGTTAGTGGTAAGGGGTGCTGAAACAGTGAGGCACCAATGAAATGTCATGCCAAGGGCATCTTGGGAAGGTGTTGGAAAAGACCCTTTATCCTGAGGACCATGCAAAGTAGTTGGAGCTGGTTTGGGCACAGTCCTTCTGGGAGGTAGACCAGGGATCTAGTGAATTCCCAAGGACTTTTCTATCTTAGGACCCTGAGGTTATTGGGTGTTGACTACTAAAAGAGAACTGACCAGTCAGCACAGTGGTGGATGCTTGTAATGAGAGCTACTCAGGAGGCAGGATCAGGAGGATCACAAGTTCAAGGACAGCCTCAGCAACTTAGTGAGGCCCTAAGCAACTTAGTGTAACCCTGTATCAAAATAAAAAGTAATAAAGTACTGGAGACTACAACTTAGTGGTAATGCACCCCTAGTACCAAAACAAACAGACAAAGCTAGGCGTGGTGGTGCACACCTGTAACTTCAGCTTCTCTGAGGCTGATGCAGGAGGATCACAAGTTCAAGGTCAACCTGGGCAATTTTAGTGTGACGCTGTCTCAAAATAAAAATTAAAAAACTAAAAAAGGGCCAAGGGAGTAACTCAGTGATAGAATGGTATGCATGAGGCCCTGGGTTCAAACCTCAGTACTGGAAAAAAAAAAAGAGAAAGAAAGAAAGAAAAGAAGAACGGGTGGGGTGAGGCGTTTATTTGTATTGCCATGACAGCAGATGAGAAGGAGCCTATTTTAAAGCAGAACACTGCTTTGATCAGCATAGAGCATACATCTGCTCCTCCAGTACCCCCCACCCCACCCATCGCCATACCAGGGCTTCTTGCTGAGCACAGTTCCTGCTTTGCATTAGAGACCTCTGAGGGTACAAGATGTATGCACTGCCCATACTGGGGGAAGGACAAACTTCTCCATTTCAGACACCAGCTGCAAAGGCTAAAAGGAAACCCCTCAGGTCCTGAAATAGTGACCCCCCCCCAAACGAATGCATTTGCAGCTGCCAAGCTGCCTCATTAGAATGTCTGTGCCAGGCTGAGGTGCCAGCATGGAACCCCAGGAGGGTGGGCACCTAGTGGCTGAGGGGTCTGTGGCTCCTAGAGCAGAAAGGAGTGTCTTTTAGGGGGTGGAGTCAGGCAGAAGAGGTTGCCACCTACAAAGCTGAGATGAGATTGGTCTTCCTACTCCTCCTTTAGGTTCAAGTTTGAAAATGTCTATTTAAGGGCAAATGTGAACACATTGTTTCAGGCTTATTCGAGGACAATCTGGGAGAAGTGATGAGTTTATGTGGATGTGGCAATAGTAGCAGGAAGGCATTGAGAAACAAGACACCTGGATTTTGGCCCAAATATCATTATAGAGTCACTGTGTGAGTCCCGGCAAGTTGCTTACTCTCTCTAGACCAGTGTCCACATCTATAAAATGGGGCTTATTGCATGGGATTCTTATAGGTCATAAGATACAGTGCCTTAAAAACATCAAAATGTTGAACAAATTTGGTTAATTCTGAGATTTCATGGAGGAAATGAGCAGAGCTCTTGATTTGTTTTATTATTTATTTATTGATGGAGTAGGTGATGCCTTCATACATTTCAAAATTTAAGAGACACAAAAATAAAAATGTTTTCCCATCCCTGTCCCTTGATCATCTAGCAATCCTCTTAGAGATGACTAATAAGTAGCTTCTTGGGCCCTCGGTGAGTTCAGAGGGTTGGAAGAAAGTGAGATGTGTTGAACAGGACTGCAGGTGAATCTGTGACTGCCTGCCTGGGATGAGAGTGGGGTGGGGACAGCATGCAAAAAGGGCAACAGAGTAGGAATTGTGGGGCAAGAAAGGTGTGGTGGTAGAATCAGCATTCATTGGCGACCGTGTATTGACTGTGCCATTCATGGCGCCATGATCCTAAGAGCCTTCCTCTTCTCTGAACCTACATGTTGGCATCTGTACACTGAACCTCTTGTGCTTTTACATGCCACGCTTCCAAATGCCACTACAGCAGAACAGAAGTGACGAAGAAGAGGACCAGTTAGGGACTTTATAGAGACCCAGAAAGTAGAGACACTGACTCACAGTTGACAATTGTATACAAATTATATGGATAATTTTTTCCTATCAGGGATAAGTCAACCAAAGTTTTCTCTGAAATGGTACTACTTTTGTCCTAGTGGTCCTATGGATAGAGGAAACCTTGGCAGGGGGACTCATGGGACCCCTTGGCATTGTCTTATAGGAAAGCACGATGTGTGTCCAATTGGCCTCAACACATGTGGTGCTGCCCAGGCCCAGAGGATGACCTGGATGGCCTTTGAGAGCTCTGCTGTTGTGGTCCATGTAAGAATCCACAGTGTTCAGCCCAGGAGGCTGAGGTAGGAGGATTGTGAGTTCAAAGCCAGCCTCAGCAAATTAGTGAGGCCCTAAGCAACTTAGTGAAACCCTGTCTCTAAATAAAATATAAAAAGGTCTGGGGGTGTGGTTCAGTGGTTAAGTGTCCCTGGGTTCCATCCCCAGTACAAAAAAAAAAATCCACTGTGTTTCCCAAACTTCACTTATTTGTGAACCAACTTTAGAATTTTCTTTGATGTTGCGGGGGATGGAACCTGGGACCTTGTGCATGCTAGTCTTAGGTAGTAATAGCTATGTAAATAGGTTTTGAGGTAATGGTTAGGTTTTTTTCTGATACATAGTAAATTAAACAGATATTCATCATAATTCAAGGTATCAATGTATCACCCCAAATCAACCCATGCTAATATCTACTAAACACTGGAAAATATAGACTAGTGGTAATAGGAACCAGCAGGTCAGGAGGAGGTTCAGGTCTCAGGAGCTCATTTCCCATGTAGGCATCTGATCTTTCTGCATTTCCTCATGCTTCTTTCAAGTCCTCATACCATGGTCCATGAACATAAATTGCCTCTAAGATGGAGATTTCCACAGCCTAAGAGGAACCCCCTTCTTCCAAAAAAAAAAAAAAAAAAAAAAACAAAAAAAAAAACCCACAAGTCAAAACTACCTCCCAGGTACTGGAGCAAGAGAGAGCCAGATCTCTATGTTCCAGTTTTGGTTCTGTCTTTTGTCAGGTGTGGCCTTGAACCTCTCCCTTGCCCTCCTTTGGCCTGAATGTCCCCAACTATGAAATGACTAGTTTGCTCTAAAGGATCTCTAAGGTATCTTGCTGCTCCGAAATTCAATAACTCCTTGACTTGTAGACCCACAGTTTCTACTGAATGCTTTAGCTCCCCTTCCCAGCCACCTGGAGATGTAAGGGGGCTGCTGACCTTCCTTCCCACCAAAATGGGGCCAAATCCTCCCTGAAGCCCCTTGCTCCCAGTGCACAAAGATCCTTTTGTAGCCCAAAGTCATTCAGGGCTTCTCTCCAGGCTCCTGCTGAAGTGACTGCGGTGACCTGTAGGGGTAATACTTTGCTTGTAATAAGAGTCACTGTTCCCCAAACCCGACTGGCTCTGGTTTGGCTGCAGGCTCAGCCTCTGCACCAGACTCATCCATCAGCCGCCCCAGACTCTTCCCCCCAGCTCCAAGGGCTAGGAAGACCGATTGAAAAGGTAGAAAATAGCAACAAATTTCTTTATTTAAACACATTCATTTAAGATGCTATTGGGTGTCACCTCCAAGGTTCAAGAGGGCAGCAGGCTAAAATACCAAGCATATGAAAATCATCAGAATAAGAATAATTTGATCTACTTCCTATCTTTTGAAAATTACCAAATCATTCTTATAACTACTCTTAATAGATCTGATTATTTAACATTGTTTTATCAGACATTTGACAGATATTTTACCCAACAGTTTGGAATAGTATAAAGATCTACTTAGTTAGGGGCTATCTGGAATTGATTATTATTTGAGACAGGAAATCTTTCAACCATGACCTACAGTGAGTTCAGCCATGGTAAAAACACTGTGCTTTGAATTGAGAGACCTAAGATCTAGACCGATGTCTGCCATTAAACTCATTCTGTGACCTTGAGTTAGTTGCCTCCCCTCCCTGGACCTTTGGTTTTCATTGTCCAAACAATGAGAAGTTTGAACTAGAAGGTCCCAAGGTCCTCTGCATGTTGACTCCATATCATCCCCTATGTCTATGCCAAAAGTCAGACTGAACAGCGGGGTTAGGGTCAGTGGAAAGGGCAATTTCAAGATGTTATTTGAGGTGGGGGAAGGGCTCTCAAAACTGTGGAGGAATATAGTGAGTGGATTCCTTTGGGGCCAAAGGGACTGGGAAACCCAGGTTGCCAGTTCCTGTTTTCAGGAATGCAAACCAGACACAAGCTTGGCTTACAGATGCAGACAGACAAATGTACTGAGACACAGTCTAGCTGGCCCTTTGTGTAAGCTGGGACTATCCAGAAGATCAGGAGATGAAGAGGGAGTGGGAATTGCAGGTTGAATGCCAGGTCTGAAAAGGATACGGGAGGCACTATTGGACACTTCCATCAGAAGGGCCTGTGGATCCTTCAAACTCAATACTAAAGATTGTAATTCTTCATAGTTTCTCTAGAAGCTTCAGACTCCCTTTCTTGGTTAGTGTACCACCATCCACCGTAGAAGCATGGGGGTCACTTAGACTCTTCCATCATTCTCATTTGCTGCCATTCAGCCACCAAATCACATGCATGAGAATTTATTTATCTATTTGGTACCAGGGATTGAAACCAGAGATGCTTAACCACTGAGCCACATACCCAGCCCTTTTGAAGATTTTATTTTGAGCCAGAGTCTCACTAAGTTGCTTAGGACCTTGCTAAGTTGCTGAGGATGGCCTTGATCCTCCTGTTTCAGCCTCCTGAGCCACTGGGATTACAGGCATGTGCCACCATTCCCAACAAGAGCTCTTTTTAATGCTTCCTAAGTCTTCCCCTTCTATTTTATCTACTCCATCATGCATCCACATTGTTATGCACATTTCCATCTAGGCCCACAGCAGCTGTTGCATGGATGGTCACTATTATTCCCTAACTGGTCTTATCATTATGCTTTCTCTACCAGTTCACCTTCCATATTGCCACTAGAGTTCTCTCTTTTAAAGATGTTAGGTCTGTGTGTAGCTGAGTGGTAGCATACTTGCTTAGCATGCACAAGGCCCTGGGTTCAATCCCCAGTGCTGCAAAAACATTACCAACAACAAGAAACAAAAACCCAATAACTTTGTTTTGCCCCTTTGACCAAATTTCATCTTCTTTGCATTGGTATTCGAGGTCATCACACACCACATTCCCACGTTTCTGAGCCCCAGGGACAACTCACTAGTTCTTGGACAAACACGGGACCCTCATATTGGACTCTCTTGGCAGAGCCTTTGCCAGTCCCTCTTTATCTTGGCTTTTCAAGCCATCCTCGGACTCCCCTTCGCATCTTGTCTATGTCTGTATTACAACACATCACACTGTCCTGCATTGGCTTCTTTCCTTTCTTGTCTCTTGTACAATGGCTACATCTGCATTCCCAGAACTAAGCACAGGGCCTCACATAAACAACCAGTCTGCCAAGGACTGTCTTTTATTTTTGATGGCATAGCAAAAGGACTTCTGATAATCAGACTGGTGAATTCTTCTTTTCAGAAGACTTTCTTCCCTATCATTTCAGCACTGAACTAGCTATTATAGATCAACACAGAGCTCCACTGGCTCCAGATGATGAAATGTCTTGAGATAGGACCTTGAGGGTCCAGTAGTGCTAGCCAGTGGTGCAGATTCATGTAAAGCACATTTTCCAACAAACACTCAAAACTTGGGAGTTTCCCTCCATCTCAATGCTGGAAGGGCAATCCAGTACCATATTAACCAATGCTTTTCAAACCAAATACTAAGGACCCCTGGAGTCCCCAGAGATTCTTTAGGGGGAATCAGAGTTCAAAGTTCAGGGATATCTCATGCCTATTTCATTCAACCAAATCCATTTTACCTTTTGGAGGTCCCATGGAGATTTCATGTGGAGACTGGAGTCTACCAAATAAAATCAAATGTTGGAGATCATAGCTTGAGTTTAGTGTTCAGTTGCTAACTGGCTCTGTTATTTATTTATTAATGTACTAGAGATTGAACCCAGAGGCAATTTACCACTGAGCTACACCCCAACCATTTTTAGTTCTTCTTTTGAGATAGGGCTTCACTAAGTTGCTGAGGCTGGCCTCAAATTTGTGATCTTCCTGCCTCAGTCTCCTGAGCTGCTAAGATTACAGGTGTGTGCAACCCAGGCCCAGCTTCTAGTTGCCTTTTGTACCATTCCTGCTCTGTACCCACTCATGTTCTGACCAAACTCTTCAGATATGGTGAAGCCTTCTTTTCCCTTTTATCCTCAGTTGAAAGTTCTACTTTATATCTAGCCACCTCGCCTTACAACTTTTACCCAGTGATCCTATTTTTAACTCCTTAGAGTCTCATGACAGTAGTGTGTTCCTTCTTCCTTGTGACTGCTGGCATTTAGAATTCCCCAATGTCTGAGGTGGAAGGGACCTTATAGATTATATGAATCAATGCTCTCATTGTAGGTAGCAGAGAACACAAAGAAAGTAAATGGTCTGCACAACAGCATATAGCTAGAGGGCAACAAAACTCAGACTGGAATCCAAGTCCCACTCATTTACAATGCCCTGCCCAGAATCTATCCCTCCTGGAAGTGAAAACCCTAGCTCTTAAAAATAATTTCTCACAGTCTTAGCTGGGTGCAGTGGTACACACCTCTAATCCCAGCAGCTCGGGAGGCTAAGGCAGGAGGATCGCGAGTTCAAAGACAGCCTTAGCAACTTAGCAAGGCCCTAAGTAACTCAGCGAGACCCTGTCTCTAAATATAATATAAAAAGGGCTGGGGATGTAGCTCAGTGGTTGAGTGCCCTGGTACCAAAAATAAAAAAATTAAAAATGCACATATCTCTCACAGCCCTGATGGTTTCCTTAGCCTTCTTCACAGTGGACAGGAACCAGTGGCTAAAGACTGAGCTTTGAAAGCTCCATGGTTCCCAGCAATTGGTCTGCCTGGGGAAAGGGCCAAAACAGAGGAGAACAAACAAGTATCATAAGCCCAACTGGTCCCTCAGCACAGGCTGAGTGTCATTCCTAGTCCTCTTCTTCTCTCCATAGAATGGAATTCCACTCAAACAGCCCGCCCCCATGGCAGGGCATCCAAGGGGCAGTTTTCAGTGGCCCCTTCTGACCTGTTTGCTAGAGGGTTCCTGCTGTGTGACCTTCCACATCCCAAACCCAGAAACAGGAAGAGTTGGTTTGGTTTGCGTTTTGAGAAGAAAAATGAAAACATAGGAAGTAGAGCTCCTGAGAACAGAGGCTTCCAACCCTGTGTCCATTTGTCCCTGGAGCAGGATATTTCAGGGAATACATTCCACAGGGGAAGGGAACGGCCTCCCTTATTAAAAACAAAACACAAAGCCCTTCAAGGTTTGGAAAGAGAAAAAGGCCAAAAGGAGATTCTTAAGGAGGGGAGGGGCAGTCATTTCAGAATCTCTAGCCCTTCCCCCTCCCCCGCCCCATCCGCCACTTGAAACTGTCATACTTTGATCTCACTGCTCTTATCACCATATCTGGCTCCCCAGAGATGTCCTGCTTCTTTAACCTATGGCCCAAGAGAGAATCCAAGCCCCCTTTTTTTGTTTCCCTGTGGATCACCAAAGTAGGCTGGTATTCAGAACTCTCCTTTAAAACCAAGAAAAAACAGACATAAATTAATTAGAGAATATGCAAACAGCAGAACAATACTCAGACTTTATAAAGCACTGGCCTCTTGTTTTCTGAACCCCAACAAAAGCAGGGAAGTGCTTTGTCAGTACCCAAATATCTTCCAGGATAACTACTTCATCACCCCTAATAAACTGCTGTGAGTTTGCCTGACTGTCTCTCCTCTCAGCTCTCCATCACTGGGAAGTGGGTGCCATCTTATTTCCCTACTGTTATTTTTAAAAGGGCCAATGAAAAAAGGTGTTTAAGGAAGAAGCTTCCCAGGATCTCTGGGATCCTTTATGGTTTTGGTTTCTGGACTGAGGAACATGCCTAGTTCACAGTTAGTAGATAGGTTAGAAGTGGGACTTGTTTTGGGGTGCCAGCAAAACACATGTACTTCTAAAGAAATCAGCTCTTCCCATTCTGGATATCCTATAGGCACACATGTACATGTGTCGCATGGTGGCATGACTACACACTTGTAGCCTTTTTATCAAAATCTTAGTTTCACAGAATAATAAGAATTTCACCACAAAAAAACCCATACTACTGTCTTCCCTGGGGCCAGAGGTAAGTAGAACCTCTCTCTGAGGTTGCTTCCAAGAGCATCTGCTTACCATAGTTTATTTTTTCTAGATGATCTAAGGACAAAATGTGATTTTATATTAAAATAACCATTGATCTATTGGGGAATAGCATGTAAAGTTCCCATGAATCTGTAAGATAAAAGTGGAGACTTCAAAGAAGTGTCTCACATGTGTCTGGCTACACAGGATTCTCCTCCAGCTCATAGGGGCTGAATGGAGATGGGGGCTGAATGGAGATGGAGTTCATTGTGTTCAATCATCTGGGTGTGCATTGGTGCAAAACTGTGAGAAGTGCTGACTGAAATGGTGGCCTTCACAAGGGTAGCAACTTTGTATCATCTCTCTCTGTAACCTCACATCTCATATAGAGCCAGTCACAGATAGTGCTTGGGAATTCTTTGGTCCATCCATCCATCCATCCATCCATCTATTCATAATTGCCAAGAAATAAGCAAAAAGTGAAGCCTTAGTGTAGAGGAAATAACTCAGTGTTTGGAGAATCCACACAGCTCTGAGTCTGAATTCTGACTCTGTGACTTATTAATTTTGTGATTATCTCTTTGAGCTTCAGTTCTCTTAGTTTTAAAATGAGGGTCCAGCCAGGCGCAGTGGTGCACACCTGTAATCCCAGCCACTTGGGAGGTTGAGGCAGGAGAATCTCGAGTTCAAAGCCAGCCTCAGCAACTGAGCAAGGCCCTGAGCAACTCAGTGAAACCCTGTCTCAAAAAAAAAATAAAGAAAGAAAGAAAGGACTGGGGATGTGACTCAGTGGTAAAGGGTTAAATCCCCAGTACCAAAAATAAATAAATAAAATAAAATGGGAGTCCATATACTGAACTCCTGGGTTGTGGGACCTAAGCATGATGGTGGGGGTAGAAATGCTCTATAAGCTCACAGACAATACACAAACTATAGTTGTTAAGTGACGATAAAATTATCACCACGACTAACCCAGGCAGCAGGGTGGGGGAGGCATTTTCTCCAGGCCAAAAATCTGACTTAAGATTAAGAAAGCAGGAGCTGAGGCCTCAGGAATGAGCCCCGGGCCTCTGGGATGGGGAGGGCAGATGTTGAGTGTTGACTCCAGGGCCCCACCCCCACTCCAGGAGGCAGCATGCAGGCCAGAGGGGAACTTCAATGGGAAGTGATGGAAGGATCAGATGTGCCTCATACACCTCAGGTCTCCAAAGACCAGATGTGCTGTCTTTCTTATGTCTGCCAATGAGCCCCTTTGAAAAGGCCCAGTTCACAGTGAGGGTCATTCATCACTAGGACTTCAGTATAGCAAGGCAAGATGTGTTGACTTGGCTGCTAATAGGTTCTGTGACTTTGGGCAAGTCCCTCTGTCTTGGCCCCAATTTCCCCACCATTAAAAGGATGGGATTGAACTGGGTGACCTTTAAGTCCCTTCAAGCTCCTGCATTCTGTGTTTCTACTATCATTAATTGAAAAGGGGTTTGGCCTTGATTTTCCAACAATGTGAAAAATGTGATTTTCCAAAAATGTGATCATTCCAATCAGCTAATAGTATGATACCCAATCTTGGACTCTGGTGCAAATTGGTGAAAAGCAGTTGGGGGAAAGGGTGCTAGACTGGGACCCCTTTCTGTTTGTATATCTGCTGTTCCCTATGGTTCTTTCTGCCTGTGTCTGGCTGAACTGACCCAGCTGGACATATCCAAGGCAAACCAAGATCACAGAGCAGGTGAGGGCCATGTGGAAGAAAGCAGGTGTTTCCCAAGCTCTGGACTGTGGCCCAGGTACCTCACAATATAAAATGAGGAAAGGAAAGAAAACAGGAAATCCTACCCACTATGTGTACCTGATTATTCTGGAAGAATTCCTTCTAGGCAGGCCTGTTGTCTCAGAAGGCAACCACAGCTGCTGAGTGGAAATGGCTGACTTGTGCAGTCTGGAATTCTCGAATTCCCCACCCCCCATCTCAATCTGCTTAGACTTTTGCCATTTTTCGAAGCCCAACTCCAATATTGTCCCCTCCCTCTTTTGAATCCCCAGCATACTGTCTGTCTTGTATCATGGATCATGTTCTGCCTTGTGTTCGAGCTATTTCCACCTTTCACATATGGATTAAAAATAAAAATACACACTCAGAGTAAAAATCTCAATGTATCTGCATATAAAATGAAGATCTAAGATCCCATAACCCCTCATTCCTCCTTTCCAGATTTAGCCACTGTTAAGAGGGTTTTGGTTTGGTGTCGTAGCTTTCCAGAAATCTTATATTGTCAAAGTTCCTGAAAATGCAGACATGTTTCGAACAGGGAACTGGCTCTGGAGTCTAAACACTTGGGATTGAGTCTCTGAGAGATCAGATCAGCTTGAGTGAATTCTGTCTCCTCTTTGATCTGTAAATGGGATAACAGTTACTCTCTCACTATCTCAAGGGTGTTGTAAAGGCCAAATGAGATGAAAGCACCTCAGAGTCTGCAAGGGGGCCTATTTATCTCCATACTTGTCTCTGCAACTTGAGCCTAAGCACCTTTGAAACAGAAACCTTGGCCTGTCAGGGGCCCTGTCCCCATTGCTCCTAGCTTCCCTGACTTGTCCAAAATGTGCAGGTGATGATGCTGGGGGAAAATGGAACTGAATTCCCAGGGTTGTGCATGCTCCTAGAGGTGTTCATGATCTGCCTCTGCAGGGTTCAGGCCACACAGCTCTTTGGCCTTTCTTTGAAGCCAAACCTGGTGGAGAGGATCATTTTTCTGAAGTTACTTGGCTTGCAGAATTCTGTTCCTCTACCAAGTGGTCACTGGCCAAGCCTCCTTGTCCCCATGAACTTTTGTTATTTTGAAAATTTGCAAATCTTGTTTCCACTCTGTACCTCACTCAGTAACCAGTTCCTCAGATTCTGGCTTCAGTGAATGTTTTTGAAGTTTCTTACCCAAAAAAGAGCACGTGTGTGTGTGTGTGTGTGTGTGTGTGTGTGTGTGTAAAGGCAAGAGAAAGATGTGGCCAAGAAGATTCAATTTTCTAAATGGAGCAGTTAGAAAACTATTGGAAACTAAATCTAGAAAGCTTCTTAGGTTTTATTTAGCCCAACCTCCATCAGATGGGGAAACTGAGGCCCAGAAAAGGGAAGGTCCTTGCCCAGGGAGCTAGTAGCCCTGACAAACAAGTAAAGGGGAAGGGATAAACCTCTGCAATTTACCTATGGGCCAAGGGGGTTAAAGTTGAGGAAACTTGCCCGGGGAAGGTGGGTGGGACCAGGGAAGAGGTGGATGTGGCCAGAGAGAAGGGAGGATCAATCCAGGGAAAAGTCAGTGGAGACCAGCTGCAAAATTCCCCTGGAAAGTGGAAATAGAAGAAATGGGAGGGTTGTGGTTTAGCAAGTTATTATGAGTCTTGCTGAGCAAGGAGAGGGAGAAGAGAGGAAGAGAAGGATCTCGGGGGCCAGAAAAGGAGTACAAAGGGAAGAAGAAGGCTGAGCCAGGAAAATGGAGGTGATTTAGAGTGACAGGGTCAGTGAGATCCGACATGGAACAAATCAGCAGTGTCCTATACCATGAGTGGCATCCCACCACCTTCTAAAGGTCCCACCAGATCTGCAGCCTGATTTCTTCTAGGCTCTGAGCACATGATCCAGTCCTTATTTTCATAGCAAACTCAGCACTTTTTCACTGCCCACTATTTGGAGAAGTGGCCCCAGACTGTAGGCTTTACCTCAACAGATCTGGCACACCAACATGAGAGCACTGTGCAGCCTGGCTTGACTGCCAGAACAGCTCCTAAGTTGCCCACTCTACAGCCACAATCTAAGTCAAAGTCACATTGTGAGGTGAACTCGGCCCATTTTAAAGATGATGGGAAATAATTTGCCAACAAGAACAACAATGAGAAAATAACCAAATATCTATTGAGAAACAATACATGTACTGACTAAGAATGAGGATCCTGGAGTCAAACTTCCTGAATTCAAATTCTAGTAGTACCTTCATATGCTGTGTGATCTTGGACAAGTTGCCAAGCTTCTTTGATCAGGGCCTTTATCTGTAAAATGAGGATAAAAATAGTGCCTTCTGAGAAGATTTGGAAAAATCAATTTAGTTGATCTCCATGTAGTCTTTGAACAATGCCTGGCACATAGTTAGTGCTCCAAAATGGTCACTATTATTATTATCATTGTTCTGTGCTGGGTGCTGTCCTAAGCATTTCATTTGTATTATGCCCTGTAAGGTAACTGAGGCCCAAGCGCAAGAACACATTTAGTCCATTGGCTTAAAACTTTCTTAGATGCAGACTCTCCCTGCCCCCACCAAAGTGAGCCCTATGTGAAACCCTATGTGAACACACAGCATGGCTGATTTAAGCAAGGTGGGGGCCCAGAGCCTCCTGAGTCAGTCTTGCCCTGTTCTCCCCTCAACAGCCCACAGTGCACCTTAAGGTTTTTCCTGCACTACTGATCTAGTCCAACTAAACTTGTTTATGCTCAGATGATGATATCATAAGCCTGAGAGGGCAAGTAATATGCCCAAGGTTGCACAGCAAGTCAAAGACAGCATAGGCACCACCAGCTACATTGGTCAAAGAGAACAGTCTCTTGGTTAAGCTAGAACACAGAATCAATGCTCCTGACTTGGGTCAGACAAATGCTAGGAAAAGAAGGTAAGAGGGTAAGTGAAAGGAGGTGTCAGAGTATGACTAGACCCACTGGACATGTTACCAGGTGGCACTAATTCTGGCCTGGGGAAAAGGCTAGGCTATTCTTCCCTCTGCTTCAAAAATATTCAGAACCAAATTGATAGGAAAATAGGTTTCATTCAAAACTATCTTTGAAGGGAGATAGAAGAAACACATTCTTTCAAAAATTCCATCTTTGCAATCTCTGAGGGTGAGCAAAGCTTTTAAAGAAGCAGAGTCATCAAAGTGAGAGAAAAGGCGTGGAAAAATATACATATACAGATTTAGTTAGCCTGTGTTGGACAGGCCTGGGGAGGCGGTGATCTGAGCTTACTTGGCATCTGCCAGGTCAGTAGGGAGGGTGCAGCCCCTCAGCCTTTACGTTCAGCACAAGCAAGTTTCTCTCAATTTTACAAGCCCTTAACTTCAGTCTCTTTCAGAGGCTCATATCCTGCTTGGCCTACCCTTAGTCTTCAAGACAAGACAATTCCCTATCCTTATGGGGCCTCTCACTGCACAGGGCTTGGGGTTCTGTCATGACAAGGGATGTAGTCCCCTTCCTGTTAGCTCTCCAGTCTGTGGGATGCAGCTGACCCACAGCTAAATTCCACCATCCAGGCCTTCAGATCCAGTTCTTGGCCTGAGTTGGCATTTTTGCAGGTTCCTTCTTCTCTGGTTCCGGACTACAGCCTGACTTCCAACCCATTGTTGGAAGGGAAGTATGGTGGGGGAGGACCTGGCACTCTGCCCTATTCACAGCTAAAGCGTGTATGCACCCCTATCCGTCTAGGGTGCGGCATTGCCAACACTATTTGGCTAAGAACCTGTGAGTTGCCAACTTTTGTTTCCAGGACTTCAACATAGGTTACCTAGGGACACCACACTGAGGAGAAATTTTGGGAGAAATGCCCCCAGAGAACTCTGGAGCTTCTCAGTCATCTCTTCTAACCCAACCTCTTGGGCTACTCATGTCCGATGAGAGCCCTGGAAGACTGGATCTGCATGGCAAAGCCAGGGTCAGAGCCTGGGGCTGCTTTCCTCTCTCCAGAGAAGTCTCAGAAGTTCCATCTCTATGATGAGGGATGAACCAGATGCTCAACAAGGGCCCGCCAGTTCCAGTCTGGCCTTATGTAGACCCAGTGCCCTCTCAGGCACTGGCCTAAAAACCCAGGGGGACATACCAGGGATGGAGGCAAGCAAGGCCCTCCTAGTTTGTCACAAGAGGAGGGGGATGCAGGAGGCAGAGTTTTGACCCCCAAGATGCAAACTACTCCATTGACACAAAAGCGGCCTTTGATCATGAGCCTGCTAGTTGCTTAAATGGTCAGATCCCTGAACTCTGAACCAAACCACAGGGTATATATTGCTGTGTGTTGGTGCTACACCCTGCCAAGCGATGGGAAGAGGAGGAGGGGCTTCTGCAAGTTCTGACAGAGGTGAAGGTTTGTGTCCTAAGACCAAGGAGTGGGGATGGGGAACAGCTGTGTGTGGGCACTGTATTATTTCCCAGATAAAGGCAGAAAGATTAATGGGCATTAGAACTAAGCAGCCTACATGATGCAGGGACAAGAAGGAAACAATGAGGTGGGGTGGAAAGTTAAAGGATGAGTTTGCAATTGACAAACACACCTTATTGAACCACTTAGGTTCAATAGCCTCTCCCCATTTTTTTCTGGTGCTTGGGATCAAATCCAGGGAGGGCCTCTCATAGGCTAGGCAAGCACTCTACCACTGAGCTATGCCTCCATCCCTTTTTAAAATTCTATTTTGAGACCCGGTCTTGTTAAGTTGCTGAAGCTGGCCTTCAACTTCCATCTTTCTGTCTCAGCCTCCCGAGAAGCTGGGATTACACGTATGTGCCACCAGGCCTGGCAAAAATTGCCATTTTTTAGGTGAAGAAATTGAGGCTCATTAACTTGCCAAAGGTTACATAACTACTGAATGGCAAAGCCTTTTGGGACCAGAATTATGCCCAAATTCTCCTTTCCTTTTCCACAAAGTACATTTGGCCAGCAAGGGAAGGACAGAGAGAACTCACTGAAGTATAATGTTTGAGACCAAAAGCAACAAACCCCAACTCTCTGGGGTGATATCTAAGTCCTTCCATCTTTTCCATATGAACTCTGAATTGCAGAAGCAGTCATGGGGCCTTTCAGGGGGAAACAGAGAAACCAGTGAGCTCAGTTTTCCAGAGCAGCCCCCAGAGCTGCTGGCTTTCATGGCTAAGTAGATGCCTCATGGGCTGGGATGGCTTTCTGGTTAGGGCACCAGGTTTAGTCCAGCCACATTAATGGCAGGATGGGAGGGGGTGTTGCTTCTCTTTCTTCCTCTCTTACTATCTGCAATTGCATTTCATGCTTGGTCATCAAGTCATTTTTATGTACCTCCACCCCAATGACATTGGGGAAAGAAACCCCCAAATCTCTCAGCCATCATTTTGTTTGGTCAAGTCTGCTTCTCACTCACTCACCCACAATTCGTTCAAAGCTTTTACCAATATTCTCTAAGGACAAACTGAGCAATGGATCAGCCATAAATAATAAAATATGGTCCCTGTTCTCAGAGATTTCAAATTCTTGCTGGTCAGGAAGACATATAAATGACTAAGCTCAATATAGAATGACTGCTGGTGTAGCTGAGCTGTGGAATCATCCAGAAAGGGAATGACTTTTGCTATTCATAGGAGGTACTCAAAGGATATATAGGACTCTTTTAGGTATGGGAGATAGGGCTAATACTTCACCTTCTTTGTCCCTCAGTTTTCTCCTCTGTAAAATGGGATAATAATAGCACGTACAGATTTTCTAAAAGGAATTTGTGAGTTAAAGTGTGTAAAGAGTTAGAGTGGTGGTCAGGCACTTTGAAAGCACCATATAAGTATTTGTGAGTAAGTAAAGGGAATAAGGATGTGTATTTCTGGGAGGGAGAAGAGCACATAAAGCATATTTGGAGGGTTAATGAAGCAAAGTGTATTTTGGGAATGCCAGCTGAGTTGCTGGTGAGCTTGGGCAGTCATTTGAATGCCACCTTAGAAGAATGGACTTGTGCTGGGTATATAGTGCAATGGTAGAGCACTTACCTAGCATGCCCAAGACCCTGGGTTTGATCCTCAGTACTGCAAACAAACAAACAAAGCATGACCTTTTCCCTGTGGAAGCCACTTCTGAAGCTACAATTTTGCAACAGGGATAGGCCGGGGTGCGGGTAGTGTGCGGTGACAGGAGGCTTCTGTGTGAAATGCTGTATCCATCAGCAAATGGGTGCTAGGACCAAGAGACTGTCACCAGCCAGGAAATGGTCACCAAACATGAATGGAGCAAAAACTCTGTGCATTGCCCAGCTCTGGGCTCATCACTGATCCAAAAATGATGAGGTGTGGGAAGAGACACTAATGTCTGCCCTCAAGGAGCTGACAACCTAATTGGAATAAGGCACACTTCTGCCAATAATCAAATCAATAGATCCAGTGGGAAGTGGTGAAGGTAGGAAGGTAAGAGAAACTCTCATGTGACCTGAGAGGCAATACATATGATGGTTACTAGACAAAGCTGACAGACCAAACTGTGTGGCTTTGAGAAAATCATTTAACTTCTCTGTGCTGCAGTTATCTCATTTGAAAATAGAGGTGATGATAATAATTTGACCTCCCCATAAACTTGTCACAAAGATTAAATCATAGGTAGAAAACACTTAGAATGTTGGCTCATGTGACAAAGGCTCCATAAACTTTAGCTATTCCTAATTCCCTGTTTGGCACCTCTGGGGTGCAAGGTAGTAGTCTGGAGGCACAGGAATCTATAGGACCAATGGGGTCCATCTTCCTGGAGGGTTAACTTTCCTCAAAGACTTAAGAAGAAAAACACCAATTTGGATAAGAAAACAATGGCTATAATAGATAGATAGATAGATAGATAGATAGATAGATAGATAGATATAGATAGATATATGAACTGAAAAATGCAAGTGGATATTTAAGATAGGAGCAGGAACTTCAAAGACATTCCCTGCGTGGAGCTAAAGCTTCAGGTTACATCTTCAGTCCCCACCCCCAGGGGCTTCACAATCTTCTCCCTTAGCCCTTAAGGGTACTTGAATACAAAAATGACACCAATGCCAAAGAGCTCAGGAACCCTCATGACCTATCAATCATTCTTTCGAGTAAACAAGATCCTCGCCCTTATGTGGGGGACAATGGAGATTCAGGGTTCAACTTCAGTCATTGCCACTTACTATCTGTGTGAACTTGGAAAGTTACATTACCTTTGTCATCCCTCAATTTTTTCTTTTGTAAAATGAGGGTGATGATGATGATAATCATGATAAAAATACAACTACTTTAGATGGTGGTGATCGACATTAAATAGTTCTTAAAAAGTGCTTAGAACAAGGCTGGGGATACAGCTCAGTCAGTACAGTGCTTGCCTTGCAAGCACGAGGCCCTGGGTTCGATCCCCAGCACCGCAAAAAAAAAAAAAAAAAAAAGTGCTTAGAACAATGACAGGCACATAGTTAGTGCTCAATATATTTTAGCTGTTATTAAATCTGTTCTTCATCTCCACCCGCAGCAACATTGTCAGCTAGGTGTCATCCTGACCATTTTATGGAGGAGGAAGTTGAAGCTGTGTGAGGTTAGGTAAGATGGCCCCCTCTGCCATCAGTGGGCATTCCCAAAGTAGGGAAGTTGTGGGAATTAATGACCTCTAAGGTCCTTTCCAGCTCTGAGGTTCTGTGATTCAAGCGAATTTTTGGAGCCCTCTCATATCACTGTTAAGCCTGGGGCTGAAGCATCAGAACTCAGGAAACTGGGGAGGGACTGGCCATGGAGGGGATGCCTTAGTAGGATAGCAAATGGCTACTGCAGGCCTTCCTTCTAGGCTGCTGTGTCCTGCACTCACGCCCAACCGGAGAGCAAAAGGGAAACTCCTATGCAGGGAGGAAGCTGGCTGGGGCCTCCTTTTCCTCAGGCTGGAACTTGCCCCTGTGGCAAGGACAGTGAAGAGACTTCTGGAAACTCAGAAGTCAAAGACTTGGTGGCACCAAGCTGGGTGCAAAGGGTGCATCCTGGTGGCTATTTGCTCCGACTGACCTAGTCCAGTATGGTGATTACTGATAGGCCAGTAGGTGCTGGGAGAGAATAGGTTCCCCACATTACTGATTCTACTGATTTTTGAGGAAAACCAAAAATAATTCCACAAAATACAATGACCTAGTGGAAGGAGGAGAGATCAGATTTCTGGAACTCACTGTGTGCCTTTGGGCAAGTCCTGATCCCCACATGAAGAATATATTCATTCAGTCACTAAATATTTTTGCCAATGCCTATTAATTGCCAGCCCTAACCTGGGGGAAAGAGTTGAATGGCGTGGAGATCAACAGGTTAACCTCTAATTCCCTTCTAGTTCAGACACTGAATCTATGAAAAGTGGGTTCAAATCACATGCCAATCAGCACACATCAGCTGAACACTCTTCCTTTTTCTTGCCTACTACTCAAAAATAAGGCTGCTTCCCCTAGATTAGAGGCACAAAGTGTGGAGAGAATAGAGGGGAAGGGCTGTGACCTCTGACACAATGGCAATATTGAACATGCTTTGTAAATGATAAGGGGTACAAACTGAGATACAAACAAAGCTCAGAGAAGAGACATGGCCCAGGTTATACCATAGTTCTTGCAGAGACAGTGTGAAAGTCTTGGCCCCCATACTGGCCTTGGACAAAAGCAGAATAGAAATCACTGGGTCTGCAAGCCGGCGAATTTCAGTTTTCCCTCCATTGTAAACAAAATTAGTCAGGTCCTGCCACCATCTCCAAATCAGGTGCTACAAGTTTGCTTGCTATGGGTGGGGGGTTATGTAGCTTAGAGTCCCAGTTCCAGGTGTGTGTGTGTGTGTGTGTGTGTGTGTGTGTGTGTGTGTGTATGAGTGGGGATAGAGCCCCACTCCTGAGCTCTTTGAGAATAAAAGGTAATCTTTCTTTATGGAGCCTGTACTCCGTGCAGGACACTGTTCACTCAGCCATTCAAATCCTCACAACACTTCTGCAACATAGAGATAACTGTCCCTGTATAGATGCTGACCAAGCCATTTACATTCTGGGGCCAGAGTTTCCCATATGTAATAGAGTCTATAAGGGCAGCTTCCACTCCTGGAGAGTCTTGGTACTAGAAGGATTTCAAGGTGTTCTTGTTGGAACACAGCTGGTTCCATTGTTCTTGCCGGCCAGTGGGAAAATGGGGCATGGGTGTGTGTGAAAAGATGTTGGATAGGGGAGGCTGAGGAGTGTCAGTTTAGCAAGACTGTGGGAACCATCATTCCTCTCTCCATCTGGCCCAAAGTCTTCTTCCACATCACCTGGTTGGTGAGATTGGAGGCATATAGGAGGTAGACTGGCTAAGGACATCTCCCACTGTCTCACACAGGGATATGAGAGCAGGAAGGAGATCCATGGTCAGGCACCTTTTAAATAGGGGGTCAGGGCGGAAAAGGCCAGAAAGTGACACCAATTCAGGAGGGGAGGCCCAAGGGCAATGGGGAGAAAGAGTGGCGGAGTAGAAGACTTGAGGGTAGTGTAGCTAGACAAGAGTTCCGCACAAGGTGGCAGGGGCGTGGAACTTTCTAGTCATTACTGAGGGGGCGGGGCGACTATAGCCCTCGTTCCCTCAGCTCCTCCCTGGCTCCCTCCCTGCTTCCCTGGCCAGAGGCTCAGTCTGGGTGCCACCACTCCAGGCGCCAGCGCCGGGCTAGCACACTCGCTCGCTGTGAGACTCGGGAGCCCCCTGGCGAGGCGCGGCGCTGCGCGGCACCCGTGGACGCATGGCCGGAGCGCAGGGCTGGGAGCCGGCCTTGCGGCTCCCAAAGCCCCGGACGTGGACGCTGTGGGGTGTGAAGGGCACCCGGTGCGATCCGCCGCGCTGGAATCCAGGTGAAGAAAGCCGGGCAGACCCAGGCGGGGAGGTCGGGTCGGGGCTGGGCTGCCCTTCGCCCAGTGCCTCCCGCGGCTGCATTGCCGGCGGCGGCTTCGCGAAGCAGCCGGTCCCCACTGGCTCCGCGGCTTTGGTTCCCGTCCCGTTTTCTCCTATTAGTCCTATGTCCGTTTGTCAAACTCCACCCCTGGTTGGCAGTCCCCCCTTTTCAGGTCTTCCACTCCGTGCTCCTGCCTTCTTATTCGTGGCCAGCTCTTGCTCTGCTCCATAGTTGCCCCATCTTCTTATCCTGGCCGCCCATCTTCTTATCCTGGCCGCCCATCTGGCCTGGTTCCTTCGTCCCTACCAGTCTCTGCCTACACCCTTCAGCAACTAACACATAGGAAGTGTTTGGAAAACAGTGCATCCTTTACTGCCGATTCTGCCAAGCCTCTGTGCCTGGCGTTTGCTGGTTCATGCTCCTGCCTGCCTTCCTGTCCTGTTACATGTCTGACCCTGGGCCTGTATTTTCCCCTGGTCATTCCGTAGTCTGTCTGCCCCTCTATCCACCCCCACTTTTTGTTTGTTTTCGGACTCCATATCCTTGCATTTTAATATCTAGATATTAACTCCCCTATTGCCCACCACCTGTCACTTCAAGGACCCCTTTCTACATCATTCTGTACCTCATATGTGTACACCAGGTACCAGCCCAGCTATCCTTGCAGCACCTTTTGGGTCAGCCCCCATTGCTTGAAAGCCTCATCCAAAGGTCTCTTCGGACTCAGAGGAATCTCCCAAAGTGCCTTGAACTTTGTCTTTTTAAAAGTTGACAACTTTCTATATCTTGGGGCACTGCCTGCTACTTTCCCCCATATGTTCTATTGATCCTACCCAATGGCAGGGAGGAAATACTGAACTGGGTTGGATTTCTCACCATAGATTTGTCATGGATCTTGAACCATGGAAAGGGCACTCAGAGATCTTAGATCAGACTATGATTACATACATAAGGGAACACTGAGGTCCAGAGAAGGCAAGATTCTTTGCCAGATCACAAAGCATTTCTATGGTAGAAGCAGTAGGATAGAAGTCAGATTTAGAGATCTTGGCCCCTGACTTTTCTCTGGGGGTCTGTATATCCTGTTCGAGGTGGGCATTCTCTGTTCAGAGCTACCCTTGCCTCCTGCCACTGTAGTGAGTGGGAGCTTCAAAAGGCAGAGACTCAAGCTGTTGTGACTCGTTGCCCCATTCAACCCTCTCATCCTTTGCAAGACCCAGGCACAGAGAGGGTCGGGGCACCATATTATTGACTGGCGTGTTTGGGCATGGGGAACCCCAGCCAGTGCTAATAAGTTCTGAACTCTTATTTAGTGAGAGGGCGTGTATTTGGAGGGGTATGGTGATGTATATGGGGGGGCGTGCTGTACTTGGAGAAGAGCCCTCTGAGAGGGGACAGGGACTTTGAATCCAAACAGAGCCTAGGCCCTTTGCTGAGTGACCCTTGAGCCTCACCCCACAGCCCACCCCCTCTCTGATGTCCTCCTGGAGCTTCTGAGGCCTGCCTTTCAGGGACAGGAGGGGTGGCTCTCTGCAGGTGGGCTCAGTGGCCTGAGTAGACATAGTTAAGCCCCCAGGACACATAGTCACAGGGTTGGGCTGGGCCAGTTCTGGGCAGGACTGTGAGAGTCAAACCCCTCCCCAAGCAGCCCTCCAACTTGTTGGGCTCAGGGTCCAGATGCAGCAGCAGGGCAGGCCCTGGTGGGCTGACTGGGGAGCTGTGGGAGAGAGGAAGAGCCCCCTTTCTTTGCCCTCCATCTCCCCATCACCTTCCCAGGTTTTGTTCTGGAAGCTGCAGCCCCAGAAGGACACGTGCAAGGCTCCCAGGCAAGGGGGCAGGATCCTGGGGTCCATTCAGGGGCTCAGGGTGAGGTCCAGGGTGAGCTGCCATGGGTCCAGGGTGAGCTGAGGGTGAATCTGTGGCAGAGACTGGCCCCAGGCCCTGAGTCCTCTTGGCCTCAGCCCCTCCCTTCCATGGCTTTCCTCATACTTTCCTCTCTCCCTTTCTCTGCTTTTTCTGACCTTTCTCTCAGCTCCCTCCTTCCTCAGAGGACCCTCACTCCCCTCCTAGCCTCTTACACTGCAGAAGCTCCACCTCCTCAAGAGCACACAGAGACTCTCACAGAGCAGAGGATGTTCTGGAAAGGAAGGGCTCTGGAACCTAGGGTCCTGTCCTTGTGTTTTAGGTGAGGAAATAAGAGGTAGCCAGGCAGGAGCCAAGTGCAGGGCAGGGACTGAATCAGGCCAAGGGGAAGAGTTGGGGTATAGGGAGAGTAACCTTGTGGCCACAACTGCTTGTGTGTGTGTGTTCATGTTGTGGGGTGCAGGGCAATATGAGGGGGCGGCGTTAAGGTGGGCTTGCCTTTGCTCATCTCCCTCAGCACAGTGTGAGTTTCCCTTGTAGGGCAGGAATGGGGTGGTTTGGGGGTGGGCATCCTGCTCTGGGAGCCCAAGGCCACAGTCACCAATGGCTCTGTCCATGGTGACCCACCTCTTGGTTTGGGTCTGGTGTAGGTCACCACCCCCGAGGGAATGGGGGTTCGTGTGTGCTCCATCTGCCTGCAGCAGCAAACCTCCAGCCCCTCTGAACTAACCAGCCAGTCCAGGCTATCGCTGCATGGATTCTGGGGTTCAGCCTTCCAGCAGCCGCCACCTTTCCTGGCATTTGGTAGGGGTGACGACAACTCTTAGCATATCTTGGAGAGAGTGGGGCCTGGGTTCTCTGCCTCTAGTGCCCAATCCAAGTGCCAGAGTCACCTGTGAGCTGCTGACCCTGCCAGGCACAGGGATGGAGCACCTCTGTGTCCCAGCTGAGGGAGGGGAAGCACGGAGAGGCTAGGCGACCCCTGAAGACCCCTCGCCACTTCTCCAGCTTCCCTTACTGCCAGCCAAGGCTCTTAGCCAGCACAGAGCTCCTCCTTCCAGGCTGCTTGGAGGTGGCAGGTGGGTGTGGCCATGGTTGTGCCCTGGGTTGTGGACTGAGAGGGGTCTTTGTGCTCCTCCCAGGAGCAGCTCTCTGCCCCCACCCGTGCCCACTTGGCAAGATACAAACAGTAAGGTGCCTATGTGCTGGCCACCTTCCCAATCGCTGCCACTACCGCCTCTGCCTCCTGAGATCTACCCCTGCTCGGACTGCCCCTCTTAGTGCAGGCCCCCTGCTGTGGCCACAGCACCTCAGGAATTTTTTTAATAAACCTTGACTACTCCATGTTGTTCACATCTGATCAATAGCCCCCTTTCACGAGGCTGGGTGGGGGCCCAAGCCACGAGGAGCAGGTTTTGCCCGTGGACTTCCATGAGGCCTTCAGGAATGTGTGCTCAAGTGTGGAAGCCTAAGAGTGAAGGCATCTTTTGTCATGTGCTGGGAGGGGCAGGTCAGAGTGTAATTCATTTCCTGCTCAAGGCTCCACTTCCCCCCTTTTGCACTCCTCGGCTGGGTTCCCTCTAACCATTTGCTGTCTCTCCCTTAGCTTTCATGGAACAAAGTAGTGGAGGGATCTGTTCCATGCTTTTGTGACATTAGCCCCAGCCTTTACGGAATAAGGCTGTGGGTTTGCCTGCAACAGAGTGATAAAATCGTATTTCCATGCTGGAAGCTGGATGTAGGGACTGTTGTGAGTTCTCAGAGAGGACCTTACTGGGACCCAAAGGTCTCAGAGGGAGGTTCTGGCTAGTGGTATGTGAAGTTGCTGTCTGCCACATTCTAGAAGGAAAAGGCTGATTGGCCCTTTAAAAACTTTCGTTCTGTATCTCTTTCAGTGCCATCCTGACCCCTGCCACTAGCCTTTAAGGAACACTCTCACATCCGTTGTGTCCACTGGTTATTAAGCTCTTCTCCCATTTTACAGTTAGAAAAACTGATGGTTGGAGTGATACAATGACTTGTGCTGGGAGACCTGGCCAGAAGGCAGATAGAGCTAGGACTAACATCTAGTTCTCCTGCTTTCTAATCCAGGACTCTTTCCACTATTTCTCAGTGCCTCTGTTTCCGTTTCTGGCCCTTATGAGAACCTACTATGTGGCAGTGATTTTTAGCCCGGTGGCTCTGTTTGGCAACCATGTAAGATCAGTGCTGTGATTATCATCTGTATTGCACAGATGAGGATATGAAAGCACAGAGTCACAGAGCTAGAGTTGAGGTTTGCACTTAGGCTGTCTGGCTGTAGAGTCCATTATACTGTCCTCTATAGCTAGGCTGTGATAGTGATAGAATGAAGGAAGGCCCATACCACAGGTGCGCGTGCGCACATGCGCGCGCGCGCACACACACACGCACACACACACACACACACATACACACACTTTATTTTTGCCAGCCCTCAGCCTGCTTCATACACTGTACATTTCCCTGAGCTGGCATCTAGGGTAGTAGTGGTGGCATTATAAAACACAAGCAAGAGTAGGGACTTGGGGGAAAAGGGAAGCCAAGAACCTAAAGCTCTAGTGATCTCCAGAGCTGCTCAGGCTACATCCCAGAAGGCACCATTTTTTCATCCATTCCAAGAACTATTACTGATTATTCATTCTACCCAGGACAGTGTCAAGCTGGGGTGGGGAGCCAGGGCTGGCAGTTTTGAAGGGGCTCAGCTATCTTAGCGCTTCTGAATAGGCTGAGCTTTCCTTGCCTTTCTGAGGCTCACAAGATGAGGGAGATTTAAAAAAAAAAAAAAGAACCAAGGAAATAGCCCTGATATAGCTTGAACTATTTCAAAATGTCATATTGTACATGGAAAATATTAGGATTATAGTTTTCCTTGACTATTGTTTTTACTCAGTCATTCAAAGAAATAATTTTATTGAGCACCTACTCTATGCCAGGCACTGTAAAGTTCCTGTTGTATTTATTTGTAGAAGTTTCTGTTTTTTGTAGTGTTCCTTTTGTAGTTTTTGCACCTTCTATCCCGTAGTATAGATTAAACCCAGGGGCATTTTAAACTGAGCTATGTCCCCAGCCTGTTTTTAAATTTTGAGACATGGTCTTACTAAGTTGTCCAGGCTGGCCGTGAACCAGTGATCCTCCTGCCTGAGCCTCCTGAGTAGCTGGAATTATGGGTGTGAGCCACCATGCCCACCAATTTTTGGTATGTTTTATACTTTTGTACTTTTCTGGTTTGAGTGCCATTTTAAAAACAACCGATGTCTCAGAATCCATCCTATCTGTTCAGTTAGCTCTATATACTGAAAGATAAGTTGGGTTTGCTGGTTTTTCATATGATTTTAATTTCTTCATAGTTGTCCTTTGAATATCTTTCAATATTTATTCAACCACTATCAAACATTATGGAGAAACTCTTGTAGGCTATGGGGTAAATGAAATCAGCTCTGATATGGTTTCTTCCCCTCAGGGAAGAGACAGGGTCATGGTGGAGACCCCTACTTTTATGTCCTTTCTAGCATTGTGCACAAGAAAGATATCTTTGGTTTCAGCTCAGGGCCTTAGGGATGCTTACAATTATTACCCAGCCTCACCAAGGAGGTCATATCCCTTCCCAACCATCATAAGGATTCGTGACACTGGGTAGGATTTTGTTTCCAGGAGTGAGTTCTGGTGTATAGGCCTTATCCACATTCAAGATGACTCCCCTTGAACAAATTGCCAGAGGATACCAAATGCAGCCCTGCCATTGAGAGTGACAAAGGGGTAGGCAGTGGCAGTAGCCTCTTTTCACTGGTGCACCTCTGAATTCCCTAGGGGCCCATAGGGAAGTAAGGCGGGAAAATACCAGTTTAACTTAGTAGACTAAAGGCCAGGAAGGAGGAGGGAACGTGGAACTAGGCTAGATCTGGTTCTGTCATTGTCATGGGTGATTTGAGAAAGTTGCTCTCTGAAAAATCATGTTTGCTCTCATCTGTGTTGGATATTCTAGCAAGCACATTTGATGGATGCAGTTCCTGCATTCCAAGGACCTCAGCTTCATTTCTCCCCTCTGTTAGGTGTGGGGAAAATAACCAATGTGCAGGTATTGTCTGCCATGGATTTGCTGGATAGCCTAGAGCGAGTCACTTCTCTTCAGGTTCTGCAATAGTAAATGTGGGGGGATAGTGGTTAGACATCAGGAGGTTTTAAATACTCCCAGCCCTGACTAATAGGAGTCCTCATTTCAAACAGTGAAATTGAAGCTGTGAACTTGTGTTGGAACTTTACGAGGAAAGCAACAGAGAAATCGAATCCTAACACGGTTTCTTTCTGAATTCGAATGGGCTTTCTGGTGGTCCTTGCTATCAGAACTGGAAGCTTTCTCCTGCCATGATTAATGCTGGTTTCCTCCAAATTTCCATGCATTTCTGTATGAAGATAACTTAGGTGGGGGACGACAGAGGAATAAGGTTATTAGGGAGGTTGCAGAAGTCTGGAATCTGAGCAAGGTGGGGATGGCAACTTCCTGCTCAAATATTGAATTCTTTAGTTCTCTTTTGGTTGCCTCTACTAATTTAAAGATTTCACTGAAGGTGTTTTCTAGACCCCCCATAAATTATCCTGAGCAAATCACTGAATCCTCTGGTGCATATGGCATATGTATTCAAAGCCCCCTCGCGGTGCAGCACACATTCAGAACTCAATAAATACTAGTCTGTATGTCTGACCAATTCACTCCTTCACCCTGTGTCTTTGGCTTTGGGCTTGCGCTTCCTCCCTCCCAGCGGTGTGACCTGAGGGAAAGGCAGCGGCGTGGGGATTGGAGTAGCCAGCAGACAGAGCCCCGCCCACCCCAATTTGGGCGGTTTTCTAGGGGAGGCCATTGGGCCAGTTTGCGCCCTCATTGGTTGAGGGTCCTGGAGGTGGGCGGGGCGGCCCTACTGCCGGACTAGCAGCCGCTCCCTCCCCACCTGCGAGGAGAGTGCACTCGAGTTGACAACGGCTAAGCAGCAGCGGCAGCTGCTCCTCTGGCTGGCACCGTTACCCCCGCCCGACTCCAGGCTCCTCGCGTGCCCCAGACAGAACAGTCCCGTCTGTGCTCGCCTCCTGCCTGCTCGCTCTTGTGTCGGGCAGAATCCAAAGAGGTGGACTTGGTTTCCAGGTAAGAGTTGGGGCGACAGTAGAGGAAGGGGGTGCCTTGGTTCCCTCCTCCCGCCTAGTCTTTCTGGCGGGTTCCTACTGGGCCCCTCTCCTCACGTTTCCGCAAGGAAACCGGGAGAAAGCTAGCCGAACCACGGTTACCCCCAAGATTTGGGTTCAGAGTTACCGAAATCGGGGGCCCCTGAGAGCACCAGCCACGCTGTCTGCCAGAGAAGCCCAGCGGGTGGGACGGTGG
Source organism: Sciurus carolinensis (assembly GCF_902686445.1). NCBI lineage: Eukaryota > Metazoa > Chordata > Mammalia > Rodentia > Sciuridae > Sciurus > Sciurus carolinensis. Next base: position 52,115,761 of record NC_062232.1, read on the forward strand.
AAAGTGTCCGCCTGCCACCCCTGGGCCTGGCTGCAGCAGGGAGCCGTCGCTTTAGTTTTAGAGGTGTGTGTGGCTAGGCCTGGGTGGCTGGGCTTTGGGCTCTGTGGCAGAGTCACGCTGTCTCCTACCGCTTCTCCTTCATCTGCTTTCGAGTGCATTTCCAGAAAGCCATGTAGCCATATGGACTTTCCCCGTCTGCCACTGTCACTGCCTTCACTTTTGAGAACTGCCTAGGAGTTTCTTAGTATTAACGTAGTGGTGGGGACCAAGTGAAAACTTCAGAATAGGTAGCATCTTTCTAGGGCTCAGTTTCCCCACGAAGACCCAAATGCGTTTAGATAAGAGAACCTCTGAAGAAAGGTCTCTTAGTGGAAGTTTTTGGAGAGTTCCAAATTAGATAGTCTGGGTCGTTTCTTCTTCCAGCACTTGTTGAAGTTGAGCACTGAATTACCACTCAGGAAACTGGGCTTCAACCAGTTTATGTGACCTTAGGCGAGTCATACTACTTCTGCGAGTCTCAGTGTATTAGACTACACCTCAGTTGGCAGCTGGATTTCAATATCTAAAGGCCCCAGTCTCTTCTGCTGACACTTGGTTACTTGGTTACCCTAGGGCCAGTCTTCTAACTGGCAGGTAAAGGGTTGTCTCTGCAACCGACGCTTGGGGGGACAGGAGCTATGCAGTTTGAGTTTTGCGGTGATTATGCAGCTAAACCAGCTGGAAAACTAGTGTGTATGGGGGTGGTGTTCAAGACAGCAGCCATACTGAAGGTAGGGAGGGGTGGGAGTTTCCTTCCAGAGCCTGAGGTCCCAGAGGTTGGGACCCTGGAGATTAAGCTTACTTGGAGCCCATGTTCACCACAAGTCCTGAGACTCTCTCTCTCTTCTTTGGGTCTCATCAGTGCTGCCTGAGAGGAAAGAGCAATAAATCACACCCAGGGCTATTTTCAAACCCTGATTCCTCCCCAGCCACCAGCTCCCACCCCCACTCTAAGGGTTACAGTCTCCCCTCACCATCTGTATCCTTGCTCTCTGAGACCTGCCCCCCCAACACACACAATTTCATGCTCCTGGAATGAAGGAGGGACAAAACTTGTCTGAGAATGGGAGGGAAGCAGTCCTCAAACAGAAGAAGGCTGCATGTGGTTTCTGGGTGGCTGGTGGAGTGGAAGAGCTTGATGGGGAGGGTGGTGTTTGGGAGGGGATGAACAAAACTTTTTCGCCCTAAAACTGTAACTGCTATTTAGCTGGATACACTAAACTGATCTTCATTTCAGAGATCTGGCCTTACATCCAGGTTCTAGATTTTGTATTTGAAATTTCTACTCCCTGGACATCTATACTTAGGGCTAGGAAATGCCACACTGGATAAAGTCTGGTCTCCTCTGTTCTCTTGCCTTCTTTCCATACCTTAAACAACTCTTGTTGAAGTGTTCAGAACCTCACTGTGCATCTTGCACCTCCCCTCTGCCTTTGGAAAAAGCTTCCAGGAGATGATATCTGGGGATGTTATAAACAATCAGAGGGGACTGGGGTTATTGATTAGTGGTAGAGCACTTGCCTAGCATGTGTGAGGCATGGGGTTCAATTTGCAGCACCACATATAAATAAATAAGTCAAATAAAGGTGTTGTATCCATCTACAACTAAAAAAAATTAAAAACAACAATTAGAGGGGACAAAGGTGCACAAAGAGACTGTGTAACCCTGTTTGAGTGCTGGGGGTGGGGCAGTGACTCTCGCAAAAAGGCCTTCCTTATTAAACCTTAGCAGCTCCTGAGTTCAAGCAGAGGAACAAAAGAAAGAGGCACTAAGAGACCTAGACTTTGACCTTCTATGTGTCTTCTTAAATTTTAAAAAATCCATTGCTGGGATTACAAATTGGAGGGGAGCAGAAGACTCTTGGGGCCAGGTATAGGGATAGCAGCAGGGACCCAAAAGCAAGAAGGTCAACAAAAGGAGGAAGGGATGGTATCTAGTTGGGATGCTGTTGTAGCTGCCAGTGCAATGGAACAAGTTCTGGAACTCCTTGTTCTAGCCATGGAAAATTTGGGTTTGGTGGGTGGCATGTTTAACAAAGGCAGGCTATACCCTCATCTTCTTAGGGATGGTGAGGCAAGGGATCCGACTGGAAGAAGGAGTTGATTTTGGCTTGAATAAGAGAGAAAGTTTTCCTTGGGCTTCAAGTTTGGGTAGGATTAAACATCATGGCCCTGGGCCTTGGGCAGGCTGCTCAGCAGATAAAATGGGGACAGGAATGGCAAAGATACCAGGATTTAGGAATAGAAAGAATCAACTCCTCAAGGTCTCAGTGAATTTTATGTTCTCCCCCATACAGGGTGGTTGGGCACACAGTTGTTGGTGTAAAGTGTTTTTTAAAGCTCTGATAATCTGTGAGTTGGGGCTTTGTGTGTGTGTGTGTGTGTGTGTGTGTGTGCGTGAACACACACATGCACATGTGTGCACTCATGCACGTGTATCAAGGGAGGATCCTAGTTGATACAAATCAGTGAACTGGAGGCCACAGTCTGGGTCCTGTCACAAGTTCAGATTGCCATGTTTTTGTATTGAGTGTCTTTTTGCACAGCCCTCCATGTTGAGAACTTGCAAGTCCAACAGTTGCTGTTCCTGTTTACCTCAATCACATGCCGGAATTTGAGAACTGAATGTCCAGGGTAGCATGGAGCAAAGGTTGGGAATTGGAAATATGGAGTATTAAATCCAGGCTCTGCCACTCCCCTCAACCTCAGACTCAGTTTCTCCCCACTTTTTCCACTCAGTGAATTAAACTAGGGGATCCACAGCTATGTACTTTGTAAAGTACCAAGTGCTATACATAGTCATTAAGTTTAGGCTTGTTGCTGGGTCTTGTGGAGGAAACAGAACTATAACCCCTTCAGGAAATCTATCATCTATTTTGAGGGTTAGCAGTCTGAATAATACACAGCCTAATAAGATTCTTTACCTCGGTGAGGGCTTTTAAGGAAATTATGAAGAACCATGAATATATTTCAAAAGAGAGATCATTAGTGTAATAAGACCTCAGATACCCCCATCTACCTCACCCCCTTTCTTGTTATTTTGAAACATATTCCAGATATCTTGTCAATTCATCTAAAAATATTTCAATATATATCTCTAAATGATAGGGCCTCATAAAAAAATAATCTTGTTATCATTATCGTACCAAGAACAGTCCCTTAATATCATCAAATGTCTGGTCAGTGTTCATATTTCCAGTTGTTGAGGAGGAGATTTTGCCCTGGGAGTTCAGTCCAGGGAGCAATTACTTTTGACTGAAGGGAAGGTGACTGACAGAGGCAGTGACATTTGAGCTGAACCTTGGAAGCAAGGCCCATGAAAAGTCCAAGCTAGAGGGATTATGGAGTCCTAGTCCCTCATTTTACAGATGCCACACTGCTGGTGTAGTGGCACTTGGTGGCAGATGTTAGCTGCCTCTGGGTCTCCCCATTTCCAGACTGACCTGTGAAAGCTTCTCCCAGAAACTCAATACCTTTGTTTCTCCAGTGGTAAATGGGATTTCTGACTCCCACTTGCCTCCCCGGTTCCAGGGCCACCCAGGAGCTTGAGGTCAGCAGGCCTGGGAGAATTCCTGGGAGGCTGCTCTCCACCCAGGCTCCTCCCTGGCCCCTGGCCCCTGAGGCCAGTTCAGAGCAAAACAGGATGCATTCAGGATGAGCGTCTTTTCCAGCTTGTCATCTAATCACCAAGGCCCAGCTTGGAGCTTCCTCTCTCATTCATGATAAAAACCCTCACTGTCTCTCTTTTCCCGCCCGCTCCAGTAAGGGTGTGCTGACTTCCTCCATTTCCGGGCCAGCCCTCCTCCACCCCCATGTGGGCTGAGGGAGAGCTTCCCTTAATACAGGCCTCTGCCCCTATACACTCTATCACAGCCTGTCAGAAAGGGACAGAAAGACCCCAGGAATGTTCTCCCTGGCTGCAGCCTCCTGCTCTTGGGATGTCCTTGGGAAAGGAGTGGCCCCTTTCCAACAAGCTTGGGGTCCTGCCACTACTTGGTTAATGATTGAGCCACATAATAACCACCTTGGAAAGTCACCTCTAGGGGATAGACATTAACTAATTCCCTGTCCCCCCCCCCAGGCCTTAAAGGGACCCCATCCTAAACACTGACCTTCCCCTTGAGGGGACATTAACAAACATTCAATCACAGGAACTTCTGGGGCCAATTAAAATTCTATCCCTTTGTTCTTTGCTTAAATAAACAGTAATAGTTATTCCCATGGTTCGAAGGACACACGGTCAGCTTGGATGGAATTGAGAAAGGCAAGGTAGTTGAGTCAATAGGGATTTGGATGGGCACCAGTGGGGGGAGGATTTTTTTTAGGCATCAGTGTCAGAAGCAGATTAGAGGGATGTTTCCAAAAGCAACAGACCCTCTGATCTCAATTTGAAAGTCTGAAAGAGCAAGAAATGCCCACCCAAACGGTATGCTGTTCCTAGGTGAGTTTGTGTGAACATGTGTGAGTGTTTTGAGCACAGCTGTGGGTCCCTCCACACTAGACTGAAAGTTTGAGGGCCTCTGTAGTGGAGCATGCCTTCTTCAGAGAGCCTGTATCCAGACAAAGCAGTAGGAGTTGGGGAGGGATGGGCGAGAACCCAGACCCAATTTAGAAAGCTCCAGACCACAAGCAGCTTTCTACGGTTTCAGTGGGAAGAGAAGGAACCAACATTTAGTGAAGCCCTGTTGGACCTACTGTGACATCAGAAAACTCAGCTTCTGATTCTGCCACTCTGTGAGTGACTTTGGGAAAGATAGTTGCTTTCTCTGGGCCTATATTACCATGTCTGTAAAGTTGGCATGGCAGGTGGCATGGTCTCAGGGGTCTCCCAGGCTCCCTTACAGCTATACAGGGATGCAGTCCCACTCAAGACCTTTTTTCTTATTCACAGGACTATAGAAGCCTGGCCTCAAGTTCAGCCAGGCCTAGTCACTATTGGGTTCTCCCCTGGCATGGGCTTTTGTGCAGTTTGCTCTCTAGCCCCTCCCCATGTTTGCATCTGCCCCAGGTGGCTACCCTCTGACCCATTCAGCCACAAGTTAATGAGTGACTGGTCCCCCTGCTCCACTGGCCCAAGGTGCTCCTGGGATCCCAGGTCTCTGTGGAAAGCAGGGAGGTCATGGCCAGCTCCAGTCACTCTTACATTTTCTCCCACAGTCCCCCTAGAGGCAGGCATGCAGACTGAATCCATGAGAGAAGGTCCTTTAGAGGACACTGAATCCAAGTCACCTTCTGAGGTTCAGGTCTTCCTGCCACGTAGTTGTGTAGTTCTTGCTCACCCATCTTCAGTAACTGGGAGTGATGTGTTTCAAGCAGTAGCTTCAGCTGAGGGATATCTGAAAGTTTTATCTCATGTTGAACGTGACTATATCTCCCTGAAATTTCTAACCTTGGGTCCCAGTGCTGCCCCCTTGAACTACCTAGACCCCATCTGCTGTCTGACTTTCAGAGGTCTGAGGACAGAACCCAAGTCCCCATGCATTTTCTCCAGGGTGAATAGCCTCAGCTCCTCCATCTGTTCCTCTCAGCCCCCTTCCCAGGCTCATTCCTGACCCCTCTTCATGCTACTATTTTGTGGCTCCCTTAACATATGGGTGGCAAGAAATGAAGTGCTGAAAGCTCTTCACTCCCTATTTATTTCTTGTTTGAACTTTTCAGGATCACATCTCCTTAATTCTTTTCTGGTGACCCCAATAGGTAGACACTAAACCCTATAATCTTGGGTCCAAACACCATATACAACCCTCTTTCTGATTTGTTCATCCAGCCAGCTCCCGTGACTGACTGAGTAGTCCTTTTTCTTATCAGTGACCCTTTGGTGGAGGACAAACCTGGTGAGAGTAGGTGCCCAAGTTGATGAGCTGAATACAGGGTAATAGGGCAGGGGGCTTCCAATATACCCTGATTTTCTGACGCTTGCCTTCATCTCTGGAGCTTGAGTGGGTGGAGGAAAGGGGATATTTTAGGGAGTACTGAAGCCGGAAATGAGTATGAGTGATGTCCACAGTGGGGACTTGAAGAGTGAATCAGACAGGGAGAAATACCAACTCAGTCATTCTTTCCCCCAGCAGTTGATGACAGTGACAGCGAGTCCTCCCATTTCTTTAGTTTCAGGGACATTCACTTCCATGATCCCACTCCATTCTCAGAGCTACCCAATAAAGTAGAGGTCCCTCCCTCAGTGTGGCCGTTGGTGATCAGCTGAGGACAAGGGAAAGGAAATGAACAGCCTCTACTGAGGGAGGATTTGGAAGCTAGGTCTCCTGAAGCTCAGCCCTCCCTGTTTTCCCCCAAACCACACCCAGCAGACTAGGCAGCTGTGGCTGACTCCGCAGCTTCCCCACCACAGAGGAACCTCTGCCTGGGCTGCAAGCCTGTTCCCTTGGTAGAGGGAACAACCTCCAGGGGAGTTGGCCTAGGATTTCCTGCCCTTTATCTGCACTGGCCAAAGGCTGGCCTGTCTGAAGTGTGAGATAGGCACCTGTAGCTTGCCATTCTGCTCCAGGCTGAGGTCAAATCAGGCTCAGGCAGGGCCAGGGAGCTTGTAGGAGGAGCGTAGCCCTAAACATCTGGTGTGAGCAACACCTACCCCAGCAGGGCCTTTTCAGTGGGAAAAAAAACAAAGGGGAATGTGGGAAAAGGGCCAGAGTGGAGCAGAAGTAAAACATATCCAGAGGTGTACACGAAGTACAGGGGGTAGAAGGGTGTCCTTGCAAAGAGCATGAACTCTGGTAAATGCAGTCCTGGATGACTTCAAATTGTGTCACCTTTCTGAGCCTTGATATTGTCACCTATGAAATGGAGATATGTACCTACCTCTTGGGGTTGTTAAATATTCAGTCCAGTAATATAAATAATTTCTAGCTGTTATTGTTGTTTGATAGTACTTTCTGCAACATTGTCACCTTGCTGTTTTTCAGGGACTTGGGGATGTATAGGGCTGAAACCCACCACCTCTGGGCATTAGGTTTGGCCTTTTCTATTGCTTCCAATACCACCTCATCTATAAAAGCTCTCCATAGCTGGGCCCACCTATAGGGTTCCTTCTGCTGGCCTTCTTTAGAGACATTTGTGACACTACAACAGGTTGTAGTAATGACAGTAACACCAATAATAATAGTGAACTCTTCTAAATCCCTGGTACTCTTTAGCATGCTTAACTTTGATGATGATTTTGTAAGGCAGTTGTTGCTGTCATCTTCCCCATTTTCCATATAAAGCAATTGAGTCAGGAGAGGTTAAAGGAAGAATATGTTCAGAGCCATGCAGCTGAGGAGTAATGGCACAAGGATTGGGACCCAGGGAGCCTGACTCCATCTCTTCTACCCTTAATGACTGGACCATGACTTTCTCTCTCCTGATGCCTGGCCAAGAGGCAGGAGCAAGGAGAAAAGGGAGTATGGGTCTTCCTCCTCCTTCCAAGTGCTCATCACACCCAGGAGCCGTTAGTACTTCTGGGCAGCCAGTCCCCAGGTCCTTGCCCGTGCTCTTGTCCCCCTACCACCTCTAAGGTGGACAGATGGAAAGAGGGCTAACACAAAGGAGTGAGAATTACTGTTCTAAAGTAGAATCCTATTAAGGTAGGGGGAGGGCATGCAGGACAGATGGGGGCAGGCAGGTTCTGGCATCAGCACAAAGCCTGCCTGATTAGCACCTTTCAGCACTGAGGGTCAGGAATAGGGTGTTCGGTGGCATCAGGGAAGAAGACACATTTTCATGTGCTGTCTTGACAACCAGGTTGCATTATTTAGAAGGCGTGGGTGGGCAGGGGCAGGCAAGAGACTGGCTGGATTAACACTTGCGATCCCTCCAGCTCATATGGCCCATGCTTGAATTAGGAGTGTGTGGGTGGGGAGTTGTCCAGATCCAGCCTTGCCTCCAATGTTCCCATCTCAAGCTCCTTGGGGGCTGCAAGCTTCCTTCCTCAGGCTTTACCAGCTGCCATCTCCTTTGGAGCTCATTCCCTATTATCTTATTTCCAAAACAAACCCCAGGGTGTCCTTTGAAGGGACAGTCCATCTTAACCTCTGTCTCCCTGAGAAGGATGAGCCTGGCAACATCTCTGGCCAAGTATTCCAGGAGAGTTTAGCTTTTCTTGTGCTTTCAGACCTTGGTGCTTACCATATGGCCTGACACTCAGTGGGTACTCAGGTACTATTAGTTGAATGTGTGCATGACTGATGGGGAGTGACTTAAGTGCGGAGAGCAGAAGGAGACTAAAATGGAAACTGATTGGCAAGGGGGATCAAGCATTTAAGCAGGATCCTGGCCCCATCTGTACTCCAGTAGAAACCACTTGACCATTTATAGCCTCAGTTTCCTTATTTGTGCAGTAGACATTGCCTGCTTTGGACAGAGTTGTTGTAGGGACCAAATGAGATGTGAGATGATCCAGTGCTTTCCTCACTGATGGGAAGTTACTTTAGCCTAAGAATTCACACTGCAAAAAACTCTGAGAGGTGGTTTGTTTGTTGGTCAGTTGGTTTTGTGTGTGTGTGTGTGTGTGTGTGTGTGTTTGTGTGTGTGTGTGTACTGTGTGCCAGGCCCCAGCCTAGCCAATTTCTCCTTATGTAATGAGGGTGATCCTAACTTGGTAGTTTTACTTTGGAGCCACATTGCCTAGATTTACGTCTCTGCTGATCATTACTTAGCTGCCGATCATGGGCAAGTTATTCCGTATCTCTGTACCTCAGTTTCCTCATCTGTAAAATATTATTGGAGCACTTACCTCACAGGGTTATTGTAAACATTCAGTGCTAATTCATTTAAAAAGTGCCTGAAGAAATGCCTGGGACTTATTAATGGCTTAGTATGCTTGAGATATTGTATCATTTCATTTTATTCTCACATAAACCTCATTTTGTTGGTATCATGATTATATCACTATTTTGCAGATGAAGACACTGAGGTATAGGGAAGGTAATTAACTTGCCCAGTATAATCTTTGTAAAGTTATTTTTTTGGCAGGGGTACCAGGGATTGAACTCCTCAGGAATGCTTACCCACCGAGCCACATCCCCAGTCCTTTTTTGTATTTTATTTAGAGACAGGGTCTCATTGAGTTGCTTAGGGCCTTGCTAAGATGCTGAGGCTGGGATTACAGGTGTGCACCACCATGTCTGGCCAATCTGTGTAAAGTTCTGACCCATGGCCTGACACATAGTAAGTACTCAATAACTAATAATGTCTATTGATAATTACTATAATAATTCTGTATCATAAACATTGTTGTCATTAATGAGCATAGTCATAGGTAAGATGGAACAGAGGCATGACTAAAAGCCAATCTCTAGGTTGCTAGCACATCACTCTTCCTACCATCCCTCACAACCTCTCTTACTGTAGGCCTTACCCAGCTAATAGGTCACCATTTTGGGTCCTTCTTCTCTTGGACCTCATAGTTGTCACCTCTGTCTCCTGCTATATGTGCAGCATCACAACTCTCCATCTGGCTGGCTGCAGGACTCAGGGGAGGGGTTGTGTCTGCTGGTTTGTGAGGACTCCACTTCTTTCCAGCCCATTTCCTTTCTGTCAGAGACAATTTTCTCTGGACCTCAGGGTGGGGCCAGGCTCCTTCAAGGCATTTCCTGCCTGGGAGTTTATATTTGGACTCAGAAAAAGGAAAGGGAAGTAGGCAAGGGGGTGGGACACAGAGGTGGTAGCACAGGGTCAAAACAAGCGAGTGCCTAGACATTGCAGCCCAAGAAAGGGAAGCAGAAGGTAGTGCATGGCCCTTCTGTCAGGTGCACTTTAAATGCCATTACTTGATCTTAGGTGACACAACTGAGTGTTTCTTGAAGTTAGAATTCTTCCACCCTCAGGCAGAGTTCATTTTCTATTCTCACCCTCCTGTGTCGTGATTCCTGGCCCTGTGCTTTCTGCCTTGGGCAAGGTTTTCTGCCAGTCAGTGCAGTGGTTTTTAGTTGAAGGTGTGTACTATTGTGGTACAGAGGAGGGACTGGAGCCAGAGGTACCCTTTACCACGCTGCAGTGGGGACATTGAGACCAATAGGACCCAATACAGTGGAACTTCCAGTTGAATGGTAGAGACAGACTCACATGCTGCTGAGACAGTAATGAAATGTTGAGGCTACCTAATTGACCCAAGTCATTGGGTGGTAAGGGGTTTGTAAGAGAGCAGGGTAGGATCACCGGTTGGGATGTTTGGCCTACATTTTGGTGAGTCAGTAGGAGTTTGCAGCTTCACGTCAGACTGGGTCTAGAATGTGCTGAGCCATGAGTGTCAGGTTGAAAGCAGACCTACTCTAAGCTGTGGGTGACAGGGAGCCCATTAGATTGAAGAGTAGGAGAGTGTCCAGATGAGAACTGGGATCTTGGGAGAAGAAGCTGGCCGGAGATCCCGTTGAAAGGAAAAACTGCAGGCTGAGAACATGGTGGGTGGAGATAACCCAGGCCTGGAAACCTAGAGCACAAATGGGCATGGGAAACCCTGATCAAGGTGTTAAACGTCGATCACAAAATACATATGGGGAAAGAGGACAAGAATGACTTGAGTCCTAGGTGTTTGATGTTCTGCAGGCAAAAACATCAGGAGAGTTGTTTTATGGTGGAAGATGGGTTTGGTCTTGGCCCTCTTTGAGGACCCTTAGTTGGGTCCCCCATTAGAGAATGTAAAGGAGGAAGACAGCTTTCCCCACTGAACCAGCCACTGCCAGTCACACATTCCTCTGCTCTGGCTCTAGGTTTTGGGGAGTGGCCATTAGAAGATAGGAAACTGAGGCTCAGCAGAGGTAGTGGCTTGCCTAAAGTTATACAGAAGCTGCTAGTAGAACTAAGGCCAGAAGGTAGTTTGCCTGACCTTCAGCCCAATACTTCAGGCCCATACCACAGTAGAGAGCTGTTATGGCTGGTCTAACATCTGCCCCAGACTGGTTTGGCTGGCATCTCTTGCCTACAGGTTGGAGACTGGTGATGGTGGAGTAGTACATGGCTTATTAAAGCACCTGTTTTTCCTTGTCACCATGACCTTGACAGAACACCTGGGAATGGATTGGGAGCAGGAGCCCCTGGGGGCAAGAGAGCTAATAGAGGAACTGCAGCAGAGCAGGTGGCAGCTTTGACCTTCACTGTCACAGGGAAGCCCAGGGCTAGACAGGAATGTCAGCTGTCTGCTTTGGCACTGCTGTGTCATTTGCTAGTCTAGGGGACCATAGGCTAGGCTACCTCTGGACCCAGATTCTCAAGCAGCTCCAGGGGGCCAGAGATCTTGTTTAACCTCAGATTCCTCATCACTCTCACCCATTTGCAGCTGCCTGTATAACTCAGGCCACACTTCATGGATGGGGGTGGAAACCATAGTTTGGGGGTTCTTGTGTCATTTTCATATTTATAAAAACTCCAAACCAGAATTTCCACTTCTCCCTGGTTGACCCTATGAGGTGTCCTCAAAGGCAAGGGAACTCTACTGACTGTTGTACCATTCTTCACCTCACTCCAAGGACCTTGCCAAGGTGGGATATGGTTGTTTAAGGCCTCAGGTAAGGCAGAGACTGAACTTCATGGTTTCACACTTTATATCCCCCACCCCAGTTGGAATGATCAGACATTGCCAGATGTCTCCTGGAGAGGAAGATGTTCCTAGATGGAAATCCCTGTGGTAGTGACATGAATTTTTGCCCTGTGATTGTGGCATGGACATGAAGTTAAGAAGAGAGGTACATCAGAGGATAGAACTATACAAGGGAACCTGCTCCCAGCAAAAATAAGATTAGGCAGCTTGATTTTACTGCCTCCAAGCCCCAGAGGACCCTCCTGGCTGTGTGCTTTGGTGGTGCCTCATTTGTAAAGGAAGATTCCAAAAGTGTTGTTCACATGAGCCCAGGAGCTTGGCATCCAGCTGTAGTTCTGGCTGAGACTGAGACTGGCATCTGAACAGGTGCAGCAGGGCTCTGAGTTTTGCCCCATGACCTAACAAGCCAGAGACCAGCCAGTGTCTTGTACTGCCAAGCTAGGCGGGCTGAAATACAGTGGCCCTTGCTGTGGTGCCCTGCCAGCAAGGTTTGGAATGTGGGATGGGAGCTATTTTAGTCTTGTCTCCCTTCCTCCCCATGCCTCCCTCCCCTGTGAGCATTGAGTGAGAGTGGTGATTCCAGCGCTGAGAGCAGCAGGAGCAGAGAGAGATAGCAAGTATGCTGGACCTCCCAATGGATAGGATATTGCAGACCCCCCTGATTGGCCACTCCACCATCAGGAGGGGAAGTCTTAGTGCCCCTGGAATCCCTGATGGCTATCGTGAAGGCCCTTCTCTCTGTTTCTCAGAGAAGTGGTGAAGCCAGTCAGTCACCTTTCAGCAGCATCTCTGCCAGGGTCATTGTAAACCATAAGGGCACCTTTATGCTAATTAGAATGCGAGGGCTCAAGGCAGTGTAGGCAGACTTCCTTTGCCCAGCTCCATAGTGTATTCTTATATGAGGGTGGAAGGAGCTGGTCAGAAGCAGTGGGGGCCCAGTGCCAAGGATGGTAGTTTCTAAGATAGCATTTTTGGTGTCTTCTCTTCCCAAAGACCAGCATCTCCTCCTTGATGGTAGGTTCCCTCTCTAGAGGTGGGTGGGGAGTAAGCAAAGGAAACAGGCCTTGGATCAATTAAGAGAAATGATCTGAGAAGCTTTTAGCCAGGGCCTAGAATTTCCCAGCTACATTCACAGGACCTGTGGTAGTTAATGGCTCCTCTACCTGCTTCCCAGTCCTACCTCAGGGTACCAGTTTGGTCTCACAGAGCCTACCCTGGGAACTTGGGTTGTCACAAAGAGAGTAGCATCCAAAGTCTTTCTCTACCCCTCAGGACACTGACATTTCCTTCTGTGCTTACTGATGGTGAGAGAGACCAATGCTGATACCAGTCCCAATTTGGGACTACCTGTCCTATGGCAAGGGCCATGGAGGAAATAGCTTTCCAAACAGGATGCTAAGTAAGGAAAAGGAGATGATTCATCTGTTGAAAGTTGCCCTGCGGAGCAGATCAGCTAATGGTTTGAATAAATTTACCTTCAGAAACACCCACAGATCTGCCTTCCCCTACCCCTTTCATGTACCTTCATATTCATGCTCGTTCTCCTCTGCCCATATACTCATGCCAGTGATTAGAATAGGCCTGAGTCTCGCCTCTGTTAGACTCTTCCCAGGGTCCTCTGCCTGTGGCTATTTAACTGACCATGTCTGTTTAGGGCAGTGGTTCTCTTATCTTGGCTGCACTCTAGAATCACTTGGAGAACTCTCAAAAACAAAGAAACTAAACTTGTCCCTGGATATTCCAAATTATTAAATCATAAGTGGGGCCAGGGCACTGGCATTTTTCATAGCTCCCCAGGAGCAAATGTACAGCCAGAGTTGAGAGTGAAGGAGAAAAAGGTTGGCACACCCATGAGGTAGTAACTTACAGGGAACACTTACATTGGGATCCCTGTGACATCCATGCATTGCTTGCCTTGGGCTCTATGTCTTAGCTGGCACTAAGGTCTGAGCTGGACTGAGCTGGAAGGAGCAGGCTGAAGCCAGGGCCTGGGAAGCTCTCTCATAACCTGCTGAGTGGCCACAAGGTACAAGGACTCAAGTTGCCAGTAGTGGTGTGAAGAGGGGCTCCAATCCTGGGAGGGGGGTTGGTGACGTTGGCTGGGTGAGGCCTTACCTCCTGCAGTCTAGTCCTGTTGCCTTCTTTCTACTTGCTAATTCTTTTCTCACTTCTGTATCACTAGCAAAATGATCCAAATGCACTTTAAAGACTGTGATTACAAAGATCAACTAGTCTTCACCAAACTAACCATCTCTAATGATAAATTTAATTTGCCACTTTGAAACTCAGCAAAGTCCTGATCAATCCACACAGTAGCCATAGAGATAGGCAGGGGAGTTCTTAATCCCCCCTGTATAGATGTGGAAACCACAGCTTAGAGGATGAAGCACGGTGCTTAAGATGAGTTAGACAGCAAGCAGGGAAGCTGGTTTGTTTGGAAAAAGCTTTTCTGCCCCCCAACAAGGCGGGATTGTAAACTACTATGACCACTATGGAAATCAGTATGTGGAATGCTCAAAAGAATAGGATCGGAAGCACCATGTGACCCAGCTATACCACTCCTCAATATTTATCCTCAAGAATTAAAGTCAGCATTCTATAGCAGTACATGTATACCCATGGTTAGAGCAGCAGCTCACAATAGCCAAACTATGGATCTATTCTAGGTATCTGTCAATGGATGAATGTATAACAAAATGTGGTATATGTACACAATGGAGTATTATTCACCTACAAAGAATGAAATTATGTTATTTGCACATAAATAGATGGACCTGGAGAACACTGTGCTAAGTGAAATAAGCCAGACTCAGAAAATCAAGGGTCATATGTTTTCTCTCATATATGAAAGCTAGAAAGAAAAAAGGCAGGGAGGGAGCTCTTAAAATAATAGAAGAGAGACCAATAAAGAAGAGGAATAAGACCAGGGGAGGGAGGAGGGAAGGGAAAGGGGAGGTACTAGGAAATGAAATTGATCAAATTATGTTATGTGCATGTACAAATAATGAATCATACTATTATATATAATTAAAATGCACCAATTAAAAATTTGGAAAAAAAAGTACTATGCATAATGCCTTGGGCATAATGGGCATTAAATTAATGGAACACTTATGGTTGTTATTTTCACCTTTTCATCCTTCTGTCATACTTTCTAAATATAGTAAACTAATCTAATTTGGAAAAAAAAAAGATAAAGCTTCCCTGCCCCCTACGACTTAGTTATCATGTTGGGGCATTATTGTATTTCCTCAGTAGGAAAGGTTGCTGCTTTTTTCCTGGGTCTGTAAAGCCTACCATCATTCACAAAGCATTTCTCAAGAACAAACCCTGCATTTTCATTTCACTTTTCACTGCATAGAAAAATGCTCTGTGCTAAGAGGATCTTTGGTATGTGGCCTGTATAAATGTACGTGCAGATATTGGCATTGACCTCTGAAACCATGCACTGCTGCTCAGTCATTCCTACTTTGACATACCCTCCGGGAGACATGTGGGTATGACTCAGACCTGATTTGATTCTAGAGCTTTCTAGTATGCTCTCTCTCTTGACTTGTGGCTCAGATCACCTGTGCCCCTCCACATGGAGAGAGTTGGGTCTTATATCTCAATGGAATCCAGTTTGTGTCAGCTGAGCGCTTCTACTGACCTGTCCTGGCACATGACCCTAACTTTGGCCACAGTGCAACCTGCAGAATATAGCAATTGAAACTGAAGGCAGCCGTGCCTTGGAATCTGCACATCTGGACATAGATGTTAGGGCCAGGGGCCACAGACATTCCTACCTCACTCGCCTCAGCCTGCCCAGTGTCACTCTTCCCGCTGGGCACATAAGCCAATCCTCAGTCTGGACTGCCTGGGCTCCAGCCTCAGGTGACTTGACTCCACTGAAGGTGGGGGTGGGGTCACTCCTGGCCCAGCCAGAGCAGGCTGGGACGGGTTAGAGGGACAAAGGTAAAGTATCTTAGTTCAGCCCTTAATCACCAAGACATATGTCCCAGACTGCTCCATCTGGGAGGGAGCCTCAAGGGCCTCCCGGGCTTCATGAGATGGTGTATTGTCAGGAGCCAGTGTCCCTGACATCCTGTTCGGTAATAACCCATTACATTCTCCAGATTCCTGCTAGGGAGGGCTGCTGGGGAATTTGCTCTGTAGCCCTGCTTCAAACATCTTTATTCTTTTGTCTTTTGGAGCAAATGCAGCCTCTTTGAAACTTCTGCTTCCTAACCTCACTTTCCTAAGCCATTTGGCTCCAGTTTTGTAAAAGGTGTGGGCGCAGCAATTGCCCAGACCCAGAAAAGAATGCTAGCTGGGTCTCTTTCTCCTGTTTCCTCTTTCTTTAGGACCCTTCAGAATCAGAGATGGGAGGGGATGCAGATGTCCAGTGCCTGGTACTATGAGCCCAGGGCATTTGTTTTCTCTAGTATTTCATCCAGTGATCTCTGGAGCTGTAAGAACTGCATGCTATGACCTGAGCTTTACAAAGGAAGAAAGAGAAGCATAAAGAGGTCATACTGAACTCAAGCTCATGGCTCCACTAGACCAGAAGAGCAGAAAAAAGTTTGGGGGCTTAGAGATGGTTCCTTTGAGACTAAGCCCCTGACTTGTTTGGCATCTAAAGGCAGGTGACATAATGCACTGGAAAAGGGCACTGAACGAGGAATTAAAAGATCAGGGTTGTAGTGTCAGCTGGGACACTTAACACTGAGTGACCTTGGGAAAGTCCCCTGGGCCTCAGAATGCTTCATACTGTAGTTTTTAAAAAAATACTGATGTGGAGAGTCCCACCACAGACCAATTAAGTTAGACTTCTGGGAAGGGGACCCCAGGCACTGGTATGTTTTAAATACTTCCTGGTTGATTCTAATGTGCATTCGGAAGTGAGAATTGCTGAGCTATTGATTAAGACTGGCACGTCTCAAACTTTAATGTATATGCAAGTTGCTGGTGGATCTAATTAAGTGTAAAGTGGGATTCATTAGTCCTGGGTGTGTAGGACCTGGGATTCTGCATTTCTGACCAGTGCCCACGTGATGTTCATGCTTCTAGTCTGGGACCATACTTTGAGGGGCAGGATTCTAGAGGGCTCCAGGTAGGAATGAACAAACTTGAGTGAACTGGTCCCCTCCCTGCCAACTCCAGCTAGGGCTACTACCTAGCATCATTGGAACAGGCGGGCAGCCTGTCACTCACCTGTGGGCTCTATGGCTTGGGCAGAGGCAGATGCATAAACTTTTGGATTCCATTACTGCACTCTCCTACCTTTTTCATGCTAAGGAAGGGAGGAATAGGGGAGGGAAGTGCCCATCTACCTCTTCTCTGTTTAGCCTCTAGCCTTGAGTGACTGAGGGCTGCAGTGGGATTTCAAGGGTTTGTTCCTGGCATGCACAATGACTCTCCTGCTTGGAATGGCCTTACCAGACTTGTGACTCTTTAGGGGTCACTGCCTCTTCCTGTGCCCACCTCTCTGGAAATTCTGACTTGGTCTGTCCTTTGGCACCTCCCCTGTTCTAATGACAGGAAAGCCGAGCTGGCTGCCAGGAGGGGCACTTAGTTCAGAAAACTGTCTTCTCCTGGGGGTGTGGCAGTGTTCCTTCCCTGTTAGGGGACAGGGAAGTGATTGTGGCAGCCAGCTCAACTGCCCTCGCAGCAAAACCATGTGCTTTAAATCCTAACTGGGCTGGTGTGCAGTCTCTTGTGGCTGGTCTCACCACATTGCCCAGACCTCTACTGGTCTGGAGAGCTGAATCCTTTTTCAGGCCTGCATTGCCCCCTGCCAGACAGACTGAGGTACTGCTAGCAGAGCTCTGTCAAATTCTTCCTAGGGCTCTCTGAGGTTCTGATGATTCCTACATCTCTATCATAAGTTAGGAAGTTTCAGTAAGATAAAACACATGTGCATGCACATGCACACAAACACACACGCACATACACAGATGTAAGTGCACACACAGATTGAGGCATCTGTGGGCATATACAGACAAATGATCCTTCACTGATGGCCATAGATCATGGACAGGAGCAAATTGTCTACAGCTGTGTGCAGAATCAGCTGCTGGGATGGCCACCATGGAAATGCACAGATATGTGGTCCTGCCCCAACCCCATTTGCTTCCAAAGCCTTCGTGGGCTCCAGGGGTTGCAGAACTTTCTCTTCTCCTCACTCCAGTGCTCATCTGTGTACTACCCTTGAGGTACCTGTTGTTTCTTCTGTCTTCCACCTTTTTCTACTCTCCCCTCCCTTGTCTACTTGCCCAGCATCTCTGAAATTTGAAGAGTTCTTTGTTTTATCAGTCCCAGGATCTCTCCTGGATTTCCTTGTGGGCGAGCCCTGGGAAGAGAGAGCTCTTCCTGTCTTGGAAAAATCCCACCGATCTCCTTGGAGTTCTCTGGTCAGCAAGGCCAGGCTAGATTTTGGCCACAGGCACTAAGGAAATGGAGGAAGTGTTGAGGGCAGGACTCCATGGCCAGGCCAGCTCTGCTGAAGCCAGCAGCCTTTCCCCGCCAATACCACAATGCTAAGGATTCATGACCCCAGCACCCCCTAGTCCTTTGTACCACATAGGTTGGGAGCAAATAGCCACCTTGGCAATTCCAGAGCTTCACTACTGGTATCTGGCCTACTCTGGTAACCAAGAGGGTGTCTTGAGTGACTTTTGTCCACCTGCATCTTTCCACTGAGGCTGGCACCAGTGCCCAGTCTGTGCCTGGCACTCTCAGAGCAGAGGTGGGAGGCTGACCCAGCCATTGCCTTCCAAGACTTGCAAGGCCAGTGCTGTGTCAGCACAACCTTTAGCACTGGATTGGGCCACAGATAGCCTGGGATGTTGAGGAGTGCTGGGGCAGACCAGGAAGGGCCCTTTTGAGAGTTTGGGGAAGAAGACCACTGGGAAGTTGCTGTTAGAAAGGCAGGAAGCCCAAACCAGAGTGGAACTGAACTTGGACTCCATCCCCGTATTTCTGGGATGGAGGCAATGCAGGCCTGAAAAAGGATTCAGCTCTCCAGACCAGTAGAGTTCTGGGCAATGAGAACTGTCAACTGAGAGACTAGATCAGTCATTTCCTTTCTGATCCTATTTGTATATCTGTACAATGGGTATAGCAAAAAGTTCGCAGGTATATGTAAATATTAAATGAGATTGGTTATGAAAGGAGAATGCTGGAGGTTATGCTGGAGAATATTGGGTAAGATGATGAGAAAGGAAAAAATAAGCATTACTGAATATTCCATATCTATCTCCTAGCTGAACTAAGATGCTGCACCCAGGGCTGTGGTGGGGGGGCTCCCTGCGGAAGGTTAGTGGTGGACACAGCTGTGGCTTCTTATCCCAGCAGTACTCCTTGATCCCAGATGATCCTGGGAGTTGCTGCTTGTGTTGGTTTCCCTTCCTGGGCAGGGGGCGGGAGAGTGGGAGGGGTTTTGGACAGGCAAAGAATGAGGCTCAAGAAAGTTGTGGCCAGGACAGGAAGTAGGGGTGCCCTTTCTAGTTATGACCTGGAGCCAATGGGCCAACCACCTCTGAGCTTCCCCTGCCATTTCTGGATCGCCAGAACTAGATGCGCCTGCCTGCTGACAGTAAGGCAGCATGCATCCAGAGGACTCGGTGCCAGCATCCTGCTAACCCAATTTCTCTACCCCTTTCTTTCTCCCTGTTGTTATAGAAACTGAGGCTAAAAAAGCATGTGAATGGCTACGAGCGACAGGATTCCCTCAGTATGCTCAGCTTTTTGAAGGTAAGGTCACCCAATTGTTTCCCCTCCCCCATACCTAAACATTCTTTAACCCTCAGCTTTTCATCTGTGAAATGGGCAAATCAGACTCTCCAACAACACAAGAAGCGTGTATCCTGGGCCCTCTCAAATTTGTTCAGGGAATCGACTCCTAAGCTAAGAACTCCGCTCTCCTGTTTACTCTCATCAATCTCCACAAGCTCTGGTGTTGGCCATATTTGAAGGGACCTTGTTTTGCCAAGGCCATTGCCCTCTACCATTCCTGAAAATGCCATTCACATTAATACAATGGAGTATGCAACCTGGTGGCTCAGCCTAGACCTTACTTTGCCCACAGTGATGACTTCACTTTGTTTTCTTTCATTTTTCTGCTTTTCTTAGAGTTCTTCATACCCCGTCTCCTGATTGGCTCTCTGGCTGCTGCTCTCAGTCTCCTTAGCTGACTGCTTCCTCTAACTGACATCTAAATGTTAGGGTGTCCAAAGGCTCAGCCTGAACCCTCTACTCTCTCCCCGTTTCTTTTCTATGAGATCTTTGTCCAAGTGCATCTGTCCTCCCAACGTCTGTGTCCCGACCTCATTCCCAAGCTCCAGATTCATCTATTCAGCTACCAAATCAGTATCTCTACTCAGATGTCTAATAGGTGTCTAGGAGATTTTGAAGGCCTAAAACCAAATCCCTGATGGCTATAACTCACTTTCATTTTTTCTTTTTTTAGTACTGGGAATTGAACCCAGGAGCACTCAACTACTGAGTCAAATCCCCAGCCCTTTTTTCTATTTTATTTAGAGACAGGGTCTCGCTGAATTGCACAGGGCCTTGCTAAGTTGCCGAGGCGGGCTTTGAACTCCCAATCCTCCTGCCTCAGTCTCCCGAGCTGCTGGGTATAACTCACTTCTTTTGCCTGAAACTCTCTTAGTAGTTTCTTTGCAGAGCCTGCTTGTTCTCATTCTTCAGGACTCAGTGCAGAAATCAGTGCCTCAGAAAGGCCTTCACTGATCACCTCTCCCCAAGTAGCCCCCACCAGCCTCTCTTACCCTATCACTCTGGTTAATGTCTTTTGTGGCATTTGTAACTGTGTTTTCTTGGTTTTGCATATAGTTATTCTCTGTTTCTTATGACAGGACTGGTTCCTGGAGGCAGGGACCAATTTTGTCCTGTTGACTGTTGTGTGCTCAATACCTTGTACAATACCTGGCATAAAGCAGTATCAGTATTAGTGAAATGAGTAAATGAATGAATGGGCTTATTTTACCAGTAAGGTAGAGGGCTGTGGGACATCTCAGACTCTCTTCCCCTTCTCCAGACTCATTCCTCATCCCTCTCCATTTTCTAAGTCCCAGTGAGTGGACTCCCAGTGCTCTGTACAATAGAGGGAAGTGAGGTGTTGTTTAGGCACATACTGGCCCTTCTGTTCTCTACCTCACTCCCTCTCTACCCCTAACCCTGGTTTACCTTGGGCCAGGGAAGAGGTTCTCATTCTGAGCAGCCCAGGTTTCAAATGAGACTGGAAGAATCCAAGTTGGCTCTTGACAGCTACTCAGGGTCTCAGGCCTATGATCCCCCATGAATCTGCCTGACTGACCAATGGAGTCCTTCAGTCCAGCTCAACCCTCCTAGCTTTTCCCCCCAACTGTGAACTCAGAGCTCCATGTGTCCTCCTCTTTACTCTTGACTTTTTCTCTTCTTCCTTGCCTTGCCTTCCAGCTCCCTCCATTCCCTCCCCTCCCCCTTGTACACTTCCAGCTCAAGGGCTGCCCAGGCTTGGTTTTTGATTTACTACTGGACTTATCTTTGCTTCTCTCTGCCATACAGAAGGTTCGTTTCCCCTGGATATTGGCTGTGTGAAGAAGGACCACAGTTTTCTGGACGAGGACTCTCTGGGGGCCCTGTGCAGGTAGGGGGTCGAAGGGTCAGGGCTAGGAAGCCAAGGCCCAGCTTGGGGTTTCCACATGAAAAAAACCAATCCCTTGCACCCTCTAACAGAGGAGCCCAGGTTATTAACAAGGCTCAACTTCAGCAGTCACACTGCTCTTCTGTTTTTTGTGTCTGTGACACTCTCACACACTCACTCTAGCTAGAAAACCCAGATCTCACCTTGACTCCTTCCTCAGATTCAGTCTCTCTACTTATAGCAGCTCAACCCTTGTCTGAAGCCAAACCATGATTTCTCCTTGGATCTATGAAAGTAACCTTCTGCCAGTCTCTGTATTCTATTTCCACCCCCTCTGGATCCAGTCTCACAACAGCCACCCAAATCAGCTTTTTAAAGTGCCAAGTGGGTGCTCTTCAGTTTACAAATTTGTTACTGCCTACATACAAAAGTGCAAAGTTTTTTTTTTTAGCATGACACTCCAGGTCCTTTGCCATTTGGCCTTTGACCTATCTTCACAGCCTTGATCCTACCTTCTCCTACTCATCTCCTACTGGGCTGCGTTCCTCTTCACCTTATCACAGACTCCTGGGTAGAAGCCTGGGATAGGAGTCTCTGTTTCTCTCACCTTTAAAATCTCATTTCCATTCTCCAGGAAGCCTTTTCTGACTGCACACCACCCCTTCATGGAAGTTCCTTGCCCCATCCTCTCTGCCTGCCATGCCTTCTGTCTCCTTTGTTCTTGAACCTGTCCCATTTGTATGGTGCTATTTTTCTATATCTCTAAGCTCCTGGAGGACAAAGGCCATACTCTCCTGAGCATTGTGCCTGATAGTAAGACCTTTGTGGACACTGAGGCTGGGGTGAAGTTTTGATGACTCGGCCATGTAAAGTGGTGGACAATATCTTGACAGTCTTGGTAGGTCATGCCAGATTTTGGGGGTGTGAACGCTTTCATTTTGTTGCAGGAGGCTGATGACCTTGAACAACTGTGCCTCGATGAAACTGGAGGTTCATTTTCAATGCAAGCAGGTGAATCCTGGCAAGGGATGGGACCTGTGGTCTTGTGGCACCATGGGGGAAACCATGACCTATATAAACTACTTGCGAAACTAGCTTCAATATCCCCAAAGTCTGGGGCATCCAGAACAATGCCTTGCCCCAACCCAGGGTGGGGATGGAGGAAGCCCCCTGTATGACAGACCTTAGGAGGCTACTTTGTTTTAGTGAGCTTCATCTACAGGTGAGAGTATGTGAGCAAGTACCCTGGCCCATGGACTCATACTGCCCCAGCTCAGCCATATCTCCCTTCTGGGTTTGCCAACACCTTGTCCTAGTGGTGGTCTCTCCTCAGGGAAATCCATCTGCCTTCAGTGCTAAAATTCCTTGAATAGGAGACAGACACAGAATGATGTAGTAGAAAGATCATGGCCTTTATTTTCTTAGAAGTCAGGATCTTCAGCCTCACGCTCACAAGGTCTCCTGCTATCCTGAGCCTAATTTTCAATGAATTGGTTGTCTAGATTAATATCCTTCCATGGCCTTTGCATCACTGCTGTTCTGGTATTTCAGAAACTAAGAAGAATTTTTCTATACATTGGACTGGATATAGCCCTAGAATATGGGCCTTGTAACCTAGTCATTTTCTAGGGATAAACTTAGTGGGTTTCTTTTAGAACTTTTCCACAAGAAACCTGCAGTAACCAGGTTGCCAGATCCTGGCCTGTGAAGCAATAGGCCCATGGAGTCTAGTTACAGCTCTGACAGACTGCTGAGTGACCTTGGGCAAGCCTCTTCTCCAGTCTGGGCCTCAGTTTCCTCTCCTTGCCAAGGACGAGATGAATTAGAAAATCTAAAATCCCTCCCTGGTTCCAACCTCCTATGATTCTAATCTAAAAATACAGCCTGAACACTTAGGAGGTTGTCACTGGCTTACTGCATGTCACTGTATGACCTCGGTTATGTGGCTTCTCATTTGGAGGTGTCACTTTCCCTATCTGTATAATAAGGAGGGTAGGTGATTTAGATGGATGTTATAACATATCTGGGCTCCATCTTTGACCCTGGCTTCCCCCAGCACTCCCAGAACCAGCTGCCCACTCCTAGGCCATGTCCTCAACCAGAAAGCAAGGCCCCCATGAGTTTGGAGGCAGAGAGTAGAGCTCAGGCTGGGACTTGTGGGCTGGCTAGGCCTTGCTGACCCTTCCCTGTGGTACCCTCCCCAGAATGAAGACTCAGAAGAAGAAGAGCAATGCACCATCAGCACCCACTGGGCCTTTCAGCCAGAAAGCAAGCGCTGGTCACGAGTGGGTTCCTCTGACCTACTGGCCCCACCAAGCCCTAGCCTGCCAGTGACCTCAAGCTGTGAGAGTGTCCTCACTGAGCTTAGTGCCACCTCCCTGCCAGCCTTCACTGTGAGCCTGCCGCCTGAACCAGTGCACCTGCCCTTGCTAGGCCGTGTCCCCAGCCCTAATGACCCACCCCTCCTCAGCCCCACCCAGGGCCAGAAGATTCCCCAGGAAAAAAGCAAGAAGCACCGTTCCCGAAGCTTTCTCAAGCACCTTGAGTCTCTGAGGCGGAAGGAAAAGGGTGACAGCCAGCAAACAGGGCCTGAGCGTAGCCGAGCCACCTCAGAGAGGGCCCCCAAAGCGTCATCTTTCCGCAGTTGCCGTGGCTTCCTCTCAGCTGGATTTTACAGGGCCAAGAACTGGGCATCCACCTCAGCCAGTGGCAGTGATGGTGGGACTCGGAGGGCCTGGGAGGCGTGGCCTGTGGCTACGTTCCGGCATCCTGAGCAGGTACACCGGGGTGACTACCTGGTGCATGTGCCCGGGGACCATAAACCAGGCACATTCCCTCGCTCTCTGTCCATTGAGAGCCTGTGTCCAGAGGATGGACACCGTCTGGCAGACTGGCAGCCAGCTAGGCGCTGGGGCTATGAAGGCCGCCGGGGTTCCTGTGGCTCAACAGGCAGCCATGCCAGCACCTATGACAACATGCCTGAGCTGTACCCAGCTGAGCCTATACTGGCTGGGGCTGAGGCTGAAGATGAGGAGGAGGGTGGGGGCAGCTACGCCCACCTAGATGATATCCTCCAGCATGTGTGGGGGCTACAGCAACGGGTACAGCTCTGGTCCCAGGCCATGTACCCAGACCTGGAGCCTAGAGATAAGGAAGAGGAAGAGGAGGAGGAAGAAGAAGAGGAGACCACTTCATCAGTAGAAGTAGCCACAGCTGAAGTCAAAGAACAGGCTGAGGCTGTGGCCCAGGCAGAGACTCCAGCCCTTGGAGAGTCCCTATCCTGGATCCAGGCCAAAGTCCAGCCAGTAGTGCCAGCTCAGGCCCCAGATGAGGTGGAACCATTGGCACAGGTAGAGGCTGAGGCCCCAGCCTGGGCCCAGGACAATGAGCAAGAGGTGAACTCAGGTGGGGAACCCACCTCTGCTTCCAGCCTGTCTGTAGAAGGACACTCCATTTCTGACACTGGGGCCTCTTCCAGTGAACTTGACAGTAGTGGGAACTCCACAAATGAGACCAAGGCTGCAGGGTCCCTGGTGGGACTCCAGGCATCAGTGCCCCGTGAACGGCGTGATTCAGGCGTTGGGGCCTCACTTACCAGACCCTGCAGGTGGGAGTTTGGGGCAGGGTTGTGGGTGGGGGTTCCTGTTCCTTCTCTCTCTTCCTCTACCCAGTCTCTAATTTCTTAATCATGAGACCCAGGAGCAGGTTCTTGGGGCTGAGCGATTACCTCCAGGGAAATAGTCCCAAGAGGAAAAGAGAAATAGTACAGGACTTGGGAGTTTGGACTGTTAGGTTCAGGTCCTGCCCCTGCTATGACCTTGAGGAAATAAATGGTAGCTTCTCTTGGGGCCCAGTTTCTTTATCTATGCAGTGAGGGTGTTAGAGATGTTCTCTGACCCTCAGCTCAGCCTCTGAGGTTTCGTGGAGCAGCTCCTTCACAGTAGTGGAACAGGTAGAGGCTGGCACTGCTTTTTGGCACTACGTGGGCCTGAGCACAGTGCTACCCTCCCTGAGAGCTCCTTGGCCCCTGGCAGACCTGGAAGCCAAAATGAGCTTTGTTCACTTTGGGGTCCAGCAGCAGTGCTGAACGTGGTCCTATCTCCATATTTTCTTTTCTCTGGGGAGAAAAAGAAGGACCAGAAGAACACAGCCTTTTCTAAGGACTAGCCAAACCTGCTTCTCCAGCCTTCTCTGCCTCTCTCACCCCCACCAGGAAGCTCCGCTGGCACAGCTTCCAGAATTCCCACCGGCCCAGCCTCAACTCGGAGTCGCTGGAGATCAATCGGCAGTTTGCAGGCCAGATCAACCTCTTGCACAAGGGCTCACTGCTGAGGCTCACCGCCTTCATGGAGAAGTACACTGTGCCCCACAAGCAAGGCTGGGTCTGGTGAGTGGCTCTCAGGCCATGGGGAGGGGAGCTGCTGGCTCATGTCTAGCACCCTGGGGAGGTAACCCAGAGGTGGGTACAGGCAGGCAAAGCCCACAGGCCTGGGGAGTGGTGTGCTGTACTAGGAGGCTGGAGGGGCCATGTGAGGATGGATGTGGGATTGGAGGCTGTTCCTTCTCCATTCCAACTTCCATGCTGCCGTCAGTGAGATCTTCGTAAAATACAGCTTTGGTTATCATGTTCCAGATAATTAAACACCCCCTGTGGCTCTGTGTTGTCCAATTCCTTTCCATGGTCTGGTTCTGCTCCATCCATTTGGTTCTGTACCCTGCCCCTGTCAAACAAAGTCATCCTACAGGCCAGTGGGACTAATTGCCCTTCTCTCTCTCTCTCTCTTTTTTTGTGTACCAGAGATGGAACCCAGGGGGGCTTACTCTGAGCTGCATCCCCAGCCCTTTTTTATATTTTATTTAGAGACGGGATCTTGCTGGGTTGCTTAGTGCCTCACTTTTGCTGAGGCTGGCTTTGAACTTGCAATCCTCCTGCCTCAGCCTCCCAAGCTGCTGGGATTATAGGCCAGTGCCACCATACCCAACTAGTTACCCTTCTCTAAATGTGTCATGCTTCCCGCTCCACTCTTTGCCTTTGTTTTTGCTGTTTTCTCCACCTGGAATATATTTTCCTAATTTCTCTGGGACAGTGCCTTTCTGTCTGAACCTGCTGTGTTACCAACTCCTTTCTGAAGCTGTCCCTGACCTGCTACGTAGTTTCCCTCCCTTGTGGGTCTTTCCCTAAGTTCTTACCCTACTACTTGGCCCACTACTGGCCACATGAATTGGCATGGCCTATTGACACAGTTATCACCTTCACCAAACTTGAGAGCTCCCAGTGTCCTTATGTGATTCCCTCAGGCTGGGCCCAAAGCAGGTGCTCAGTGAGAATTGCCCTTGGGGTTATGGTCCTTACCCTCCTCCTCGGGTACCACTGAGCCCCTGAGACTAGAAACTCTCTAAACTGTGCCCCTCCTCCCTGATTCCTTGTCACTTCTCTAAACAGGTCAATGCCCAAGTTCATGAAAAGGAATAAGACTCCGGACTACAGGGGACAGCATGTATTTGGGGTGCCACCCCTTATCCACGTGCAGCGCACAGGCCAGCCCCTGCCACAAAGCATTCAGCAAGCTATGCGCTACTTGCGCAGCCAGTGCCTGGACCAGGTAAGCCCTCCAGGGGAACTGAAGAGAGTTGGTGCTGGCAATGGAGGTGCTGGAGCCCCAAGGCTCAGGAGAGGCAGGGGAAACTGCTCTGACCCTCCCCCTGAGCTGGAATGGCCTACCAGAGACCTTTCCTGTCCTCAGCAAGAATGGAGCCATAGCTCCTTTCCCCTCCTTAGTTTGAAACCCTCTGCCCAGCTCTGTGGCAGCTTCTTTCTGCCCCAGTCTCTCTAGTCCCCATATGCTAGGAACTGCCTTAGCCTAAGTTCCTGTTCATCTCCCTGAAAGTCATCTTTCTGTTTGGCCCCCAGGCTGTAAAAAGCCTTCTCTCGGGTCTTGCCATTTATCTCCTACCCTGCCCAGCAGGAAGCCCACTAGGCTTCAAAGTCTCTAGGGTAACCTGTGCTCCTGTCACCCAGATCAGGACTGGCTCACAGTTTCCCTCCTTCCCTATGCATCACCCTACGTCCCTCTTTCTTCTGCATGGGCTAGGTGGGCATCTTCCGCAAGTCTGGGGTCAAGTCCAGGATCCAGAACCTGCGCCAAATGAACGAGACCTCCCCTGACAATGTCTGCTACGAGGGCCAGTCTGCCTATGATGTGGCTGACCTGCTGAAGCAATATTTCCGGGACCTGCCTGAGCCCATCTTCACGAGCAAGCTCACCACCACTTTCCTGCAGATCTATCAGCGTGAGTCACCTTCACCCAAATAATTGCCGCATTGTAACTGTCCCTGAATCTTAGGACTTGTGGCAGAGAAATCGGGTGGCCAGATCACGAGCTCATTTACTCTCTAGAGTTGGAAAAGCACTTGGAGATGTTCTGTTCCCAAATTATGTTCCCCCAAACCCATTATATGGAAGGGTAGACTGAGACCCTGAAGGAATGAACAGACTTACCTGAGGTCACACTGCACATTGGGAGCAGAACTAGATCTAGGCCCCAGAGATCTCCCAAAGCCTGTCTCTTCCTTCCCTCTCCCTGGCTCCCCTGGGAACTCTTGTGCTTTGTGTATTCTTAGAAGTGGGAGGCTTGCTGCCAGTGCCTCTGGGGAGGTAAGGAGGCCCTTCTGTTCTTCCTTCCCCACAGTCCTCCCCAAGGATCAGTGGTTGGCAGCAGCACAAGCCGCCACCTTGCTGCTCCCTGATGAGAACCGAGAAGTGCTACAGACATTACTTTACTTCCTAAGTGACATTGCCTCTGCTGAGGAAAACCAGATGACAGCCGGCAACCTGGCAGTGTGCCTGGCACCCTCCATCTTCCATCTCAACGTCTCCAAAAAGGATAGCCCCTCCCCCAGGTGAAACAGGGCAGGGCAGGGCAGGGCCAGGCTGGGAGGGTTTGGTCTCATTGGACACTTGACCTTTGATAGCTCCCATTGCTGTTTTCTGGCCTTACCATAAGGGGTCAGTGTGACTTCTCAGGGCCCAGGGCTGGTTAGCCACTGTGGGACAGGACCTTTCCAAAAGAACAGGGTTTTTTCTGGGAGACGGAAAGCAGCTTGTCAGCCTTCTTGTCTTGTTCCTTGGTGCCATCCTCTCCTCTCACCCCCTCCCTCCAGGATCAAGAGCAAACGCAGCTTGGTTGGTCGGCCTGGTCCCAGGGACCTGAGTGAAAATATGGCTGCCACCCAGGGCCTATCACACATGATCAGTGACTGCAAGAAACTTTTCCAAGTGAGTAAGCCCAGACCATGGTGTCTACTTACCAGAGCCTCGGCAAGCAGTCAGGCCTGGCCTTTGCACCCCAAATCAGGGATAGCACACAACGCGTCACATACGCCCCCTCCTTCTTTTTCCGATACCTCTCCCACAAGGGTTCTCATTTACCACACTGCAGAAGACATGCCCTTAACACAAACCTGACAGACCCTGTGGGGTCTCCTGCTCCCCATGGCCCCCAGCCCTATGTATGTGTGTCCTCTCAGGTGCCCCAGGACATGGTGGTGCAACTGTGTGGCTCGTACAGCGCAGCCGAGCTCAGCCCTCCTGGCCCAGCCCTGGCTGAGCTACGGCAGGCTCAGGCAGCAGGGGTGAGCCTGAGCCTCTACATGGAGGAAAGCGTCCAGGAGCTGCTGCGGGATGCTGCTGAGCGCTTCAAGGGCTGGATGAGTGTGCCAGGACCCCAGCACACAGATCTGGCTTGCAGGAAGGTGGGTGCCACACTCCACATAGTTGCCATGGGGCTGGAAGCAGGCATTGTGTAGGCAGGAACCTAGAGGAAGGAGTCCTGGGGAGCTGCTCTGCCAGCCTCACTGGGCTTGGTCCTGATACTTGGAGGATGTCAACCAGCCAAGCAAGTACCGTAAGGAATCAAGAACCAAATAAAACCAAGGGGGTCTCTCTCAGGGACCACCTTCCAGAATTATTTACCAAAAGCCCCATTCCAGACACACTGCTTTTATAGCCTCAATTTCCCAATACTCCCTGTCCAACCGAGCTGAACTTCTTGCACTTCTACCTTTGTATGTCTGTGCGTGGCATCCTACTGCCTTGACTAGCCTGCCCCAAAGCATACCGCTTTTAATGTCACCTTTAGCTTCTCTGTCATAAGCTCCCTCCTCCATTCAGAGCCTTCTGTCGTACCCCAGGAGGGAGCTGGTTTCTCTCCGTGCCCCTCCTCGCACTGGCTGCACTCTTTCTTGGATGCTGATTCTGAGTAAGACTGCAAGTCTTCTGTCTGCCTTCTCTATGGAATTGGGAATGGAGGGACTTTGCACAGTACCTGGAACATACAAAAGGCTGTGTTAATGTCTGCTTTTGTGGTGGTGCACATATTTTACTTCCCATGCCAGATGAAGTGTCCCTTGAGGATGATCACTACCTTCTCTTCTTGCTCACTTCTAGAAATTCCAAACACTATGCCCAATCATAGTAAGGCCCAGTAGGCCTCTGAGAATGTGTGTCATGTCATCTCTTCATGCTCTTGAGAAGACTGAGCAGCAGGAATCCAAAAAGGAGGGGGAAGACAGAGCATGGGCCAGCCTGTCTGGGTCTGGCTATGGTTAGCAGAGGAGACCTGTGGTCTTCCTGTGTCAGGGGCTGGAGCAAGGCCCCTGGCCCCTGTAGGACTGTAGGATGGAGAAGGACTTTTCCATCACTGACAGCTGTCCTCATCCCTGCCACCATTGCTTGCAGGCACCAGACGGGCACCCCTTGCGTATGTGGAAGGCATCCACAGAGGTGGCAGCCCCTCCAGCCGTGGTGCTACATCGTGTCCTACGGGAGCGGGCCCTTTGGGATGAGGACCTGCTGCGAGCCCAGGTGCTAGAAGCCCTGATGCCAGGGGTGGAGCTGTACCACTACGTCACTGACAGCATGGCACCCCATCCTTGCCGCGACTTCGTGGTGCTCCGGTGAGGGACTCCGTCTGCCACCCTGCTGTGCTTGGGGGACCCGAGAGGTGGGGTGGGAACCAGCACCAGGAATCTGAATGGGTGTTCTTTCCCCACAGGATGTGGCGCTCTGACCTGCCTCGTGGGGGTTGCCTGCTTGTCTCCCAGTCCTTGGATCCTGAACAACCTGTGCCAGAGTCAGGGGTGCGGGCTCTCATGCTCACTTCCCAGTACCTCATGGAACCTTGTGGCCTGGGACGCTCACGCCTCACTCATATCTGCCGTGCTGACCTCAGGTACCAGGCCTGGGATGGCCTGCCTTAGCCCTGTGACCCTGACCTACTCCCTTGCCTCTGTACCTAATTTATGCCCCATGCCTTTGATCCCCAGGGTAGAGATCAGGTTCCCAGGGGGGGATCTGGGTGGGGGTCAGGCCCTTTATTCCTTCCCCCTGGTAAGAGCTCCAGGGAAGACCCCAGTGCTCATACCTGTCTTCTACCTTTCTAGGGGCCGTTCTCCTGACTGGTACAACAAAGTCTTCGGGCACCTCTGTGCTATGGAAGTGGCAAAGATCAGGGACTCCTTCCCCACACTGCAGGCAGCTGGCCCTGAGACAAAGTTGTGAGGCTTGGACTGGCATGGCCCAGGCCCCTGGCACCAAGGAAGAGAGAGGGAATAAGAACAGATGGTCCTCCAGAGGCTGCTGCCAGCAGCAGAGTCAGGCCCAGGTGGCTCCGGCTGCCGGGCTGCCTTACTTCCTAAAGCACCTCTGCATGTACAGGACAGGGTAGGGGGGAGGTTTAGGTGTTCCACCTCCACTCCATCTTCATTCCCAGCATTGCATTCTGCTCTCCCAAGAGAATAGAATCATGTTAGTAGCAGGAGGACTGCTGCTGTGCACCACCTGCCCAGTAAGCCCCGCTGAGTCTCAAGCCCCAAGTGCCTCCCACCTGCAGGGGGAAGGAGGGAGAGAGCACATATTGTCCCAGCTCTCTCCCAGACTGAGAGGCCAAGCCATCCTGTTTGGTGCTAGGGTCCTTTTGAGGTTGGACAGGAGGTTCTGGTCCTGTCTTTGGGGTCAACATTGGCCCTGAACTGGCTATTCCAGAAACTGAACTGAAGCATATGGGCAGAGGGGAAGAGCATGGGGCAGCCCCAACCACCATCAGCTGTTTGATTTATGTAAATACGATGCCAATTTTTATGAGGCTGATTTAGAGTGGGCACTGACAGGCCCCTAGTAGGTGACATGACGATTTGGGATAGCTTGGGACATAAAGGTGGACAACCTTCCTTTCTCAAGTCTCAAGAGACCAATGAACAAGTCTCCCCTGGCTTGGGCTCCACATTTTATCTGCCACTTCCTGAGTTCCCTGGTCACCCTTGACCATGCACTGCCATGTCTGCAGAGTAGACAAGCTCACTCCCAGCACATGGGCCAAGTCAAAGTACATATTGGTAAAAAGATAAGTATCTAACATAATGGCCCTTTCTTGAGCCAGCCAGACAGAAAGGCCCATCTTAACCAGCTAGGGGTTTATTCAAACCTGATCAGTCCTGCTCACTGGCTAGCTCTGCTCATGTGGAGATCCAAATTTCACTCAAAGACCTGCTGGTACTCTGTTTTTCTTTCTGCTAAATAAACTGGAGTGGGATGGGTCCCAGCCACTATTGTAATTTTTAAGCTTATTTTATTTGTACCTATAAATACTGTACAGTCAGAATATATATGTGTATCTATATACATACACACACACACACACACACATATATATATATACATACATAGGAGAGTATATGTATACTCTCCTAAATGTATTATAATCTCTTGAGTTGGAGCAGGGGTCTAGAAGGCCTCAGAGCAGGACACTTCTGATGAGACGGGAGAGGTGGAGAGCAGGGTACAGAAGGATCCCTTGGTGGAACAATAAAGCATTACTAGATATATACTCTGACTCTGTGGCTGTCTTTGCTGAGACAACTGGTTAAAAACTTGGGACAAGGGTTACAATTGGGGCTCAGAGGTCAGAAGTGAACTTTTACCTCACCTTCTCCCAAGGCCCAGCTTATTGATTTCAGGACTTGGGTGAGATGGGAGGAATGAGGAAGGCTTTAGTTCTTGTCTTGAGGAAGTAATGGGGGGACAGAACTTGAAGAAGCCAAGACATGGGCAGACACTGCACACCCCATCTTACGACCTGGCCAGGATTCCCAAATGCCATGCACCAGATACCTGAGGTGTCTTAACTCTAGCCCTAGGAAGAGATGAGCCTGGGTCCTGCACACCACCCATACAAAGGTTGGAGTGGAAACAGCCACAGGAGGCTTGGGGTCCCTGTTCTAGCCATAAGCCATGCCCATCACTTAGCTATGAGGTTACATTCTGAGAAGTGTGTTGTTAAGTGATTGATTTTGTTGTACAAATACCATAAAGTATACTTACACAAATTAAGATAGCTATGACATCACTAGGGGCTATCATCTTATGGGACTGTCTTCCTATATCCAGTCCTTCGTTGACTGAAGCATTATATAGCACACAGTTGTGTAGGCTTTGGAATCAAACCTGTATTTGTTTCCCTTCAAGGCTGTTAATAGCCTGGGTAAGCAAGCCATACTTTCTCCCTGAGACCCAGCCTCCTCAGAGGTCAAATGAACCTGTCATACTTCATGGCAAGCCTGGCTTAGTGAGTGCTCAAGTCAGGTCCCACCTATTAGGTCAAGTTCCATTCCTCTATCATGTCCTTCCATTCTCCTTCCAGGTTGGCTCAATTGTGCCCGTGTCTTTGACTTTTTCTCACTGCTGCTGCCGAGGGGAGACTTGGCTAGCCTAGGAAGGGAATAAGGTAGAACAGGGGAATAGTCATTCCTTTGCCTTTGGGAAAAGTAAGTGGGGGCACCCCAAGTATGAGTGTGGGGCCAGAGCTGAAATAAGCAGTGATGGACTTGAGGGACACCAGTGTGCAGCTCTGGCCAGTAATTTTCCAGGAAGGCATCAGGGGGCTCTGGCACAGGTACCATACTACCCTGTTCTAGAAGGAGGCTATGCTGGTGGCACAAAGGATGAGAGTTTAGCACGTTAATGAGAAGTATGAAAATGACCACCCAGAGAGTGATGATCACTAGTAGACAGATAAAAAGTTAGGAGGGAAACTCCTGGAAGAGCCAGAGTTTTCCCTTACCCTGTCAGCTCTGGAATCTGGTACCCTGGGCCAACCACCAGGGATCAGAAACCCTGGATTAGGTCCCATCAGGAGAATATGGGGTGAAGATTAAGACCATATACTCTGGAGATAGACTACCTGAAGTCAAACTCAGCACCACTAATTACTACCTCTGGAACTTTATGTTATCATCTGAGGTAGTCACATAGCTAGTAACCCAGGTGACCATATAGCTAGCTACACAGTCTGCCAAAGTGTGTGTTTATAACTCCTCCAGTGGGTCTCAAACTTTCCTGAACATCAGCATCACCCAGAGAGCCTATTACAATATGGATTGCTGGGATACACATCCAGGATTTCTGATTTAATGGGGCTGGCAATTGAGCCTGAGAAATATGCATTTCTGACTGGTTCACAGGTGATGCTGATGCCCTTGGTTCATGCACTGTCCATCAGCTTTGTGTTGCTGTGACAAGATACCTGAAAAAACAACTTGAAGGAGAAAAGACTTATTTTGGCCTATGGTTTGAGTTCATGGTTTATTTTGCTCCATAGCTATGGGCCTAAGGCAAGGCAGAACATCATGGTGTAAGGGTGTGGCCAATGAAAACTGCTCACTTCCTGGCAGAGATGGGAACAAGAGGGAGAAAGAGATAGGGTGGTGGGAAGGGAATGGGGATGAGATATAACCTTCGAAGACACTCCCCCAATGACCTACTTCAACTGGGCCCCACCCCAATAGCTTATTTAGCTGGGAACACATCAAAGCCACTGAAGAGGTTAAATTCCTCATGATCCAATCATGTCCTAAAATCCCTACCTCTGGACATTGCTGCATTGAGGACCAAACCTTTGACACATGGACCCTTGGGGGAACACTTCATATCCAAACCCACTAAGCACTATACTTCAAAATCCACTGATCTATTAAGTTAGGAGATTGATGATAATTATACAAGTTCCACTCAACTGAATTCAAATCACGTGTTTGAACTTGCTGTCAGTTCCACACACAGTACCTGCAGGCCAGGAACTCAAAGGCTCAAAGTCATTACCCCTTTCTAGCCATGTGTCTTCCTTACACTTTCTGAACTTCAATTTCCTCATCTTTAAAATGGGGAAAATATAACCTTATGAGGAGGTTATGTGTATTCAACTTCTTACCAAGTCCTCGTTAAGTGATAGGACACCTTGATGCGCCTGTCTTAATAATACTACACATCTTCCTTTGTTACATAGTACAGAGCCCTCTGCTAGGTGTGGGCAGAGATGAGCTCAGGAAGGAAGTTCTGCAGGCGAGAAGTTCAGAAAGTATACCTCCTGTATCACTCCTTAGTCTTTCCAGAGAATCTCCTTCCAAGATCCTCCTCTGTTTAGACCTTGTTTCATTTTGGTAAGTCTTCCCATTCCTTTTCTGGAAAACTATAAGAGTTTCACATTATAATTCTTATGAGAGCCAGGCAGGTAGCACAGATAAGCAAAGTATGCCGGGTAAAGGCCATAGGAACTGGAGAATGCATATCCCATCTAAATTGGGTAGAAGTTATTCCCTCCCCATCCATTATAGACAAGTGGGAACATAGACCCAGAACCAGAGAACCACATCTGATTTTTCCAGGGAATCTGGAAATCCAAATATTTATGTAAAATCTGCACATGTTGATGATTAGAAAATAATTTAAGGTAGAATATAATAGGCTGAACACACAAGCATGAGTAGCCCACTGGTTTGCATTGTCTACTCCTATTCAGAACCATATTTGCAAAATGATGTAACCCTCCCCCAGGGTCATGGTCCGGCATCTCACCAGTCTCGGACCCAGGTCCTGTACAGGGTCAGGGTTTCCAGTGCTGCCTCACGCTCACAGCACAGGCACTTGGCTATGGCATGTAGGCTGTGCTCAGGCACAAAGCAAGAGTGCATGTGCACTGTGGAATGTTAGCTCACACAGTGGGCACAGGCAGTAATCTAGACATGGATGTGAAGCAGCAAGTTCTTAAGGGAGGAGATGTTGTCTGTGTGGGGCTTGCAGCTGTGCACAGTGCAGGAAGCACTAAAGTAACTATGTGGGACTATGGGCAAAGGAAAAGTGGCAACTGAGAGCCAAGCTTTACTTGAGTCCACATGGGGGCGCTGCTGCTTTGTGTGGGAATGCAGCCACAGGCAACAGGAAGCTGCTGGGACTCAACCCCAGCCTCTACCCCTGCCTTCAAGTCTTCTTGGTGTCCCCTGGTGTCTACCCCTTTTTCAGTCATAGGGTCCCCCAGACCTTGTTCTTTCTCTTGTCCCCTCAGCTCTCCAGCTCTTGCCCCTCTCCAAACAGAACCTTCTGTCCCCTTCCCTCATCCAGCTCATTCCTTGGGATGGGAGAACTTCTCTCCAGGTAGAGATTCACTGTGTAGTTCATCTCCCAATTGCACAAGTGAAGATATGTTGGAACAGGCAAGGGAAGATAGTTGCTCTAGGTCACGAGGCAGCAAGAAGCAGTATTGTGATGGAACCCATGTCTGTTGAGATTCGAGGGTGCCTTTTCTCATGTGAGAGTTATTGATTCAACCAATCATATATAAGGGTGTTCGAAGGTGATAAATATGTAGGAAAAAAATAAAGCAGGGAAGGAGGATAGGGAGTGTTGGGTGGGCAGTAGCAGTTGTTATTAGGGCAATTATGGAGAGGATAACATTTTGCTAAAGGGAAGTACAGGAAGACAGGAACCATATGAAGACAGAGCATGGCAGGTCTTGGAGGGTCAGATGTAAAGAAGACTATCATATATGCATATGCTAACACACAAAAAGAGGGGAGGGAAGAGCAGAAGTTCAGTGGATTATGCAAAGGGGAATGAAGGGAAGGGAGAGAGGATGGGAACAGGAAAGACAGTGGAATGAATCGGACATGACTTTCCTATGTTCATATATGAATACATCACTAGTGAAACTCCACATCATGTACAACCACAAGGATGGGATCCTAATTAGTATAAGTTATAATATATATATATATGTATATATATATATATAGTATGTCAAAATACACTCTACTGTCATGTATATCTAAAAAGGAAAAATAAAAAGAGAAGACTATCATAGTGACAATACCTGAGGGTGATGCTCAGGTCTGTCTTGATAAAGCTGGAACAGTTTCCACAGGCCCATAACATGGAGAAAGTTCTGTGCCTTTCCAACATACTCAGTGTGAGGCATGAGAACATAGTTGCAAGTGAATTGACTTCTCTGAATCTAAAACTTGCTCTCTAATCCAGTCCCTGACCTTCTGGATCTGGCTTCCAGGAAATATGATCAAGTGAAAGAAGGGAAGGCAGGTTTGGGGGCAGAAGAGTAGGTATTAGCACAGAATCAGGACTTGGGGTGTGACATCTCCCTTTTGGGTGAGTGTATATTTGCATTATTTTCTGCTTGGCATCTGCTATGGTTTAAATGTGTCCCTACAAAGTTCTCGTGTCGAAACAACTCCCAAATTAATATATTAATGGTATTTGAAGGTTGGCCTTTGGGAGGTATTTGGGATTATATGAGGTTGAGAGGGTGGGGCACCCTTGATAGAATAAGAGACTTTATAAGAAGATGAACCTGGGTGCGTTGAGGCACACCTGTAATACCAATGGTTCAAGAGGCTGAGGCAGGAGGATTGCAAGTTCAAACCCAGCCTCAGCAACTTAGTGAGGCCCTAAGCAACTTAGTGAGATTCTGTGTCAAAATTTAAATAAATAAATAAATAATAAATAAATAAATAGAATGAAGGATGTGGCTGAGTGGTTAAAAAAATAAGAAGAGGAAAAGAGATTGGAATTAGCAAGCTTGATTCATCTCACCATGAGATGCCTTCTGCCATGTTATAATGCAGCAAATAGGCCCTCACCAGATGTAGAGCAGATGCTGGCTGTTAGTCAGCTTTCTGTTGCTGTGGCAAAATACCTGAGAAAATCAACTTAAAGGAGGACAGATATATTTTGGTTCACATATCAGTCCATGGTCAACTGACCCTGTCACTTTGGGCCTATGGTGACACAGCACATAGTGGTGGGAACATGCGATGGAGGTCAGTTTTTCTCATGACATCTAGGAAGCAAAAAGAGAATGGAGGAAGAGGCCAGGGTTCCAATACCTCCTTCAAGGACACGCCCCCAATGACCTAACTTGGTCCCACCTCCTAAATGTTCTACCACCTCCCAAAAGCATCACAGGCTAGCAACCAAACCTTTAGTATATAGGCCTTGGAGGGCATTCCAGATCCAAACCATAGCACTGGTGCCATGTTCTTGGAATTCCTAACTTCCAGAATCAGGAGTCAAATAAAGATCTATTCTTTATACATTACCCAGTCTCTAGTATTTTGTTACCAACTAAAACAGATTAAGACAACATCCAAGACAGTCCCTACCCTC
This sequence comes from Sciurus carolinensis, assembly GCF_902686445.1. Classification (NCBI taxonomy): domain Eukaryota; kingdom Metazoa; phylum Chordata; class Mammalia; order Rodentia; family Sciuridae; genus Sciurus; species Sciurus carolinensis. The sequence goes on from NC_062232.1 coordinate 52,153,460, forward strand.
TTGGCTCCCAGACCCCCCCAGATCCTCAGCTTCCACCATTCTGGACATGCCTATCTCTTCACTACCCTTGAAATATTCCAGGGGCTCTTTAGTCCCTAGTTGCTGATTGGTTTTCACTCCACTTCCTCCTTGACAAGTTGGCTCCATGTCATATCTTCCTTTTTGAGCCCCTCCTTCCTCCATAATCAGAATTCTTTTGCCAATTCTTTGACCACAGCTACTTGGATTGCTTTTCTTGCCCTTCCTCCACCTCTCTCCTCCTGTTCTGTCTCAATGCCAGGTATTTCTCAAAGTCCTTCCTTCTTCTTCTCCTCCCTGCCTCCACTAGCTCATTAGGAACCTTGTTGGCATTCATCACTTCAGTTTGTGCCTCTGTGCAGATGTCCATCACATCATTATTGAGTCACAATCTGTTCCTTAGCTCAAGCCAGTCTGTGCCATTGCATGGGTGGACAGTTCCACCTGGAGACCCCACCTGCATATTCAACTCAACAGGCTGCAGCCAAGCAGATCATCTTTCCCACACATTCTGCTCCTCCGCAGCCTGCTCTGTCTCTCTATTGGTGATGCTGTTAATCTTGGCTGCCCAACCAAATATACCATAACCCCTTCCTCCCACACATCCCTCTCAATTGATGCATGCACGCATCCAGACAAGGTCCTACCTTCCTTTTGCACACATGAACTTTTGGGGGACAGCCGCATCCAGACCATAACAGGAACTGCCTTTGAAATTGAGGTCAAAATGAAGGACGTATAAGATGGATGCCTCAGACACTGGAACAGAGGCTGAAGACAGGAGGCACTGTGGACGGAAAGTAGACAAGACGGCAAGTTCTTCTTTAGGGCCTTCCTTTTGCACACATCTAGTACACACATCTAGCAGGAGGTAGATAATAAACAAATACCCAAACTAACTTCAGTTGTGCTAAGGGCTAGGAGAGTAGGATGAGTTAGTAGTGAGTGGATGGTCACTTCAATAGGCAGTCAGGGAGGAACTCTAAAGAGGTCTACAAGACCTGAAAGAAGAGAAGAAATCACCTAGGCAAATATCTAGGGAGAAGAGTTCAGAGTAGAGAAAATATTGAGCAAGTGCAATGGCCCTGGGGTGGGAGTGAGATTGATGCTTTCAAGGACAAGAAGCCAGTGGGGCTGCAGTGTGGGGTTCAAGGACAGAGAGGGAGGAAAGAAGGTCAGAGAGGAGGGCCCCTCCCCACAAAGTCAGGTAGGCCCTAAAGAAGAACTTGCCGTCTTGTCTACTTTCCGTCCACAGTGCCTCCTGTCTTCAGCCTCTGTTCCAGTGTCTGAGGCATCCATCTTACATGTCCTTCATTTTGACCTCAATTTCAAAGGCAGTTCCTGTTATGGTCTGGATGCGAGCTGTCCCCCAAAAGTTCACGTGTGAGACAAGGCAAGAAGGTTCACAGCAGAAATGATTGGCTTGTGAGAGCCTTAACCCAATTAATGAACTAATACCCTGATAGGGATTAACTGAGTGGTAGGGCGTGGCTGGAGGAGGTGGGAATTGGGGCGTGGCTTTGGGTATATATTTGTATCTGGCAAGTGGAGACCTCTCTCTCTGCTTGCTGATCATCATTTGAGCTGCTTCCCTCTGCCACACTCTTCTGCCATGATGTTCTGACTCACCCCAAACCCCCAAGTATGGAGTCAGCTACTTGTGCACTGAGACCTCTGAAACCTTGAGCCCTCAAATAAACTCTTCCTCCTCTACAGTTGTTCTGGTTGGGTCTTTTAGTTACAGCAGAAAAAAAAACCTGACTAAACAGTCTCTTACCTCCCTTTTCTCTTTTCCTTCCCATTTCCACCTATACTTGCCAGGGGAATTTTTTCTAAAATCCAATGTCATTGTGTAGCTTTCTGAATCAAAACCCATCATGTCCTTTACTTCCCTCCAACTGACTATCAAACTGGGGCATTCATGACCTCACCATGTGACCTTGACCTGCCCACCAACTTTCTCCTCTTTACATCCCTTCTCCAGCCATGTCCCAGACAGGTTCCTAAAACTGATTAACTTTTCAGAGTCTCAGTTTCCCTGTATGTAAAAGAAAGCTCAGAGAGCTAGGTGCAGTGACTGACACTCACCTGTAATCACAGCTATTTAGGATGCTGAAGCAGGAGGATGCAAGTCTGAGGTCAGCCATGGCAACATAGGGAGATCCTGTCTCAAAAATAAAAAGGGCAGGAGATATAGCTTCAGTGGTAGAGTACTTAAGTGCAAAGTGCTGGCTCAATCCCAGCACTGAAAAAAAAATTTTTAAAGACTCAGAGAGATGTGTATGTGTGTTACTTAGCAATGCAGGTTGTCTACTACAAAATGTTATTACCACACACAGAGGTTACTATATTTTAAGGCCACCCTAAACCCCACCATTTGAGTAATGCTCAACTCAAATACCTCTCCACCAGGAAATCATTTCTGAATCTTCCTGCAAGATCTGATCTCTCCCTTTTCTGAGTTGCCATTGTCATTTGCATCTTTTTTGAGCGCTCCATCTAGTTTATGCCTCCCCTAATGTTCCTTGGAGTGCCAATTACATGGCCAGTCTTCTCCTTTGTCTGATAGTACACAGGGTCAGGAATGTTACAGACTTCATGCCTGATTCCTTCAGAGTGCCCAGCTCAGGGAGGTAGGGATTCCCAGAAGAAAGCATCTGCAGCCACACACAGGCAGGTTCAAATCTTGGTTCTGCCACTTTTTAGCACTGTGATTTTGTGTAAGCCACTTTGCTTTCAGAACCTCAGTTTTCTCATTTGTAAAATGGGTACACAAGTGCCTACCTTGCTAATGTGTCAAGAAGATCCCATAAAATGTGTGTGATGCACCTAACACAGAACTCAGCACAGTTATAGCCAAAAAGTGAGTACTGTTTATTGCTCTGGCTCATTCATTCCAGAAATGCCTCTACAAGGTCTCCCCCAAACTTGGCATGTTCTCTTTACTCTTTTTAGGGTTCACATTGTTCAAGCCTCAGCTAGCCTTTCCTAACCAACCAACCCCAGAGCTCTAGAAACACTTTTTGAGGGGGCATTTGTCACATAAAACTAATCTCAAATGTACAAGTCAGTCTCTTGGCATAGACTGTGTACATCAAGAACAGGGACAGTTGGGAGTCATCCCTTTGGCCCAGTGACCAGCACAGGGTCTGATCTAGAAGAGTCTGTATCCAAGTTGCTCAGGGAGGGTGTGCTACATGCAGTTAGATATGTGTGTAGGAGCAGGGACATGAGAGGACACAAGGTGGGGGCTGTAGAGATGGAAGAGGATGCCAGAGTCGGAAGGAGCCTGAGGCAGGGTGGGTGAGGATGCACCCAACCTCCTTCTGCTGCCCAAGAGAGGACACATGGATACACAGTGCCTGCTGCGTGCCAGGCACCATGCCTTGGACTTGCCCACACAGGATGTCCTGTCGACCTCAAAAGTCCCCTGTGAGGTATTAGCATCCTTTTTTCCCAGACGGAGATCTGAGGGTCTGAGAGAAAGGCCACTTGAACTTCAACCCAAACTCTCAAACCTGTCTTCTTCACACTGGAGGAGACTCTGCCCTCCTGCCAGTGATTTCATTCGTGGGTGCAAATGGAGGAGGGAACAAGAAGTGGTGGCTGAGAGCAGTTGACCAGGGAGGAAATGTGTTTGCGAGAAGCTGTTGGAAGAAAGCTGACTGAAGAGAAGTGAGGCCACCATGCACCATGGAGGCTGCCCTACTCCTCCCCTGCTCACCCCCACAGCCCAAATTCAGGACTCTGGCCCTGGTCAAGAAGGGTCCTGGGGTAGCCCTGGGTTGCCAGAATCCCTCTAAAATGCGGGTGATGATGGGCCTGGGATTGAGCAGAGTCTAGGGCTGCATATGAGTTTTCACATTTTTAGAGACAGGGTCTCATTGTATTGCCCAGGCTGACTTTGAACACCTGGGTTCAAGTAATCCTCCTTCAGCTTTCCAAGTAGCTGGAATGGAGACTGGTGCCACAGCACCTGGCTGGTATATGAATTTCCAGAGACCCTAGTACTTTTGCTTATGCAGGCCTCTTCCTCCATAAATAATATTCAAATTATATTTTATACCTGCATTGATATAAAGACAAATATTATCTAGACTCTGTTGATCATTTTAATTGATTTTTAAAATATTTTAGTTGTAGAGGGACACAATACCTTTATTTTATTTATTTTTTTTTAGTATGTGGTGCTGAGGATTGAACCCAGTGCCTCACATGTGCCAGGCAATCGCTCTACCACTGAGATACAACTTCAGCACTCTATTGATTATTGTTATATAATTTTTTCCTTCTGATGTTAAAATAAAGTAAAATGAAAAGGTTTCTGTGGGTCCTCGGTAGTGGGCCTACTATGTCTAATGCTGACTTGGCCCTGGCAGAGGCTAGCACAGAGACTTCAAGAGGGAAAACAGGAGAAGGAAGTGCTGAGGCTGGGGCAGCTGGAAGCCTGTCGCTCCACTTGGCTGAAGTTAATTAGCAGTCTGACTGCAACAGCATCGCCTGCCTCCCTTGACTGAGTATAGACACTCCTCATTTCTCAAGTCCACCGCAACCTCTTTTCCTAGTCCACAGTTCTCGAAGCAAATTCCTGTCAGGGCTCTAACTGGCTCCTATGACCTTGGGCAAGCTCCTTGTGTTGAATGAGGGCAGTTTGTGGCACAGGGCTCCTGAGGGGAAGGGATGGAGCAAGGCCTGAGGAAGCTCTAGGGTGAGCCCCAGGGGACCCAGCTTCTCTCTTCTGAGAGGAGGAAAAGAGCTGGGTCCAGACTGAAACTGGCCTCCTGCCAGCCGGCATCCCACAGGCATGGGGGACAGCTGAATCAGTGGCTCCAGCTTGTCCATGCAGTAGGGTACACATTGTCCAGGTCAAAAGAACACCAACGTAAACAAGCACAGGAAATGGCCATGTCCTGGCCTGTGACAGCTTTATGACAAAGGGAAGCAGAAGAGATGGTGAGGGGAGTGAGATAGGGATTTAAGAGGGTGGGATGCTAAGAAGGGAGACAGGTTTCCTGGGGACCCAGGGAAAGAAGGAGAAACCACAGAAATTAAAAACAACTTCAGTGTGTTTGACACAGTTCACCCATCTGTTTCAATACTCACAGAACCTTGTTTTTTTAATCCTCATTTTAGAATCAGGCTCAGAAAGATGAAGGAAAGAACTTGCCCAACTTTATATTCAGCTAGTTAGTGGTGAAGCTAGATTTGAATAAATCATGTCTGTGTGATTTAAAAGTTTTGGGTGGGTGGGAGATGAGTCCATGAGGTTGCAACAGGGATATTGGTAGTGACTGAAAGAGAAGTGCCTTTTCTCTTGGTTTCACCCATTTTGAGAACCAAGGTCAGTCTCTGCACTGCCTCCGAAATTTTGATTTATTTCCAAAAGGATGTTTCCACCTCATGGACTCATCTCCCACCCACCTGACTCCTTTTGAATTGTCTCTGACAGACAAAAGGGAGAGTGTATTCGCCAGACAAGAAATGCTAAAGTTAGTTCTTTTTTAAACACTTTTATTTTATTTATTTATTTTTTATGTGGTGCTGAGAATTGAACCCAGTGCCTCACAAGTTCTAGATAAGCGCTCTGCCACTGAGCTACAACCCCAGCCTTAAAGTGAGTTCTTAAAGTTAAAACAAAATGGCACTGCTCAGGAAAGCGAAAGCATATAAAAAATATAAAAGTCATTACATAAAGGGAATTATAGAGAAAAGTACAGAATACTGTCATACTGCAATGGTATAGGACTAAAGCTAAAAGACAAAAATCTATTAATGGAAACACAATATACACAATATAAAAACATGTACATTCTGATGTAGAAAGATATAAATTCTGATGTAAATAGCACAAAGTGTGTAGGTATGTGCATGCACATGTGAAAAATAAAAGCAGATATGTGGTTGAAGTTGTCACCAGCTTAACGCAGACTGTTATACATATAAGAGGCTAATATAAGCCTCCTGGCAAGTGTGCATGCACACACATACACACACATACTCACACACACACACTAATTAAAAACACAAATAAAAAGGATTAAAATACTACTAGAAAAAAATCAACAGAAATACAAAGGAAGACTATTGAACAGGAAAAGACAAAAAAAGGATTACAAGTCAGAAAATAATTAACAATATCAAGTACTTTACTATCGGCTGGGGAGATAGCTCAGTCAGTAGAGTGCTTGCCTTGCAAGCACAAGGCCCTGGGTTCAATCCCCAGCACTGCAAAAAAAAAAAAAAGTACTTTACTATCAATGATTTTTGTTAAATGTAAATGGATTAAACTTTCCAATCAAAACACATAGAGTGGGGGCTGGGATTGTGGCTCAGTGGTAGAGCACTTGCCTTACATGTGTGAGGCATTGGGTTTGATCCTCAGCACTGCATAAAAATAAATGAATAAAATAAAGATCCATCAACAAATAAAAAATTTTAAGAAAAGACATACAGTGGCTTAATGTATAAAATATTAAGACCTAACTATATGATATACACAGGAGACTAGTCTAAAATTAAGGATACACACAAGTTAAAAAAAATAATGGAAAAAGTGATTACACGTAAATGTCAAACAGGAGAGCAGGGGTGGCTGCACTTACATAGGACAAAATAGACTTTAAGTAAAAAATGGTCACGTGAGACAAAGAAGGACATTATAAAATGATGAAAGAGTCAATCTCCCAGGGACATATAATGATTATATATGCAATCAACATTAAAGCACCCAAATATATGAAACATACATTGTCAAAACTGAAAGGAGAAATAGCAACACATGTTAATCAGATTTTAATAACTCACTTTCAATAATGGATAGAACATGCACACAAAAGTCAATTAACATTGAACCTGAACAACAGCACAGAATAAATGAACCTTACAGACATATTCAGGACATCTCACTCAATAGCAGCAAAACATACATTCTTCTCCAGTATGCATGGAACATTCACTAGGATAGATTACATATTAGTTAACAAAACAAGTCTCAACAAATTTAAAACTGAAGTCATACAAATATTTTTTTTCTGACCACAATGGAATGAAACTAGAAATTAATAGCATAAACAAAATTCAAAAATTCACAATCAATGGGTCAAATTAAAAATCAAACAAGAAATCAGAAGATATCTTGAAACAAATGAAAATGAAAATACAACATGCAAAATTAGGGGACACAGAAAATGCAGTAAAAAAAACAAGGTGTAGTGGCACACAAATGTAAATCAAGCTACTCAGGAGACTGAGGCAGGAAGATTGAAAGTTTGAGGCCAACCTTGGTTACTCAAGAAGACTTTGTCTCAAAATAAAATAAAAAGGATTGGGGACATAGCTCAGAGGTGCAGCGATTACCTAGCATGCTAGCATGTGTGAGGCCCTAAGTCCAATCCCCAGTATCATCAAAAATTATCTTTTGGGGCTGGGGAGATAGCTCAGTTGGTAGAGTGCTTGCCTTGCAAGCACAAAGCCCTGGGTTCGATCCCCAGCACCGCAAAAAAAAAAAAATTATGTTTTGTTTCTATATATTAACAGTGAAGATAACAATTCCACTTACAATAGCATAAAGAAGAATGAAAATATTTGGAAATAAATGATGAGGAAAAGACTTTCCCACTGACAACTATATCAATCTGAAGAAAGAAATTCAAGAAGACACAAATAATTGGAAAGATAGTCCATGTTTAGGGATTCACAGACTTACTATTATTAAAGTATTTATACTATTCAAAGAAATTTACAGATTTAGTGCTGTTCACATCAAAATCTCAATGGTGATAGTGGACATATTTGAATTATTCCTGATTTAAGAGGAAATGTTTTCAATCCCCCCACCAGAGTGATGTTGGCTTTGGGTTTGTCATATATAGCCTTTATTGTGTAAGTTTCTTCTATCCTTAGTTTCTTTTGTTTCTTGAAATGGTGTTTATTTATCAATGGCTTTTTCTGCACCTATTGAGATGATCATGCGATTTTTGTCCTTTGTTCGATTTATGTGGTATATTTCATTTTTAGATTTGTGTATGTTGAACCATTCGTGCATACCTGGAATTAAACCAACTTGATCATGGTGTGTGATCTTTTTGATGTATTGTTCAATTTGGTTTATGAGTGTTTTATTAAGGATTTTGCAAATACATTGATCAAGGATATAGGTTTGTAATATTTTTCCTTTATGTATCTCTATCTGGTTTTGATATCAGGGTGATACTGACTTTGTATTTCATGGAATAATTTGAGGAACACTGGTGTTAATGCTTCCTTAAAAATCAATTGTACAAGCCAGACAGAGTAGTGCGGGCCTGTAATTCTAGCACCTCGGGAGGCTGAGGCAGGAGGATTGTGAGTTCACAGCCAGCTTCAGCAACTTAGTGGGGCCCTATGCAACTTAGCGAGAACCTCTTTCTAAATAAAATAGGAAAAAAAAAAGACTAGGTATGTTGCTCAGTGGTTAAGTGCACCTGCATTCAATCCCTGGTACAAAAAAAAATCAGCTGTGTATTTATCTCAGCTTTTCTTTGTTGAGAGCCTTTTTATTCCTCTTTCACAGTCTCATTGCTTGTTGTTGATCTATTTAGGCTTTTTATTTCTTCTTGATTCATTTTAATAGGTCATACACTCCTAGAAATTTATACATATATTCCAGATTTTCCAATTTATTGGAATATAAAATTTCAAAATAGTCTTCCTCTGAATTTCAGTGGTGTCATTATGATATCCCCCATTTTTGCTTCTAATGTTATTAATTTTGATCTTTTCTCTCTTTCTTTTGGTTAGTTCGGCTAAGGATTTATCATTATCCTTTATCTTTACAAATACTCTTTGATTGATGATCCTGTGTATTTTTAAAGTAGCTATTTCGTTTATTTCAGCTCTGTTCTTTGTTATTTCTTTCCTTCTACTTGTTTTGGGTTTGGTTTGTTCTTGAAATGCATCATTAGGTTATTTACTTAAGATCTCCCTGAGTATTTTATGTAGGCGCTCATAGCTATGAACTTCCCTTTGTGTACTGTGTACACTGTATCCCACACAGATTCTGGAATGTTGTATGCCCATGCCAACAATTATATAAAAAAATATTCAACATCTTTAGCTATCAGGGGAATGCAGATCAAAACTACACTGAGGTTCCATCTCACTCCAATCAGAACAACCACCATCAAGAACACAAATAACGATAAATGCTGGCAAGGTTGCAGAGAAAAGGGAACTGCACACTGCTGGTGGGAATGTAAATTAGTACAGTCACTATGGAAATCAGTATGGAGGTTCCTCAAAAAACTAAAAACAGCACTACCATGTGATCCAGTTATACCACTCCTTGGTATGTACCCAAAAGAATTAAAGTCAGCATATTTTAGTGATACATGCATACCCATGTTAATCACAGCACAATTCACAGGAGCCAAGTTAGGAATCAGCCTAGGTGTCGATCAGCAGATGAATGGATAAATAAAACATGGCAAATACACAGAAAGAATGTTTATTAAGCCATGATGAAAAATAAAATGATGCCATTTTCAGAAAAATGGACGAACCTGGAGAACATCATGTTAAGCAAAATAAGCCAGACTCAGAAAGACAAATACTGCATGTTTTCTCTCATATGTGGAAGCTAGAGGAATTTTAAACAGAGACTATTAGTGTAGAGGAATGGGATCAATGAGAGGAGGGAGGGGAGAGCAAGGGGAGCTATGTGGAATTAATTTGATCAAACCATGTTATAAGCATGTATGAATATGCCACAATGAAACCCATCAAACTGTACTTAATCATTAATAAGTACCAGAAAAAATCTCAATGGCCTTTTATTTGCTTTTCTAGGATTATCTAATTGTTTAAATTTTTTTACAGACTGCATTTTGATTCATTGTAGACAAATGGGGTACAACTTTTCATTTCTATGGTAGTACACAATGTAGATTCACACCATTCATGTAATCATACATGTACTTAGGGTAATGCTGTCAGTCTCAGTCCATTATCTTTCCTTTCCCCACCACCTCCCACCCCATTTTCCTCTACACCTTCCAAAGTTCCTCCATTCTTCTCTTGTCTCCCCAACTCTCCCCCATTATGTATCATCATCCACTTACCAAAGAAAACATTTGGTCTTTGGTTTAGGGGCTTGGCTTATTTCACTTAGCATGATATTCTCCAACTCCATCCATTTACCAGCAAATGCCATAATTTTATTCTTCTTTATGGCCAAATAATATTCCATTGTGTATATATATACACCACAGTTTCTTTATCCATTTGTCAATTGAAGGGCATCTAGGTTGGTTCCACATCTATTGGAATTGAGCTGCTATAAACATTGATGTGGCTGCATCACTGTAGTACGCTGATTTTAAGTCCTTTGGATATGAACAGAGGAGTGGAATAGCTGGGTCAAATGGTGGTTGCATTCCAAGTTTTTTTAGGAGTCTCCATACTGCTTTCCAGAGTGGCTGCACCAATTTGCAACTCCATCAGCAATGTATGAGTGTGCCTTTTTCCCCACATCCGTGTCAATGTCATTTTTTACAGATAGAGAAAAAAAATCCTAAAATTCATATGGATTCAAAAGGACCAAAATAATCTGTGTGATCTTTATAAAAAGCAAAACTGGAGTCATCACAAGCCTGATTTAAAAATACTACATAGCTACTCTAATTAAAACAGTATGGTACAGATAGATCAATGGAATAGAATAGAGAACCTGGAAATGAGCTCATACACACATGAACAATTGATCTTAGACAAGAGTACCAGGAAAATACAATGGGGAAAAGACACTCTTTTCAATAAATGGTGTTAGAAAACTGGATATCTATAAGCAAAAGAATGAAATTAACCCCTATCTTACACCATACACAAAAGTCAAATGAAAATGGGTTAAAGATCTGAACATAAGACTCAAAAATGTAAAACCAGAAAAAAAATTGAGCAAGGGCTTCTTGACATTGGTCTTGGTGATAATTTCTCAGATATGACAGGAAAAGTTCAAGCAACAAAGCAAAAAGAGATGAGAGGGGTTATATTAGACAAAAGGGTTCTGCACTGTAAACTAAACCATCGAAAGACAGAAAATGGAATGGAAAGAAAATATTTTCAAACCATTTCTAATGATGAATTAATATGCAAAACACAAAACATAAGAAACTCCTATAACTCAATAGCAAAACAAATCTGATTTTAATAAATGGACAAGGACTTGAATATGTATTTCTCAAAAAAGAGATAGAAATGACTACCATATATATGAAGGAATAGTCACCATCCCTAATCATCAGTGAAGTATAAAACAGTCACCATGAGCTATCACCTCACATGTGTTAGGATGGCTATAAAAAAGCTAATGAATGTTGGTGGAGATGTTGAATAATTAGAACGCTTACACACTGTTACTATGGCATAGAATGCTGCTGTCACTGTGAAAAATAGAATGAGGATTTCTCAAAAAAATAAAAATGGAATGACCACATGATCAGCAATCCCATCTCTGGGTATATATTCAAAATAATTGAAATCAGAATCTCCAAGAGATAATCTCCCCCCCCCCACTCATTGTCCACCACAACCAATACTTGGAATCAACCCAAATGTCCATCAACAGATGAACAAATAGAGAAAAAGTGGTATAAGAAAGAAAAAAGTGGTATATGGCAAAACTATGATTTTATTCAACTTTAAAGAAGGAGGAAATTTTACCATATTTGGAAAACATAAATAAACCTGGAGGTCATTATGCTAAATGAAATAAATCAATCTCAGAAAGACAAATACTATATTTTTCTATTTATATGAGTTGTGTGCAATATTCAAAGTCATAGAAGCAAAGAACAGAATGGTAGTTGCCAGGGGCTACAGGGGGAGAGAGGTATAAATTTTCAGTTATGCAGTGTAAATTTTAGCGATCTGCTGTACAACATTGTCCCTATAGTTAGCAATACAGTATGGCTCACTTAAAATTTTTTAAGAGGGTAGATCCAATATCAAGTATTCTTACCACGATAAAAGACAAGGGGAGCAAGAGGAATTTTTGCAGGTGATGGATGTGTTAAGTACTTTGATTGCAGTGATGGTATCCCCAGTATATTCATGTGTATAAACTCATCAGATTGTATATATTAAACATGACTGGTGTTTAAATAATAATTGTACTTCAATAAAACTGTTTAAAGAATCAAAAGAAAGAAACTCTTGGCTACTCCTGCCATGTGGGCCATAGGATGGAGAAGGTGAGTGTGCCTGGGTGTGGGAAAGCACATGCGACTCCTCCCCAACATCCCAGTGGGGTCTGAAATTCAGAAAGCTGGGAGCATGCCTGAGGGACATTGATTGTCACGCTTAAGCAGAACAAAGCCGGTACACATCAAGATAAGAATAGGGGAAGCTATTCCTCTCCAAAGGAATAAGCCCAAGCCCAGCACAGGTTGTGAGGGCTCTTTATCTCCCAGTAAGAAAATATTCCAGAGACCCATTTTTTTGTGGCTGGGATTGCACTCATGAGACTGCCTTTCCCAATACTTGCAGCTATGAATCGAATGATGGTGCCTCTTCCAAATTCATGTTAAAATTTAATCTCCAATGCAACCGTGTTAAGAGGTGTGGTCTTTGGGAGGTGATCGAGTCATGATGGGCTTGAGTTTGAAGGGAGTGCTCTTTTGCCTTCTATCCCTTCCACCATTTTAGGCTAGAGGATAAAGCAACAAGGTGCCATCTTGGAAGCAGACATCACCCCTCACTAGATCCTGCCAGCACCTTGATCTTGGACTTCCCAAACTCGAGGATTATGAGAAATAAATTCATATTATTTACACATTACTCAGCCTGTAGTACTTTGTTACAACAGCACAAACAGACTAAGATACTGTTACTGTCTAGGGGTACCGGGTTTGTTGTCTCTGTTCAACAGAGAATTGAAGAACAGGACACAGAAATAAGAAGCAATAAGAAGATGTATTGCTAAAGGGACAGAGATACAAAGACAGACTTCTCCGAATAGAAGGGGCCCCAGAGCTGGGATTCCAGTGGGGAGTTTGGCCTGTTCTTTTTATGGTCTCTGGAATTTCCTCCTTTCCTTATCTCCTCCCCTGTCAATGTGATCCTCACTATTATTGATTGATGTCCCCTCTGTTCATGCATCTGTTTTTGTTTTTCTGTTGGATCCCCAGCTTAGAAGGAGGAGTATGGAAGTGTCTGTCTGATTGGGTCTCCCACTTGTGTCCATGAGTGCTTTCATCAAGCAGGAAGTTGACCTCATCGGAAGACCCTCTCCGTGCTCCTTTGTTCTGGTCCTGCCCCTGACCTCCTCATTCACCATCCAGCCCTGGATGCCTAAGTTTTTCTACATCTCCCTCAATATTGAGTTCCTTTATTAACTTGGCTTCATCTCTACTGCACTCGCAGAAGGAAGGAAATCACTCATAACCAGCCTATACAGGAAAGGCCCTGAAAGAGGTATGGGGCCAATGAGCAGATGCAGTTATGGAAGCTGTCGGGCTCTAAAAGGATAGAGCAGACTCAGGAGCATGGGCAGGGCTGGGTCTGGGGCTCATCTGGGCCATGGGTGTTCTGGAGGGCCTAGGAGGCCTGGCTTGAGTGGAAAAGCAACTTCCAAAGAGTGACTTTGACTTAAGAGAGAAGCACATGCTAAATTCCTAATTAGCCATGAAAGGCACAGAACTCTTTCTCCAGTGAGTCCTCATGTGGAACATTAGTTTTCTTGAAGGCTGCATTTGTCCCAAAATGTCCTACTGCCTTCTTACAAGAACAAACCCTCAAATGGGATCAGATAGTTCACCAGTTCCCAGGAGTTCTGGATAGCAGGTGAGATTAGAGATAGTTCTGTGCAGCACATTCACTTGCTGGAGACACAGCCCACATTTTTGGTCCTTAGACCAAGAGTGGGGACTACAACCTTGGTCATCTTTGTTAAGCAAGAACTTGGAATCTGGAATGGTAGAAATCCGGGGCCCATGGTAGACTCAAAGAGCTATTCTTTTGCAATAAGCGGGGCTTCAGGAAATCCTTGAATCACACTCCAATTCTGAAGTTCATGCTCTGTAGCCCAAGTTCCTATATTCAACAGCTATTCCTTGAAAATTTGTTATGTATATCAGATTCTCTTCTGAGTTCCAGAGTTCTTCCCTTAAGGCCTAACCTTGGCCTTCTTTCTAGCTCCTGTATTTTTCCAAATTCCTAGCTCTGAGTGCTAGAGGGAAGGAGAAGAAAACAGATTCAGGTAGATGAGAAGTGCATCATCCAAGTGGAGGTAGAGCAGGAGCCAGGACATCCCAGTGCCTGGTGTGGAGGTGGGTGAACCCCTAGGCCTTTACCTCTCAGTCTGGCCTCAAGGAGGCAGTGGCAGCAGCTCATGGGCAGGGCTCAATGGAGTAGGATCTGACACTCAACATGTTGCCTGAGGGCCAAATGGGAATCACCTGATGTGGGGGTTGGTCCACCTGAATATTTTAGTAAGCACTCCAGTATTAGTAGGCTGCCCCAGCATAATGTGCACTGCTTGCTGTTGCGAGTGGGCTATAGCCTCACCAAAGTCCAATAATCCAAAAGTTAATGAAACTGTATAGAATATCTTATATAATATACATTATTTCACTTCAGGTTCATTAACTTGACACATGGAACCTAGGCCATCCTGAGGGATTCCTGACAAAAGCCTCCATATATTTGCTTTTCTCTCTTTCCCTTTTTCTATCCCTCTCTTTCTTAAGTTCTCTTTCTCCTTCTTTCTTTTCCACTTTCTTTGCCATCTGTCCATTCAGCACTCACTGAGAACCGTCAGGCCCTGTGCTGGGCTCTGGGCCCAGAGTTGAATAAGGTCCAGATCCTGCCTACAAGGTGCTCAGAATTCCATGAAGGAGATAAATATGGAAGTTATTTCAATACATGGTGTTAATTGACAAGTTAGAGATAGCCTGGAGATCGAGGGGTGGGTACTAGTAGGATCCTTGAAGGAAGTACAGTCTAAGAGTTTTGAAAGGTAAGTAGTAAATAACCAGGTGTTGAGGAGGAGCAAGGAAAGGCATTCCAGTTGGGGGGAGCATGAGTAAAGATGATGAACTGGAAGCACCTGAGATGCAAAGTCCCCAAGATTTAGGCCAAGCCAGTGTTTCCTAAACTGAGTTCTGCTTAACACTATATTCTATGAAAAAGATGGGGTGGAAGAGAGTCTGATGTCAAAGAAGTGGGGTAACGAGCTTCTTTTAGACCCCTCTTCTTGGTGAGCCCCCCTACACATAAGCCAAGTAAAGATGCAATAGGAAGTTTATTGTAACCAGGTGAGGTGGCCCACGCCTATAATCCCAGCAACTCAGGAGGCTGAAGCAAGAGGATTACAAGTTCAAAGCCAGCCTCAGCAACTTAGTGAGGTCCTAAGCAACTCAATGAGATCCTGTCTCTAAATAAAATATCAAAAAGGGCTGGGAATGTGACTCAGTGGTTAAGCACCCCTGGGTTCAATCCCGGGTACCAAAAAAAAAAAAAAAATTGTATTACTTTGCTAGGCCCAGCATTTTCCTAATATATTTGCCCTTGGAACCCACTTTGTTACCAGATCTTATTAACAACCCCAGGTCACATTTGGGAAATGTTACCATCAACACCAGGGACCTAGTAAAGGATTTTAGTTAGGGAGGAGTGAGGTTGGACCTTTATTTCAGGAGATTCCCTCTGGACACTGTGTGGGTCTGGGCTGGAAAGGGAGAGAATAGCACAGGGAGATCAGAAGAGACATTACTGCCATTGTCCAAGAAAGAGAAATGAGAATCCTGCCCATAGCAAGGTGGTAGTGGCAATAGCCTTTCTTATCCTTGAACTAGACCTGATCAATGCACTAGAAGCCTGCCCACAGCCTGGAACTGAGCCCTTTGTTCCACTGAGTCCCACCCTGGGTTTGGTCTCTGCAACTGTCCCAAGTCCAGTCCTATTCCAGCCTCCCCACCCCAAATTCTCCAGAACGCCCAGGGCACCAGTGTGCTGGCACTAGAGAAAGCTGAATTCCTGGCCTCTCTCTACCCTGAAACCTTGAAAGGCTGTGGTCCTGTGAAGCCCATTGTCCTCCACTCATTTCTCCCTAATGGGACTTGCAGCTGGGGTTGGTCTGGCCCCAGGCTCCTTTCTCTTTTATGAAACATTTTTATGACTTCCCATTAGAGGGACTTTGTTGCAAAGTCTGGCCAGACTGATGGCAGTGATGAAATAATACAATTGGGTGGGAAGAGGTCTGGACTAGGATATGCAAATAGTAGTTCTTTTCCCCTTGAATCAGCCTCATTTCCCAACTCCAGTAAAGTGTAAGTTCAAAGTTACAGGCAGACATGCTCCATGCCAGGCCATTCCTGTGAACAATGCTGATGGGCACCTCCCTCCACATAAACGCACTCAGCATAGGCTGAACAAAGCTCCGAGGCCTATAGAGACCTGAGCTGGTCCAAATGCTCACAAAAGGGAGCACAGAGCCAACGACCTTCAGATACTCACAGGCACAGGAGCATGTGCATGAGCAGACACGTGCACGCACACATGCGCCTGACATTTTGACCTGTCTGCTTTGATGCATCCATTTGGACACCAAGAACATTGTGTTCTGACTGCTTTAATTGGATGGCTTTGACACAAAGGGATTTTTATAAGGCCTAAAATTAAACCATTAAATTTTCCGCTTAAAAAAATGTGCATTATTATCCAGTACTATTTGCAAAGGACATCTTCACCTCACCACTTAACCTCATTCTATTGGTGACCCTAGCTCTGATGGGGATTTGTGGAGGAATTCAGGAACAAGAGGCCATTCAATACTGTTGGAGGAGCCCATTACTTGACAATAAAAACATGGTGATTTTACATTGGAACATAGCCATCTGGGCATAGTGTATGTGATGTTGCCAGTGAAATTGTCCTCAAGATGTCATTGGTGTTAGGGTGTACTATATAGTATGGTCACGCAAGGACATATATGGCACATAGTTATGTGTACACACAATGGCACAGAAAACAACCCCATGTACAAAGACACACAGGTGGGTATCCTGGTGACCCAGCTTCTGCTGGAATCAGTTGGTGTGCTGGGCACACTGTAGACACTTACAGCCTTTACAAACATGGGGACAGGATGAGCTGTTTGTCTGCGGGCTGGTGAGGCTGATTGTGCTGGAAGTTCCTAGAGATGGGCAGGAAGCACTGTTGGAGCCCTGGACCTGGACCTTAGCCACTGATCACCCTGTAGCCCTCAGCCAGGGCTGAGTCACACATGTAGTCAGTCTTGCAAACAGGGGCAGAGGGGCATGTTTGAGTTTAGTTTGTAGGCTGGTCTGGCCCTATTGCATTTGCCCCTTGCAGGGGCCTGGGAAGGTCTCAGACCTTTGCCCCTATAAGGGAAGAAGACAGCCTATGGGGGAGAGAGTAGAGGGTTGGCCCTCCAGCTCAGCTCTATAGGGCGCCATCTGCTGGGGGATGGAGAGGAAGGAGACAGGAGGACAGTGGTCTCCAGATTGCAATGAGGTGTTGGTCCACACAGGCCTTCTAACTAGAACATCTTGGCACAGGGCCAGGGATGTGCTTTCTCCCCTCATTCAGGCCAAGTCAGATTATGTGGGGAGGAGACCTCTTCTTGCCAGAGCTCAAAAGTCTTCACACAAGATCTTCCCATAGCCTCTCTCCTTCTTCATGGGTAATGGGCACCCACAGACCAAGCTGGTTCTGCAGTTGGAGATGATTGGCTAGGTACAGGTAGTAGTCTCTCACCTTCAACCAGAACCTTCTCTTGTTCTCAGGGGAGTGTCTCACCGTCCCCTGATCTGTGCTTGTGGGAACTCTGCTCAGGTTTAGTCTGATCACTGGTCTCCTCCATCTTATATCCCCAGAGGTTTTGGCAGCCCCTTCTACCCAGTTATCCACCATTGCCCATGAGCTCCTGGAGGATCTGGGTATTCACAGAACTGTCACAATGCCTGAGCCCAGAGGAACTGATCTGAGACTCTAAGTAGAGCAGCGAAGGGTATTTGCCTAGTGCTGCAGCCAGGGTAGGAGAGACACCACCCTGAGAGTTTGCAGATGAGCACAGACCCAGAGGCCAGAGAGGAACCAGGCTCTTGGTTTTAGTCCCTGCCCCCACTGCCAGTGATCAGTGGACCACTTTTGAGGGTCATTTGTTTGATTATTAAGCTTGGGGGAAAAAAACCAACACTCAATCCTCCCTCTGACTCCAGGCAGATGGGCTCTCTCCATTTGTCTTTTATAATTCTCACTGTCAGGAAGTTCGCCCTGATGTCTTACCCAAAGTATTCATGTAATCAATTGCACATTTGTGAAGTATTGCTCAGCACACCCCCTACTTCAATGCAATTTAAGTCTAGCTCTTCTTGGGAGGCCCTGAGGGAAGTTGGTACTTCCAGCTGTTAACAAAGAATGGGAAATGGGATCTCTATAGAGGTCTCTAGATGTGACCCAGAGTGACTTGTAAAGTAAGAGCTGGAGGTTCTGGTGTGACTTATACTAAGATGTGGCAAGGGAGAATAATGCTTATGAATATAATGCTGACACCAAGTCATATAATCTATTGGATCTGGGCACACAGTTGCTAGAAGTCAACTCCTTGAGTTCGAATCCTGACCTGTCACTTAGTACATGATTTGAAGCAAAAGACTTAACTTCTCTGTGCCTCAATTTTCTCATTTGTAAAATGAGAATGACAATAATTCTCTTCATATTACAGGGTTACAGTAAGGATTAAATGAATTAATACTGTCTGGCACATAGTGAGAGCATTGTGGGTTTGATAAAAAATAGCTACTCCATATCAAGTACTTCCTAGGTACCTGACACTTTGCCTGTACTATTTCATTGAATCCTCAGAATGCACACTGAGGTTGATAATGTACTTATCCCTATTTCATCAATGAAGAACCTGAAGCCTACAGAGGTTCAGGAACTGGCCCAAGGTCACTCACATATTAAGTAACAACAGGGTTTCCAGTGTGGGAGGTCTGGCTGCAGAGACCCAGCGTTTCATCTCTAGGTCACACTGCCACATGAGCTGGGGGTACCATTCTCAATGGCCACTCCCCTTCTCTGCCTTGGGACCAGATTCAAAGCTGCACCTTTAATGGCTCCCTCAGGCCTTCCGGATAAAATCTCATGTTCCTGGTATGACGTGGCAGGCTCTCCATACCTGCCCTGCCCTTGTCTCATGGTTTTCGGGTGGGTTGGCTTGTAGTCCTTGCTCTGACCATTTTCCTTCTTAAGGTTCCTAGAATATGTCATGCCTTCATTTTCTTTCTAGACTCTGAACATTTAGGGTCTCTTTGCCTCAGATGCCCTGCCTCTCCATTTTTCTTTTTTCCAATAGAAGTTCTTTTTTTTTACTTTTTTTATCTGTGTATTATAACTATTCATAATCGTGGGACTATTCATACATGAACACAATGTAACAATATAGTTTGGTCAATTTCATTCCCCAGTACTTCTGCCTCTCCTTTATTTATTGCAGTACTGGGAATTGAACCCCGGGGCTCTACCACTGAACTACATCTCCAGCACTTTTTTATACCTTTATCTTATTTGTATGCAGTACTGAGGATCAAACCCAGTGCCTCACACATGCTAGACAAGTGCTCTACCACTGAGCCCTAGCCCCAGCCCTCCAGCACTTTTTAAAATTTATTCTAATTAGTTATACATGACAATAGAATGCACTTTGACAAAGCAGACATAAATGGAGTATAACTTCTCATTCTTCTGATTTGTACATAATATTTTGAGACAATGTTTCACTCAGTTGCTGAGGCTGGCCTCCAACCTGCAATCCTCCTGCCTCAGCCTCCTGAGTTGGTGGGATTATAGGTGTGTGCCACAGCACCTGGCTTGCCTCTCCTTTTTGCCTGATTAGCTCTTACTCCTCTTTCAGATCTCAAGTTGAACTTTACTTTCTCTTGAAAACCCTTCTTGATCCTTCTGCTCAATGGCAATCTGGGGCCAATCAGTGACTTGAGCCTCTCTTACATTGTACATGCACTGATGCCACTGTAAGCTTACATTTGGTGCCGAAATCTGGGAGGGTTTTCGGGTGGGTTGAGGCCCACACCCTCCCTCAGAAGAACCAGGAGATTTCGTTCTGTTCCGCTCAGCTCTGCTCCATTCTGCTCCATCCTCTTTCTCTTTACCGCTCAGCTCTGCTCCATTCTGCTCCATCCTGTTTCTCTTTACCCGGCATCAAATGGGGTAAGTTCCACAAAAAACAAAACAAAACAAAAAAGCACAAGGCCACCATTATTGTGCTCGCATGGTCCAATATCTCACAGCAGGCATGCAAGCAGTCTCCAATAAGCTTTGATAAACTGAGTGAAATTACCTGGAATCCAGATGAGAATCCAGCTGTTTCTTAACCGCCTTACAGAGGCCCTTACTAGATATACTAAACTGGACCCTGAATCTCCCTCTGGGGAACGGCTAGTGGTCAAATAAAATCGGAAAATCGGACAGAAAGCGGCCGAAGCAAGATTTATTGGAATTTGGCTCTCGGGCAAAATTCCCAGTCCCCCGGGGTACAGGTCAGATAGGGAGCAGGAGAAAATCATGCATGCCCCGGCTGCCCAGGGTCTTTATAGGTTGGAATGGGCGGGAGTCCTGCTGAGTGACAGGTGGAGTTAAGGGTCAGTGGAGTTAAGGGTCAACAGGTGGAGTTAAGGGAGTTAAGGGTCAGCAGGTGGAGTTAAGGGTCAGTGGAGTTAAGGGTCAGCAGGTGGGAGTTTTCCTGTCCGCTTGATTGATCACCATTTGGCATGCTGCCCTTCGTCTCAGTTGCTCTGCTCTGCCTCCTACATTTGCCCAAATTCCGACCCAACATCCCGACCTTTTTGGTGATATAGGGCACCAGAGTCCATCTGGCTACTTCCTGCATGTTAGGTAGTGTCATGGGAAGAAAAAGGTTTGGGTTCTAGGTCGGTGGGGAGGCGGCTGTAAGAATGTAGGAGGATCTGGTTGTATGTCACCCTGGCAACCTCACTCATGAGGTTCCGGGCAAACCTGAGAAGATGGAGTCATCATTAGCAGAAATCCTATCACAAATAGGGGAGTAAGGATAGGGGTCAGGTGACAAGAGTGGAGTTCAGCCGTCCTGGCCAGGGGTCATTTGATTGATGTTGCTTCAGCCTTTCACTCAGATGCCTGAGAGTTTCGATGCTCTTTTCGACCAGTCCAGTTTCACTGATGTAATAGCAACATTCTTCCCTTAAGAATAGACATGTTCCCCCTTTGTCTGCTGTCAGATCTAGCTCTTGACAATTCTGTAAAGAGACTTGAGCAATAGATGTTATTTGTCTTTGTAAGGATGCCAGGGAGGCAGCAGATGCCTCTACTGCCTCTTGGAGTTACTGTTCTAGCTTTTGGGTGGCACTGATTGCATAACCAAGTCCTCCTGCTCCCAACCCAGAGGCCACAAGCGAGGAGGCTAGGGAGAGTCCAACCACCACTGGGAGAAAAATGGCCCATTTTACCCTAGGAATGGGATGTTGAGAAAGCCAGATTAATTCAGCTTCACTATATAGTGTCAATTGAGGAACTAAAATAGAGGGCACACAGAAAGCAAAGGGCATATTGGCACCTAATTCTTTCATCAGAGTGCCATTACACCAGAAAGAATCCTGGGGAGCAAATATTGGAGAAGAGTCTCGTATGGTTCAGTTACAAGGCACCGAGTTAGAGGAAGCATAACAGTAAGCAAAGTTTTCTGAGGAATTGTGATAAAGGGGAACTCCCTCCAAAGGTGAGGGGGTTTCCTTGTGGTTTCGGTTTCGAGGAAGTGTTAAGGAGGGTGCTCATACGAACAGATGTTAGCAGAGTCTGGTCCAAACCTGCACAGAGAAAGCAATCTGAAATGTTACTGACTCTGGAGAGATTGAGAAGTTGGAGACCTTGACGTATCAAAGTAAGCCATGAGAAAGGGTTAGCATGAGGCTGCGTAGCTGCATTGAGCTGGTGTTGGATCTTCTTTTCCTGTTCCTGAATGGTTAGGTGAACCTGAGGAATTACCTGAGTATAAGCGCTCCAGATTCTAAGTGAGGCCACGGGACGGCTGGCTGTTGGCCCTGTGTAAACTTTACCATCAACCCCTGAGGCCCATCTTGGTGTCCAGGGGTCTTTGATGTTCATTCTTCTTGCATTCCCCCAGTGGGGCTCTGGGAAATGTCTCTTACAGGCATTGTAGGGGCACCCTCCATATATGGCGGGCTCCGTCTTGCAGTATGGCTGGTATTGGTCAAATAGGAAGCAAACCGTACAGACATAGCAAGAAGAGTCAGATATAGTTTTAAAATCCTTGGGATCAAGGGTGATTTCCTGGTCATATCCTGTGGGGGAACAGTCCTTTTCCGCCACAATCTTGGAGAAGGAGACTCTACCCATCTGCTACATTTCCTGGGCATAGAAACACCACCTGTAGGCTGGGACAGAGGCTTGAGAGAAATTAATGAGTAGTAACAATAATAGGGACTGGCGAAAGATTTTAAGTTTGGTGGGTCCCAGCACAGTGGAAGTCCAGGACTGGGTATCCCGGAAGGGTGCTCTTTTAAGGTGGGAGACATGGTACCAAGAGGAGCAGCCCAGAAGTTTGGTTGCTGTTGGGGTGGTAAGTATAACTGTGTGAGGTCCAGTCCAGCAAAGCTGTAGCAATTGAGGATGTAATTCTCAGAGCAAAACTGCGTCACCCAGTTGGAGAGGAATGATGGCAGATTCAGTTCGCGGTCCAGCTGGAGATAAGGCTGTGGATGGCGCAGGAAGGTAGCAGTCTGCATGTTCCCTTAGGAGCTTGTGCAAGAGTGTGAGGTAGGGCAGATAAGATGCTAAAGGAGGAGGGGCGATTGGGAAGTTCTGGTTAATTAGGAAAGGGCATCCATAGAGTAGCTCAAAGGGGCTGAGGCCTGAGGGGGCTCTAGGGGCCGCCTGGATTTGGGTAAGGGCCAATGGAAGGAGATTGGGCCAAGAAAGTCTAAGTTCAACAGTAAGCTTAGTGAGATGGTCCTTGAGAATGCCGTTAGCCCTTTCAACCTTACCCGAGGATTGGGGTCAGTAGGGAATGTGGAGTTTCCAGGTGATGTTGAGGCTTTTGGACACTAGTTGGCCAACCTGAGAGGTGAAGCCTGGACCGTTGTCTGACTGGATGGATGCAGGAAGTCCGAATCTGGGAATAATCTGCTCAATGAGGATGGAGGCAGTTTCCTTGGGGGTGGGGAAAGCTTCTATCCAGCCTGAAAAAGTATCAACCAGGGTAAGTAAATAACGGAGCTTTTTGTGTTTGGGCATGTGGGTGAGGTTGATTTGCCAGTCTTCACCTGTCTGATGACCTCTCAACTGATGTGTTGGGAGTTTGGGTTTGATGCCCCCTCGTGAGGACTCTGTGGAGCAGACTGGGCAGGTGGAGTGGATCTGCTCCAGAATAGTTCTCATTTCTGGAAGGTAAAAGAGGGGCTGGAGAAGCCACAGTAGAGGCTTGGGGCCAGTATGAAGAGAGTTATGAATGTCCACCAATGAGCTGTAAGCTTGCTGCTTAGGAAGGGTGATCTGGTCCCCCAGGAAAATCCAGCCATCATCCCCGAGATGGCTGCCTCAGGTCATTAGGTCCTCCTCTTCCTGTGGAGAATATTTAGGTTTAATTGTAGTGGATAGGAATAAAATGGGGGCTGTTGAGGATTTTGTTGCTAGCTCCCATGCTACAGAGTCTGCCTTGTTATTACCCATGGTATAGGGTCTGAAGATCTTTGGTGCCCTCTGCAGTGTATGATGACAGCTTACTTGGCAGTTGAAGTACCTCCAAGAGTTTAGAAATTAGGGAGCTGTTGACCACTGGTGACCCCTTTGTGGTGAGAAATCTGTGCTCCTTCCAAGTAGCCGAATGTGAGTGAGCAATCAAGAAGGCATATTTGGAATCTGTGTAGATGTTGACCTGTTTACCTTTGGATAAAATTAGAGCCCTGATCATAGCAAAAAGTTCGGCCTTTTGGGAAGTGGTCCCTTCTGGAAGGCAATTGGCTTCCAGAACTGGGGTGGAGGTGACAAATGCGTAAGTGACTCTATGGCGTCCATCTGTACCCAGCATAGAACAGTCATCTATAAAAATGGTTAGGTCAGGTGAGTGGAGTGGCAGTCTTTACGAGGTGAACATAGGGCCTCCAGCACCTGTGGACAAGAATGACTGATGGTTGAGGGAGGAAGGGACAGTGGGAGAAGTGTAGCAGGGTTGAGAGAAGAGCAGAGAGTAATGGTGGAATTTTCTATAAAAAGGAGATGAAATTCTTGAATCCGTGATGGACTCAGGAGTGGAAGGGATTTATGACTTAAGAGGTCCTGCAGTCGATGAGTTGAAAACAGTTATTGGTTGGAGTAGGGCGAGTTTTAGAGCTTCCTTAGTTAATTCAGCTGCTGCTGCCAGTGCTCAGAGACATGGTAGCTTCCCATGAACTGTGGAATCAAACTGCTTGGAGAGGAAGGAAACTTAGCTTGAGGTTTCAGTTGGATAAGGACTGGCTTGTGGTGGGAGGCTATGACTGACTTGGAAGTGTCCCAGACTTGGGGGTCGACCAGGTCTGGGGGTAATGGTAGGATAGGTGGTGTGGGGGCATTAGAGAACGTATGAAACAGAGGTAGAAGAAGGTGAGCACTAGCAGTGTGCCTGGGAAGGAGCTGTAGGGTGGATCCTAGGAGTTGGAGAACATCTCTTCCTAGGAGGGGGACTGGACAGGAGGGAATAACTAGGAACGAGTGTGTACAAGGATGTCCCTCCAGGGCACAGGCTAATCTAGCTGTTCTGCTTGGGAAGAAAGGTTTTCCGTCAATTCCCATAACCAAAACCTGGGAAGGAAATAAAGGTCCAGAGTGGGCAGGCAAGACAGAATAGGTGGCCCCTGTGTCCACAAGGAAAGTTATGAACTTACCTGCTACCTGGAGCTTTACCCTGGACTCGGCGAGGGTGATGGGGATCCTCAAGTCCAGGCTCCTTTTGTCTTCCACGAATCCCAAAAGCTCATGGGAAGGGACTGCCTGGCTGGCCACACCTCTGCGTAGAGGCGCTAGGGAGGGACTAGTCATAGGGCAGTCACTCTTCCAGTGTCCTGCTTGTTTGCAGGTGGAACACGGCCTGGTGGGGGGCTGTGGGTTTGGACATTAATGAGCCCAGTGACCTTCGCGTTAGCACTTGAAGCAAGCCCCTGGCGGAGAGGATTGCTGGCTCCCCTTTGAAGCTCTCGCTGGAGTCACAGGCCGCAGGGCAGCTACCAAGGCTTGGGATTGGAGTGTCACCTTTTTCTGTAAATGAACTTGCCTGGCCAATTCAGCTAATTCCTCTCAGGCATTATAGACATTAAAGGCTATTTTCACCAGATCTCGGATAGGGGTTTGAGGGCCCTCCTCAGCTTGTTTGAGCTTTTTTCTTATATCAGGGGTTGATTGAGAAATGAAGTGGGTTGCTAGCACTGTAGCCCCAGAGATTCAGGGTCCAGTTTAGTATATCTAGTAAGGGCCTCTGTAAGGCGGTTAAGAAACAGAGCTGGATTCTCATCTGGATTCTGGGTAATTTCCCTCAGTTTATCAATGTTTACCACCTTATTGGAGACTGCTTGCATGCCTGCTATGAGATATTGGACCATGCGAGCACAACAATGGTGGCCTTGCTGGCCTTCCTGATAGTTCCAGTTTGGTTCTGTTATCGGAACCGCTGCTGCTCCTGTGGGGAAAGCTATGTCCATTAAATGGGCTTGGTCACTGTGGTCCTATGCTGCCTGTTGGATGCAGGCTCATTCGTCTGGAGTGAGAGTAGAAGAATGAATAACATGAACATCATGCCAGGTGAGACTAAGTTTGGGAAAGATATTTAAATTCCTTAATACAAGTAGAGGAATCAGCAGAGAAAGACCCTAAACGTTTCTCAATCTGGGAAAGGTCCTGGAGTGAGAATGGAACATGAACTTGCACAATGTCTTCTGCACCAGCTACTTCCCGGAGAGGACAAAGAAGTTTTGGGTTAGGCAGTAAGAGGGTCTGATACGATGGTGTGTGTGCTAACAGGGGAGGAGGGAATGGAGTGGGTGGAGGAACATTCTGGAGGAGAAGGGGAGGGGGAGGACTCTGAGGAGTAGGAGGACAGGAAGAAGAGGCAGAATTCTGGACAAAGCATAGAGGGGGCGGGGTTTGGGATGGCCTAGGGGAGGAGAACTTGGGTGGTGGAACAGGTATAGGAAGGAGCTGGGCGAGCGCCAAATTCCAAAATGCAAAGCTTGCTAATGGTCATGAGTGCCCTTTGGTGGCCATCTTGAGCCATTATCTAAAACATACTGAGGCCAGGCCCCGGGCGAATAAAAAACTAGCTGCTTGCGGCTTAAGTTTTGGGGGAGTCCCAGTTTAGTAAAATTATGGCAGAGACAGCCCAAAGGAGTTTTGGGGTCCAATGAAATCCTGGTATTTCCCATTAGCCGCCCAACTTTACCCAGATAGGTACGCACAAGCAAAAAAGGCATCCCAGGAAAAATGGCGGATGGGTCAAAAGCCAAAACGTCTTTTGACTTTCGGGGTTCCCGAACGGAATAAACGGAATGGGCGGGGGGGGGGTCTGTGGCGCCCATGAACAGACAGACCCCTTGAAGAACAGAGGGTAAAAATTGAAACGGCAAATGGGAAAAAACTTAGGGAACTTACCCCGTTTTATGCTGGGTAAAGAGAAACGGGATGGAGCGGAATGGAGCAGAACTGAGCAGAACGGAACAGAATCTCCTGGTTCTTCTGAGGGAGGGGGTGGGCCTCAACGCTGATGGGGGAAAGCCGAAAAACCCTCCCGGGTTTCGGCACCACATGTAAGCTGGGGGGCACAGCTAGCAGCCAAATAGAATCAGACAGAAAGTGGCCGAAGCAAGCTTTATTGGAATTTGGCTCTTGGGCGAAATTCCCAGTCCCCGGGATACAGGTCAGGTAGGAAGCCAGAGAAAATCGCGCATGGCTCTGGCTGCCCAGGGTCTTTATAGGCTGGAATGGGTGGGGGTCCTACTGAGTGACAGGTGGATGTAAGGGAGTTAAGGGTCAGCAGGTGGAGTTAAGGGTCAGTGGAGTTTTCTTGTCCGTTTGATTGATCACCATTTGGCGTGCTGCCCTTCATCTCAGTTACTCTGCTCTCCCTCCTACAGTCGCCCAAATTCTTACCTAACAGCCACTACCTGTTTATCACCTCCTTTTGTTCTTGTCTTCTCAACTAACTATGGATCATTGAAGGCAGGAGCTGTGACTACTTTCTTGCGGAGCTCCTGGCACATAATGAGGGCCTGGCCCTAGTGAGCTCAGCCTATGCTTGTTGAATGAATGATTGGGAATATTAGGCAAACAGGGGAGAGGTGTGACCCTAGAGGAAGAAGTGTGAGCAATCATCCCACCTGGGCCATATATTGGGGGCAGGAGAGGACATTAGGGAAGAATTTGCCAACTTGTCACTGGGAAGGGCATTAGAAGGCAGAACCAGAAAAGACTCTGCTTATAGATGAAAGAGGGAAGGAGAACATAGGAGAGAGAGATGACAGTGAGGCAAGGGACAAAGGAAAGAAAGAAAAAAATATTAAGGACATCTCTGTGCTACTGCATTCACATTCTCTAAGTATGAATGAAGGGGTGCTTGGGTTGCATTCACTTAAGGTGTGGGTGCTCTTGCCTGGGAAAAAGGCAGGTTCTCACACAGAAACCCAAACTGTGAGAGGGAGAGGTAGTCCTTTGGCAGAAAATGATCTCCTTTGTTCTTTCAGTGCCCTGGACTCTTGGGGTCCGGACTTGGCAATGAGAAGTATGCAGACATGGATTTCTGGGTGGCATCTTCATTGGGAAGGCAGGCAGGGATTGGACTGGCATGAGCCTTAGGGATGGCTCCTTTTGTAAATCAGATGATGAAGCTTCATGTTATTCTGTGTTTATTTCCCTGTTTTTGTTCATGTGCCTGCACGAAAGTCTTAGGTATAATATATTCTAGGGCAGGAAATTAAGGGCAAAGTATTAATCCCCCCCTGCCACGTACACAGGTAAAATCATTAGATGGGTAACAGTGTGTGTATGGAGCCCATGTAGAGTGGAGGCCCCAGATATTAGTGAGAAGTCCCCAAAGGAAATGTGTCTCAGCAAATAAGGCGTGGCCACCTCTATTTCTGTGGGGAGTCTCCACTGCTAACCCTGGAGCAACCAGGCTTTCTTTTTTAAGGATGTCAATAATTTTTTAACAAGGGACAGAAGAGAGGACCCAGGTAAAAGGGGAAAAGGAGGGGGCAATGAGAAGAATGGAGTTTTAGAAACACAAGACCCTGGGACCCAAGATCTTGCTGAATGTTAAATTATCTCTTTAATAAGAAAAAGCCAGGAAAGAAAACTGGGCAATTAGAATCTAATTGTAATCTTGCAGAAAGGGCTATTAGCAAATAGGGTGCCTGAAAATATTCTCCATGCACAGGCTTGTCAATCAAGAGGTTGGAGTGCCTGGTTCATTCTGAGCTGCAGAGCAAATCTGCTCTCTGAAGAAGGAGGGGAGGGATGGAAGGAGGGAGGGAGACTGAATAGATTTGGAAAATGAGGTCAGAACTGCCTGATTGCCAAAGCCAAGACTGTATCATCTCCTGGTAGCTGGAGTTTGGCAAGATCTGAGCCCAAGTCCCTGGGAGATGGCTCCAGAAAGGGCATCATGTGGAAATGCCTCTGCTCTTTCTATGAATCGGTGTCTCTTAGATCACTAAAATGACTCAGTTCTTGGCAATTTATAACCACAGGACAACTGAGATCCTAAGAATGAAATGCCCCAGCCCAGTTCCACCCAGTGAGATAGTAATAGAGGAGGAACCAGCATTCCAGAGTCCTTTCAATCAGAAAAAAAAAAGAAGAAAAAAAGAAAGATTTCCTCTCTTGATGAAAAGGTGGGGGTGGAGAGGTGGAAATTTTCATTGATTATAGGTCCACCATTGTTGCATGGTTGGTAGTTCTGTTTTAAAGCAAAGAAAACTTTTCCAGAAGCACTCCTAGAAGGCTTCCTCAAGTATCTCATTAGTCCAAACTAAGTCACATGCCCATGCCTGAGAGAATCGTAGGCCAGGGATTGACACCTCTACAATATGTTCAATAAAATCATAGCCTACTTCTCAATTCACATGCCCATGCAGAGGATGATGGATACCTGAACAAAAACAGAAGGAAAGTGAAAGGCATTGAATGGGGAAGACCCTACTTTTCATACTATGAATTGAATATAATCAGATTGATAAATTAGGGGAACTATTTGCCTCTTGTAGCTGTTATTGGTCATCAAGGCAAGTTCAAATGTGTTGCTCATGCTGAAGATATTAGATCCTAGAAACATACTGCTTAGGTGGCATGTTTGCAGATGACAGCTGTGAGCTCTCTGAATTCTTTTGTTAAGATGAAATTCATATATGCATTTAACCATTTTAAAGTATATGATTCAGTGGTGTTTACTGCATTCACAACATTGTGTGACAACTTCTCTCTAGTTTAAAAATTTTTTTTGGTACTGGGGGTTGAACACATAGGCACTTAACTACTTAGCCACATCCCCAGTTCTTTTTTCTATCTTATTTAAAAACAGGGTCTCGCTGAGTTGCTTAGGGCCTTGCTAAATTGTTGAGGCTGGCTTTGTACTTTTGATCTCCTGCCTCAGCCTCCTGAGTCACTGGGATTACAAGTGTGTGCCACCATGCCCGGCTAGTTTCAAAATTTTGATTATCCCAAAAGACTACTCTATATCCATTAGGGAATCACTCCCCACTCCGCTTTCCCTGGCAACCTCTCATCTGCTTTCTGTCTCTAGGATTTGCTTTTTCTGAATACTTCATACAAAAAGAATCATACCCCAACTACTATGTACAAAAAGCTATAATTTTAGATAGAGTCATACAATATGTGATCGTTTGTGTTTGATTTCCTTCACTTAATGTTTCTGAGGTCCATCCAGGTTATAGTATGTATCATTAACTGCCCTACCACCACCTTGACTTGTCTAGTTTTATATGTTGCTCACATCTTAGCTGTGTGTCCTCAGAGCCATTCACCTCTCTGAGTCTCAGTTACCTCAAGTGCAAAATGGAGATGATCACAGTGTATCTCACAGGATTGTTTGGAGAATTCTGAGGTTAGCTAGACTCAGATATGGTGTCTTCTTTATTCTTTTTTTTTTCTGTTAGCTATAAGCAGTATCCCCACTTAGCTTATGCAAAGCCCCAAAACAAACTTAAGGGAGCACCAACATGATCATTATTCCTGTTTCCTGTTTATGCCTCACTCCCTTCTGGAGTTAGGGGAGCAAATTAAATACCTTGATCTAAAAGTCTACCTGCTGTTCCCTTCTCCAAAGTTGGAGGAAATATCAACAATGGAGAAGAGTACTTGAATCCTGATGAAGTCCTTAAGGTTAATCTAGTGGTTTTTTTGAAGTTTCATGAACTATTTTGCCTAACCTTACCTTAAGTGGTTCTTAGAATAAAACTTTGGAGCTTTCCAGGGTAAGGATGGTTAGATATCAATTACTCTCTCCCCATCCCATACACCATCTGATTGTTCAAGATTTTATGGTTCTGGCTGAATGCAGTGGCACACACCTGTATTCCCAGCAGCTCAGGAGGCTGAGGCAGGAGGATTGCAAGTTCAAAATCAGCCTCAGCAACTTAGTGGGATCCTAAGCAACTAAGATCCTGTCTCTAAATAAAGTATAATAAAGGACTGGGGATGTGGCTCAGTAATTAAGCACCCCTGGGTTCAATCCCTGGTACCAAAAAAAATCTACAATCATGGAAAAGGAAAGTAATCTAGCCAAGCTGACAGTGCTAGGAAGTGGGGGGATAAGATAGAGAACCTCCTGACTCTGAGCCCAGTACCCTCTCCATTCAACACTGCCTTCCCTGACAGGCTGGCTCCTCTCACCCCACAGTATCCTCTCCTGCTCAGCTCTATGCCCAGAGCTTAGGGATAAAAGGATTCCCAGAGCATTTAGGTAGTGACTCCCAATCATGCTATACGTTGGAATAACCTGTAAAACTTTTTAAACTATCAGTGCCTCGGTCCCACTCCCAGAGACTCTGAGGTCATTGGTCTGGGGTGGGCTCGGGCGCCAGATTTGAATGCTACCCAGGCGATTCTAATGTTCAGACAGGGTCAAGGACTACTGATTCTGCATTTCTCAGATAAACCTGATAGCAATCACCTGAATTATTTGTTGAACATACTTGTTTCTGGGCTTTGTTTCAGAATCACTCACAGAGGCCTGGGAAGTTGTGCATTTGCCAAGTGCCCCAAGTGATATTTGAGAATCAAAGGACTTTCCTCATCTGCATCTTCTGTCAGCTTCACAATAACCCTGGGAGGAAACAGGTCACAGCTTAGCAGTTCCACTTGACAACCGAGGCTCTGGAAGCTTAGTTATTTGTCCACAGAGGCCCTGTGATTGGCAGAGCCAGAGTCAGAGCCCAAAGCTCCTGACTCTGACTATCACAAGTGTTATGAACCATTATGGATCTTCATCTGGGCCTGCTGAAGGACAAAGGTTTTTTTTTTTTTTCTTTTTTTCCTTTTTAGTCCTGCTCTACTGTGTAGTCCAGCCAAGTTCATCCCACAGAAGTACTGGTCTTCAAAGAAACCCTGGTTCTCTAATACTGCCTGAAACCCAGATCCTCAAATTTAGTACAAATGGTCTATTGACTGGCACACAGTGCAGTGAGCTCTACTTTTTCTTTTCTCTTTTTTTCCTCCCTCCTTTCCTTTCCTTCCTTCTCTACCCTTCCTTCCTCATTTTTTCTCCCAACCCCCACTCGAGGCCATCTAAGCAGACTTGAGAAGGCAGTGTAGAGGTTTGGGGTAAGGGAGGCCTGATCTGGTGAAAAGGACTGTCAGACAGCTTTGGGAAGCTCAAATTCTAGGCCTTGGATGGCCGTGATCCCAGATCCAGTTCTGCTGCTGAATGTATGATCCAGGAAAATCCTTTCTTCTGAGACTCAACTTTTTCTCATTTGTAAAATGAAAACATTGGAATGTACCTGTGGTCTCAATACTTTTGAAAAAAATAAAATCCTTAAATATAACTCAAAAATAAATACTAAAACATATAAAAGCAGACCAGCTCTGGTGGACTGGGTGATATCTACTCAGCTCAGCCACCCTGCCCCCAACCATGGCTCCTGAAACATATACTTCAAACCCTGGAATTCTGCATATTCATTTATTGAATAATTTTGTGTGTGTGTGGTACTGGGGATTCAATTCAGGGTTGCTATACCACTGAGCTATCTTGTCTATCCTTTTATTTTTTATTTTGAAATGAAGTCTTGCTTAGGATCTTGCTAAATTGCAGAGACTGACTTCAAACATGGGATCCTCCTGCCTCTGCCTCCCAAGTAGCTGGGATTACAGGCATGTGCCACCGTACCCAGCAGTAGCAAAGTTTTGTTCTTACTGGTGTTATGGGGCGCAACTTAAGAACAGACCGATCACTATTGAGAAGTCCAAATTTGAGAGTCTTTATTAAGCTGGCCGACTGACTGACTCACACAATGCCCCATAAAATGGCTATTGGGAGAACAGCCCCGACCATAGGGTTGTAGGGTTTTTTTTTTTTATTGGACTTTTTTTTGGGGTGCTGGGGATCGAACCCA
Organism: Sciurus carolinensis; assembly: GCF_902686445.1. Taxonomy (NCBI): domain Eukaryota; kingdom Metazoa; phylum Chordata; class Mammalia; order Rodentia; family Sciuridae; genus Sciurus; species Sciurus carolinensis. Next base: position 52,186,147 of record NC_062232.1, read on the forward strand.
GGGCCTTGTGCTTACAAGGCAAGCACTCTACCGACTGAGCTATCTCACCAGCTCCTGTAGGGGTTCTTATACCAAAAATCACATCAATCATAAGTGTCTGTTGCTATGATTCGAAATTACAAACTAACATCATGAGATCATCGACAGAGGGGGAAGTGGGTCAAAATGACTCTTACCTAGGTGCAAACTAAAGAATGGTTACTAACATCCACACAATCACCGTTCATATAGTACATTGTTTAGGAGGAAGAGGAATCAAAAGAGAGCAACTTTTCTTTACATATGAATTGTCATTCTGTATTGTTAAACATGTCACACTAAATAACTGATCATGGGCACAGAGGTGGGGTGTTCCCATGGGAGAAGCTTATTTCCTACATAACATGGAGTCTCAGAGCAAAATGGAGTCTGTTTAGTCATTTCCCTTAGAGTCTGGCCTGTAACATTCTCATGGAGCCAGTTCTGTCAGCCTGTCACACTGGGAATACAATGTATAACAGAAAAAGGAGGAAACATCAACCCTCAAGTTGCTCCCAAGCAGTGATATAAAGGAGAAGGCTGAAGTATGGCAGATATGAAGCGCAAGGTCATTCCCTGCACTGAGAAAGACTGAAGCAACATTTCAAAGGAAAAAAGAGCCTTTGCTCATACACCACACCCACTTCTACATGTCCTCAGAGGAAGTCAGGGAGTGTCATCCACCAGGAACCATGCCGATTCCATAGGTGTGTGTGTGTGTGTGTATGAGAGAGAGAGAGAGAGAGAGAGAGAGAGAGAGAGAGAGAGAGAGACTGGAGACTGAATCCAGAAGTGCTCTACCATTGAGGTACATCCCCAGTCCTTTCTATTTTTATTTTGAGACCGGATCTGTCTAAGTTACTAGGCTTGAAGTTGATGTTCTACAGTTGTCAGTGGCTTTAGATATGAAAGGGATGCATTGCAGATTCACCCACTGGCATTTGTGTTTCCGGTTCTGTATCTCTGATGCCCACCATGGGCTGCACCCAGTACCCAGCCAGCATCTTGAGTCAGGCTGCCTTCTCATCCCTCCTCCTCAATCCCCCATCTCTGATCTCTTTCTTATCTGCCCACCTCTTTCTCTTTCAAGGCTGGTAGGGAAAAACCCCTACCTTCTCGTATTTTTTTCTCATAACCCTGAGGCTTGCAGCTGCTAAAAATGTGGTGGGGCGGGTGTCACCCAAAGCTAAAGGCTCAACTCCTCATATGTTTGTTGATGGTTTGAATGTCTGATTGTTGCCTAACAAACATGCTAACATATAGTCCAAGGAAAACCACTCTGTGGGAAGCCCCCAGGGCCAACTTGTTTACCCACAGAGTGTATACACAACTTGTCCTGAGTCTCATCTCTGGAGGCAAGAAGAGGAGGAGGAAGAAGAGAGAAGGAAGAGGGAGTTGTCAGATATTTCCATCCATAATTCTTGGTGCAGTCAGAAAGACTTAGCGATTGAGACAGAGCCAGAAATGGGTATGTTTGACAAATATTCCAGGTGATTGCTTTCATCAGTGATGTCTGAAAATGTAGATCAGTGGTCCACAATGCTGGATGCATATTGGAATTGAGACAGTGACCACCATAGAGACAAAGGGCAAATGGACTTCTGAGCCTTGGCTCATGGCCAGATAACAGACCCCTGGCTTGGTTTGTGCCAGCTTTGCATAGTTGAGGTCAGAGTGCCCTGTATTCTCTTGAACTGTTGCAGCAATTTATCCTTGCACAGGGAAAAAGGCTTGAGTTGAGTACACCTAAAACCAATTAATGTTGCCACCCCTGTAAGTAACCAATAAAAGATCTCCATTCTTTTCTTCAGATAGCCACTATGATATCTATTTGTGGGAACTGTGTCTCCTCTCCTAAATGGAAGCCCCAATAAAAGCCTTGTCTACTTGATTGCTCTCCTGACTGGATTTCATTTTCATTGTCACTGGGTCAAAAAATCCTAGTGTCTGACATCACACAGAGTCAGAGCTTTGGAACCCCCAGATGCCCACAGCCCATCCCAAGCCAATGCCCTCAGCCTCTGGGGGTGGGACTCAGGCATTGGCATTTTTATGCTGAATACTCTCACTTATTTAAATTTTATATCATTCAATTTTAATTTATAATGTTTTGTGTAAAAATTTAGACAACAATGAGTGTTATCAAACATGTCATCAATTAAACATATATTTTAATACTTTTGTTAATTAGAAACTAGTATATAAAAACAGCTATTGAAAATGGTGATATGTACCTAAAAATCTGAATTTAAAATAAAAATTTCATGATGCATTATAATTACACATAATAGTGGGACTGATTATTTGTAAAGGTTTTCCAGATGATTCCAATGTGTAGCAGGGTTGAGAATCACCAGATGCTCTGTGAACACTTTCAGCCCTCAGCTCCTGGGCATAGAAACTGGCTGATAAGTGGGAGAGGACACTGAGGGGTGAGAGGAACCAGCCTGTCAGAGAAGGCAGTGTTCAAGTAGAAAGGGCACTGAAGTGTCTGGCCACTGGCTGAGAGGATGAAGAGAGGGCAGTGATGACACTTGCCTATGCATAGGCAGAGACCCAGTATCCAGCTGGGAAGTCCAAAGGCTAGAGAGGTCAATGACCCGGATAAGGTTCTTAAGGGAATTGGGGGCTAGCAAGGGAGTCTCCTAGTCCTGACTCTGGGCTCTTTTCCGCGGAGCTCCTACCCTCTGGCGGGGACTGCACTTTCTTAGTAATTCCCTTCCCACTTATCAAGTAGTCAGGGAGGGACCCCTCTCAGTCTAACAGCTTCCTAAACACTGCATGTACTAAGCATCTCCCCCACCAACACACACAAAACCGTCAAGGGCTTCCTTTCACCTTCAAGAAAAAAGTCGTACTTCTCAGGCTGATACTACAGGCCCTTCACCATCTGGTCTCATTGGCTTCCCAGCCTCTTCTCCGCTTTCTCTCCCTTTCCACTGCAAGCAGAACTGTCACATCAGACCTGCTGATTGCTTCCCAGTTCCAAGCTCTGCTGGCCAGCATCCCTTTCATCACACTGTGCAGTGCCTGGGATGCACTCCTGTCTCACACTTTGTCTGGAAACCTCCTATTCTTCCTTTAAGACAAGAACAAATAGCACCTCCTCTGGAAAACCACCTCCCATATCTGCTTCCATTACTTCAGGCCAGGTTGGGGGGCTGGTTGGACACTTCCTACCTGCCCCCGGACTTCAGCACTGTATGCATAATTGCTGTGCCAAGTCATATTGGGCTCTGGGACAAAATGAAAACTCAGTAATACCCATCCTGACTTTATGTACAATTTTGATATAGTATTATGGATTTTCTGCATTTGTTTTGACTTTTTAAAAATACTATGTGAAAATACAATTTATCTGAAATTACTGAGATTTTTGGTGTCCCCTTAATTTTTTGCCCAAAACAAGTACTTCATCCTAGTCCAGTCCCTGGAACATTCTTTCCCCTTAGCACCATGGTTGACTCCTTTACTTACTTCTGTCACATTTCAACTCAAACATCACCTCAACTCAGAAATAGACTCACATATATATGGTCACTGAGTTACTGATTCAGTGGAGGAAAAGGCAATATTTTCAATAAGTGGCAATAGAGCAATTGACTGTCTTGGGAAAAATTACCCTTGCATCCTACTTCTTGATGAAAACAAAAATTCATCAAAGTTGGATTATAGACCTAAATATGAAAGGCAAAACAGCTTCTAGGCAAAAAAAAGAAAGAAAGAAAGAAAAAAAAAAACCCAAACCAGGAGAATACAGTCATGTCCTCTGATGGGTGGAGATAACCTAAACAGGATTTAAAAGGAATAACAATAATGGAAAAGATTGATAAATTGGACTGCACTCAAGAGCTTCTCGTTATCAAAAATGAACCAAGAGAATAAAAAGGCAACCATAGTCAGGGAGAAGATATTCCACACATAACCATCCATCTATCTGAACTCATATCTAGAATATATAAAGAATTACAAATCAATATCTAGAGAAGCCTTGCTCATAATAGCTCCCAAATGGTAACAGACCTCATGTGCATGAATTGAATGAATAATTAGATGTGGAATATCCTTGGAGAAATGCACAGCAATGATAAAGAATGAACTGATACACAACAACATGCTTGAGTCTCAGCAACGACATGTTTAGTGAAAAATCAGACAATGCAAAACTAATTGATGGTAAGAGAAGACAGAATAGCGGTGACATGCCAGGCCTGGTGGCACATTCCTGCAATCCCAGTAATGCATGAGGCTGAGGCAGGAGGGTTGCAAGTTTTAGGCCAGGGTCAGCAACTTAGTGAGATCCTGTCTCAAATACAACATAGAAAGAGCAGAGGATGTGGCTCAGTGGTTAAGGGCCCCTGGGTTCAATCCCAGATACCAAAAACAACAACAAAAAAGTAGTGGTGATCTCTGGTACAGACACTGGGGCAGAATGGACTTCAGGGTGCTGGAAAAGATCTAAATCTTAATCTGGGGTACTTATTTATAGTGTCTATAAAGGTAACATCACTGAGCTATGCTCTTAAGATTAGTGTTCTTTGTAAATAGATTAAGAAAATGTGGTATATATTCACAGTGGAGTTATATACTATGCTTGTATAATTCTATCAAAATGGATTCAACTGCCACATACAAATAAATAGAAGGAATAAAATAAAAAGAAGGAATGAAAATGCGACATTTTTCTGGTAAATGGATGGACCTGGAGAACATCATGCTAAGTGAAACAAGTCAGGCTCAGAAAATCAAGGGTTGAACATTTTTTCTCATATGTAGAAGCTAGTGAGGGAAAAAAAGAATATAAAAGGGATCTCACAAAAATAGAAAGGAGACCAGTAGAGTTGAGGAAGGGGATTGAGGAGAAGGGGAAAGAGGAAGTACTGGGGAATGAAATTGAGCAAATTATGCTATGTGCATTTTAGGATATATCACAATGAATTCCACTTTTATATATAATTATAATGTACCAATTAAAAAATAAATAGAAGGGAAACCAGTAGAATATAGGAAGGGACTGGGGAGGTCATGGGGATTGAAATGGAGTGAACTATGTTATGTGTGTGTATGAATATATCACATTGAACCACACTTATGTATATTTATATATAAATATAAATATTATGTATATGTACATATACATAATTGCACTTATTGTAATTATGTATAATTGTAATGCATGAATAAAACATAACAATTTTTAAAAGAAAATATTTAATGTTCATTATTGTATGTAAATTATATCTCAAGAAAAGCATAAAAAGTCAGCACTTTAGTGATCTGAGGCCTGCTTGTGGTCTGAAGCAACCAGGCCCTGCCCATAGGTGCCCTGGAGGCTGAGGGCAGCTGCCAACTGGTCTCTGCACAAGGGATGCCATCTGCCTTGGTTGCATTAATTCATGGAGCAACATGAAATAACAATCCTAGCATGTACAAGACTCTGAGTTCAATCCCCAACACTGCAAAAATATGAATTTTGTCATCAAGTATAATATTATTATCTTAAGCCTTATACAATATTGTAACTTACCTGGATTGGAATCAAAATAGTTAATGATGATTGGAAATAACTGAGACTAGAAAACAGTTTTTGTTATTTGTACAGTATTGGATCAAGAACATGCATGAGGCCCTAGTTTCAATCCCCAGCACCAAAAAAATAATAGGAAGAAAAACAATGCTATCTTAATTTTTCAATGTACTTCATTTGCTGCTGCTATTTTTAGACCATGAAGCAACAGCTTTGCAATGAAATAATAAACAATAATAAAATATTCAACTTCTTCATTAAAAATACCAGTTTTTCATGAGGCTGTTCTGATCATCCTGTTTAAAATATCAACCAAGGTCTGGGGTTGTAGCTCAGTAGTAGAGCACTTATCTAGCATATGTAAGTCCCTGGGTTCAGTCTCTAGCGTACCCCCCACATAAAAAATCAACCCAATCAAAACATCATGTTATACACTGAAAAACCCAAATAATCCAATCAATAAAAGGGCAGAGGAACTGAACAGACACTGCAAAAGAAGAAATATGAAGAATCAATAATTTATAAAAAGATGTTCAACATCTTAGAGAATTAGAGAAATGCAAATTAAAACTACACTGAGATTTCATCTCACTTCAGTCACGATGGCAATTATCAAGAATATAAGTAACAATAAATGTTGGCAAGGATATGGGGGGAAAGGTACACTCATAAATTGCTGGTGGGACTGCAAATTGGTGTAACCACTCTGGAAAGCAGTATGGAGATTCCCCAGAAAACTAGGAATGGAACCACCATTTGATCCAGTTATCCTACTCCTTGGTATATATCCAAAGGACTTAAAATCAGCATACTACAGTGATACAGCCACATCAATGTTCATAGCAGCTCAATAATAGCTAAACTATGGAACCAACCTAGATGACCTTCGACAGATAAATGAATAAAGAAATTGTGATATATATACACAACAGAATATTACTCAACCATAAAGAAGAATGATTTTATGACATTCACCAGTAAATGGATGGATCTGGAGAACATCATGCTAAATAAAATAAACCAATCCCCCAAAAATAAAGGTCAAATATTTTTTCTGATATGTGGATGCTAACCCACAATAAAGAGGGGATAGAAATTCAGTGGATTAGATAAAGGGGAATGAAGGAGAGAGGAATGGAAATAGGAAAGACAGTGGAATGAATCTGACATAACTTTCCTACGTACATATATGAATACACCATAGTGAATCTCAGCATTGTGTATATCCATAAGATTGGGATTCTCATTAGAATCAGATATATTCTATGCTTGTATAATTACATTGAAATAGATTCTCCTTTCATATATAACTAAAAAGAATAAATAATAGTATAAGTATATGCAATTAGAAATAAATACAAATTTAAAAGATAAATAAAAAAGTAAATACAGTAAAGAGATTAAAGGCTATTTGAACTTTTGCTAGTACTGCTAACCTATGCAGACCTATGATTATAGTTACTGTACACAATGGATTCTAACTTTAAAAGTTAAACTTAGTTAATATAAGGATACCTATGTAACTGTGATACTGACTATTACTGGTTTTTTTTGTATATTAGATATATTCATGTTCTCTAAGTATAAAAGTCTTTTAAAAAGTAAAGTTTAGGAGAGTATGTTACCAGGTTGATGTTTTACAAACTAAAATTGTCTGTAGCGATAATTTCCTTCAGATTTATATAGAAATAATTAGGTTGACATCAAATGACTTATTTGTCATTTGATGTTTTGAAACTGGATAAAGGTAACCCATTGTTAATAAGTTATATGTAAATTTTGTGTTACTCATTACACTTGGACTGGAATTTAACCATATTTTTGGAAGGTAATAAGAAGAGCCTGATTTGTTCCAAGGTTGACATTGTAAAACAAACATTTTGCCACTTTTTCCACAAAAAGTTAGGAGCTCTCTTGGTTTTTATTTGATTCACATTTCAGATGTAATGTTGTACCATGTGATTTGTCAAAAGCTCCACATTCCCTGACATAAATCTCTGCCTCTCACCCTACTCCATGTTAGGATGGCTCCAAAGTAAGCTAGACTCAAGCTTATTTAAAGTTGTGTTCAAAAGATAGATTTTTGTTGTGAAGATTATTGTGATCTCAAAATAACCAAGGAATATAATACAAAACTAAGAAAAGGTTTGGGTAAATTATAAAAGCTATATGAGATTGTAAGAGAGTTTTAAAAGAAAGCAAAATGTGTAAAGGGTTTCATGTGACAGAATTGATAAATTATTGTGTCTTTGTGGAGGCAAAATAGATAGCAAAGATTTATTAATGTTATTATAGAAATTATATTCCTAGGTTCAAAAAATAAATACAATAGCACCTTATCACTCTCAGTACACAACCTTGCTCTGTTTTTCTTAAAAGTTCTTCTTGTGACTTAGCATGCTGTATATTTATTTATTGGTTTATTGTCTGTCTCCCTGAACTAGACCCTAAATCCAACAGGACAGGGATTTTTTCTGTCTGACTTGCTCCTTCTTTATTGAAGTGCCCTTACCATGCTGTATTGGATGCTAGGAGTGTGGTATGGAAAGCTCTAGAACTGAATTGTCTGGGTTCCTATTCTGGTTCCATTGCCTAGTAGCTAAAGGGTATCATATTTCTTATGTCTTGTCCTCCCCATCTCTACAATGGGCATGATCCCTGTTCCTGCCCTGCTGCAGCCCACAGCAAGGATGTGAACACTGGTGCCCTCCTCTCAGTTGGGGAAAGGGCTTGTATTTTCTGAGATGCATGTTTGCAGGGAGCTCCTTCTGTCCCTCCCCACACCCACCTTGAAGGAGGCCCCTCAAGTCCCTCAGCCCTCTGAAAGGAAGGGTGTTTTGCGCACAGGGGTATTCCCGATGACTGCTTCTAAAGTCCAATCTACAACCACGGATTCAACCAAATGCAGGTAAAAAGTATTCTGAAACAATTGCATCTCTGTTGAACATGTACAGCCTCCTTTTCATTATTCCCTAAACAATGCACTATGACAGCTTGTTACAGAGAATTTACATTGTCTTTGGTATCTAGAGCTGATTTTAAAAATGCAGGAGGATGTGCATAGGTTTTATGCAAATGATACACCATTTTTTGTAAAGGACAAGAGCATCTGAGGATCTTGGTATCCCAGAGAGGTCCTGTAACTTATTCCCTGTGGATACTGAGTATCCCTCAACACTGACTCAGTCCTGTAATGGAAGTTGGCTAAAACTTGTTTCCTTGAATAATGCTTGCATTTTCTCCTTCTCCAAAGTGCTTCTAAAATAAGCCAATCCCCCCAAAACAAAGGTTGAATGTTTTCTCTGATATGTGGATGCTAACCCACAAAAGGGCATGGGATAGAAGTTCAGTGGATTAAAGGGGAATGAAGGAGGGACCAGTTAGAAAGGCCCGTTCCAGAGCCTGTAGATGCTCCCAGGTAACACGACCTTCAGAGGTGCCCCACAGCTTCTGATGATGGGGCTGGAAGAGGATAAGAACTTATGCCAGGCCAGACGGCCAGTCCAGGAACAGGAACAGGATTCCAATGTGGAACAGTCCAATATGGGAATTTTTAAATTTTTCTCTACAATGCTGGGGATGGAACCCAGGTCCTTGCATATGCTAGACAAGCACTCTACCACTGAGCTACCTCTCCAGCTCTTTTAAGTTTTTCTATGGATGAGTAATATTTTATTGTATGGATTTATTTTGATACAGGGTCTTGCTAAGTTGTTCAAGGCCTCACTAAGTTGCTGAGGCTGGCTTTGTATTTGTGATCCTTCTGCCTCAGCCTCCTGATCTACTGGTATGACAGGCATGTGCCACTGTACCAAGCCTGAGACAGGGTTTTGCTAAGTTTTTCAGGCTGGTCTCAGATTTGTGATCCTCCTACCTCTGTCTACCAAGTAGCTAGGATGACAGGCATGAGCCACCATGCCTGGCTCAAACACTCTTCTTATTTTTATTTTTTGTACCAGGGATTGAACCCAGAGGTACATAACCACTGAGCAACATCACCTGCCCTTTTTTATATTTTATTCAGAGACAGGGTCTCACTGAGTTCCTTAAGACCTTGCTAAGTTGCTGAGGCTGGGTTTGAAGTCATGATCCTCCTGCCTCAGCCTCCTGAGCTGCTGGGATTATAGGTGTGTGCCACTATGCCTGGCTCCAGCACTCTTGATTATAGCATGATAACTAATGCATTTTCACATTGAAAACCCCTGGTCCAAACCCAGGCAGGGCCTCAGATCATGGTGAGTCACATATTGCCCACACAGGCTGAAAGCCAAGCTAGAAGAAGAGCAGCAAAGGCAAGATGAAATTGGCCATGAAACCTGACTGGTGCTCAGCTCTTCCCAGTTAACCTGTGTTTTCAGTAAGATGAAGAAGAAGTGTGTATACCTGGGGTTGTCTCAAAGCAGGATGCACATCTCTCTTCCAGACCACTGTCTTCCTGGATCCTGCAGATGTCATGAACCCTTTCACTTAAGAATACTGACAGGTGTAACAATTGCAGATTTGGAAGTTCATATGGTTTTTGAGCTCCTGTGTATAGGTACCATGACAAATCTACTTCTAGAGGAAGACATTCATTATCCACTCCAAAGATTTGTTCCCCTGCTCAGTGATACCCAGGGTTCTCCTGTCAGGGTCTTTGCTTATATTCAGAGTTATCTATACTTTAGAAAATATTTCTTCATTTATTTTTATTCTTTTTATTTTTATTTATTTATTTTTGTCCTGGGGATTGAATCCAGGGGCACTTAGCCACTGGGCCACATTCCCAGTACTTTCTATTTTTATTATTATATTTTTATTTTGAGATAGGTTCTCACTATATTGCTTATGACTTCGCTACATTGCTGAGGCTAGTCTCTAACTTGCCATCCTCCTGCCTCAGCCTCCTGAGTCACTGGAATTACAGGTACGCACCACCATGCCAGGTTCCAGCCTTATTCTTTACCCTTCCCTTCCCTACCCTTTAACCTAGGGGTTGGAGACAGACCATCCATTTGGGACTGCCCCACCTGGTCTCCCTTGCATTCTGGTTCTTCATTGAGTTCAATGGGAGGTACTGGTAGGGGATGGGAGGGAAGGATGGAGAAATCGGGGTATTTCCTCCCCTTTCCTTCCCTCACCTCTGGCACAGCAGCTTGGTTCTGGAACTTCCCCTCCTGTTGCTGGCCACACTTCCATATTCAAACTGTCTGGGACAGCAGATGGGCTGGCCTCTCACCCACACACCTGTCCACTGGAGGCCACCTCTTTGAGGTTGTGGTCTGGGAAAACCACCCCTCTCTGCTCCAGTTGGGAGGCAAGAAAACGGAAGCGCAGCAAACCAGCACTTACTGGTTGGAGACTTGGAATGGAGCTGGAAGCAGAAGATAAAGAGCCTCCATGCTGGTGTGAATAGCCGGGAGCCTCTGTGGGAAGCCAACCTACCTCTGAGGGACCTGGGCCAGCTAGATGAAGCGGTTCTCCCTCTTCCTTCCTTCCCCCTTCCCCATCTGACCTCCCCCTCCCAACATCCTGGCCCTTACGATCATACATGTACTTGCTCACCTGGTGTCACATGCACTGACATATCCAGTCACATGTCTTGTTCAACTGCCCCTCCCCCGTGCACAGATATTCACACACTGCCATACACATTCACATGCAGTTGCCAACACTGTAGCACGCACACGCCCACCCCTTCGTCTAACCCACATACTCCCTCCTTGGAGACATGTGTGTTCAGCAGGCCCACGCACGTAGCCTCACAGTCACACACACACAGTCACGTCCTGTGAGTTGCTCTGAAAGACCACCCTTCTTCCTTTGCCCCTCTCCAGGGGCTCCAATCTGCCTCTCCAGCTGGGGACCAGAACTTTGGAAACCAGGCCTGCCCCCAGTCTCAGCTGAACCCCAGGACCCTGCCAGCTCCTTTGTCCCCTGGAAAGTTAGGAAGCAATTACTCCTGAAAGGGACATATAGATTTCAGACAGAAAAGTTACCTCAGCAGGCAGGGTGATGTCAGATATTCCAAGCTGGAAAAGGCCCGGATGGCCCAAGTGTCCTCCCTGCCCCATCCTGACCACATGAGAAGACCTGGAGGTAGGAGGTCATCTTTTCATTCAACAAGTAATTTGGACTATGCTAGGTACAGGGGCTGTGGTGACTCACAAGAGATGTGGCTGTCCCCCTTGGGAAGTTCACAGTAGAGGGTGTGATGTGTAAACCTGTCCATTGAATCATTAATGACAGTGATTTGCTGGGAGTCCTTTGATGGGAAAGTATGGGGCACAGTGAGGGCATACACTTGGACCACTTTAGATGGTCAGGGAAGTTCCCCTGTGGAAGTGACAAACTAAGAGCTGAAGAATGAGTAGAACTTTTAAAAACTGGGGGAGAGAAGGGTATTTCCAGCATGTGAGATAGCATGGGCAAAGGCCCTGAGGCTGGAAACACCCTGTGAGAAACCCAATGTGGTGAGAGTATAGTGAGAAAAGAAGGGAGCAGAAGTGGATGATATGGGACAGTAATGCAAAAGTCAGAGGTTGTGGCAACCAAGGTAAAGGCCTGACTTTTTATAAGGGCAATGGGAAGCCACTGAAGAGCTGTATACAAGGGAGTACCATGGCTTAATTTACATTCCAGAACTATCACCTGTTTCTATATGAAGGATGGATTGGAGGAAGGTAAGGTCAGATATACGGAGACCAATAAGGAAGGTATATCAGGCAGAGTCCAGTTAAGAAAACAGAAATTACTGTATTTATTCCAAACAGAGAAAACTTAACAGGGGTATTGAGTTAAATAGTGGATAAAATAGTTGACAAGCATAACCAAGGGAGGTGGCACACACCTGTCATTCCAGCAACTTGGGAGGTTGAGGCAGGAGGATTGCAAGTTGGAGGCCAATCTCAGCAACTTAGTGAGACCCTGTCTCAAAATTTTAAAAAATGAAATAAAATAAAAAGGGCTGGAGATGTAGCTCAATGATAAAGTGCCCCTAGTGTCAATTCCTAGTAAGAAAGAAAAAGAAAAGAGAGAGAGAGCTGATAAGTGAAATGGGATGGTGACACAGCCCACAGTTTAGCATAAATCAGAAGGCACTATCACCCCTAGGCAGCAGGAGTGGTGAAAGAGGGGTTTTCACTGAACCCCAGATACCATGCCAACCCAGTGGAACCTAGAGCACAGTGGGGTCACCTAAGGAGAGATGGAGCTCGGAGACGACACAGCTGCTGCCAGAGCCACCACCACAGGCAGAGCAAGGGGGAGAAAGAGCCAGGTACAGTGGTGCATGCTTGTAATCCCAGAGATTGGGAGGCTGAGGCAGGAGGATTGCGAGTTCAAGGCTGGCCTTAAAATTTTAGCAAGATCGCCAGCAACTTAATGAGGCCCTGTATCAAAATAAAAAAATTAACAAGGGCTGGGGATGTGGCTCAGAGGTTAAGTGTCCCTGGGTTCAATCCCTGGTACAAAAAAAAAAAAAGTGGGAAGAAAACTTGAATTATTACTTTATTTTGCTCTCTAGTCCCCCTGCCCAGTGCCTGTTAGCCAAATCTAAGACAATAGAGTGGAAGAAGGGCCAACTACAAAATCTGAATGCAAACTTGCAAATTACAGGCACGAAGAGACTAGAATAGCTATTTAGGTAAGAAAAGTAAGTGGCCTGATCCAGGTGGGTTATGTCACTGTATGCAACTCCCCCCACCTAAACATCATTTCCAGCAGCCAGTCTGCTTTGGTTTGAGTGTGTCCCCTGATTTCATGTTGGAGGTTTGATTCCTAGTACAGCAGTGGGAGGTGGAGGTTCGTGGGTGGCAGTGGGTCATGAAGGTGAAGCCCTTGTGAGTGGATCGAAATTGTTATCTCAGGAGGGGGTTAATTATTGAGAGAGTGAGCCTGATAAACTTCTTTTTTTGTTTATAAATTTTGCAGTCTGTGGCATTTTGTCACAGCAACAGAAAATGGACTAAGATACCATCAGTTAGGAATGAGTGTCCCTGAGTGTCTGGTGGTTAGGAAGGGAGCAGTAATGTTAAGGTACAGAGAACAGAGGAGCCTCCACTCACAGATTGTCTCACTCCCATGATGCCAAATTCCAGAGTAGAGGTTTTGGGTACTTGGGCTACCACTGCTCTCTCCCCGCCAAATCTACAAAACATGAAGTATCCCCAACTTTTCTGGACATCAAGGAAATGTCAGACTCCTCAGAACACTCGAGAAGAGTCTACTATGACTCTGCTAATCTGATCTTTCTAAAACATAACCGTGGCTCATGACACCCCTTGGCTCACAAGTCATCAACGGCTCACCAATATCTTCGGGAGAAAGTCCAAATTTAGCCTGTGAGCATCCTTGATTGTCACTGATTTGACTCCATTCTATATCCTCAATTTGACCTCTCCTTCTACTAAGTAGTACTAACTGTGTTTTATTGAGTGCCTACTATGTGCTAAATGCTATTTTAATATTTATTTGCATTATCTCATCACATGCTCAGAACATCCTTACAAGAGAGATTCTTTATTATCCACGTTTTGCAGATGGGGAAACTGAGGCCCAGACAGGTAAGGCAAATTGACCATGGTTGCATGACTACACAGAGTCAAGCTTCAGTTTTCATTCTAACTGATGCCCCACCTGGGGCTCCACCCACCATGTCACACATCTTTGAGCTGCCTCTTTGCTTTCCTTGTCCTTGATTTACCTAGCTGAAATTCTACTTTGAAATTCTTTGAAGAAGTCACTTCAGGACCAATATCCTCCTGAAAGCCTTTTCTGATCACCTGCATTTTTACAGCTTTGAACAGAGCTATCTAGAATTCTCCTGGGTCTCTCATGTGGCATGAACCAAGCCTGGCCTTCCAGACACAGACCTCTCTGGAAATATTGTCTCCACCACCCACAGGCTGTGTGATCTTGGGAAAGTCACTCCACCTTGCTGAGCTGCCTCCGATGGTTCATCCATAGTATAGAGCTAACGATAGCATCTTCCTCCAAGACAACTAGAGAGATTCAGTGAGGCAATGGGTTAAAAGAACCATTTGTGTACATTGAATCAAAATGCAGTCTGTAAAAATTAAAAAAGATTTTAATAAAAAAACAACAAATGCATCAAAAATGTAAATGTAAATTTAAAATGTACTGTTGGGGGCTGTGCCATGCTCACATCGGCAGTGAGGAGGTTAATTAACATAAGCACACTCAGGTGATTTATCACTGGCCGTATTCAGTTAAGTCCACACGCACAACGCATGCACAGGTGTTCCTGAGTACACCTGCTCGGGCTTGCTCATTTTAACCCTTGCCATGATGGGGCAGCTGGCTCCTCGCCTGATCGCAACTGGCGTGGCCCCGCCCTCCGCCTCCTGGAGGGAATATAAGCGGGCAGTGGGCGGGGGCGCTACAGTAAGGAGCAGCAGCAAGCAGAGCAGCAGCTAATAGAAAGAAGCGGAGAAAAGCCATTAGCAGAAAGGAAGAAGAAGCGGCAAGCAGATAGAAGCAGCTCGCAGAGAGAAGCAGCAGGCAGCGGGGGGAAGGCAGATCACAGAGCAGAGAATTGAGAACACACCTCTAGATCACAGATAGGTAGATCGCAGTACATGGGACACATCACTAAGAAGCACCTCAGATAGACGCACCCTTAGTTCACAGGATGCATGACGCACCTTTAAGAAGAAGCAGCAGAACTAAGAAGACATAGATCTCTGAAAGTGTAGTCTCTCTCTCTTAAGCAAAGTCTCTCTTTCTCTCTTATGCAAAGCTTCTCTCTCTCTCCTATCAAAGCAAGTAAACCTCATTTCCTCTATCCTCTATAAACAAGCAAGTAAGGAAGCAGCTCAGAGATAGAAGTAGCTCAGTTTCCAGTCCACCACCTAAAAAGACCCACACAAATTGTTGCTGCAGGTGGTGACAAATACCCGCGAATTTGGCACCGCAAAGAGCCAGTGACAATGTACATACCATAATTAAAGAGAAATGCTATTAAAATAAAAATAAATGTGCATGAAATAAAAAAGAAGGCCTCCAGGCTCTGCTTAGTGACACATGCCTGTAAGCCCAGTGACTTGAGAGGCTGAGGAAGGAGAATCTCAGGTTCGAGGCCACTCTTGGCAACTTCTGGAGATCCTGTCTTAAAATAAAATCTATAAAGGGCTGGGGATGTAGGTAGACATCAAGTACCCCTGGTTTCAGTCCCCCATACTGAAGAGGCTTCAAGCACTGGAATTAGAATCCCTTGACTGAGAGCTGACTTTGAATTGCTGGTGAGCTCATCATGGCGATTGGTCTGTTCTCCTTGAGGAGGGGGTGGAAAGGCAAAGGCCCTTGGATGGTTCTGTCCCTGAATAGGGAAGTAGTCAAGTGCTAAGGCTCTCCTCTCTGTGCTCTGTGCCCTAGATAACTTCTTTTATTGACCTTGACAGCTACCCTGTAGATGAGTGTCATTATCCCCATGTCATACCTGAGAACCCCAAAGCCTCATAACAGTAAGTAAAGGTAGAAAACAGGGGCCAACGTGAGATTTCAGCCCCTGCCCTGGGGAAAGTCCTCAGTGCATTGTGGGAGAAGCTGCTCTATTGCCATTGAGGGTCTCTATCCCTCCTCCCTTCTGGAGTCTTGGTCTAGAAGAGGCACTCTCTCCCAGCCATGGGCAGCAGTGACCTTGTTGTAAAACCTGAATGTGCCTTTGTAGCATCCGTTATAGTTCTGCCATTTACCACGCATTCCCAAGAGGAGACCACCCATGAAGTCATTGAAGCTCCTCATACAAACAGATATGCACAAACTATAAAGATGTTTCAAGATGAAGTGTAACAGAACAACACATCCTGCCCTGGAGAAGTAGAGTTGGCCTTGAATATGGGGACCAGGGTAGAAGCAATCTACTTTCTTGAACTATGTATTCTTCTCTCTGGCCCTGTCCATGTACTCCAATTATAATTTATATATAATTTTAAATTTTCTGTGGCCGATCCTCTAAGAACTCTAGTCTGTCCCCAGCCTGTGCCAGTCATGACCATGTGGTGCTGAGACTGAAAGTGAAGAAGAAACCAAGCAGAGAAAAGCTAAGTTTCACCTAAAACCTGAATTTCTTTCGGATCCTGGATCTGTGGGCTGGCACTTATTAGCATGTCTGGAATACTTCCTCACAGCCACCTCTGCTCACTAGCTTCTCTCCTAGAACAATGTATTCTATGGTGTACTTCTCTCCCATCCTCCAGAAAGCTTCACACAGCCTAAGCACTTAAAATATATACATGCTGATGATCACCCAATTTCTACAATCATAATACCCACCTACTCAGGAGGTTGAGGCAGGAGGATTGCAAGCCAAAGATCAGCTGGGGCAACTTAGCAAGACTGTCTCAAAATAAAATGGGGATGTAGCTCAGTGGTAGAGCACTTGCCTAGCATGTACAAGGCACTGGATTTGATCCCTAGTATTATATATATATATACATACACCTCCCCCATATATATGTGCATATGTATCTATATTTATGAATGTATGCTACATTTAACAGTTTGGAAGTTGCTTTCACTTAAATTATCTTATCAACCTCCCCAAAGTCCTACCAGACACTTCTTAATCTTCCCATTTGACAGATGAGGAAACTAATGTTCAGAGAGGTCCTAAAAGGAGATGTTAAGTAGAATCACACTGTACAGATTTGCTAGAGTTCTAGAAACAAGTCCTGGCATGGCTACTCATTCTGTAGCCTTAGGAAACTTATTTCCTACCTCTGTGCCTCAGTTTCCTTAACTGTAAAATGAGATGATTCCATCAGATCAAAAATGAAATGTTAATTGCTGGTTAGCTGGAGCATAACCTGGAGGTAGGTTCCAGATCACAGCTGGGCTAAGGGGGGAAAGTCTCTGATTGGTTAGGGATGTCTGCCATGGGTGAGCCAGAAGGGAGCAATAGCACAGGGACCTTCATTTGCCATCCTGAGACTAGAGGGGATTTAAGAGCCCATTCCAGCTCTGAGAATGTGGGGGTTTTGAGTGATTTGTCCCCTAGCTCAATGGGAGAGTTGGGACTATGCTAATCCTCTGCCTGATATACTTTCTACTTCCGCTGCCAAGCTCCATTGTAGGGTACTGGACTCAGAATCAGTCCTAAGCATTTAATCTAGATTTGCTGAGTATTTGCTGTACAATTTTGGAATAGGCACTTCCTCTCTTTGAACCTCAAGTTCTTTCCTCATTGGCAAAATGGGGGCTAATTAGACATCGTCATAGACTTATGAGAAGTCAGTGAGATAAACTAACTGTTCACACCAACTTCTAGCAAGTCTCTCCAGCCATTTTTCAGATGTGGAAAGAGACTCAGCAAGGGGTAAGGCTCCTGGTGGTGAATAGTGGGGGCTCTCGGAGTCAGACTGCTACCCTGCAAATCCCGCCCTGGCCACTTTCTCAACTCATGCAAGTTCCCAGGCAGTGCCTCAGTTTCTCTGTGTGTAAAGTCCAGCTATTAACAGCACCCACCTTATAAGGTGAGGACTCATGCTAATACATTCAAAAAAAGCTTCAAGGAATGTTGTTCACTATATCACCATTCAAGGTAACCCAGCAAGCAAAGGGCAGACCTGGCCTCCAGGCCAAGGGCTCCTTTGCTGCATGGCACTTGTTCTGTCATAAGAATGAGCGAGTGGGTAGAGACTGGAATCCTAGGTCCTGAGCTTTGCTCAGAGCTGGCTTCTGACGTAGTGTGCATAGAGTGGGCCTGCACCAGGGCCTATGGGCCCATGGGGAGTCCAGCTGCATAACTGGGGGAATATTGGACTCCCCACTACCCAGCTCTGCAGAGCCTTGGCACAGGAAAAGGGCATTCTGCTGAGGCTGGGGTGGTGGAACCACCTGGGAAAGAAAGCCCTTTCTCTGAGACTGTCTCTTAATCTTTCTCTTCTCCCTCCCGCTTCTCCTTCCTTTTTTTTTTTCTCATTGCATTTTCTCAGACTATAGAAGCAACATGTATTTTTTTTTAAAGTTAGGATTCATCATGCTTTCTAAAGTAACAGCTTTATTAGGTATAATTCACAATACCACACAATTTATCCTTTCAAGGTGTACAATTTAATGGCTTTTAATATAGCCACAGAATTCTGTAACTATTAATACAATCAATTTTAGAACATTTTCATCACCCACAAAAGAAACCCTGAATTCTTTAGTCATCGCCTCCCAACTTCCCTATACCCCCAGCTTTTAATTATTTATTATTTATTTATTGGTACTGGGGATTGAACCCAGAGGTGCTTTACCACTTAGCTATATTCTCAGTTCTTTTTGTTTTTTATTTTGAGACAGGGTCTCACTGAGTTACTGAGGGTCTTACTAAGTTGCTGAGGCTGACCTTTAACTTGTGATCCTCCTGCCTGAATGTCTGATAGTGTCCTCTACTCACTAGGACCATGCACTTCCAATTTCCCCTTGACTTTTCTGTCTTCTCTTCCCTATTTCCCAGCACGTGAAACGCAACAGACAAAATACTGATGGGAGTCTGGACTAGTGGCAGGGCTGGGGTGAGGTGGGGCTCATTGAAAGCTTATGTATACTGACCTCTTTGAGATCAGAGGCTAGAAGGAGACAGTGGACTTGGACTTATTTCAGGAGCTGAGGAGAATGCACCTGGGGAACTGAGGGATTAATTAGCAAGGAATCAGAAGAGAAACTGAGCAGATAGAGAAAGGCCTTCACCTCCCACCTCTTCTACCCTAACAAGGCCATGCCAATTGCTGACGTTCTCACAGCAGTGGATGTCCAGCCATTCTTCTGAAGAGGTGGGGGATCAAAGGGGCCAAGAGTATCATGGTGGTGAAGAGTGTAAGCCTGGGAACCCAGAAGAATGGTGTGGAATCTTGACTTTCTCCAGGATTGTGAAAGGTGCAGCCAATGTTCAGCAACATCAGGTTTTCTGCACTGCCAGAATCATGGTGAATTATTATCCCCACTCCTTTGAAGGTAGATGTAATCTTGTAACTCCTTCTGGTCAAAGAGGTGAGGCCAGAAGGTACAGAGGTCACACCTGGATCTAAGCACTTAATTGCAGGTCCTTTGACTCTCGAACTTTCGCTTCCACAGTTTTGGTGATGGTGAAAGTCCATAATTGTATAGTGGCATAAGATGATGGCTGCTCCCCCAGATTGGGTCCTAAAACTGTCCTACTGTCCCATGATGGACATACAAACTGAGTGAGAGAAAACATTTTTTAAGTCACTAAAAAGGATGATGGCTATTCCTGCAGCATAACCCTGGCCTATCATCAAGATGGAATCTTGGACAAGTTATTTAACCTCTGTATTTAAGTTTCCTCACTTGTTGAAATGGGATTATAAAAGTTCCAACTTTGTGTACATACAAAGATTGAATGGGTCAATAAAAAAGAGGCTTAGAACAGTCTGGGGCATATAATAAAGCATTCAATCAATGTTAAATTTATTTCTAGTATTCCATCCTCTTGCTTACCTAGAAAATCTCCTCTAACTTCATTGAATTAACCAGAGAGAGAAAGAAACATAGGGGGTGAGTGTGTAGTTCAGTTGTAGAACACTTGCTTAGCCTGTGAAAGGCCCTGAGTTCCATCCTCACCACCACAACAAAACAAAAACAAAAACAGAACATAGGGAGGCTGAGGCAGGAGGATTGGCAGTTAAAGGCCAGTGTAGGCAACTTAACAAGACCCTGTCTAGAAATAAAATAATAATAATAATAATAATAATAATAATAATAATAATAAAAGGGCTGGGGATGTAGCTCAGTAGTAGAGCACCCATGGTTCAATCCCTAGTACCAAAACCAGCAAAAACAATGACAACTCCACCCACACACATACAAGAAATAGACACTTAGGGCAGAGAAGGATTTTAAAGTCTTCTGGTTCTACCTTTCTGTTGCATGTGGCTCTTCAGTGCAGAATCCTTGCCAAGTTGTTTCTGGGGGTCTCAGCATTGGTTCCAAAGTTGGAGCTGAAACCTGTTCACCCATCTCTTCTCTCTCCCCAATGCCAGTGCATCTATAGTAGGGGTGGAACTCAAACCCAGCTGCCTACCACCTCATCTGGTATGTATATGCTGACACCAACACCATGGAAAACACTAGTTTTTGCTGTCACCAATATAGTCATTGTAAGAAGAAACTGTGGGACCTTCCTCTCAAGCTACATGGAAATCATATTGTTATGGTTTAGATTTGAGGTGTCCCCAAAAATCTCACATGTGAGATGATGAAAGAATGTTCATAAGTGAGATGATTAGATTAGAGATTTCATGACCTAATCAGTAGATTAATCCACTCATATCAAGTAACTGAGTGGTAACTGCAGGCAGGTAGGGTGTGGCTAGAGGAGGTAGGTCACTGGGAGTGTGCTTTCAAGTTTTTGTTTTATCCCTGGTGAGGGAAGTTTTTTCTCTGCTTCCTTGTTACCATGTCCTGAACTGTTTTCCTCTGCCATCCCCTTCTGCCATGATAGTCTGCCTCACCTCAGACCCAGAGCAATGGAGCTGGCCATCTATGGACTGAGACCTCTGAAACCATGAGCTCCCAATAAACTTTTCCTCCTCTTTGTTGTTCTTGTCAGATCTTTTGGCCCCAGAGATGAAAAACTAGCTAAAACACATATCATCCCCTCTCCTTGTAGAGACTACTACCTGAGTCTGATCCTGAGAAACTCCCTTGACAATGTCCTCCTGTGCTCAGAGCCCCTCTAAGAACTTCCCTCAGTGACTCCATCCCTTTTCCTTCTCTTTCAGTTGTTATTATTATATTATTATTGCAGTACTGGGGATTGAACCCACAGACTTGCCCATGCTAGGCAAGGACTCTACCACTAAGCTACATCCCAGGCTTTTCCTTAAGTTCTTTTTGAAAGGCTGTCCCTGTTGTCTTCCTCCACCAAGCACTGCATGGATTCATCTCAGACTCCTGAATGCTGGCTGCTTGCCTCGCTCCATGACCTCTCCCTCAGTGGCCATGGATTTGCCCACACACCCACAACTCCAGGCAGGATTGCAGCAGAAACTGTGGGCAAACAAAGTTCCCTTGACTCAAACATTAGGAGAAGGACAGGGATCTGTACCTTAGGCACCCCTGTAGTAACCCACATGAGATACCATCTGAGAGTGGAGAGGCTGCATCCCAAATGTCACTCCCACCTGTTGCTCACACTTTCCCAACTGCCAACTTTGAGGATAAGGTATGGACTTGTGTTCAATTACAAAGAACATAGGAAGCCTACAGTGCCCAGTCATGCAGATGAATTGGGGTGGGTGTTCTCAAAGTCTGGTCTGAGGAACCCCTCATTGAAATCATCTGGGTTCATGTTAAATGCAGAGATTTTTGAGATTGGTTCAGGGAGCTGAATGTCCATTACATTAGCAAAAGGGCTGCTAAGATCTTATCTACAACTTATGCCATGACAACATGGCAGAGGTCTGAAGTCAGACTATGTTCCCCTGAGTTTCTTTGTTTAGAGTAAAAGAGAGAGTGGGGTCCATAACTCAGGGTCACAGTTAAGTGTTTGGAAGACACCATGTTCTGCCTCAAAGAACAAGGACTTTAAGAGGAAATAGTAAGTTCATGGTGAAGGCAAGACTGCTGGTCAGACAGTAGGAAGAATTTCTGCCAATAAAACTTCCTCCCAGGTGGTGTGGTGGGCACTTCTGAAATCCCAGTGACCTGGGAGGCTGAGGCAGGAGGATCACAAGATCAAAACCAGCCTTAGCAACTTAGCAAAGCCCTAAGCAACTCAGCAAGACCCTGTCTCTAAGTAAAAAATAAAATAAAGACTGGGGATGTGGCTTAGTGTTAAAGCATCCCTGGGTTCAATCCCCAGTACCAAACCAAACCAAACCAAACAAAAACAAAAAAAAAAAAAACAATTTCCTCCCAGCCAGGCATGGCTATGCACATTTGGACTCCCAGCAACTCTGGAGGCTGAGACAGGAGGATTGTAAATTTGAGGGCAGCCTCAGCAACTTACTGAGACCCTATCTCGAATTTTTGGAAAAATAAAAAAAATGTCTGGGGATGTAGTTTAGTGGTAAAATGTCTCTGGGTTCAATCCCCAGTACCAAAAATAATAAATAAATAAAACTTCCAGGACTGGGGTTGTGGTTCAGTGGTAGAATATTTCCCTAGCATGTGTGAGGCACTGGGTTCAATTGCCAGTACATGGGAACAAATAAATTAAGTTTGCCAACAAAAAAATTTAGAAAATAAAACTTTCATTTGTGTGATGGTTTACAATTGACACAGCACTTTCACCTTCATTCTCTTTTTAAGGGCCCCACATCATGGTGAGTAGATATTAATTATTCTATTTCACATAATTGGCTATTGGGGTTCAGAAAAGTTAAGTAACTTGCTTGAGATCACACAGTTACTAAATAGTGGAGGAGAGATTTGACCCTGGCTTCCTATGCCTATGATAATTATGGGAGATTCTGCACCAGTTGGGTGAATCCTAGCACAGATTTTATGCCTCAGAGATGGCATCCAGCAAGTTGGGGGCTTCAGAGAGTTCCTCATCCACCTTGTGATACCGTCTTGTTCCCTATGGAGGGTCTATGGGACATGGACTCTGGTCTTTATTGATGATTGACTTTTATTACTCTCCATAGGGCAACCAGTTAACAGCAGGCATTGTTTGAACAAGGGTGTCCTCCCAGGAAGATCTCTGGGCTGGTTGATAAGGCAGCCATATCTATGCTTGTATGAGAGACTATTGGAGTGGAAGGCACCTATCTCCATTCTCCTCCCCTGGGCTGCCAGGGAAGGTAGAAACATGATTGATTTACCACTTGTGACGTGATATTTGCCTCTGTGAGAATGCAAAGGGAGCAGAGGTCAGCCCAATACAACCTTGATCTCAAAGCAGGACATCCAGTGGCAACTGCACAGTGGCTCTGCTGAAGGAGTTGGGAGGAGGAGATTCCATAACTTCCCTTATGTCTTCGCAGCAAGTGACCACCCTCTCCATTTGCTCCACATCTCAAGACCCATTTTTAGGTCAGAAAGAAGCCACTGTATGTACTTGAACCCAGCCTGGCTGCCAGAAAAACCATGGACTAGTTCCCTCTCAGCTATTAGCTCAAATTGTGACCTTGGCAACTCACTTCCCTTCTCAGGGCCTTACATTCTAAGCCCTTCTACTTAATGACTTTAAAAATCCCTGCTCAAATGGTGCTGTGCTGAGAGCTAATATGTACATCTGCAATTTAAAATTCACAATAGGGAAGACATTGATAGGAAGAGAATAACATTATTGGATGCTCTAGATAGTCCCTGACTTAGGATCAACTTTATGATGGTATAAACCCATACAACCTTTCTGTTTTCACTTTCAGTACAGTATTCAATGAGTTACATGACACCTTTATCATAAAACTTATAACACTTTATTATAACACTTTATTATCAAGTAGGCTTGGCATTACATGATTTTGATTTGTTTTGTCTTGCAGAGCTGGGGATGGAACCCAGGGCCTCATGCATGCTAGGCAAGCACTCTCACATTAGATGATTTTGTTCAGATGTAAGCTAATGTAAGTGTTGCATGCACATTTAAGGTAGACTAGGCTAAGCCATGATGTTAAGTAGGTTATGTGTATTAAGTGCAATTTTGACTTATGATATTTTCATATAGGATGGGTTTATCAAGATATAACCCCACTGTAAGTCAAGGAGTGTCTGCATGCAGTTGTACTCAGATGTGCTTAGGAATCTTCACCTGTGATGGACCAGAGAATAACATAATGGTTGGGAGGTGGACAGACAAGCTGATGGCCTCGGAAATATGAGGGAAGAAGCATAAACAAAGAGACTTGGTGGGCATAACATGGGAGGGGGTGGAAATGATGAAAAGAAGTAGAATCTAAAGATAAACAGGACTGAGCTACTGGAGGGATGTGTTAGCACTCAAAAGTCTACCTGTTGGCATCTCCCCCTTGAACGTCACATGAGCACCTCAATGTCACATGGTCCCAACCCAAATTGGCCTTTCTCCCCTATGGACCCATGTTATCCAGCTCATTAATTCCCTAGTGCAATGGTTTTCCCCTCCTTCCTATCTCTCAAGTTCGACCTCTCCTCCATATCAGCACTGCCACCACTGGGCCACCATCATCGTTAGTCACTCACCTGGAATACCATGGTGCTTCCTAATTGGTTTCTCTGAGCACATTCTTGCCCCTCCATCCCATGCTGCATGTCACTTAAATAGCCATTGGCAGCTTCCTATTGTTCTTCAGGTAACATCCAAGCTCCTCATTACGGCCTCTGAGACCCTCTGCACTCTGACTTCCAGCATCTTCCTCAGTCTCATCTCTTGCCACTGTCTGCCTGTGTAGATGTAACATTCCCATCTCACAAAATGACTCCTGCTCATATCCAGACCTGCACCTGCTGCTTCCCCCACCTGAAACACCTTCCCTTCTTTCTCCATTATCAGTTGATAAACTCCTTCTCAACCCTGCAGTCTCAGCTTATCCAAACTCATCTTCTTTCACCCCATCTGGGCTGGGGCTCAGTCATTCTAGGAGATCCCACAGCCCCTGAGATTCCCTTTTCACAGAACTGATCACACTGACTAGTATTTATCTCTTTAATCTAGAATCCTTCACCAGACTAAAAGCTCCCCAAGGATGGGAGCCATGCTTTTTTGTTCCTTGTATAGCATCTTCAAGATGCTTAATAATTATGTGTTGAATGAAAACCCCAGAAACAGACTGGTACCTTGTGTACAGTAAGCCAATGTTTGTTGGGTTGAATGTTAGAAAAGAAAAGAGAAAATATGGAGATCACAATAAAAAAAGAGAAGAGCTGGGAAAGTGTTTCAGGTAGTGGAGCACAGGGTCAACAGGAACCGGAAGTTGCTGCCAGGAAGCACTAGGTGAGCTGAAAGAAGAGGAAGCCCATCCAGCCCACAGGGAGGGATGGGGTGGAAATGAGAGGTGTGACATGGAAGCTCTAAGGACCAAGCCCAGTTTTAGTGCTTCAAGTGGACCAAGGTGGGGGGTTTCCTGCAAACACACCTTATCTCTGCCCATAGCACAGCAAAGGAAAAAATAAAGAGTGTGAAGCGAGAGCCTAGAGATTGGGGCCTGGTCAGGTACACTTTTGACAGAGAATTAATATTCAGAATATACAAAGAATTTTAAAAACTTTGTAAACACACAGAAATATAACACAATCCAATCAATAAATGGGCAAATGAGGACTGGGGATGTGGCTCAGTAGTAGAGTGCTTGCCTAGCATCCATGAGGCCCTGGCTTCCATCCATCCCCAGCACTGCAAATATAACTAACTAAACAAGTAAATGAACTAAAAAGTCATGTCTCAAAAGAAGAAAAGCAAAGGGCCAACATATATGGAAAAAGTCCTAATATTTTAAAATGAAAAGAAAGGAAAACTCTAGGAAAATAAAAGCTGTATAGGAAGGGGAAATGTTTGCATAATAGATTATTTGGGTGTAAAAGAAGCACAATACACTTAGCCACAATAACGCAACCATTATTTTCAACTTTTTAAATCAACTTACAGAGCTATTGTGGAAAATTTACTTATGCTTATAATTATACAATCAGCCTTGATGGTGTAACATTAAAAGTATAGGTAGTAGAAGATGGGATGTACAGAGGAAGAGAGGAGCTGAGAAGGGAAGCAGGGCCATTACTATTCTCATTTCATAGACTGGGGAGTCAAGAAATACTTTCTAGCTGGGTGAGGTGGCACATGCCTGTATTCCCAGCCACTCAGGAGGCTGAGGCATAAGGATCTTAAGTTTGGGGCCACTCTCAGCACCATAGTGACAACCTAAGAAACTTAACGAGATCCTGTCTCAAAATAAAAGATAAAAAGGACTGGGATATGACTTAGTGTTTAAGTGCCCCCACTACCCTCCCAAAAGAGGGAGGAGAGACAGAGAGAGAGAGACAGAGAGAGACAGAGACAGAGAGAGAGAGACAGAGAGAGAGAGAGAGAGAGAGAGAGAGAGAGAGAGAGAGAAAGGCTGTCTAAACTTGACAAACAAGAAACACAGGTACAAATATATCATCTGAAGCTTCACAGAAAAGCAAGGAAAGAAATAAAGATAATGTATGTAGTGCAAAGATTGCAGAAGAGGAGGTTATGTCTTCAACTGATAGATCAAGAAATAGCAGCTTATGCATATTTATAGGGGTAAACGAAGGAACTGATAACCAAGAAAAGCAACTAAAAGAGGAGAGGGTCAGGCCAGATGTGGTGGTACACGCCTGTAATCCCAGCTACTTGGGAGGCTGAGTCAGGAGGATTGCAAGTTTGAGGCCAGCTTGGGCAACTTAATGAGACCCTGTCTCAAAATTAAAAAAAAAAAAATAAAAAGGTGGGGATATAACTCAGTGGTAGAGTGCTACTGGGTTCAATCTCCAGTACCAATAAATAAATAAATAAATAAATAATAAATAAATAAAATCTGGCATGTGGAAATATGGGGCAAGGCCCTATTGGTTATCATAATAAACACTTTTGCTCTTTGGTTTTTAGCCATATACACATACTAATTTTATTTCAAAAGTACTTCTTGGCCCAGCACAGTGGTGCATGCCTGTAATCCTGGTGATTCAGGAGGCTAAAGCATGAGGATTGCTAGTTCAAGGCCAGCCTGGGCGACTTAGCGAGACACTATCTCAGGGGGAAAAAAGGATTGGGGATGTAGTAGCTTAGTGGTAAAGCACTCCTGCTTTGCATCCCCATGTTTTAGTCAGCTTTTTCTCTGCTGTGACTAAAAGATTTGGTCAGAAAAACTGTAGTGGAGGAAAAGTTTATTTGGAGGTTCAGAGTTTCAGAGGTCTCAGTCCATAGACAGTCAGGTTTATTCCTCCGGGCTTGAGGTGAGGCAGAACATCATGGTGGAAGCAGCTCACATGGTGACCATGAAGCAGAAAGAGAGAGAGAGAGAGAGAGAAAGAGAGAGAGAGAGAGAGATTTCACTTTCCAGATACAAAAATGTACCCCAATTTCCACCTCCTCCAGCCATACCCTACCACTTCAGTTACCATTCAGTTGATCCACATTGGTGTGTTAATGCATGGATTAGGTTAAAGCTCTCATAATCTAATCATTTCCCCTCTGAACATCCTTGCATTGTCTCATATGAGCTTTTGGGGGACACCTCACATCCAAACCATAACACCCCAGTACAAAAAAATTCTTAAACTCTGTAATTGAAACCATGCTGTTATGGTTTAGACCTGAGGCCTCTCCCAATAGCTCATATGAGACAATGCAAAAATGCTCAGAGGGGAAATGATTAGATTATGAGAGCTTGAACCTAATCCGTGCATTAGCACACCAATGTGGATTAAGTGGGTGGTAACTGCAGGCAGGTAGGGTGTGGCTGGAGGAAGAGGGTCACTGAGCATGTGCCTTTGGGTCAGCGAAACTCTCTCTGCCTCCTGGTTGTCATGTCCTGAGCTGCTTTCCTCTACTGCACCCTTCTGCCATGATGCTCTGCCTCACCTCAGGCCAAAGACCTGGAGTCTGCCAACTGTGGACTGAACTTCTGAAATTATGAGCTAAAATAAACCGTTCCTCCTCTTCAGTTGTCTTTGTTAGGTCTTTGGTCACAGGTACCAAAAGCTAACTAAAACACGTGTCCACTCCTGGAATTAAATCATTCTAAGTCTCTCATTGATGGAGGTTAAATTCTGAGGTTTTTCTTTAGTACTGGGGATTGAACCCAAAGTCTGATGCATGTGAGGTAATTATTCTACCCCTGAGCTGCGGGCCCAGTCCTAAATCATGAATTCTTTCTGTGCCATTCAAAGCCCTTCAAAATCCTGCCCTGGCATATATTAGCAGCATCATAACTGGCCTCTGCTTAATACCTGAGACTCTGGCCTTGCCAATCTATCTACAGCGCCATGGGTGCCATTCTCTTTTATCCCCCATGCTTTTGCATGTTTTGTTGCCTCTGCCTGGTATGCTCCTCCTTCTCCTCCCCATCTCCCTGAAGAACCCATACTCATCCTTCCAGGTTGTTAAGGTCACCTCCCCCAGGAAGTTTTCCTACCACTCCACAGGAAGAGTTTTCTCTTTCCTCTGTGTTCTCTCAACTGTGTGTCCACCTGTCTACTATTACTCAGATCACAAAGAATTTAATTTGACGTGACATGTGTGCTTTTCCTTCTGGATGGGGGGGTTCTTGATGGCATTGATTTGCTTCTATTCATGTTTGTAGACCCAGGTCTTAGCCCAGGTCTTATTAAACTAAATACATTTTTGAAAGGATAATTGAAAAAATCGTATTAAGAAAATAGCCAAACTATGGAACCAACCTATGTGCCCTTTGACAGATGAATGGATAAAGAAAATGTGGTATATGTACACAATGGAATATTACTCAGCCTTAAACAAGAATGAAATTATGGCCTTTGCCAGTAAATGGATGAAGATGGAGAATATCATGCTAAGTGAAATAAATCAATCCCCAAAACCAAAGGCCAAATATTTTCTCTGATATGTGGATGCTAATTCACAATAAGGGGGCAACTACAGAAGAATATTTACTTTGGATTAGGCAGAGGGGAGTGAAGGGAGGGGAGGTGGTCTGGAGGTAGAAAGAATAGTAGAATGAATTGGACATATTACCCTTAGTGCATATAATTACACTCCCGATGGGACTGTACATCATATACAACCAGAAGAATGAGAAGTTACACTCCATTTATGTATGATGTGTCAAAATGCATTCTACTGTCATGTATAACTAATTGGGACAAATTAAAAAAAGAGACTAGGGTAAAACAATGAAGAAATTCTCAGGATTTCCTCTGAGAACTGCTGCAGTGGATTGTAGTACAGCATCACCATAACTAGGAAGGAAGAAATGTAGACAGTTTGGCTGTTCCTCAAAATATGAAACCCAGAATTCACATATGACCTAGTAATTGTACCCCTTGGTATACAGAGAAATGAAAATATATGTGCACACAAAATCTAATACACAAATGTTCATGACAGTATTATCCATAATAGCTAGGAGAAAACAATCCAAATGTGTATCAATTGAAGACTGGATAAATACAATATGGTATATCCATACACCAAAATATTATGTGACCATGAAAAATAATGAAGTGCTGACACAGACTATAATATGGATAACCCTGAAGTCATGCTAAGAGAAGCCAGACATAAAAGGTTGCACATTGCATGATGTCATTACGATAGAATATTCTAAATAGGCAAATCTACAGAGGAAGAAAGTAGACTGATGGTTATGAAGGGTCTGGGGTGGAATGGGTGGAGGGAGTGGGAGTGACTGCTGATGAGTACAAAGTTTTCTTTGGGGGGTATGGAATGTTCTATAACTAGTTGTGGTCATGCGACTTTGTGAATTACTAAAAAGACCACTATCTTGTACACTTTTAAGGATGGACTATAAGATATTAAATCATAACTCAATAAAGCGAGTAAAAGTAAAAGAAAGAAAATCTTGGAACAAAAGTCTGGAAGGAAATACACCAGAAGGTTGACAAGTGGTTAACTTTGTTTGGGCTGTG
This sequence comes from Sciurus carolinensis, assembly GCF_902686445.1. NCBI lineage: Eukaryota > Metazoa > Chordata > Mammalia > Rodentia > Sciuridae > Sciurus > Sciurus carolinensis. The sequence continues at coordinate 52,216,214 of NC_062232.1, forward strand.
GGATTTTGTGAGTGTGATTGTTATTCTTTTATTTTAACTTACAGCAGTGTCTTCCATATCTTTTCTTTTCTTTTCTTTTTTTTTTTTTGGTAGTGAGGATCAAAGCCAGTGGTGCTTTACCACTGAGCCACATCCACAGCTCTTTTTATATTTTTATTTTAAGACTGGGTCTTGCTACATTACTTAGGGCCTCACTAAGTTGCTGAGGTTAACCTCAAGCTTGCAATCCTCCTGGCTTAGCCTTGGGAGTAACTGGGATTACAGGTGTGTGCCACCACTGCTGGCTGACTTCCATATATTTTATGATGGATATGAATTATTAAAAGATACTTTGAAGTCGTGTGCAGTGGCACACGCCTGTAATTCCAGTAGCTGGGGAGGCTGAGGCAGTAGGATCTTGAGTTCAAAACCAGCCTCAGCAAAAGCAAGACGCTAAGCAACTCATTAGACCCTGTCTTTAAATAAAATACAAAATAGGCCTGGGGATGTGGGTTGTGATTGAGTGCCCCTGAGTTCAATCCCTCACCGCCCCCCCAAAAAAAAGATACTTTGAAATATGAAGGAGGGGAAACGTTCTGAGTACCTACCATATACTCGCTAAGTATCTTAGTCTGTTTTCTGCTGCTATAACAAAATATCACAGACTGAGGAAAATTATTAACAACAGAAGTTTGATTGGCTCATGACTCTCTAGAGGCTGGGAAGTTCAAGATCAAGGAGTTATATCTGACATGGAACTTCTTTCTGCACCATAATATGGCAGATGGGGAAGAAAGCACATGTGAAACACAGAAGGCAAGAGGGGGCTGACGTGATGGCAAACCCACTCCCAGAATAATAGCTCTAACCCATTCAGAATGGCAGAGCCCTCCTTGCCTAATGACCTGTTAAAAGGCCACCTCTTAATGCTGTAAAATGACCATTAAATTTCAAGAGGAATTTTGGAGGGGTCAAACCATAACACTAGATTAATCCTCTAGCATTGCTGTGAGGTTGTTGGGTCCATTTCAACTTCATTTGTGTGACAGGGAAAAATGAGATGTCTTCATTCACCATCTCTGCCCCATTTTCTCCTGGCTCCAAGCTTCTTGACTTGCTTTGCTTGATTTGGGGCCTTCAGATTTGTTGACCTAGTCATGACTAAAGGAAAACTGAAGGAAGTCTTGAAAGCCTGGACCGATTTACTATAAAAGTAGTAGAGAGTGACCAGAGGAAGGACAGAAAACATCTGGGGAAAGATCAGAGGAGGACAGGGGAAAAAGAGATGGCAAAGGCTCCATGTAGGTGATTAACCTTGGGGTGTGAAAAGTGAACCTCACGAGGGTGCCTGGCTCTTTTGATCATTCTGATCTCAGCTCAGACATAACTTCTTTGGGGCACCCCCATATGCCTGGCTTGAAAGGGACCCTGTCCACTCTGCCTCCATCTTTTTCCATTCCATTTTCCTGCATTATCCTCTCCAAAGTACTTATTACTCTCTGTAAGTATCTGTATCCCTGACTCATTTCTTTTTTGTCTCCTCTTGCTGGGCTCTGAACACCATGCCACAGCCAGGAACTTCTCTGGCATTTTCTCTGCTGTGCAGGGCTGAGCAACAAGTCTGGCAGCCAGGTGGTTATGAAACGAGAATTGCTGTTGCTGTGCTCAGTCATTGGTTCCTCCCCACTCACTCGTTCCCCTTTCTCAAATGCCATTCATCATTCAGAACCTTGTTCGTGATGCACAGAAAATTCTAGAACTCATACATCTTGTCTAAAATGGAGCTCCTGACTTTGACACAGGAACCCTACACTACTCCCACACCTGTCTCATCTCTCCAATCAGATAATGAGCTCTTTGATGCCAGGGTCCATTTCTTGTACTTTGCTTCAAAAAATTTTACTGAGCTTTTCAGCCGGGTGTCATGGTGCATGCCTATAGTCCCAGCATCTTGGAAGGCCAAGGCAGGAGGGTTGGAAGTTCAGTCAGCCTCAGCAACTTAGGGAGGCCCTAAGCAACTCAGTGAGAACATGTCTCTAAATAAAATATAAAAAGGTCTGGGGATGTGGCTCAGTGGTTGAGTGTCCCTGGGTTCAATCCCCAGTACCAAAAAAAAAAAAAAAAAAATTACTAAACTTTTCTTGTGTATTTGACAGAGAAAACATTTTAAAATGTAAATTTTAGACTTTGATAGGTGTTACAAAAAATAAAATAAGCTTGGCGTGGGGTACATGCCCATAAATAATCCTAGCAACTTGGGACATTGAGGCAGGAGGATCTCCAAGTTTGAGGTCAGCCTCAGCAACTGAGATCCTGTCTCAAAATAAAATAAAATAGACTTGCAAATGTAGCTCAGTGGTAGAGGGTTTGTCTAACATGTGCGAGTATTGGGTTTGATCCCCAGTACAGAAAAAAAAAGGGAAAAAAAAAGAAGAGAGAAAAGGAAGAAAGGAAAAAATAAGAAAGCAAGTTAATGGCCTAAACAATGAGTAGGCACCAATTTAGCCTGGATGATTGGAGAGGGCCCCCTGAGGAAGTGGCAACTAAGTTGAGACCTGAATGATGAGATCTGATTATCTTTCTGTATCTCCCACAAGGCCTTGCATGCGGTACACAGTATATATTTGCTGATTGATCTATCATGGTCTCAGCAAGTTTCCTTAAATATTATCTAATCCAGGTCCAATCCTACATAAGTTTAATCTTTTAAGAGTAGTATACTGCTCTCAAGTAGGACAACCTCAGCCGGGCACAGTGACACATCCGTGTAATCCCAGCAGCTCGGGAGACTAAGGCAGGAGAATCGCGAGTTCAAAGCCAGCCTCAGCAACTTAGCGAGGCCCTAAGCAACTCAGTGAGAACCTGTCTCTAAATAAAATATAAAAAGGGTGGGGATGTGGCTCAGTGGTTAAGTGTCCCTGGGTTCAATCCCCAGTACCCTCCCAAAAAAATAGTAGGACAAGCTGCCTAAAGGTGCCCCAAAGTCCCCACTGAATGAAGTTCTCAACACTCTCTAATGGACAGGTAGAGAGCTGCATTGCCCAGGCACCTGCTGTGAGTCAGATACTCCCATACCCAGAATGTGACTTCACCTTTACCTGGTAGTACTATTATGCTCACTTGAGCCACATTTATTTTGCAGTGCTGGGGATTGGACGTAGGCCTTGAGTATGCTAGGCTGCTGAGCTCCATTTATTCCCATTTGAAAGATGAGGAAACTCAAAGAATTTCAGTAACTTGCCCAGGGCCACACTGCCAGCAGGCATGTAGCAAATATGCTTGACTCCAAAGCTGGTGCAGTTTGCTACCATTCTTGGTTCCCTTGATTCTGAAGTTTACACTGCCTACTTCAGGTGTTTTGAATTCTTTGAGACTTCAAACCTCTCAACTGACTTGATTCTTTCTCACCGGAGATATCAGCTCAGTCTTTTTCATACAATGACCCTGCAGTGACATGAAGTTTCACTGTCTTTATTTTTCATAATCCTAATATGAAAATTGAGATCTTGGATGACCCCAAATGCTCCTGGCTAGACAATCCCATACTTCACTCAGGCTCCCTTCTCCAAATCTGGGAGTCATATTTCCTGTGGAGTGGGGTGTGTAATAGTCTAATGATGCATACTTGCCTTGTTCCCACGCTAAGAAGTCATTTGAATCCCTTGCATTATGACTTGGTGGGGTACTGGTGATGAAACCCAGGGGTGCTTCCCCACTGACCTCCATTCCCAGCCATTTTTATGTTTTATTTTGAGACGGGCTCTCGCTAAGTTCCCCAGGCTGGCCTTGAACTTGCCATCCTCCTGCCTCAGCCTCTTGAGTCACTAGGATTACAGGAATTCACCATTGTAACTAGCTGCATTATGACTTCCCTCTCCCATCCACCCGCAAATCTGTTTAGCCTGTTCTGCTTGCCCTTTTACTCTCTCCTGTAGGTCAAAAAAAGGTATCCATTTTTCTGTGTCCCAGAGAGGATCCTGTTAATCTTCTACACCTCTCTCTCTCTTAGGCTCCTTCACAGGGTCTGAGTCTGCTGTCTATCCAAAAGAAAACAAGAGAGCGGCGGCCTGAGCCAGCTTGTTGTGAGAGGCGTGCGCCCTCGTGTGTTCACATTCTCTAACTTCACACTAAGGTTAGCACCAAGGGTGTTGCTGTAGGAGCCTTCTCAGTGACCTGACCAAAGATCCTAGCCTTTGCCTGCCTGTGTCATTGGTTCCCTGACATTTGAATTAGTCTAGGTATTAGGAACTTCATCTTGGTCTCACTCCAAACAACGCCTCCTGGTCTCCTGGTTACTTCCCCCTTCCCCCCGCTCAAAACTGCAACTACAACAACAGTAGTAATTGTCATAAGCTGGGGATGTGTCTCAGTGGGTAAGCATTTGCCTAGCATGTTCAAAGCCCTGGGTCCAATCCTAGTACCACAAAAAAAAAGGCCACTGTTTCTATCTTTGCTGAGAATGTAGTACATGCCAAGAAAGTTGTATAAATTAGCAATTAGCTCATATATTCTTCACAGTATTCTGACGGGTATCACCTTCTCAACATGTAGTAGGAACTTAGTAAATAAATGGATTGTTTCTCCCCAGTTCATCAGGATAAACAGAAACCCAAGGTGGTCACATGGGTAATAAGGGACAGAAAGAAGAGAAACCCAAGTCATTTTTACTTCAGAGCTTAGGTTTCCAATAGCAGTATTAAATACTTGTAAAACCGCCGCAGCTCTGTGCACCCCAATCCTCAGGCCTGTTTGAGGGGGAAGCTGAGGGTTGTGCTTAGGGCCATTGGATTTGAAATCGGACAGCAGATAATCAAGGTGCACCACTTCCTAACTGTGTGAATGTAGACAGATTACTTAATCTCTCTGTACCATAGGTTTCTCATTGGCCAATGGCAGTAAAAATAGTAACAACTCTGATGGTTGGTGCACTTAAATGAGATAATGTACATAAAGGGTTTAGCATGGAGCCTAGCACATAGTATTCACTCGATGATTATGTGTGAGGCAATGGTGGTACCTGAGAAAAACACATCATGACAACACTGTATCTGTTCCTTGTTCTTTATCCTGTGCCTTACAACCCTTTACCCACTCTGCTAAGTGAAAAGCACCCAAAAAAAGTCCAATTCCTAAATGCTAGAACCTGTGAATGCTATCTTATTTGGAAAAGCATTTTTTAAACAGATTTTTTTTAGTTGTAGATGGACACAGCACCTTTATTTTATTTATTTATGTTAATGCAGTGCTGAGGATCAAACCCAGTGCCTCACATGTGCTAGGCAAGTGCTCTACCACTGAGCTACAACCCCAGACCTGGAAAAGCATTGTTTTTGCACATGTGATTACGTTAATCATCTTGAGATTAATAGATCATTGTGGATTATCTGGGTACATACTAAGCCCAGAGGCAAGTGTTCTTAGAAGAGAGAAGCAGAACAAGATTTAATTTGAGTACCGTAAGTATTATACAAATATTGTTAACATTGTGATATTTAAGTGATGGTATATCAGGAGAAGAGTAAATATCACTCAAGGAATTTACTTCCTCTTCCGGGGAAGGGGCTACTGCATTTTTGCTTATACACAGGATAGTTGTATCATGTTAGTGGAATTATGACCTTGCTATTGTGTTTGGAGATTAAATATGGTTTGAGGAGATGCATGTGGGTACCAAGTTGACAAAGGATGGATTTTTGGTGGTTACTTTTTCATGTCAACTTGACTGGGTCCAGATGTTTGGTCAAACATTATTCTGTTTTTTTCTGTGAGGTTGCTTTTGGATGAGATTAAAATTCAAATGTGTAGATTGAGTAAAGCAGGTTGTCCTTCCTAATGTGGATCCTGGTTTTATCCAGTCAGTTGAAGGCCTGAAGAGAACAAAAAAAGCTTATACTCCCTGAGAAATAGAGAATTCTCCTGCCTGATGGCCTTGGAATTGGAACGTTGGCTCTTTCTGGTTCTACAGCAGCCAGCTGGCCTTAGGACTCAATCTAGGAGATTGGCTTTTCAGATTTTACTCTCCATAATCACATGAGCTGATTTTTTAAATCATCTATCTATTTATCTATATCTATCTATCTATTTACTACATCTCCTGTTGTTTCTCTGGAGAACACTGGCTTATACAAGAAGGAACTTCTTCCCAATTCATTCTATGAAGTATTACCTGACTCCAAAGTCACACATCTGAATGTCAAAACTTACTACAAAAATTCAATAATCAAGAAATGTCATTGGGCATGATGATGCATGCCTGTAATCCCAGTAACCCAGGAGACTGAAGCAGGAGGATTACAAGTTCAAAGTCAGCCTCAACAATTTAAAAAGGCCCTAAGCAACTTAGTGAGACTCTGTCTCAAAAGGAAAAACATAAAAAAGGCTGGTAATGTGGCTCAGTGTTTAAGGGCCCCTGAGTTAGATCCCTGGTACCCCCCCAAAAAAAGTGCATCAAACACCTAAATGTAAGAGCTAATACTACTATAAAACTCTTAGAAAAAAATCATAGGGATAAATCCACATGACCTCAGATTTGGCAATGGATTTGTACAAATGACACCAAAGCACAAGAAACAAAAGAGAATATATGTAAATTGAGTTTCATGAAAATTTAAATCTTCTGTGTTTTCACATTATTAAGAAAGTGAAAAGATAGCTGGGCTCAGTGGCACATACTGTGTAATCCCAATGACTCGGGAGGTTGAGTCAGGAAGATCTCAAGTTCAAGGTCAGCCTCAGCAATTTAGAAAGAACCTTGCTCAAAATAAAATTAACAGAACTGGGGATGTAGCTCTGTGATAGAAATTCCCTGAGTTCAATCCCCAGTACCACAAAGAAAGAAAGAGGAAAGACAACACACAGAATGGGAGAAAATATTTGTAAGTCATGTATCTCAAAAGGAACTTATATCCATAATATTCAGAATACTCACAAGTCAACAACAAACAATAATGCAATTTAAATATGGATAAAATACCTGAATAGGTATTTCTCTAAGGTAGATTTATAAATGACCAATAAGGAAGTAAAAATATTGTCAACATCTTTAACTATCAGGGAAGGCAAATTAAAACCATAATGAGAAACCAGTTCACACCCACTACAATCACTATAATCATAAAAACAGAAAATAATAAGTGTTTGGGAAAATGTGGAGAGATTAGAACAATCATATATTGCTGGTGGGAATATAAAATAATACAGCCACTTTGTAAAATAGTTTGTAGTTCTTCCAAAAGTTAAACATAGAATTACCATATGACTCAGCAATCCCACTCCCAGGTAGGTAACCAAGTGAAATGTAAATGCATAAGTCCACACAAAAATTTGCACATGAATGTTCATAGCAGCATTATTCATAATAGCCCCAAAGTAGAAATAATCCAAATACCCATCAACAGATGAATACATAAAATTATGAAGCTGGAAAGTCACCAGAATAACCGAAAAAGAATCACAGTATAAGGCTTTGTAGATTTTTGGCACATACATTAATAATTGTGTGCAAAATGAAAATTGAACTGATCCTCAAGAGAACCAATAAAATCTCAATTATGAGAGAAAAAGTACATGAAGTTAGGGGGCATTGCCATGCAAGGAAACATTATGTAGCCAGTGATACGTGCTGCAACATGTGGAACTCCAAAAATAAAACTCTGCAGAAAGATCAGGAGAGTAGAGGGAAGGGAACAGGGGCGCCAGGAGGGGAGGGAAAGGGGAAGTACTGGGCACGGAGTTAGAGTCAATTACATTCTATGCTTTATAATTATGTCAAAATGAATCCTAATATTATGCATAACTAAAAAGAACCAAGAGAAAGGAAAAAAATGCTATGTGAAAGAAGTCATTCACAAAAGACAACGTAGTATATGATTCCATTTATGTGAAGTGTTCAGAATAGGCAAATCTATGGAGACATGGTAGATGAGTCGTCTCCAGGGACTGAGCAGAGTTAGGAATGAGAAGAGTAGCAACTGTGAATGGGTATGGATTTGTCGGGGTGCTGGTGAAATGTTCTAAAATTAGATAATGATATTTGTATGACTATACAAATGTACTGAAAACTGCTGATCAGTATACTTCAAAGGGATACATTTTAGGGTATATATTTTATCTCAATAAAGTTTCTAAAACAAGGAATAATTTGAAATATGGTAACAGGATAAAATAATTTTGACTCCAAACCCCAGGCAGTTCTGATGAAAAATGAACATTCTTATATATGAATTAATATATATTGGTATGTATATAATATATATAACTATATTACTTATAAATAATATAAGAATATTATATAACATATTATTAGAAAAAACATATGGGTAAATCCACAGGACCTCAGATTTGGCAATGGATTTGCACACATGACACCAAAGCACAAGAAACAAAAGAGAAAATAGGTAAATTGGATTTCATGAAAATTTAAATCTTCTGTTCTTTAATGCACAGAATAAACATATATTATTCTTATATAATATGATATGTATTATTCTTATATTTTTTCTTATAATATACAATATAAATTATTCTTACAGATTAATAAGAAGAAACACAAAGGCAAAGACGACAAATATGCAAAGCAGAGATGAGATACAAGTTGGAAGTAAATATTTGAAAAGGTCAAAAGGACAGCTAAACCAGGTGTGGTAGCGCTCGCCCGAAATCCCAGTTACAAGTTCAAAACCAGCCTTAGCAACTTAGTGAGGCCCTAAGTTACTTAGTGAGATCGGGTCTCAAAATAAATTAAAAAAAAAAAAATCAAAAAGAGCTCGAGATGTGGCTCAGTGGTTAAGCATCTCGGGGTTCAATCCCTGGTACAGGGGGAAAAGGACAGCTAATAAGGGCTCACACTTCTGTGGCACTTGCTGTATAAAGCCTGACGTAACTCACTTAACCTTCACAAGGACCCTATGAAACAGGTGCCTCACAGTGAACACCACAGCCTACTCAGGCCTAGGTGACAGCCCTGTTCCATCCATGGTCTCCACTGACTTTGGGTGGCATGTGTCCCCACAATGCCCATCTGTGAGCCCACTGACTCCAGTAGCCTGACTTTATCCAGGGGTTCATCAGAGGTGTCAGGAGAGCATGCTGCTGGGGACATTCTTTCCAGAAATGCAGGTTTTGTTGTGTGCTAGTAGGCAGCAAGGGAGGCCATCTTGTTTAACGAACTCCTGCAGATGCTCTGGGCGGCAGGCAGGATACGTGGCACACCCGTCAACCTTAGCAATCAGCCAGGCTGGGAGGGAGGTTGTCAGTGGCTGAGTGGGAGTTAAGCTGCCTGGAAAGGGTACTTCTGCTCCCTGGGGGAAGACCTCTGCACACCTCCCCTGGGAGGCCCTGTTGGCAGGGCCAAGATTCCCTATAGGAAGCAGTTCTGTCCCACACGGGCAGAAGGAATAATGGGTGATCACAGCCACTGAGTCCTCGGCCTCAGTGCCTGGGGCTCTGGTAATTTCAGCTTAGTTGTTTTTAAAAGCAGGTGTTACCAATCTTCTACTTTGGTCATAAAACCCCTTAATAAACTGCCCATGGAAAGTCCAACATGAAACCTGCTAGCTTTACTCCTAGCAGAATATACCTGGGAGACCGAATAGACTGCCTGCTCTCTGGGTTTGCCATCTCTAAGGCAGGGCCTTGGAGCTGAAGAAATAGCTCCTTTTAGAGAGCGCTGGCCTAGCATGGGCAAGGACCGCAGTTCGAATCCCCGGCCCCTCAGGCGGGGGTGGGGGTGAGACAACAAAAGTCTAAGGCAGGGTTTTGTTGGAAGCCCAGTGGGAGGGACAGGAAAGGGAAGGGACTGGGGGTCCCACCACCTCAGATCCTCACAGTGGGCTCCTTTCCTCTTTACCATGAGCAGACACTGTTCACACCAAGGACTACTAAGAGTTGAGTGCTTAAGAGTCTCAGGTGAGTGGCTTACTTGGGGAAGAGGAGAGAGCAAGAGTGGCATGCCTCAGTTTCCTCCAAAGGTCAAAGGCTGGAGGAAGATTTCTCAGGCGAACCCAGACAAGAATAAGACTCAGGTTGGTGGTTCCTCTACTCCAAGGTGCTTCCTGACCTGGAACTGGTAGCTAACTGGCCAGGGCATGGAATGAAGGGAAGTAACTTGGACATCTCTCTTGTCTTAAAGTCTCAGAATTCAGAATGTGCCAAGTTCCCACGGGAGGCCCAGCTGTATTTGTGAACAGACTGACCCTTACTGATTCCTGGGAGACACTGGGAGGAATCTGATGAAATCTCTCTCTTTGGTCCTGGGTTCTTGACTTTTTCAGGTGCCCATTGTCTTTAGGCATCTTCTATTTGAACTCAGCCTCCTTGTGTGATAGGATCTGGGAGACAGCCCATCTGAGTTGGGCAGTCTGTCCTTCTGCTAATGCATCCAACTTGCCCTGGGATGAGGGGAGAGGAGAAAGAGGCAGGATGCAGGGCTAGCCCCTCCATGGTATTTAGAATATACAACAGGTGTTCTCTGTGGCCTACATCACACCATGTGATCAGGAACTGAGTCATAGTCATCCCCGTGTCCCTTCCAGGAATAAAGGCAGTGTCTGGCACATAAGAGATAAAGATGCCTGTGACTTGGAGCCAGAGAGACCTGCATCAAACCTCAGGTTCTGCATCTTTTATTAGATAGGAGATGTTATTTAACATCCAAGAGCACCAGTTTCCTTGTCTGTATATAAAATGGATGAAAAAATGGATACCTGGAATGTAGTAGGTTCTCAATAAATGGTTAGATGCTACCACCACCATCACCATCACCGCCAGCATACAGTGCTCCCTATGTGCCCGTTCCTATGCTTGGCCTTGATGCAAAAGATAAAGGGTCAGTAGTCTCTGCCTCAGGTTAGTATTTAGAGGGAGAGCTAAGATGCACACACATAATGAGAATCCAAGCAGCCATTTCACGCAGTAATCTCAGGATATACAGCTCAAAGGAGGGAACAGACCTATGACCTTCAAGAAGACTACCCAGAAGTGGATGCTCACGGGTCACCTGGAAAGATTGGAATTTTACTTTGGGGATGGAGGAGGAGAAGGAGAGGCATTCCTGACTTCTTTCTGTCCAAGACAGAACAGAACTTGACAGAATCTTGTTGTGTTGGCTCCCTGGGGGTCAGGCTCAGTGCTGGGGTCAGGCTCAGGGCTAGGTCAGCTTTGGGACTGCAAGTACTGATCTGGCCACTAGAGGGAGACAGAGTTTGGGGAATAGGGAGGGGACTAGCGTGCAGAAAAGATTTCCTTAGGGATTCCACTTCTTTGATTGAACAAACAGCCTAAAGTCTCCCTTCCCCCACTCTGAGCCCCACCCTTCTCCTCCCCAATCTTGGGACCTCTAATCCCTCGGGCACTCTTCATTCAGAAACTCCCAAACTTCCTGTGTTCTGCATCTCTGCCCAGGACACTAATCCTAGGAAGAAAGTTTGCTCTTTCTCCATGCCCCCACCCTTCCCACAAGGCTGAGGCTGCCCTAAACTCTGCTTTGTGTCCTGGAGAGGGCTTGTGAAATACAAACCAACCAAGCCAGGGAGATTTCTATGCTTCTTAGCAGCTGGAATTCTGGCCAGGAAGATGCTGGGTGGTTTGTCAGGGCCTTAGCCTCACCCCAAGTCCTCCTTGGGGAAGCCTGGGGAGGTGGAGGTCTGGGGGCAGGTAGGAAAGGCTCGGTCGGCAGACTAAAGGCTTAGGAATAAACTGTGTTCTCCAGGGTGGTACACTGAGCTGGGACACTGGGAGCTTCCTGGACTCAATTGTGTTGGGGAAGGGGGGTTTCAATGCCAGTGATTCTGGCTGAGTTGGCTCAAGGGAAGCTGGAGGGTGGTGGACCTGGGTGCCATTTATCTGCCAGTAGTTATCTGACCAGTTGGGTCCAGTCCCTTATCTGTCCTTGGGATGCCCCCAGGGGGCCCATGACCTGTTTCCCAGTAGGCCTGAGGTTATCAGTGGAGAAAGTGCAGAACCTGACCCTTTAGCCTTTGTGGCAGGGGGAAAGTAGGAAGCCAGCGGGTAGACTTGTGAGGGCTCATAGCTAGTAGGGCTCCCTCCGATCCAATGCCCTGCTCCTTCTGGGCTATTCCTCCATGGGAACTTTATCCCCTGTGTTTATGGGACCTGACATGCTCAGTGTGTGCACGAAGAAGCCACAAGTAGGATTGGGCAAAGATGCCATTTCTTTAGCCAGCATCCTCCTCCTCTAGACCGACAGGCCCTCTGAGATGGGGACCTAGGCTGGAGTCAGTGACAGGTGGAGACAGCTGCTGCTCCTCCCCTCCCCCAAATTCTTGAACTCTTGACAGAGATGAATGACCCAGCCCCTCCTTACACATTCTCCAGGTAACCAGAGTGAGGGAGGGACAGGTGGCCTGGCCCAGGGTACCCCACCTAAGCTACCTCCTGCTGGGCCACAGAGAACACAGGACAGGGGGAACTTAGAGAGGAAGCTGAGTCTAGACCAGTGAAACAGGGGGTCAGGGATGTCCAAAGCTGAAGCGTCTGAAGAATGCAGGCTCTTGGCCACAGTTCGTAGCCTCGTCGACCTCATATGCGCACTGAGCCATGCTCTGGTTCTCAGATGACCTGTCCTTGGCCCTTGCCAGGGACAGGAAGAAAGTTATTTGCCTGCATGGGGCCTGAGGGATTGGGACAGATGTCTAGGAGTTCAAGGTAGGAGTAAAAGGGCATGAGGAGGTGATAAAGAGAGAGGGAGAGGACCAGGCCCATCTCAGAGAGCAAGGGGCTTCTCCCATCCCTCGCATCAACGTGCAATCAGCCTGACACAGGTCAAGCTGGCAACTGGCACTGAAGTGCTATCAATGCAAACACCCATAAAACAGGCATGTGGCTGGGGCAATGATGAAGAGAGGTTGAACTTTTGGCCTTTGGGACCAGCCTTTCCAACCCCAGCCACTGCAGCTAAAGAGCTGATCCATTCTGGACTAGATCTAATCTAGCCCTGGAGCATAATATGGCCAGTAGGGGGGAGGAGGAAGACTGTAAAGACTCAGGTCCCACCCTGCGATTGCCCTGAGACTGACCCAGGGAAAATTTGGTTTGGGAAAAGCTTGAGATATTCTTGGAGGGAAGGCAGACCTGGGCTCAATATGGGCGCCAACTGGTCTCAGCTAGGAGGCAAGTAGGGGCAGTGGGAAAGAGCAGGGAGAAGCTGGTGGTGGAAATTAGCTGACTGAGCAATAGTGACCTTTGCAAACTGAGGTTGGTGGGGGCAGGGGACACAGTTAGATTGAGCCTGGAACCTCAGTCTTCTCATGTCTAAAATAGGTCCATCAAAAATAACCTTAGAGCCTGGTGTGGTAGTGCACGCCTGTGATCCCAGCAGCTCAGGAGGCTGAGGCAGGAGGATCAAGAGTTCAAAGGCAGCCTTAGCAACTTGGTGAGGCCCTAACCAACTCAGTGAGACCCTGTCTCTAAATAAAATACTTTTTAAAAAACAGACTGGGGATGTGGTTCAGTGGTTAAGTACCCCTGGGTTCAACCCCAGATACCAAAACAAACAAACAAATGAACACACAAAAAACCTGAGAGACGTTGTGAGAATTAAGCAAAGTGAATATAGCACCAGATGAAAGCACTCAGCCCAGCTTCTTTGTTTAAGAAATGGTAGCTCTTGGTGTGACGTGGTGGCAAACACCAGTAATCCCAGCAAATCAGGAGGCTGAGACAGATGGATGGCAAGTTTGAAGCCAGCCTGTGCAACTTAATAAGATCCTTTCTTAAGATTAATAGGGCTGGCGATGTAGCTCAGTGGTAGAGCACCCCTAAGTTCAATCTCCAATACTGTAAAAAAATAAAATGTAGCTTTTCAGCTCCCTAGAGGGAACAGGTGCCTGTATTTGTGAGGCGGGTGCAGGTAGAGGAAGGAGGCCTTCTAGGGGACAGACAAGAGGCCTAAGGCAGAGAGGGGTGACAACAGAAAGGAGAGACAGTTGCCAGCCTCACTGGGTTGGACTGTCCTGGCTGGCCCTGGCCCTGGCCCTCAGGTTAGGATTCTTGCTCCCTGACCCTTCATTCAGTCTGCTTTTCCCATTGTTGACTCTGACTGGGTCTGGTGGCTCACCATGACCCACACTTTGGCACATGCTCATTTCCAAAGCCCATGGATATCATTGTCGAATCATGATTAGAAGTTCAAGTTGTTTAGCCAGGTGACCTAGGTTTGAATTCTGACTTTTTGACTTTCTGGCTGTGTGCCCTTGGTTACTTCACCACTCTGTTTCTCAGCATATAAGGCAGGCAGGGAGAGGTCAAGGACAAGGGCCAAAAAAAGAGAAAGGAGGTGTGTATATATTCAAGCATTTGTGTGAATGACAGTGAACATGAGCAAATAAGGGGGTTAGATTCTAAGTTCCATGAGGGTAAAACCTGGGCTTGCCTCCTGGCCCTGAATGAATGGTTAGGTAAAAATGAATGAGAGTTTGTGTGTTAATCTGTACACGTGTGTGAAAATAGGAGAGGTTCAGAAAACTATGTGTGTGGCACACAAAGCATGTGTGAACGGGTACAAACGTGTGACTGGGAATGAGAGCGTGTCTGTGGGAAGCTTTGTGGAAGAATAAGAGTTTCCATTTAGTAAGCACCATGGTGGGCCAGGCACGATGCTAAGCCCTTTACGTGCATTATCTCATACGACTCCATGAAGGAAGATGATCTCCAGGTTACAGAAGAGCAAGTGAGGCACACCAGAATGAAAACACAACTGACAAGCAGTGAAATCCCTGGCTCTGAGGTTTAGCCCTCCCTGCCGCCCATGGGTGTGGGCAGCTGAACTCAGAAGGAGCTATTCTGTAGCTTTCTGGGGAAGATGGGGGTGGCTGCACAACACCTGAGACTTCCTGCAGCTGCCGGATATTCTTCTGCATCCCTGGGCTCCACATGTAGAGTTTGGTCCTGGGTGTTCCTTGGGGTCAAGACTTGCAGGAGCTCCTCTTTGGGACACTAACACTGCTCTAGCTCAGAGTCCAGGACAGAGGAACCATCAGTGGACTTGACTTCTGAAGGATGGGGCGGGGTGACACAGTGACTTGGCAGTCTTGGGAGGGGCAATAACAGCCAGTGGAGTAGGGAGGGCTCGGGTAAGAGAGGCTCCCCACCCTCCATAGATTCTGACCTCCTCTCAGACTCCCCTGGTGAATAATTTTTCCCTACATCATAATTTTTCCCTACCTCAGGGGACTGAATCACTATACCTGAGGCCTCAACAAGGTGGAGCAGGAGGTGGGAACTTGGAGTCACTGGTCCTGCCTGTGGCATGGAGTAGGTTTAAACCCTGCTGCTGAGGCCCCTGTGGGCAGGTTGAGGCAGAAATGTTGGGCCATGACCAGGGGTGACCAGCATGTGGAGCAGGCCTAGACATAGAGTCTTCTCCTCACTTCCTCTTCCATCCTCCCCACCCAGGATTAGCTGTTGGCACACTTAGGAATTGCTTCCGTCTCCCCCCCCCCCATTTTCCATGTTTTGCAACATATCCCCATCTCCCCCAGCCCTCACCTGGTTTGGGGCCATCCTCCAGAGGGGCACCATTTAGACTGTGGAGAGAAAAAATCTGAGGCCAGTTCTGGGATTGGCAGAAGTGGTCTTTAGCTGAGAAGAACATTGGGCTGTGACCAGGAACATAGATGGCCTTTCCCAGGCCTAGGAACATCTTGGAGGACTATGAGTGAAGAGTAGAGTCCCAGCCATCCTGAAAGCTGTTGCTTTCCAGACATGATCCAGTCCTTAACTAGGAATGAACCAAACAAGCAATTAAGCAGGAAGGGGCTGGAAACGTGGCAAATCAGTATGGTACAGGGGAATGGGACAGGCTTTGGGGATAGATACACCAGGAGTCAAATCCTGCTTCCCTTACAGATCAGTTCTGTGACCTTGAGCCATAGTTTCCCTCTGAAATAAAATGGACACAGTGGAACTCATTTCAAAGGTTGTGAAAAGGAACACATTTAACCCGGCTCTTGACAGATATTAGGCACTTACTACACAGCAGGGTGCTCTCTATATTCAGTTTTCATTGTCCTGGCATGTACTTCAGGGATCCTAATTTCCCAGTGGGACTATTGGTATGTCCTTGTACTTATCTTTTTAAATTTTGTTGTTGGTGGGCTTTGAACCCAGGGCCTCATACATGCTAGGCAAAGTGCTCTACCACTGAGCAACACCTCCAATCCCCTAGTTTACCACCCAGTGCAAGGTCCAGCTAGGAGCCAAGAGCTTCTAAACTATTCTTGTTCCTCTCTGTCTAAGTAGAGCTATTTCACCATCAAAGCCTTGTCTCTGAAGGTGGGAAGAGCTCAGCTTCTTCCTTTTTATTTTCCCCAAAATAGAGACCCACTCTACAGCCACAGAGATCATTAGAGGATGCAGTAGCAACTCAGTAGCTCAATCTCCCATTAAGTGAGATAATGGACATGAAACTGCATATAAATGGTAGAGCATTTAGGGAATGTTGCTCACCTAATTATCCCCATAAAGAAACAGCAGGGAGACTTTCTATCCTTGGCATTCCCAAGGCCAACCCCCAACCCAGCTCTTCCTCATTTACCTCACACCTGGGGGCGGTTCTTGCCAAAGCCACGCCTGTCCCAGGTCTAGTATTCAAATGAGCTTCGGTTTGTCCCAGACGCCGGCAGTGCTATGGAAGACCAGCAGGGGGAGACGTTAGCACGTGGGTACCTCTCCTGGGGTCCGACTGAGGAGCGTGGGTCGGACCGGGAGGGTCTGAGCTATGGGAATGAGCCAAGTTATAAGCAAAGAGGCAAGGAGGGGCGGAGAGAATGGGCCAGGGCTTGGAGACAAAGACCCAGATGGTGTGGTGAGGCCGGGAGAGGCTGGACTCCGGTATCTCATGGCCAGCATGCCTGCTTTTGCTTTTTCAAAAGGCTCCTGCCCTGCGCCTTTTCTTCTCGAGTTGTCCTTTTCTAGTCTGTCTTTCTTCTGGGGATCGAACCCAGGGCATTTATGCGTGCTAGGGAAGCGCTCCGCCACTGAGCTATAATTCCCAATCCCCGTGCTGTCTTTATCGAGGTGCCCTCTTTTCTCCGCTTGCTTATCCCAGGGCCTTGCCCGCGCCTCCAGACAGGTCGGGATACTAAGTCTGTGTCCAGGGATTCCCACAAGGCTCCCCTCAAAGCTGACGTTCTGAAGGCCTGGTATCCAGGTGCAAAGGACTCCCTTTAGGCTCTGGACCTGGTACTTTTTCTGAATCTTCACCACCCACTGTAACCGCTTTTGTTATGTTCTGTGTAAGTCGAGGGTGCACTTCCAGGGCCGAAGGAGGGAAGCCCACCAGAGCCCCACATGAGACCGGTTAGAGGAGCAGACAGGCTGTCCTTGCCCACCCAGTACTTTTGTCCCACCACCCACTGTTACCCCTTTTGTTATGTTCAGAGAAAGCTGACGGTGCACTTCTAGGACAGGACAGAAGGAAAGACCACCACAGCACAGAGCCCGACCTGAGACTGGACCGGGAGCAGACAGACTATCCTTGCCCACCCAGTACTTGAGCCTCCACCACCCACTGCTAGCGCTTTTGTTACGTTCAGTGCAACGAGTGCATTTCAAGGGAAGGAGGAAGGCCCAGCAGAGCCCCTACATGAGATGTGACGAGTAGCAAACAGGGTGTCCTTGCCACAGAGGTGGGCACAGAGTAGGACTTCAGGACTCGTGTGTGTGTGTGTGTGTGTGTGTGTGTGTGTATAAAACGAAAACTATCGAAGTACTGTAGTTTCCCGGGGTACTTGGGACACAGCTTGTCTGGCCCAGGTCAGTCGGTGGGTCGGGGTTTTGACTAGACGTGCAAGGAGGAGAGCAGGCCGGCAGCTCTCGAGTAGCGCCAACTTCCCACGGGCTGAGCGCTCTGGGAACCGAGCTAAGGACCCAACCCTAACCGCACGAGCCGCACATTCAGATTAGTGCCATCGGCAGCGCGGCGTCCTTAAGAGCTCCCTGAAGCCCCGCCCCCTTCCTGCTAAGAGGGCGTGGCATGGGGCAAGGACCCCGCCACGGAGCTTGCTATTGGCTAGGAAGAGCAGGGTTGGCCTTGCGTTCGCCTGAGCAGTGGAGTAGACAGCTCAGCGGCAGCGAAGAGAGTCTATGCGCGCTGGACAGCAGTGGGAGGTGTGTGAGGCTTACTCTGGCCGCAGACCCTAGGGCTTAATTGCCGGGGAGCAAGGACTCGCGACGGGGCTGCCGGGCTACCCGGCTGAGGCTTCATAGGCGCAAACTGATGGGACTGGCTCGCTCGGCAGCATCTCCCCGCTCTTTTAAGTGCACTGAGTGGGGCCCGCGCTGAAGTAGAAGCTGTCGGGGGGCGCGCAGCCCGGCGTCCCAGTGTGGCCCAGAGGAACGGAGCCCGTGTCAGGGCGACCCAGTCGGGAGCCTGGGGACCGAGCTCGTGTTGTGGGGATACCCCCACTTCTTCCCAGGGGCTCCAATCCCAGGACGGTCGAGGCGTCGGGGCAGGCACCGAGTGCCCCGCGGGGAGACCCCGTCGGGGAGAGAGCGCACATTCCCAAACTGTCTCGGGGAGCCGAGCAGAACAAGGCGGAATCACCCGGGGGCGCAGAGCCCCCGTCGCGCCTCGTGCAGCAGAGAGGCCAAGGGAGCTAGCCCTCGGAGGCCGCAGCCCATGCCCGGGTTGGGGGCGCCTGCCCAGTGAGTCCTCCTGGCCGGCCGGGCGGAGAAGAGCTACACCGAAGCCGGCGGGAGGGGAGCACTTCAAGGCCGGCGGCTGCGGAGGATGGGCGCCTGAGTGGCTCAGAGCACAGCGCAGCACGGGAAAGCGAGGAGAGCTTTGCTGAGGAGACGCCAGGGGATTCCGAAGTGCAGCCTGCCCCCGGGAAGATGGCCCGGCCTGGGCAGCGTTGGCTCGGCAAGTGGCTTGTGGCGATGGTCGTGTTGGCGCTGTGCCGGCTCGCCACGCCGCTGGCCAAGAACCTGGAGCCCGTATCCTGGAGCTCCCTCAACCCCAAGTGAGTAACTTATCTGCTGTGATCCCTGGGGGTGGGAGGCACTCTAGGGTGAGGCCGCGCGCCCCCGAGTGCGTGTGGGGAGGTGTTCGGAGGAGGAGCGGCGCCCCATTTTGTCTCCTGCTTTTTCTAGTGTTTTCTTGCTGGCAGGCGGGGCAGGGTGCGGCGGGGTGCGGTGGGGTGGGGGCACTTGTGACCCTTCGGCTTCCCAGCCTTCGCCTCCGCACGTCCCGGATCAAGTAGAGATGATCGCACCAGGCAGAGCTGGGGAGTCCGGGCGCTCAAGAGCGCACCCGAGAACTGGGTGGGAGAGAGAACGCAGTCCCCTCCAGGGCCCCTGGGAACGTGGTGGTTTTCTCCGAGAGCCGCTCCGGGGGTTTAGCTTGACCTGGGTGGGGGACGAGGCCGGAACACAGGTTCCTCATTTGTTTAGCTGTGGGGGTAACGCGGTACGGGACCCGGCGCCTCGGGCGAGTGGCAGCGCCTACATCCCCACTCCGGCTTCTCCCATTTTCATTTCTTTCTTCCCTGTTTGCCTCCCTGGCTTTTCGCTTTGCCGTCTCTTCTTGAACACCCCCCCTCCCTGCCGGGGCGGTAGAAAGGCGGGCGCCGCTCCCAGGCTCACAAAGGCGGCGGGTGGAGAGGGGCGGAGTGGGAGAGGGCTTGTTTGTGGGGCGGGGGGGGGGGGTTCGATCCAGCGCCCGTCGGGGGTCCAATGGAGCCGGCAGCGGAGCTTCTTCGAGGGCCCGCTGGGGCGAAGAGTGGCGGCAGAGCGGGCAAGGGTGGTGGGTGGGGAATGAGCGATTCCTGCCCAGGCAGGTTCCTTTGGTCCCCGACTCTGTCCCCTAGATTGGGGAGCTGCGCTTAGCTTTCTTCAAGGGGTTAGGGGAGCGATATAAAGGAGATCCTTTCTTTTCTTTCTTCTGCTTCCCTCCACAACTCTCTCCCACCTCCAAACAACACACACACACCTTTCAGGGCGGTGGCTCAGTGGTTTCTGCGCAGTTAGTGGGGAGTCGCAGGGGCTGTTGTGGTGACCTCTGGACCTTTTTCTCTGCAGGCCTTACGTTGGAACCCGGGGCAAAATCACTCTTCTTCCCTGTTTTCTGGAGGTCCTGGCAGTGTGTGGCCAACCACACATAAGGGGAAACTGAGGGCTTTGACCTGCCCATCCCTCCTCTGGAACCCCTGTATCTGGATTTTTTCCTGTCCACTATTGCGGGCTCCAGGCTAACTTCCCAGGCTCCTGCCTGCCATGACCTCTTGGCTTCCAGGGGCCATGCATCTCTCAGCCCTGGAGTTGGAGAAAGAGGTGTCTTTAGTTCTTGTCTTGGGTTAAGATATGAAATAGGCTTTTTACTATGGTCACTGGGATGGCTAAACTAGGATCAGGGTGGATGGTTCTGCTTTGATACAAGGAAAGACACTGGCAAGAATTTCTTCCTACCTAGAAGCAAAATTGAGAGTGCAATGCTCTTCTAACTGTAGAGGCTCAAAATGGTCTGGGGACCCTGGGCTGCTGAGCCCAGGGGGGAAAGGTTGTGTGAAGTGCTCAGTTACCCCCTATAAGGATGGAAGCTGGAAATGCTCTCTTGAGCCTGGAGAGTTGAAATCCGCCTGGGGTAGCCCATCCTAGGGGCTCATGGGAGTGACCTAATTGCTCTCTCGGGTCTCTAACTAGAGATAGCACGGCAGCTCCACAGCTGGAAAGGAGCCCTCCTGCAGAGTTGGGGGTGCTGGAAGAAACAAGATCTCTCCCGAGCTTCCCCGTTTTTTGTGTTCTGAGCCTTTAGTGCTCTGGACCGGTTCATGGGTTTGGGGTGGGGGTAGGGGGGTGGTAGCGGACTCAGTAGAACCTGCCCGAATTCCATCCTGCAATTGAGTGGATCCTGGGAATGGCTGGGGACTGATCCTGGTGCGCTCCCCCCCACCCAAGAGTTCCATCTACGCTCAGGGGTCTGGAATGCAGCCGCCGTCTGCGTGTGTTGGCGCGGGGTGGGGGGGCAGGAGCACAGGAGGGAGGCACTGCCCTCGGCTCCACTGGAGCTCTGGGGGCTGCTTCTGCCACCGCGCCCAACCCGCAGGCTGCCACAGCCTTTCAAATAAACAGTCTCTCTGTCTCTCTCCCTCTGTACCTCCTGCCCGAGTTCTCCCTCCCTGGCCCGTGTCGGTCGTCCTCTCACACCCTCCGTGAGCAGCGCTCACCTCCCCTCTCCAGCTAGGCTCGCCTGCTCTCCCTCTTTTTCACACTCCCTCTCACTCTTAGTCACTCTCTGCCTCTTTTTCTCAAGTCCTTTTGTTTCTCGCACATGCCCGTGCTCTCCCTCGCAGGCTCATTTTCTCTCTTCCCTCCCTCTTCCTCTCCTGGCTTTTGGTCTCCTCAACCCTGTCAGGAGCTGGCAAACCACCCCCCCCACAAAAAAATCTCCCAGCGCCTATAAACCCTGCTTAATTGCTTCCTCATTGGGAAAAAATCAAAATAAAGAAGTGATGGGGCTGGGGGTCTGCTTCCAGGTTCCAGGGCGCACACAGCCCCAGCCCGAACTGAAAAGGGGAGCCGAATGGCCTGGCTCGAAACTCCCAGCTTCTGTCCCAGATTGGTGCTGGAGACTTAGGGGGTAGCAATCCCTGGGTGGCAAGAGCTGCTACTACGTCCTGGGCCCCTCCTGTCAGATTGGCCCCAAGAGCACCAGGTGGGGAGATGGGTTTGGTTCTTGAGTTTGGTAGAAACCAGAGTGTTGTGTCCACACGCCTGAGTCGGGGGCTGTGATCTAAATGGTCCCAGAGCGG
The DNA here is from genome assembly GCF_902686445.1 of Sciurus carolinensis. Lineage (NCBI taxonomy): Eukaryota > Metazoa > Chordata > Mammalia > Rodentia > Sciuridae > Sciurus > Sciurus carolinensis. Next base: position 52,237,960 of record NC_062232.1, read on the forward strand.
CCCCCTCCCCCAGCCTCTTCCCCGGGAGACCTTGGGGCAGCCGGCAGGCCTCACACTTGAGTCCTCAGCCAAGTCCAGCTGCTGCAGTTCAGTCTCTCAGTCCTATTCTGACCCCTTCCTGCCCCCCACTCAGGTTCCCCCACTTCCAGGAGGGGGGAATGTGCCTGAGATCACATTACAAACCTTCCCTACGTGCGGGTGGGGGTTCAGCTTGACATGTGGGACCCTTGACTCCAGCATGGGTGGGGGCAGCTGCAGACCCCAATTCTTGCTTGCCTGCTACAAGCCAAAGTGTTGGTCCCAGCCCCCTCACAGCTGTTCTAGCTCAGAGTCCTGGGGAGGCCAGCCCAAGGGGCCCCTTTCCGGGGTGGCTAGAGACCTGACCTCTTCTACTCTGGCTGATTGGCCACAGGTGGGGGCCTGAGAGTGATGGGAACCCAGCAGTTTATTGAAGTTCCCTGTTGCTCTGCCTCTCTACCCGCACCCAGGGCCACAAGGCAAGGGCAAAAAGGGCCTGTGAGGTTGGGGTGAGGGCTGAGTTGAGGGTTCCTTTTCTTCCTTTGGGTTCTCTGCTGCCTTCCCAGCTCAGGTAAATGGGTTCTCCTGGATACTACTGTGCACCACTGTTTTCTGGGGTTAGGAGTGTGGGGAGAGCAGGCCAGCCAGCCAGGAGGCTGCTGGTTGCCATGGGAACTCTAGGTTTGGGGGAGGGTCCACCCTGTGATTATTAGTGGAGCTGAGGTGGGGGATACTCACCAGCCGCATTCTGGAATCTTGGCTCTATGAACCTTAGAAGCCCCTACTGGGTGCGTTTTTGTTTTTTGATTTTTTTGTTTTTTGTTTTGTGTATAGTAGTGGTTTTGGATCCAGGTGCTAGCAGCCAGGGGTGTAAGCACTCTCTACTTCTAGATGATACTGGTTGGTATGCTAACTAACAGGCAGGTAGAACCTTGCTCCTTACTTTGCATTCTCCTATATGATCTCATCGGATGCCCCCCACAGCCCTGGGGAGTAGGCATTGGTCCCATTTTCCAGATAAAGAGGCACATGCCCAACAAAGGGAAGTGACTTGTCTGAGGTCAGTTGGTGACTTGTCTAAGGGGGCAGAACTGTGCTGTGTGCCATTCTTTCCACATTATCCTGTTCCCCACAATGTAGGAGAGACAGGAATTTGAGGTGGGGTTCTACAAGAGGTGCTGGCCCCCTGCTGCCCCTGGCTTCCCCTCTCACCTCACAGGTACACATGCATCTGCCCTTGTGACTCAGGCCCTGCCTGTGTAAGGTGAGGTGCTCCAGCTTCCTCATTTAACTCCCTAGGCTACCTCCCAGGGCAGCCTGCTGGGGCCACCTGAATCACGGGCAGCCAACTAGCAGTGTGACACTCCCCGTTGAGTTCTGCCTAACTCCTTGCATTCCTCTCTGGGCCAGGAATCTGTCTTCCTCTCAGGGACACTATGGAGAGCAGACAACCTGGAGGTGGTGTTAAACCTTCCCCAGTGGATACTAGTTTTGGCCAGCTGGGGCAGAGGGGAGGACATAGTGGGGAGGGTGACTTCCTCTGGGACTCTCCTGGCTTCCCTGCCTCCGACAGAGCTGTGTGTGTGCCAGGACCCAGCTGCTGTTCCTGCCCACCCACGCCTGGGCGGGCACTGCTGGGACACGCCAGGCCTGCTCCTGCTGCCTTGGGGGCTGGGTGGAGCTGGGGGAGTGAAAGAGGAGCCTTTAATTTGGGGGCTCCCCACCCTAGCTGGGATGAGAGCAGACTTGAGCTCTAGCTTGGGGTCTGTCCTCTACTGATCTTGCCACCCTGAGGGAACAGGCACAGTAGTGGTAGGGTCACAAAATCAAGGCTGTGTGTGGCTCAAGTCTTCTACTGAACTTGTACTTGCATGGCCTTCTGTCGTGCTCCCCCTTCGCCACTTTCTGACCACAGGTCGCTAGAGCCTGAGGGAAGGGTAGGCGGGAAGGGAGTATAGACCTGGTGGGACGAGGGCAGCTTTCTGGGCATGACCGTCCCTGCTGCAAGATCTCCCCCTATAGATCATCTGCATAAGGGTGGAGAAGGCCTCATCTGGACAGAAGGTACATTGAGGGGAGGGCAGGTAGACATTGGTTTCTGACCAGTCCAGGGCCTTGAGGGCTGCTACTCGAGGCTTTTCATATACCAGGCTTCTTTTGAGCAGTCATGATACTACCTCTAAGCTCAGTGGAATGGCTGAGGGAGGGACTTGGACCAACCATAAGACAGGAGCAAGAATAGTTCAGGCTGCCTTCCCCAAGTCCTTTTACACCCTGGGGTGGCTCCCTGGGGTCCCCAGGCTATCAGAGGCTAGGGAGCAAAGGCTTCAGGGGTTACCATGGCGACCTGCTTCAGGCTTCCTGCTGGGCCATGTCAATCCCCTTATTTTCCAGAAAAGGGCTTTGTCTGGGGGTGGCCCCAGGCAGGAAAGCTTGACTTGGTAATGGGGGGGGGTGTAATAGTTTTTGAAAGGTGGAGGATAAAGAGTTTAACTTAGAGATATGTTTTCCTCCTCCTCTCCTACTCCTAAACTGGTAAGAAATAGAAGAGACATAGAGGGTCTCCCTGTAAAGCGTCATAAGCATTGCACCCGGCTTGGGACTTCACTCTCAGTGTCCACCCCTAGTGCTCCCTCACACTTTTTTAGGCTTCTCTCAGGCCAAGATGAAGTTTGCCTAGTGCTGGGGAAAAAGGAGATGCGAAGCATTTACCAGTGTGGGGGATCAGGGTCAGGGACATCAAGTCTCATGAGGCTCTGCTCCCTTTCCACACTTTAGGGGAAGGTGAGTTTCCCTCTGCCAGCTGCTATGCAAATGAACTGATGAATATTTATGAAGTTTGTTCACTGAGGTTGGTGAGACTGAGGGGTGTTGGGGGCAATAGTCCTCTCTCCCCTGCTCTTACCTTGTAGACTTCTGTTTCTTCAGTGTCCCTAGGTTCGAGGTAGAACACTGAGTAGGTAGAACCCCTGTTCCATCTGGGGCTTCCAGACCCTGGGTGGCAATGGGAGACTGCACCAGGACAGACAAGTCTCCCCGGTGAGTAAGCCAGAGCCAATGTTTAGAAAGGCAAATTGGCCTGTTCCTCTTTCCAGTGACTTCTGTGTCTTTTTGAGGTACAACCAATGTTTTAGGTCCTCTTACACCCCTATGGATTATCATCCTGGTTGGCTTTCGGCCCCTCTAGTTGGCTTCGAACACCTCTCTCTTCATGGGAACTTTCATCTGATCTCTGAAAGTCTTTTAATGTTCCTTTGGACTCTAAGATGTTTAGAAATTGTCTCTTCCTGCCATCTGGATACAACCAGTATGGGCACTGGAAAGTGAAAGATGCCTTGGGAACTATAAAAACTTCAATGAAACTTGTGTGCTTTGCATGATGCACAGGGAGGGTGCATTTCCTCTCAAATGTTCCTTTGGGCCTCTGTCCTGCGCCTCCTTCCTTTCTGGCATTTACCCTCCTAAGCATCAAGATGGCAGCTTCCAGCTTGGTGGAGCACCACTTAGCAAGGAAGGAGGGCTGCTTTTCTTCATCTACTCCATCCACCTGATCAGTTCCCCTCCTCACCTACTGGGGTGTCAGTTCTCTCCCTTGGATGAAGACACGGGGTTTGGCCATGTGAAGGCATTTGCCCAGATCTCCCAGTAGACCCTCGTTGCCTGTTCCCACTGTGTGTCATGGGCCCTCAGGAAATGGAACCACTTTCTTCCCAGATGCCACAGGAGCGCATGAACTGGTGCTCTTCGCCCACACAGCTGGGCAGCACTTCATCTGCTTCATCCTCCTTTTTAAGCACCACCTTCAGCCCTTCACTGCCCTGTTAGAGGGGTTTGTCACCAGGGGAATGAAACCTACCCTGCTTGTCCTGGCCCTTGAAGCTGATCATTTCCACCTCTTCATTCATCTCTCCCCTGTCCTAGTCACTGCCATCCACTCTTGCTGTGTGTTGGCTTCTTATTCTTCACTGAGGATCCACCTTCAATCTGCCCTTTCTATGGAACCATTTCTGACCATCCTGGTCAGATGAGCCATCTTTTTTCCCCTGACTGCCTCTGTCTAGCCCTGGCTGCTTGAAACACCATCCTCACAAGTAACCTGCAGATAGCCTAGGGCTATATTTCACTAGCTAGATTGTGGGCCTTTAACTTTTCTGGGCCAAACCAGACAATAAAGTCCTTGATAGTGGGACTGTTTCTTCTCTTCCTATTTCTAGTCCAAGAAACAAGACTAGACTCAGAGGTACTTAGTGTTAGTATCTGATCTGCCTCTTGGCAGATTATTTCTAAGAAGAATTTGGAAATGTTGAGTGCCTACTATGTGTATGGTGTTCTCCAGGTGCTGTGTCTTCTCCCCAGCACATCCCCGGGAGATAGGGGCTCCTACCACCCCCAGTTTACAAGTGAGGAAACTGAAGCTTGGAGAGATCAGGCAGCTCAGTCAAGGTCACAGTTCTAGAAAGGGCCTAACATTGGGATCTTGTTCCAAAGTCTGTTCTTTCTTCTATATGCTGCTGCTGCACTCTGAGCTCTAACCTTCCCAGGCTCAGCTCTGCTTTCTTACTGTGCTTAGGCAAAGACAGAGTTGAATGCATAAGTGATCCTGGGAAGCTACTCTTCCCTGTTAGACTCTGGTGCCTGGTCTCCTAGATTAGAGCATGAACCCTGACTCAAAAGACATCTGTCTGTGTACTCTCAGGATATGGAATGGGAGCAATGTGGAGGTGAGGGGTCAGAACAGATGAATGGGGTTCCTGGGGCCCTGTCTTATGTGATCTGATGTCCCTGGATTGGGCTCCTTCTCCCCTCCCTCTCTTCTCGGAATGAGACTGCCCATTTGTGGATTCAGGCTCTTGCATTAGGGGTGGGTTGGGTCACCAGTAGGACATTCTGGAATTGAACCTGGCCAGAAACTGTGACCATCATCCTTTGGCTCCAGGCAATGCCTGTTCCTATCTCCTCATCACACCCAAGATTAGCAAGGATGGGGGAAAAGGCATGGGTCCCAGACAGGTTGAGCTCCCCCAGCTTTGGGCTGGGAGCTGCGGGGGTGGTGGTGAAGGCATGTGTGGGCTTGCTGTGTTTGTGTGTGTGTGTGTGTGTGTGTGTGTGTGTGTGTGTGTAGGAGAGAAGGTAGCAGTGACCATGAGGGAATGTGAATGTGTTGGGGAGGCGGGGGGGACAGGGTTGCCACCTCCAGACAGCCTGGGCCTGACACCTTGGTGCCCAGCCCATTTGGCCACGTCAGCCCCCTGCGGAAATGCCACATTAGGACAAAGGGCTCCCCCAGTCAGGCAGTGCCCCACCCTGCCAAGCACTCAAAGCCTGGCAGCCTTGCCCATGGGCCACCCCTTCCACACCCTGCTGGCAGTGTGATTCTCTCTCCCCACCCCCAGCCTGAGAATGGAGGAAGGGCAGAAGGCCTACTCTCGCCATCTCCACCCAGGAGGCCCAGCCTGGCCCTCATTGCCTGCTCCCCTAGTACTGGGATGGCCTGGGGCCCTACAACCCTGCAACTGACCATCTCCTCCCTTCTGGGCAGGTTCCTCAGTGGGAAAGGCTTGGTGATCTACCCAAAGATTGGAGACAAGCTGGACATCATCTGCCCCCGAGCAGAAGCAGGGCGGCCCTATGAGTACTACAAGCTGTACCTGGTGCGGCCAGAGCAGGCGGCTGCCTGTAGCACTGTGCTTGACCCCAACGTGCTGGTTACCTGCAACAGACCAGAGCAGGAAATTCGCTTTACCATCAAGTTCCAGGAGTTCAGCCCCAACTACATGGGCCTGGAGTTCAAAAAGCACCACGATTACTACATTACCTGTGAGTCCTCACCCGTCGTATGGCTCTCTTCCTTCCTGCCACAGTGGGAGCTGCTAAGTGGCGCAGTGAAACCACACACATACCCTTTGAAGACTAGTGTGCTCCCCTCCCAGCCTGGCCTTGGAATTCTGGCCCCGACATTCCCCACGTGGCATGCTGCCAGCTTGCCTTGGCTCCAAGGGTTGGGTGGGAGAGGCCTCCAATTTCTGTTGCTTTCTCTCTTTTTTCTTTGCCCACCTGAGATCTAATCTTGGGAATGGTGCAGTTGGCAGAGCCCTTTGGGACCAGCCAACTCTTTGAGGCCACCAAGAGACCTTAGATCATATAGAGGGTTAGGGATAGGATTGGGACTCCAACCTGGTTCTCCTGACTCCTGATCTTGAATTTCTTCCAGTCTATGTAGAAGCCTCTCTCATGATGCCAGTTCTAATTGCTTTGCCTCTGAGCAATATCTCTTAGTTGGAAGGCATCTCTTAATGTTGTCCCTGAGAAAAGAGGGGCCAAGGTCTGGGCATGGGAGACAAGCAGTGCCTCTTGGGGAAGGACTCATTCTTAGCCTGGCTGGGCTGGGCTACAGTGTTCCTTGTGGGAGGGAGGGACATAGAAAGGTTCACAAACTGCTTGCCACTCCCCACTCCCAGTTCTGTCCCTGTTGGCTGAGGCAGCATTGAGGTTTCTGGGTAATGCTGGCAGACATTCCCTTCTTCCGCACTTCTCTGACTTCTCTGGCTTCTCTGGCTTCTCTGGCCTGTTCCTGCAGCAACATCCAACGGGAGCCTGGAGGGACTGGAGAACCGCGAGGGAGGTGTGTGCCGTACACGCACCATGAAGATTGTCATGAAGGTTGGCCAAGGTGAGCGGCCAGTGTGAGGGTCCAGTTAAGCCTTTGGAATGCATGTTCCTGGCTGGCTGGGGTGTTATGGGAGTGGGGAACACTGGCTTAAAGTAGCTGAGGTCTCACATTCAGGCCGTTCTTGGCCCACCTAGATGACCAAGGGCATCGATGCTGGCAGGGCCCCTCCCTCTTATTTGTTCTATCCCTGCCCTCAGATCCCAATGCTGTGACACCTGAGCAGCTGACTACTAGCCGGCCCAGCAAGGAGGCAGACAACACTGTCAAGACAGCCACACAGGTCCCTGGTCGGGGCTCCCAGGGTGACTCTGATGGCAAGCACGGTAAGTGTACATAGGTGTCTCCCAGGGGGTGGAATCATTACTCCAGGCTGGGCCCATCCTGAAAACTGCCATGTATCTGTGGCAAGTGTGGGTAGCATGGTTTGCAGCCATCAGCGTCAATGGCATCGTCTTTCCCTGGCTAACCATTCCCCCCTCCCTCCCCCTTCCTCAGAGACTGTGAACCAGGAAGAGAAGAGTGGCCCAGGTGCAAGTGGGGGCGGCAGCGGGGACCCCGACAGCTTCTTCAATTCCAAGGTGGCACTGTTTGCAGCCGTGGGTGCTGGCTGTGTCATTTTCCTGCTCATCATCATCTTCCTGACGGTCCTACTACTAAAGCTCCGCAAGCGGCACCGCAAACACACACAACAGCGGGCGGCTGCCCTCTCGCTTAGTACCCTGGCCAGTCCCAAGGGGGGTAGTGGCACAGCGGGCACTGAGCCCAGCGACATCATCATCCCCTTACGGACTACAGAGAACAACTACTGCCCCCACTATGAGAAGGTGAGTGGGGACTATGGGCATCCGGTCTACATCGTCCAGGAGATGCCACCCCAGAGCCCAGCGAACATCTACTACAAGGTCTGAGTGCCCAGCGTGGCCTCAGGCCCCCAAGGGACAGACGGCCTGGACCGGACCTCTCCTTTCTCCCCCACGCCCCTCCCCTTGCCAGCTGTGCCCACCTTTGTATTTAGTTTTGTAGTTTCTTGGCTTTTATAATCCCCCATTTTCCTTGCCCCCTGGGCTTCGGAGGGGGGTGTTTGTGCCCCCAACCCCCATGCTCTTGTGCCTTCCCCCTCTGGCCAGGCCTCTGGGCTCCGTGGGGGCGCCCTTTCTTGGAGGGCAGGGTTGGACGCTGATGGACAGCAAGCAGGGAGACGGCCCCCTGGCCCTGCCCCCTCCCTTGCCCCCTTTCCCCTTTCCCAGGACTGCTCGTCCACTATCATCACTGTTTTTAATGCTTTTGTGTTCATTTTTTTAGCTGTCAACTCATTTTCATCTGTTTTTTTGAAGAAAAATGGAAAAATGTACAAGGCAGCCCCTCCCCAGGCTTCCTGAGCCTGGCCTGACCCAGTATTAGAGGGCCTGGGGCAGGACGTGGCCAGCCAGGAAGCAGAGGATGGCATTTCTTTTATAGGCTCCTTGGTATTTCAGGGGGGGTGGGAGGGAGGCAGGCCAGGGCTGTTCCTGCCCACGAGGGAAGAGGAGAGTGCCATTGTGCAAGGTGTCCCACCCTCCCCTCCTGACCCTCCTTCTACAAAGCTGATCCTGGCAATGGGGTAGTGGCTGCCACCCTTCCACCAAAAAAAAAAAAATCCCTTCCTTGTGGGATTCTTGGGCATCTCCTGCCTCCCTCACTCTCACGGTAATTAATGTCTTAATTGGCTGTTGCCTGGGGAACAGGAGAGCTGCTGCAGGCAGATGACCTCATGGGGGGTGGAGGGAGGTGAGGTGCCCAGGTGGCTATTTGCCCTGCAGAGCTGGGAGTTCCCCCAGCCCTGTTCTCTCCTCACCTTCAGCATCCTTTGGCCTGGTGGGGAAACAGAGGCCCAGGGTGGAGACCTAAGCGGGTATAAGGCTAGGTGGTCTGCTCCTTTTCTGGGCTCTAGCACAGTTGGGTGGCCCCGACCCAACCCAGCTCCCACTGTCCCTGCTCTCCAGTCTTGGGCTGGGGCCTGGAAAGAGGAAGAGGCTGCCCCAGGCTGGGCCAGCCCACCGTGCACTTTGACCCCAGCTCCTTGCCAGCACGGCTGCTAACAGACTGCCACTTGAGTGCACCTTGCAGGCACTCCCAGAGCGGCCATGGAAGGAGCTGGCCTTACACCATCCACCTCCACACTGCCTCCTGGCCAGCCGCCCACCCCAGTGCCAGGTGGGAGAGGGAGCAGAACAGCCAGCCCCTTCCAGGTGGCAGTCGGAAGGGTTTTTTGTTTTTGTTTCTGTTGCCATTTGTGTAAATACTAGTCTTTTTGGAAAAAAAAATAATGTAAAGATGTTTTGTATAAACTCTGAATTATTTTCTTGTTGCTTTTTTCTTAGAAAAAAATGAGAACTAAAAAAAAATTAACCACATGGAGAAATGGGTGTAAAATGGTGTCATGATGTTGGGGAGTGGAGTGTGAGAGTGCACGCCTGCGTCTGTGTCCATTTGCGTGTGTGCATGCACATGTGAGATTTCCTGTGCCCCTTGTCACCGGCGATGGGGCAGTTATGTGAACAGGGTGGCTGCCCTAGCCAAGCAGAATATGTCAAGTGTCCTGTGCTCCTGCTGCTACCCTTTCCCTAAGGTTTCTGTGTCCCCTTGTTCTGCCATGGAATCTGGAACCATTTTCTCTTGTCCATCCTGTCACCTCTGTGGCATAGGCCATGGACATCTGCCCAGTCTGACACCAGGCTCAACTAGAAAAGATTGGTGGGGGCGGAGGTATTCCCATGGGGACCTGGGTGTGTCTGCAAGTACTGCCACCACCTGGCTGGGGCTAGATCTGGGACCTGCTGGCAGGCCCAGCCCTATTCTGCCTGAGGACACCTGGAGGTCGCTAGAAATAACTTCCCAAGAACTGAGCTTTGGCCGCAGCCCACTTGGTACTGGGGTGGCTTCAGGCTGCCTGGTTCACCTCTCAGTCAGAATAATCTACCTTCACCTTAGAGCTTGGCCACACCAGAGCCACCACCATGGTGTATACGGGGCTTCCGGCTGACAGTGGGAGCCCTCAAGCGAGGGCAGCCCTGAGCACCCAGCCTCCCTCCCACAAGCTGATGAGTAACTTGCTCGGGTCAGAGAGTATGGAGAAGGCCCTGAAGTGGGTTTGGCCTGGATCCCGCAGCAGAGACACAGACTGGCAGGGCCTTTCTGCTCTAACCTGGAAGAGCCTGTGGGCCTTGTGGGGGGACTCCCTATGGAGATGCTAAGACAGATGTCAGGGGAGGAGGACAAGTGAGATCCCAGCAGCTAAAAATGGGTAAGAAGGCAGTAGAGGAAAGGAGGAGGAGGAAGGAAGGGGAGGGTGAGTAAGAGATCCAGAGCAGGAAGCCCCAGCAAACCAGCCAAGGAGCAAGCAGTCCTCTGCGGGAAGTGGGGAGCGCATGGAGAAGGAAGGGGGAGGAGAGCTCTGGGACTTACAGGCAAAGGGAAGGGAGGCAGGGCTTGGGCTGGGCTGGGCTGGGCTGGGGTGCTCCTGGAGCCAGCTGGGGCAGAGGCTGTTTATTTGGTTTCTCATTAACCAAAGGAAGTGCCTGGATCAGATGTGACCTCTGTTGCTTGACTGCCTGCCCAGAGTGGGACCTGGGCTGGGCTGTGGGGGTCTCTATCCAGGGCCGTTTTAGGCCAGATTAGTGCCTCCAACTGAGGTAGAACTGGACCCAGGTTGAATAAGCCCATCCTATACTTCTCCAACTGAGTCCTTTTGTGATCTCCCACTCAGCCCAGGATCCCAGCTGCCTTCCCCTGACAGGTGGGGGATGGAGTCCCTGGGGCACCCTGGGATTATGCTGTGGGGATGTCAAGTAAAATGGGAGTGAGAGGGCCAAGAAGAGGATGGCGCAGTCCATCAGATAACTCAGAAAGGTTTGTGACTGACTCGCCGTTCCCTGGCGTGGGCATTGTGACTGGCACTAGTTTAAGCTCAGTGCCTGCATTGTGCCAATCACACTGTGGTGCTTAGTAGTCCCTTATGGCATAGCGCCTTTCACCTGGCAAGTCCCTGCCACTTCTATCACACAGTTTTGATCCACTTTATCTCATGGAACCTTATAAAACTCCCTGTGAGGGTGGCAGTTGGGGAATTATTTGTGTCATATTAGCGATCCTGCAAGGGGCCGCAACTTGCCAAAGAACAGATGTCAGGTGAACAGGAGCACTAGGATTCAAGCCTAGGCCTTGAGTATACCATAAGAAATAGAAGAGTGAGGGGCATGACTCCCCACTCCCCCACTTCTGGCCTCTGAGAGGTGGAGGTAAGACAGCAAGTGTGCTCCTTGGGGATATTAAGGAACGGGAGCCCTCCGCACCTCAATTCCCTTCCCAGCCACCTAGGTCAGGGCGGGACGGAGCTTAGCTAGCTGGAGGCAGGAGGTATGAGCCTCCAGTCTAGGGCCCCAGACCTGCCCCACCCTCTACTCTCCTTCCTGTCCCAGCTGGGCCCAAGTGAATGGTGAGTCAGGGATAGAGGATGCTTCCCAGGTGAGGGTGGGGCTGCCTGGCTTCCTCTGCAGGCTGAACCCAGTTCCCTGATAAAGTCAAACAGCAGGTGCTAACCAGGCCTCAGTTGCATTGAAAGGACTGGCTTTGTAGAGCCAGAAGACCAAGGTTCTTGAAACCTTACTATACCAGTCAAATTTTAGCTCCCAGAAGGCTTCTCAAACCGGGTGTATGTGGTCTGACACTATAGGCAGGGTCATGAGGGTGGGCTGAAGAACCCAATAAAAGACCCTGGCCCAACTTGGACCATCCTAGGGTGAGCCCTGCTGAGCAAGCGGCCCTCTGGCCACCTGGCATCAGTCACTCTGGGAAATCCGGCCCGCCTGCCTACCTGGCCTCCTGGCCTCCTATCCTGCCCGGGCACGTCACAGTCCCACTGACACCCCAACTGAGTCAGCCCCAGCCTGCCTGGGGACCCTCCTCACCCATCTGCTGCCAGCCTCCTGTACAGCTGGCCATTGGATCTGGGGGTTTGGGGCCCCCTTCATAGACTGCTGAGGGGGTGGCCAGCCCCCACCCAGGACAGGGATCACAGAGCCTAAAATAAAAGCAATTTAAGGACATAGAGGAAGCAATAATGGCAGGTTCTTTTTCTAATGGTTAATTATCCAGTTGGCAAAGAGAAAGGAAAGAGGGAAGGCTGGAGATTGGAGGGGAATAAGGAACTTGGGAAGGAGTATGGGAAGGTGAGAGAACTTTGCCATGGGACCCTTTAATACAGGGGGAAGAGCCCCAGGCGAAGTGCCTAGAAACCTGAGGGATCTCTGCTCTGCCATGATTCCCTTTTCAGGTCCTGGACTCATTGGGCCTTAATTTCCATGTCTGATGAGGGGGTAGTATTCGATTTATTCATTCAGAAAATATTTCCTGAGCACCTGCTCTACGCCACCTCTGGGCACTAGGGTACAAGTTCTTTGAGTGCTTCGCTAACTGATTCACTTGTGTGGTAACTGGGTCGTGGGAATGTGGGAGGCAGAATGGAGGATACAAAGATTAAGAACTTGGGTTCTAAAGTTAGTCTTTCATTCATTCATTCATTCATCTTTTTTTTTTTTTTTTCAACAAACATTGAATGCCTGGCACGGAGTATAAGCACCAATCAATGGTAGCTGTTGCTTTTTCCGTGAGGAATGGAGCAGATACTTGGGCTCTGGGGTTGGGCTTCCTGGGAGCTCTTTCTGTTTTGGTAGTGGACCCAAGGTCTGGCTGTCCCCCCTCATCACCTACCAAAACTGACCTTCTGCAAAGTTCCTTTTTTTTTTCGGTACTAGGGTTTTAACCCAGGGATGCTCTAACACTGAGCTACATCCCCAGTTCTTTTTGTTATTTTTTTTTTAAATTTGAGACAGTGTCTCATGAAGTTGCTTAGGGCTTTGCTAAGTTGCTAAGTTCAAGGCTGGCCTTGAACTTTGGATCCTTCCATCTCAACCTCCCTAGTTGCTGGGGTTATAGGCCTGTGCCACCATGCCCTATGCAAAGTTCCTAAGCATCTACATAAGAAGCTATCCTGCAGCTCCAATGCCAGCCTGCTTCCTCCAGTCCTGGGCACAGGTTTCTGTGCAAAATGTCCCCAGGATAAACACTCCAAAGCCTGTAAGCAGAAACTTCCCAGGGTAGAAGAGCTGACCTCAGCCTTTTCCTATTACTGTGACCCCCAAGCTAGTCTCCCTAGGTCTTAGGTGGTGGGTGAGGAGCTGGCTTCTGAGGAAGGAGATTTCCCCCATTCTCTGACCCCTGATTTCTCAGATTCTGACTGAGTGGGCATGTGGGCAGCTAGTGAGACCACCAGCTAGTCCCCAAGACAGACCAGAAATTGTAGAGCCAGGACTTTTTTGAGAGTTCCTTTCCTGACCAAGCCCCTCATGAGGAAACTGAAGCCCAGAGGCTGGAAGGGACCTACCCAAGGGCACACAGGGAGTGCCCGCAGAGGCAGGCCTAGGAACCATCTTCCTTGCCTTACAGGCAAGAACTGGTTGCCCTTAAACACTGTGGCTTTGTTCTCTGGAATCCCCAACAGAGTGTGTGTCTTGCGTGTGTGTGATTCCAACAAATCTACATATACACGATATTTATATTGACAAACTAAGTTTACACAAGGCAATTACTAAAACGACACAGCATAACCCTGAAGAAAATATGATCCTGGGAGTTTCTGATTCAGAGCTGACCTCAAAAATGCACTCACAGTCTGCCCCTTTCCCTGGGGGCCCCTCTCCTGGAACACCTCACAGCTTTGAAGCCACTTATCAGCACAAGGACTTGGCGCACCAGTAGGGTCCACAGCCCAGACCTAGAACTGGGCATCTCGAGTGTAATCGGAGGCTTAAAGGTCCAGCTGCTTCACCCTTCTGGATGTTGAGTGTGGCCGGCCAGCCTTCCTGGGCACACCTCAGGCCCGCCTTCCCTCCCTCCCCCGCACCAGGCTGCCAGGGCCCTTCCGGCCTGCCTGACAGTTAGCTGTCCTTGCCCCTCTTCAGCCCCCTGCACACACTAATAGCCATGGCAGTAACATGCTTTCACATGCAAATTGCTATGGAATTCTCAGCCCCTGCCGGTGCCCCAGCCCCCAAGGCCTCCCCCTGGGTAGATTCAGAGAAGAGAATGGAATCTTTCAAGCTGTTAGGGCGTTTAAAGACCTTGAAGTCCAGCCCCCTTATTGGAGGGATGGGAAAACTGAGGCCCAGAGAGGGGAGGCAGGAACTGCCCAAGTCACGCAGAGAGTTCACCGGGACTGGCCCTCACCCAGGTCTCCTCACTTCCAGCCCATTGCCTCTCCCAACCCCCACACAGCCCCGCTACCCCTACCTCCCCCATCGTAGGTTGCTTACTATGAACTCTGGGGTCCCTCCCTCTGGCACAGATGCTTATGCGGGGTACCCCTCTGTGGGGCCTGGGAGTGTGAAATTCAAAGAAGAAAAGGTCAGAGGTGTCCATGACTTAGGGGCCTTGCCCAGGGACAGGAGCCATTGTCCTTTGAAACAGGCAACAAATTTTACCTTACTTCACTCTCTACCCCTCTCCCCTGATCCTAGCACACTGCTCGTCCGGTACCCCGGCAAGCCTGCCCGGCTATGCCCAGCTCTGCCCTGGGCCCTAGTCTTACAAAGTCTCCCCAGGTTTGCTCATCTTCACTGTGCTCCAGTTGCAACTAACAAGTCTGGGCCATGGGAGGCCCTAGGAACCGTGGTCCCAGCTGGGGTATGGAAAAAAGATGTCCCTTCCCTTTGGTTCAGCTAAACGAGATGGGGGTATTTTCTGAAATGAACTTTAAAAGAAAATGAGAGGAAACAAAAATAAACACCAAATGGGAAAATGATACACGTTTACAAAGCACAGGTGTCTGCTTCCAGCTCAGCTGAGGTCTTACCACAGATGGGCCCAAGCTAGAAACATCTGAGATAGCCTTGAAATCTGCCTTGGGTTCTGCCTCTGACACAGCATTTGATTCTCCATTTCTGTCCGCCCCCAATACCACTAAGCATCCCTGGATCAAACCGCCTCCATCTCTTGCCTGGACTGTGGCAATCACCTCCTAACTGCTATTCCACCCTGCTGTCTTGCAAAATGGTTGCCAGAGTGATCTTTCCAAAACTTAATCCTGATCTGTTCTGTGTCTGCTTATCTTTCAAATTTGTCAATCCTTTCTCAATTCGACATGTCTTTCAGGGTCCTGGGTGATTGGTCCTTGCCAGTCTCTTTAGCATCTCACTTCCACCTCTCCCCACCACACACATTTTGCACCCCAACACCACCAAGTTACTCACAGCACCTGAACCATAAACCTAACCCTAACTCTAACCCTAACCCTTAAGCCTCTGTGCCTTTCTGGGTGCACTGTCATCAGTCGGAATTGCCCAGCCCCTTGTCCCTGGTCTGACAAACTCCTGTTGATCCTTCATGGACACATTTGACTTTGAAGCAGGCCAAGTTGGCGCCCTCTTGCTAATAGCCATGGCACTCTGTGCCTGTGCCTGTTTCCCCCACTAGACTGTGAGCTTTTGGAGGGCAGGGACTATGCTTCCTTTCTTTGTCTCAACTGGAGTGATATCCAGCGCAGAGTTTAGCACGGAGGTGACATCAATAAACCTTTGAAATGTTGCTCCAATTGAAGGGGCTCGGCTGGGCTGGAACAGTCATCCCAGGGCTCTCTTCCTGCCTGCCACTGCCCACATTACTGCCCAGCCAATCTGGAGGGTCAGTATCTTGTTATATTACCCTGCAATATACACTAACATTTATTGACTACTTATTATGGGCCAGGCAACTTGCTCAACACTTCATGTGTATCACTTCATTGACACCTTCTGTCATTGTGATGTCTCATTGAGGTTCCTATCTAGGATAGGACTGTGATTATCCCTGTTTTTCAGATGAGGAAATGGAGTCTCAAAGAGGGAAAGTACCTTGCCCAAGGATACATAGCTGGGAAGTTGCCAATCACGGATTTGAACCCAAGAAGCCTGAATCCAGAGTCCAAATGCTTACTTTGCTATGATAGTGAGATGAAATGGTGGTGCCAGCTGGGGGAGAAATGGGGACCTGTACCCTTGATGTTGGCCCTGGGGTTGCAGAGGTGGTCTAATACAGTAATTAAGCGCCCAGATCAGGCTGCCAGACTTTCCATCCCAGTCTTGGTACTTTCTGCTTATGAATTTTCAAGCAAGTTACTTAAAACTCTCTGTGCAGCTTGGCATGGTGAAACTTGCCTGTGATCCTGGTGACAGGGAGGCTGAGGCAGGAGGATTGCAAGTTCAAGGTCAGCCTGGGCAATTTAGTGAGACCCTATCTCCAACTAAAATCAAAAAGGGCAGGGGACACATCAATGTTCATAGCTGCTCAGTTCACAATAGCCAGATTGTGGAACCAACCTAGATGTCCTTCAATTGATGAATGGATAAAGAAACTGTGGTATATATATATACAATGGAATATTACTCAGCCATAAAGAATGATAAAATTATGGCATTTGCAGGCAAATGGATGAAATTGGAGAATATCATGCTAAGTGAGATAAGCCAATCTCAAAAACCAAAGGACAAATGATATCACTAATAAGTGGATGATGACACATAATGGGGGGTGGGAGGGGTTAGTGTTAGGGTTAGAGTTAGGGTTAGGGAGGGGGGCAAGAATGGAGGAAGGAAGGACTGTATAGAGGTAAAAGAGGGGTGGGAGGGGTGGGGGGGAAGGGAAAAAAATAACAGAATGAATCAAACATCATTACCCTATGTAAATTTATGATTACACAAATGGTATGCCTTTACGCCATGTACAAACAGAGAAACAACATGTATCCCATTTGTTTACAATAAAAAAAAAGGGCAGGGGATGTAACTAGGCAATAGAGCACCCCTGGGTTCAATCCCCAGTACAGGAAACACAAACAAACAAACAACAACAAAAAAAACACACCTCTGTGTTGTGCTGGGAGTATGGTTCATGGTAGAGTTCTGGCCTTGTATGTGCAAGACCCTGGTTTCCATCCCCAGCACTACAAGCAAACAGAAATTTCCTTTGGGCTTCTGTTGTTTGATCTAAAAGATGGGACTGAGAAGAGCAGCCATCTCATGAAAGTACAGTGAGGATCAAGTGAAAGAACCACATCAAGCCCTTAATACAGTGCCCAGGCCGATAATTGCTCAGTAAATGCCATTTACTACCCTTTCAGTCCTGAGGCAGGCCTTGCTTCCTGTCACTCACCCATAGCAGCCCAATTCCTCACCAGGTTGGTCTCTGCTTGGACACATGAATTGGAAGACTCTGCAGCTGAGATTTTCTGACTTCAGCCTCAGTCTGTCACCCTGACACCTGGAGGGTCCAGTCAGTGGTGGCTCTTCTAGGGTCTTCTAGGCCCCAGCCCCAGAGTTTGTTAGCCTGACATGGACTCCTGAAGACCCAAAGGGAGGAACACCCAGGCCCAACTGTGTCCTCTCCAAGGAGCTTGGAGCTCAGGGTCCAGAGAGTTGCATTTGAGGCTTGACTCTGCCACTAATACTGGAATATGTCATCTCCTCTAGAGTCCTGCGTTTCTCCTTCATCTGTTGAACGTAAATGAAATGATGTCAGCAAAACTGCTTTGTGGAAAGCAAGTATACTTCGATGTAAGGAGTCATCATTTCCCATCAGAATGAATATTCCTTCAGGCAGTGAGCCTGGGCCTCAGCAGAGAGCCATGAATAATGAACCAGCAAAGCCAATGTTTCCCCTACCCATAATCTATGTCCCTCCCCGCAGGACTCCAGCAACCAGAGAGCCAAATCCCAAGCAGGAATATTCCCTCTGATGGTGGCCTGGAACACTTCTAGAAGGGAAAAAAAAAAAAAGATGTGTGTTACCATGCACGGGAGAAGCCCACTAACAAAACCTGGGATTCAGAGACTATTTTGCTCCTATTCTCAGCAGGATGACTGTGGAGTATCAAGTACTATTGAAAGAAGAACAGCTACATTTTTTTTGATACTGGAGATAGAACTGAGGGGTGTTTTACCACTGAGCTACATTCCCAGTCCTTTTAATTTATTTTTTTTTAAATTTTTTTGTTACAAAGGATTGAACCCGGGGGAGCTTAACCACTGAGCCACATCCCCAGCCCGTTTTTAATTAATTTATTTTTTGTCTTGAGACAGGGTCTCACTAAGTTGTTTAGGATCTCACTAAATTGCTGAGGCTGGCTTTGAACTCAAAATTCTCCTGCCTCAGCCTCCTGAGCTGCTAGGATGACAGGCATGCACCGCCATATCTGCCAGTAGAGATTCTTTCAGCCTAAAACTGCAGACCCTTGGCTCAGAAATTCCAATGTGAATGAAGGCTCTGGGTAAAGGATTTTCATCACAATCTTATGGATTTGCAGTAGTTTTCTAACATTGAAAAATTGGAATTCTTGTAATCCCAGCTACTCAAGAGGGTGAGACAGGACGATTACAAGTTCAAGGCCACCCTCGGCAACTTAGCGAGATATTGTCACAAAATAAAATATTAAGAAAGGGCCGGGAGTGTATCTCAGTGGCAGAGCATCTGCCTAGCATGCATGAGTCTCTGGGTTCTATTCCCAGCACTGCAGAAAGGAAAAAACTTGGAGTGCATCTTGAATGCCACTTTCCCTGGTACTTTTCGTAATCTACACATGTGCACACACAAACATCTCCAGGAACAATGAAAAATTTTCAGAAGATCGTATATTGACTGTATCCTTTAAAAATCTTGCCCATTTTCCCTCCAGAGGTTTACATGTGTGTCTCTTGACTCTAGCACATTCGATTGCGAACATAGACCTTCACCTCTCAGTAACAGTTTCCTCATTTGTAAAACAAAGATGTTGATACCATCTATGGTGTGTAGTTGAGAAGATGCCATGAGATACTATATGCAAAACCTTTGGAGTGCCAGACATATCATAACTGCTCAATTTTATTATTACAATCACCATCTATCTCCACATGAGACAGTCACACATCTGCCTCTATCATTAGATCAAGATCTCTACAAGGATGGCGGCTTGGCTTTATTTTTTCTCTCTGGATCTCCAGTGTCCAGTACAAAACTTGGTACATAGTAGGTTCTGAGTGACTGGTGAAAGAATAAATTTTATCCAATGACCTCAATGCAGAGAAGAAGGCAGGTGAGTCTCAAGAGAGGACAAATCATGAGTTGGGGCTAGAACTCATGTCTCTGTCCACACACTGTGGTCCCTTGGGGCAATGGGCGTGAAGGTGGGATTGGGAGAAACTTTCTAGATTCCTGGAATTGGACCGCCCGGGTTTATTCCAGGTTTTGGGTCTGGGATCAGATAGTCTCCAGGGTTGGGGCAGTTGTGTTGACCCCCTCCTATTCTTACCCTCAGTCCCTCCAATTCGGGCTCTAGTCTGGTCCAGCCAAACAGGAAGATTCATTAACCGTCTAAATATACAGAGCCTAGGGGCCATGTGCAGCCTGCAACAGAGCTGGGGTCCCAGCAGGGCCAGAGCCTGAGGCATGGTGCCTGCAGAAGCATAGGGCTGGCTGGGAGGGGGGCCCGGAGAGGGGGAAGCCCAGAGAACAGCTAATGTGATGATTGATGGAGAGGTGAGTGAAGCCAGGCCAGCTCCAGGTCCTCAGATTCCCCAGTCTCCAGTCCCATTCTTTGCCAACTATCTATGTAGCCCCCCCAAAGTGGAACCCTGGTCCCCCCCACCGGTAGTGGTACCATGTCTCTGCAGTCTCCAACTCTTCGTTCCAGGTTCCCGAGCTTCAGAAGGATGGAGCCTAAGGGTGGGCGGCCAGCGGTGGGGGTGGGTTTCCCCTGGCTCTTGCCTGCTTATTATTGTAAGGGCTATTTCTCTAATCAAAACTCCCCAATTACCCAAGGGCCCCTCTGATTAATATTCCATGATAACAGGAACAGGTCACATCTGGCTGCAGGAGCTGGAATTCGACACTCCAGGAGCCCCATGATTGGTCTGCAGGAAGAATAATAAACTTCCTTTCTCTTGCCCCGCTTTCCCTTCCTTTTCATTCAGAGGTTCCCTCTTCCTCCACCTCCTTCCCCAGTCCTGCATGTGTCCCCTTCCACTCCCCTCCAAAGTCCCTGCCTCGCACTCCACCCTGCATTGAGGTAGAAATCACCTCTCCAGTCTCCACCAGCCTCTGGTCACTGTTGTCCCCTTTGCCAGGATGGCTTTTTGGCATGGGAGCATTTTATCCTGGGTCATGGGGAACCCAGCAGGGAGGACATTCCTTTCTGAGTGAATGTGGGTACTTTGAATGTATCATCTCAGCAAAATTCTCCTTCGCCTCCTCTTACCTGGAAGGTAGTGTTCTTTGTTAGAAAGGGTCTGGGGTGTCTGAGAAGCCATAGGACTTGCCAGGTGTTGTACAGACTGAACTGTGATTTCAAACTCAGGGCTTTCTGCTCCCACCCCACCCTGCTCTGCTAAGGATGGCTTTGTTTCCCGGAAGCTTGGATTCAGACAGGACCCATTATATGACACAGAACCAAAGCTTGGGATAACTAGACTCCCAGGCCTTCATTGGATAGAGATGTTTTTAGGCAAGAATGATCTGTGACCTTATAATGGAATCCAATAGCCCAGACAGAAGAAAAGATTTTCCAATGTTCATTGGGAAGGTAGTAGTAAATAGGGACTAGCCCCCGACCTTCTGACGCTCAGTTGAAAACCCCTTCCATGTGTCGTCATGTGGGTGGCTTTGAGTGGGAGAGGTATCCCAACACACCTGTGTGCAAGGGACTGCCAGTCACCCCCTATTCTGGCCTAACCTAGAGACCCTCCAGATATGGCCTAGCTGCCTGAGTTTGTTCTGTCTTCCCCAGGAGCCTGCTTGGGTGGGGGCAGGGATGGCAGGGGAGGGGTTGCAGCCAGTGCTGGCAACCAGAAAGGATTTGCCTTCCACCAACCTTACCCTAGGGTGCTCCTTCGCATCCTACCGTCCCACCTGTGGCTTAGTAGCTGGGAGGAGGGCAGGCCCTTGAGTTTGGGGAATATCATCCTCCATTCTTCTTGCTCCCTGCTCACAGGAGTGAGGTTGCAGGCTCCATCAGTGCCTGGCAGTGGGACACCAGTTTGGTTTGCTGGAGGGGTACCTGGCAGGCACTTTCTTCAGACTCACTCTCTCTCTCTCTCCCTCTCTTTTGGTATCGGGGATTGACCCCAGGGGTGCTTAACCACTGAGCCACTTCCCCTGCCCTTTTAAATATTTTATTTAGAGACAGGGTCTCGCTGAGTTGCTGAGGCTGGCTTTGAACCTGTGATCCTACCACTTCAGCCTCCCAAGCCACTGGGATTAAAGGTGTGCACCACTGAACCCAGTCATCAGACTCTCACCTTGCTCCTGCCTCCCCTGATGTGATACTTTGCTCAGCTCTACTCAGAAACTCCATGGAGTCGTGTCCCTAACTCATAGCTAGGTAAACTGAGGGCAGTGTGTGAGAAGACTAAGGCCTGACTCAGTCAGTGGCCCCTGGCTCTGTTCCTCCCCCTGCTTCTGCCTGGGGCTGCACCTTGATCCTTGTCCTGCCCCTTGGTGAGTTCTGAGTCTCCCTAGGTTTTGTAGGGAGCCACGAGGCACAGCAACGTCTACATTAATGGACGCCTACACAGGCCTTACAAGACCTCCAACTCTGCAGGGAGGAGCAGGAACTCAGGCCTCTCCCTCACTCCTGCCTTACTTTCTCTCTGCTGCTGTTCTTATTGTCCAGATCCCCACGGCCTCACTTCAGCCCCTGTCTCTGTCCCACCCCAGTTGCACCCTACCTCCCAATTGTCCCTCCGATTCATCTTTTCCACACTGAAGTTAGGCTGACCTTCTTCAACTCCACATCCTGGTGAGTCTGCGCCTCAGCTTCCTCATGGGCAAAATGGGGAGAAGAGCTGCACCTAGCTCAGAGGATGGTAAGGATTCACAGAGAGTATGCGCTTAAAGCACGTAGACAAATGCCTGGAGTAGACTGAGTGTTCAGTAGCTCATCTGATCTGCTAATGCCAAGTGAGAGGAAACTACGTGCCAGGCACTGTTCTAAACGCTTCATATGTGCAGTAGTTTACTTAAGCTCCAACATTGTGACACGGTATCACAGCTATCATTCTCAATTCACAGATGACTCCCTGAGGCACAACCATATTATGCAACTTGCCAAAGTTCACCTCGCTAGTAACCTGCAGTTCAAGCATTGAACCCACATCTTCTGAATCCAACTTTGGCCTTTCAACCACTACTGTAGGGTAAATTCTAAACTCTCTCTCTCTCTCTCTCTCTCTCTCTGGTTTGATTGAACCCAGGGATGCTCTACCACCGAACTACCATTCCCAGTCCTTCTTATTTCTTCTTTCATTTTGAAAATCTTTTATTATCATGCGCTATAGTTGAAATTTATCTTTTTTTGCTATTGGGGATTGAACCCTGGGGCACTTAACCACTGAGCCACATCCCCAGGGTTATTTTGTATTTTATTTAGAGACAGGGTCTCACTGAGTTGCTTAGGGCCTCACTAAGTTGCTGAGACTGACTTTGAACCTGTGATCCTCCCACTTCAGCCTCCTAAGCTGCTGGGATTACAGGTGTGCACCACTGTGCCCACTTAAATTTATCTTTTTAATGGCCATGCAATATTGCATGTTGTGGAGTGCTACAAGCTAGTGATGTTTAATTTAATGGACAGTTTCTTTATTTTTTATATTTTGAGACAGGGTCTCACTGAGTTGCTGAGACTGGCCTCCAACTTGCCATCCTCCTGCCTCAGCCTTCCAGTCACTGGGATTACAGGCATGCACCACTAGTATCTGGTTTAAAGTCCAAATTATTTAAATTGCCACTATAGGTTCCCCACCCCTTTTTCTCCGTACACTCCACTGCACCTTGAGGGTCAAATGTTTCTAGAACATTAAGAGCACTTACCTGCTTCCAAGTCATTGCTTAGGCAGTTCCCTCCTTTTGAAATGACCTCCCCACTAAAACACACACAAACCCTCCCACACACAAACAACCTTTTCCTGGGGCTTCACCTTTGGAGATGGGTTCAAAATAAACAATAGGAGGGATGTGGTTTATGGGAATGTGGGGACTTTGGAGCAGTTAGTTTTAGAGGGTCCCTTCAGGTGTGACCATCCTTGTGAAGCAGGATGGGGCCTTAGAGGTACTCGGAGCCAGTGGTTCCTAAGCATTCGACCACCTAGAAACATCCTTTTGAATATCTCCCTGCTCCTCTCTTCCCCCTGCCCTGCACCAAGGCTCTGAAAGATCTTGTCTACCAAACACCCTGCATTTAAAAATTATAGAAAAGGTTTAGCAGGAAAAGTCAGTCTTCCGGGAAACCAGACACCACGTTTGAGAGGTGTATGGATTTTGCCTTCTTCCGTTACCCTGCTTCTTGTGAACTTGAGTTTGAACAACTCCTTGTGACTTCTGGGCAAACCGGATGCCTGCACTGGGCCCCCTGCAAGTGCGAATAGAAAGATCAGATGGGTATTTTTCTCTCCACTCTTGATATGGTTTCACTGTCATGCTTTAGAATTGACTGCAACAGACAATTGATCCTACTGCCCAATTATTGTCAGAAAGCAGGACTTAAGATCAACTACCCGAAAACCCAGATCAGCAGCATTGGCAGAAGGCCCCCAGCATTCAATTGGTTTCTCTCCAACAATTTAATACAGCAGGTCAAATCATTCAGTTACCTGCGGGTGCAATTTGCAACTAATTCATCTTGGAGGGTTCACCAGGAAGCTATATTGCCTAAATTAGATGTTCTAGGGGTGTTTTATTGAGAGTTTTTAAATGGCCACAGTGGCAATTGGTAACGCCTGCTTTGAAAGCGTTCCAGACAGAAATGGCTGCAGGCCTGGCTGGATGGCAGAGAACTTTGCACATGGAAGGGGATTTAGAACTGTTTTCGGGGCGGGGAGGGGGAGACTACCCTTGGTCGTGGGTGCCCCTCCGGGCCCCTTTGTGAGAATCACCCCTAGGCCTTCTTGATCCCGTTAAGCCCTGCTTCTGCCTGGCTCTCTGGCCGAGTGTGGGGGCTCTGCCCTGCATCAGCAGCTCACAACTGTGACAGCCCATGATCTTACTCCAGAAAACTCGGCCCTGAAATGCCTGACAGCGCAGCTGCACTGAGAGCTCAGTTGGGAGAAATAATATGGAGGATGGACTGTCTGACAGGCAGATTGTCTAGCCTCATTCCTCGAGTCTCCCATTATCCCCAGCCTAAGGCAGCACATTAGAAGGGTGGGTATCGGGACCATGGCACTGTGACCTTTCAGGAGGCAGGAGAGTTTAGTGGCTAGGAATCTGGGCTCTGGTAACAGAGACTTGCATGTGCTTCAAGCCCTACCACTTCCTGCCTGTGTGTCGGTGAACAAGTCATTTCACCTGGCCTCGGTTTTCTCATTTGTAAAATGATAATGGCAGTGTTCACCTCCTGGCTTTACTTGGGGGATTCAATACCTAGTATATGGTAAATGGTGGCTATTATTATTTATTGTTATTCTTGGGGAGTTGCCATGGGCCCTTGTAGTAGGTGGACTGGAGGGAGAGTCCACCCATGGTCCTTGTAGGAATGTGGTTGAGGACATTGTGTGGTTGTTTCTCTCAGGGTCCTCTTTGTGAAGGACCAAGAGAAAGATGTGATTCTTTTGCTGACGAGCAAAAGCTGTGCTTCTCGGAATCCTTGGTTTATTTTTATGTTACAGATGTCTTGAAGCTTATAATTGATGATGTTTCCTTCTTTTATGTGGCTACCAGGGGAGTTGAAAGCCAAATCAGGCCCTAGTAACTGTATAGAACTTTGCAAAGCATTTTATGTGTGTGTCAATCTTACTCCTGGATTTATTATTTTCCTAACCTTATTTTTCTTTATCATGATTTCTTTCAAATACATATTTTATCATTTTAGAGTTTATGGCATTCGTTCAGTTGTTCCAAATCCTTTGATGAATAACATGTGATATAAATGATCGTAAGAGCCACCATCCTGTAGAGAATGCTTGCTGTCACTTGTGCTTACTGAGAATAAGTCCGCTGACTCTCATGATGACCCTATGAGGAAAGGGCCATTATTAGGACCCCTGTTTTACAAATGAGAGCGTTGAGTTTCAGAAGGGTTAAATTACTTTCCTCAGGTCATATGGCTCAGTAAGTCTGGGAATGAACCTGTGTCAGCTGAGTCCAGAGTGGTACCGGCTCTTAGCTGAAGTGCCTCTGATAGGTAGGAGAAAGATAGGTACCTAGGGGATGCATGTGCACAGATGACAGACTAGATAAATCAATATGGGCAGGCATGATAGGCATAGATCGCAGACAGTGAGATGAAGATATGATTGGTTTTTCCATATGATAACCAGAGTTGCTTCATCGAGGTGATATAATTCTAGCCCAAGGCAAAAGAACTTGAAGTCTTAGCATGTACTACCCTACCATGAGAAAATGTTTTTTTCCCAGAGGGTTTTGCAAATTGAGATACAGATGGCTGTTCATTAATGTATTTCTGAACCCCTATTCCTTCTTTTTTAAAATTTATTTGTTCTAATTAGTTAAACATGACAGTAGAATGCATTTTGACACATCATACCTAAAAGGAGTATAACTTCTCATTTTTCTGGTTGTGCATGATACAGAATTACATCAGTCATGTAATCATGTATGTACATAAGGTCATAATGTCCAATTCATTCTATTATCCTTCCTACCCCCATGTCCCCTCAGCAACTATTATGTGACTGGGTACAGGGGATGCAGAAATAACTGAGACATGGGTTCTCTGCCCTCAAGGGGCTCCAGATTCACTGTGCAAGACATGTAAGAAGACTACAGATTATGATACAGAGGCAGTGGAACTGAGGTCTCTTTGGGGGGTTAGGGTAGCACCAAGGCAGTCAAGGTGAGAGACTTGAAGTGCCTGAACTCACTGGGAGAAGTTTCCAAGAGGAGAGTGGAACAGAGCAGAGGATGACTAAGAGTTTGCTAGGCTGCTGAGTTGCTGGAGGACAGTCAGAGCCACATGGGTGAAGGCACAAGGCAGGCACGTGGGAGAACCTGCAAGTAACCTCTTGTGACTGGAGGGCAGAGTGGGTGTTGGTGGCCAAAGAGGTGAAGACAGAGAGGAGAGAAGGCCAAATCAAGCAGGACCAAGGCATTTGAAGTGTATCATGTAGCTTATGAGGTGCCCTTGAGAGGTTTGAGGCAGGGGAGGGAGCTGTTCCATTCTGTTGTGGAAAGTCATCCACACCCTCGGAGCAGTATGGAGGGTAGAAGCAAAGAAAGTAGCCAAGAGGCAGATATTTTTTGTGGGAGGGGGTGTGCAGGTACTGGGGATTGAACTCAGGGGCCCTCTACCACTGAGCCACATCCCCAACCCTATTCTGAAATTTATTTAGAGACAGGGTCTCACTGAGTTGCTTAGTGCCTGGCTTTTGCTGAGGCTGGCTTTGAACTCCAGATCCTCCTGCCTCAGTTTCCTGAGCCACTAGGATCACAGGTGTGTGCCACCACACCTGGGTACAGATTTCTTTTTTTAAATTTCTTTTTATTTTTGGTATCAGGAATTGAACCCAGGGGCATTTAACCACTGAGCCACATCCTCAGCCCTTTTTATTTTTTCTTTTGAGACAGGGCTCACTAAATTGTTTAGGTATTCACTAAATTGCCAAAGTCAGTCTCGGACTTGTAATCCTCCTGCCTCAGCCTCCCATTTCACTGGGATTACAGGCCTGCACCACTGTGCCCAGCTGCCAGGAAGCAGATTTCAACCCTGCCATGCCACTATCCTATTTGAGCAGCTATTATATATGTTGCTCCTTCAACAAATACCTGGTGAACACCATCATAGTCTGTTTTGATATAACAAAATACCATGAACTAGGTTGCTTACAAACAACAGTGATTTTTTTTCTCACAGTTCTTGAGGATGTAAGTTCAAGATCAAGGTGTTGGCAGGTTCAGTGTTTGGTGAGTGAAAGAAGCGCAGGGAGCCACAGTCCAAAGCAAATCACCAGAGAAGTTCCGTTTTATTTTAAAAATGCACACACTTATATAGGGCCAGGAAGAGGCTGATTGGTTGGGGCATGAAACGGGGTGAGAGTTGATTGGGAGAGCCTTGTTGCTGGGGGGTGGGGCAATGGTTGATTGGGTGAGCCTTGTTTCTAGGGGTCTGGGCGGGGTGTCAAGCACCGATTGGGTGCGAGTTCGCGTGGGCAGGAAGAAGTTATGAGGAGTAAAATCAGGAAGAGAAGTTTGGCCAGCGCCATGTTGGTACCTAAGGGGGGGTGACCTTATAGTGAGGGCCAGCTTTTTTGTTCACAGATGGCACCTTCTTGCTGTGTACTCACATGGTAGAAGGGACAAGGGTCTCACTTAGGTCTTTTTATAAGGGCACTAATCCTAATCCGCTTCCAACAGCCTCACTTCCTATTACCATCACCTTGGTATTAGGTCAGTTAGAATTTCAACACATGAATTGGGGGAACACATTCAGACCATGGTTAGTAAGCACCTGTTAAGTACCAGGCACTATGCTGGGCATTGGGGATGTCATAAGAAACAACATGGACAAAACTCCCTGTCCACAAAGAGCTTATAATCTGAGTGGAAGGAGATAAAGAATACACGACAAACATAATGCATAAACAATTTACATAATATGTTAGAAGATGATAAGGGCTACAGAAAAAAATAAAGAACAGTAAGGAGAATTGGAATTGTGAGGATGGAGGTGACTTGTGGCATTATAGAGAAGGTGACTTAAAAGCAAATTTGAAGATAAACTAGGAGCATTAGAGCACACCTGTAATCCCAGTGGCTCTGGAAGCTGAGGCAGGAGAATCACAAGTTCATGGACAGCCTCAGCAGCTTAGCAAGGCCCTAAGAACTCAGTGAGAACCTGTCTCTAAATAAAATATAAAAAGGGCTGGGGATGTGGCTCAGCAGTTAAGCACCCCTGGGTTCAGTCCCCAGCACCAAAACACAAAACAAAACAAAACAAATCCCTGACTGAAAATAAAATAAGAAGGACTGGGGTGTAGCTTAGTAGTAGACTGCTTGTTTAGCATGCATGAATGAAGCCCTGGGTTCAATCCCCATCCTTGCCAAAACTAAAAATAAAAGTTGAAGATAGAAAGCACAGGCATTGTGGACACTCTCCTCTTGTCTGATTCCCATAGACTTTCACAGCCCAGGACAGTGGACTTGGGTTCTAGGATCTGACTGTCCTGGCTTCAAATTCTGGTACCTTCAGTGAGAAACCACCTCTGAGAGTCTTCATTTCTCTTTGCTCCCCATTGCCTGGGTCTATGGTGAGATGAGGGACATAATGGTGTAGGTTGTCAGGCAGGTCCTAGAGCTGAAGAGGTTATCATGGATCTTCTCTTCTGTATCCCTTCCTAACCCTTCGTTAGTCCCAAGGTTCTTTGCAGCTAAGGAGCCCGTAGAAGAGAAGGCAGTGGGAGAGTTGCTGATAGTCTCTTGTTCAGAGGAGGAGAGTCTCACGGCTCCAGTAAGGATGAATCTGGGCCATGGACTGGGCTTGTAGAACTGTGGCTGTTGCCTCTGCCATGCATCACTGGGAATGAATCCACAGTGTGACATAGCTGAGAGGAAGGCTGCAGCTCAGCTCCTGTGAGACAGATGGGGATGCTGAGGACCAAGCAGGACAAGGGACTATCCTGAGGGTACACAATGAGAGAGTGAGAAACACACCTGGAACTAGGCAGGGTGATACAGTCCTGTAATCCCAGATACTCTGGAGTCTGAGGCAGGAGGATCACAAATTCAAGGCCAGTCGGACAGTGAGACCTTGTCTCAAAAAAAAAAAAAAGAATGAGGATAGAGTTTTGTGAAAGGTCCCACTGGGTTCAATCCCCAGTACCACATAAACAAAACAAAACAAAACATCCTCCACCCTGCACACACACCTGGCATTGGTGTCTGGTATGGGATCTAGGTCTTCTGCCTCCCAAGTGTGTCATGGCTGACCTAGGAGGTTGTTTGGACCCAGCTGAACTTATTCATAATTATGGCCTAACTTGGGCCAGATTCACAGTCCACTGTTCAAAACTACAATAATGGATAACATTTTGTGTTCTTCCAAGAATTTCCATTTGTTTTCTCATTGAGTCCCTCAATAAGCCTATGAAGTATTATTACCACTAATTTCATTGGTGAGGCATAGAGAGGTTAAGTGACCTGTCCAAAGTCACACATTTGGAAGTGCGGCAGCTGGCTGATCCTAATAGTTTTACTCATTAGCCTTTGTAGTTAGCTACTAAGTTATACAGGTGTGAGATAGGTGTGTGTGTGTGTGTGTGTGTGTGTGTGTGTGCATGAGTGTGCATGTGAGTGTGGCTGAATGCATATACGTTGGGAGGGGTTCCTGGATAACTCCTAATTTTTCTTTCATGTTCTGCCCAGAGGTTGCCTGTGGGATAGGACAAACCATCTAACAAATCTCTCTGATAGGTCCCCATAGGAATTAAGGGGGTGCCTATGGCTCAGAGTAGCTGTGATTTCATGTAAAGATCCTCTCATCCCTCTGTTATAAGGATACACTTATACACATATCATATCAAGAACTTGCACTGGGTGTGGTAGTGCACACCTATCATCCCAGCAGCTTGGGGGACTGAGACAGGAGGATTGTGAGTTAAAAGTCAGCCTCAGCAACTTAAGTGAGGTGCTAAGTAACTCAGCAAGACCTTGTCTCTTAAAAAAATATATAAAAAGACTGGGGATGTGGCTTAGTGGTTAAGTGTTCCTGGGTTCAATCCCCAGTACCAAAAACAAAGAACAAAGAACTTGCACAGATACTGTGGGGGTGGGGGTGGTCAACCCCTTTGTGTGCCATAATGTAGTGGTTCTCCAATTGTGGACTCTGGGTCAGTAGCATTAGCTGCACCTGGGAACTTGCCAGAAATGCAAATTCTTGGGCCTCGCCCCGGTGCTACTGAATCAGAGAGTCAGGGTGGGGCCCAGCCATCTGTGCTTTAGCAAGCCCTTCCGGGGCTTCCAATGCATGTTCTCCAGTGTAAGCATGAGATACACACAGGAGATCCTCTGTATGTGTGCTGATCCCCAAGGGTGCTGGGGTGCATGCTTCTGTGTGCATGCACATGCATGCTCAGGGCACAGTGCTTTACAGTTTCCAAAGGGCCTTCTCACCTGTAAACTTCTTCAAGCCTCTCAACAACAGGGATCCTGCCCACTTCTCAAGGAAGAAGCTAACATCCAGGAAGGTGAGGTCATACAGCAGGCAGTC
The DNA here is from genome assembly GCF_902686445.1 of Sciurus carolinensis. Lineage (NCBI taxonomy): Eukaryota > Metazoa > Chordata > Mammalia > Rodentia > Sciuridae > Sciurus > Sciurus carolinensis. The sequence goes on from NC_062232.1 coordinate 52,267,905, forward strand.
CCTGACAGAGGCCAAGTGTGGCAGTCTTCTCCAGCATACAGGGCACACAGTGACTCACTTAGCTCCTCCCCCCACCCCACCCCTTGTGTTGGGCCAGGGCTCCCCTTGCCCACAGTAGGCTCTCAAGGGAAAAAGGGCGATAGAGAATGGTCTTCTTTGGCTTCCCGACCCCCACCCCCCTATCCTCTCCCTCCTGTTAGCAGCACCTGTAGAACAAGTTCCCTCTGCCCCAGGTGAGTTCACCTGGCAAGGAAGGAGAGGGTGTCTGAGAAAACAGGAGGGCACTAGGAAGCAATAGCTATTTTCTAGGTGATACCTAGCGGCAGATCCAGGAGCAGCAGAAAGTTCAGGTTTAAAGTCTGCTCTCTTTTTTCTCAGCTGGATTATGGGGTTTCACTGAGGCTGGCCCAAGAGATATAACTCCAGCCCCACCGGAGGGTGAGAGTGAGGGCTTCAGGCTGAGTCCTGACCAGGCCCATCTTCTGCCTCAGCCACAGGCCTGTTCTGGGGTCCCTGGTAGGGAAATGAAGGGACTGTCTTGAATAGCCTGCTTGAGTGGTTGGTGGGTAAGATGGTGGGTGGGACAGGGATGGGGAAGACGTCCAGATGTGACTAAAGAAGGTAGGAACATATTTTGCAGATGGGGGGAAATGAAGCCCAAGAAGGCTAGATCAACTGCTTCTGGGTGTCAGAGCCCTGCTGACTGATTTCTGAGCACACTTTCTTCATCGTCCTTGGTTTCCCGTGAGCCTCCCAGTAGCCCTTAAAGGAGGCAGTGTGGGTTAGTTGCCCCATTTCACAGGATTGAAAACTGAGGCTCAGAGATTGGATCACAGGGTACAAAGCTAGGAAGTGTTGCTTCACTTCCTGATAGAGGGTCTCATCATGATCCCCATAGTGTCCCATTTAAGACCCAAGACTATGAGATTTTGAGGATTTGGGAACATGTCGGGAACAAACTTGTCAAAAAATCAGTGAGAGCAGCAAGTGAATTGAAATTATAAAATGGTTGAAAATAAATATTTCCAGTCAATGGTTTTCTGTGTAATGATGACTTCCACATGCTTTGGGGAAGTTTAGTTTCGTTTAGTTGTTTTTTTTTTTTTTTTTTTTTTTGTAGTCTTTGAGCAAATTTGCCTATTTTCTGGATGTGAAAAGTTCTATTTTGGGGAAGAAGAATTTGGGGATCCATTTTCAACTCATTCTTCCCACCCTGTTTATTCAGCAATGTTGTAAAAACTTTGAAATTTTACCTATGGTTCTAAGTAATTTGCCTAAAGAAGCAAATAAGTTGTAACTGAAATGTTTCCAACTACTGGCTCCTGTTTCTATAAGTTTGTGCAACTTGGGATGAATGTGAAAACTTCACAGGCAATACAATTTGCTTTTCGACTCTTTTGCCTTTAAGTGTTCTATCTATCTATTTATTTTTTGGCCAGGGATGCCAACTTTATCTTTATGCCACATTCTTTTTTAAAAATTTTTTTATTATTATCAATTTTTTGGTACCTGAGATTAAACCTACAGGTGCTTAATCACAGAATCACACCCTTAGCCCTTATTTTTATTTTATTTTAAATTTGGAGACAGGGTCTTGCTAAGTTACTTAGAGCCTCACTAAGTTGGTGAGGCTGGCCTCGAACTTGCAGTCCTCCTGCCTCAGCCTCCGGAGACACTGGGATTACAGGCATGTGCTACTGCACCAAGCTTATCTTTAGGCTACATTTTCATCAATTTCAGTGTATAGTCTTTTTTGATCAAAGCAACTTTTGTTTAGCATCTTTTCAACTGTGCCATAATAATCATTGACTGCCACTGGTGATGTCACCTCCTGGCAGAATTGAGGTGATGTGTGGTTTCAGGGACAAGCTTAGGCCAAGCTTTTTTCGGTGGAATGGTACTTGAAAATATTGGTGAAGAAAATGCCTGTTGGCCTAATGTCCACACACAAGGGACATGAGTTAAAGAAGGCCTCTGAAGTCATTGGAAAGAACTGGGAAGTATCCTTGGTTACCTTCTGCCACCTCAGGGTTTGTCTATGTTGTCTGAGGCTTGGTGCCTCCAACCCTGGCAATCCTTCCAAAATCATAACTAGCATGCTTATATCCAGTCCTACTTAAATGACTGGTACTTGCATGACTGCGGCAAGAGGAGTGCAAGTTCAAGGCCAGCTTGGGCAACATAGCAAGACCCCATCTCAAACAGAACAAAATGAAACAAAAATTGGTTTGAATGTCTTTCCTGGGTGGCAGTGGGGAGGATTGTAGATCCAGAGTAGTTACTTCTCTAGGCTGCACACATTGATCCTTCCACCAAAATGAAATAATTGGCCAGGCATATAGGTGCACAACCATACTCCCAGCCATTCAGGAGGCTGAGACAAGAGGATCACAAAGTTTGAGGCCAGCCTCAGCAACTTAGCCAGATTCCACTCCAAAATAAGAAAATTAAAAAGGGCTGGGGATGTCGCTCAGTGATCCAGCACCCCTACGTTCACATCTCCAGTATAAGGAAAAAAAAAAAAAAAGACCAGAGACTCTGCTCCTCAAAAACAAACAAACAAACAAAAGAAACCCCAAAAGAACAGAAAATAAACAATGGAATCAAATGCTGATGAACAGGAAGTATAAATAAGTGTTAAAATAAATTAAAGACAATCTCCTACAAATTGAGAAAACAAAACAAAACAAAACTGAATTCCTACTCTCAACATGTACAAGGTAAAAATGCTTAAGGTTGACAAAAAAAATTGCTGAAGCGTCATGGTGCATCTAAATCACCAATATTTGAAAAAAAAACAGTGATTAGGAGTACTATCTTTTCTCTAGTTTATCATTCAACTCTTCTTTCATCATTTCATTTGGAGCCAGACCAGATCAGTTGGAATGAAGGTCTTCATCTCATTCTCCCGGGAGACACCTAGACCACCGCTGCTTCCACTGTGGAATTTAATTCAGCTGGGCTCCTCATTCCTCCTTCATATGCCTGCACCACAAATACCCATTTCTAAAGAGAGCGTCTGGTTTCAGAATTCAGAAAAGAGACACCTGTGGATCAACCAAGGTCAAATAAACCTTATGGTCATTGTGGATCCGAAGTAGAGTTCCTCTTCTCTTATGGGTTTTTCTGCATTTTACAAATTCTCCACCATTACCATGTACAGTTGGCCCTTTGTATCCACATGTACTACATCTGAGAATTCAACCAACTGCTGATTGAAAATATTTGAAAAAATAATTGTATCTGTCCCAAACATGTGCGGGGTTTTTTTCTTGTCATTATTCCCTGCACAATAGAGTATCACGACTATTTGCATATTGTTTACATTGTATTAGGTTTTACAAGTAACCTGCAGATGATTTAACATCTAAGAGAGGATGTATACAGGTTGTATGGTAATATTACACCATTTTAGAAAAATGACATAAGCAGTTGGGCACAATGGTGCACACCTGTAATCTGAGTGACTCAGGAGGCTGAGGTAGGAGGATCACAAGTTTGAGGCCAGCCTCAGCAACTTAGTGATACCCTCTCTCAAAATAAAAACAATAAAAAAGCTGGGAATGTAGTTCAGTACTAGAGCACCCCTAGATTCAATCCCCAAATCCCCAGTACCATGAAAAGAAGAAACAGAAAGAGAGAGAGAGAGGAAGGAAGGAAGGAAGGAAGGAAGGAAGGAAGGAAGGAAGGAAGGAAGGGAGGGAGGGAGGGAGGGAGGGAGGAAGGAAGGAAGGAAGGAAGGAAGGAAGGAAGAATATACAGATTTTGGGTATCCACAAGAGGTCCTGGCACCAATTCTCCATGGATAGTGAGAGACAACTGTACTGTTTTTGTAATTAGCAAGCACAAACCCTACAATAAATAGTATGAAAATACATATTCAAAAATGCAGAACCGAATCATGTACTTAATATTGTGCAGGGCACTTTGGGGTTGGGACAGTGAATCCCTGTCCTGGGTTGTCTGGTGCTACTGGGGGCTTACTCTCAGCTAGTAACGGGGTTCCTCCCATGCCTCCCGTTTCCACCCTGGGTTTATTTGCCAATGGAGCCATGGAGGGACTCCAGTCTCCCAGTCACCAATAGAACAATTAGCCTAAAATAATAAATTGAGACTAGGTTTAGGGATAAGATAGCACAATTTGAGACAGCAAGGACAATTATTCAGCACTTGTTTTCTGAGTGCCAATTATGTGCCAGCTGTGGGGGGCTAGATACAGCAGAATTCTACCCCATAGCCAGCTGTGGTGGCACACGCATAATCCCAGCATCTAGGGAGGCTGAGGCTGGAGGATTGCAAGTTCAAAGCCAGCCCTGGCAACTTAGCAAGGCCCTAAACAACTTAGTGAGACCTTGTCTCAAAGTAAAAAATAAGAGCAAATGGACTGGGAACGTGGCTCAGTGGCTAAGCACCCCTGGGTTCAATCCCGGGTACCAAAGCAACAGTAAAAATGTATCATACCCCTTGAGAGGCATGAGCTTAGGCACTTGCACCAAAAAGAATGGGTCCAAATTCTGGCTCTCCCATTGAGTGACCCTGTGACTTTGAACCTCAACTTTAAACTTCTAGGAGGGTCAGTCTCATCATCTATAAGATGTGGACACTGATTATCACACCCTCACCCTAAGTATGTACCGAGAATTTACTAAGTGTTACACATATATGTGTCTTTGATTACAGAGTCAAACTACATCTTCACAGAGATCCTACGAAGCAGGTACTATTAGACCCATTTGACAGTTGGGGAAACCGCGGCTCAGAGGGATTAAGTGATTTCTCCCAGCATCCCATAGCAAGCAAACAGTGAAGACAGAATTTGAGAATAGGCAGGCTGGCCCCAGAGTCTTGGCTCCTTATAGCTGTGTTGTGATAAAGTCAGCTGGTGTGATGAGTCAATGGGGCTTCTAGCCATCAAACGCCTGGCCAGCACCAGGCCTTGCACACGGTAGCTGTTCAACTCCAGCTGGTCCACTTCCCTTGCAGGTCTTCCAGTCCTAGGGAGATTGCAGAGGGAGAAGGAATGAGCTCTGTTCATCCCAACAAAGGATTTCCACCCCAAAGACTAAAGACTTCTCTGGCAGGTATCTCTTCGCCTGATTTCTTCTTCCCTGACCTTCAGGCAAGGTGGGTACCCCCTGTCTCCCTGGCCCCTCCCCCAGTTTAGGGCAGACCTCTTCTGCCCCTCGCTAGGGTCTGTCTGGGCCAGTGTGTTTCCCCCACCCTGGAGAGGCATTAAAAATTGAAACCTCCTTTGAAGAGAAAACAGTTTAATAAAAGCTCCATCCATTTTTCATGAGAGGATCGGGAGAGGGATGGTGAAGAGGATGGGAGAGAAACAGCAGGGTGGGCAGAGGTTCTTGGGGATTCCTTGGTGGGGGGTCAGCAGGGGGTGGGTTGGGAAGTGCTACTGGACCCTTTCCCTGCAGCTCCAATGGCCCTCATGCCCTCTGTTTCCTCACTTCCTGTTAGCAGGATCCAGGCTGGGCCTGGCAGTGTACGGTGGGGGAGGATGGCTTCCTCTGTGGGACAACATCTTCAGCGAAGGCCTCAGAGAATGAGAACTGCCCTCCCTCAGAAGAAGGGGACCAGTAGATGACCTCTGGCCCGGGGGACTCACTTCCACACCAGAGCAAAGTAAGGCCTGTTGCTTTGACTCTGGCAACCCATTTGGCATCCATAAGACTGGTCAGGGCAAAATCCGGCCAGAGAGCCCAGTCTAGACACTGGATGGAGATCTGAGCTTCAGAAAGAAGCCCGTCAGAGAGGTGCGGGCATGAGGAGCAAAAGAGAATTTATTTCAAACCCTGGCTCATGTTCTTTGGACCCTGGAACCTTTGCTAACCACAAGAGACACAATTATATTCACTCCACCCTTTCTTATCTCTCCCACCCCAATAAAGACAGATCCACCCAGGAAAGAGACCCCACAGACGGCCTGGCAGGAGACATGTGTACAGAGGATTGATGGAATGGGTTTCCCTCTTTTTCCTTTTTCTACTTTTCAGTACTGTGTTCAGCAATTGAACACAGGGGCACTCTACCACTGAGCTCCATTCCCAGCTCTTTTTCTATTTTGAGCTACGGTCCCTCCCACTGTTGCCCAGTTGGCTTCAAACTTGTGATCTTCCTGCCTCAGCCTCCAGAGTGGAATGGGTTTCTGCCTCTGTTACAGAGCTGTTTGTATGCATGGGTTTCTACATGTGCCAGTGTGTGTGTGTGTGTGTGTGTGTGAGAGAGAGAGAGAGAGAGAGAGATTGGGGGGGGGAGATATAATACAGTTTGAGTACCAGTAGTCAGGGGAGCATGTTAGCCAGGATGTGGCCAAGTGTCCCTGTGTGAGAGTGCATGTTCCTACCACATCCTGCACTTGAACAGGCATAAGCCCCTCCCTGAATACATACCAGAAGACAGGTGGGATGGATAAGGTGGTGATAAGGTAATGGGGAAGACTGGAAAGGAAAATGGGCCCAGAGAATTAAGCACGCCCTGGGGTCTGGAAGGCAGGTGGCCCTGGATGGTCTAGCCCCAGTTACAAAGCTGTTTTCCGTGGGTCCTAGGAACTGAGAAAGAGCTGGCTTCACAATCTTCCACAACCAAGGAAGGTATATGCCTACATGTTTGTGTAGGGGCAGGAGTTCCTGCTTCATCGGCATAGTAAAGATGGGCTTTGGGGGACATTCCTGGAGTGATCATGGGGAGGAGGCTGGGAGACAGATTGAAGGAGGTTTCTCTGGTTTGAACAGCCAGCTTTTAAGCAAATCTTCACACCAACGTCAGCAGAGCTTCCTCCCACCCTTTTCCTGTCCAGGGAAGTCAGGTTCCCAGAGTCCAGCCTCCTAGTAGTTGGAGTGTGAGGTAGAGGTAGCTCTGGGAGAGGGTTTGGGATCAGTGTGGGGATCCTGCCTGGACCTTCCTTGGAGGTTTCCTCCAAATCTGTGTCCATTCTAGCCATTCTCCCAGCCATCCAAAACATTTTTCCTGAGCCCAGACTCATGTGTGCAGAATTTTATCAGGACACCTAACAGCAGACAGGGCCCTGTTCTTTAAGACCACTGAACCTAGTGCATTCTTAGCATTTATGCTCCATGACTTCACATACCCTGCTTCCTCCCTGTGTTAGTCAGTTTTCTTTTACTGTGGCAAAATAAAATACCTGAGAAAAACAATTTAAAAGAGGAAAGATTTATTTTGGATCATGGTTGTAGAGGTTTTATACTATGTTTGCTTGGCCCTATTGCTATGGGCCTGTAGTGAGGCAGAACATCATGGTGGGGAGTACTTATAGCAGAGCAGAGGTGCTCACTTGAGAGAGAGAGAGAGAGAGAGAGGAGAGAGAGAGAGAGAGAGAGGAGAGAGAGAGAGAGAGGGGAGAGGAGAGAGAGAGAGAGGGGAAGGGGTTGGGGCTGGGGCCAAGATACATACTTTAAGGACACCCCCTCCCAGTGACCTACTTCCTCCAATGAGGCCTTGCCTCCTAAAGTTTCCATCACCTCCCAAAAGCACCATGATTGGGAACAAAGTTTACAACATATGAACCTTTGTGGAACATATCAGATCTGCCCCATAACAGAACTGGAAGGCAGGTGGCGGTTCTACAGGCCAGGGAGTCACAAGACCCAAACCTCCCTTTACCTGTGATTACAGGCCCCTTTCCCCCCGCCCCAGTTATATGGGGAGAGGTTGTACCAAGATGGCTTCCAGACATATTCTCAAAGATCTAGGATTGATCATTCCTGGGGAGTTTTACCTTTAGTCAGTGACTCCTGGGTAGCCTTGGGCAATGGATGGCATCTGTCTAAGCTCAGTTTCCTTGATTATAAAAAGAGCATAAGAAAACTGCCTTACTCATAAGACCTTTGGGGGCATTAATTGTGGGTGTTCATGTATGCACAAGCCCTGGAACATTGCCTGTGGGCCTTCAGCAGCGTGGGGCTTGTCTTAGTTCATTTTGTGCTGCTGTAACAGAACACAGAGACTGGGTCTTTATAAAGAAACCAGAGATTTATTTCTTATAGTTCTAGAGACTGGGGAAGTCCAAGGTCCAGGGGATCACATCTGGCAAGTGCTTTTCTGCTGTGTCATTCCATTGGCAGACAGCAGAAAGAAGGGCAAGAGAACAAGTGAGAGAAACTGAGGGAGGAGGGCTGAACTCATCCTTTTATCAGGACTGTGCTCCTGGGATAACTACCCAGTTTTGTGATAATGGCATTAATCCTCATGGCCCAGTCACCTCTTAAAGTCCCACCTCTCAATACTGTTGCATTGAGACTATTTCTGACATGTGAACTTTGGGGACACATTCAAATCACAGCAGGGCCATTGGGCTTGGGTTAGTGGTGGTATCCCTGGCGGTGTCTCCAGTCTCAGAGCCAAACTTAGCTCCCCCTTACACTGGGGTGTAGGGATGGGCATAGGTAGGGGTTGGTGGTTGAGAGTGCTGGCCTGAGTCTTGAGGAAATCTGACTAGGGAGCCAGGTAGGGAGACCACACCAGATATGGGCCCCACATGTCTCCTCAAGGCCACCTGAGCCCTATGCAGGAAGGTTCCAAAAAGTCCCAGGTTGGGGGGGGGGGCGGTGGATTTGCAGTACCCCTATTCCCCTGGCCTGTCATTGTGAATGCCAGCACTGGAGAATAGCTGTGGCCTGCAGCTCTTTGTGGGTAAAATATGGCAAGAGAGCTGGGAAGCGAAGGGGTAGAGCTGGAGGCCAATAGCCAAGGCCTGAGCCCCTTTTCCCCTCTTCCTCCTTCTTCGTGCCTTCCTCTCTCCCTGCCCCCACCCCTCAGAGGAAGGAGTGGGCCTCCTCCCCCAAGTCCAACCAGCCCATCCCCCAGGGGACCACACTCTAGTAATTATCTCCCCACAGCTGGCTCCCTGCCCTCAGCTTGCAAATACATTCTGGATTTTCCCATCTGAACACCCTGCTACCCCCTCTAGTTCCCGCCTCCTGCTCATGACCCTCTCAGCCAAGTGGCTTGAACCATGTGGCTCTGCTCCTGTCTCCTGGCCTGGCCTGCCTCCCACTCCCTGCTGTCACTGTGAAAACCAGTGATGTCTGGGTGACTGAAGGTCATCTCCTCCCCTCCAGCCTTGGGCCTTGACAACCCCCACCTGGCGTTTGGACACACGTGCCTTGTGTCTCCTCACAGGGCTTCTTCCCCGGTCTCCTGTGCCCTGGGCTCCCCTGGCCCTCCTGCCTCTCTGTTAGTTTTTGCTCAGGCTTCCTGAGAAAGTTTTATTCTCATGGCTTCAGTTCTCTCTCTCTCTGGAGGAAGAGTGGGCATGCAAGGCCCTGCACCAGGCCAGAGACATCCCTTTGTTCCACTGGGAGACACGAGGGCCAAAGAGGAGGCCAGAAGTGGTAGCTTCAGTTAACTCTGGGTTGGGGCTCCCAATGTCCCTTCTTCTCCTCTCCTTCCTCCCTCCTTGCCTCCATTCTTCTTCTCTTTCTCTCTCTCTCTCTTTTTTGTTTGCCATGCTGGGGATGGAACCCAGGCCTATGTGCATGTTAGGCAAACACTCCAGCACTGAGCCACCCCTTCAGCTGTCTTCCTGACTTTTATTTGCCTAGCATCTTCCAAGTGCTTACTACCTGCTAAGAGCTTTGCTGTCTTGGAGGGTCCTGCAAGGAAGAGGTGGGTGAGATTGGAGCTGAGCAAACAAGATGGACATAGTAAGAGCTAAGCAGCAGAGGCAGGCAGGGTCAGACCATGCTGTGCCCTTAAAGGCATGGGCAGTACTTGGGGTTTTATTTTGACTGAGACATGAGACCAGTAGGGGGTTTAAAGCAAATGAGTGACTGGATCTGATTTGCATTTTGAAAGGAAAAATCATTCTGACCTCTGGGTTGACAATAGACTGCAATAGAGCTGGGTGGTGAAGGGGGGGGGCCTCTTGGGAGGCTCACTCTTGGTAACTCTGGAAGAGTGAGGCTGGCAGCTTGGACCAGGGTGGTGGAGGAGGAGGCCGTGAGAAGTGGGTGGATTTAGATATATTTGGAGGGTAAGCAGCTGGACTTGCTGATGGATTAGATATAGGAGATGAGAAAAAGAAAGATTCAAGGGTAATTCCTAGGTTTGGGGCTGGAGCAACTGGGTGGACTGTGAGGCTGTTTACTGAGCTGGGGAACACTGGTTGGGGGAGGTTTGGAGGGAAACCAAGAGCTCTGCTTTGGCTGTGGTATGTTTGAGATCCCCTTCGATATTGAACTGGAGCTGGTACGTTGTCGAAACTCAGTGGAATGAATAGGGCAGGAGATATAATCATGGAAGGTATCAGTTTTCACTGTGGGGCTTTTGAACTTGCTCTTCCCTCTGCCCAAGACCCTGCCTTCCAAAGCTGACTGCTTGGCTTCATTTAGGTTGCACCTCACACATCGTTTGACTCTAAAGTCACCTGCCGTGCCTTGTCATGCTCTATCCAGCAGCCCTGTTTTATTTCCTTCCCACCACTCATCAGTAGCTGAAGTCATCTCACTCATTATTCATTTATGTGCTTCTCCACTGCTTCAGACTGTAAGCTCCATGAAGGCTGGAGTTGTTTTTGTTTACTGCTGTATCCCCCAAACCCAGAACCCGTCACCTAGTAGATGCTCACTGAATCTTTGGATGCTGAGTGACTAAGCACTTTGCAGTTCATCAACTCCCTTCATCCTGACAGCAATCTCACAAGAGTAGTAGTTTCTACCCTTGGTTTTCAGAAAAGGAGACAGGCTTAGAGAGTTAGTTGAAAATCCAAGGCCATGTGGCTAAGGAAGGGTGTAACTGGGACTCAGTCCCAGGTCTGTTTAGTTCCAAAGCCTCTGCTGTTATCTAAAGAAGGCTTGTGTTGGAGACCACCCCTGTCACATCCTTGCTGAGACCTTGGAAAAGTTCTTAAGCAATTTCCTTGCTCAAAACTGGGTAATGTTCTGAGGATTCCATATGGGAACACATGCTAAAGAGCTTTATCCATGCTATTAGTGCATATATTTATGTAAAGGAGTCATAACCTGTGTGGGCCTTGGTCTCTTATCTGAATCATGGGCAGGGGATGGGGAATGTGTAATGGGACAAGATGATTTCTAAATGTCTTTCTAGAACATCTTTCCAGCTGTGCCATTCCAAGAATCCTTGATCTCCAACGTTGGTAGAAATAAATTGAGTTTAAATGTTCCCAATTGCAAGCATCGTGAACCCAGGGGCCTCGACTTTGGTCATCAAAGCTCCAGCTCTGTGGATGTGGGAGGCCTCTTTGAAGCTTGAGGGAGGTAAATTGAGGACAAATCAAAGGAAGTCCTTCTTCACCCCAACTTAATGAGCTTATGGCTTTCATTACACACAGGAGTGGTCCAGGCAGGAAACAGGAATGGCTTCAGATGGAATGATAAATGCCAGAGACACGGATGGCTCTGAGCAGGAGCTGGCAGTGCTGACCTCTAAGGTCAATGGGAGGGAAGTGGCCCCTTAGGGCCCAATCAGAGACTAGCCCTAGGTTTCCAGAGCCAGAGTTCTGGGTGGCGAGAATTGGGGGTGGGCAGGTCACCCAAACCATCTACCTGTGCTCCCTCCCCCCAGCTCCATTAGTTTAGCCCCTGGCTGGGGAGGGGAGGGGGCTTGGATAGAACAGTAGCAGCTACTGAAGGAGAGGGACATGTGACAGAGATTCTGGCTCCCAACCTTCACCCACCTCCTCAGGAAGGCTCAGGCTGGCAATGCCAATCGTCACCAGCTGCTGTGGGAACACCTGGCATATGATCTCCTTTTCCTTCTGCCTCACCCCCACCCACACCTGGTGACATCAACTGTGTCCCTTCCACACAGCACAGGCAACAGTAGATTGGTATTTTGGGGAAGTGGTGGGGTTCGGCCCTGGTGCCCTCCTTTTGACCCTATCAAAGTCCTTCTATTTCTACTATTCCTGTCCCCCTTTTTCCAAAAGCCCATTCTGCAGGGTCTTGCTCTCAGCTGGCTGTCAACTAAGGTGTTAGCTGTCAACTAAGGTGTTAACTGATATCTAAGGTGTTAGCTGACAACTAAGGTGTTAGTTGATAAGGCTTAACACCCCCCAAGGGGTATGTGCATTTTAATAGGGGATTGTTGAAAAGGAATGGCCTTCAAGACTCCAGTGATATATGCTATATTGGTGGAATTTCAGGCAACAGTGTTGATTATGGGTGGAGGTGTGGGTAGTCCCCTCTAAATCATCACTTATTCATAAGGTCACACCCAAACACACACACACACACACACACACACATACACACGCATGCATGCACACACGCACACACCCACATCTATCACTTTTGCAAAAAGCTTCTGAATGGTGTGTATAGAAGTATACATTTTATGACGTGTAATGATAACAACAAACACTTGTATAGCACTTACTCTGGTGACAGGCAACTGTTCTGAGCACTTTACATATATTAACTCATTTCATCTTCCTCATAGTCTTATGAGGTAGCTACTATTATGATTCCCATTTTATAAGTGAAGAATCCAGGGCTTGGAGAGGTGAGATAACGTGGGGCCAGGCCACACAGCTAGAATGAGTAGTAGCCGGGTTGTGCCGGCAGGCAGCCTGGCTCTGGGGGCCACACTCCCGCATCATGCGCTTCTCGCCCTGCTGCACACGCTGCGGGATCTGCAGTGTGCTGTGGGCCTGTCCCGGAGTGTGAAGGGAGCATGTTTGCAGGCGCACACTACAGGCCTGGGGGATGGGTGCACAGAGGGGTGGCACATTTTGAGACAGATGTGCCTGTGGGTGGGATTGTGCATTCCCAGAGGGATGTGAGGCGTCTGTGGGCAGATGGAGGTGCAGTCAGCTAACGTAGGGGCTGATGCCATCGGGAGGGGCTGTATGTGTGTACACATCCTGAGCCCGCCAGTCACATGCCACAGTCCTACCATTCTGGTTGCTTTGGGACTCGTCCAGCTGTCCCTGGAGTTGCCCCCATGAGGAGGCTGGGATCTGTCAGTCTACTCCAGAACTACAGGACTCAGTCTCTGACTACCAGGGGAGAAGATAAACCCATCACCCCGGCGAGGGACACAGGGGAGAGGTGAAGTAAAGAACAAGGGGCACATTGTGGGACAATGGCATGACATGGTGCATCTTTTTTTTTTTTTTTTTTGGCACCAGGAATTGAACCCAGGGGTGATTTACCACTGAGCCACATGCCCAGATCATTTTATTTCTTATTTTGAGACATGGTCTCACTGAGTTGCTTAGGGCCTTGCTCAGTTGCTGAGGCTGGCTTTGAACTCCAGAGCCTCCTGCTTCAGCCTCCCGAGCCCCTGGGATTATAGAACTGTACCACTGTGCCCAGCGAGATGGAGCATCTTAATTGGTGGGGTTTCTGCCAAGTAGGAGCAAAGGTAGGAAGTATGTGTGTGTGTGTGTGTGTGTGTGTGTGTGAGAGAGAGAGAGTGTGTGTGTGTGTGTATTTGCATGTGTGTGTGTGTGTGTTTCTCCTTCTTACGGAAGAGGAACCTGGGAAACAAAACTTGCCTAGAGATCGAAGTCCTATAGGGGTTTTTCTATGGGTGCTTGGGAATCACCACTTTATTTTACAGGTGGGTGAGACATGATGAAATGCAACTTTTCACAAAAGTGACTCGGTTTGTAATGTGCAGAAGGTTGCGGGGCAGGTCAGATGCAGGGGAAGTCAGAGGGCAGCTGCAAGGTCCTGGCCCAAGATTGCCTGGTAGCCTGGACAGGGGTGTGGTTGTGTGGAAGGAGACAAGGGCCTGGAATCTACAGGCATCAGGGGTTTAAAATCGCAGGAGCCACAGAAGCAGGAGGAGCCTGTGGCCTGTTTTGCTGGCTCCGGGTCTGACTGGCTAGCGGGAACAACCCACTGTGTGGGCTGCTTGTGGGATTGTGAATCTGCAGGTCAGGAGAAAAGTCTGAGCTAGAGACTGAAATTTTTAATTTTTCCACATAACTTTTTTACCATGTTTTCTTATTACAAAAGCAATTCGAACCTGAAGAAAAGAAAAGCAATTTGTGCTTATTAAATAAAATAGAGATGTACAAAACGTGGCAGCAATAATTTGCGTGTCCCTGCTAGAGATAACTAGTATTAATATTTTGGTATTTTCTGGCCTTTTTTTCCCCTTGTACATATTTACTATTTTGGTTTTACAAACTGGTCTTTAAAGTATATCATAACCATTTTCTGACATGAAATGTTGTCCACAATTTTTTTTTTTTTTTTGCAGTGCTGGGAATTGAACCCAGGGCCTTGTGCTTGTTAGGCAAGCACTCTACCAACTGAGCTATATCCACAGCCCAAAACTTCATTTATTTATTTTTTATGTGGTGCTGAGGATCGAATCCAGTGCCTCACGCAGGCTAGGCAAGCACTCTACCACTGAGCCACAACCCCAGCCCCCACAAGTTTGTTTTATTACAAAGTATTCAACATATTTAAACTGGAATTTATTTACTCAATCCCCTATTGTTAAAATTCCCCTATTATAATTATTGTCATAATGAGTATCTTTATGACTGATGAGAAAGAGATTTGGAAGTTGTCAGTCTGTCCTTCTTGACGCCCTCCCCTCTCAGGGGTCCCTCCTGGATTGGGGTGTTGGGAACCCTGCCAGGGAAAGGCAGAAGGTCTTGGGTTAAGCCCTTACTCTCTCAGGGGCCTCCATCTCCTGCCATGTTTAGTGGAGGCCATGGGACATGGTGAGGTTGTGTGTGCCGCGACAATCTGAGCATTCTGTCCTTTGATTCCTTCAGTGTCTTTCTCTTATCCTCATCTCCTTCTGTCATTTCCTCAGTTCGGCTCACCCCCCCACACACACACCTCCTCTGGTCCCTTTCTCCTTGGCCTGCGAGCTGTGGGCATTTCCCAGCAGGCCCCTCTATCCCATATTCACCCTGCCTGGCAGGGGTGGGGAACCCCAGCAGAGACCTAGCGCAGGTTCCAGGGCCCGGGGGCGGTTCTGGCTCCCCAGTGGCTACAGTGGCACTGGCCTTTCCTCGCACTTGTTCTTGGGCTACTGGGCAAGACACTCCTCAAGTGGAAACAAGCTCCGCAAAAGGGAAGAGAAGGCTGAGGATCTCTAGGGTTCATTCTGAAGTGTTGTCTTTCCCCAGAGGGGGTGGCATCCTGCAGGGTAAGAGCCATTGGGCCAGAGGTTCTGACTGCAAGTTCAAAACCAGGATCTCTGGAGAGCTTCCAGTGGTCTAAGGATCCATTTTTCTCAATGAATTCCAAACTGGGGTGAGTGTGTTTCCACAGACTGCTTCTTTCCTTAAGACGATCAACGCTCGTGACTTCAGAAAAAGATGAAGCAGGCTTGTTCCCCAGGGCATCTGGAGTGCCCTGTGTCTCCAGGCAGGACTTAGTCCCTGACCCCCAGCCAAGTGCAGACACTGGGACTTGATTCCAGTGATGTTGTACCTCTGGGGAGTACCTTAGGGACGTGCTCTCCATGCATTGCTTTCAGAGAGCACTGTCCGTCTAGCCACCGCTCAGTGCTTTCTGTCCCTTTCAAAGTATCTGGGATGAGCAAAAGTCTCTCATCCCGAGGCCAGGCTTGGGGCTTCTGCAGGAGAAAAACAAGAACTTGAGCATCTGCTGCCTGCAGTCCCTCAAAGTGCCAAAGGACTTGCAAGCATGCATGTGTGCACGTGCGTGTGTGTGTGTGTGTGTGTGTGTGTGTGTGTGTGTGTGTAGCAATGCAGAGCTGTATTGGAGAGGATTAGATAATTGACCTCATAATTGACCTAATTAGCGAGTGGCTGTGTGGAGAGCCCTTGGGGATGCTGGGCCCGCAGGTGGCACAAAGGCCAGGCAGAAACGCATACAGCCTGTGAGAGCCAAAGCCTGGGCATCTGCCAGGAAGGGGAGCAGGGAAAACATGCCGGGGAGAAGGGCGGGATTTGGGGGCACCGAGTAGAGAGGGACAGGAATGATGGGGATCAATGAAGGCACAGGGATGCGGCAGAAGAGACCTTAGAGCAGAGCGTTATTGGCTGGGAGTCTGTGAGGGAAAGGGTCAAGATCTGGGGACACTGAGGGGAGAGAAACAGACTGGGGGGACTGGTGAGGGGAGGAGACAAGACCTGGGAACACTAAGGGGGAGGGCCCTGGAAGACACTGAGGGCTGAGAGGCAGAGACTAGGAAGTCACTGGGGGAATGGGCCAGCAGCTGAAGGGGACTTGGGAGGGGAGGGCGGAGCCACAGATGGAGCCAAAGAACATGACTCCAGTGTCCATATCTGGTCACTGTACGTGTGCCACACCTGCATGTGTGAATATACATGTGCATGTGTGTGCATGTGCATGGTTGTGCATGTGTGTGTATGGTTAGTCTCAACCGATTTCTGGTTGTGAGGGGCCCAACAGCATTTTGGTGGGAGGAGAGGTGGGCAGGTGTCATCATGGATGGTGACAACAGCAAACTTTTGGAAGCTTGTCCCTGTATGTCAAAGAACTTGGCCCTTGGGTCCTCTTCACCAGACCACGTTCTTCCAACACGTGTTCACTGTGTGCCTACCAGATGCCGGAAAATGGTTTAGGAGCTGGGATACTTCAATGATTAGATCCAGCGGAGCTCCTCATGGAGCGCCATTCTAGTGTAGGGAGACAGGCAATAAATAAATCATGCAGTGGTTGGAACATGAGGAATGCTATGGAAAGAGCAAGGACCAGGGGAAGGAGAATAGGGGTTACTAACGTCTGGTGGGCTGTTATCTGCAATTTTAAAGAGAGTGGTCCTGGTGAGCTCCTTTGAGAAGGTAATGGTAGACACGAGTAAAGATGGCAGGGAAAAAAGGGAGTGAGTCAGGTGTCTAACAGAGAGTACGGAGAGACCTGTAGGCAGAAGATGTAGCATGTGCAAAGGTCCTGAGACAGCAGAGTGCTGGTATGTTGGAGGAACAACAAAGTCACCTGTGTGACTGGAAGGCAGTGGGCAAAGGGAGAGTGGTAGGAGAGGGGGGTGCAGAGAAGTAAGGGTGAAGGATGGAGTGGGGTGGAAGGCATGTCCTATAGTGCCACGGTAAGTGCCATGGGAAGGACGGTGTCTTTTACTCTAAGTGAGATGGGAGCCACTGCAGGATCTGACTTTGTTTTAATGGCCCCCTTGTGACTATCATGTGAATAGGCTTTGGTAGGGTCAGAAGGAAGCCACAGAACCATAAGGAGGCTCAGTGATACTTGGGTGAGACAGGAAGGGGGCTCAGCCAGGGTGGGATTGGGGAAGTGGCTAACAGGACCCACCATTGCCACACTCCCATGCTGGCCTGGCTCTGGCTGGGGTTCATCCAGGTGGAGTGAAGGGCCCTATCTCAGCAGGACATATGAGTCCACTTTTAGGAGTCGTCCCATCAGGTATCTGGCATATTTGGTTGAGAGATACATCCAGTGATGCTCTGTTAAAAGCTGCATGTGTCTAGAGAGCATGGTCTTTGACATTTGGTGAACAAATAATTTACAAGAGCAATGGCAACCCTGACCTTGGGGTGTGGGCAGTGTGATCGAGGAGACCAAACACACACAGGGACACAGCAGCTCTAAGAAAGAGCCTGTCTCAACCCTAGTGTCTGCTGAAATTGAGAGGCATGGAGGCAAAGGGCTTTTACAGATGGCTCAGAAGTACCTGGAAAAGCTTTCCAGATGAGGAGCTTTAGGAAGCATTCATCAATCCACACATGTGCATACTTGGGAGCACACATTCACATCCAAATGCTTATCACAGAAGTTCATGTGGAGCTAGACACAGTGGCACACACCTGTAATCCCAGCAACCCAGGAGGCCAAGGCAGGAGGATCACGAGTTTGAGGCCAGCCTTAGCAACTTAGTGAAACCCTGTCAAAAAAAAAAAAAGTGCCTGTGCACACATTCATGTCCCTCCCATTGTCACAGACACATGTGGACCTTTTGTTCACCGTTCATCATTCAGTCCCAACCTCATCTTCTACCGGGAGCCATCTTGCCATCTCACCCCAACCAAGCCACCCTCCTCAACAGTCTGTTTGTTTCTCCACTTCATCCTGTGTTTTGGCACACATTCCTCTGCCTGCAATCTTATTCTCTGACCTCTTTTGACAACAGTTGGTGGCCCCCCTGCTGTGGAACTGAGCACACCGAAATGTCGTTACTTCGGCATCTATCCCTCTTTCTGCCTGCACTCAGAGCTCGCGGGGGCTTTGTGTGTCTTGTTCACTACTGGTCCCCAGATCCAGGCTTGGCAAGCACTGAGTAATCAATTGTTGAATGAAAGCAGACCTTTAAAGAGTAGAAGGTTCAAGGGTTAAGGGGACAGATAGACCCAAGGTAAGGTGACCAGAGTAGCCTGGACCCCCTGCTCTGAGAGATGGCTGGCAACAATGCATCCCTGGGAGCTCTCTGGAACCCCTGTTACAGCTCCATGAGGTCCAGGGGAACTTCTTGGGTGTGCGGGTGACTGTGGCTGGAAGGAAGGGGACAGGGAGAAGGATCAGATTAATCTGGGGATTAATTGAGGGACTTGGCGGCTTGGCAGCACGTGCTTGGGCCAGCGGCTCTAATGGCTTAATCAGATTAGAGGCCTCCGCACATGGTGTGTTCCAGGCAGTGCCCAGCTTGCCCTCGAGAGCAACTTAATGCCAGGGCCCTAAGGGATGGAGCCCACGCCCTTGCTCAGGACCCACTCTGAAGCCCAGCATCTTGAGCCTTCATCGTGGAGACCCCTTGTCTATCCAACCTCTCGAGATCCAGGTCCACTCCAAGAACTCATCTGGGGAGCACTGGGTTGGCAGTTGAGACCAAAATGGGTTCAGAACTAAACTCTACCACTTCTCAAGCTGTGTGCCAAAGTCAAGCTATCTCACCTGTCTGAGCCTCAGTTTTCTCATTTGTAAAAGGGGCCAATACCATTGCTCAAAACCAGCAGTCATCCCAACAACCAACCTATGTGCGGCACTTCAAAGTCAAGGGAGCAGCCAGGTGCCAGGGCACATGCCTGTAATCCCAGCAATTTAGGAGACTGAGACAATGGGATTGCAAGTTTGAGGCCAGCCTCATCAATTCAGCAAGACCCTATCTCAAAAGAAAGATAAGAAGAACCAGAGGTCTAGTTCAGTGGCAGAAGGCCCCTGGGCTGAATCCCCCCCCACACACACACACACATATAGAGTCAAGGATGCACTTTTTCCCCCATGAACTTGGTTCATACCAAGGCAGCCACAGGAGGCAGGCAAATGGCGGCTGACCAGTCACCATTTGAAAGTAAGCAAGCAAAGTCCACTACAGAAATGATTTTTCCATAGCCAGCGATCCAAGCTGTCCCCACAAAGGGAATCCCACCCACATAGATACTGGTAGGATAGCCAGGTACCAGTAAGGTGAGGGGGCCTCCACACTGAGCTCACAGACCTCCAGATAGCCAAGGTGGAGAGCACCCAGCCTGGCCCTCTCTCCTTCCTGCTAGTGGCCATGCCAGACAAAGCTGGGCTGAGATCCTGGGGCTCAGTGAAAGTGAGACCCTTAGGCCCTGGCAGGGGTGTGGCTGGTGTTTCTGAGACCTGGTGGTGCCTCAGCCTCCAGAGCCGGGGATGGACAGGGCTGCAGACAGGCCTCAGGCCATCCTAGGAGCCAGTCTGGGTAGGCAAACTGGCCCAGGGAGCAGTCCTGCGCACAAGGGCACAGGCGGAGGTGCTGCTTCAGGAGCAGGCTGGCTTCCGGCCTCCCCTCCTCTCGCCCCCAGTAGTTTATTAGGAGTAATTTGTTAAGCTGTTCCAACTTGTCAGCAGCCACTTCAATGCCTCTGCCTCCTGCTTGCTTTTTGGGGGGGTCCAAAAATGTCAGAAGCTGAGAGGTGAATTGGAGAGCGGAGGCTGTCTGGGAAACGAGCCTCTGGGGGAAGGGGGTGCCTGGGCCTCTCTCCACCTTGAAGCCTTACCTCCACACAGTGCCATGTCTGAAGGCAAGGGAGGTGGGATCATGCATCTCCTGCCCTCACAGCCCTCCCCCTTCAGTTTTGCTTCAGGCTCAGGGAAAAGAAAGGGTTCCAGAGAAGAATTGCCTAGGGTGGGTGCAGGCCATTGGGGTGACCACTGATGGGTCGGGGTGGGGATTGGGCCTGGAAAGGAGGTGGTGATGGCCCAGGGGCTCTGGCTTGTGGAGGATCTGGACTTCCTGCTTTTCTTTGGTGTTCAAGTGCAAGAGGAACTAAATAGGAACAGATATGCACTGGGGGAGGGGATCACGTGCCAGGCACAGAGCTCTACTTTTTGTTGACATTAGTTCATTTCATCCTGGTAACCTTATTGTTCTACAGGGGGAAACGGAGGCTTGGATTGGTAAAGTGACTTGCTCAAAGTCACACAGCTAGAAAGTGGCAAGGCTGAATTTGAACACAGATTGGATCAACTTCAAGGCCTTCAGGCACTTAGGGAGACTTCGAATGAAGAAGAAACAGGAAACTCCATCAACCAGGCAGGTGAGAGAGTAGTTTGCCAACTCTCCAGGCCTCTGCAGCTCTCCCTCCCTGGGCTCTGGTTTCCTGACCTACAAGAAGCAGGACCTAGGACTGTAAGATCCTGGAGCTCTGATGGGACAGGATTTCTCAGATCTGCGTTTGCCTCCTTGCCATGGTCATGTCAACCAGCCAGGGCCAGGCAGCAAGCCTGGGATAGCTGAAGCCACCCTGAGGTGAGGGAGGCGTGGGGGGGATTGTTCCTGAGAGAGCCAGGCCCATGGTACCCGACCAGGTGCGGCTTTGAGCAAGACTTGGCAAGAGGAGACAGGTCTGAGGCGAGCTTTGGCTCTTAATCACGGCTCCCTCCTCCTGCACGCCCTGCCACCCTCCCAGAAGCTGGGCGCCATGGGGGGCTGGGAATGGGAAGAGCCTGCCTGCTACATCCCCTCCTGGCCCTGGCCCTGCCCCATGGACTCTGGGGGAAGCTCATTAGCTCGAGGGGCGCCCTGGCCCTCCCCTCACAGCTTGTCACACAATTAGCCACCCTCTCTGTACAAGTTGCTGTGTAATTATTGGGTCTTGGCGGGCTCAGGGCCATGTAATTAGCCTGCCCCAGTCTCCAACCAGCTCTCAGGGTCATTAGTGGGCCCACTGGGGGTGGGCGGGCAGGCAAAGCATCTGCATGACAATGCACACATTGTAGCGCCTCTGCCTGCACCCAGGGCAGAGGGGCAGCTGGTGCCATTGTGTGGCCCAGTTCCTGGGCACATCTGCCCCCTACCCCAACCCCCTGCTCAGATACACCTCTACCCTGGTCAGCCATAGGTTACAAGCCCTTTCCCATCTGCTCTCACCACAACCCTGGAGGTAGGTACTCGGCTCATTCCCACTTCACAGATGAGACCACTGAGGCTTCAAGAAGTCAGAACTCCCCTGGGATCGCTTAGCTCAGAGGCAGCGGAGGAGCCGGGATTGGAATGCAGATCTGTCTCTCATTGGCTTTCTGCCCATGGTAAGCCAGGAAAGAGACTGACTGAGGGTGAGGCCTTGATATTGAGGAACTCTGCTTCCCTCTTCCCTGGCCCTGAAGCCTCTGCCAGCCTGCTCTCAGGCCACCGCACAGCCTTCTTCTCAGCTCCTTTCAGGAGTTCTAAGAAGCCAGCAAGACGGGCGACTTCCCTAAGCTTTTGGACTTCAAGGGAAGGGCTGCAAAGACCCCCTTGAAACCTCTGACAGCCTGGAAATGTCCCTTGTATCTAGCCAGTTGCATCCTCAAAGGACTAACAGAGCATCCCTAGCTTTGCAGGACACTGGGACACTGTCCCTGCTCTGCCTGACAGAATCTGCCTCCCAACCTGCTTTACTTCTGCCCCAAAGGGTCATTTACTTCTCCCACCCTAAACTTCTGCCTGGGAGCTTGGGCTCAGTTGGATTCCTTAGGATTCTCTGTGTGGTTGGTGGAGGTGGGAAGGGATGAGGCAAGGGTTCCTGGATTCTTATGTTGGATGTCAAAGTGCCATGGAACCTGGGCCTGGACGACAGTTCCTGACTGGCCATTTGGAGTTGGGTGTTCTTGATCAGGCCCCCTAATGTCTCTAAGGTGCCCAGGAGAAGATTAACGGATCTGATTCTAGCAAGTGCCTGGTTCTGCTAGTGCAGGACAGGAAGCAAGAAAGTTCCAGTTCTCAGCAACTCCTGGCCTCTGAAGCCAATTCCATCTTCCGTTTCTCCCAGGACGCCGAACAAAGTCCCCACAGAGCTCCACTGTTCGGCACCTTGTCCTTCCCTGCCGCCTGCCCCCAGCGACCCCCAGCCACCATCCAGCTCGCCCTGAACCCTCTCCCCATTTTGAAGGCTGCATTATCCGGGCTGCAGGGAAATTAGTTGTTCCCTTGAAACTCTCTGCCCCGCCTCCCTGCCCCCCCCTTCCCAGGGCCGGTGACAAGTATGTGGGACTTAATTGGCTGGCATGAAAGGCAGCACTGACATTAATTGGCTACATTTGGCAGGCAGGCCCCCAGCCTCCCCCTCCTCTCTCCAAACCCCTACTGCTTCCCAGGAACCTTATCAATCCCACCACAGGGACCAAGAGCTTCGAGGCCCCTGCCAATTAGGCACTTTTTCTCCTTTTCTTCCCCTGATGGGGTTTCGTTAGAATTTATGACACTCTATAGGGCTGGGGGTGAGGGGGGTGGGAAGCGGGAGATGGGAAGGCTGGGGGAGGCCCATTCCTAGGGAGAACAGGCTGGGGGAGGGGAGGGGGTGCGGATGTGAAAAGGACACTTGGGATTAGGCCCCAAAGCTGTAGGGGAGGGGTCCGCTGCAGTGCAGGATATGGGGCGGTGGGGGAAGGGGGAGGAGGCCTTTGGCCAGGCCAAGAAGACTGATTTAATAGGCACTGCGTGCACACTTGGAGGAAGGTTTGTAAAAGTTTGAGGCAATCCGGTCACATGGCTCAAGGCCAGAGCTGGGAGGCACAAGACCTAGGTTTGCTTCCCAACCTCTACCTGTGTGCCCTTGGGTCAGTCACTGGCCCTTTCTGGGACATGAAGGGGTTGGGTAAGGTCCATGGCTTTCATCCCAAGCCCGTGTCTATGAAGAACCCCAGCACTTCAGAAAGCCAGGACTGAGTTTGAGCCTTGGTGGCAATGGCAGAAACAGGGTGGTCTCGGCCAACGTCACACTGGCAAGAAACTTTGATTGGCAACCCAGGATGTCCGTACACTCAAACTAAGAAGGCAAATGAATTATCAGCCCGTGAATTCTGCATATTTGGGGGAAGGAATCTTTCAAGAGCTCAAAGAAGCTGGTTTACAACCAAGTTTCCTAGTGTTGCTAAGAGGCCCACGGGCCTGGATAGACTTGCATAGGTGGGGGAGGAGGCAGGGACCAGGGACCATTTATTGCCACCCTCTGAAAGCACCCTTGTAGCCTATGTAGCTGGGCAATAGGAAACAGAGAATTCAAGGCTCCCAGCTACATCTGGATACAGTCGTGCTTTTTCATGAAATGAGGTCTTGGTCATTTCAGAGCTATACTGGCATTTTGGTGTTGGTGAGAGGGTCAGGTGCTATTTGCAAAGGCCTACAACTTTCACTGCTTTTACATTTACTTATGTCTCTTCTTCCTTTTTCAGTAAAAATATTCATGCTTCCATTTTTGTTTTCCCATCTTTCAGGCCACACAAGAATTTCCTATTGGTAGAATCTTGGACTCACCTCTCCTCAAGAACTGTCCCCCAATCTTTTCCCTGGCTTCTCTCAACTTCCCATTCCACAAGGTCCATGTCCAGGTCAGCAGGCCCAGCTCTCCCTCCTGGTGAGAACCAGCTCTGAGCGGACACACTCACATCTTCCTATGGCACCCAGCGCCTCTTTCTCCCCAGCCAGGTGCTTCTTGTGTTCCTAAGAAGCCATTGGCATCCTTTGCCCTCAGTCCTCTGAGAGGTCTCTGGTCACCAAAGATGGGACAGCCGTTCCTCTTCTAGCAGCAAAGTTCTGATGCCCACAACTGTCTGGAGAAAGAATACCCACCCTGGCCCCCCATTGCTGCTGTGCTTCATAAGGGAAGTCTTTCACCTAGGAGGAAGGACACAGAGAGTTCCTGCATCGCCAAGTTACAGAGTTGTATCACAGGGACTTCTCCATCATTCAGAAATCAATCTGAGTTGTGTCTGATGGTCTCAATGACCCCTGCATGACTTGGCAGAACTGGGCAAAGGCAAGTGGCACCGAGGAATCTTGTCAGGCTCTTCTCCAACACATTTTAAACACAATGCGCCTGTCACCTCTACCCCCTTGTCTCCTTGAACAGATGCTTCCCAGGGCCCTACGCATCTCTTTATCTGCTGCGATCATGCTCTCGCTATGACTCTATTAGTAGGCACTTATAACAACTGCCGCCATTTTTGAGTGTTGGCAACTTTGTTGTAAGCACTTTATTGCTATTAACCAAATGAGTTCTCATAATAACCCCATAAGGTGGGAACTCATCGAATTTTCCTTTTACAGTTAAAGAAACCAAAGTCTCAGAATGGAAAGTCATTTGCCTGGGTCATACTACTAAGAAGAGGGACAGATGGGTGTCAAATGCAAGCAGCTGGGGACCCTCCTCTCCAGGAGGTGACAAGGGCTGCTGGTTGAGCAACATGCTGATGTGGGAGTGCCACAGGGTTCCTGGATTCTGTGACATTGAGGTTGGTGCCTCTCCATTGCATTGGACCCTCTTTAGTGTCAAAGGACATCTTCTTATCCCATAAAGAACCCCAACCCCCTTGGATGATAACATATTTCATCTGAGAACACAGAATCTCCTCTGCACATTCTGGGGCTGGGTTGCAGGAACTAGTAGAAAGCACACTTGGCCACAACCTCAGGCCCCAAAGCTCAGCAACAAAAACTCCAGTGACCACCAGGGTTGTTTTTGAAGAACTTTGGAGGCTGTAAGCTCTAAACAAGCAGCACAGCTCCTGCACCCACCTCCCCACTGGCCATATATAATTAAAATTAAAAACAATACCAACTAATAAACTACATGTAAGGAAGTCCAACAAAGTTTTGATTTTTCCCAAGATACTACTTCGATGATTGAAAAAATATATCACATTCTTTCAAAATGTTGCGCCCTCTCTCTCATGCGTGCATACGAACTGCCAGTATGCTAGTGCCTTATACGTAGGTTGTCTGTCAGTCCTAGGATCCAGCATGGATCAGATGTCCTCACTTGTTGGCTAAGTACTATATTTTCACCTCCTCTCTGTTATTGCCTTGTTGCCAAACTTTGACCTCCTGAGCCCTGTACTCTCCTCTCCTGGTCTTCTTACCTGCTAACCTACCAACCTATTGCTCTGGGCAAGGATGGGTAATTAACTGCACATCAACCACTCCTCTAACGATTGCTACCCAAAGCATGGTATTGGCATCACCTGGGAGCTCATTAGAAATGCAGAATCCCAGGCCCCATTTCAGACCTTGGCAATCAGAATCCACAGTTGAACACCTCCCCCGGTGTTGCTCTGAAGTGATGGTTCTCAAAGTGTGGTCCCTGGATCAGCAGCATCCACAGCCTCTGGGAACTTTTTAGAAATGCAAATGTGCAGGCTCCCCTTGCCCGCACTCCCTCCTCTAGGGATGTGGTCCAACAACCTGTGTTTTCGGAAGCCCTCCAGAGGATCTTAATGGATTCTAGAGTTTGAGAAATGTGTTTGCTCTGAGATGCACCAAGCAGGAAACTCTCCTAGAAAAACCTCAGTTCCCACCCCTACCCCAATGAAGACGGATACAAGACTGACTAAAGAAAGGGACTCAGAGGGATCCTGGACTGACTGCCCCCATGATTGGTTAGGCATTTGCAGCAGTCCCTGGGAAATGGTGTCAGATGCTTGGGGATTTTAGTAGGCTGTCATTTATTGAGCATCTATATGTGCTAGGGATGGCCAGATGTATTCACAGACATCTCTTTGCCTAATCTATAAACCATCCTATAGGCTGAGCTAGTCTCACCAACCATTTGAAAGGTGAGGAATTCAGGGGCTGGGGAGATAGCTCAGTTGGTAGAGTGCTTGCCTTGTAAGCACAAGGCCCTGGGTTCAATCCCCAGCACCCCCCACCCCAAAAAAAAGGCGAGGAATCTGAGTCTCAGAGAGGTCAAGTGAGAGTCCAAGTCTAATGTCATTTCAGATTTTGGGTATGGGTATTAAGGAATAAACCCAGGGATGCTGGATGCTTTACCACTGAGCTACACCCCCAGTCCTTAGTTATTTATTATTATCATCATTATTTTGAGACAGGGTCTCACTAAGATGTCAGGCTGGCCATGGACTTGTGATCCTCCTACCCCAGTCACTCATCTAATGCCTTTTTTTCTTTCCTCCCCTGACCCTACCTGGTACTGGTGATTAAACCCAGGGACACTCTAATGCTGAGCTACATCCCCAGATCTTTTTATTTATTTATTTTAAAATTTTGACACATAATCTTATTCTCTTTCCCAGGCTGGCCTTGGAGTCAGGATTCTCCTGCCACAGCTTCCTGAGTCACAGGTATTACAGGCATTCACCCAGCTTCAGTGGCTTTTCATAGAACCTCTGCTGCCTAGGCTGTTGTGCTCTGGGAACAATGAGTGATTACTACATGCCAGGCACCATTCTAATTGCTTAACTACTATTAAGTCAATTAATTCTACAATAACCTCATTTTTCAAAGGTGGACATTGAGGCATAGAGATCTTAACCACCCAGGGTCTCACTACTAGTCAGTGGCAGAGTGATACCAGAGGTCACTCCTAAAAACCAGAGTTCAGCCTCGTGCAGTGGCGCATGCCTATAATCCCAGTGGCTCGGGAGGCTGAGGCAGGAGGATCACAAGTTTGAGGCCAGCCTCAGCAACTTCATGAGGCCCTAAGCAACTCAGTGAGAACCTGTCTCTAAATAAAATATAAGAAAGGGCTGGGGATGTGGCTCAGTGGTTAAGCACCCCTGGGTTCAATCCCCAGTACCAAACAACAACAAAAACAAAACAAACAGAGTTCATTTCCTGTCTCTTTAGAAGCCAAGCACAGATCAGGCAATGAAAGCAAAAGGGGGTGTTTGCTGGCCTTGGCAGGCTTAGTGAGGTGGTTTGTGTTTGACGCCCTCAGTTTCCAGCTCAACTGTTTAACTTGCACCCCTTCCTCCCAGGAAGCATGAGCCAGGGCTGTGGATCCCTCTCTTGTTCAGTCCTGGTCTTCACTTACCCCACTCTCTAGTCCCCTGGCAATCACATCCAGCTCAGGCTGGTCCCCTGGGCTTCTCACCCAGTATATAGGTGGCCAGCCTGGGTCACCCAAACACGCAAGAAGGCAGAGCATGAGAATTGCACATTTCCTGGGGTTCCCAGAGGATGCGGTTAGGTGGGGTTCAGCTGGATGCCTCCTCTTGGATCTTTCCCATGCTTCCCTGTCTCCAGTGGTTAGGTTTTCTACTCCTTCTTCTATCAGAATCTTACCTGCCCAGGAGCAAGCAGGGTCCAAGTTTGGCACAGGTCCTTGGCTGCCAGCTTCCTGTACTGACAGGTGGTAAGATGGGCTGCCGGACAGCTGGACAAGCCAACGGGTCAGCTGGCCTTCACCAGAGTGCCTCAGGGTTGTGGCTCTCTTCCCAGAAGTAATGATATGCTCCCAGCTGACAACTCTGTGGTGACTGACAGCTAGCAAAGACTTCCCGGCTGGTTCTCTTGGTGAATCCTGACTACCATCCAGTGAGAGAGGCATTCTTTTTTATTATTATTATTGTTTTTAGTTGTAGATGGACACAATACCCATATTTATTTATTTTTATGTGGTGCTGAGGATCGAACACAGTGCCACACACATGCTAGGCAAGTGGTCTGCCACTGAGCTACAACCGCAGCCCAAGGGAAGGGTTCTTAACCTGACTTTTTTTTCAGGGAAGGAAACTGAAGAGGTTCTGAGAGGCAAAGCCACTGAGGAGAAGACACACAGACTTGTTTGCACTGACCTACACCAATAGGGTGCTCTGTCAATGCCATCAAAAATCCAATTTCAATTTTGTTTAGAAGATATGAGGGTCAATTTCTTGGCAGATGAAATGGAGTGGCTGGTGCAGCTGAGAAATCTCCATGGCAAGAAGGTGGGAGGCCTCCATGCTTTGTGTGGTTAGATGCAGGGATTTAGGTGACCATACTTGTGTCTCTCTTAGATGTGGCTCCTATGGGAAGAAGGTGGAAAAGTCTCTGTGGTCATGTTCGCAGAGGTTAACCCCACTTATCTGAGGTTACCCTAACCCTAACCTTAACCCCACCCCTCCCCCTTATCTCTGACACTGCAGCCACTGCTTTAAGGACAAGGAGCTGTTTCTGGTACAATTCACCCTTCCTCTCATCCTAGATCTTGTCCTACATAGTAATGGCCCTGGTTATTCTCTGTGAAAGTCAGTTCTATTAGAAACAAAGTCACCAGGTTCTCTTTTTGCCGGAAGCATCCTCAAATCAGAACTGAAACCTGGAATCCCCTTTTAACAAGTTCTACCGGGCTGGGGTTGTGGCTCCGTGGTGGAGCACTTGGCTAGCACGTGTGAGGCACTGGGTTTGATCCTCAACACCACATAAAAATAAATAAATAAATAAACAAACAAATAAATAAATATAGGTATTGTGTCCACCTACAACTAAACAGTATATATATAAACAAAAACAGGTCCTACCAATGGATCCTGTTTTTGCCTGTGCCAAGCTTGTCTCCTGGGCCCATGGCCAATGACCCCTGTTCCAGAAAAAGCCATTCTATTGAAGCCCCCTCCCTATTTTCAACATCGTGGCTCTCCAGAACATTGGCTTGTCTTTCCCAGTCCCATGGCATCAGGACCCCAGGCCCTTCCCTCCACCTTGCTCCCTGCAAACTTGGTCAATGGCTTCAGCCTTCTCATGGACTTTTCCTCACCCTGCCTCCTGTTCATCCAACAGCGTCCATGACTTACATATTCTTTCTATGGAAGCTCCTCACTGACTTGGACAGATCTTGAGTCTTGTCATTACTTGGCTTCAGCGCCATGATTTCCAACCCTCAGCACCCTGACCCCTACCCTTGTGATGACTGGCTCCCTCATTCTACCTGAGCCTGGTCTTGGTCCCAGAGCTTGGCACTGGGCTCTTAAGTAGCTGCATGTTGAATAAATTTAAAAAAAATGAATTAGTACCCCCACCCTCAAGTACTGCAGCCCCTCCTCCCCACCCCAACCCCATTCCCCCAGCCCTTAGTCCTCTGCAGGACCCCCCCACCTCCCTGTTTTATCTACTCTAAACCCCGGCATTGATCATGACCTTCATGACTTGAAGCCATTCAAGCTTTCTACACCTTCTGCTGTCCCTATCCCTGGCCAGTTAGCTGCTAGCACTTACAAGTATGCCAGCCTCAGCAGGATGCTCTCACTCATGTTCCAAAATCCTTTGAGTCATCTCAAGGAGACGGCCATTCCCATCTTGCACTTTCCTACATTCCAGCCCCACGACTGCACTCTCCTAATGTTTGCCTTCCACTTGTGCTGAGATTAAAGCTGTCCATCTCAGAATCTCTCTGTATGTTCTTTCTCCTTCCCTCCTTCTATCTCTTTTCCCTCCCTTCCTCCCTCCTTCTCTGTCTCTTCCTTTTGCCTCCTGGGAAGATATGTCTGTCCTCCTCTCCATACCTAACCTCCAACTCCATCAATTATCTCCTTTCTTTTGTATCTCCCCCTCTGCCCCTCCTATGAGTGCTATTTCCTCCTCACCCTACAAGGACTTCCAGCTCTCCCCCATCTTTCAAAGGAACCCGCCCTTGACCCTGCCTCCCCTTGAAGCTGTTCCCTTCTCGGTCAAATTTGTTGGAAGGGTTGACTCCTCTCACTGGCTCTGCTTCCTGGCCTCCCACTCTCTCTTGTTGACTGCAATATGTCCTCTCCCTCTCTCTCCTGAAATCGCTCTTTTAAAGGTCACCAATGATTCCCTTGTCACCAGATGGAGTGACCTTTTCCCATCTTTCTATCTGGCCCTGCCAACTGTCCCTTCCTGCTTGCCATACTCTCCTCCCTTGGCCTGGGAGTCACTGAAAGTTCTCTCACTTCTCTTCCTGCATCTTGTGGCCCCTTTGCCATATGAACATCCATTTTGCTCTATCTTCTGACTTTAGTTCTCTTTTATCTCTATGCTCTTTTCAGAGGGGTGATGTCCACTTTGGCTTTCAGTCATTGTGATGATGCCCCATTCTCTGTTGTTAGCTGTGATCATTCTTCAGTTCCACCCTTGGGTCCCAATGGACCCACTGGACGTGTCCATTTTGTCAGACAGGAACTTTGAACTCAATGCATCAAGTGAAAGTAATCTAGTAATGTTTTCCCCAAAGCAGGTCCCCTCCCATATTGCCCAGGTATATTTTGTGTGTGTGATACAGGGGATTGAACTCAGGCTCTCAAGCAGGCTAGGCAAGAGCTCTACCCCTGAGCTACATCCCAGCCCCCATATTGTCAGGTTTAATAACTGATACAACCACTTAGCCCATCAGGCCAGATAATTGGGGGTCATTGCTGCCCCCTTCCTTCCTCTTACCCCCATATCCCACCCATCACCAAGTCTCATGGAATCTACTTCCTCAATCTCTCTCCAATATATCCTTTTCTCTCCAGCTCTCCAGCCCCTTTTCATTGAGCCTTTCATTCAACCAATGACTGTTGAATTCTTTGTAACACTAACTGTGCTAGACTCTGGAGCAACCGTGGTGAATAAGGGGGTCAAGGTGTCTGCCCTCATTGCACTTCCATTCTGAAGAAGGAAATAGACAAGAAACAAACAAATACACAAGGAGACACTGAGGGGATAAATAGATTGCTGTGACAGAGCATAATAGGAGAGATGTATTTTATATGTGATATTCATGGAAGGCCTTAATAGGGAGATGATGTTTAAGCTAAGATCTGAAGGCCTACAAAGCGTCAGCAACGTGAAAGTCTGAGGAAAGCACTTTTCAGGCAAAAGAAACAACTGTAAAGACTCTGGAGCAGAAAAAGCTGCAGTGTGCTAAGGACCACAGAAAGGCCAGCGGCACAAGACATGGTCGGTGAGGAAGAGACCACACCTCTTGGGAAGCAGCTTGCATTTGGTATTTTACTCTTGTTAGTGTGCATGGTGCTGGGGATGGAACTCAGGGCCTCACACTTGCTAGCCAAGGGCTCTACCACTGGGCTACACTCCCAACCCCTTGCACTGGATTCTAAGCACATTCAGAAACCACTGCAAGTCTTGAAGTTAGGGAGAGAGGTGATCCTATATATATTTTGGAAAAAACAGTTACTCTGATAATTGTGAAGAGATTAGCCTGTAGCAGGTTAAGAGGAAGCAGGTAGAAGGGTGAGGAGGGATACAGTTGACCCCAAGAAAAGATGGTGACGGTAGTGTGGCTGGAAAGGTGTGGGTGGATGAGGTCCAATCGAGCTAGAACAGAACCTGTGGATCCATTGAACATGGGGACTGAAGGGGAAGAAAAGAATCAAGGGTGACTCCTGGGGCTTTGGCTTGAGGAGTAGTAAATGGTGCCATTACTAAAACAGGAAACCTTGGGCAACAGAAGGCTTTAGGGTGAATCAGTACTACCTCTTTGGACCTGTGAAGTTGGGCCTATTCTTGAACCATTTAAGTAAAGACATTGAAGCAGGTTGTTGGTTAAATGAGCCTAGAGATCAGAGAGGCTTGGGATGGACATGGACATGGGGGAGCTGGAAACGTCTCAGTGGTGTTTGAGGTCATAGGAAAGGCTGAGCTTCCTGAGCGCATGTAGGACAGGAAAGAGGCCAGGAATTTTTTTTTTTTTTTTTTGGTACTGGAGATTGAACCCAGGGGATGCTTAACCACTAGGCCACATCCCTAGCCCTTTTAAAATATTTTATCTAGAGACAGGATCTCTCTGAGTTGCTGAGGCTGGCTTTGAATTTGAGATCCTCCTGCCTCAGTCTCCCAAACTGCTGGGATTCCAGATGTGTGCCACCATGCCCAGCTGGGATGGGTTTTTAAGGAATTCTAGTACATAGAGGTTGGATGGTGGAATGAACTGAGGTACCACGGAAGTGGGAGAAAAACTAGGAGAGTGTGTTTTCCCAGGGGTAGAAGAGATTTCTCACGGAAGGAAGAAGTTGGTTAACAAGAGGGAAGTCTTGCTGCAAAGTCAAGTCAGATAGGAAGGAGCCATAGAAGGAATTAGCCTGTATGGTGCATCTGCCATGAACCAAGCACTGTGCTGAAGCACTTACCATGAATTAACTCATTTAAGCCTCATACCAACCCTAGGAAGTGGGTGCTATTATTATCATCTTCACTTCACCCATTAAGAAATCAAGTCTCCCCCAGCACCACAAAAAAAGAAAAAAAAAAAAAAAAGAAATCAAGTCTCAGAGGGACATTATCAAGGCCACACAGTTCATTTGTGGGAGTCAGGGTTCAATCACAGGCAGATTGGCTTGCTCCAGAAGCCCTGATCTTAGTAACTATATTAGCCTGACTCTCTTAATATCAGCTCTTAGAAGTGCCCACTGGGAGTTGGGCATCGTGGTGCACATCTGTAATACCAGTGGCTCAGGAGGTTGAGGCAGGAGGATTGTGAGTTCAAGACCAGCCTAAGCAACTCAGTGAGGCCCTAAGCAACTCAGTGAGACCCAGTCTCTAAATAAAATACAAAATAAGGCTGGAGATGTAGCTCAATGGTTAGGTACCCCTGGCTTCAATATCTAGTACCAAAATACCCATTGTGTTTGGCCACCTGGCCATTGTTGGTGATCTCTAGGAGAGTGGTTTTAGTGGAGGGGTGACTGGAGAATGGAGACTAGTAGAATGGAGAATGCAGTGGTCGATGCGTGAGTGGGAGGTGAGGAAGTGACGATGGAGTGGAGATGGCTCTTTTGAGATGTTTCCTGTGAAGGAGAGCATAGAAATGGGGTCATAGCTGGAAGGAGACCCTGATCAAAACAAAGTCTTATCTTTTCTTCTCATTTTTATTTATTTTTGCAGTGCTGGGGATGGAACCCAGGGCCTTGCGAAGGCTAGGCAAGCACTCTCTCCCTGAGCTACACCCCCAGAATTTCTTTTCTTTCTTTTCGTTTTTTTTCTTTTTTGCTTCAGTTCTTTTCTTTTATTCCTTTCCTGATCTTCTCTTTCTCAATCTTTCCTGTCCTGTAAAGAGGGAAGATACTGAACTTTTTTTTTAATTAAAGGGAATGAGTCAACAGGCAAAAAAAAGGAGTTAAGTGAGAAAACTTCAGGAAGGTGTAAAGGGTGGGCTCTGGGGTACATTTTCAAAGATGGGTCTGAGATAGGAGAAAGCCCTCATCTTCCACCATAAGGGGAGGGAAGAAGGGACAGTGGGCTGATGGCAGTAGGATGTAGGATTTGTGGGGATAAAAGGCATTTCCTTTCAGATGGCACAAGCTGTCACACTAAGATGAGGTTATCAGTGGTGAGAGGTGGGGACTCCGGAAGGAGGAGAGCGTTGAGAGAGCCAAGTCCCCATCAATTGCCCCCTGAATATTGCAGTAGCCTTCAGCAGGTCTTGACATCACCAACATGTCACCTAAGTGTCCATGCCTCTGGATGAAGCGGGATGATTTCAACCCATGTGTCAGCCTCTATAGACCAGCATCAACCTCTCTAATACTAGTCATGTGTATTGAGCACTTACTGTATGCCATGCTAAGATCTTTGTGTGTATTTTCTCATCTAATCCTCCCAACATTTACAGAGGTAGGACTTTTCAGATAAGGAAATGGATGCTTGGAGGGCTTAGGTAATCTGCCCAGTACAACACCATGAAGTGAGTGGCAGAGTTGGGATTCCAACACAGGCCTCTTTACTTTCAGAGCCTGCCTTCTGAAGCCGTCTGCCGGATGCTGACCACTAACAGTGCTATCGACTTGGGCTGCACATTAGACTCACTGGAGGAACTTTATAAATTATTGATCTCCCCCAGAGAGCCTGACTCAGTTGTTCTGGAGTAGGGTCTGGTCCTTGGAGATTTTTTTCAGTGTTCCCCAGAGGATTCTATTAGCCTAGAAGTCTAGCCCTCAGGTCCGAAGCTAATACTGACCTGAACAGGCTACCTCAATCTCAGTGGGTTTTGGGGCAGGGGTGTGAGTGGAGCTAGGGGTAGAGACAGGACAGTGGAGCAGGTTGGGGTGGGTGGGAACTGTTCTAGTTCTACAGGCTGTAGTGCCTAAAACTGGCTGCGACTCCTAGGTGCAACATGCTTCCATTGTGACTTCCCTGCTAACCCCAGCCACACACGGGTCTTGTTTGACTCTCCCACCAGAGTGCATCTCTTCCCTACAGGCTTCTGCTAGGTCCAAAGCCCCCACCCAAAGCCTTGCCAGTGGCCATCCCCTGTCTGGAGACTACTTCCTGCACGTTTAGGTCCTAACTAGAATACTGTTGTCAAACTTGGAATAACTAGACTTTGTGCTCTGCTGCCAACAGATGATCATCTTGTCCCTGGACCTGCCCTGACATCGAGTCTGATCAAGGTCAGGGTCTACGCTTTGTTGCTCCAAACTTCTTGTCCTGGAATCAGGTCCTGGCCCCAGAGTCCCCAGAGTCTGGCTTTCCTCTTCCCTACCAGCCTTGGTGGCTGAGGTGCCTTGTACATAAGTTCCATAAATTATGAAATAATGGGATCAAGCAACCTTTTCCCATAGGACTGAGGTGCTCTCTTGAGGGCACTGCCAGGCTAGCATGGTCCTGTGCTCCCCAGACACTGGCTTCTGCATGTCCGTGTGCCAGGGTGGGGTGCCCCTGAGGTTGTAGAGGGCCTGGCGGGGGGAGGAAGGCTGGGAGCTGCTGGGTGGGCCAGGTGGGTGTGGAGGAATTCTCTGTCCAGCTGCACATCTTTATTCATAATGCTTGATTGTTCCTGGCTAGGGAGCTGATCATGCTGTGTGTATGTGTGTGTGTGCGCAGGAGCGCGCGCGTGTGCATACGGGGGGAGCCCCGGGCAGGCGGGTAGGCGGTGGGCTCACTCTTCTCCCTTCTTTTATAACTGCAGTGGGAGTGGGGGCGGCCACGAGCCCGGGGCTGTCAGGCTGCTCACAGCTGGTCCCGATTTGCGGACAATGGGAACTCGGCTTGCAGTGCATCCCATCCTAGCCCCAGCCCAGTCTGGGACTGCTTGAAGGCTTGCACAGGAATGTGGGCGGAAAGGCTCAGAGGGCGTGCTGCAAACGAGGCTGCACAGAACGGCCATGCCAGAGAGGGGAGTGAATAAGTGTGGGGGAGGCTGGCCAGCTGACCTCACTGAGCTGGGGGGCCCCTCAGCAGTGACCTCCAATTTTGCAGCCTGGAGCACTTGCCATCTCACTGCTGGGGAAAGGGGGGTGCAGGGGCTGGCTGACACCCATATAGGGGCAGGACTCAGCTGAAGACACATGGAATCCCTGGAAAATCTGGGGCTGGCAGCCAGTTCTCCCAACTCCTCTTAGCTTCTACTATTCCCTGAAGTCCCAGTCCCTCACCTCAGTGCCTGGGCCAGCCTGAACTCCTGTGACCCTGCCCCACCCCCACCCCCATGCCCTCCAGAGAGCACGAGGGGAGTCCCAGCGTTGATGTGGAACCCTGCAGTCCTGGCCTAGTTGGGCCTTCCTCTGTCCTCTCTGCTCTGCCAGGCACTGGGGCGCCTGGATTGCTCCTAGGGGATTTGGATCTGAGCTGGGCCCAATGGAGTAGGGATGATGTGAGGAAATGAAGGTGAGGAGTGCTAATAATGGTCGCAAGTATCGAGCATCTACTGCGTGCCAGGAACAGCACTAAGAAACCTGATCTCATGTCAACCTCACAGATACTCTATGGGTAGGTACAGTCATCAGCCCCATTTTACAGAGGAGAAAACTAAGGCTCCAAAGGGAGACTTGACTTGCTCAAGGTCTCTTGACCAGCGATTGGCAGCACAGATATTTGAATCCAGGACCATCAGACCCCTAGATGAACATTCTTGCCACCAAGCTGTTTTTATGAATGCTTTGATCTGAGAGAGCTTCTGAGAGAGCTGTGAGCTCAAGGGCTCTCAATTTGTTCTTTGGAACTCAAGCAGGAGTATATATGCCAGTTACGAGATGCAGACTGAACCTCCATTTTGAAAGACCCATCAGGAGGTCGTGGAGGCTCTGCCTCTCTGGATGGCATGAAGCCCTATCATGCCTGGAGATGGTGACCCTGCCCTGGGGCAACCAGGGGGAGCAAAGCTTATTTCATCCAGCAGGTGGGAAGACCGAGACTCAGCTAGTGCGACAATGGGGTGGATGTTCCAAGCCTAGGTCTTCTCATGTGCCCAGGGCCTGGCTGAAGTGGTGTGAACGGCAAGCTTGGCACAGAGCTGGGCTCCTGCCTTGGGAGATGTGAGTTACTAAGAAACCAAGAATTCTAAGAGAGAAAGAAAGCTAGACTTAGTTCATTAGGGACACTTGGGACCTTTGTGGAGATGCAGAGGCCTCCCTGCCCCTGGGCAGCTTTGTCTGTTGCCCAAGCAATAGTTCATGAAAGCAGCCTGGGCTGGTGGTGGCGGAGCACAGGCCAACAGTAGCAGGAGGGGCTGGAGCCCTGCAGCCCCGGCGCAGCTCTGAGAGCGGCTCAGAGGTGGAAGCCTAGGCAGGCCTGACCCTGGGAGGGCACAGCCGGGGGAGGCTTGCTGCTGGGCCAAGACACTCCTGAGCTTTCTCTGTGCCTGGGCACCCCTGAGGGTTCTTTGCGCACAGAACTCCCAATTCTTCTGCCGTCAAGCCTTGCTCAGTGGGCCTGGGGATTCTCCTGTGACAAAGGGGAAACTGAGGTCCTGAGAGGAGATGAGCCCAAAGCCCAGGGCTTGGGAGGAGCTGGAATCTGTGCTTCATTCTTCGCGCTACAGCCCTGGGCACCAGAAGGCAGGCCGAGGCTTCTGAGCCTAAGTAGGACCCTGCCAGGCTGGCGCAGGGCAGGGCCAAGCGCGGGCAGCACAGGCCCGGGCTGCCAGGAGAGAGAGCTGTGTGTGTTTGCGTGTCTTTTTGTGGGCGTGCGTGTGCCTGCGCGTTTGTATGTGTGTCTCTCTCGGCGGCTGTTCTGCTTCCTCAGCAAGCCTTTCCCTCCCCCCTCCACTTGGTTTTTCCTTTCTTCTTCTCCTTATTCCTCATTGTCGTCTTCTTTTTTTTAATGAGACTTAATTAGCGTCGAGTTCCTCCTCCCCGCCCCCTCCCCGCCCCTGCCCTCCCTCCCTCCTCTCCCTCCTCCCCGAGGTACAGGCCAAGCGATCTGACAAATGCACTTGAGAACAAAGCGCCAGGCTAATTCGGGGCCTGCTCAGGAAGCAGGAGCTGAGCTGAGATAATGGGTCTGAAATAGCCCAGCATGATTATGCTTCCTCAGCCTGTGGCCAGGCGGGTGCAGGCTCGGGCGGGCAGGCGGGTGGCGGGCGGACGGGCGGGCGCCGGACGTCGCTTGCCCAGGGTGGTAAGGGCCATGCTTCAGCACCCGGTCCTCTTCTGGCCTTCCCTGGAACGTCTTTCCTTTTGGGAGCCTTTCAGTCCTCAGTGAGGACGATCCGAGGGTCAGGAAGGACCAGATCCTCAACTACAGGAACCCGACAGGTTAAGGGCAAAGCTGAGGCCAGAATCCAAGAGGTCAGGCTCCCTGGCTTCAATTCTCCTTGCTTAGCCTTGATGTCCCCAGTCTGGGTCAGGGAGGAATGGGATGGCTGATATACAGGAGAGGGCTTGGGATCCCTGGTCAGGCCCCTCTAGGAGGACAGAACTCTCCAGGATGACCAGAGAAGGGGCAGCTGGGACTGTTCTGGCATGCTGAGCAAGACAGAACATTGGCATGATGCCCATCAGAGGGACGGGTCAGATGTCACTTGGATATCCTCTGTCTTGGCTTCCTGGAGCTTATCCAGAGCTTAACACCAGCCTTGGGGGGAGGGGGAAGAGGCAGGAGGGTGGGCCTTGGATGGGCAGGAATCTCCCTCCATGGTATGCCCAGCCTGCCTCCCTGCCCCCACTGACATGCCCTCACCCTGATGCCAGTCATGGCCTGGGGCCTGGCAATAAGAATATTCATTCATCTTTACTCCTTGACCCCGGTGTCAAGTTCACTGTCCTTCCAAGACCCAGGTGTGAACATGTGTCCACTTTGCTTCATTCAACCACCCAATCCACTGCTGGCTCCTCCAGAGCCACACTCAGAGGCTCTAAGTCTGGTGGGGGTGACAAAGAAACTGAGAGAAACCATGTCTGTGTGGTGACACTTGGAATCCAAGAAGACACGGGAGCTGCTAGGATGTCAGGGCTTGGCATCAGGGAAGGCCTCACAGAGGAGGTGATATTTGAACTAGGCTTGAAAGAACAGTAGGGTACGGATGGAAAAGGCTGGAAATATGCTCCCTTCAAGGCTTGAGAAAGCTGGAATGGGAAAGTGCTAAACAAATGCGTTTTAATGTTCTAATGATTATTTACAACCTTGGGATCCTGGGGCTAGAAGGAGGCATTTGCCAGACCTGGCAAATGAGCTGGGCTGGACTTGAACACAAACCTGATTCTCTACCACCCACTGGTCCACAAGTGGCAGTGATGGGACTTAAGACAGACCGCCAGCTCTTTCCCGCCTGACTTCCCTATTCCTTTATCACTCATTGGTCTTCACCACAGTGATGTAACCTGAAGCTCCACACGGGACAGACCCCCAGGTCTTCCTTTTGTTTTGCTCTTTTTAACCACTGAGCCACATTCCCCAGCACTTTTTGTATTTTATTTAGAGACAGAGTCTCACTGAGTTGCTTAGCACCTCGCTTTTGCTGAGGCTGGCTTTGAACTCGAGATCCCCCTGTGTTGGCTTCCCGAACTGCTGGGATTACGGGAGAGCGTCACGGCGCCCAGCCCCAGGTCTTCCTTTGGTTTTTTATTGTGAACCTTATCTCTGCCCATTGCACCAACCTGTCCCCAGCGCTGGACCCACTCTCTAACCACAGGAATTCCAGAGATGAATGGCCCTTTGCATCTTCACATTTGCTTCAGATGTAGCGTACAGATCACCTTCCTTCGGTGACTTTTCACCTCCTGAGGTGTTCCAGGACTTAATCTAACCTTCTTGGATTTCTCTGGAAGCAGGGGCTCTAACTGGAGTCCAGTCCCAGCTTTCTGAGTGCGCCTCCCAAGGCTCAGAAAGGACCACTGTGGAGAGTCGTCCAGGTTACAAACTGCACAGGGTTTCTAGCCAAGGGCGAGCGGGGACTGAAATGCAACCTGCATTCTGCTTACCAATCTTGTGCACACTGGTATAGAGGGACTCTGCCTACAGAGGGTGCCCTTTTCTAATTAGCACGAAGGTGCTGAACGGGTGGGTGGGGCCCTGGCTCCTCTTCCCACTCCCATCCGCACCACAGGGCCCCGGAGGAAGGGGACTGGAGATGATGAACTCCGTAAGGCTGTCCCAGCTGAGAAACCTGGGTTTGTGAGCTGAGCACATATCTGGTGAGCGGAGCCAGCTCCGGGACAGAGGCTGTTCCGGGCTGTGCAAAGGGACTGTGTGTGAGGATTAGTGAGAGGAAATGAAAATTGGGGATGGCCCTCAGGGGAATTGACTACAGATGATGTCAGAGAGGAGGTTGCCTCCTGGAGAGCAAGGGACCCGGATGGCTGCAGCATGGTGTGGGGGGGGGGCAGGAGGTGTGGGAAGGAGGGGCTATCTCCACTGTCCCCAGCAGTGAGGTAAGGCAGCTACCTTTAGGCCCCATTCAGACCACCTGACTCTTTGACCCCTAGCCGCCTCCTAGCTCTCCTGGCGCCTGGGGAGCTGGGGAGGTGCATTCCTGTGGAGGGCCTCGGGCTGGGAAGGTTGGGAGGAGGGGAACCTCAGAATGACTCTCACCTTCTGGCAGCACGCTTCACAGCTTGCAGAAGGCCTTGCTTCTCCCCACAGGCTCTCTGAGTCGCTTTGCACAGTGGGTATTATCATTCCTGCTTTTCAGATGAGGAAACTGAGGCTCAGGGAGCTAGCAAGTGATCTTTTTCAGGTCACTCAGCTCATCAGCTGCAGAACCCCTATTTGAACTCCATTCTGCTCAACTCCAAACCCCAAGCTTTTCCTGTTCCACCCCGCCTTTGACCATGAACATGGCCAAGGGTGACCTGTGAATGATTTCAAAAACTCCAAACATTCTGTTTTGGAATGATTGCCTCCATCTTCCAGATAAGGAAAAGAGAGGTTCCACACAGCTAATAAGTGGCAGAGTTGC
The DNA here is from genome assembly GCF_902686445.1 of Sciurus carolinensis. NCBI lineage: Eukaryota > Metazoa > Chordata > Mammalia > Rodentia > Sciuridae > Sciurus > Sciurus carolinensis. The sequence continues at coordinate 52,308,064 of NC_062232.1, forward strand.
CAGTGATGACCTTGGAGGTGCGTAGGGGAGGGGAGATGTTTGGAGAAAGGGAAATGTGTTTGTGAGCACACAAGTGCTCATGGGCAAGGGACCAGGATGCATCATGGAGTGCCCCTGCCAGCTGGGTAGAGTGACAGAGATATGAAGGCCCAGCTGGAGGTGGCTTCTGGACGGACGGGAGGGGGGTGGCTAGAGGTGGTGTTGCGGAGAAGGGCAGGCTCCATTTAACGAGGTTTTTTTCCCTGACTTAGAAAATAGCTCTTTCTTCTTTTTCAGGGAGGCTGGGTTTTCTCTCCAAGGCACTACCACTGCCTGCCCCAGGTTCCCAGCTGGAGCCCCCAGCCCTGCTCCCTAATTCCAGCGGGGCAGGCAGCATGCCCACATGCCCAATTGCCTCTCCCGGCACACACAGGTCATTCAGCTCAGCCTCCCTTCCAGGCCCCCACCCCCAGATGTGCGGCCTTCCCAGCAGCCAGAGGCCAGCTCACCCCACCCATATCGCCGGCCAGCTGCAGCCCTTCATTTCCCGGGGAAGAGAGAACTAATAAAGGACAGTCTCTGAGCTGCGGCATCCCCCCAATTCTGTCTTGCCACAGCCGCCCCATAAAACTGAGGAGAGAGATAGAAAGGGAACAAGAGTGAGTGGAGATAGAGTTTCCATCTGAGCAGGGGAGTGGCGATGTGGGACTGAGGGCAAGGCTGAGACGAGTGGGCCGAGGCTGGGGCCCGGGGAGAGATGGAAGGTCCCTAGTCACAGTCACTTGGGCCTGCGCTAACGCTTCAGGAAGGGACAACGGTGATATGGGGAGGAAAAGGATAGCAAGTACAGTGGTTAGGGAACACCAGGTGTGCCAAGATGGCGGATTTGCTGTGGGCACCAGAGATTAGCCAGTTCTGAAGTTAGCCTTTTTGGCTTTCGTTTTTCTTCCCTGATTCCCCCCTTGAATCCAGCAGGAGAGCAGGAGCCCTGGCCTCCAAGCTTAGCTGAACCACTGGCATGCTGAGTGACCTTGCTCTGACTCCTTTACTCTTGTCTCTAGGCCTCAGTCTCCTCAGCTGTGGAATGGGCTCTAAGCACTCTGCCCTCCAAACTACCTGTGAGTGTATGACTTAGGACCAGGATGTGCTATTGGCTGTGCTCCATGGGAGTAAATGGGAAGCCCCCACATCGCTCACCCCTTGGGCCTGACAGGGCCCTTGGGAGAAGTCAAGGCCTTACGTGCCAGGTGCTCTGGATTGGGCATTGAGTATGAATTCTTCCATTCTGCCAAGGAAAAGCAGGTGGGGACATCTTAGGCTATAAAGCCTTACAGGGCTTCTCACACGATGTTGTCATTTATTCAATGCAATGATTATTTATCGAGTATCTTCTATGTGCCATGCATTTTTGTAGAAACTGAAATAGAACAGTGAGCAAAATGCAGGAATCCCTGCCTTCATGGAGCTGATGTAGTGGGGACAGAGAATTAAGAATCTGGTAACTCTCCTTAATAAGCCAGAGTTTATCTGGGCACAGGTGCATACCTATAATCCCAGTGATGTGGGAGGCTGAGGCAGGAGAATCAAAAATTGGAGGCCAGCCTCAGCAATTTAATGAGACCTTAAGCAACTTAGTGAGAACTTGTCTCAGAATTAAAAAAAAAAAAATTTAAAGATTAAAAGGGCTGGGGATGTGGCTCAGTGGTTAAGTGCCCCTGGGTTCAATCAACAGTACCAAAAAAAAAGCCAGTTTGAGGGTTGGGGGCAGGAAGCAAGGCAGGGGTCTCTCCTCCCTGGCATTGCTCTCATAGGGGAGCTCCTATGCCCTTCTCCCACAAAAGCCCCTGTGCCAGCACTAGGCCAGTTTTGGCTGGGCTCACAATTCAAGGGGAGGGTAAAAAGGCTAATCCCTATATCTGGGACCTGGAAGGAAAATGGCTACTTCCTTCCAGGACTGGGAACAGGCTCCTCCCCTGCCCACTGTGCTCTACCTGTTTGGAAGAGAGATGCTGCCCTGTGAGTGTGGGCTGAGCTGGCCATGGTCATCACCAACCTTCCTGGTCACAGAAGGACTGAGCTGCTTGGGCCCCTGAGGCTTGGGAGACCTGGTAGGAAGAGCCGTTACTCCCCAGCAGACAGTGGGCAGGAGATGGGTCACTACTGACTTCAGTTATTGGGAAGATGGTAAAGGCAATGATGTAGGAGAGCAGGCTTTGCAAGTGGCATTTATTAGCAAATGGCAGATATTAGCATTTATTAGAGTCTGTCTTTGCATTTTCCCAGATTTCTCCTCAAAGTGAGACTTCAGTGATTGTGGACTGAATCCTTACATTATGGCGCACCTTTCTGGCTCTATGGCCCAGTGTGCCTGGGGTTCAGGGGGTAGTTGAACTGGGGACAGTCCAAAGCAGTTGGGGTTGGCTCTGCAGATTTAACCCTTTCTTTGGATCTGTCATTTGCTTGGCTGTTTGTCCTGGGCCAAGTCCTTCGGCTTCCTGAAGCTCAGGGAATACAGAGCCATTTTTTCCTCCCAGGAGCCTTGAAGTTTAATTAGGACAGTTATTCCCAGAGCCAGACTCAGGAAGGACCTGGCGGACTTCCCAAGTAGAGCCAGACCTGGTGCCTCCAGCCAACCACCCATTCTGTCCTGGCTCAGCATGGCCCCCAGACGTGAGTTGAAGGTCCTGAAAGTGTCACTGGAGCATGTTCCAGATGTCCCTGCTCACTCCAGAGAGGGGCGAGGTGAGGATCATTCTCAGCCCTCACAGGGAGCACAAAGAGCAAGAGAGGACAAGGTGGAGAGGGGCCAGATCCAGAGATGAAGAGAGAAGAAGCCCCAGCTACTGAGAGGCAGAGAATGTTCAAGAAACGGGGCAAGGTGGGGAGAAAAAATGGCATGAGATCTACAGAGAAGCAGAGACTGAGGGAGTTGGGCAAGACTAGCAGAGAGAGAGAGAGGGAAAGAGGCTGAGCAATGGGTGAAGGCAAGAGAAGGATTTGGAAGAATGTCACAAACTGATGTGTGTCAGACAGAAAGATGGAGAGAGGGGAAAGCCTTCAAATCATTTGTGCCGTGGAGAAAGAGCATGAGTGTGTACGTTCCCACAAATCAAAGCCAGAGCCCAGCACAGCCATGCATACCTGTAATCCCAGTGACTTGGGAGGCTGAGGCATGAGGATCACAAGTTTGAGGCCTCAGCAATTTAGTGAGGTCCTGTCTCAAAATAAACAATAAAAAGAACTGGGGATATAGCTTAGTGGCAAAGTGTCCCTGGGTTCAATTCCCAGTACCTAGAAAAGACAAAACAAAACAAAACAGACAACCAAGCCGGAAATGCATGAAGCCCATTCCCCTCTGCTGCCTCTAGGTCAGGCAAACAGCACAGGATCTGGGAAGCAGGCCTGGGCTGCACGGGGCTGAGCTCATTGGTGTCAGGAGGTCGAGCACTCCAAAGTTTCTGAATCCCCAGTCAAGAGAAGCCCCTGGGAATTGTGGTCCCACCCCACTGCTGCGGCAAAAGATGGAGAAGGTGCTAGAAGGAAGACAGGGGTGGGGTTGGAGGAGGATGGAGCTTGGCATGGGAAAGGGACTCTGCAGGATCATTTGCAGAGGTCCTGGACCCTCTGCTCGCAGGCCTTTCTGCAGGGCTGGGGCACTGGGGTTTGAACCCAAGGGTGCTTTACCACTGGGCTACATCCCCAGTCTTTATTTTCCCCTTTGGAGACAGGATGTCACTAAGTCATTAAGGGTTGCACTAAGTGGCTGACTCTGGCCTCGAGCTTGTGGTCTTTCTGCCTCAGCCTCCTGAGTGCCCGGGGTTACAAGTGTGCACCACAGAGCCTAGTTCTGCTTGCAGGCTTTTTCAGAGTCGCTGGGAAGGGGTTGGGATCTGCTGCCAGTGACTCTGCTGCCCCTCTGGACAACCTGAGGCCTTTTCTAGGCTTAGGGCCTAGTTCCTGTGGGGCACAGTCTCGCTTCCTGATGGACCACTTGTCCTCGCCATGGTGACCTCAGTCAACAAGGCAAGGGAAGATGGCTAGAGCTGGTGGTGATGGCCCAGAGTGGACCAGCTGGGGAGGGGCTACCAGCTAAATCTGAGGCCTGTTGTCCTGCCATGCGGCTGGCATGGGGCTAGCAGAATAACCGAGCAACTGCCCCTGAGTGCTACTGACCCTGGACAGAGGATCCCGATACTCTCATTTTCCAGGTTGATAAATGGAAGCCACAAAGAGATCCCAGCCACAGCCTCCTCTTCCTCTTCATTTGGCAGGAGAAAGTAGTTCTGGTTGACAAGGGGGCCCCACACCACATGCCTGCAACCTGAAGGCTTTGTTGGCAGAAGGTGCCATTCCTACCCCTTTGTCCTCCATCTCCCTTAAGGGACCAAAAGAAAAGTTGGCTATGCAGCAAAGACTACAAAATATGATTGCTTCATGTGGTGGCGCACGCCTGTAATCCCAGCAGCTCAGGAGGCTGAGGCAGGAGGGTCACAAGTTCAAAGCCAGCCTCAGCAACTTAGTGAGGCCCTAAGCAACTCAGTGAGACCCTGTCTCTAAATAAAATTTAAAAAGGGCTGGGGATGTGGCTCAGTGGTTAAGCACCTATGGGTTCAATCCCCAGTACCAGAAAGAAAGAAAGAAAGAAAGAAAGAAAGAAAGAAAGAAAGAAAGAACTATGATTGTGCAATACCCATCACAGAGGTGAAGAATTTGCAACTCAGGGTCTGGGTGACTTGTCCACAGTCACACAATAGTAGGAGCTACAGCCAGGACAGAACCTCTGCTTGTCTGGCCCCAAATCTGTCATTTTTCTTGGCTTCTTTCTTTCTTTTTTTTTCCCTCATTACTTTTGAGGGGGTGAGAGGAAATGATAAAAGTAATGCACACTTTCTGTAGAAGATTAGAAAACCACAGACAAGTATTACCAAGAAAAGAGAGTCTAGACTCCCACTAACCAGGGAAAACCACTGTTAACTTTTTTTTTTGGTAGTGGGAATTGAACTCAGGGTTGCTCTACCACTGAGCTACATCCCTAGACTTTTTATTTTGATACAGGTTTGTGCCAAGTTGTCCAAGTGCTCCTCCTGCCTCCTGAGTAGCCGGAATGACAGGCGTGTGTCACTGCATGTAGCTTAACATTTTTTTCGGCACTGGGTATTGAACCCAGGGACACTTCACCACTGGGCCACATCCCCAGGGCTATTATGTATTTTATTTAGACACAGGGTCTCACTGAGTTGCTTAGGGTCTCGCTAAGTTGCTAAGACTGATTTGAACTCAGGATCCTCCGCCCTCAGCCTCCTGAGCTGCTGGGATTGCAGGCATGTGCCACCGTGTCCTGCTAGAACCTTCCATCTCGCAGAACTGAAACTCTATACCTACTGCACAGCAATTCCCCATTTTCCCTCTCTGCCAGTCCCTGCTGCCATCCTGCTCTCTGCTTCTGTGAGTTTGAATATTTCAGATTCCTCACATGAGTAGAATCCTGCAGGTTTTGTATTGTGTGTGGCTTAGTACAATGTAACGTAATGTCCTCAAGGGTCATCCATGTTGTAGCATGTGACAGAATTTCCATTTATTTTAAGGTTGAATAATATAATATTCCATTGTGTATGTGTGTGTTTGAAAGAGAGAGAGAGAGAGAGAGAGAGGGAGAGAGAGAGAGAGAGAGAGAGAAACACACACACACACACACACAGAGGGAGGGAGATGGTTAGCCTGTTTCCGCCTCTTGGCTATTGTGAACAACACTTATGAACAGGGGTATCTTTGAGATCCTGGTTTCAGTCCCCTTGGATCAGTCCCCAGAAGTGAGATTGCTGGATCATGTGGGCATCCTATTTTTAATTGTTTGAATAACCTCCATGCTGCTTGCTCCACTGACTGCCTCCTCTTCTGCTCCCGCCCACAACACACAGTGCCCCCTTTGCTCCCCATCCTCGCCAGCACTGGTCATCTTTTGCTTTTCTGGATGGGAGCCATCCTAACAGGGGTGAAGTGGTACCTCATTGGGGTTTTGATGTGTTTCCCTGATGATGGGTAATGTGGAGCACCTTTTCACATACCTGTAAGCCATTTCTTTGTCTTGTCTTGGCCATCCACTTGTGTACCCTGAGGTTCCCACATGCCAGGCACCAGAAACATTTCTCCACCTGGTTTCATATTCTTTGCCCTGCATCTGGGCATGGTGGCACACACCTGTGATCCCAGTGGCTCAGGAGGCTGAGGCAGGAGGATCATGAGTTCAAAGCCAGCCTCAGCAACTTAGGGAGGCCCTAAGCAACTCAGCGAGACCCTGTCTCTAAATAAAATTTTAAAGGGACTGAGAATGTGGCTCAGTGGTTAAGTGCTCCTGGGTACAAAAAAAAAAAAAAAAAATTAATACCAGTTCTATACAACCCTTTCCGAGAAAATAGAAGAGGAAAGAACATTTCCCAATTCATTTTATGAAACTTACGTCCTGATACTAAGACCAGACAAACACAGAACAAAAATAGAAAACTAAAGAACCAAAATACTGCCTAGTGTGGTGGCACACGCCTGTAATGCCAGCATTTCGGGAGGCTGAGGCAGGAGGAGCGCAGGTTCAAAGCCAGCCTCAACAACTTACCGAGGCTGTAAGCAACCTAGTGACACCTGGTCTCAAAAATAAAAAAATAAATAAATAAAAATAAAAAGGACTGGGGATGTGGCTCAGTAGTTAAGCATCCTTGAGTTCAATCCCTGGTACAAAAACAACAACCACAACAAAGAAAAAAACAAAAAAACAATCTTTGCACTGCCCTTCCTCCACCCCAAAGGCAGGGATCTGAACTTGGAGAGCCTCGAAGCCCTGTTACGCCTCTGTCAGTTGTGGCTCAGTGGCAGTTCTGCCAGGCTGGCAGGGGTAGAGGTGGGACTCAATCCAAGACAGTCTCTGTAGCACTCAAGTCTGGGAGGATAAACTTTGGTGGCAGACCATCCTAGGTTCAAGTCCAGATTTTGCCACTTCCAGGCTGCCAGGCTTTGGGCCAGTCAGATTTCTCCAACCCCTGGTTTCCCCATCTGCAAAATGGAGATAATGGTGCCATCAAGTTCATGGCCCTTGTGTGTGGCCTTGCTTCGCTAATGCATGCCAGAACTGGACCCGCAGGGAGTCCCCTGTGAAAGTCAGCTTTCTTACTGTGGGAATGGCAGGAGGCCTGGCAAGTCCCCTTGTCTCTCTCGCCTCGTTTTCTTCTCTTCCACTATTGTAATGGATGCTGCCCTTCAGCCCTGCTTCTCTGGAGACCTCAATGAACATGGAGGTAGGTGCTGTGGACTGAAATTTTTTGCCCATCACTCCAATTCCCATGTTGAAACCTTAATCTCCAGCACGATAGTATTTGGAGGTGGGACCCTCAAGATGAGATGAGCACCCTTAGAAGAAGAGACACCACACCGGGGAGCTTGCAAGGATACAATAAAAGGGCCACCTACAGACCAGGAAGCAGGTTCTCACCAGACTAGATCTGTCGGCGCCATGATCTCGGAGTTCCCAGCCTCCAGAACTGCAAAATATAACTCTGTGCATGGGAGAAACCCAGTCTCTGGGATTCTGTTCTAGCAACCCTCATGGACTAAGATAGTAGGTGTTAGACTCGGGAGAACTACCAAGTCCTCCTTCTCCTTGGGGGTCATCTTTCCCTCCAGCAGCCCTTCTCCCTGGGGTAGAGGCCCATTTAGGCTCTCATCCAGCTGTGGTGTAGTGGGGCCTCTGGCCAGAGAAGAGCTAGGCTGAGTTACACCACTGTAGAGAGCTGTGATGTGGGCCTGGGTTACATCCATCAACACCCTGGGGAATGCAGGCATTTGATTTTGGCACCTGTTGGGAGAGTTACAGGGAGGAGGAGGCCAGGGCCCCTTAGGCTGGGATTGAGCAGAACTGGGTTGCCCTTGCCCCATTTCTGAACCAGTTGCCGGATTTAGCTTTATAACAACAGAGGTAACATCTAATAAGGTATTACTGCCAGTTCTGCTCCCATGTTATAGATGTCAAGACAGAGCTCAGAGAGGGCAAGGCACTTCCCTAAGGTCACACAGCTAGTCAGTAACTACAAGACTGTAGAGGACAATCACAGTCCTTCTAGGCAACAGGGTCATAATCCTTGACCTCACCTCTCAGGAGATCTTTTCTGTTGTGACTGCATCAAGATCAGTCCTTGAAACTGGCCCTCCTCTGGCCTGCAAGAACTTAAACATGGGAGAGTGCTTGGAAAATGTTGGATCTAACTCTTCCCATAGTACAGGTAGAAACACTGAGGCCAGAAGGGGAGAAAGGATCAGCCCACACTGCCCATCACTTCCATATCACTAGGTAGGATGCAAAGGTGAGTACTGGTCTAGCTTCCCTGGAGATAATGAGTAGGACCAAAAGGGACACGGGATATAGGTTAGATAAGACGATGAACTTCCCTGCAAGGCTCTATGTTCAGAGAACCCAGCATGTCCCAGCAGAAAGGAACCACAGGAAGATTCTAAGCCAATGAGGAGGCATTGATTAGCCTTTTCGTTTGGTCTTCCTAAACCACACTACGCCCTTTAGTCAGTTCCCTTTGGCCCCCCTCCTGCTGCCCTGCTGGCTCTCTGAGGAAAACTTCCAGTTTCTTTAGCGCCTCTCCCCAGTTCCTGCATCTCTGCACCGGTTGTGAGAGTCTGTGTGAACCACGGGGTGGCCAGCAGGGCGGGAGAAGGGAGGGCAGCTGGCAGAGCTGTCCGGGGCCTTGACAGCTGTGGCCATCTGTAGACACCTCCAGCCGTGCTGGCGCAGAGCCTCCTTTCGCAGGCCGCCCCCCGTGTGCCCAGGGAACTGCCCCTTGTCCTTAGGCCACAAAATACACCACGATGGGAGAGGTCAGTCCATCCAGCCACCACCCCTGGGGCCAACGGACTCGTGAATTGCAGGCAGGTGGGACGCGCTGACGTGAATTGCAGGCAGGAAGCTTTTCTTTTCTCATCTGGTTCGTTCAGCTGCTTTCCCGCCCCACCCGCTCTGGGCATCTAACCTAGGACCTCTGAGCACGCAGGGCAGGGGCTGCGCCGTGGGGCCGCACCCCTGCCCGAAGTGGCCATCTGTCCATCTTTATTTCTTGGAGCCAAGAGTGCCTGGGCCCCCTTTTCAGAATAATATTAGAGGCAGAGAAGGAGAATAAGTTTCACGAACTGAGCATCTACTCTGTGCCAGGCATTAGGTTAGGTGCTTCTCTGCTCCAACTTCATCTTCTACCCCATGAGGCAGGTGTGATGGTTCCCTTTGGCCGATGAATGAACCAAAGCCCAGAGGGGTTGGACGCCCGTGCCTAAGCACCCCTGGAGCACCCAGCTACCCTCAAGCCTCTGCTCTCTCTTCCCCCCACTAAGCTGGAAGACCCAGCAAGCCACAAGGAGGAAAGGGGACTAGTAGGGACAGACCTGGAAGATGCAGAGAGCTACCCCCAGCCCCAGGAATTCCCTGCTCAGCCACCTTCCAGGGAAGGGTGTGGCTCTGGAGGGCCCTTCCGGGAATAGAGAAAAATTCCTTAGCGCATGTGCGAGTCCCAAACCGATTAAGGATTTATACTTTGGGCTCAATCAGCAGGTGGTTTAGGTTGATTATCTGACAGCCCAAAGGCCACCCAGTCCCACCCCTCCTGTGATCCTCAGGCCCACTCCATCTGACTCACCCCAGGCCTGTTGAATCCCCACAGTCTAGGCCGGCTCCCAGAAAGGAACACACTGGGGATGGTAGTGGCGGGAAGTAGTGTGCTGGGATTCCCTCCTGAACAGCAGGCCCATTTGCTAATCCAAGCTTTATTCATTTCAGGGATTAAAGAAGGTTTCATTTCCATTTTGGGATAGCACAGAAGGAAAGAGAGTGGAGTACTGCAACAGGAAGGATAGAGGATGGATAATAAGAGGGACTTCCAGTGCCATCAAGTTTGATTCCTGGACTGGGATACATGTACTGCTTGGCTGTGGGAAGAGGGCTGGAATGGAAATGACACAGGCTGGGCCTGCAGCCAACGGGAACTTCCCCGCAGAAGATGCCACTTAAAAGTGTTATTAAACCCTCAGGACTTTTAAAGCGGAGAACAAGGTAACTATGAACACCCTTTAAAGTGATATTGAGAGTTCCCAAGAGACTCCTGTGTCTTTCTCACTTCCCTCTGCCTTGGGATGGAGACTTGTGACTCCCCCAACATGCCCCCGCCACTCCCGCTCTGTCTTCCAGCCTGGCCCCTACCCATCCCGGGCCTTGCGCCAAGGAGTCTGCATTGATTTGGGGGCTTCTCTGGAGCAAAGGTAGAGGGTGAACCTGGCTCTGTCTGCCTCAGTTGGGTTCCACCTACTGAGTGACTTTGGGGACAAAAAGGCTGTGGTGACCCTGAGCAATTCCACCTCACATCAACAACTTCAACCCTGGCCTGGGAACATTCCTGGGTTCCATTAGCTCCAGACTAGTAGATCGAAAATTAAGTGGACTGATACTCCCATAATCTTGGGAGCCAACCCACCCTCATCCCAGTACTGAGCTAATGTCACCCAGCCTGTCCTTGCCCAGCTCTGATGTTACTTCCCCATACCCCATGGGATTTCTAGCTCTTGAGCCCAGGAGACTCCCAAGTCCACTTTGTTGGTTGCCTCTGTGGGGAGTCCCACTTTTGGCAAGTCTTTCCTGATGTCTGACATTAAGCCTTCTTGCTGTAACCAGCTCATTTTGTTTTTCTCATTCTGTCTAAAGAATCATGAGGGGAAGCCTCGTTGTTTGACATCACACTGTGAGTGGAATTCAAAAGACTGGGACACATAGGCTGGACTAGGAAGCCAAATAAGCTGAGTCAGGCTGCAGTTGTAGCTCAGTGGTAGAGCGCTTGCCTAGACCGTGTGAGGCACTGAGGCCCTGGGTTCGATCCTCAGCACCATACAAAAATAAATAAATAAATAAAACGAAGCTAGGTGTCCATCTACAACCAACAGTCAAAATTATAGAACCCGAAGCCCAGAGCCTGTTGGAGTGGGAGTCCTATGGTTGGCCTCTCTCCCCTAGCTGTTTTGGAGGTTCCTGCCCGATCTCATGAGAAGAGGAGTCACGAGGTGATGAGAAAGGGCTTCGGTGGCCTCTTCCTAGTTAAGTGACCTTGAGCCAAGCGCGCTCTCAGCATTTCTCTCCTGCTACCATGAGTCTCGCCTGTTAGTCAGTTATTCAGCCAAGGGCCATGTGCTCCTCCCAGCGCTTGGCACTGCTGGGGAGAGGGGTGGTACTGACAGGGATGGGACCCGTGTGGCAGGCTGTACCCTTCAGGGGCTCTCAGCCTAGCAGCCCTTGCTGGCCTCATCTCCTCCTCCGCCTGGGCCGGGGGTGGGGCCGTGGGTGCTTCCAATGCGGCTGAATTGGGTAATTAAAATCACTCCTCTACCCCTGACAGATGACCTCTGAGGTCCGTTCCAGCCCTATGCTTCTATGATTCCAGCTGGGGGGATCCAATTAACCCTTGTCATGCTCGGCTGGGTGTCCTGGGCTGCGGAGTGGGAACGGGTGGGGTTGAAGAGGCCTGGGGAAGGCGCATTCTCAGCACACACCAGAGGACACTGTCCCCTTCCTCCCCTTCCCCTACAGGCCATGCCAGGGTGGTGGCCCGGGAATTATAGTGCCAGAGGAAGGAAGGACAGGACTATCAATGGATGTTGCCTGGGTTCAGCCAGGGTCTGAAGGCAAATGGCAGGCCAGCTTTGGCCTTGCATAGTATCAGCTGGGCCTATGGTCCAGGCTCAGGCAGAGGGTGTCCCCAAGGCCTTGAAGGACAGAGATAGGATGAGGTGGGGACTTTGGAATCGAGATAGGAGAAAGAGCAGGATTGCTGGCCAGTAGACAAGCCATCAAGGGGCCTGGCATCTTGGACCACATGTCCCCACCCACCCCGTGCCAGTGCTAGGTGGCTTCTTCCTGGTGGGACATTCTGCCAGTTCTCTAGGGGTGTGACTTTCGGGCAAGGTTTGGATTCCGCTCAGGATGGTGGTGGAGCTGTCAGAGCCGATGTGGGCCTTGGAGACTGCCATAAACAGGCACCTTATGGGCCACTTAAAACCTTCAGAGTGTTTTCTTTGGCTCACATCGTGCCTACATTAAGAAGAAATTAGCTGCCATCATTGAAAATTCGGGAGATTTTTACATAAAAATCCAGATTTATAACTTCTAAAAAAACTCTGACAATCTAGTAATCCTGGGCTCATATTCACAAGGCAATAGACAGCTGGAGCTGGGTGGCAGCTGTCCCCTGAGCCAGGGCACATACTCTCGGCTTCTTCATGGTCCTCACCTGCCTGGTTTGCTCTTCCTGGACCAAATGGGGAAACTGAGGCCCACAGAGAAAGGAGGGTCCTTACCTGAGATTACCCAGCAGGGTAAAGGACCATATTCCCCCTTCACCTTCCTCCCCAGAGCTTGGCCGGAGGCTACAAGGCCCCTCTGCCACCACCATCCCCTCTGTCCTGGAAGCCTGGCAGCCTCCACGGCCAGGCTTTGTCTGGCCGCCTTCCTGCATAACCCCTTCAGCCGCCCGGGCCCCAGCCCAGTCGCTGGCCCCCTTCGGGTGGGAGCAGAGGCGCTGCGGGGCCTCCACAGCCGGCCCCATCTCCCGCGGTTCGGAACAAGAATCTCATTAAGTGCAGGGGCGCCACCGCCGGGCCTGGGGCGCCCTGACCACAGAGCTGGGGCTTCCTTCTGCAAACAGCCCTGACTGGCCTGGCTGGGCCGGCCCTGCGTGTGTGCTGCGGGGGCACTGCAGCCACCCTGTCCTGGCCGCCTCAAGGCCTCTCTTGCTGCCTCTGACTTCCTCCCTGTCTTTCCTCGGAACACCCCAGTCCTGTTTCTATCGCTCTCTCCTGCTCCTCCTCCTCTTCTCTCTCAGCCCGCCCCGGTTTCTGCCTCTTTCTGTCTTGGTTTTGTCATCTCTCATGTAGGCCCTTATTCTTCTGCGGGGTCTGCTTTTCAATCTCAGGGTCCTGCCTGCTTTCCTGTCTCCCTCTTGTTGCATCACCACCCTGATGATCCAGGGGGGTGCCTGCCTAGCTTCTGCCCCTCACTCTCCATCTCTGAGCTTCACTGTGTCTCCCCAGCTCTGGCTGTCCCTCAGGTCTCCTGCACTGTGGGCCTCTGAGTCGCCAATCTCTCCCTCACTCCAGCTCTCTGGCCCTCCCTAAGTCTGTGTTCCTGAGGCCACCACAAGGAGCGTTTCTGGGGAGGTTTGCTGTGCTGGATAAACATGGCCCCAGCAGCAGGATATGAGGAATTCTGCTGACGGCGCTTTCCTCTGGGGCTGAGGAGGGGCAGTGTGAGCCAGCGGCCAGGGGCCTCAAGGATAGGGCTGTGTCCTTTCCGTGCCTGTGTCTCTTGCCCCAGTCAGCTCAGGGTATCTCTCCAACTGAAGAAAAGGAACAGCCTTCACGGGGCTGCTCCCTACCATAGCCGCCTTACCAATGATGGCCCCCAACAAATATACACTGTACACACACTCCCGCCAGGACCTCCAGTCCAGAACCAACGGAATGGAATTCAGTCCTGTGTTTCTCCTGGCCTGGCCTGCCTAGACCTCAATAGCAGGGGCTCCGGGGAAAGGAAACAACCTAGGGGCCCTTGGAGCAGAGCCTTGGCTATAAAGACCTATTAGAGCTCGTGGCAGCTATCCTTCTCTCCCAGACAATACCCTGCCCTTCGCGACCTTTCTATATTTAAAGACTCTACTCCTGAGGAGGAAAAGTTTCTTGACGTCCTCTCTCACCTCTTCTGAGGCCTTATCCCACTGTGGGTCAGTAGGTGCCTAGCCAAAGTGAAGTCCTTCATGCTGAGGTTCAGACGTGTGTGTGTGTGTGTGTGTGTGTGTGAGAGAGAGAGAGAGAGAGAGAGAGAGAGATGGGGGTGAGGCCATGTGTGTAGACAGAGTGGAAAAATGACAATCTATGTGTGGGTGAGTGGCAGGGGCAGAAGGTCAGATGGGGTATAAGGAGCTCAGAGGAGAGATGATGGGTCCTTGGCAGAGAGACTGAAAGGCGAAGGCCTGGGATGGCGGGAACACCTGTGGACACAAATGCAGAGGAAGAGGACGTAGAAGAAGATGACACGAGGCCAGGAAACTTCCTGAAGAAGAATAGGGAAGATTTGTAGGAATAGTCTTTTAGACTCAGAAGCATTGTAGGTGATGGAGTTAAGTGGAGGTGGGAGAGGGTCTTCAGAGGTAGACAGTGGAACCTACTGTTTGTGTGACTAGCTTGTCCCAGTTTGCCCGAGACTGTCCAGGTTTGACAACTGAGAGGGCCATTTTCTGAGAAACCCCTCAGGCCCCATCAACCTACAATGAATGGTTCACCCAATTTACCAGCCCACCCTGCCTACCATGTAGCGTGTGCCAGATAGTTCATTTCAACCTGGCGACAGCCCTGGGCCAGGTGTTACAGTATGAAAGCCCCAATTTAAAGAGTAGAAAATGTAAAGAACTTGCTTTAATGTCATATGGAGAGTGGCCAGTTTGAACTCAAGGTCTGTTGTTTCCCTGCATTGGACTTTTTATCCTAGTCTCAGAGACCTTCAGGGACAAACTTAGCAACCTCCCTCCTCCCCCACACACATTCCAACCTCAGCAGTTTCAAAGTCCTGACAAGAGGCACTGTCATTTGGACCTACTGCCCAAGTTCCACTGGGCTGAGGCTGGGAATGGGGGTGGGCTAGGAGAAGGGGGGCCTTCGTCCCCTTCAGCCCAAGGCCTACCAGGGCTTCACTGTGGACTGCCACCTGTTGATTTTTTGGCTTCTGCCCCAGCTGGGGGCAGGACCAGCTGCTGGTGGGGGGCGAGGGTGGGAGGCGGAAACTGGGGAAGTGCTGAGGGGGTGTGTCTCCAGGGTCTTGCTGGGTTCCTGGGCTCCAGGTGGTGGGTCTGGGGAGGGCTGGCCCAACATCTGAGAGCAGGCTGGGGGCTGGGCCCCTGGAGTCCCACGCTGCTGGTCAGCGCCTCCGGTGTGCTGGGGTGTGAGGAAGCGGCTACAGAGCAAACAAACAGAGCCTGTGAGGACAGGAAGCAATTACGGACCACCCGGCCTAGGCTGCCGACAAGCTCAGAGTTGGGGGGGGCAGGATGAGGCCAGCCTAGGCAGCCAGCTAGGTGGGATCTGGGGCAAGGCCAGCAAAGCAGGGGGGATAGGCTCTAAGTTGTTGAGATTTGGGGGAGGCCATAGCAGGTGTCCCCTGCCTTGGGATAAATCCCTTCCACTTAGAAGCAACTCCAAGTAAGGGGCTATCTTGGCGAACTTGGGATACTGGATTCTGGCCAGGAGGCCTTGGTCCTAGGTCTTGGCCATGGCATTCATCAGCTTTGGGGATTATCTGTTCTGTCCTCTGAGTCCCAGTTTTGCCATCTGTATAATGAGCTGGTTGGAATAAATGATCTTTAACAGTTCCTTCAGATTTGATAGTCCATAATGCCATGACATAGCTGAGAGCTAAGCAATAGTTTGTTATGAAAGATTTATTGAGTGTCAGCTGGATGCACCCTTTGGCTTAGTTAGTGGCATTGGGAGAAGGAATTTATTTATTTATTTATTTATTTATATTGGGGGTTTAACTCAGGGTTGCTTTACCACTGAGCTGCATCCCCAGCCCTTTTTATTTTTTATTTTTTAATTTTGAGATTGGGTCTCAATGGGCTTTGTTAAATTGCTGAGACTGGCCTCAAACTTTCAATCCTCCTGTCTCAGTCTTCCAAGATGCTGGGATTACAGGCATGCGCCACTGCACCTGGCATGGGAAAAGGAATTTATAAGTTTAGGACATGAGCTCTCTCCTTAAGGAATAATGTTATCTTAAAAAATACTGTATGTTGAGCCAGGCACAGTAGCACACACCTGTAATACCAGCTACTCAGAAGGCTGAGTCAGTAGGATCCCAAGTTCAAGACCAGCCTGGACAAGGCAGTGAGACTGTTTTAAAGTAAAAATGTTATAACTCGGTGGTATAATGCTTACCTAGCATGTGCAAGATCCTTGGTTCCATCCACAGCACTTAAAAAAATAGCTATGCATTGACTATTTACATGGGCTAGAAGTTTCACTGAAGTGGTCCCATTGGGGAATTTCCTCCCAAATCCTGTAAAATGGGTTCTATTATTATCCCCATTTTTACAGATGAAGAAAGTACCACTAAGGGATGTCGAGGGACTTGCCTAGGTCTGCTGGTTGAGGAAGGGGAAACTGGAATTGTCCCCACCTCAAGCAAACTCCAAAGCCAGTGCTGTGAGTCATGACTTGAAATTGCTTCTCCAGCAGATGAGGAACCAGTAACTGCCCACATTCTGTATGATGGGCTTTTGCACTTAATATCTTGGTTCAGCTTCACAATAGGCCCATGCACCTGTCAATATTATCCCCACTTTCCAGGTACAGATATTGCAAAGCAGAGAGTGAAGGGCTCCGCCGCCCTCCTTCCTATGCCTCCTATGCATCAGGGTACTACTATACTCATCCCACCCTACCTTGCCCACCAGGCAAGCAGCAAACAGAAAGCCAGCAGCATTCCTATAGCACCTGGGAAGTGCCTTGACTTGTCACCCTCCTCTGAAGGGTGCGGGTGGCCCAGAGCATTTGGTCCTTGACTCTGAACTGAATGTTCAAAGTCTCCCCTTTTCTCCCTATCCCAAGGGTTTATTGAGCACCTTCTATACTCCAGGCATTGTGGTGCGATTCTGTGAATTATTCCCTTAAGTTCCGCGGTCACTATGTGAAGTCATTTAGACCTTCATTTTGTAGATGAGAGAACTGAGGTTCAGGAGCTTCTGTGGATCCCCTCTCTCCCAGGCCCTAGGGCAGGAGCCAAAGGGTCCTTAGGCACCTGTTCTTATAGCTTTGTCCCCTTCAAAGGACTCCTTCCAGGAACTGCTTGGCCACAGTCAAATCTTCCTCTCAGATCCTATAAATGAGTCCAGGGTGAGCTCTCTCACAGTGACCTCTGTCCCTCTCTCTGTCACCTGCAGCTCCAGTTCTCCACTTGCCTGGAGGCTCAGGCCTCCTCAGGTGGAGGGCCCTTTGGGACACAGACTTCTAAGCGCTCACATGCTGCTGGGCCTCAGCTCATAGGTACCATCCTCCTAAGCTCTTTGACTCAACTTGGCTCATTTACTATTCTCCATAACGCAGTGAGGCAGATACTGTTATTATCGTTATCATTCCCATTTTCCAGTTAAGGAAGTTGAGAGGCAGGGAGGTTCTCTGGATTGCCCAAGGCCATGCAGCTGGCAAGTGGTAGAGCCAGGATTCACACTGTGCACAGGCCCTGTGCCTAGTCCAGTCACATTTCTGCTGATAGGTAAAGATCCTTAAGTGCCATCCGTAAGGAGCGTGCCCTTGACTGGAGGCAAGAGGAAGTAATTGAGGGGCTTAGCTTAGGAGGGACAGACATAATCGACTTTGCTTGTGACATCAATCCATCTGGCAACAGGGAGCAGGGGGCCTTGGAGGGACAAATGAGGAGCAGGAACGCTGTTGAGCAGACTGGGGCAGTTGCAGTCTCCAGGAGGGACAGTGGGAACCTGACTGAAGGCAGCAACAATGGCAGTGGACAGACAGGGCAGTGATGGGGACCCTGTGGCCAGCAAGGCCAGGCCCTTGGTGCTCCTCACACTGCTCTAGAGGAGAGGCATATCCACCCTCAAGAACAGGGACCCTCTGCTAAATTGTGTGCCCAGAGGGACGTGCTTTTCCAGTTGGCACTAGGCACTTTGTGGGCCAGCTGTGGGGCTCTGATCGGATGGCCAACTGAGACAGAGGACAGTCACCTAGGAGGCTACCAGGAAGGGAGAGTCCCAATGCTGACCTCGTCCCTCCTGCTCCCCACTGTTTCCTGGTGCTCCCACCAAAGTGAGGCACCAGGGATGCGACAATGTCCCCGATGTGACAATAGGGGACATGCAACAGGCCTAAGGGTGTGGGGAAAGAGAAGTCTAGAAGGCTTGACAGCAAACTGCTACCAGTGACTATGGCTGGGGAGGAGTAGAGCAGATGCGGAGCAGTGAAATTCGGACCTATACTTCTATGCATTGTGTGAACATTCTTACAAGAAAGCGTTTCCTTTAAAGAAAAATAGAAGTGTTTTTAAAAGGAATAAACCCCTCTCTTTAGGGGTGGGTGTGAACCTCATTTAAGATTTCAGGCAGCACTTTGCAAATTGAAGGGTTGGGATAACGGATGAGTGACGTTTCCACCCCCTCCTGTGAAAAAGGCCAAGGCAGCATCTCCAGGTTGATGTGCCCAGGCTCAGTGCCCTAACTGGGCTGAACCCTGGGAAGTAGGTGACCAAACTCAGCTTCCCTGGACTTCTCAATAGTTACCCTTGTCCCATCAGCCCCCTGGAGCCAAGCAGAGTTTGCACAAAAGGGATCTTTAGTTGTAGGCCTTTGCTGGGGCCCTGGGAATCAGTGACAAGTTGAATGGTATAATAACTTAATTAAAGCTATCCCATATGTATGGGATACCAGGGCAGAGGAAGAAGTTTGAGCAGAAGATCGCATGGGGCACCTTGACCCCTGAGCTGCAGACTCCTTGAAGAAACTTAGGCCACTTGCTCCCCATGTCTGCCTCAGTTTCCCCAGCTATACAATAAGGAGGCTGGAAGACATGGTCTGTTCGGGCCGTGCCAGCACTAACGTTCCAGGAATCTCTAATTAAAACTGTCCCCTGTGTATTAATCTTCTTGTCAAGTTTTAATTAATGGCTGATGGAGCCAGAGCAGGCACCAGCTGCCACTCCCCTGCTGGGAGGCAGGGGACACCCACAGGATGCTTGACCTGATAATCGCCGCTAAGTGGCCTTTATCCCTATACGCCCACCTCTCCACCTCAGACCTCTTCTCAAAGCTTAATGTATTTTCTACTACACTATACCACCTAGGGTTTTAGGGCTAGTGTGTGTGCGTGTGTGTGTTTGCGCATGTGTGCACACTTGATTTGATGGTGGAAAAGGGTATATATAACCTTCATCTCAACTCTGCTACTAACTAGCTCTATGATCTGTTTTTGTAATGTAACCTCTTTGATCTTTGTTTTCCTATCCCATCAAATGGGAATAGCATTTGGCCGCAAGTAAAAAAAAAAAAAAAAAAAAAAAAAAAACCTCAAAATGGCTTAACAATAAGCACATTAATTATCCCACAGAAGCCCTGTAAAAGGGTGTTTCAATGGTTGGTTTATTCAGAATCAAGGAAGCCAGTTACCTCCATCTTTCTGTTCCATCATTCTCAGCTCTTGACATCTGTCCTCAAGTCTGTCTCCTCATAGTCATAAGGTGGCTAATAGGCTCTCAGGATCACACTCTCATTCAATAAAATCCAAAGACTGGAAGAAGTCACAACTTTGCTTTGGGTCACTTTTTAAGAACAAAGCAACCTTCTCCAGTACATTCCAGCAGCTTTCCGTTCATGCCTCTCATTGTACAGAATTGTCACATGCCAAGCAGAAGCCAACCACATGGCAAAGAGGTTACAATTATCGTGGCTGACTTAGATCAGTACTTTCAACCCTGGCTATCCATTAGAATTTCCTGGTGTGCTTTTAAAAAATACCAGTGCCCAGACTGCACTCCCAAACCAATTTAATCTCTGGGAGTAAGGTCCAATTACTACCATTTTAAAAAACCTTTCCAAGTGAGTCAAATATGCAGTCAGGGGTATGAACCACTGGCTGAGACTAACCAAGATCAAGTCCCTGTAGCACAGCTTCCCCTGGGGCTGGCTGCTCAGAAGTGGGTGAACAAATTGGGGTCTGAAAGAAAAGAGTGGTGAATCATTAGCTAGTCAACATCTACACACTCCCTTGTCCCATATTAGCACCAGAAGTGGGGTTGAAATTTGTGTAAATATGTATTCTCCAAAGATCTTTCTTCCAAGGACTGGCCCTGCCTTTAGACTGTAAGGCTCTGGCTACCCTAACCAGTTGCTTCCAAATCTGGCTGAATGTCAGATTCTCCTGAAGTGCTTATTAAAATCAATGATCCCTGGGCTGGGGGTGTGGTTCAGTAGGAGAGCACTTGCCTGGCATGCATGAGGCCCTGGATTCCATCCCCAGCCCTGCACATGAATCAACAGCAAAAAATTAGTCCTTTCTGGGCCTACCTACCAGGATCTTTTAGAATAGAGCCCAAACATACAACACACACACACACACACACACACACACACACACACACATATTAATTGCTCGAGTGGCTCTTAGGCAGCCTATCCATAGTGATGTTTTGGACTTACTGCTTCACATACATCCCTCATGGTCCTAAAATGGGCCTGGAAGTCCAGCATCAGGTTCACTTTCCTGAGTGAAGTCATCATTTCTAGTACCAACTCCCCTACCCCCAATTAATACATTACATTCTTGGTTTTTAAGGAAAGGTCATTGGAAAGATGCTGAGCATCTCTTGCCTTTGGTTCTTTTTCTTAAAATGAGGGTAATACTGTTTGCTTCGTTTGTAATTGCAAAGGGTCCCTGAGACAACAGAAAGTAGTTTGTCACCAGAACATAGAACGGAATGGTGTGAAAATACCTGTGCACTGGGAAACCGGAGGTTGATATTCCAGTCCTGTCACTGGCTCATCTGGGGTCAGATCTTTCTGTTCTCCCAACTCCTAACCCCGACTGAGGATTAGTGACTTGTGAATGGCATGTGGGTGGAATCTTTTGCAGCATTGTCAATAACAAGAAACCCCTCTTCTACAGAAATTGTTTGGCACTTTAGCAAGTCACCTTGCCCTCATGGGTAGGACAGAAGCCATCTGTGTTTCCCAAGCAAAAGCAGAGGAGAAAGGCTGGACTAGAGGATTCTCAGGGAAGAAAAGCTGGAATGGTGGTGGGGTCCAGGGTGAGGGCTAGGGAAGCCCTAAATTAATGAGGGATATTTCCAAAAACTCATGTCCTGGGTCTCAGAATTCTGCGAAGGGTCTGTGGGACTCTTAGTTTCACTCAATGGCATTCCCATTGTCCCCGCTCCACAGGTGGATTTTTTTCCTCCTTGTCTCCCCATGATCTATTGAACCTACTATGTGCCAGGCTTTTGAGGGGTTTGCCAGGTCTATGGATCTCAACCCTGGCCTCCAGGCTCTGCAGCCCCCTCAAATCCCTGGATCTCCCACTTTTCCACTTCTCTTTACTCTGCATCTGGCTCCGGGTCAAATGTGGATCTCCTTTCAGCCTGAGAGCATCCATCTGTAGAGCCAGAGCCGAAGCCAGAGGCGGTCCAACAAGGAGCTCATCCATCAGCTGAGTCCAGGCAGGGGCTGGGAAAGACCACAGGGTGTCAGACCACCCAGGACGCCAAGTGGAGAGAGGAGCTTCTGGATCCGCTGGCCGGGAGGTTTGTTCTGGCCGAAACATCCAAGGAGTGGGAGGATCCAACACAGGGCGTGAGGAATCCTGAGTCTAGTTCTCGGAGGACCAATAACGCTTCGTGTGTCCTCAAACATTCCCTGCCTCTCTCTGGGCCTCAGTTTCCTCATCTGCAGCATGACCAAGTTGGATACCAATGCCAGAGTCATAGAATCTCAGGGTCGAAAGTCCCTTTAGAGGTTATCTAGTTCCAGTCGCCACCCAGAGCTCGAGTCCCTTCTGCCCAGGGACCAGCTGAACTCTGCTGGCACACCTCCTTTCTTCCAATGGCATTCTGAGACAGATCATTTCAAGTGCTCTTCCTGTGGCTTCCACCAACAGGTTCCAACTAGCTGTTTTCTGTGGCCACACACGGCCTGTGCCCTGTGACAGCCCTTGAGAGGGCTCAGTCTTTTCCCGGCCAAATGGTCCCTTGTGCTCAGACTGTTTTCACAGAGCCTGCTCCATGACCCCTTAATGATTGACACCTATCACTGGACAAAGTCTCCCAGGTAGGGTCTTGTTAAGGCCTCAGAAAGCCACAACATCAGGGGTCCTTCCAGACACAATAGTTCTTACAGCTTGTCACCTTTGGGGATCTCTTCTAGCTTAAGAGCTCCATGGAGGGTGGCTTTCTGATTCCTGTGTGTTATCCCAGTGCCCAGCTCAGGGATGTGTTCAGACCTGGATCTGGAACTTATGCATCTCTTGGTTCAATTGCTGGTACAAAAAAAAAAAACAACAACAACCAAAAACCAAAAAACCAAAAAAAACACAAACAACCCTATGAGAGCCGAGGGCCCATGGGTATGTGCGTACATGAGCACAATGTAAGTGTGCGTATGCTTGCACCCTGGAGGCAGACTGGCCTGGATGTGTGTGCTGGGCTGTGGAAGGCCCCAGACTACCCACATACATTCAGGCAGCTCCAACACCCTATGGCACACAATGGGGACCTGGAGTTGGGGCCTGGTGGCACTGGTGTTCAGTTCCCAAGTCCTGGAGAGGCTAGTATCTATACATACAGCGTGGGGACTCAGTGCATTCCTTGCCATTCTATGGACAACTTGCCCATGTTGTTTATGTCCTGAGGAGGTGGCTGTGTCCCATCTGTTGGCAGGGGTGACATGGAGATCTGTCTGAAGCTGTAGGAAACGACAGTCGGCAGGGGTGTTACTGGCTGTGAAGAGGAGGTAGGTTGGAGGTGGAACCCTGTCACTTGACGGGGTATTCCCAGCTGTCTGCCTTGTTGTGGGGAAGCTGCTCTGGCAGGTGGCTGAAGTATCCTGGACGTGCCTGCTCTGACATGGCTCATTGATGTGTGTGTGTGTGTGTGTGTGTGTGTGTCCTTGTGCCACTCAGCTGTCATCAGCCCCAATCACCACAAGGGAAGTCAGCCTTGCCAGAGCTCAAGGTCATAAGAAGGACACTTCAATTATTCCAATGTCATCTGTCAGGGTCCCAGCAGAGAGGGCAGACACAGGCTTCAAGACTAGCTGCAGGGAGTTTGTGCCAGGGAAGGACAGGGCAGATGAAGGGAAGGAGAGGGAGGCCCATAAAGGAAACCCATTGGCCATCTTGAGCAGAGGGAGCCAACAGAGGCTCTCCAGACACCCAGTCACAGATGGGGCATTTTCAGAGCCAAGTGACACAGTTGCTGGGGCGGCAGGTGCAAGTGTGGATTTGGGAGTCAGACAGTCCTGGTTCTGGCCTGGTTCTGCTGCTTCCTGGCAGCCTGGTGATTTTCTCACCTGTGAAATGGGGCTGCTGGGCAAAGTTAGGCCCATGGTACACACCAGGAAATACAAGGCTTCTTCTTGCCTTCCCCTCCCTCTGAGGCTACCTGAGAGGGGCAGATGGTGGCTGGCCACCCCAGAAGAGAATTGCCTTTTGGGGACCTCTTCCAGGCTTGTCTGAAATCCGGTCCAGAGTCTTTATTCTCCTGACTTGGTCCGCTTGACTGGGAAGCCTAGTGGGCTGAGAATGAAGGAAGGGACCAGAGTCCCTGTGAGTGACTCCTTGACCAGCTTTGGCTCACACCTGGGGCTTACTGCCATTCCCCACCTCTGAGATCTTTCTAGAAACCCAGCTGAAAAAGGCTCTTTCTTCTTCCATCCCTTCCCCAGAGGGGAGGATGAGTGTTGGTACAGATGAGGAAAACGAGGCTCTGTTCAGGGACTTCTCTCAGTTCACATAGCTGTGGACAGACACAGGATTCAAATCCACCAAACCACACCCATTGTCCCTTTCATCTTATATCATCATCCTACTTCCCCCATCCCACCCCCAGCATCCTAGTCCCCAGCTGTGACAGACTGACTACTCATGATTTCCAAAACACTCCCGGTGTTTTCCTGCTTCTGTGTTTTTTCCTCACTCAAGTCCTTTGGCCTGGAATGTTCACCCAGCGCTGCCCTGACCCCCCCCCCACTTCTGCCCCTTCTCACCTCCTGGGCCTGTGGAAATCCTTATTCTTCACAGCCCTATCACCTCTTCTGATTCCTGGAATTGGGGACTTTCTGTGCTCCCAGACAGCTTTGCTCGTCTCTGTTGTGTCACTAGATGCCATGCCCACAGAACAAGATGAATCTTGAAGATTGTCAAGTCAAACCCTCTGTGTGCTCTGAGAATACACCTAGAAGAGTCAGAGAAAAGATGGGGCTCAAATACTCACTTCCTTTTCTCCCTAGCTCTCCGACCACTGTTTTAGTCCCTTTCCTGTTGAAGGTTCTTAGGACTCTAGGACCCCTCCCCTCTCTGCCTCCCTTTCCCCACCTTCCCTTCTCTCCCCTCTTCAGCTCTCCTTTCCTTTTCCTATCCCTTCCTTTCTTCTTTCTCTCTGTATGGAATTTCATTTCCGGCGTGGGGGTTACTGGGGATGGAACCCAGGGACACTCTACATTGGAGCTATATCCCGCTTCTTTTTATGTTTTTGAGGTGGGGCCTCTCTAAATTGCTGAGGCTGGCCTCAGTTTTGTGCTCCTCCTGCCTAGGCCTCCTGAGGTGCTGATGAGATTTTGAAGTGTACCAATTTTTGGACTGCAGCCAAGATCAATTAGGTCAGAGCTTCTGGACTTGGGACCCAGGCCAACAGCATTTCTAGAAGCTCTTCAGGTGATTCAAATGTAAAGCCAGGATTGGGAATCCCCTCTTTGGGGAAAATGTATAAGGATAGACCCTGAAGATATGCCCGAGTCATCTAGAATAGTTTTGGCCTTAAATGTCTGTCCCCCTATCAAGTTCTGGGGCTTGCTGGTCATTTTGGATACTCTGGCTACAGAGTATATGGGATACCTCCCAGCCCTGAGAGGCCAACAGTGCCCCCTCTTCTCTCGCTTCCTTCCTCCTGCCCATCTTTGAAGGAGGAGGGGTGCTGATGCAGGAGGGGCGAGGGGGCTGGGGAACACAGCTGGGATTCCAATCACCTCCAACCGCAAAAATCCATATCAAGCCATCTCTCCCCCTTCCCCTCCAAGCTGGGCTGTACAGAAGCACCCCACTTCCTGAATGCAGCCCAGAGGCCCCAAGTTGATACAGGGAGAGGGGCTCTGCATGTGGATGTTGGGGAGGGGGGAAGGGAGCCCCTAGCTTCCTGAGCTGGCCCTTGTTTGGGGGATGTGTGTGAAGCTCTCTGTGTCTCTTAAATCTGATCAGCCCCTGGCTAGGAAAAGGAAAGCATGGGGAGCCATGAAAGAAGGTGGGTTTCTTCGCCATGGGACACATGGTACCCCTCCATCTAAAATGGGGACTCCCCAGGAGCAGATATGCCTGGTTCCCTTTCCTCTTGCCAGGATGGAGCTGGGTTTCCATCCCAGAGTCCAGGCCTTCCCCTCCAGAGAGAAACCTCCACCAGCCTCCCTTCCTCATCTGGCCTAGGCAAACCCTGATTACAGGCTAGAAAATTCCATTTGACACTGCTGGGCTGCCAAGTGTTGAAAACAAGGAAGGCCCAAGAAAGCAGGGCCACACTTTGACATGACTCTTGGTTCAGGACAATTTCACAAGTAGGGAGCAGCTGGGATTGGAGACTGGAGAGGCCACAGTTCATCCAGGGCCTGCTCAGAGCCTGCAAGGAAATGCATAGGCCAGGCCAGATCAGGGCTGCAGGGTGGATTTCTGGGGCCTAAATTGGCAAGCTGTTGCCTGAGGGACAGAGCAGAGGCAGAAAGAGAGGGTGAGAGGCAGATTCACATCTTTATCCTGAAAGCCATTGGGAGTTTGGATGTGTAGGTGCTCCTTGACTTACAATGGCCACGTCCCGATAAACCCACTGTAAGTTGAAAATAATCCTGGGTCAAACATGCACTTACTATACCTCCAGAACATTGTAGCTTAGCAACACAGCATACTACACAGTATCAGTAGTTTCCTCTAGTGATCATGTGACTGAGCAGCAGCTTCTGCTCACTACCACTGCCCAGCATCGCGGGAGGGTATTGTGTTGCTATCGCTATCCCAGAAAAAGATCACAATTTGAAGTACGGTTTCTACCAAATGTCCATCACTTTTGCACCATCATAAAGTCAAAAAGCGTTAGTTGAATCATCATAAGTTGGGGACTATCTGAACTTGAAGGATAGTGAGATGCCAAATTGGATATGGAGATTATATATATATATATATATATATATATATATATATATATATATGTAAAACCTGAGCATGGTGGTGCACACCTGTAGTCTCAGTGGCTTGGGAGGCTGAGGTAGGTAGATTGCTAGTTTAAAGCCAGCCTCAGCAACTCAGCAAGGTCCTGAGCAAATTAGTGAGACCTAGTGTTTAAATAAAAAATAAAAAGTGTGGGTATGTGGTTCAATCTCTGGTATACCCCCACCTCTCTCTCTCTCTCTCTCTCTCTCTCTATATATATATATATATATATATATATATATATATATAAAACATTTTTTGCCTTCATGGTTTTCCTAGTGGAGGCTGGCTTGGGTCATGAAGGTTCAAGAACTGAAGATGAGGTGTCATCTGCAGACTGGCATAATGGTCTCAGCTCATGAGGTTGAGGACAGAGTGGTGAAGAGCCATAATAGGACTAGACAATTTTTTTTTTTGTACCAGGGATTGAACCCAGTAGTGCTTAACCACGGAGCCACATCTCCAGCCCTTTTATATATTTATTTTTAAATTTTGAGACGGGGTCTCACTAAATTGCTGAGGCTGGCTTTGAACTTGCAATCCTCCTGTCTCGGCCTCCTGAGGCACTGGGATTATAAGTGTGTACCACCTCACCTGGCTTAATGAGACAGTTTGAATGTCAGGATGAGGAACACTGGGCAATCTTTTGGAAATTTACAGCAGAGTTTCACTTGGTCATTTACCACGTTCTAATGACTCCCAACATTGTTAGAATAAAAGCTAAACTCCCTCCTATGGCCAATAAGGCCTAGGTGCTCCAGGACCTAACCGTTTCTCCAGCCTCATCTCCTACCAGGTAGGACCCCAACCCCCCACTCATAGTTTTGCCTCTCTATATCCACAGCTTCACGTGATCAAGTTTCTCAATTGCTGCCTGTTCTCTTTTACCTCTGGCCTGTGCACACACTCTTAGCTCTGTGAGAAGGCTTCAATTATCCCTGCCCCATGCAGAATCTGATTCCTCCCTTCCTCCCTCCCTCCCTCCCTCCCTTCCTTCCTTCCTTCCTTCCTTCCTTCCTTCCTTCCTTCCTTCCTTCCTTCCTTCCTTTCCTTCCTCTTTCCTTTTTTGGTAAAGGGAATTGAACCCTGGAATACTCTACCACTGAGCTATATCCTCAGTCCTTTTGATCTTTTATTTGAAGACAGAGTCTCATTAAGTTGCTGAGGCTGGCCTCAAACTTGCAATCCTTCTGCCTCAGCCTCCTGAGATTACACACATGAGCCAGTGTGCCTGGCCCCATACTCCTCTTATGGACTCCCACAGCTCCTGGTATCACACCCATCTCAATCCTTTGTAACCTGGTAGGTGATTTTCTGGCTACTTATCTGATGAGACTATAAACCGAAGGAGGGCAGGGATTGTGACTTGCTCACTGCTGCCGCCCATCTCCAAGGGCAGTGCCTGGCGCCTGCTCTTAAACATTGAAGGGAGAAGGGAAGGTGAGGGATGTCAAGAATGACGCCCATCGGATGGGTGGGGACATTATTCCTACAGCTGGAGGATGGATTGTGTTTTAGGAGTGGGGTCATGTGGGAGGGGAAAGAGGAGCTTTGGTTGAGGCCCAGTTGAGCTGGAGGTGTCCGAGGGTCACCCTGGAGGACATGTGGAATAGGTTGTCAACTCTGTGTCCCAGGAGCTCAAAAGGAGCAGTTTGAACTGGAATGGTCGCCGAGAGGAGGGAGTGAAAACTGTGGGAATGAATTAGCAACTTGCTGTTTTGATTCCTAAGTCAACAGCCAGCCAAGAACCAGTATATTTTGAAACACTGGTGGCCAGGGAAGTGACAGGAAGAGATGGAGGGAGGCGGCGGGAGGTGGTGCCCTCCCCCTGTTGGGTTGAGGGGGATCCCTCCTCTGGAACTGCCCCAGCTGCCACACACCTCTGCGGGGAGACGGGGCTCGGCTGGGGAGTTGGCTTGGGACGGAAGGCTGGACAGAATAGAGGTCCTGCTGGCATCTCTGTGTACCCCTCCCTCTGCCAGGTGCCCCCAGTTCTCCCTGGGTCCTTCCCTCTGGCTGGAACCTATGGGGCCTGGTTTGCTGTGCATGCCCCCATCCCCATGGACTCATGGACACCCCTTTCCCTCTGCCTCTTGCCTGCCCTAGGCCGGCCTTGGTAACTCAATGCGCCTTCTCCTTCCTTAGCTGGGCCCAGGAACCATGCCAAGCATTGTGCTTCCTGGCCTGGGGATGACTCAGGCTTCCCTCCCCAGAACCTCCAACCCCAGCCCCAGAATCATGCCATAGGCTGAGCAGCAAGAGGAACTGAGGGGCAGTCCCAGTCCAGGAGCCAGAGTGCTGCGGAGGCGGGCCCAGGCCCCTGCTCCTGAGGCCAGCCAGGTGGCATTCCAGTGAGAGGTGCAAGGGACAGTACCTGCAGAGGTACTGCACACGAACTGTCAAGGCTGGGGATTGCTGGGAGGTCTGGCAGGCTAGCATCACCCTAGGAACCAGGGAGTCAATAAGTACCTATTACGTTCCAAGGTCAAGCTCGTTTGGCAGCAGACCATGCCTTCTCCTGTCCAGCCTCAGAGTTCTCCACTAAAAACGAAGGAACATTTGAGGTGCACGGACCTAACGTCAAGTCCCGGTGCCACCTCTTCCTTGCTGGACCACCTGGGGCAAGTAAGTCACTTTGCTTGCGGAAGCCTCAGTTTGCTCATCTGTACAATGGGGCCAAGAATAATACCTTCCTCCCAGGGGTGCTGGGAAGACGAAGTGAAGGCACATACGGGAGTGCTTTGTAAACAATCAGGCGCTGTCCCAGGAGGGGTTATATTTATCTACATAGCTGGGATGGAGAAGAAACAGGTGGCTCTCCGCTTCTCTGTCATCTGGGGCACATTCCCCAGTTCTTTCCACTTGATACAGTGGGATTCCTTGAGGCCTTGGCCCATGGAAGATCAGGACTCAGAACACTGGGTTCATGTTTTGCTGGAGGATCTTTTGTAAGCAGTTTGACTTTTTGGAGCCCCAGAGAGGTGTATGTGGAGGGGCAGAGAAAGGGGGATTTTCTCCTCCCCACGTCCCCTCCCAACTTCTCTCTCTCCTGGCGGCTGACATGATCAAAGCAGAGGTTCACACAGAGGTGAGGCCCAAAGGCCCAGCAGCGCCCTTCCCAGATGTGGCGTGGGGAGGGGGTGCAGAAGAAACGTGGCTATGTGGAAGGCAGGGCCAGGACCGGTCTGTGCGTGTGTGATCAAAGACGCGGGGCTGGGTGGGGCAGGGGCTGGGGGCGAGTTCTTTGCATTGCTGAGGGTTTAGTCTTTTCTCTTGGTTGCCTGGATGCCTTGGTATCCACCCCCTCCCCTGGGCTCACCGCTGAGCAGTGCCCACAGCCCCCACTCAGGCCCAGCGTGGCCACTGAGTCGATCAGCGAGTCCCTCACCTGGGCAACTATCCAAGACCCTGCCTACCTGAGTGCCACCTTGCCTCTCTGTTGCATGCGCACCCATGGGACCCCTAGCTTCCTGGACTGACCACTGGAGGACTATTCTGCTGGTCACCTGAGTGCCCTGTTTTCTGAGGTGTTCCACTGCCTGGGTTTTGTTAGCCTCTTGCATGTGTGAGAAGCGGCCTGTGCTGGGGAGCGGGGACATTGTGCCTGTAGGCCCAGGGCAGGGACGCCTATGTGGCAAGCCTGTGTACTGCCTGGGCTGGATGAAGAGGTAGGGCTCGGCTCTGCAGCCATAGGGCCTCCTCCAAGGGAAGATGGGAACAGAAAGGGTTGCTTTGTTCTAGAGGAGTGGAAGAAAGATACTGTCCCTCCTGGGCCCACTCCAGTATCCCAGGGCTGGTCTGCCAACTCGACCAGGAAATGGGCCTTCTAAACAATGCCCAGGCCACTGCGTCCTGAGCCCTATTTCCCATCCTTGGTGGAGATCTTGGGGGAGACGCCTCTGACCATTGTTTCCAGAGACAGCTCACTAGGGTCAGGTCTAGGACAGGCCAGGGTCCTCAGCCCCCACACCCTACAGGGAGGCACATGATGTCCCAGAGAAACAGTTCTTCCAGCCTTTGTTCTTGACTGGACAGGAAGCCACACAGGACACCATGGGTTGGGGGAGAGGCAGGCGTTGGGGTAGACAGTTTCCCTTTTGATTTCCCTTGGGAAGGGTTTTGAATGGGTGTAAACTGAGGGAAGGAGCAGATACTTGGCTCAGGATCATGGCAGAATTAGAATGGCACCACAAAATGGAAGGACCCTCGAGAGTTACCCTCTCGAATTTTTGTTGCATAGCTTTTGTCCTTGATCAGGGTTGTGTCCTCAGTGACTAGAATCATGCCTGGCACAAAGTAAGTGTTCAATAAATATTTGTTGGGTGTACGACTTTCTCTGCTTTCCAATCTGTTTTTCCACTCACATCACTGAAAGCTACCAATGCTCTTGGTGCTCTGGACTGGGACACACCTGGGTTCCAGTTCCCTCCCTCCCTCTCTCCCTCCCTTCCTTCCTTCCTTCCTTCCATCCTTCCTTCCTTTCCTCCCTCTCTCTTTTCTTTTTTTATTTTCCTTTTACTTCCTCTTTCTTTTCTTTTCTCTCTTTCTTTGTTTCAGGACTGAAGATCAAACCTAGGGGTACTCTACTACTGAGCCACAGTCCCAGCAATCTTTATATTTTGACCCAGGGCCTCACTAAGTTGTTGAGGCTGGCCTCGAACTTGCAGTCCACCTGCCTCAGCCTCCCCAGTCACGGGGATTACAGGCATGTGTCACTGTGCCTGACTATCCACATTACTTTCTAGCCACATTGCTTTCGAGTTAGGGGACCCCAGGACTTGGTTTCCTTCTTTGTAAAATGGGCATAGTTATTTCTACCTCCAAGTGGTTGGGAGGACCTTTCTCAAGGTTCCTTTGGGAGTTGTCCTGGTGCATAGTTTAAATATTAGTTCTTTCTCCCTTTCTTCTCTCCGAGTCTTCTCCTAATCCAGTAGCCTTAGACATTCCTTATTATTTCCTTTGATCCTCACAACAAGTACTGTCAGACATGGTACTGGCAAGATCCCCATTTTACAGATGTGGAAATTGAGGCCAGACGAGAGTGATTCTAGTAACACAGAGTGGGTGAGTCGGGGTTTGAACAACATTCTGTCTGGTTCCTCGCCTTTTTCTCCAATGCAATTCTTGCCCCTTCCCATAGTTGCTAGCTTATGTCTTACACTAGCCTTGGGACCTCAGGCCCTTCTCTACATTTCTATGGGTCTGCCTTTCTTCAGCTGTGTGATGGGAATAATATCCCACATGCCCCATCCTTGATGACCACCCAAAGGGATTGGCCATTCTTTGCCATCCTTCTGCTTTTCTCTGAGTGACCAATAGACCGAGTGACTTGAACTGCCACCCACCCAGCATTCCTGGCAAGGTGGCTGAAACCCCTTCCCTTTTGTGCCCTTTCTGGGAAATACATCTGAAAGAAAGGGAGTGAGAGGGACATTATTAGAGGGATAACATCAGGTCAACTGTCATTTATTAAAACAGCAGTAAATCTTCTTAAAAACTATTAGTAGCAACAAATGGCTTTTGACACTACAACTGATGGGGACACACCAGTGTGCTGTAACTCCTTAGGGAGAACTGCTGGCATGTCTGATAGCTCTTTTGGGGATGTGTAAAGTCCCATGGAAACGTGAGAGTGACTAGCATTGTTCTTATAATTAGCACTGTTCATATTCTGAAAGGTATAGAGTCTCGGAAGCCAAACTCCTTGGGTTCAAATGCTGACTTGGTCACTTCCCAGCTGTATAACAGTGAGTTACCTGACAACTTGAGACCTCAGTTTCCCCATCTTCCAAATGGGAACAATATCAGTATCCACTTACCAGGGTTGTGTGAGAATCAAATGAGATAAGTGTCTAGTTCAATGGTCCACAAACTGCAACCTGCAGGGCAAGTCTGTTTTACTCCCTGTGTTTATAAATAAAGTTTTATTGACCACAGCCATATTGATTTGCTTACTTGTCATCCATGACTGTTTGTGATAAACAACGGAGTTGAGTGACTATAACAGTGACCCTTTCATCTGTGAAGCCTAAAATATTTATTCTCTGGTCCCTTGCAGGAAGAAAGGCTGCCAACCCTTGTGCTAGTTCATAGAGGAATTTCCCAGTAAATATTAGTTGCTGTTATTCCACTTGATTTAATTCTTCCAAAAGCTCATTCATTGTAAACATGAGGATCCAACTCCAGGGAGGGGAAGTGACTTGTCCAAGGCCACATAGCTAGGATGGTTCAGAACTGACTGGAAGTAGAACTTTCAGCTCAAGGAACTTTCTAGAATGTGACACTGACTAGGGATTCTCCCATGCTTCCAGTCCTTGGGCTTCCAGTTCTTCCTAAATTAGGACTTAAAAGGAACTGGCTTAGCTCCCTAGGCAAGGGAGGCTCACTGCCAAGCACAGGGACACCTCCTCCCTCCCTGTGCCAGAGGCTCTACCAAGCCAGCAGGCACAGAACAACTTCTTTGCACCATTTAGGCCTTTCAACAGTCTTGTTTGACTTCCTTTCCTTGGGCCCGTTGCCTTGCTAGGCTGGGCTGGAGTGGCCGCCTTGCTGGGTGATTAATGTTTCTGTCCCACACTCAGAACCCTGTTATCTGCTTATTGGCCTTGCCCTTGTTCTTGTAATGGACTGGTCTGAGGCCATTTACATTTCCTTTGGTGTGTTCTCCTGTCTGATAGCGACTATGACATAATTATGTTGTTCTCCCTTATCCTTAATCCTCTCAAACTGCCTAGTTATCTTTAATTTCCTGTCCATTTCCCATACTGGGGAGTTAAGTGGAGCTAAGTCAGGCCCACGGTGATGGAGTAGCGTGGGAAAGCTCACAGATGCTCACCCTGGTCCCCAGAGCCCAGAGAGGTAGCTTGGGCCACAGAGCCTGTGGAGGCTGGCAGGATATACCACTCCCCACTGGTAGATGGCAGGGCTGGGTCTCTGCAGCCCTTCCTCCCAACTTGGGCAGTCTAGGATTCTTGCAATCTAGTGGGGTCAGCAACCTCCAACGTGTCCACCTCCCCAGCTACCTATATCAAAGAATATACTATCAGATACCTGTCACAATGTCCCTAAGTCTCATGGACCCAGGAGTGGCAGGCCCAGGACAAATTCTACCTGAATTGTGGTGTGTGTGTATGTGTGTGCACGTGCACACACGTGCATGGGTATATGTGCAGTCTCACACTCGTTCCCATGACCCCAGACTCCCTTGGGTATAGAGTCTGGCATATGCTAGGCACTCAGGATGTGGCAGTTCCTTCCTCTCTTGCGTGACCATAGTGCCCAAGGGTCAGCAGTACTAGTCAGGTCGGCACACAGTAGATATCCGATGTTTATCAAATGACCAGATTGAGGGAGTGTTCTTCCTAAAAGTGTTTTCTGTGCATGCATGCATGTTACATGTGTGTGTGTGTGCACGTGTGTGTGCGACTTGGGCATGGAGTGTTTGTACAGTGTGTGTTTCATGTGGGCAACAGTGTATTTGACATGTGGCTCTATTTGTCCCCATGGGGGTGGGTGAAGGCAGGAGAGCACAGTCATTTAGAGTCCTGGGTACATACTCAGAAGTCAGAATGACCCGGACCTGAGTCCCAGCTCTGCACTTTCTCATGGTATGACCTTGATCGCTCAATCTATTGATGGTCTAGCTTCTCTGCTTGTATAAAAGGGAAAGAAGCTGGGCACGGTGGTGCACACCTGTAATCCCAGTGGCTCAGGAGGCTGAGGCAGGAGATCATGAATTCAAAGCCAGCCTCAGTGAAAGGGAGATGCGCAGCAACTCAGAGAGACCCTGTCTCTAAATCAAATACAAAACAGGGCTGGAGATGTGTCTCAGTGGTTGAGTGCCCTGAGTTCAATCCCTAGTATCCCCTGCAAAAAAAAGAAAGATTACCTTCCAAACTCACAGGGATGTGGGGAGCATGAAATGCTCCGGTGTAGGTAAAACTCCTCCCACGCGAAAAACACACGACGAGTGTCCGATAGGTGATGATTGCTGGTGGCGATGGTGATAATTAGGATATGGAGGAGCTCGGCTGTCAGGGCACACGTGCCGCAGGGGAGTGTGAATGCACACGTGTGCATGTGCTGGCCGGGGTGGAATGCTGTGTGAAGGAAAACCCGATGGGGAGTCTGAAAGTATTGGCTAGCCCCTGGGGATGCCCCCTGAGAAGGGAAAGTCAGAAAACAGGGGCGCAGGCGGCTTGGTGTGCAGGGTGATTTGGGAGCAGCTCAAACTTGGCGGGAAGGGTCTGATGACTTTTTTTTTTTTTTTAATACTAGGGCTTAATCCCAGGGGCACTTTACCACCGAGGTTCGCTTGCAGTACCTTTTATTTTATTTTATTCTTTATTTTTTTGGGGGTGCTGGGGATAGAACCCAGGGCCTTGTGCTTGCAAGGCAAGCACTCTACCGACTGAGCTATCTCCCCAGCCCCACCTTTTATTTTTTAAGACAGGGTCTCACTGAGTTGCTGAGTCTACCCTCAAACTTGCAATCTTCCTGCCTCAGTTTTCCAAGATGGTGGGATTATAGGCATGTGCCACTGCATCCAGCAGCATCTGGGGACTTAATGACCCTCTTCCCCCTCAGCATCAGAATGAATGGGGCGAAGGGGGCAGAGGACTTTAGCTGGAGATTCAGGAAACAGCCTCCAATAGGGCAGGCTGAGTTGCAGAAAGGGGCGCTCCCAAGGACCTCCGTGGCTCTCCCTTTGCCTAGCCCAGAGAGCGGAGGTGAGTAAGAGGTGGCAGGGAGGCAGGCTGGAGGCAGGCTGGAGCACAGGCTGGCAAAGGTGGAGAGTTTGTAGGGGTGCAGGGAGAAGAGAGAGAGGCGGAAGAATGAGAAGAAAGGAGAAGAGATCAGGGCCTGGGGAGGAGACAGAAGGGAAGAGGAAGGTGGTGTGGGAAGGCCACCTCCTCCTCACCCCTGGCCCTGGTGCTATCTCCTTTAGACTTACCTTACAGCCCCTCAGTGAGTCTTAAGGGCCACCCCATGTTCCAGTGACTGGGTCTGCAGTTGAGAACGTGGAAGGTAACCGAAACTCCAGGGTGATCCAGGGGTACCAGAATAGGTGGGAGACATGCTCCTTAGTCCAGGTCTGGATCTGGGAGCCAGACACCCTTCCTCTAGCCCCAGTCCTCCTCCAGGGTGTTGTCAGTCCACTCTCAGGTCCCCTCCCTAGGCTTCTGTGTCTCAGGGCACCATCCAGCCTGACAATGGGCCCTAGGCACCTCCGAGGCTCTGCTGAGGGCCATCTGTGATTTGCATGGACTCTCGGTGGGAGGCCATTGCCCGTACCATTTGCAGCCTTCCCCACTTCATGCACTCTCCACGACAGACCTGCACCCCTGCAAGGGATGCCTTCTTTGGCCATAGTTGAAGTGGACATCAGAGGCCTCCAAGCTCCCCCACTTTGGGTCTTTGCTCTCACCCTATTTGTTTTCTGCCTTAGAACCTATCAATTTTCTGTAGGCCCTTGAATGCAGGGGCCACAATGATCTATTTCATTAATGATCAAAATAATGGTGATTTTTATCAGTCTCAGGCACGATGGTGGTTTCTGCCAATGAACATGGTGACAGCGTCAATGGTGGTGATGAAGGTGTCAGTAATAATGGCAGCGATGGTGACAGTGGTGATAAAGGTAATGGTGAAGATGACAATAGAGGCAGTGATGGAGATGACGATGATGACAGCGCTTGTGCTGATGGTAATGGTGTTAATGGACTTGGTAATGTTGACAGAGGTAGTGAGGATGATGGAGGTGATGGTGGAGGTGATGGTGGTGGAGGTGATGGTGGTGGAGGTGATGTTGGTGGGGATGAGGGTGGTGGGGTGATGTTGGTGGAGGTGATGATGGTGGAGGTGATGGTGGTGGAGGTGATGTTGGTGGGGATGAGGGTGGTGGGGTGATGGTGGTGGAGGTGATGGTGGTGGAGGTGATGGTGGTGGGGATGAGGGTGGTGGGGTGATGGTGGTGGAGGTGATGGTGGTGGAGGTGATGGTGGTGGAGGTGATGTTGGTGGGGATGAGGGTGGTGGGGTGATGTTGGTGGGGTGATGGTGGTGGGGTGATGTTGGTGGAGGTGATGATGGTGGAGGTGATGATGGTGGAGGTGATGATGGTGATGGCAATGATGGAGATGATGGTTATGTTAGAGGTAGAATAGGCAGCAAGGAAGAGGAAGAGGGCAAAATGATGATTGAGACAGTAACGATCATGGTTATGAAAGGCATGGGGCTAAGTGCAGATGTAGTGATGCTGTCAGTGCAGATGGTGATGATGGCAGCTGTGGTGCTTGTCACAGTAGAAGTGCTGATTGGCGAGGATGTCAGTGATGTTGAGTGTAATGAACGAGGCAGTGAGGTGATGGTGGAATCAGAGGTGAGGATGGTGAGGTTTTAATGGTGATGATAGCAATGCAAATGGTAATGAGGAGAGATATGGTAGTGGCAGTGGTGATGATGACAAGTGGAGCAATTACAGATGGCAATGATGATGACAATTGTGATAGTCAGGGATCTAAGAAGACTACTTACTAGGCCTCTTGTCACCTATCTTACTCTTGTTCTAGTACTTTTTCATGATACCGTCCATCTTAGTTTGACTTTACTTTCTATCTTTCACTATCTCCGTGGAATTAGAAAATCAGGTCAACAAATAAAGATGTGCAGCTCTTGTTTACCAGAAGAGAAGCTGGGTTCCCCTGATCTCATTTGTTGTTGGGGGGTGTCTGAATTTAGGAAGCGGTATCCCCCCATTTCCACTAAGGTGAAAACAGAAAAGAATTGACATCAGAGACTCAGGTTAGGGATTATGAAAAGCATCCTGATGGTGGGCCATGCGACACTAGAAAGTGACCCGAGGAGGGCTATGGAATGTCTTGCCTTCGAGACAGCTTACAACAAGAGAAAGGCCTTCCTCCATTGGTACGAAGGCAGGAGGATGAATGGCTTCAGGATTCTGAATCTTCAGCTTGCCAGCCTGGGAAAGGAAGTAGATTTGTCTACTAAAACCTTGGGATCCATCTCTGAGGCTAATGGTGAGGAGATAAGAAGAGGAGGTCAGGGAAGTGAAGAGGCAACATAGTCTGGTGGTTTCCAGAAATCCTAGAGTTCTTGTCCAGATTCCTTGTGGTTCTGAGTGGGAGGCGACCCAGGATGTGGGCCTCTGTGGGGCTGCCTCTGGCCCTACATCTGCCAAGAGGCTGCCCTTCAGGGACATTGCTTCCATTGCCCTGGCAGGCTGTGGTCAGGAGGGGAAGAGGAATGAAACGGGGAGGGACACTGCTCACAATTCCCTGGAGGAGTTTGGTTTCTCCCACAAACTCTTGGAGTTCTTACCTCCCCCACAGTTCCCTGTTCTCCTCCCTCATCTCTGTTTCCTGATTTTCAAAGGCCACTTACTAAAGCCCTTTCAGAGACAAGCTTCCTGTACCAAGTGGATGGGTACTGAGACAACTGTTTGCATGGCAAGGGAAGGGGACACAGAATCTTGCCCCAAAACATGGGTTTTAGAGTCATAAGCAGGGCCAGGTTCTAATTCCAATACTTACTCACTGTGTGACTTCAGGCCTAGAAATGCCACTCTCTGAACCTGTTTCTCCTTTAAAATGAGGGCTTGTCTTATTGAATTTTATTAGGATTAAATGAGATAACATACATAAGGTACCTAATACACTACTTGATCCCCAGTAGAGAGATGCTTGAGAACTTTTGTCTTCTTTTCCATATTCCTATCCCTTTCGGAAGAGAGTAGACATGTCTGAATCTCCTTACCAGGCACTTACCCATGAATGGATGCTTCCCATCCCACTATGACATCTGAGCCTCTTCCTCCTGAGTCTGGAAAAGTCCACATCCTAAGATTAAAAGGGCCAGGCCTCCCTTCTTAACAAGGTGCTGAATTTGGAAATGGTGGGTGAACTTGCTAGCGGTGTGACTTTGGCAATTGCTTTACTTCGCTGGGCCTCAGTTTCCTTATCTGAAAATAAGGCTAATAATCCCTGCTCCGCCAGCCTCATAGGGTTATTATCAGATTTGAATGAGATCATGCTTTGGGAACTGCAAAATGCTGGATACGTGTAGGTGTTACTAACTGTCCAGGAGGGAGAGAGGGAGGGAGGTGAGGCTTAGTACTTGGAGACCAGGTTAGTGCCCAACTCTGGGGTTTTCCCATGGGGATAAAAAGGTCAAAGTACTTGGAGATTCAGGGGTGGCTGGGGACATAGAATTGAAGCCCAATTCTGAGACTATCTGCGTTCTGCTTGAGTGAAGTGGGACAGGGGAGTTCCTTCATGTCCCTTAGCCTATGTTACACGTAAGTATGTCAATTATGGGGTTTGAATCAACTGCCTGGGGACATCTTGAACCAGATGACAACCTCCAAAGGCCAAAGGCCTCCTTCCTTTTTGTCCTTCCACCCTCTGGTCTGACTGACGTTAGAACATATGTTGACCATGTCTGAACTTGGTCAGTCCTTCACCACCTGTCACAGGACACTGTGGACCCTGTCCTTCTTGGTGACCTGAAGTCAGAGGAGGGTTTTTTCAGAGTTGGGAGTTCAGAGAGGCTGCATATCTTTATGGCATCCTTTGCCTGTAGGACTCAGGCGCTGCACCTGAGGCCTGGCAGCTGTCACCACTAGTCTCCTTTCTCACAGGTACCCTTCTCCTCATTTTCCCCACTGATGGTCCACGCTCCCTTCTCATGACTAACTCCTTTACACCTTAGTTCTTATCAGTGGGTCTTCTTTTTCCTGACTAATGTCCAGTTCTCCACTCCAGCATCTGGGCCACCAGGGTACCCTGTGCCTACAACGTGCCCCAGGTTCATCACTTAGCCTCCAAGTCCATTGCTTTGTCCTCGGCCTCAGCCTTTCACTGAAAGTCTCATTTCCAAGCCCTGTCCTATGCCACCTCACAGCCCTGGCTCACCCTGCCTCCCCTCTCAATCTCTGTGTGTGTCACTTTCCTTGGGGAAGAGCCTAGAGGAGCCTGCAGCTTCTCCTTCCACCCTCTCCTTCCCCCCACCCGTCTTCCGGTCTTTCCACCGCAGCATCTCCTCTTACTTCATGACTCAGCTTCCATCTCAGCCCCTGCTGGTGAGGCATTCTTGGGCTCCCCACCTCCCCACCCCCAGCAGCCTGAACTCTGGAAGCCCCCTTACCCCAAGTCAGCTTGGGCCCTGCCTGGCCCCCACCCACCAAGCTCAGTCCTGTTAGCCCCTCCCCAGTGGGGCGTCCCACCGCAGCCAGCTGCTTTGTGCAGTTCATTGGTGGGGACCACATACCAGCCACCCCTCCAGCTGAAGTTCAAACGTGGACCTCCTAGCATGTTTGATCAGCTGAGGCCAAATCCGCAGCCTTCTAGGAAATGGTGCCCACCAGCTCAGCTGAGCCCTGCAGCCAGGGTCTTAAGGCAATCCTGGCATGGCCCAGACCCCCGGGGGACAGGCACGGGGAGGGGAGGAACAGGAGGAGGGGAGGGGGGGAGTTCTTTTCCACGTGCGTGTATGTGCGCATGTGGCCAGGGAGGGGTGAGCGGGGGAGGTGGTGACGTGTGTGTTATTTCACTCTGTTGGAAACTGCTGGGTGCTATGAGGGTGACTGTTGGGCTGTCACTGTTATGCACTCTTGCTATGTGCTGTGTGGCAGTGAGCTGCAGTCATGAAGTGTGCGCATGCTTTGGGATTGTGTGTGTGTGTGAGTGGTCTGGGGTCTGGTGTTACCCCACTGTAGTGAAAGTGCTGTGGTGGGGACAGGTCCCACGGCTGCAAGTGTGGCGTGGGTATACTTAGAGACTTGGTGTCACAGTGTTTGTGTGTGGTGGGGATATGCTGTGTCACTAGGTATCTATGTCTGTGACCTGTGCGGTTCAAGGTTCATGAACCCCCAACCCAGTTCCCAGTGTCTTTAACTTAAAGCCTGGGGTGTCCAATTTCAGGTGAATTGGAGCCAAATTTTTATATAAGTTGTCCCACTTCCCACCCCTTCCCCCTGGCCTACAGGTCAGGTCGCCATCAGTTCCTGTGGCTTAATCCAAACCATCGGCTGAAGTTCCCTGAATACTCTGCTTATGATGACCACAGCAGGAGTGGAGAGGAGGCAGGGGAGGAGCAGGGATGGAGGAACAGGAGGGGGAGAGGGAGAGAGAGATTGAGCAAGAGAGAGAGGAGACAGAAAGAGAGGGCGAGAGAAAGAGGAGAGAGAAAGCAAGAGAGAGGAGAGACAAGAGAGAAAGAGTAAGAGAGAAGAGAGAGTGAGGGAGGCAGAGCAAGCAAGAGATTGAGCAAGAGAGAGAAAGAGAGGGTAAGGGGGGAGAGGGAGAGGGAGAGAGGAGTGAGAGAGGAGAGAGAGAGAGAGAGAGAGAGAGAGAGAGAATATCAGGGAGCCAATGAGAGGGCTTGGCTGAGCCCAGACCCTGTTCTGGGCTCACAGATGCAGTAAACCCGAGGGGCCAGGGGAGGGCCCATCATGTGGCTTTGCTTTAATCTTGGAGGCAGAGCAGGCATTCAAGAGGAAGCAATGTTTGAGCTGATGTCCGCAGGTGTGATGTGTGTGAAATTTTCAGACGTGAGCACCTGGGAACAGGTCCACTTACTTTCTTGGTTGCCAGACTGGAGCTGAGGGTGTGAGGTTTGGATAATTCCTCTCCCCTACATTCAATCAACTTGGCGGATGTCGCGGTCACTCGTGTATTTAATCATTCACTCGACAAACAGTCCTTGTGCCTGGACTCTGCCTGGCACTGTGCCAGGACCTAGAAATCAATCCATCCCCAAGCCAGCAGGATTGGGTGCCTACTCTCCTGGCCTCTGCCTGCGCCTCAGAGCTGCTGCCCTCCAGCCGTCACTGCCCTGGCTCAGGCCTCCAGGCCTCCAGGCCTCCTCTGC
Organism: Sciurus carolinensis; assembly: GCF_902686445.1. Taxonomy (NCBI): domain Eukaryota; kingdom Metazoa; phylum Chordata; class Mammalia; order Rodentia; family Sciuridae; genus Sciurus; species Sciurus carolinensis. The sequence continues at coordinate 52,348,967 of NC_062232.1, forward strand.
AGAGGCCTTCAGCAGCCTCCCCACCACTCTCCTCAACTCCATACCCATCAGCCCACTATCCCAACTGCAGCCCAGGGACCTTCACCTGAAGCTGTGTTTATTCAGCAAAAGTCACTGTGGTCCTACTGCGGGTCAGGCATGGTTCTAGGCACTCAGGGAGCCAGGCGTAGAGTGGGAGAATAAGCGAGACAACTTCATCATTAGTCAAGGATGTAGTGTGTGAGCTGGCACTCGCTTTAGAAAAAGAAAAGACAAGCAGAACCGAGGCTGGAGTGAGAGGAAGGATGCAGAACTACCTAAGGGAAATAAACCAATCCCCCAAACCAAAGACTGGGTGATCGCTCTGATATTCAGATGGTAACACACAATGAAAGGGAAGGGATTGAAGCCCATTGGACTAGACAAGGGGGATGAAGGGAAGGGAGGGGCGATGGGAATGGAAAAGACAGTAGCATGAATCAGACATCAATTCCCTCTGTTCATATATGAACATACGACCAGTGTAACTCCACACCACGTACACCCACAAGAAGGGGAAGTTAGACTCCATGTATGTTAACTATCTCAAAATACACTCTACTGCCATGGATATCTAAAAAGAACAAATAAAAAAGAAAGAATTAAAACAAAGCAAACAAAACCAGAACTACCTAAGATGGTCAGGGTAGGCCTCACTGAGGAAGTGCTATTTGAGCAGACTTTGAGGAGGTCAGAGAATGGCTCATGTGAGTATCTAGCAGAGCTCAATCAGGGCTGAGGAAACAGCTAGTGCAAGGACTGTGAGGTAGAGAAAGCCTGGTGTGGCTACAGAACAAGCCACAGGCCAATGGCAGGGGCTGAGGAAGCCCTACCCTGCATACAGCCCTTTGTGTTCAGGTCGTGCCTCTAGGCCCATCCCAGCCTCCCAATGCGTCCCACAGGACACCATTCTTATTGTACATTCATCACTAGTCCAGGGCACCCTAGGCAAGCACTGTCTCACATACACCATCCATAATCCTGTGCAGTAAACATTTATGTCCCTACTTTATAGCACACACGAACAGTAGCCAGGTGCGCAGGTGCATGCTTGTAATATCAGCAACTTGGGAGGCTGAGGCAGGAGGATAGCAAGTTTGAGGCCAACCTGGGCAATTTAACGAGACCCTGTCTCAATTTTTTTAAAAAAGGCGGAGCTGGGGATGTGGCTTAGTGGGAGAGTGCCCAGTACTGCAAAAACAATATTTAAAAAAAACAAAACCCAGCAACAATAAAAGCTGCCACTAACAGTACTTACTATAACCTAAGAACTTATTTATTTATCCATTCTAACAGTTTCGTGTACATCAGGCCATTTAATCCTCATGACCACGATGAACAAGATGATAATCCCATGATGAAATTAAGGCACAGAGAGGTTAAATAACTTGCCCAAGGTCACACAGTTGGTAAAAGAGAGCCAGAATTCAAACAGAACTATTCTGGCTCCATATACGTGTTCTTAACCCCTAGGCGAACAGGAAGTCTACAGCTCAGAGACAGGAGTGACTAGCCCAAGGTCACACAGCAAATCCCTGGGAAGTCTGCCTTTGCATTAACACACCCGTCTCACAGACCAGGATTCCTCCAACACACCCTGCATTTCCCCAGCTTTTCACCCTAACACTCCAAGCTGACACAGACTCCGAAGTTCCACTGTTATGTTTGGACTATTTAAAAACATTTTTTTTTTCATCTTGTCGCCTCTCCCACCTGCACGTTTCCAAGTAGACGCACGGTACTTTCACACGGGCTGTGCCCTGAATGGCAGAGGCCAGGAAAGAAGGATGAGCTTGCAGCCAAGTGGGTGGCTTTGCTGGAGGCGTTTTTCCGTTTAGTAAGTATCTTCTTCCCCCAAAGAGGAAAGGAGTGACCTGAGGGAGAAGTGCCGTGGGCTGGCCTGGAAAAACCCCTCCCCAGCCTCCCAGGAAGGAGCCTTTGGGTCTGAGTGTTCACGCATGCGCATGCCTGGATTCGCGTGTGTGCATGAAGGCGAGCAACGGAAGACGGCGCATGCGTGTCTGTATGGGCGTGTGCGGATTGATCAATGTCTCCGTGCATGTGAGTAACTGTGGCTGAGTGAGTGAGGACGTGTGAGCATGTGCCTGGGTGTGTGTATGATGGAGGGCATGCACGTGTCTCTGTGTGCAGATGGGGGTGGGGGACTCTGGCGCCCGGGGCTAACCACTGAGACTTTCTACTGATCTGGCTGGCCTTGGCTTGCCTGGCCCACCTCGGGCACACGTGTTAGCCCAGTTCTCCAGCTCACATCGGAGATGACCTGGTGCTCTGCTTCAACTTCAGCCTTTTTCTCACTCCCTGAGTGGCTCACAGCCCCTCCCTTGAGGCCTTCTGGCCTTGTCCACGGAATGCAAAAAACATGGTGAAGGAGAGAAGCACACATAAGCCCACAGTCCTGAGACGTAGCATGGTGGTGTTCTTGGGGGCCTGGACTCACACTCTGGCTGCCCCTGTCAGAATGGGGATGGTTAATAATGCTGAAATAATCTAACAACTCTGTTCTCCCCCATGGCACTGATGGGAATTATCTGTCAGTGTATTATCAGGAAAAATGAAACCGTAAGTCTTTTCGCAGAGGGAATTCCATTCGGGTGGTTTCATTCAGGTAGCAGAGATTCTGGGGCCAGATGGCCTGCCTCTGTTGTTGACTTGCTGTGTGACTTTGAGTAAGTTGCATAACCTCTCTGTGCCTTAGTTGCCCCTATCTGGAAAATGGAAATGATAGTAACAGTATGTAGCTCACAGACTCGTAGATTAAATGAGCCAATGTATGTAGAAGCATTGAGAGCCATGCTTGCCACGTAGGAAGTGCTGGATAAGTGGGAGTAGCAAGTAGGACGGTGCCTGTGGGGTCTATGTGGAATCTGGAGGTTTCTAGCATCAGAGCCCACCTCATGCAGGCCCTTTATGCTCTCTGGATCTCCACCTGCCCCCAGCATCTGGTCAGGAAATCCTCGCAGGGGCCCTGGACCCACTGATGGGGGACAGCATGTTGTCCCTTGGCTCCCAGCCAGGGTTTCTGGCCATCTTTTTCTCATAGCTCCTTGACCATTCAGCTTCCAGAAATGCCTGCCCATCTGGATGTACACCAAAGACTCAAGCCACTCCAGGCGTGGCCCCAACCCTGTAATCTCAGCTCCTTGGAACATCCCTGCACACCTGCGCCGCTGATGATTCACAAAGGGATCACCAGCCATTAGCTCATTTGACAGGCATGACAGTCTTGGGAGATTGAATTTTGTTTGACCTTTTTTTCCTCCCTGCAGACAAAAGTGGAGTCTCAGAGAGGTTAAGCAGCTTGCCCAGGGACACACAGCTAGTACGTGTCAGAGCCACGGCATACATTCACAACTGTCTGCCTGGAGACCCACATTCATAATCATGTCAACCATGGCCTTTGTGACTCTGTGGACATGTCTTCCTCTCCCAGGGGTAGCCAAGCCTTCTGAGATCTCTGTGTCCCTTTGCCCAGCAGTGCTCAGCCGCGTCTGGCACAGAGCTGGGTTCCCAGTGGGGTGCTCAGTGAGCATCTGCAGAATGTGAGTGATAGCAAAGTGGCCAAACTCAACCTAGAGAGACGTTTTGTTTAGTTTAGAACGCTTCCAGGAAGCTTAGCATTAGTCACCAGGCTTACAAAATTAGGCCATTTTATATAAAAATCCCAATTTCCTGATCTTCTGGAAAAATTCAAGAGCCCTGGCAAACTTAGGCTTGCATTCCGACATGGTGACAGTCAACGTTCATGTAGCAGCTGCTGCTGGAGACAGGGCACATGCTGGCCACTTTACCGCAGGCCCCACCACCCTCTGTTGTCACCCCAGCTGCCATTCCTCAACCTACTTGTACCGTTGTTTCTTCTAGTTTTTCACCTCCATCCTGGTCTTGGCCTTAATGGGTGGGTGACCCTGGGACAGAGTGAGCCCAAGAGAAACGCTGGCGGTCTAGGCTGCTGTCTATACCATGCAGGCTTCCCATGAGTGACTATTCAGTACTCCCCGTGCTCGCCTCTCCAGGCCTCTCTCCCTCCACCCTAGAGACAGAAGACATAAGCCAGGAACTCACACGGTTTCATTGTCCATAAATAAAGAGTCCTGGGATGGTAGAGGAAGGGAGCATTTTTTCTGGCTGGAGAAAATTCAGGGGAAGCTTCCAGAAAGAGACTGCATTTGAGCCTGGAATTGAAGCCAGAATTGGGGACAGGCAGTTAGTGTAGAAATAGGGGATCGGGTCAGATCGAGAAGATGGGGGCAATGAAAGCCATCTGCCTCTGGAAGTTGGAGACTGCCCTGGGAGAATGGAATGTCAAGGACCTGCAGAGCCCACTGATAACCAAATTTACCTGCCCTTGTCAGGGACTGCAAGCAAGGAGCTGCTAATTAATGCCCCCTGGGCCCTTACCTGCCTGAATCACTTTGGCCCTCCTCCTGCCCATCGCTTCTCACTTTTTACATCTCACCTGCTAAACCGGGCCTAATCCCTTAGGCAGGAAGGAAAGAGATAAGGGGAGAGAATGGGAGAATAAAACCTATAAAAAGGACAAGATTTGCTCATCCCATGGATTCCGCCTTTGGGTCCCCTTCTGCCACCCGGGAGAAGTCTGCGTTTACTTTTCTTTAATAAAGCTTACTTTCTACCCTACGCTTGCCTCGGCGTGCTTCTCTGGAGTTATACTTCAACACCTGAGGAAGCAGGACTCACCACCAGTAAATGGCAGTATCAGAACAATGGACAGGATTTGGATAGATGGAAATGGGAGCAGAAGAGAGGGTAGCATCAGTGACGAGAGCAACAGAGGCAGGGAGGCCACATCTGAATGGTGTATGGGACACTGGAAGGGGTTCACAGGACTGGACCTCAGGGTGATGGAGGATAGCTAGGGAGAGGTTAGGGAGAGGTGGGTTGGGAACGAACGTGAGTGGCCTCAAATCTCTGGAGACTCCTAGTCCCTGCCCGGCACCCTGTGAGGGAATCACACCTGGGAGCTCATTTAATGCTCATGGCCATTGTGTGAAATGAGGACCACTGGGTCACTTGTTATTTTTATTTTTATTTATTTTTTTGGTACCAGGGATTGAACCCAAGGGCGCTAAACCACTGAGCCACATCCTCAGCCTTTTATATTTTTTATTTAGAGACAGGTTCTTGCTAAGTTGCTTAGGGCCTCGCTAAGTTACTGAGACTGGCTTTGAACTTGTAATCCTCCTGCCTCAGCCTCCCGGGCCACTGGGATCACAGGTGGGTGCCACCAAACCTGACTTGGGTCATTTGTTATTAATGAATTAACTAAGACTCAGGGGTTGGGGGATTTGCTCAGAGCTATACAGCTAGGAAGAGGAAGAGCTGGAATTCTGCTCCCTCCCCACTTCCTGCTTGTCTCCATATTGAAAGAAAGAGTGGTGGGCAGCCATAGAAGACTCTGAGCTGGAGAGTGGCTGGGTGTGCCATGCCTCCTGGGTCAGGGGTCAAGGGAGAGGAATCTTAGCGTCCCCTACCTCTGCATTCATGGGCTCCACTTTCTAAATAGCTCTTACCTGCCTGCCATGCCCCTAATCAAGGTGCCCCTCACCTCTCATCTGGAATACTCTGGAGTCTGCAAACCAAGTTCCAGACTAGTCTTCCTCCCTTCCAATTCAATCTTCTTCTGGCCACAGCCAGAACAAACATGGAAGACACCAGGGCTGACTGCCTGGCCCCAGAGCCAAGCTTATACCCACTTGTTAGCTAGGAACTCGTCACAAAACTCCCAGTTAGCCAGGTGCAGTGGCACACAACTGTAATCTCAGTGGCTCTGGAGGCTGAGGCAGGAGGACGGTGAATTCAAAGCCAGCCTCAGCACAAGTGAGGCCCTAAGCAACTCAGTGAGACTCTGTCTCTAAACAAAATGCAAAATAGGGCTGAGGATGTGGCTCAGTGTTGTGCACCCCTGAGTTCAACCCCAGGTACCAAAAAAAAAAAAAAAGATAAAATAACTCCCCGCTGTCCTGCCAGCCTCTCCCTCTGCCTGCATTGTCCTTTTGGTGTGGGGCTCACTGCTTAGGTCCTGGCTTCTCTCCTTCTCCCACATTTGACTTGGGTGCCTTCCCCTGGGCTCTGCCACACCATGCCCTTTCCCCAGATGCCTGGCATTGCAGCATCCTCCTCGGTGGTCTCCCCTACCAGACAGGCAGAGCTGAGGGGTAGCAGATGGCAGCGGTTATGAGCATGAACTTGGGTCTCTTACTGCTTGGCTTTGCCATGCTAGGCCTCAGTTTCCTTCTGTGAAAGGTGGATAAGGAGAACTTCAACCTCCCAGAACACTTTGAGACAGAAGAGTCCAGTGTAAAGCACTCAGAGAAGCACCATCTTGTAGTAAATGCTCAATAAATGCAGCTCTGATGGTTCATTTATGTATACCCAGAACCTGGCACAAAGAAGGCATTTGGTGGTTGAATGAGGGATCGGGAGCATCCTGGGTCAGGGAGGACTAGGCTTCTTGGAGGGGGGCCTAGCTGGAAGATGAACTCCTCTCTACCGGCTGGGAAAGGACAGGGGGCAGACGGGCCCCCAGGGAGCTATTATTGGAAGCACAGCAACTTCAGAGCTAATGGCTGCTGCATGTGGCAGCTCCTATCTGGTCCAGTCGCCAGCCTCCCCCCATCAATGTGGTTCTAATAGTCAGCTGACACCTCATTAGCCTAAGTCCAGGTCCAATTCTGCTTCCGCGCAGTGAGTGAGCAAGCCGCTGGGGGCCAGAGTCTCGTTAGGGCCAGGCCTTCACCAGGGCCAGAGGGCCCACAACATGATACCGGCTCAGGGCCCAGTCAATGTGTTTCCAATCAGCAATTAGTCTTTAATTAATGGGGCTGCGAAATGATTGCTTTCCCGTCTGAATGGCGGCGTGGGCAGGGAGCCGGCAGGAATGGCCATCTGGGGAGTGTTAAGCTGGAGTTACAAGAGGAGACATAAAGAAAGGAACCAAACACCCCAATTTGGGCCTGAATCATGGCCCTGGGCAAGCTGCATGGCGCCCAGCCCAGTGACAAATGAAAGCCAGGCCTAGGTTCCTGGTGGCACCTGCTCTTGCCCATGTTCTAGTGTCCCTACTAGATCTGAGAATGGCCAAGAGGATATCCTCTCAGGCCTCAGTTTCCCCAGGTGTACCATGAAAGGGTCCTCACAGCTCTGGTGCTCTGAAAAGGCTTGTCCTGGTGCCACATGACTTAGTGGGAACCTGGGCTGTGGGAAGATGCTCCCTGACAACCCTGCCGGTCCTCATTTGTAACATGGTGATAATCATTTCAACCTCGTAGACTTGTTGGGGTGGAAAGAGTTGTGTAAACTGTGATGTGTTATGCTTGGCAGTTGGGATTCTGAGCTGGGAAGTCATGCCATAAGCTCCTGGGGGTTCTAGAATCTGAGTGCCTTGGAGTCTGGCTCTCCTCTATTTCCACCAACCAACCAGAGGAGGAAGAATCAATGGCAACAGAATCCGCCATATATGTTGAGCAACTTCTGGGCTTGTCTGTGCACCTTCTCTCATTGAGTTCTCACTAGAACACCATGAAATACGTATTGTCCTTATTCTCATCTTACAGAAGAAGAATCTGAGGTGCAGAGCAGATTATTGCCTGAAAATTAAGCCCAAGCAAACTTGACCGTGGAGCCAGCCATTTACCAAGGGCAAGAAAATCAGAGGCAAAGGCATGCAGGTGTGATGGAGCCATTGTTGCTAAACGTACTCTAAAGGCACAGGTGGGGAGACTGAGACCCAGGGAGGACCAGGGATACGCCCAAGGTCATAGAGTGTATTTCTAGGTGTTCTGGGCTTGGGACCCAGTTTACTGTCTCTCAGGTCCATTGGGTTGATGCAAAATCTCCTCTCCTTGAACACCTCCCTCACTCCGTTGATTCTGTCTCCTAAAAATATCAGTGATCTACCAGCACCAACTCTCCACCCACTCCATGCCCTCCCGGGGTTATGTTCTCTCCTACCATCCTCATGCTGCTGGCTCAGCTGGGGCAGATCAGATCCAGATGAATCTTCCAAGTGCACACTTTTGATCCTCTTGCACACTTGCTTAAAGACCCTCAATGACTTCCGATGCCTGCTGAATGAGCCCCAAACTCTTCTGCCATCCAGGGCCATCTACATAAAGCTCCAATCTACTTTTGTAGCTTTAACTCCATTTTCCTGCTTATAAATCTTATGTCTTAGCCAAACTGGACTCATCAGAGATTGATTTCCAGCTCCAGAGAGTTGTTGTGAGGATTAAATTAGTTGCTGTATGTAAATCCCTTGGAATAATGCCTGGCATGGAGCAAGTGCCATAGTGGTGTTTGGTGAACAGATACAAAAACAAATATGTGGGCCTGACTCATCTATGCTCATCTCCAGGCTTCTGCTTCCCAGGTTCCCTTGGCCTACAGTGTCCGCTACACCCCTCTCTGCACGTCCAAGTCCTGCCCAGTTTTCAAGGCTCTCAGCTGTTCCATGATACCCTGTCCAAAAAGGCTCTGCTGAAATCCTCTGCCTTGGAATTTCACCAGGACCATAATCCATTCTTTCTAGTGGCTGCCTGGCCAGTCTCACACTCTCAGTGAGCTGTGTGCAGATGTTCCTGAGTAGCCTTGAAACTCCTTGAGGGTAGGCAGTGGGGAGAAGGGGAAAGAGCACAGGTGAGACCATCAGACCCACATGAGCCTAAGTCCTGGCCCTGCCATTTTCCAGCTGTATGACTTTGGATAAGCGACCAAACCTCTGAAAGTCTCGGTTTCTTCAGCAGTAAACTAATCCTTACCTGACAGAGGGTTTAGGAGGGTTTGGCACTGTCATTTCCTATTCTTTTGTGCTAAGGAACGAGAAAGGAGCCCTGCGGGGTTAAAGGCTGAGGCCTGGCCTACTTCTGGCCTGGGAGATATTTCACAAGATATTTCACATGGCTCCATCCCATATCCTGACACTCCACTCATTCCCTGGTCCAGCCTCCAGCACTCACAGAAGGCACCAGAGCTGAACAGAACAAGAACCAGCTGCCCTTATGTTTCTTTTATTTATTTATTTTTATTTTTGGTACTAGGGATTGAACCCAGGGGTGCTTAACCACAGAGCCACAGCCCCAGCCCTTTTTCACATTTTATTTAAAGACAGGGTCTCACTGAGTTGCTTAGTACCTTTCTTAATTGCTGAGGCAGGCTTTGAATTGGGATCCTCCTCCCTCAGCTTCCTGAGCTGCTGGGATTACAGGTGTACGCCACGACACCCGGCTACCCTTATGTTTCTTAAAATGAAATTTGCTATTGACTGAGGAGGGATGGCTCTTGAGTCAGTGCATTCTAGCAGTTTCCTTCCAGTCACTTCCATTGGGATCAAGGAGCAGAAACCCTGGGAATCCCTCATGGGTTCCAGGCAACCCACCAGCTCCCCATGACCTTAAGTAGGATGCTTCTTCAGTCCAACTGTGGGCCAGTCTTGCTCCTGTCCCCTGACTTATGGCCACCTCACCTTCTCAGAATTGCCATAAGGTAGACTTACATAGGAAGGCAAGAGGCTTGGCTGTGGTTTTCACACTACCAATGACTGGCAGTGAATCCCTGGACCAGTCCTTGCTCACTCTGACCTTTAGATTTTCAGTTTCTAAAATGATATAATCTAGGCCTTCATTCTCTCTCATCAGGATGAACTGCACTGGCTCCGACCTCTTCTCCCTGCTTCCACTCCTGCTCCCTACGTATAGTCCACTGCCAGCACAGCGGCCACTGGGATCCTGTCAAAGCATATACCACATCATATCATGCCCTTTCTCAAAACCATCTCTTGGCTTCTCATAAGCCATGATCAACGTCAAAGGCCTTGCAATGATCTAAAAGACACTCTATCATTGATCTCTAATTTGGGCTGCATTTTGGAGTCACCTAGGGAGTTTTAAAAAATATTGGTGCCTAGGTTTTAGGCCCAGATATTCAGGTTTCATTGATCTTGGATGTAGCCTGTGTGTGGGAGTTCGAAAAGTAAAGCTAGATGCAGCCAAAGTTGAAAACCACTGCTCAAGTGAGCGGTTCTGCCACTACCGTATCTCTGTGACTTTCACCTGCTCTCTCCCTATTCCACCCCATCCATTCCCCTTTTATCCACAATCACTCTAGGGAAACCCCTGCCTGAATGCCTTTGTGCTTACTGTCCTCACTGCTTGGGATGCTTTTTCTTCGGCCACCTGCGTATCTACCTCCCTCAGTTCATTCAGATTCCTTCTCAGATGGCAACATCTCAGACGGGCCTTTCCTAATTCAGCTTAAGTAATACCTCCCATCACTCCCAGTACTCTCTATCATTGCTCTACTTCGTTTTCTATATAGCACGCATAACTACCAGGCATATTATTTATACATTTACATGTTAATTTTCCTCCCTTCACTAGAAAGTCAGCTTCATGAGAGGAGGGGCCGTATTTTGAGCATTTCTGTATCACCAACATCTGCAACACTGCCTAGTGTATAGTAGATATTTAACAAAGTCTTGTTGGATAAATAAAGACAATGGAAAGGAGACTTGGAAATGAGGCCCAAATAGATTGGAATTCCAAGCTTGGCTCTTTTCTAACTCTGTAACCTTGGGCAAACCATTGAGCCTCTCTGCTCCCCAGTTTCCGCCACTAGTAATTGGGTCTACAAGGGCCTACTTCACAGGGTCACTGTAAAAACTAATTGTTTAGGAACAAGTGACAAATAGTTTTAGAGATTGCAAGGCAGCTAAGTCAGATGACGGGTCATTTGCTAGTCCTCCCTTAACAATTTTTTAGCTTTTTACTTTGTAACAATTATAGATCCATAAGAAATTGCAAAGAGCACACAAAGATGTGAGCAAGAATGGCAAAAAGCTACAAAAATACACTTTTCCATAAAAACAACAAGAACACTGATAAGAATGGTGAGGACAAATTTTCAGAACACTGGAAATTAACCAAAGAATTCCAACAATCTAAAGAGTGTATTCCAGAAAAGAGAATTAATTTTGATAAATATAGTGAACTTTGTGACATTTTAAATATCCTTCCCCCCACACCCATTTTCCCCAGCTCCACAGTAGCCTTGAAAATGAATAGCCAGAAATCATAGTGACAATCAGCAGACTGGTAACTACTGGAGAGGAAGAATAGGGCTGAAGGTCCTTCTCATTCCCAGAGAACTGTCATCACTTGACCTGTCCACTGGAACCTATGAAGACACCACTCACAAGACTTGTCTGTATTTAACCAGACTTGAAGCTCACCCAGTGGCAACAGGTTTTGCTGAAAATAATCAGTGGCAATTGTTTAACATCATGGCTCCCTAAGGTGGCGGATGCAGCTGGAGCTATATAACATAAACAATAAGCCTAAGAGGATAAGCTGGAGGATGAGCTCTTTATAAGCGGATTTGGGAAAGCTGATATATTCCTAAAAATGTAAAAGGCTACATAAGGCTGTGCACATGCTCCTGAAAGAGCTGAGCTCTCACTTCTGGCTGACTTTCAGGAACTGCATAAGTAAGTAGGTTAAGGTGAAGTTGTAAAATGTCTGGCTGACTCCTTACTATGTGCCTTTGACATGCACACAAAGATTTTGAAAGGGCTAGGAGACTTATGAGCTTCAGTCATTTAAGAAAATCACTTCCCCATCATTAGCTGACCACCAAATTGAGCAGAGATTTCAGTAACCACACAAGACAAACAACATAGACTTTACAGAAGTAGTTTAGAAAACTCACTAAACATACGAACAACAGCAACAACAAAAAGTCTAGTGAAAGAGTCTGATTTTCATAATTGCAACATCATGTGATTTAAAATGTTCAGTTTTCAACAAAAATGTGAACATGCAAAAAACATGAAAGTATGGTTTATACAGAGAAAAGAAGAGATCCATGGAAACTGTCCCTGTGGAAGGTTAGACATTGTACTTAGTTGAAAAGACTTTTATAATATGCTCAAAGAATTAAGGGAAACCAAGTCTAAATAGAGGAAAGTTGACAATGATGTCTCACCAAATACAGAATACGAAGAAAAGGTACATTATGTAAAAGAACCAAATAGAAATTCTGGAGGTGAAAAGTATAATCAGCAAAATGAAAAATTCACTAGAAACAGTCAATAGCACATTTGAGGAAGTAAAAATAATAATCAGCAAACTTGAAGATATGTCAGCTAATATTATCTAGTCTGAAAACAGAAAGATAAAAGAATAAAGAAACATGAATAGAGCTTCAGAGACCCTTGCAAAACCAGCAAGCATACCAACATATTCAAGATGGGAGACCTAGAAAGATAAATGAAAGAGAAAGTCATAAAGGATATTTGAGAAATTAATGACTGAAAATGTCCTAAAATTTATTTAGAAACAATAATATACACATCCAAGGATCTCAGTAAGCTCAATGTAGGATAAACTCAAAGAGTTTCATACCTGGACATATTATAATCAAATGGTCAAAAGTCAAACCCAAAGACATAATCACGAAAGCAGTCAGAGAAATGACTCATTGCATCAAAAGATTAATAGCCAATGTCTCATTAGAAATAACGGAAGTCAGAAGGGAGCAGGATGACATATTCAAAATGCTGTAAGAATAAAGCTCTTTGACCAAGATTTCTGTATCCAGCCAAACTATCCCTCAATAACTAAAGGAAGTCAGATGTGAAGGTGCATGCCTGTAATCTTAGCCACGTAAGAGGCTGAAGCAAGAGGATGGTAAGTTCAAGGTCAGCCTCACCAACTTAGCAAGATCTCCAGCAATTTATCAAGACCCTTTCCCAAACTAAAAACATTAAAATGGCTGGGGATCTAACTCAGTGGTAGTGCACCAGGGTTCAATTCCCAGTACTGCAAAAAGAAAATAAAAAGAAAAGCAACACAAAACAAAAAACCCTGAGGAATAAAAACATTCCAAACAAAAACAAAACTAAAACCAAGAAAATTCATCATTAGACTTGCCCTACAAGAAATCCTAAAGACAGTAATTTGAGTAGAAATGAGACTAGATAGTATTTTGAATACTGCAATCTAAAGGGAGAGGAACCAACCTAGATGTCCTTCAATTGATGAATGGATAAAGAAACTGTGGCATATATATATACAATGGAATATTACTCCACCATAAAGAATGATAAAATTATGGCATTTGCAGGCAAATGGATGAAATTGGAGAATATCATGCTAAGTGAGATAAGGCAATCTCAAAAAACTAAAGGATGAATGATCTCGCTGATAAGTGGATGATGACATATAATGGGGGGTGGGAGGGGTTAGCGTTAGGGTTAGGGTTAGGTTTAGGGTTGGGGTTAAGGAGGGGGGCAAGAATGGAGGAAGGAAGGACTGTATAGAGGGAAAAGAGGAGTGGGAGGGGTGGGGGGGAAGAAAAAAATAACAGAATGAATCAAACAACATTACTCTATGTAAATTTATGATTACACAAATGGTATGCCTTGACTCCATGTACAAATAGAGAAACAACATGTATCCCATTTGTTTACAATAAAAAAAAGGTCAAAAAAAAATAAAGGGAGAGGTTGGTGAAAAGTATTTTAAAAACATGATCCAGTTATATGCTGTGTACAAGAGACACACTTTAGATTCCAACACAAATAGATTGAAAGTAACATGATGGAGAATGATACCATTCAAATAGTAACTAAAAGAGAACTAGAGTGACTTCATGAATACAAAATAGACATTAAGATAAAACTTGTTCAAGAAATAAAGAGGAATATTTTGTAATGATAAAAAGATCAACCTATCAAGAGGATATAACAATTATAAACATAAATGCATCTAACAACAGAGTCCCAAAATACATGAATCAAAACCTGACAGAATGAAAGGGTAGAAATGGACAATAATAATTCAAGACTTTCCACCTTATTTCCCATACGATATAGAACAAAACAGAAATTTAACATGGAAATAGAATACTTGAACAATGTTATAAATCAACTAGACCTAACAGATATCTATAGAATGTTCCCAACAATACCAGGATTCAGATACTTTTCAAGTACACAGTGTTAGATTATATGTTAGGCCATAACACAAATCTTAATAAATTTAAAATCATAAAAATAAAGCAAAGTATGTTCTACAACCATAATGGAATGAAATTAAAAACCAATTAACAGACCAACCCACTATATGACTCCTCCATATTTATCCTGAAGAATTAAAATCTTCTTACTATAGTGATACATGCATACCCAAGTTTATAGCAGCACAATTCATAATAGCTGGACTATGGAACCAGCCTAGGTTTCCCTCAATGGATGAATGGATAAAGAAAATGTGACATATGGACACAATGGAGTTTTATTCAGCACTAAAGAAAAATGAAATTATGGCATTTGCAGGAAAATGGATGGGCCTTAAGAACATAATGTTAAGTGAATTGAGACAAACTCAGCAGGTCAAGGGTTGTATGCTTTTTTCTCACATGTGGAAGCTAGAGAGGAAAAAGGAAAACAAAAGTGAAGGATCTCATAAAAATTGAAGGGAGATCAGTAGAGGAAAGGATCCAAGAGGTGGGAGGGTGAAGGAGAAGGGAAGTACTGGGGAGTGATATTGGCCAAATTATATTGTTATGTTGGGAGTGTGTATGAATATGTAACAACAAATCCCACCATTATGTACAACTATAATGCCCCAATAAAAATGTGGGGAAAAGTCAATAACAGAAAGAAATTTGATGATATCACAAATATTTGGAAATCGAGCAACACAATCCTAAATAACCAATGAGTCACAGAAAACACAAGGGAAATTAAAATATGCATTGTAATAAATGAAAACAAAAACACAACATACCAAAACTTATGGAGTAGGCTGGGGAGATAGCTCAGTCGGTAGAGTGCTTGCTTTGCAAGCACAAAGCCCTGGGTTCAATCCCCAGCACCGCAAAAAACAAAACAAAACAAACAAACAAAAAAACCTCATGGAGTGCAGTGAATACAATGCTTAAAGAAAAATTTATAACTTATAAATGCTTGTATCAAAAAAATAAGGAAAGATCTCAAATCAATAACCTAACTCTCCAACTTAAGAACTAGATAAAGGAGAACAAACTGAACACGACTGAAGCAGAAGGAAAGAGATTATAAATACTGGGGTGTAAATAAATGAAATGAGAAGTTAAATTTGTAGATAACATCAAAGCTACAAAAATTTGGCACTTTTAAAAGATTAATAAAATTACCTAACTAACTTTTTTGCTAGACTAAGCAAAAAAAAAAAAAAAGAGAGAGAGAAACCTCAAGTTAGTCAAATGAGGAATGAACAAGAGAATACATTACTACCAAGCTTACAGAAAAGAAAGCAATTATATGGCTATAAATACAAAC
Organism: Sciurus carolinensis; assembly: GCF_902686445.1. Lineage (NCBI taxonomy): Eukaryota > Metazoa > Chordata > Mammalia > Rodentia > Sciuridae > Sciurus > Sciurus carolinensis. The sequence continues at coordinate 52,364,343 of NC_062232.1, forward strand.
AATTGCATACTAACAAGTGAGAAAACCGAGATGACAAATTGGACAAACTTCTACAAATACACAAACTACTGAAACTGACTCAAGAACTTTCTAAGAAAGCCACAAGAAATAACTATTACACCAAATAAACTAGTTTAATGAGGTTCTAGGATACAGGATAAATATTGAAATTTTCTATATACACTTGCTATAACAATCCAAAAATGAAATTAAGAGAACAATTCCAACAGCCAGCTGAGGTGGCAAGTACTTGCATTACCAAAAATATTGGAGGCCAAGGAAGGAGGATCACTTGAGACCAGGATCAAGGTCAGCCTGGGCAACACAGAAAGACCCCATTGGGACAGTGGGGCTGGGGTGGAGAGAGAGAGAGAGAGAGAGAGAGAGAGAGAGAGAGAGAGAGAGAGAGAGAGAGAGAGAGAGAAAAGGAAAGAGAAGAAGGAGAAGAGAGGAGGAGGAGATCAAGGAAGGAAGGAAAGAAGGAAGGGGAAGGAAGGCATGAAGCCAGTTCCACTTACAATAACATAAAAAAACTTAAGAATCAACAAAATATGTGCATGACTGAATACTACAAAATATCAAATGAAATTAAATTGGACCTAAAGAAGTGGAAAGACATCCCATTATCATGGATGGGAAGACTATTATTAAGATGGCAATATTCACCAAATTGATCTATAGATCAGTCTCTATTATTTTTGATTTTTTAGTTTTTTGTTTTTGTTTTTAGAAACTGACCAGGTGATTTCAATGTGTAAATTGAATTATAAAAATTGAGAATAGACAAAACAATTTTTAAAAAACAAGTTTGTTTTTGACACTTCCTGATTTCCAAACTTGTACAAATCAAGACTATATAGTACTGGCATAATGATAGATATATAGATGAATCAAATAGAATTGAGAACCTAGAAATAAACTCATACACTTACATGATTGGAAACAAAGTTAACAAAACCATTCAATGGGAAATGAGTAGTCTTTTCAACAAATTGTCCTGACACAAATGGATATCTACATGTGAAAGATAGAATTTGAACTTCATTCTCATACTACACATAAAAATCAACTCAAAATTGATCAAAGATCAAAATTTAAAGAGTAAAAAACTCTTAGAAGACAACAGAGATGCAAAGTGTCTTGACCTTGGATTAGACAATGATTTCTTAGATATGACACCAAAAGGACAACCTGTTTGGGGTCATTTGATTGTTTATAGTTTTAGGTTATTACAAATAATGCTGCTGGGAATGAACAACCATAAACAGGTCTTTGTGTAGACAAAAGGAAAAAAAAAAACCATAAATTAGACTTCTTCCAAATAGAGTCTTCTGTGCTTCAAAGGATATTATTAAGAAAAATGAAGACAACATAGAGAATGTGAGAAAATGTTGGCAAATCATACATCTGATAAGAGGCTAGTGTCCAGATGATAACAGGAATGTTTAAAATCAATGACCAAAAGACAAATAATATTTATAATGTTTTTCGATATTATTTGCTCAATTTTGAAATGAGCAAAGAATTAAGACATTTCTCCAAAGAAGATACATAAATGGCCCATAAGCACATGAAAGGATGCTTAGCAACGTTAGTCATTAGTGAAATACAAGTCAAAAGAAACAAGATACCACTTAGCATATCCTCCATGATGGCTATAATCAAGAAGTAAGATGATAACAGATATTGACAAGGATACAGAGAAATCTGAAACATCATACTTTGATGGTGGCAGTGTAAAAAGGTGCAGTCTCTTTGGAAAATAGCCTGGCAATTCTCTAAAATAACTTACCATATAATCCAACAATTCTGAAAGTATTGGAAAGTTGTTCACACAAAAATTTGTATATAACTGTTCATGGTAGCATTATTCATAATACTCAAAAGGAGGAAACAAACTCTGTGCCCATCAACTGATAAATGGATAGACTAAATGTAATATATATATGTACCATGAAATATTATTCAGTCAAAAGGAATGAAGTTCTGATATATGCTAGAACATGGGTGAACCTTGCAAGTATTATTCTAAGTGAAAGGAGCCAGTCAAGAGAACCACAAGTCGTATGACTATTCTTGTAAAATATTCAAAATAGGAAAATCCATAGAGATGAAAAGCAGATTAATGCTTGCCAGGGGTTTGGGGGCTTAGAGAGAAATAGAGTGTAACTGTAGATTCAGAGTTTTCTTTGGGGGAGATGAATATATTCTGGAATTATATAGTGATGATATTTAGGCATCATTTTGAATATGCTCAAATAGTAAATTGAACATTTAAAGGCTAAACTTCGTGGTATAGGGATTATCTCACAATAAAAATTGTATAAGAAAAGAGAGTACAGGTAGGTTACATGTATATTTTTATCCTGTGTTCCCCAATGGTTACATATTACATAATTACAGTAAAAAAATCAAATCGAGAAAATTGACAATATTATAATATGTGAACATAGTTCTATATAATTTTATCACATGTAGGTTTGTGTCACCCCCACCATGATCAAGACACAACTCTTCTATCACCACAAAAATCTCTCTCATGCTAGCTTTTCTTTTTTCTTTCTCTCCCTCTTCCTTCCTTCCTTCCTTCCTTCCTTCCTTCCTTCCTTCCTTCCTTCTTTCTTTCTTTCTTTCTTTCTTTCTTTCTTTCTTTCTTTCTTTCTTTCTTTCTTTCTTTCTTCTTTCTTTCTTTCTTTCTTTCTTTCTTTCTTTCTTTCTTTCTTTCTTTCATTTGGTACCTGGGATTGAACCCAGGGGTGCTTAACCACTGGGTCACATCCCCAGTCTGAGGTTGGCCTTGAACTTGTGAACCTCCTGCCTCAGCCTCCTGAGCACCTGGGATTACAGGCATGTGTCACCACACCTGTCTCATACTAGTTCTTTATAATCACAGCCATCCCTCTTTACCCCCGCTATCCTTGACCCTTGGCAACCACTAGTCTACCCCACAACTCCACAATTTTGTCATTTGAGAATGTTATATAAATGGAATGATATAGCATGTGACCTTTGAGATTAGCTTTTATCACTGAGCATAATTTGTTGAAGATTCACCCAAGTATGTATCAAGAGATTGTTTCTTTTTGATGCCAGTTGCAGTGGTCAACGTCTATAATCCCAGTGACATAGGAGGCTGAAGCAGGAGGATCATAAGTTGGAGGACAGCCTCAGCAACTTAGTGAGACCCTCAGCAACTCAACAAGACCCTGTCTCAAAATAAAAGACAAAAAGGATTGGGAATATAGCTGAGTGGTAAAGTGTCCTGGGATCAATCCCCAGTTCCCAAAAGAAAAAAAGAAAAAAAAAAAAAAAAAAGAAGAAGAAGGGTTTGTTTCTTTTCATTGCTGAGAGGGATCTCATGGCATGAGTGTACCATTTCATTCAACTGCTCACCTGTTTAGGGTCATTTTGATTGTTTATAGTTTTACGCTATTACAAATAATGGTGTGGTGAATGAATAGTCATGCACAGGTTTTTGTGTGAACAACTTTTCATTCTCTGGGATAAATGCCCAGGAGTGTAATTGATGGGTTGCCTGATAAGTATGTGTTTAGTTTTTTAAGAAACCACCTTACTATTTTCCAGAGTGGCTGTAACATTATATGTTCCCACACCATCAGTATATGAGTCTTAGTTTATCTTTATTCTCACCAGCATTATGTCTTTCAAAGGGTTGTTTCATTTTATCTAGGTTATCAAATATGTGGCATATAGTTATTCATAATATTCATTTCTTAACCTTTTTTTGTACTGAGGATTGAACCCAGGGGCACTTTACCACTGAGTAACATCCCCAGCATGTTTACTTTTTATTTTTAGACAGGATCTCACTAAATTGTACACAGCCTCCCTAAGTTGCTGAGACTGAACTTGAACTTGTGATTCGCCTGCCTCAGCTTCCTGGTCTCTGGGACTACAAAAGTATGGCAGCACTCCCATTCCTTATTATCCTTTTAATATCCATGCAAACTTTAGTGATGTCTCCTCTTTCATTTTTGATATTGACAATTTGTGTTCTCTCTTTTTTCCTGAGCCTGGCTAGAGGCTTATCAATTTTATTGATCCTATCACAGATCAAAGATCATGATTCTATTGATATTCTCTATTGAGTTTATTGATTTCTGAATTAACTTCATTCATTTCATGAATCAATTTCATCGATTTCTGCTCCAATTTTATTTTTATTTTCTCCTTATTTAGGAATTAACTTGCACTTCCTTTTCTAGTTTCCCAAGGTGAAAGCTTAGATGATTGATTTTAGATTTTTCTTCTTATCTAATATACATTCAATGCTGTAAATTTCCCTGCAAGCACTGCTTTTGCTACATCCCACCAAAGTTTGCAAGTCTTAAATTTTCAATTACTCAAAAATATTTTGTGATGTTTTTGAGATTTTTGCCTTTGACTCATGTATTATTGAAAAGCATATAGTTTAATTTTCAAATGTTTGGGGATTTTCCAGCTGTCCTTCTGTCATTGATTTCTGGTTTAATTCCGTTGTGATCTGAGAGCAGACATTGTTTAATCTCTTTTCTTTTAAATTTGTTACAGTGTATTTATGGCCCAGAGCATGGTCTATTTTGGGGATTATTCCATGTGAGTTTAAGAAGAATGTGTATTTTACTGCTATTGGATGAAGTAGTCTATCGATGCCCCATTCTATATAGGTTGATTGATGATATTGTTGAGTTCAACTGTCCGTAATTATTTGCTGCCTGATGAATCTGTCACTTTATGATAGGAGAGTATTGAAGTCTGCAAACATAGTAGTAGATCCATCTATTTATCCTCACAGCTCTATCAGTTCTTACCTGGCATATTTTGACACTTGTTTGACATAATACCATTAAGAATTAATGTGCGTTCTTGGAGAATTGACTCTCACCACAGTTTGGGTTTGGATTTGGTTTGTCCCCAACAAAACTCATTTTGAAATTTAATTGCCAATGTTATAGTACTGAGATATGTGGAGCTTTCAAGAGGTAATTTGATCATGATCATCATGTGAAGAAATTAATGTAATTCTTGAAAGAGTGGGTTACAATACAATAAGCCTGACACTTCCTGTCACTGTCTTCCGCACATGCTCTTCTGTACATGCATGCTTTTCCTTTGACCAGTACACCCTCACCAGAAGCTGAGCAGATGCTGATGCTAAGTTCTTGTACTTCCAGAAGCAGGAGGTAAATAAATCTCTTTTGTGTATAAATTTCTCAGTTTCAGGTATTCTGTTATAGCAACAGAAAACTGTACTAAGACAAAGCATGGTGCAGTGTCCATCATTACCCCTAACATTTTCCTTTCTCGTAAATCTGTTCCATTTTATTTTACTACTTTTGCTTTCTTTTGATTGTAAGATATGTTTAATCCATCCATTTACTATTCCTCTAAATATGTCTGTATTTTAAAAATTGGCTTCATGTAGACAAAATATAGTTGGATGATGTTTTTTCATTTATTTTGAAATCTCTCTTTTAATTGGTATATGTATACTATTGACATTCCCAGTGATCACTGATATAGTTGCATTAATCTCTACCATGTTCATCACTGCTTTCTATTTGTTTCCCTTGTTCTTTGTTCCTGTTTGCTTTTTCCACTCTTTTTCTGCCTGATGTGATTTTAATTAAGCACTTTATATGATTCCATTTCCTCTCGTCTGTTGGAGCTTGTTGGGTCTGTACATTAGCTGTATTTCTGTTTTTACTTTTTTATTGCTTGTCTAGAGTTTGCAATATACATTTACAGCTAATCCAACTTCACTTTAAAATAATACTATACCACTTCATGGGTAGTTCTAGTTCCTTATAATAACAAGATGATCCTAATTTCTCTCACTAAACCCTTGTACCATTTCTGTCATTCTTATCATGTGTATATAAGTATACATAATCACATATCCATATCATACATACATGCATGACTAATTGAATGCATCACTATTATTATTTTGAGCAAACACATATCTGTTAGAGCAATTGAGAATAAAAACAATAACTTTTACTTTTCCACCACTTTCTCCTCCTCTAGTGCTCCTCCTTTCTTTTCTTTTTTTTAACCTATATCATTTTCCTTCTCTTTGAAGAATTTCTTTAACATTTCTTGCAAGGAAAGTCTATTGGCACCAAATTCCCACAATTTTTGTCTGTCTGAGTCTTTAATATTTATTCTTTACTTTTGAAGGATAGTTTCATGTGGTACAGAATTCTAGATTGGTGGTTTTTTCTCTCATCACTTAAAATATTTATCTCCTCCCTCTTCTTTCTTGTGTGGTTTTTTAGAAGTCAGGTGTAGACCTTATCTTTTCTCTTCTATAGAGAAAATGTTTTTTCTTCTCGCATTTCTTTCAGTTTGTTTGAATATTTGATTTCTGTGGTTTGAAAATGATAACCTAGGTGTAGATTTATATATTTGTTGAATTTATCCTGTTTGGTCGTGTCTGAGCTTGTTGGATCTGTGATTTGGATTCTGATATTAACGTGGGGAAAGAAGTATCAGTCATTGTTTCTTTTAATGTTTCTTCTGTTTCTATCTTCTCCTTATGGTGCTCCCATTATAATGTATGTGACAGCTTTTATGGGTGTCACACATTTCTTGGGTATTCTGGTTTTTTTTTTAAAGTTGTTTTCTTTGTTTTTATTTTTGTCAGTTTTGGAAGTTTCTATTGTCATATCTTCGAACTTGGAAACTTTTTCCCCAGCCACATCCAGACTACAAATGAACCTATTAAAGGAATTCTTCTTTTTCTGTTTCAGTGTTTTTGATTTCTAGCATTTCTTTTTGATGATTTCTTAGTATGTCTATCTTTCTGCCTACATTGTTCATCTGTTCTTGTATGCTGCCTACTTTATCCATTAGAACATTTGGCATATTAATCACAGCTCTTTTGAATTCATGGTCTTGTAAATCCATATCCCTGCCATATCTGAGTCTGGTTTTGGTGCTTGTTCTGTCTCCTCAAACTGTTTTTTGCCTTTTAGTATGTCTTGTAATTTTTTCTTTATAGCCATATATGATGTACTATTGTGTAAAAGTAACAACTGTAAATTGTCCTTTGGTAATGTTGTGGGAAGATGTGGGGAAGGGTAAATGTTGTATGGTACAATTATTAGGTCTCTGGCTTTTAGTGAGTTTGTACTGGATTGTGAAATTCACAAGTGCTTTCAGCCCTCCTTGTTAGATTATTTCAGAGGTCTCAGTCCACAGCCAGCCAACTCCATTGTGTTGGGCCTGAGGTGAGGCAGAAAATCCTGAAAGAAGAGTGGGAAGGAGGAAAGCAGCTCAGAACTTGACAATCATGAATCAGAGATAGAGACAACTCCACGCAACAAGGACAAAATATAAGCCCAAAGGCACATCCCTGGTGACCCACCTCCTCTAGCCACATCCTATCTGCCTACAGTTGCCACCCATTTAATCCATTCAAGTTTAATGCACTGATTAGGTTAAGGTTTTCATGACACAATCTTTTCACCTCTGAATATTCTTACATTATCTCACACACAAGTTTTTTGGGACACCTCGTATCTAAACCATAAAACTTATATTCTAACAAAACCTTATCAGGTGAGACTTGGGTAAAATATCTTCTGAATGCAGACCTTGTTAAGCACAGAATGCTCTCTGGTATAGGGAGTGACATCAGCAAGATGGCAGAATAGAAATTGTATCACCTCCATACAGTGCAACCACCCACAGATGAGTATATCTTTGTGAAAGTCCAAAAGTCCAAATTTCCAGTAGAGACTTATCAACTCACTGCTGGAGAAAAAAAAAATTCCAAGAATAGATGCATCAAAGAATTAAAGAGGGTTTGAAGAATAGTTTTGTTTTACCTTTTCCTCCCTTTCCCCTAAGATGTCACAGCTCAGTACCAGGAGATGCCAGCTGATCCCATGATTCCTCCCATGGAGGAAGATGAAAGTGTACTGAGTGAGCCCCAGCATTCCCAACCTGTTGGCTACTGCAAAAAGTGTACCTTTTCCTCCACTCAACCAAAACATAGGAATATTGGCACAGTTGAGTGGTTGGAAGAAGCTGGGAGCAAAGAACAGACTCACAGCAGTCAGGGCTGAAAAATCAACAAAAGGCCATGTATCCCACTAACTGCTTCATGCTCTGTATCAGAAGGCATCCACACAAGCCACTTATGGAGTCTCACTGTGGCCTCCCTCAAGTGGTCCACAGGCACCACCAACACTTTGTATGCCACCACTAATTATTGACTTCTCTATGTGCTCCATGGCTCCATGGACATTGAGTATGAGCCTTTGTTGATGACTCACAAGCATGTACAGTCAGGCATTTTAACTGCAGGATTGGGAGAAGACACACAAACTTGCCCAGGTAAGGACACTGCCCTAGGGAAAACAAGAGGCAGGCTCTCAGTACCTGTGTTAGTCATTTTTGACTGAGACAAAGTACCTGAGATAACAAAGGAGAAAAGCTTTATTTTGCCTCGTGGTTTCAAAGCTTTCAGTCTGTGGTTGGCTAGCTCCATTTCTTTTGGCCTGAAGTATGCACAAGATCATGGAGGAAAGGTATGAACAATGAAAGTTGCTCGGCTCATGAAAGCTGGGGAGCAAAAAGAGAGAGAGTGAGGAAAGGACTGGGACAAGGTATAGTCCCCAAGGGCATGCCCCCAGTGACCGCTTCAACCATGCTCCACCTGCCTACAGTTTCTACTGACCATTGGTAGCCCATTCAAACTATTAATACAGCAAATTGATTAACCCACTGATGAGTTTAGAGACCTCATGATTCAAACAATTCCCAAAGCCCCACCCCTGGATATTGCTGCATTTGGTACCAAGTCTTCAAAACATGATATTTAGGGGAACTAACTTTAAAAGCATCTATCCTAGCTTTGTGAAATCAAGAGAAGGCATAAAATCTTAAAAACAAAAAAAGGAGAGAAGTGGCCATATCCACAGAAAATATCTGAGAGAACTTCATAATTCCTAGCCAGGATGACTAGTCTAGGACCTTATAGCAATGTAAGACTTCAAAGAAAATGAAAAATTAAGGAAACATGGCAGCATCAAAGGAACAGACATCTGAATTGTTTTAGGAAAGCTCAGCTAGCTATAAGACAACATAGACAGACAAATCAAAAAAATCTAGAAAATTCAAGAAAACAAGAGGTCCAAGAAAGAGATATCATAAAATAGAACTATAAAGAAATCTTGGAGCTAACAAATACAATGAATGAAATTAAAATTCCAATAGAGAGTGATCACAAAGAAAAAGAATCTGTGAACTTGAAAATAGGTAAATTAAAATTATCTACTCAAAAGAGTAAATATAAATTAAAACAAAAAATAGTGAAATAAATCAACAAGATTTATAGTATGCCATCAAGAAAGCTAAATTTGTGTTATGCTTTCTGCCCCTTTCTCTCTCCTCTTCTTCTTAGAGTCCCATATTTAAAGAAATAATTGCTGAAAACTTCCCAAATCAGAAATAGAGTTATGGAAATCCAGGTACACGAAGCTCAAAGGTATCTAAATAGTTTCAATTCAAGGAAGATTTAACTATGACATGTTATAATAAAACTGTCAAAATTAAAGATAAATAGAGACATTTGAAAGCAGCAAAAGAGGCTTCTCATATCCAATGGAAATCTCATCATGCTACCAGTGGATTTCTCAGAAAAAACCTTGTAATCCAAGGAAGTGATGACATATTCAAAGTGCTAAAAGAAAGAAAAACTACCAACCAAGTATATTTACCTGTCAAAATTGCCCTGCAGAAATGAAGGAGAGTTACTTTCCCAGACAAACAAAATCAAAGGAAGTTCATCAGTAATTACAGCTGCCTTTTGAGAAATGCTTAAGGTAGTTTTTCAAGATGAAATTAAATAATGCTAGTTAGTAACATGAAAACAGAAAAATATATAACTTTCTGAAAAGAGGTAAGTATATAGCCAAACTCAGAATACTCTTATGCTATAATGAAGATGTGTAATTCCCTTTTAGTTTTAGCATGAAGATTAAAAGACCAAACTATTGCCAGCTACAGTGCAATCTCAGAGGCTCTGGAGACTGAGTCAGGAGGATGACAAATTCAAAGCCAGCCTCTGCAAAAGCGAGGCACTAAGCAACTCAGTGAGACTCTGTCTCTAAAGAAGATGCAAAATAGGGTTAGGATACCCTGAGTTCAATATCTGGTACCAGAAAAAAAAAGAGCTGGGAAAGTATCTTAGTGATAGAGTGTCCCTGGTTTTAGTACCCAGTACCTCAAAAAGAGAAAACAAAAGTGTTAAGAATGACTCTTGCTAATTGTTACTGGATTCCAAATATAAAAAGAAGAAAATTTGAAAGCTAAAACTTAAAAATTGTGTGTGTGTGGGTGAATGGAAGTGTAGACTTTTGGTATGCAATCAATTTTAAGGTTAAAATAGATTCAGCTTAAAATAGATTCTTATACCTATATCTTATATGGGCTCCATTGTAATCACAAAGAAAAAAACCTATAGTAGATACATAAAAGAGAAAGGATTGAAAGCAAACCACTATATAAAATCAGTAAACCAGAAAAGAAAATGGCATGAGAAAAAAAAGAAGAACTATGAAAGAGTTAGAAAACAATGAACAGAATGGCTATAGTAGGTCCTTACCTATCAATAACTACTTTGAATTGTAAGTGGATCAGATCCTCCAGTCAAAAGACCTACAGTGACTGAATGGATAAAAATCAAGACCCAACTATATGCTGCCTACAAGAAACCCACCATAGTCTTAAGGACACATGTGGGCTAAAAATGAAAAGATAGACAAAGGTATTGCATGTAAATAGAAACTAAAAGGGAGCAGATATAGCAATACATACAGCACACAAAATAGACTATAAATAAAAAACATAACCAGAGACAAATAAGGTTATTAAACAATAAAAAGGGGTCAATTTACCAAGATAATATAATAATTATAAATATATATACAGCCAATGACAGAATACTGAATATATGAAGCAAATTTTAATAGATCTGAAGGCAGAAATCAACAGCAATACAATAATAGTAGGGCACTTAAATACCCTACTTTCAACAATGGATACATCATCTATATAGAAAATTAATATGGAAATTTGAACTTGAACCACATTTTATACCAAATGGATGTAACAGACATATACAGAACATTCCTTCCAATAGCAGCAGAATACATATTCTTCTGAAGCTCACACAGAACATTCTCAAGGGTAGATCATATGTTAGGCCACAAAACAAGCCTTAACAAATTTAAGAAGATTGAAATCATATCAAGTATCTTTTCCAACCACAATGGTATGAAACTAGAAATCAATAACAGGAGGAAAACTGGAAAATTCACAAATATGTGGAAATTAAACACACTTCTAAATAACCAGTGGGTCAAAGAAGAAATCGAAAGGGAAATAAAAATATCTTGAGACAAATGAAAATGGAAACAGAACATATCAAAACTTATAGGATGCAGGAAAAGAGTTCTAAGAGGGAAGTTTACGGGGCAAGACTAAGAAAAAATAATCTCAAATAAGCACTCTAAATTTACACATCAAGGAACTAGAATAAAGAACAAACTAAGCCCCGATTTAGCAGAAGGAAGAAAGTAGCACAGACCAAAAGAGAAGTAAATGAAACAGTTTACAAAACAATAGACTGAAGCTAAGATCTGTGGGCTTTTGAAGATAAACAAAATTGACAAATCTTTAGCTAGAAAAAACTAAGAAAAAAGTGAGAAGACAAAAAATATAAAATCAAAAGTGAAAGAAGAGACATTACAACTGACACCACAGAAATACTAAGGATCATTAGGGACCACTATTAACAATTATATGCAAATAAGTTGAATCATAGAATAAAAGGATAAATTCCTAGAAACACACAATCTCCCAAGACAAAAACATCATAAAAATAGAAAATTGGAAATGACTAGTAGTCAGTAAGGAGACTGAATCAATCACTAATCAAAAATATCCCATCAAAGAAAAGGTCCACATAAGATGATCTCACTGATGAATTCTAAAACACATTTGAAGAAGAATTAATACCAACCCCCAAACTCCTCTAAAAAATTTAAGGCAAGGGAACATTTTGAACTCATCTTAGGAAACCAGCATTACCCTGATATGAAAGAGACAAGGACACTGCACAAGAACAAAATTACAGGTCAATATCCCTGACTAATAAAGATGTGAAACTTCTCAAGAAAATACAAGAAAAAGAAATTCATCAGCATGTTAAAAGTATCATACACCATGACCAAATTGGATTTATCCCTGAAACATAAGAATGATTCAACATATATAAATCAATAAATGTGATATCTTACATTAACAGATGGAAGGATAAAAATAATCTGATCATCTCAATAGATACAGAAAAAGTATTCAAAGAAAATTCTACATCCTGTCATGATGATAAAACACTTAAGAAATTAGTTATAGAAGGAATATAAATCAAATAATATGAAAATCAGATGGCTAACATCAAACTCAATGGTGAAGATTGAAAGCTTTTCCCCTAATAATAGGACCAAGGTAAGAATGCTCACTCTTGCCACTTCTATTCAATATAGAAGTAGAGGGCTGGAGAGATAGCTCAGTACAAGGCCCTGGGTTCAATCCCCAGCACTGCAAAAAAAAAAAATAGAAGTAGAAGTCTTAGCCTGAGAAATTAGGCAAGAAGAAGAAGTAAGGGGCACCCAAATTGGAAAGAATTAAATTGTTCCTGTCTGAAGATGATATGATTTAATTTAATATAATATAATCTACAAATTCAGTAAAGTTGTAGGGTACAAAAACAACATATAAAAATCAGTTGTGTTTCTATACACTAACAAAAAATACTATCCAAAAAAGAAACTAAGAAGCCAATCTCATTTATAATAGTATCAAAAGTAACCAAGAAAGTGAAAGAACTGGACACTGAAAACTACCAAACATTGGTGAAAGAAATGGAAGAAGACAAATAATTGAAAAGATATCACATATTCATGAATTGGAAGATTTAACATTGTTAAAATATCCATATTACCCAAAGTAATCTATAGATTCAATGTAATCTCTTTTAAAATTCCAGTGACATTTTACACAGAAATAGAAAAGACTATCTTAAAATTCATATGGAACCACTGAAGATCCTGCGTATCTAAAACAATCCAAAAAGAAGTACAAACCAGGAGGCATAACACTTCCTGATTGCAAATTATACTACAAATCTCCTGGTAATAAAAACAGCATGGTACTGGCATAAAAAAAGATACACAGAGCAATGAAATGGAATTAAAGTTCCAGAATTAACCCAAATATATACAGTCAATTAATCTTCACCAGAGGTACCAAGAATACACAATAGGCAATGGGTAGCCTCTTCAATATATAATGTTGGTAAAACTGAGTACTCACACGCAAAAGAACAAAATTGAACCTTTTTAAATTTATTTATTTATTTACTTACTTACTTAGGATGCCTTTTATCAAAATTCCAAAAGGTAACAAGTGTTGGCAAAGAAACAGGAACACTTGTACATTGGTGCTAGAATGTAAATTGGTACAGCCCTTATGGAAATCAGCCTGGAGATTCCTCAAAAAATTTAAAAAATGGAATTACCCTATGATTCAGTCATCTCACTGGAGGCTATATAATCCAAAGGAAATAAAATCATTATCTCGAAGGGATTCTGCACTCTTGTGTTCATTGAAGCACTGTTTACAATAGCCAAGATGTGAAAATAGCCTAAATACCCAGTGGTGGATAAATGAATAAAAATGTTGTGTGTATATATGTGTACAGTTGAATATTATTTCACTTTTAAAAAGAAGGTAGTCCTGCCCTTGTGACTGCATGAATTAATCTGGAGGATATTATTCTAAGTGATATAAGCCCAGCACAGAAATAAAAATACTGTATGATATCATATATATTCGGAGTCTGAAAAAGTCACATGCATTAAAACAGAGAGTAGAATGATGATAACCAGAAGCTGGAGGGTGGGGGAAATAAGGAGATGTTGATCATAAGTTAAAAGATGAATGAATTCTGGAGATCCACTGTACAATAGAATGACTACAGTTAGTAATACTGTATTGTATATTTGAAATTTGGTAAGAGAATTGATGTTAAGTGCCTCACAAGGCAACTCTGTGAGGTTATTTTTATGTTATTAGTTTGTGGTAATCATCTCACAATGTATACATATATCAAATCATTATGTTGCATAACATAAATATATGTAATTTTAGTTGATCGATCATACCTCAGTAAACTGAGGGGGTAAAAAGAAAACAATTTTCTGTGCCTACACATCAAAAAGGATAAAACAGTAATATACTTAACTAAGCAGTTGCTAGATTTATACTTTGAAATATGTAGAACATTCCTGAACTAAATTCAAGAAGACCTAGAAAAATGGAAAGACACACTACATTCATGGATTGAAATATGTAACATTGATAATATTGCAATATTCTCTAAAGCAATCTATAGAGTCAATGGGATATCTATCAAAATTTCAATACTCTTTGTTCAGGAAATGCAAAAATTGACCCCAAAATCATATAAAATTGTAATTGATTACAAATAGCCAATACAAATTTGAATAAGAAAATCTTAAAGGACCCATTCTTTCTGATTTCAAGTTTTACTATAAAGCTCCAGTATTCAAAATGATTTGGTATTGGCATAGAGATATAGATTAGTGGAAAAGAATTAAGAATCCAGGATTGTATACATTTATGGCCAATTGATTTTCTAAAAGAGTGCCAAGACCAGAGTGCCATTATGCCATGGGGTTAAAACTATATTTTCAACAGACGATGCTGAAATTGCAGATCCATAAGCAAAAGAATGAAGTTGGAACCTTACCTTGCACCATATATAAAAATTAACTCAAAATGCAGGAAAGACCTAAATTTTAAAGCTAAAGCTATAAAAACATTTAGGAAAAAAACATAAGGATAAATCTCCATCACCTTAGCTTTAGCACTGAATTCTCAGTTATGACACCAAAAACATAAGGGACAAAAGAAATAATGGATAAATTGAGCCTCATAAATATTAAAAACCTGTGTGCATTAAAGGACACTATTGAGAGAGTGAAAAGACAAACCACAGAATGGGAGAAAATATTAGCACAGCATAAATCTGATAAGAGTCAAATATTCAGAATATAAAATAACTCAAAATGTGTGATGGTTAGTCTTATGTGTTAAATTGGCTAGGCTATAGTACACATTTGTTTAATCAAATTCTAATCTTGGTGTTGGTTCTAAAGGTATTTTGGAGGTATGGTTAGGATTTACAATCACTCAACTTTAAGTAGAGGAGATTGTTTTTTAAAAAATAAGTTAAGGAGTATTTCAAATTTTTTCCTTCTCCTCTCCCCCTGCTGAATATATGGAGGGATTTGTCTCTAATATTCTTTGTGAGAACGTGGTAGATCTCCTGGAGATAAAAATCACAAAAATGTACTCCCTACATTCATGGCTAGGATCCCATGGATTTTTTTATTATGATTTCTCAGACTTCCACACTGAGCCTTCAGCAATTTGTCAATTACAATTCAGATTTTGCTAACCAGGCACTAGTTCTGGCCAAGTTTCTACCTGTGGATTTCTACTGCAGTAAGTTGTGGTTATTGATATTTTCCTTTTGGTCTCTCCATCTTGGAGAAATGATTTTCCCTGTGACCTTCTGTTACATATTTAAGAATAGTTGCTTATTTCTCAGGTTTTTCAGCTTTGTACTTATTGTTAGATGGAATGGTGACTTTTAGAATTCTTACATACAAGACTCTGCTCGTATACTAGAAGTCTGCTATTATTATTTCCTTCCTTCTACTTGCTTTTGGGTTCATTTTACTGTTCATTTTTCTAATTTATTGTAGTGGGGGTTTCAATTTTTGTTTTGATATTTCCCTCTTTTCTAATATAAGCATTGAATGCTATTAATTTCCCTCCTAGCACTGCTTTAGCTGCATTACACAAATTTTTATGTGTTGTATGCATTTTCAGTTTCAGTCAGTTCTATTACAATGTGCCAGTGTCAACATTTCACCACTTCAAGAGAAGTGTATAAACTTTACTTCCTTTTTAAATATCTCTACATTCCCTGATTTTCCAATATATATCTTCTACCTATGTTGAGAGCCACATTTTATACTGTTATAATCTTTGCTTCAACTGTCAAACATAATTTAGAAAATTCAAGAGGAAAATGAAAGGCCATTGCTTATTTTTACCTTATTTCTTGTTTATTGCTTATTTAACCTTATTTCTTATTTATTGCTTATTTTTACCTTATTTCTTGTTTCCTGATATTTTAATATTCCTTCTTTTGCCGTGTCCATTTCCTTTTTAAGGACCTCCTTTACCTATTCCTTTAGAATAGGCCTGTTAGTATCAAATTTTCTTGGTTTTCCTTCATCGGAAATGTCTTGCTTTACCCTTCATTTCTGCAGGATATTTTTGCTGGTCAACAGTCCTTTTCTTTTAGCTCTTGAAAATGTCATATCAATTTCTGCTCACATCCATGGTTCCTGATAAGAAATGGGCTATAATTTGAGTTGTTTTCCTCATAAGTAAATTGTCATTTCTCTCTTATTGATTTGAATATTTTTTTCCTGTTGTTAGTCTTTTATTAGATGTGTCTTGTTGTGAATTTCTTCATTTATCTTGTTTGGAGTTTGCCCAACTTCTTGGATCTGCAGGTTTGTGTCTTTTGCTGAATTTTGAAAATTTCAGGTGATTATTTCTTTGACTAAATTTTTAACTCCCACTACATCCTCTTCTCGTTTCATGACATGAACTCTAATGACGTGGTGATACTGTATTTATAGCCCCACAAGTCCCTGATGATGTCTTCATTTTTTCAAAGTGTATCTTGCCTGTGTTGTTAGATTGGGCAATATTCATTACTCTGTCATCAAGTTCACTGATTCTTTCCTCTGTTACCTTCATTCTTTCTAAGTTTATCCATTGAGTTTTTCATTTCAGTCATTGTATTTTTCCTTTCAAAAATTTCCATTTTGTTTTTCTATATATCTTCTATTTCTTTACTAAATATTTCTGGGCTTTTAAATTTGTTTCAACTATTTTTTTTAATTCTTTGTTGAATAATTTTATTATGGCTGATTTTAATGAGATAATTCAATATCTGTGATAACTTGATTTTGGCATTCGTTTACTTTCTTTTCTCATTCAAGTTGAAGTTTTCATTGTTGAGACCTTGATATTTGGTGAATGATCTTATGAGATTCTTATTTAAGTCTTCTGTTTTAGTAGGAATTCTCTATCACTAGGCTGACAGGAAAAGGAAGATATCACTTCCTTATTACTAGTATAGGGTAAAAATCCAGATTTTTAACTCTGCCTTTGATGCCCAAGGATGGGAGAGTGCCTCTCTGCTATAGGTAGATATAGGATTTCAGGATTCTCACAAGACTTCCATGCACAGGAGGAGCAGGGAAGACCTCATTACCACTAATCAGGGATAAAAGTCCTTCAACCTTCTCTGATATTCCAGTGGCCAGGAGGTGACAAGGCAAGGGGATGGGCTGAGGCACTGTATTACAGCCTGGTGAGGGAAGAAGTCACTTAGCCCCTGTTGCCATGGATAGGGGGTGGAGACACATTTTATTCTTTGGAGTTAAACTAGGGTGGGTTGATGGTGTCTAATTTTTTTGGTTTGCCTTGCTATGCATCTCTCTCTCTCTCTCTCTCTCTCTCTCTCTCTCTCTCTCTCTCTCTCTCTCTCTCTTTCTCTCTCTCTCCATTACAGAAAGCAGACTTTTGTTGGGGTTGGAATTTTTGCTTTTTTGGTTATTGTTTGATTTCATTTTTCATCTGTTCCCATTGTTATTTCTGTTTGCTGCCTTCTCTAACACTCAAGGCACACAACATCAGATTGTTCCTTGGGTCCTGAATTCTTTAACTGGTCTTCCTTCTCTCCACCTTGCAGTGTGATGTAGATATAGATTAAAAAGATCATCCAAAGATTGTAGCTGTATCTGGCAAGAGGAAGAGAATTGTATCAACTCTTCCTTGTCTGGAACCAGAAACTCCCTTGTTATCTTTTCCTCATATACGAGAAAAAAATCTCTAATTGACTTCTACAAAATGAAAAATACAAGAAATAATCCACAATCCCCAATTTTTAATTATAATTAGTGAACAATAAAGAGCTCAATGTGTCTTTACAATGAACTTCACAATGAAAGAGCTGTATGCTTAGTACTCACAAAGATTGGTGATTTTATTTCAGTATGTGCAGAGATCAACTCCCCTCTTACCTTCTAAAGCTGGTTCCAGAAGAACCCATGCCTATGCCATTTCTGGATGAAATCTTAGGGGTGTGCCCAAAGAGCCTTGGTACCTGGTTTCCTATGTCCTGTGAGTGTGGGTATAGTGAAGAGAGTAGGAGAGCCCAGTGCTTCTTTCCCAGGATTGCATCCAGGGCTACTGCCTGGGGTCACCTACCCCTAGCAGCTTTGGTCCTTGGAATCATCCCTCTTTTCCCTCTATAGCTTATCTTTCTATTCTCAGCCCCTTCCCTGCAGACACTCCTCCCCCCATACTAACCAGCTCCCTAATGGTTCAGGGAAGCACATTCCACACTCCTTCTTGGGGCTGAGGCCAATGAAGCAATGGCAGCTATTCAAGAATGCAGGTTGTGTTTGTGTGTATGTGGAGGGGAGGCTGCCTGCCTGCCTGGCCTGGAGCCGGGGATTGGGAGATCCCCAAAGGGCCACAGTTGTGAGAGATGTTGGGAAAGCTGGGAGTTGAGGCCAAAGAGAGGGCAGCAGCATGTATAGACTTATCCTGCAAGGCTTTGGTCTGGGGTGGTAGCACTGCAGTCCTGGGATTACTGAGGCTACAGTGGTCCCCCTTTGAGGGATGCTTGCCAAATGATTTTGGAGACCAACACTACCATTGGGCCTGGTTGACTAGGCTTCTTGGGCCAGCTCTTCACCTATACCACAGCCTCAATTTTCCACTTCCAAAGTGGGAGCAATATTCTAGACCCCTTCCTGTCCTAATTTCAGGGCATGGAACTAGCCTTCTTTAGAGGCTCTGTCTATTCTATCCTGGTGCATTCCCAAATCCTAAATGGTCTCATGGCCTTTTGATTGGATATATAACCATTATTGTGACTGTGCTGAAAAGGTAGCCATTGTTGGGTTTTTAAAGTACAAATTTGATTTGAATCTGCTGCAGAAAATATACTTCATTAAAAAACCTAACACTTCACCACACATTTTTGCATGCCTTGAATTTTGGACCTGCTCACAGATCACTTGAAGGTCCCACAGACCATCACTATTCCCTGGACCACTCCTGGAGAAGCACCATCCCAAAGGAGACCTGTGAATGGGGCATAAAGACTAAGTTGGAGCCTGGTGAGATGGTTTTAGGAGGGAGGTTTTCTGAAACAAGAACTTTTTCAGGGTAGAAAGAAGCAGAGCTCCAGGGAGGGGTGGCAATAATCATTAAGACTACTTGGATGTGCCTACTGGGAAATGAGGAGGGTAGCCTCACAGGAAGGTCAGACCCTGAGTAGGAGAAGGCAGCAGCAGCAATGAAAACAACAGAGTAGCCTGCTGAAGGGATGGATCTCAAGGACAGGGAGCATAGTCCCACTACCAGTTTTCCATGAGACAGACACCAAGTAATCAAAGCTTTGGGGGGAACCCAGGAAAAGCTTGAGCTTGGGCATTCCACACTCTTTGAGGAAAGCTTGTGCTACCTGGAAGGACACCATTTATTCATCCACCAAAATTTCACCCAACATCTATTACATGCTGATCCCTTGTTAGGAGCCAAGGATATGGCTATGAGCTAGACAGGCCCACCCTCAGGACACTCCCAATCCAGTGGAAAAGATAAGTAAATGATTTCAGCACAGTTTGGTTAGGGTTGTTGGAGTTCAGAGAGGGGACCCAACACAGATATGGGGTCACAGAGAAAACTTCCTGGAGAAGGTGATGTCTTAACTGGGAACTAAAAGTGAGATGGCATTATCTAGTAGAAAATGGGCAGAAAGGGGCAGTGGTCTCAACAAAGGCTCGGCATGTGCAAGGTATGTAGGTTCCAGAAAGCAGAGCTGATGCTCTGACATTATTGGTTCAATTCCTAGGCCTGGCAGATTTTGTTATGCTCCAATCCCAGGTTTCTGGGTCACTTCATGCCAAGGATATCAGGGACCCTAATTGAAACTGCCCCCACAGTAGGGTGAGGCAGAGCTGGGTCCAGAGTTCTGGGGGCTGCTGATAAAATCTCAAAGAATGAAGGGCCAAAGCATCTGAGAACCAAGCCCAGTGCCTCTTGGCTGGGGCAGGATGTGGGTAAAGGAACTGACATGTCTGGCCTGGTACTTTACAGTGTTCAGGGACCATGTTCATCACCATTGTCTGAGAGGCTCCTAGTGGTCCTGGGAGCTATAGTTTTAGGTACAGCCAGCAAGACTGGCAATAGCTGCGCATAAGGGGCAACTTCTTTGAGAATCCATGACCTGATTAAGGTTTCTTTATGGTAAGGAGTAGGCCAGGCATTGACACTTCAGTCTTCCACTGGAAGCCATAGTCTGTGAACTCAAGAAGCTGATTGGCAGCAAGTGGACATGTTGGAATAATAAGGAGATAAGGAAGAACATTTTCGCTACCTCCAGAAGTTGTGAAGATGCATATCCGTCCCCCTCATAGAACTTCTAGGATCAGGAAGCCCAGAGGGCAGAAACAACTTAAGCATGGCCAGGCAGCCAAAGCAGAGTGGGGACCTGCAGTCAGCACACTCGGGATGAGAGGCCAGCTGTGCACTGCAGGGAGGAGGCAATAGTGGACCCTGGTTGGGCAGCAGCCTGGAAGGCAGAGAGCTTCATTTCAGTTCCTGACTTGGTCATTCCCTTGTTGTGTGACCTTGAACCTGTTTCCCGTTCTACAAAATGGGGATAATAAAGCTTAGATCCTAGCCCTGGGAAATTCAAATAAGCTAATTGACATGAACTAGGTCAGGGATGAGAGGGACTAAGGGAGGAGTTGGAAAGGTCTATAGGGGCTGGTGAGTATGACAGTCCAAATCCAGACTCCTCACAGGGCATCATCTCTGTTTTCAGATCACCTCCTCAGAGAGTCAGTCATAGCTTCCCTCTGGGACTTGTTATCAGATCTCCTGAGGCTCAGTCCTGTCCATAATTTTTCTGAATGGACCCTTTCCCTTCTGGTTGTTCTGCTTCCCACTTATGATGGTGGGGGTCTGCCTGACATCACTGAGTGAGCTGAACCTAGTGATAATGGAACCACTGTCACTAACTTTCAACTCTACCCGCTCAGCCTCCATCATATGTGGGTACCTGCATCAGGATTTTGGACCTTAGGGAATCTAACTTTTGCCCCTGACCTTCTAGAATTAGTCCTTCTCCCTGTGTTTCCATTTCCGCTTTGTAAACAGGGCCAATCCTCCCTGTGTACTCCATTGTCTCCCTCATCTTGGAGGCTGTCAGTATCCAAGGAGTCAACAGTTAACTGAGTGCTTAGTAGAACAGCTACCATCCATTTATCAAGCCTCCGTGGTAGCCCAAGCATGGAGCTGAGCACTGCACATTCACCATCTGGATTTATCCTCGCAGGATTATTATGAAAAGAGGCTCTACAGAATGGTGCTTCTGGAAACAGACTCTGGAATCTGACATCAAATCTCAGCCTCAACCATTTCCTAGCCAGGTGACCTCTGAAAAGTGACTTCACTTCTCTGGACCTCAGTACCCCGTCTGTATAACACAATACTAGTATAGTCATACATTGCTTAATGATTGAAAATACATTGTTCTATGATTTTGTCCCTATCTGAACATCACAGAGTGTACTTACACAAACTTAGATGGTCTAGACATGGTAAACATAAGATGTATGAGGCTGCTGCAGGTGTAACATGCCATACTATTTTACAGGGAACATTTTTATAAGTAGCAGTACAACTGAAATAATGATTGAAAGTATAGTATGGTAAATACATAAACCAGTAACAGTTATTTAATATCATTATCAAAAAGTATGTACTGTAAATAGTTGTATGTACTAAACTTTTTTATGTAGAGTAGATGAACATAGATACTATATATGCTTATATATTATTTGTTATATATAATTTATTTCATATTCATTGTATAAGGTTATAAACATTTATGTTATAATATTGTATACAAGCAGTACCTATTAGGTGTGACTATAAATGAATAATGTATGATGTTATATGATATAAATAATAAGTATAAAATGTACATATAGGACTGGGTTATAGCTTTTTTGTTTGTTTGTTTGTTTGTTTGTTTTGGCACGGGAGCTAGAACCCAGATTTGCTTAACCACTAAGGTAAATTTCCAACCCTTCTTATTTTTTATTTTGAGACAGGGTCTTGTTTAGTTGCCAAGACTGGCTTTGAACTTGTGATCCTCCTGCTTCAGTTTCCTGAGTCCCTGGGAATATAGGCATGAACCATTACACCAGTTGCTAAACTTTAATACAACTGGCAGCACAATGGTTTGTTATCAGCATCACCACAAGCATGTGTGTAACATACTGTGCTATGTACATTTTGACAGCTATGATGTCATAGGCGATACAAATTTTTCGGGTCCATTCTAATCTTTATGAAAACCTTGTATATGTGATCCATCACTGCTTGAAACATTGTTATGTAGCACATGACCATAGTAATGAACTCATGGGAGTGTTGCGAGGCTTAGTCCAACTAAAACATTTTGATAAGTACTCATAAATGTAGAAACATTGACTCAAAAAGGCCTGTAATCCCAGTGGCTCAGGAGGCTGAGACAGGAGGATCATGAGTTCAAAGGTAGCCTCAGCAATGGTGAGGCACTCAGCAACTCAGTGAGGCTGTGTCTCTAAATAAAATACAAATTAGGGCTGGGGATGTGGCTCAGTGGTTGAGTTCAGTGCCCCTGAGTTCAATCCCCATTACCAAAAAAAAAAAAAAAAAAAAAAAAAAAGGAGCTGGCCTAGGTGTGGTGGTGCACACCTCAAATCCCAGCTCCTGGGAGGCTGAGGCAGGAGAATTGCAAGGTAGGGGCCAGTCTGGGTTACTTAGAAAGACTCTATCTCAAAATAAAACCAAAAATGGGCTAGAGATGTAGCTCAGTGGTAAAGTATTTGCCTAGATCCTGGTTTCAATCCCCAGCACTGAAAAGCAAAGGTGTGGGAGGAGCAGGATGGGATGGAGAGGGTCCAGAAGATATCCCAGAAGTTACTGCTGTCTTATGCTTAAGCTGCCGCGAGATTTGGCAACATCTTATCACCCACCAGGGACTGGATAGGATATCAGTTTCCTGGCCTGTTGCTAGAGGTGGAGCCCTGATCTGAGACCCACCAGGATCGCCTCACATTCTCCAGCTCCTTCTCTTCCCTTCTCTTTGTCCCCTTCTTCCCCTACCCTATCCAGTGTTTTGTTCTCTCGACAGAAGACATTCAGGATGGGCACCAATAGTCTGACGTGAAACGTCACCTTAGTTTCGAGACCTCCCCAGGCACGAGCCTCTCTGCCTTACCATTCCTCCCAACTTCCTGGGCGCTGTAATTCCCTCCTACTCAGGAGAGGGCCCTCAGTCACACTCAGTTTTGCCTTCTCCCTTGTCTTATCAACTGGAGCAATTTTGCTCAAAATATGCTTTGGGGACCAGCCCATTTGGAATGGTGTCACTCCCTGTCTTTCTTCATTTATTCCCTAAATCTGAAATAGCATCTCGCTTCCACTTAACTAAGTACCAGTCTCCCTTCTTCTAACCCTTCCTGGGTAAGGCCTCTCAGGTAGCTTGCCAGAATTGAGTGGACCGAAGGTAGAATGGCTTTAAAGGTATTTTCAGCCATTGGTAAAGGAGAGGTCCTCAGAGTCAAAAATGACCCACGAGGGCTTATTTGGCATTTGACACTCACCAACTAACCCTAACCCTAACTGGAGGCAGGGGGTGTGTGCCTGGAGGAGGGGTGTTATTGGGGGCGTGGCTTTGGGATACATATCTTGTATCTGGCAAGTGGAGTCTCTCTCTCTCTCTGCTTTCTGATCATCAAGTGAGCCATTTCCCTCTGCCACACTTTTCCACCATGATGTCCTGCTTTACCTTGAGTCCCAAGGAATGGAGTCTGTTGTCTATGGATTGAGACCTCTGAAACTGTGAGCCCTCAAATAAGCTTTTCCTCTTTTATGATTGTTCTGATTGGGTCTTTCAGTCGCAGCAGTGAAAAAGCTGACTGAAACAGGGCGCACATCTTACCTTCTCTCCCTCATATGACCTCTCAGGTCAAAATCTGAACAATGTCTGCCTGCCTGCCTATCATCCATCTTTCCTTCCTTCCTTCCTTCCTTCCTGTACTGGGGATTGAACCCAGGGGTGCCCTACCTCTGAGTTACATTCCCAGGCCCTCTCATTTTAATTTTCCAGACAGGGTCTCCCTAAATTGACCAGGCTGGACTCCAACTTGCAATCCTCCTGCCTCAGCCTCCCTAGCAGTTGGGAAAGCAAGCGTGAGCCATCATGCCCAGCTGAAAGATAGCATTTTCACACTTCTGGATCTAACTGATTCCAGCCCAGTGTAAATGCTGCAGATCTACCCCGGGATTCTATCTGAGCCTCAGTGTCCTTGTCAATAATCTGACTGGAGGGTGTAGGACTGGGGTGAACTGCAAGGGCCCCTCCAATTGTGCAATTCCCAGAGTTGGAGGTTGCATTCTGGCTCTGACTTCCTTTACCTGGGTCTGGAAGGAACACGACCCTGACTTGTGGGCCGAACATGCGAGTCATCTGTGCTTGCCCTTCCCTTAGAGGGACCTGCCACCATGCTGACATCACTTTCCAATTCCAGACCCATCTCCACCCTGCCTCTACATTCCTCACTTCTGGGGGTTCCTGGACCTCTTAGGGGTGTGTGCACATCACACATACTCATGCTTACACCCCATTGTATCCCGCCTCTACCCTTATCCACATCCGTAAATGGAGAAGGAAAGTGCTAACATTTCTTGACCTTTGTCCATCCACATGGATTCCCCAAAATGATGGTAAACACATACCTGGGACCCAAATTCACAGTCATCAGGCAGACTCCACATGGAACTTAGGTTTTCTTATTTTCCCTGTCAGTAAAATCCTCCCTTCATTAGGACTTTGTTAGATTTCATTCATCCATTCAGCAAATATGAATGGAACATTTACTGTGAGCCAGGCACCATTCTAAGTACTAGAATTAAATGAGATAATACATATAAATTGCTAAGTCACATGCCAGGCATTTGGCAAGAGCCAGTCAATGTAAATTTTCCCTCTTTATTCACATAGTTATAGCCAAAATTCACTGATCGCCTACTCTATCATGCATTGCTTTGTGCATTTTTATTTGTATAGTTCTCACAATCCTTTGAAGTAGTCACTACGATTATCCCCGTTTTCCAGGTGCACAGCATAGTGAAGTGATTGTTTCAAGGTCACATGGCTAGTAAATGGCAGTCTGGCCCAAAGTTCGTGTTCTTGGTCACTCTAACAAACTATGTCTCTGACTAGAGTTTATGGTTTTCTCCTCAATTCGGGCTTAACTCACAGCTCCACATCTGCAAGAGAAATGTACATGTACACATGCACACGTTGTGCACACCTTCATGCTGCAAATATTATTGCTCAGGTTCAGTGGCCCAGGCCCTGTGCCGGTCCCACAAACATGAAATGGTATATCCTTCATATATGTGCAATGCTCCTCTTCCCAATAAGCCACAGCTTCGAACCCCCAGGGGCCACCCCTTCATCCTGCGGACACACAAGCATGTGCATCTCACATGCACACTTCCATGGCCACATGAGGGGGAAGAAAAGAGAAGGAATGTTATCTGCAATTTGAGGCTGTGCTGTGTGGTGGGCAAGGTCAGAGGGAGGAGGGGGCAGGAGAGAGGGGGATGGCTGTGACCAGAGACAAAGGGCTGGGGGAGGGAGCCTGCAGCAGCCGCAGGAGGAGGAGGGGGAGCCCGGTGTCTTGATAAACCATGTGAGGTCGGAGAGGGGGGATGTGAGGATTGGACTTGCAAGGACTTTCTCAAGCCATAAATTTTCACTGGCTGCCTGAAGCCCAGAGCCTGGAGGCCAGAGGCCGGAAACCTGAGCAAGTCCTGAGACAGCCAATCTCAGGAGCAGCAGGGTCAGGGCCCAGGCCCCAGGGCGAGGAGGAGACATTGGGCTGCCCAACCTTCTGGGCTCCAGCACTCTGCCCCCAGCACCGGGAGTGAGAGTGGCACCTCTGGAGGTTACCATGGAGTGCCAGCTCCCTGTGTTGGTCTGCGTTTGTCTGCCGTCGCGGGCACTCATGCGTCTGCCTGTGTGTCTGCATATGTGCTGGAGTAGCTGAGCAGTTAAGAAGTGGTGGAGTAGCTGAGCAGTCAAGAATAAGTGTCCAAGCCAGACATGATGGTAAATGCCTGTCATCCCAGGGACTCAGGAGGCTAAGGCAGGAGGATCACAAGTCTGAGACCGGCCTCAGCGACTTAGTGAGACCCTGTTTCAAAATAAAACAGAGAAAAGGGCCAGGGATGTAGCTTGGTGGTGAAGCAAAACTGGGTTCAATCCTGAGTACTGCAAAAGAAGAAAAAGGAGAAGGAAGAAATGTCCAAGTCTGACTCCACAGCTCACCAGTCGTATGACCTGAGAATGCTGTGTATCCTCCCTGACCCTCTGTCTCATCTATAAATGGAGATAATTATTACTACCTTATAGGACTATAAGGATGGTCTGAGGTACTGCACGTGGTAGGCTGAATACAGGGCCTGACACACAATAAGTGCTCAATAACTTAAAATATTATTTTCATTATGCTGAACCCACCAACCCAAGAGACCCCCAGACTCAGTCCAGCTCACAACAGGGGTGGTTGACACCCCCGCCCCTCCTCCAGGGTCTTGTGTCTTCATCCATGAGCATGGCTAGTACTGCACCATTCCTACACATTTTCTACCACCCACCAAGGGCCCAATTTGTAGCCTAAGAGCCCACCTGAGGAAGCACACAAACAGGATGCTAGCATGCACTTTCACAAAGCATCCTTGATCCACCTACACAAATCTGCACGTACCCAATGTGCATGTGCACTCACATCCGTGTGCGGGCCATACACATGACCCCATGCATGATTGCACCAGTGCAGGTGCCCACCCATGTTCTCAGGTACACATGCACTAGCTGGAACACACACACACACACACACACACACACACACACACACACATTTTGGTACTGGGGATTGAAGCCAAGGTGCTTAACCACCGAGCCACATCCCCAGCCCTTTTTATTTTTTGTTTTGTGACAGCGTCTTACTGAGATGCTTAGGGCCTCACCAAATTGCTGAGGCTGGCTTTGACCTCACAATCCTCTTGCCTCAGCCTCCTGAGCCACTGGGATTACAGGCATGTGCCACTGAGTCTGGCTGAACACATTTCTTTCTAATTGTGATCTTGAACTACTGGCTGCCCTTCTTGGACTTCAGTTTTCTTACTTGTAGAACACGTGTAACATTGATCCTTGCTTTAGTCACCTGACCTGGATCTTGACTACATCAAATTCGATATTGCCTGTGGAATGTACCTGGAAAGTTCTATGTAAACATGACCCTTAGTCCTGTCTACTCTGCCACTGTATTAACCCCAAATCCATCCCCTATTGCACTGCTGCTCCTTTAGCCCAAGCAACCATCTTGTCTCATCTGGACCCCTGCAATGGGCTACACACTGGGTGCCCTGCTATACCTTTGCCCCCAACAGATCATTGTCCACTCTGCCACGATGTGCTTTTATTAGCACGTTACCCATGGACTCCTCCCCTGCTTAAACCCTTGGTGTTTCCTGGTGTTTCAGGAGACAGTGAGCATGGGAGTCAGGCTCTGGAGCCAGACTATTCTGTTTTCTGCTACCTAATGGGAACTTGCACTGGGACTGTGGGCAAGTCCTTTTACTTCTTTGAGTCTCAGTGTCCTTGATTGAGAAATGAGGCTAATAATAGACCCTACGTTTAGGGTAATTACAAATATTAAATGAGCTGCTACCATAAGATACTAAAATGGGATTTGGCACATCACTATTATGATCAGAACACAGAACCCATTCTAGAACACTTCTGTCTGCCTTCCGTGAACTCTTCCAGTTTGAACAGCACTTCCTCTAGAAAGCCACCCTGAACCCCTGCCTATATCAGGCTGCTCAGAGGAAAGCACTCTGGGCTTGGTCTAGTAGCACTGCCCTAGCCATACATTTTTGTTCAGTGTGCCTTCCATATTCCCCTAGAAGCTTCATGAGGCCATGTTTATTTTTGCCCACAGGGTCCAGCACATAACAGATGCTCCCTACGTCCTTCATGGATGGATTTGCTTGTTTTCTTGTTTTCTGATGTTGGGCTTTGAGCCCAGGGTCTTGCATATGCTAGGAAAGCACTCTACCACTGAGTTACATCCCAAACCTGGAGAGGTGAACTTTCTAACATGTCTTGCACCCTCAGCAGAGGACAAAATCTTTTGAGGAAGGAGATAAGGAAAGGCAAGGTAGAGGCTGAAGCCCTGGGTTTAGGTGACAGCCCCATACAAAAGAAGACCAAGGAATCTGAAAGAGAGACAGTAAGGAAATTTGTGTTCCTCATCTTGGCTCAGAGCTTAGATTTTTGCACTAAAGAGGAATCCTTATTTTACTAAGTCCAGGCCTGATTCCTCAGAAAAGGTAGGTTTCCAAAGGAAGATAGGAATAGAACTTATTTTTTATGGTACAGGGAATTGCACCCAGGACCTTGAACATGCCAGGCAAGTGCTCCACCATTGAGCTGCATCCTAAGCCCTTTTTATTCTTTTATTTCAAGACAGAGGCTCATTAACTTTCCCAGGCTGTCCTTAAGCGTGTGTTCCTCCTGTCTCAGCCTCCTGAATAGCAGGGATTACAGGCATGGGGCAACCATGTCAAGCTGGAATGGAACACTTCTTGAGTGTCTACTCTGTGCCAGGAAGAACACTAGTGTGAGTTATTCTCATATTGTTCTTTGAAGTTTTGGTTCACTAAAATTCACGCTGTCCCAGACCAGCTACAGGTAGTCTGGTACTAGTCCTAGTATCCCAGAACAGTACTGGTTACAACTTCCCATATACTTCCTCCAAGGGAAGGCCAGGTACACACACAGAAATCCAGAGGCTGAAATAAACCTAAATAAACAAAAATTGAGACAGAAGCTCCAGGGAGCAGTGGCACATACCTGTAATCCCAGTGGCTTGGAAGGCTAGGGCAGGAGGATTGTGAGTTCAAAACCAGCCTCAGCAAGTTAGCAAGGCTGTAAGCAACTCAGTGAGACCCTGTCTCTAAATAAAATATAAAAAGGGCTGGGGATGAGGTTCAGTGGTTGAGTGCCCCTGGGTTCAATACCTGGTACCAAAAAAGAGGAAGGAGAAGGAGAAGAAGAAGGAGAAGGAGAAGGAGAAGGAGAAGGAGAAGGAGAAGGAGAAGGGGAAGGGGAAGGGGAGGGGGAAGAAGAAGAAGAAGAGGAAGAAGAAGAAGAAGAAGAAGAAGAAGAAGAAGAAGAAGAAGAAGAAGAAGAAGAAGAAGAAGAAGAAGAGGAGGAGGAGGAAGAGGAAGAAGAAGAAGAAGAAGAAGAAGAAGAGAAGAAGAAGAAGAAGAAGAAGAAGAAGAAGAAGAAGAAGAAGAGGAGGAGGAGGAGGAGGAAGAGGAAGAAGAAGAAGAAGAAGAAGAAGAAGAAGAAGAAGAAGAAGAAGAAGAAAAAGAAGAAGAGGAAGAAGAAGAAGAAGAAGAAGAAGAAGAAGAAGAAGAAGAAGAAGAAGAAGAAGAAGGAGAAGAAGAAGAGGAAGGGGAAGAGGAGGAAGAAGAGGAAGAAGAGGAGGAGGAGGAGGAGGAGGTGGAGGAAGAAGAAAAGAAAAACTTCAGTGAGCAGATCATGCACAGAGTAGAGAAGAAAGACACGTACAAGGAGAAGAAAGAGTAACAAGTAGGAGAGAAGAGAGAGAGGAAATAGGAGGAAGAGACAAGAGTCAGTATGGTGCTTCCTTCTGGCCCCTTCTCAGGTTGTGTCCACTCTGGCGATGCTATGGCAAGGCTGCGTTAATATACCAAAGGTGACTCCAATTCAACCATGGGCCAATCAGCATGGAGAGCAAAATCAGGGAACCAGGAATCTGAGGCTTACAGCCAACTGATTCCTCCGTGGTCTAGGCCTGGTGAGGCAGGGCTGTGGACGCTGGCTTGAGGTCACTTGAGGGCAGGCACTCGTGGGCTGATCAGCAGCAGGAGGTAGACACACTGCTGCCTTTGGAACACCTTCCTAGTTTTACAGTTCATGCTAAAAAGAGCTCTTCCAGTCCTGGCCCAGTGCTGTCCCTACCCTTCAGGAGAGTGAAAGGTACTGGCCACTCTCTCCTAAACTCATGTTTCTAGGGGATGCAGAGCATTCAGTGATGGGCAGAGTTCTTGGTTACTTTGAAGACCTTGTAACCTTTTCTTCTTGCCACACACATTTCCCAGGCCAGGCACTGATGTAGATACCCTCCACGCAAGCCTTGTTTCCTTCTTAGAATCACTAACAAGGTAGGTCTCGAGAGCTTCATATGTTTTATTTTATTTTGTTTTGTTTTTTAAAAGTATATCACAAGCAACCAGGTGCAGTGGTGCACCCTGTAATCCCAGTTATGTGGGAGGATGAGTGAGGTAGGAGGCTCACAAGTTCAAGGTCAGCCCTGGCAAATGAAGTGATACACTGTCTCAAAATAAAAATAAAAAGGGCTGGGAATGTGGCTCAGTGGTAAACTGCCTCTGAGTTCAATCTCTAGTACTGCAAAAAAAAAACTATATTGTAATTTATTAATTTTTTACAGTGTTGGGGCTGGAACCCAGGTGTTATGGTTTGGATGTGTGGTGTCCCCCAAAAGCTCATGTGTGAGACAATGCAAGAAAATTCCCAGAAGAAATGATTGGGTTGTGAGAGTCTTCACCCAGTAAGTGAATTAATCCCCTGATAGTGATTAACTGAGTGGTAGACTGAAGTGGTAGGGTGTGGCTGGAGGAGGTGGAAATTGGGGTGTGGCTTTGGGTATATATTTGTATGTGGAGAGTGGAGTCTCTTTGTGCTTCCTGATTATTGTGTGAGCTGCTTCCCTCTGCCACACACTCTGCCATGATGCTCAGCCTCACCTCGAACCCTGAGGAATGGAAATGGCCTTTATGGACTCAGACCTCTGAAACTGTAAGCCCTCAAATAAACCCTTCCTCCTCTGTTCTGGTTGGGTCTTTCATTTGCCACAGGGAAAAAGCTGACTAAAACACCAGGGTCTTGCACATGCTCAGGGTCTGCCACTGAACTACACCCACACCCTAGTAGTTTCATTGAGACTTGAAGAGTGATTCTCTAAGAAGAAAAGTGACTTCCCCAGAGTCACCCATCTCAGAAGCAGCAGATCAGGGAGTTCAGCCAAGATCTGTCTACTAACAGAGTTGATGGCTCCAATCCACTATCTCCTTCAGAGAAAAGGTCAAGGGGTCAGAGGAGCAGAGATCCCATGCATGGAAGACCCCATGTAATGTCTCACAAGAGTGTCATGGCCAGAAGTAGCCTCAAGGGTAATTTGTTCCTAATGGAGTTCCTCATATGAAAGACAAGGAAAACAGAATCTAAGAAGGGAAAGGATTTTACTTGTCAGGACCACAAGCCTATTAAGTGACACAACAGAGACTAGAACATAGAAATAACTCAGATAGTGACACCATGGTGTGAGTTCAGAGGTGCCAGGAAAACCTTTGACATTTGCATACCAAAATGTTGGTATTTGAGACTCATTTCGATCTTGTTTGTGGAGTAAAGAGACCACATGTTGGGATTTGGGATGGTCCTGGAACATTCGTGCTGCATAACATTGACCCTGGAAACATGCCAGTCCTGGGACCTGGGGGTGAAGGGAAGCACTCCCCTTGAATGCTGACATCTTAGACTCAAGATGGCTCCTCCAGTTTCATCAAAAAGCAGCGGCTCAGAGGTGGGCAGAGCAGGCATGTCAGGAGTCCCTGCAGTGCCATTCACAGACAGGGAAAGGGCTACCTGTGTGTGCTTCAGTTCCCTTGCATCAGTCAGGATGTATAGTCCAGTGCCTTGGTCTCAGAGGATTTAGATAGATGGACCCAAGGTGGCAGTCCTAGTTGAGGCTACCCTCGCTGTGCCTCTGAACAACAAGCACTGGGGCCTCCTGGGAACTTTGCTTTGAGCTCCACTAATAAGGCAAAGTTGTCCTGAAGTCCCTGCAAATCTCTGCCAAATATCCCCAGTCCCCCTCAAACACCCAAAGACACATCTTCCCAACTGGGTGTTGGGGAACAGATGGGCGAGAGGGCCCATGAGGGACCCTAGGACTTGTTACCCCAGTAGGCAGGTCCCATGTCTCAGGGCCCACCAGGAGGGGAAGCTGGCACTCAACAGCCACTCTGCCCCTGAGCAGAGCCCAACCAGGAGATTGTCCTGGTTAGGCCCGTCCAAGCCAACCCCATACAGGCCTGAGGAGGTGACAACCCTATCGACCAGCTCCTCCCGGCCCCCCATTTACATCTTGATTACATTCCTTGGGAAACGGTCCAGGCCACATTCCGCCTGGCAGGCTGCTGGGAAGACCCACAGAGTACTATGGCAACGCTGGAGGGGCCAGGCCTGGCGGCCAGCAAGAGCAAGAGCCCAACGGCTAGGGAACCTCCCTTCTAGGGCCAGCCTGGATTCCTCAGCCGCCTCCAACACCAGCCAGCCCCCACTCACCCCCTGCCTCGCCTCACAAACCCATGCCCACCATGCCCCTCTGCAGGGCTTGATGTACTGCCAAGTCCAATGCCCAGCTCCCCAGGCCCCAAAGCCTCTAAGGAGGACTTGGTGCTACCTCTCGTGAGCAGGCCAGAGCTATAGCTTTAGCTTTTTTGTTTATTTGTTTTCTCTCCCTTTTGGAAAACATAGTTCTTCATCAGGCCCCCAGAGAGTTAAAAAGAGCAAAAAAATAAAAAGTTCCTCAGAGTGTTTCCATTTTCATAATTTGGTACAAAATATTTTATTATTTGTGGAACCGTAGAAGCACATCCATAGACCTTCTAAGTCCCCAGAAAATCAGGTAACCACGCCCACTTTGACAGCCCTCTCCAACATCCCCACCCAGTAAAAGCAACGCACCGCACCGTTTGCTTTACGCCTGCTCCTGTGGATGCCCGCAGGGCTGTAGGAAAGGCCAGGGCACAGAAGGGAGGGCAGCTTAGAACTCCTCGAGCCCCCTCACTGATCTCCCTGTTTGGGAGCATCCCAAGTCCTCCTCCCTCCCTTCCTTCCTCCCTCTTTCTTCTTCTAGCCCTCTCTTCCTTCCCATTTGAGCCAGAGAACCCTTCCAGCAAGTAAAATCTTATGTGAAAGTCCAATGTCAAATCAGATAGCCAGGTCTCATTCTGGTGGAGAAGCAATGGAACCCAACAATTCCATCCACTGGGCTCCCACTTGTGCTTCACAGGCCCTGGAAGCATCTTGAAGAACCCCAAGGAATGGAGTTTGAAAACCACTGGGTTGGACCAGCGTGGTGGCGCACTCTTGTAATCCCAGTGGCTCAGGAGGCTGATGCAGGAGGATCGTGAGTTCAAAGCCAGCCTCAGTAACTGAGTGAGGCCCTAAGCAATTCAGCTGGACCCTGGCTCTAAATAAAATATAAAAAGGGCTGGAGATGTGGCTCAGTGATAGAGCACTCCTGGGTTTAGTCCCTGATAACAAAACACACAACAGAACACTGGGGTTATCTGGTCTGGCAGTCTATGAATAGGTGCCTCTGCTTCCTCTTAACACACATCCTTCTTTCTCGCTCATCTCCCCTCCCTTCTTCCTTCCTGTCTTTGGCCTTCCCCCTCTATTTTCCTCCTTCTTTGCCTCTCGCAGTGTGCATAGACCTTACTTACAGAGCCCTAGGTCCAGTCTGGCTCTGCTTTTTCTGCCTGGGGTGAGTGGGCAGGGGCTTTTTGCCAGCTCTGGGTTGTAATTTTGGGTCCCTGGCTTGGCCAGACAGTGCTTGTCAGTCACATGAGCAAAGGCCCCGGAGCCAGGCATTCCTGCCCAGACCTTTAAACTGTAATCAAGACAGGAGTGGTGGCACCAACTCCAAAAGAGAATTGGAGACTTTTGTTGTTGTCTGGAGGGACTAGGGAAGGTCAAGAACAATGTCAGGTGCAGACACATGCTTGGGTTAAAAATCCCTCCCCACTTGTTACAGAGTGTGGGACCAGACGGTTGAGGGAACTATGGGATGGAATCCTGATTACAGACCAGAGTCCTCAAACCTGCCATCCTGCAATGGAACTCTCCAGAAAGGACCCAAGGGATGCTGTTCAAGCTACAGAAAGGGAAGCAAGGGCAGTTAAAGGTTGAGCGTCAAGGTCTGGGCCCAGAGCCTGCTCTGGCTTCTCTCTGCTCCCAGCAAGGCTCCAGAGTCACCTAAACTGTCTTCTTTCTGTGACTGCTATATGCCAGGTACAGTACTAGACACTGGAAATACAGTTGCCAACAAGTAAGCACAAATCTCTGCCCTCATGTTGCTGACAGCCAAGATAGGGAGGACAGCTAATAAACGAAATGATTAAGTAGAAAAGACTAGATGGTGAAGACTGAAAGATGTGAAGGGCATGGGGAAGGAAAGGTAGGGGTAAAGGAGGGTCAGGAGGGTCTCATGGAGGAGTTGACATTGAAGCAAAGGCTCAAAGGAGGTGAGGAAGTAACTTGTGTATATACCCAGGGAAGAACATTTCAGGCAGTGGCCACTGTGAGTGCAAAGGCCCTGAGGTGAGGACATGCTGGTGTGTTTGATAAACAGCCAGTGTGGCTGGACAGAGCCATGGGAAGGGTGTAGGAGATGAGGACTGAGAGCTAAAGTGGAAGAGGAGATCCTGTTGGCCATGTGGGTCATTTCAAAGAAGTTTAGCTTCTGTTCTGAGTGAAATGTCAGGATTTAGAGGAAGAAGAGGGATGTGATCTGACTGAATTGTGTTAAGACACTCCTTCTAGTTGCTGAGGTCCCAGAGCACTGGGAACAAACTGTAGAGGTCCAGGCTGAGGATAATGAGGACTCAGAGCAGGTGGGTGGTATCTGGGTGTATTTTGAGATCAGAGATAAAGAATGTGAGATGGGTATAAGGGTCAAGAAACCCTGGACTAAGCTGTGTGTGCCAAACTCTGGACTAAGCACAGGGGCTACTGAGCCAGGGCCTGACCCTCCAGGAGGTCACAGTCCAGTGAGGCCTGTAGATCCAACAGGATATACTGCTAGGCACACAATCCTAGGGGGCTGCCCAAGTATAGGGGAACTCTCTGACCCTGAAATCCTGAAGAGGTAGAAAGAGTAAAACCCATCTATAGGGTTAGAAATTGACTAAAATACAGGCAAAGAAGACTGAAGAATCCTAGATAAGGCAAAAGAAGTAGCATATCTAGTCTGCGGAGAGCAGGCTGGTTTGTGTATTGGAGTCATAGGTTGTTCTTCTCTTGGGACTGGATGGAAACTGGAGGCCATCAAAGCTAGCCCCCTGGAGGTGGAATGTTATGGTTTGGATATGTGGTGTCCCCCAAAAGCTCATGGGTGAGACAATGCAAGAAGGTTCAGAGGAGAAATGATGGGGTTGTGAGAGTCTTCACCCCATCAGTGAATTAATCCCCCAATAAGGATTAACTGAGTGGTAACTGAAGGGGTAGGGTGTGGCTGGAGGAGGTGGGCATTGGGGGCATGGCTTTGGGATACATATTTTGTATCTGGGAAGTGGAGTTGCTCTCTCTCTCTGCTTCCTGATCATCATGTAATTTGCTTTCTTCCACCATGTTCTGCCTCACCTCTAGTCCCCTGGGAAATCCTTTGTGGAGCAATCCCTTGATAACTGCCTTGCTCCTAAGTCAATCAACAAACATGGATGGAAGACCTCCTAAGCTTCCTCAATAAGGCCAACCAGTCTCTCCTGTTCTGTAGGACTTAAAGGACTTCCTGGGTTATAAGAGATATTAGAGAGGTAACCTACAGCAATAGGTCAGTGGACCCTGGGAGTCAGTGGCAGTGGCCTGGGAACTGAACTAGCACTAAGGGTGAGGCCTATCAAATTCACCTCCCCTGTCAGGTCCCTCTTCCCCTTTCCCCTGATCACCTCCATGGGTTCAAGCCACCCTACTTCCTGATTCTCTGGAGGGCAGGGATGTGGAGCACAGGGCTTTACCGAGACCTGGGACAGGAAGGAGCCAAAGTCCCGTGGCCAATGCACGCTGTAGGACCCTAGCTCTGTGCTCCTCAGGCCAGAGGGACTTGAAGGGCTCATGGGCCATACATCATTTAGTCTACTAGTTCATGCAGAGGGCCTGTAGATCATTGTCTATGATCATCTCACTTCTCACACTTGTAACAGAAACATACTAGTAGTTTCAGATTCCAGAAGACCTGGTACCAACCACAGCAATAACTATAGCTATCGTTTATCGATTTTTGGGGGGGCTATCAGGGATTAAACCTAAGGGTGCTTAACCACTGAACCACATTCCCAGCCCTTTGTAATTTTTATTTTGAGGCAGCATCTCACAAGGTTGCTTACAGCCTCGCTAAATTGCTGAGACTGACTTCAAATCTGTAATTCTCTTGCCTCCACATCCGGAACAGCCGGGATGACAGGCTTGCACCACTACACCTAGCTATGGAATTTTCTGTATGCAGGTACTGTACTAGACACTTTCCATGTAATATCTCATTTAAAGTCCCCAACAAACCAAGGAGGTATGTGCTAGTAATATGCCCATTTCAGAGATGAGACAACTCAGACCCAGAAAAGTTGAGTTCCCTGCCCACTGCATGTAGCTTGGAAGCAGAGCTGGCATGTCAAGCCAGTGAGACACATTCTCCTATTTTAGTTGAGGGAAATTTAACTGTGAGCTCAGAGTCACAAAACCAATATCCCTTGACTGCTGGTGGTGGGGAAAGAAAGGAGGGGACAGAAGTCCCTCTTCCTAGGACAGTCCTTCCCTCCCTTTCCCCCAACCACTTCAACCCACCCTGCCCTCCCTCCTTCATGTTATCCCTCCCCCTTTGCTGGTTCCACTGAGGCAATGGGAGCTGGGGCAAGGCTCTCCATCTGCCAGATCTAGAGAGGCAAGGCCTGGGGTTGGGGGTCCAGGAGGGGAAATTACTTGGTTTGAAGATCAGGGCAGAGGGGGAACAGAGCAGGGGGGTGTCCTGGGGAAGGAGGATCATGCTACAGACTTGGGCGAAGCCCCCTAAAGCTACAATGAGGGTCTGACCTGACTCCAAACCACTGTGGTCTGGCTCCTTCTTGTTAGCAAGGAATGATGAATTTGAGAAATTACTGGAAGGATTGAGGGAAACAATGAATTTCCTCATCTACACTCGGGGCAGGTTTGGGATGTAGAGAGGCCTCCCCAAAGACCCCGAACCCCTCTCCTCAACTGGAAATGCACCCTTGCTCACCTTACCTTCCCTGGCCTGCTAGCCTGTGATAGTGGCCATGATAGGACAGCACTTGCCAGGAGCTCAGCCTGATCAAGAGGGGACCCTCACAAAGCAGCTCCCAGAGTCGGGCAAGTTGGAGCTCAACAATGTGGGAATGGGCCAGGGGCTACTTTGGGGACAGCAGGATAAAGGCACTTTCTTATGCAAGCTTGTTGGAACCATTCTATTGGCCCATTTTACATGAGGAGACTGAGACTCTGAGAAGGGAAGTGACTTGCTTGTGGTTGCACACAGGGAATGGCAGAGCCAGGCTTCCAGGAGCGCTGCTGTGTGTCCCTGTCCTCCAGAGGAAGAACTCAGATAACTTGCTCAGCTAGGTCCTCGGGGATGTGCGCCTACCTCACTCCTGCGAGGAGATTTAAATCGATGCTGCTGAACCAAACTTCCTGGGTTCAAGTCCAGAGTCTTCTAGCTACTGTGTGACTTTGGGCGACCTCCTTAACATCCTATGCCTTAGTTTCCTCTTTCTAAAAACAGAGACAGTGGTGGTATGTATCTCATTAGGCTTTTTTGGGGAGGGTGATGAAATAAGTCACAGAAAGCACTTAGGGTGGTGCCTGACCCATAACAGACACTTAGCTCGATATCATTTCCACAGCCCCACCTTCAGGCCCAACCCCATCTCTGTCATTCATTATGAGCCTGGGCAAGCCCAAGCCCACTCTGCTAGTCCGGCACCTGAATACCTTTATTCCCACCTCCCCATGTTCTACCCCTCTACCTTCTGGCCTTTCTCTTCTATCCTGCCTCTAGACTCTGATTGGTAGCGGTGCCCCACTACCAACTTTTCCACCCCTGCTGAAGTCCTGAGACTTGGGACTCGCCTTGTCTTTGCTGGACCTCTTCAGGTCTAGGGTCTAGCTCCCCAGCCCCTACTTGGGTTCTGCCGCCTGCGGACAGATCCCCAGCTGCTCCCTGCTCCGTAGCTGTACCCTGGCTGCCTGGTATCACCTGTCCCTGGATCCTGTTGGTTGCTGGTTGCAGGCCCCCACAGCTGCCTGGATGCCTCCACACCTCTCCAGAGAGCATGTTGGGCAGAGGAATGACTCGGTTCCCATGCTGCCCTGTGTTGAGAGGAGGCGAGGCAGCATACCAAAAGAAAAAGGAAGCTGGGGGTTTCCTATGGCCAAGTTCAAGGCTCCATGCTTAGGGAGGAGCTCTGTGTGCACTTGGCCATCCAGAAGAGCATGTTGTACCCACCACTGCCCTTCCCTCAAAGCTCCCTCCCCTGGGCCCTTTGGGGAGGAGGACTCGGAGGCTGCTCCCCTGCTCTGTCAGCCAGATCTAGTTTGTGCTTGGCTCCAGAAGGTAGAGGTCAAGTCCCAGCCACAAAGAGCAAGAGAGAGGAGAGAAGAGGGAGGAGGAGGAAACACGATGCTGGAGGAGAGATCAGAGTCCAGCAGTGGAGAAGCTCAGGGCAGGGTGCACAGGGGAGGGGTGGGGAGGGGAAGCGGGGCCCGGGGCTATTTCTGTACAATAATACAGGGGAAGAGGGCCAAGCTGACAGGACAGTGATTAGTCTTCAGGGAGCAAAGGCGAAGACTCTGCCGGCAAGCCTGGGGCTGGAGGAGCTGGCCTAGGGCCCAGTCCGGTGGGCTGGAGCAATGATTTCAGAGGCCGGGAATCTGAGGCAAGCTGGGCCCAGGGACTAGGGAGCAGGGAAGGTGGGAGTGGGTAAGAGGAGCCAGCCATCCTCCCTGCCCCACCTCCAGCACAAGAGAATGGGAAGTGGGGTGTGACAGACCTGCCCCAGCTCTCTGTCTGCCACCGTGGGGTTATCTGGCTGTGTAGGGGGCAGAGTTTCTGAAATGCACACTTCCTGGGCTCTGGCCTGTGAGGGAGATGGCGTGAGAAAGAGGCAGGAACACAAGGCTCGGAAACCTCAGGGGAAGAGTCAAGCTGTCATTTTCTTTCCCACGGGATTTCCAGTCATGGGGTCGGGAGAGGGAGTGTAGAGGGTCAGGTCATGGGGAGGGGCAGGGAAGTCACATTTACCAAGTGCTGATTTTGTTTTGTGCCTCTTGCTATACATTGGCACATAGATTCCTCCTGAAAATCAGGTAAGAATGATCTGCCTAGATTTACACCAAGGAAACTGAGGTTCAGAGAGGTAAAGGGATTTGCTGAACATCATGCAGCTGAGAGAGGCAGAGTGATCATTAAACCCAGGTCTGTCATGTTGCAAAACCTGACTTTGGAAGCAGTATTGCAAAGGGAGGGGCCGGGAGCCCAGGCATTGGTCTAAGACTGCCTGATTTTGAGTCTACTACCTGTTCCCTGCCAGATGCATGACCTGAGGCAAGTGATTGTACCTCTCAGCCTCAATTTCTCATCTATAAAGTCAAACTAATAACAGAATTACCTTCAAGTCAGGTACAGTGGTGCACATCTGTAATCTCAGAGTCTTGGGAGGCTGAGGTAGGAGGATTGCAAGTTCAAGGCCAACCTGGACTACTTAGTGAGACCCTGACTCAAAAAAAAAAAAAAAAACTGAGGCTATGGCTCAGTGGTAAAGTACCCCTGGGTTCAATCCCTGGTACGCACACGCATGCGCGCGCGCGCACACACACACACACACGCACACACACACATCACACAAACACATATAGTATGTTCTTCTTAACATTTTTATGAAGAGTAAACAAATTAGTATGCATAAGGCATCTAGAACAGTGCCTGGTATACAATAACCCATTGCTAAGAAGTATGAAATAAATATTGTTCCTCTGTCCTTCATAGGTCCACTCAGAGGAAAGAGTGTGAGTAAGGCATGAGAACTATGTGGGGAAAACACAGGGCAGAGGGTCACTCCAATTCCCTTAGAATTGGAGTCCTCCCACATTTGGACAATAGTATCAGGAGTCTTCCAACCAGCAGCCCGTGTGACCCAGCAATTGCACTTCTGGGAATTCATCCTAAGGAAATAATGGGTCAAGAGAGCAAAGATGTACGGACCAGGATGTTCATTGCCAGGCTGTTTATTACAGTGAATACCGGTGGCCTGCTTAAGTGAGTTTTTTTTTTTTTTTTCCCTCATAGGCGCTGGGGATTCGAACCGCCGCCCTTGGGCATACTACGCAAGCGCACTCCAACACGAGCTATTTCTTCAGCCTCAGCTTCAGTGAATTATGCTGAATTCATACACAGCATCCATTAAAAACAACAATGTCACTCTTTTTAAAATATCAGTACAGAAAGATTCCTGATACAGCTAGTTGTGAGGAGAATAAAAGCAGGTAGGCAGAGTTTGAGAGAGGAGATACTAGAGGGTCAGTTTTGGGGAGGGGAACTCAATCTTATTTATGTAGCATATAAAATTGTTTACTGTGGACATTTATTACTTTTGTAATTAGAAGAAAACAAGCAATAAAACAATTTCCATTTGGGAGGGGGAAAGAAACCTTGAAGGTTTAGAATGTCCAGCTGGAAAGCAGTCATGGGCAAGGGACCTCTGGACCTTCAAAGGAGGGTCTCCCCACTCCCTTGGGAGTGGGCCCAACACTTCATTCCCTTCCGTCCTTCTCCCTGCCAAAAAGCAGGAGCCAGACAGGGAGCAAAAGGGCCTGGTGGGCCTGGTATCTGCTGCTAAGACAGTTTCAAAGTCACTGACCAAAGAACCCTTCCATGTTCCTCCACTCATTTGTTCATTCATTCAACAGGTATTTTTTGAGCACTTACTCTGTGCCTGGACTACATGATGAGGATGTGGGCCTTCAGACACACAGTAAGTGCTCAATAAATAGACAAAAACATTTGTTCTCATGGAGATTGCATTTCAATGAAAGTACACAGGTAATTCACAAGACGGATGGTATGAAGAGTCTACTGGATCGTAAGAACTACAGAGAAAAATCAAACAGGAAGTAGGAAGAATGGATGTGGGATTTGGGGGGTGGGATGTGTCATTAAGAGTAGAGTAAAGCCCAGCATGGTGGCACATACCTGTAATCCCAGTGACTCAGGAGGCTGAGGCAGGAGGGTCACAAGTTCAGAGCTAGCCTCAGTAACTGAGTGAAACCCTAAGAAACTCGGTGAGACTCTGTCTCAAAATAAAATGTAAAAAGGGCTAGGGATGTGGTTCAGTAGTTAACTGCCCCTGGGTTCAATTCCCGGTACCAAAAAAAAAAAAGAAAAGAAAAGAAAAAAGAAAAAGTAAAAGAAAAACATACAAACAACGACAACAAAAAATAGTTGAGGAAACTTGAAGTCAACTCTTGAAGCAGATGCAGGAGCAAGCCATGGAGAAAGAATAGTACAACCAGAGGGAACAGCAATACAACAGCCCTAAGGCAGAAGGGGTATTTGATGAGTGGAAGTATAGAAAAGAGGCCAAGCAGCCTGCAATAGGGTTAGTGAAAGGGAGAGTGGTAGATGAATTTGGAGAAGTGAACATTAAAGGAGGTAGGATTTGATAAGCCGTGGTGCGCCTTTGAAATGAAATGAGGAGACAGGACAGGGTTTTCAGTCGAGAAATGACAATCACTTGCTTAGGTTGAACCAGATCACTTTGGCTGATGACATGCAAATAGACTGAAGGGGGAAGGGTCAAAGAGAGAAGCAGGGGACTGGCTAGGAAGCTATGACAGTAATCCAGATGAAACATGATGTCAGACCAGAGAGGCAGTGAAATCAAGAGAAGTGATTGCTACCATAGTCCCTTTCTGCTCTGATATATTAGGTTCGGATTCCCCATCACATCCAGAGCAAGCTAATGCAGTCATTCTGTTTTACTGAGAATAAGGCATACAGTGTGTCTCACTGTAGAAATATCCTTCTTAGTCCTGAGGATCTTTGTGTATTGTGTTAACTGTTACGTCTTCCAGTGACTGCAGTACTGTTTGGTACTTACTTGGCACTTAGTGAGTGAATGAACAAATGAACGAAAGAATGAATGAATAAAGCATTAAATGTCTAGATAAGAGAGCAAGGATTTAGCCTGATGGTCGGAGGAGGAGAGGGTACTATTGTCTCAGAACACACACACAGTTACACCTGGGTCCTTCCTCTATCTGCCTGACTGAATGTGAGTGTAAGTGTTGGTATTCTCATGTTTTGCCCATACCAAAATGAGAACCCACTTAGGAAGAATCACTCTCACTTTAGGAAAAGGGACATAAGCCCAGGGAAATGAATAGAGTCAATGTTTCTGATTTGGGGACAAATGGAGTTCAAAGTACACATCTCAGTTCTGAAAAACCAGAAGCAATAGCTTTTCACTTTGTTCTCTTGGCACAACATTTTCAGCTCTTCTAGAAGCTTCATTCCCATTCAACATTATGCCTTCCCAATCTTTTTGCCCTCCTGCCTGCTGATTCTTCCAGACCTATCCACTAGCCCTCTGGTTACATTAAAACCCTCACTCCATTCTATGGAAACTCCTCTTAATCTTGAAACATCTCTATCCTCCTTTATTAAGCTATACCCTGATTCTCAGCAGACTATCCCTCTCATCTCTGTAGTCTGCTATGGAAAAACCTTACTTTTCCTCTAGCTCAAGAGAAGGGTAGATTGGCTGACTCAGACCCTGGATGCCCTATTTTCCTTCTTTATCTATAGGTACATCATAAGCCATTATTAATACTACCTGGGGAAGGTCTTACAAACGTTAATCAAGCACACTGCCAAATAAGATAGGTAAGAAAGAGCATCTCACTATTGTTTCATTGTGCATTTCAGTCCTTCTAGTTTAAACATGGCAGATAAAGCAAATATAGTTAGTGCTGTTTCTTCCCCAAAGTCCCACTAAAATGACAGCACAGAGGTTTTGAAAAGTTCTTAAGTTAAAGGACTAAGGCAGAAGAATTAGAGACATTGGCAACAAAAGTTTGGGAGGTGAGGTTTGGGTTGTGGCTCAGTGGTAGAGCATGTGTGAGGCACTGTGTTTGATCCTCAGCACCACATAAAAATAAATTAATGAATTAAGTAAAAGTTTAATTATTTAAATCAATAAGTAATAATTTAAATAATTTATTCATCAAATAAATTAATTGTTCAAATTAATTGAATAGATGTAATCAAATATACTTAATAAATTGATTTAATTAATTAAACTGATTAAATCGGTTTATTAAATTTAATTGAATCAATTTATTAAATACATAATGTTATATATAATCGACAATTTTATATATAAAGTTATACACACATACGCACACACACAGGTATATTATTGGGAGCTGAAAAATAGGTATGAGAACTAGAGAAAGAGGAAACCCAAGTTGGTGGGGGGGGAGCCCAGAAGCAGACCAATTTATTCAACAAACCCCAGAAACATTCAGGAATGAGGGACCCCAGTTATCTTCAGTGGGAGTGTATTTGGACTGAAAAACAGTGGTGTGGTTGAAAGTTTGTAAGAGAAAAATTAGACCTCCAAACTTCTTTTCCCATATTGACAGAACACTGGAGATATTCTTTCCAGAAAGGCTGGACACGAAGACACCAGGCATGTTCCAGAGATCACTGGAGCAGAAGAAAATGATCATCCACATGCTAAACAGCAAGGTGTTCATGTCCCCCACTCAGCTCCAAGAACACAGGCAGTCATGATTCTCTGTTCTCCTGACATAGATTGGAGTCTTCCCCTCTGGGGAATGATATTTGGGAGTCCCCTAAAAAGTCCAGGAAATTCTAGCTCAACCTGGTAGCACACATCTGTAATCACAGCTACTTGGGAAGTTGAGGTCGGAGTATCACAACTCAAGGCCAGCCTCAGTAACTTAGTGAGACCATGTCTCAAAATTTAAAAAAAAAAAAAAAGTAAAATAAAAAGGGTTTTGGATGTAGCTCAGCAGTAGAGCACACCTGGGTTCAATTGCTATTACCCTCCAAAAAACAAACAAAAGTCCAGGAAACTCATTCTACTGTGTCCAGTTGAAAACCCCTACAATCTGCATAGAGAATTCCAGTAAACTTTTTGGTTCCTCACTCTTAGAAATGAGTGGACAGTCAAGGATGACCAGACATTTGAGGAAA
This sequence comes from Sciurus carolinensis, assembly GCF_902686445.1. Classification (NCBI taxonomy): domain Eukaryota; kingdom Metazoa; phylum Chordata; class Mammalia; order Rodentia; family Sciuridae; genus Sciurus; species Sciurus carolinensis. The sequence goes on from NC_062232.1 coordinate 52,408,868, forward strand.
TCCTTTAATGTGGCAGACAAAAGACTAAGACAAACATAAAATTTAATTCAGAGGAAGTAGACACAAAGCAGGGAACAGAAGAAAACTAAACACAAACAACTACGACATCTCAGTGGCTTGCAACAACAATGGGTGACCTTTTGCTCATGCCATATATTATCTGCATGTTTGCTCTGTTGTCTTCACTCCAGGATCCAAACTGAAGGAGCAGCTCCCATCTGAGGTATCATCAGGCCCATAGCAGAGGGGAAAGCAAGATGGTGGAATTACACAACAACTCTTAATGCTTCTGCTCAAAAGTAGAACATATCACTTCTACTTATATTTCATTGACCCAAACAAGTGACACATCCAAATCTGATGTCTGCATGCAAGAAATATTCTTCTGCATGGACAGGCCTGATAGACAGGATAGTAAATGTTTTAGCAACACCAAAATCTACAAGAATCCATAAAACAAAAATGGAAGGCAAAGAGAAAAGAGAGAAGAGTTAACAAATTTTCAATATGATAATATAAAAGCAAAATTAAATAAATTATGAGAAGATATTTGGGTTCAAGCATGCACAGCTGTAATGCCAACTACACAGGAGGCCAAGGCAGGAGAATCACAAGTTTGAGGCCAGCCTGGGTAACTGAGTGAAACCCTGTCTCAAAAGATAAAATAAAAATGGTTGCTGATATAGCTCAGTAGTAAAGTGCCCCTGAATTCAATTCCAAGTACTAAATATATACTGAATATATATATATATATATATATATATATGTGTGTGTGTGTGTGTGTGTGTGTGTACATACACACACAATTGATGGCAAATAGGCAAAAGTACAAAGAAATAGACAATAAATAAATACAATTAAAAGAATGCTCCAGAAGGCCTAATATGTGGATTAAAGTAATACAATGAAAAAAAAAAGATGAAAGAGTAGGAAGATATTAATGATATAATTCAAAAACATTCCTCTTAGTGGAAGTATACACTTTTCCAAAATGAGAGGTCAGATTAATCACAGTATATGCAAAAAAATACAAATAACAAGGCACTTTTTGATGCAATTTTATATACTTTACAAAGAGACCCCAAAAGTTTCCAAAGAAAAGTGGGTGCATGAATCAAAATAGCATCATATTCCTCAACCACACACTAGAAGCTAGAAGATAATGAATCAATGTCCTCAAATGTTTTGGAATAAATGGTTTGCAACTTAGAATTTCATACTCAAATAACCACTCAAGTGTTGGGATAAAACAAAGACATGTTCAGACTGAAAGGTTGTCAAGTCATATACTTTGCATGCACCCCTCTCAAGAAGCTGTTGGAGGATCTGATCTGTTAAAATGAAGCTTGACTCTCTTTCCGCCATCTATACATACATGCCACCATAATGGTGTGCATGAATGTCCCAGTTGATGCTCTCAAGATTATCAAAAGTACCAAAAGGAGTGGCCAATGCCAGTTATGTTAGGTTGTGCTTCAAAGTCATTATCTGGGTCCTAACTGAGATGATAAAGCATGATTACGTTGACAAATTTGAAATCAGTGTGACCACCGAGCTGGGTGGTCAACCCCAGAATTGATATACAAAGACATAGAAAAATGACAGAATAATCTCCTCCCATCCTATCAGTTTGGTTTCGTTGTGTTGAAAACCTCAGCTGGTATCACAGACCATGAAGAAGCCAGACAAAAATACACAGGAGGGAAAAATTTGGGAATCTTTTTCTTGGAATATAAAACATATATACAAATAAAATATCTCGATAGATCAAATAATGAATAATGATCCAGAAATGAGGTAGATCTAGCAGCCAGGAATCAGGGAATCTAATATTACAGAAAGGTGGAGATGACCCCCAGGATGATGCTAAGTCCCCTTTTATCATCATTCTTTCTGTATAATAGGTAACCAGGCTGCAATCCTTGAGCCCCAGCAGTAGCAGAAAAAGGATCATGGAGAATTCTAGAAAAGATGCTTCTAAGAAAAAATGCTTGGACATATTAAGATGAGAATCACTTTTCTGTCAGACAGTTTGGGGTTGAATTAGTTTTGGGTACACAGAAGATGAACAAAGTGCAAAACATTGAGGAACACGAAAGGTATTCAGAAGAGGGCATGGAACTACAGGAACTTCATACTTGTATTGATTCTTAGCAGTTCTATATGACAGAAGAATCTATGTTGGCATATTTATACAAGTATGGCATATATATCTTATTCTAATTAGGACCTCAGTCTTGTGGGTGTACACAATGGTCAGATGCACTGTGGTGTATTCATCTATGTACATAAGAAGGATTTTCATATTAATAGAGGAAAGCAACTTAGCAAGACCCTGTCTCAATTTAGAAAAAAATAAATAAAAAGGGTTGGGGACGTGGCTCAGAGGTTAAGCACCACTTGATTCAATCCCTGGTACCAAAAATAAATAAATAGGCAGAAAATAATAGACTCTAAGGAGTTGGAATTAGGTGTAGAAAGTTTAAGGCAGGAACAGTCTGCTTTTTGCCATAAACCTTATAAACTATGTACATTAATTTTTTGCATTTTATCTTCCTAATTGTGAAGTTGAATATCTATTAACATGTTTATCAACTAGTTCCCTTTCTGCATATGCCTTATTGATATCCTTTGCCTATTTTTTTAATGGTTTGCCTGGTTTTTAGGAGTCTATTATAAATTATAGGGTTGTACATTAATTCATTTAACAAATGTCTATTGAACATCTGTTGTATGCCAGGCACTGTGGTGGATGCTGGGGATACAGGAGAAAACAGATATAGCAAGTCTGTTTAATGGGCCTGATACAAAAGCAATGAATAAATAAACAGACCCACCTTCTTTATTCTTTCTGTCCCTTTCTTTCATTTTCTTCTTGTCTGTTTGTTTTGTACTGGAGATTGAACCAGGGGCCCTTAACCACTGAGCTATATCCCCAGTCCTTTTGATTTTTTATTTTGAGATGGGGACTTGCTAAGTTGCAGAGGCTGGCCTTGAACTTGCAATCCTCTTGCCTCAGTCTCCCAAGACTCTGAGATTACAGGCAGGTGTTACCATACTCCTGCCCAGACTTGCTTTCTAGAACAGTCAGTGCTCTGAGGAGAATGAAAAAGAGTGTCAGGGTATTATGAAAACTGGGGAGTGACCACTTGGGTTGGACAGTTAGGGAAGGCCTCTATGAGGAGATGAAAGTCAAGTCATTCAGAAATCATGAGAGTTTATGCACAGATGCAGTATTTCAGACACTAGGAATAGCAACTGTACATGTGCTAAAGCAAAAATAAATTAAAGGGGGGTGTTAGAGAAACAGAAGGAAGACCACCGTGGATAAATGTTGCCAATCATTTCTCCCAATCTGTCATTTGTGTTTTAACTTTGTTTATGGTGCCTATTGTCACACAGACATTGCAGAATTTTGATAGCCTCAAATGTACCAGTCTTTTCACTGAGAGCTTTTGCTTTCTGTGGTTTCGTTAAAAGAAGGTTTTTCCCTACATCAATATTATAGCCATACTTTTCAATATTTTCTTATAATAGAGTCCTATTTTATATTTTACAACTTCTGCTTTTAATTTGTCTGTAATTTCACTTTTAAGTGGTGTGAAGAAAGGATCTAAATTTTTTCCCAAATGGATAGCCAATTGCCTCAATACTATTTATTGAATAGACCATTCTTTCTCTGCTGATTTGAAAAGCCGCCTTCATTAAATACCAGATTACCACATACACACGGATGTGTTTCTGGTCTCTATTCAGTCCCATTGTTCTATATCTCTATCCCTGTGCTAGGTCTGATTATTAGGCTGGTAATCCTGCCTCGGGCCAAATTGGCTATTTAGGGCCCTTGTCCATTCTGATTGGTCTGAATTTATGGCATAGCCATTGTGATCTACTTTGAATAGAGCTCTAGCACACAGTTTTCATTCCTAGAAAAGTATAAAATATTTTGATGTATGGTAAAGCAAGTCTCCCTTTTCATTGTTCCTCCCTTTCAAAATTGTCTCAGCTATTCTTGTGCATTTTCTCTCACACATGAATTTTCTAATCAATTTGTCAAGTTCTGTGAAAACTCCTGCTGGGAATTTGACTGTGATTGAATTAAATTTATGGATTAGCTTGGGAAGAACTGATATCTTTACAATATTGAGTTTCCCATCCAGGAACGTGGACGGATCCCCATATATTTAGATCTCTTTAAGGATTCTTTCGTAAAATTTTATTGTCTTCTTTTTATAAGCATTTCTTATTTGGTTTTTCCTTAGGTATTTTATACTTCTATTGCTTTTGTAAAAGGATCCCCCTTATCCAATTTACTTTCTAATTGCTCATTGCTGGTTTCTCTCAATTTCTTTCATAAGAAACTTCATTTTGGAATACTTTTAGATTTAAAGAAAAAAATCCAAAGAGGGATGGAGATGTAGCTCAGTGGTAGAGTGCTTTGCCTAAGTGTGTGTGACTCTGTGGGTTCAATCTCCAGCACCATTAAAACCAAAAATAAGAAAAGAAGGAAAGAAAGAAGAATTCCAAAGATAATATAGAAAGGTCTCATATATTCCATGCCTCATTTCATATTATGAACAACTTACATTACTATGTGTCATAGTAATGTAAGTTGCTACAATGAATGAATCAATAGTAACATATTATTATTATTAACTAAAGTACACTGTTTATTCATATTTCCTTAGATTTCACCTAATGTCCTTTTTCTGTTCTAGGATCCCATTCAGGATACCACATTCCATTTAGTTATTTCATCTTCTTAGGCTCCTCTCAGCTGTGACAGTTTCTCAGACTTTCCTTGTTGCTCACGACCTTGATCATTTTGAGGAGTACTGCTCAGGTACTTCCTGGAATTTGTCTCAACAGAGATTTGTCTGATAATTTTCTCATGATTTGACTGAGGTTATGAATTTGGGGAAGAAAGATCACAGAAGTAAATGCTATTTCCATCATATGGAAGGAACATATGATCAATGTGACTTGTCACTGTTGATATTTCTGTGATCAACTAGCTGAGGCAAAATTTGTCATATGTCTCCTCCATTATAAAATTACTTTTTTCTACCTTCCATAGTGTACTTCTTGGGAAGAATTACTATGGGCAGGCCACACTTAAAAAGTGGGGAGTGATGTTCCACCTCCTTATGGCTAGAGTATCTTCATAAATTACCTGAAATTCTCTTGCACTGGAGATTGATCTGTTCTCCTTTTATACATTTATTGTCATTTATTTTATTATTATTATCATTATTATTATTATTATTATTATTATTTATGATTATTATTTGGTATTGGAGATTGAATTCAGGGATACTCGACCACTGAGCCACACCCCCAGCCCTTTTTTTGTTTTATTTAGAGACAGGGTCTCACTGAGTTGCCTAGGGCCTTGCTAAATTGCTGAGGTTGGCTTTGAACTCATGATCCTACTGTCTCAGCCTCCCTAGCTACTGGGATTACAGGTATGCACCACTGTGCCCAGCAGTCATTTATTTGTATCAGTATTGACTCATGAACATTTCTCTTTATATTTGGGCTATAATATAATACTCTTGTTTTTGCTCAGATTTCTTGCTTCAATCATTGTGAACTCTTTTAAATAGTTCTGATGTTTCTTTGACATATCCCAAAAATGTGCTGTTTATTTTTATTTATTTGTTTGGATTTAGATTTGGGGGGTACTCCCATAATTTCTGATACCATAGTATGTTCCAGGCCTTCTTGTGCATTTCCTGCTCTGATTCTCAAATGAGTCATTTCTTCAAGGAGCCCTTATTCCTTTTATTGGAAGATGATATTAGAAACCAAGGTCTAGGTACTGAGCATGCTCATTGCTACCGGGGTATACTTGCTTTTAGGCCTCCTCAGTCAACAGTACAAAAGTTTTTGTGTGTATAGTAATCCATGTATATACACATATATACACATATTTCTATGTGTAACTATCTGTATCTGTATAGTAACCTAAACATGATGATGACTTCAACTAATATGTAATATGTGACCACACGGATGATTCTAGTCTCCTTCTCCTGCTTATCTAAAAGCTATTGCAGTGATAAATCAGACTCCAACCATCCAACATCCATTAACTTAATTGTATAATTTCAGTGTACATGTATGTTGGTATCAGAATTGTTAACCCCTACCCCCTGTGGGAAATAATTTTCTCACCCCGAGGACAGTACTTATGTTCAGTTTCTTTTACTTTAAGTCTTACAGATTGCAGATTTTCAAAGTTACTTAGGTCAACATCTCTTCCTCTCACCACACTGCAATTAGATCCTTTGGTCACATTCCGCATTCCATCCTGAATTCCCCAGCCTCCTAAATGATTTTTAAAATTTGCTTCATTAAGGTTACTTCTTTATGCTTTGAATTTTTAGGACTTTTGAAAAATGCAGTGTCATGTAACCACAATTACAATATCATACAGAATAGTTTCACCACCTTCAAGTCGCCTATGCTTCACCTTTTCATCTCTTAGTCCCCTCCCCTGGGGCCTCTGCAACCACTGATCTTTTTATTATATGATCATCACTATAGCTTTACCTCTTCCAGAAAGTCATTGCCAGATTATTTGGAATCATATAATATGCAGCCTTTTCAGACTGACCTCTCTCACTTAGCAATATACATTTAAGTTTCATTCATGTTGTTCTGTTTCTTAATACCTCATTTCTTTGTAGCATTGAATAATATTCCATTGTATGGATGTACCATAGTTTGTTTTTGCCATTCACCTATTGATGAGTAGGTGAATGTAGAGTTGCTTACCTGTTTGGGCAATTATGAATAGGTAAATTAAGAACAGGTGAATCTATTGTTGCTTCCACTTTGGGGCAATTACAAGAACAGCTGCTATAAACATCTGTCAGGAAGTTTTTGTGTGGGCACAAATTTTCAAATCAGTTGACTAAGTACCTAGGAATACAATTACTGGATTGTATGTTCAGACAACATCTAGCTTTGTACAAAATTGCCAAACTGTCTTCTAAAGTTGTACCATTTTGCATTCCCAGAAGCGATAAATGAACATTCCCATTGCTCCACATCCTGATCATCAATTGGTATTATCAGTTTTTGGACTTCAGCCATTCTATATAGGTATGTGGTATTACTTAAATTTGCAGTTCCCTAATGATAAATAATGTTGAGCATCTTTTCATGTGCTTGTTTGCCATCCATATATCATCTTTAATGTAGCATCTGTTCTAATTTTTCACCCATTTTAATTGGGCTATTTGTCTTGTTGTTTTGTATTTTAAGTGCTTTTTCTATATTTTGGATATAAGTTTTTTACTAGATATGTTTTGTAAATATTTCCTCCTATCTGTGGCTTATCTTTTGATTCTCCAAATGGTGTATATTGCAGAGTAGATGTCTTCAATTTTAATTAAGCATAACATCATTTTTTTTCCTTTCATGCATTGTGCTCTTGGTATTAAATTTAAAAACTCACTACAAACCCAAGTTCACCTAGGATTTCTCTTGTGTTTTTTTCTACAATTTTTACAGTTTTGTCCTTTACATGTAGGTCTATAACCCATTTTTAATTAATTTTTGAGAAAGGTACAAGGTCTTTTTTTTATTAATATCTTTTTTATTTTTACAGACTGCATTTTGATTCACTGTACACAAATGGGGTACAACTTTTCATTTCTATGGTTGTACACAATGTAGATTCACACCATTCATGTAATCATACATATACATACGGTAATACTGTCTGTCTCATTCTACTATCTTTCCTTCCCCCACTCCCTCCCACCCCGTTTTCCCCTACACCATCCAAAGTTTCTTCATTCTTCTCTTGCTGTAAGGTCTTTGTTTAGTTTTTATAGTTTTTTTGTTTGTTTGTTTTTCTTATGGGCATCCAATTGCTCCAGTAACATTTGTTGAGTAAACTATCCTTTTGCCATTAGGCTTTGTTCCTTTATCAAGGATCAACTGACTACATTTGCATGGGTCTACTTCCAGGCTTCCCATCGTGTTCTATTGATTTTGAGTCTATTTGTATAGATGTATGTGTTATTTCACTAATACCACATTGTGTTTAACTATTGTACCTTCATAGTCAGTCATGAAATTTGGTCATGTGAGTCCTCCAACTTTGATTTTCAGCATTGTGTTGACCACTGTAGATCTTTTGCCTGTCCATATAAGTTTGTCAAATTATCTATATAAAATAGCTTGCTGGGATTTGGTTTAAGATTGTATTAAGCTGGGTGCAGTGGCACGTACCTGTAATTCCATTGGTTCAGGAGGCTGAGGCAAGAGGTTTGTGAGTTCAAAGCCAGCCTCAGCAACTTAGTAAGACCCTAAGCAACTCAGTGAGACCCTGTCTCTAAATAAAACACATAACAAAAGAACTTGGGATGTGGCTCAGTGGCTAAGCGCCCCTGGGTTCAATCTCTGGCACAAAACCAAAAAGCAAACAAACAAACAAATAGGTCAAGTTGGGGAAGATCTGACATCTTAACAGTGTTGAACTTTCTAATCAATGAACACAAAATATGCATGTCATTTAGATCTTTGATTTCTTTCACCAGTTTTATGTTTTCTCACATGTAGAGGCTATGCATGTTTTGTTAGTTTTGTATCTAAGATGTCATTTTTGTAACTATTGTGAATGGTATGCTTCATTTCTAATTTCGGTTATTTATTTTCTGGTATTTAGGAGAGCAACTGACATTTGTATATTAACTTTGTATCCCACTACCTTTTTAAACTTATTAGTTTTAGGAGTATTTTTTTGTGGTACTGGGGATCAAATCTAGGGTCTCATGCATGCTCAGCAAGTGCTCTACCACTGAACAATATGTCCAGTCCTTCAGGTGGTTTTTCATTTGGTTAATTATTTGTTAATTTTTACATAAAGATCACATCATCTGTGAACAAAGACAGTCTTATTTCTTATTCACTTCTCATTTATTTTATGTGTTATTGCACTAGTTAAGACCTGCAGTATGGTGTTGAATAAAAGTGGTGCGAGAGGACATCCATGCCTTGTTTCCAAGCTTAGGAGGAGAGCATCTGATTTCTCACCAGTAAATGTAATGTGAACTGTAGTCGGCGTAGGTGTTCTTTATCAAGTTGAGTAAGTTCTCCGCTATTCCAGGTTTACTGACAGTTTTTATCATGAAGGAATATTGGATTTAATCAAATGCCTTTGTTTTTTGCATCAATTGATGTGGTCATTTGATTTTTTCTTTAACTTGTTGATGTGGTAGATTATATTGATTTTCAAATTTTGGACTAGCCTTGTATACCTGGAAGAAATCCCAGTTGCTCACGTGTTAGCTTTTCATCGCTGTGACCAAAATACCTGACAAGAACAAATTAGAGGATAAAAGGCTTATATTGAGCTCATGATTTCAGTAATCTCACTCCATGTGGGCCAACTGTATTGCTTTGGGCCTGAGATGAGGCAGAACATCATGGCAGGAGGGCCTAGGCGAGGAAGGCTGCTCAGCTCATGAAAGCCAGGAAGCAGAAAGTGTGTGAAACACCAAAAACAAAATATAAACCCCAAAGTCATGCCCCTAGTGATCTACCACCTCCCCACACCCTCCCTTCCTACAGTTACCTGCCTACCTGGTACAATAGTCCTTTCAAGTTATTAATCCATTAAGTGGATTAATGAACCGATCAGGTTACAGCTTTCATAATCTAATCATGAGGTTTGTGTTTGCACCTCATATCCAAACCATAACACTCAAAGTTTACAATTCCTTTTAAACATTATTGGATTCAGTTTGTTAATATTTTACAGGATTTTTGCATAAGAGCTATTGGTCCGTAGCTTCCCTTTCTTGTGATGGCTTTGTTTGTGTAAGGATGGCCTCAGAGTGAGCTAGGAAATTTACTTTCTCTTTCTTTTTCTGGAAGACACTGGAGAAAATTTGTATCATTTCTTCCCTAAGCATTTAAATCTTTGGTAGCATTACCCAGTGAAACTGCCTGGGCCTGGTGCTTTGTATTTTGGAAGGTTATTAAGGATTCAATTATTTAATAGGTATAAATTTGTTCAGATTAGCTACTTCTCCTTGTGTGGATTTTGTAGTTTGTGTTTTTCAAGGAATTGACCCATTTAATTTAGTTTATCAAACTTATGGCCATATAATTATTCATGATATTTATTATAATGTCTAAGATCAGTAATTATGATTCCTTTTTCACTTCTGATATGTGTAATTTGTGTTTTCTTTCTTTTCTTCTTATTTTCCTGCCAAGAGAATTATTAATTTCAAAGAACCAGTTGCTGACTTTGCTGACTTTCTCTTTTGTTTTCCTTTTTTCAATTTCATTGGTTTCTGTTCTAAATTTTATTATTTCTTCTCTTCTGCTTTCTTTAGGCTTAAATTATATTTTTCCTAGTGTGCTAAGGTAGAAGTTTAGATCATAGATTTAAGACCATTTGTCCTTTCTCATATGTTCATTTAATACTATAAATCTCCGTAAGCACACTGGTTTTACTTTTTCCCACATTTTCATTTTTATTTGATTCAAAATACTTTTAAATTTCTCTGACACTTCTTCTTTGATCCATACGTGTTATTTAGAAGTATGTTGTTTCGAGGTCCAAATATTTGGGATTGTCTATTGATTTTTAATACTAGTGTTTTATCTATACAGTACAGTCTTAATAATTGCTCATTTGCTTTTCTTGAATTCTGTAAGAAGACATTATACCATCTGTAACCAATGATGATTTATATCTTATTTTTTAGTATTTATACATAGTAGCATGTTTCTCACCATATTCCATCCATCGGAATCTTCAGTAAAATGGTGAAGAAGCATGGTGACGGTGGGCACTCTTGTCTTATTCTTTTTTTAATTTTTTATATTTTAATTTGTTCTAATTAGTTATACATGTCATCTTATTCTTGAGATTGGTAAATAAGGCTTCTAATAATTAACCACTAAGTGTGATATTTGCTGTAAATCGCTGTTTTCTTCCAGTTTTCCAAGAGTCTTGTTTGAATGAGAAATGGGCATTTAATTTGTCATTTTTTATAAAAACTATCTATTAAAATGATGGTATAATTATCTCTTAATGACAATATAGTGAATTACTAGATAGATTTTCTTAATGGCAAATCAGCATAGTGAGATAGGTTCAAATCCCAGTTCTTTCTCCACTTTACTAACTGTGGACTTTTGTAACCCCTACTCTTCTCAGTTTTTTAAACAATAACAGCTGTCTCATGAGGTTGTTGTGCAGGTTGAACAAGTTAATATATATTATGTGTATGTATTACATATACAATATATATGTTGAATCTATAACTTAGAACAGTACTTATTATAAGTATGGAATAGTTTTTTAAATTGTTGCATTCTTGGAGGTAAAATATATATGGTTTTGATTCCTTTAGCATGTCATTAGATTTCATTTGTAAAACATTTATTCATGCCTTTTACATTGGTGTCATTAGATTGTAATATTCTTTATGTAACCTATTGTTTTCTGTCATCAGGATTATCAAACTTTCTAAAGGGAGTTAGATAGCTTCTCATCTTTGTCTATGCTCAGGAACATTTTATGTAACAAAGAAAATCTCCTGAAACTGTTGCCTATGTTTATATTAGTTATATATTGCTGTGTGGCAAATTACCCCAAAACTTAGTGGGTTAAATCAACAGACATTTATGACCTCACAGTTTCTAAAGTCAAGCAACGAGGCATGGCTCAGGGCTTGCCTCTGGCTCAGGGTCTCTCACAAGCTGTAATCAAGGTTTGGACTGGGGCTGCTGTCATCATGAGGTTCAATTGGGAGAAGATCCACCTCTCTGCTCATTCACGTGACTGTTAGCAGATTCAGTTCCTGGTGAGTTTTTGAATTGAGGACACCAATTTCTCACTGGATATTAGCCTGAGGACTCTCTGAAGTTCCTTGTCATCTGAACCATTCTACAAGACAGCTCATGATATACAGTAACTTGTTTCATCCAAGCCAGCATGGGAAAACCAGAATGTCACCAAGATGGAAGTTAGTCTTTTTGTAACCTAATCTGGAATGGACCTGCCATTACTTTTGCTGCATTCTGCTCACTAGAAGCAAGTCACAAGGCCCAGTCCACATTCAAGGGGAGGAAATCGAGGAAGGACGTGAATATGAAGAGGCAGAAACTATTGTGGGCCATTTTAGAAGCAGCATGTCACCATTTTTAATGGCAGGTGTTCGATCAGGCTTCCAATTCCTTCTGTAGTTATCAGTCTAACCAGTTTTATACTAATTCTTTATCAATTTGAATATTTTGTGATTTTCTAGAAAATAATTTCATCTACGTTTTCATATTTATTTGTCGAATGAAAAAATCTCCACCAGGGCCATTTTTCCTATTATTAATTATGTCTTCCTTTATCAGAAAGAGCAATTATTTATTTCATTAGTCATTTCAAAGAACCATTTTTCACTTATTGATTAACTTTATTTTTATTTCTGTCATGTTTTTATCTTTATTAACACCTTCCTTTTATTTTCATTTGTGTTTATTTGTGTTTTCTTCCTAGCTTTTGAATGTTTGATTTATGTTTTTAGTTTTTATTTTTTGGCACTGGATCTAGAACTGAGGAGCACTCTACCACTGTGCTACATCCCCTGCCCATTTTTATTTTAGTTGGAGACAGAGTCTCACTAAGAGACTCTGCCTGGGAACTTATGTTTCTCCTGTCTCAGCCTCCTGAGTAGATTGAATTACAGGCACACACCACTGCACCTGGCTTTTATGTTTGAATAAGTACACTTATGGCCGTGCATTTTCTTCTGAGTAGTTCTTTTGCTACATCCTACTGGTTTTGATAAATAGAGATTTGATTGTTTTTCATTTTTCATTGGTTTATACTTTCTGTTTTGATTCTTCTTCAACCAGATCACAAGTATGACTTTCCCCCTCTTATTTCTGGGGACATAGATCTCAAAGCATTATTTTGTTATTAAACCATTATTTTAATGACCCAATGGTTAATATGTGACCATATGTGATATTTATTATTTCAAATTTATTGAGATTTTCATTGTCTTAATACATCATTAATTTCATAAGTATCCAATGTGTATTTGAAAAGCTTGTGCCTTTTCTGTTCATCCAAGCATACATATTTTTAAGTTTGCTAATTTTATCATTTCAATACTGATATTATTATGTAGTTAGAAGATTAGTAAGTTAGAACCTGATGTGTCAATTTCTGAGTAAAGCATGCTTTTGCACTATAATTATGATTTTCTGATCTCTATGTTAAACTGTGCTGTAAAGGTCGATTGCAGTTTTATCTTTGTTATAGACTAAACCTATTATCTTATTCTTTATTTATTCTTTAAGTTTTCTTCTGTCAGGCATTAATATTGCTACATCTGCTTCCTTTTTGTTAGCACTTGAGTATATTTTTCAATATTTTATTTTCAACCTTTTTGTGTTTTTTTTTTTAACATAAATCTCATAAGTGGCATATAGCCACACTGACTTTTGACCTAATCTAAGCGTCTTTGTCTTTTAACAAGGTGATTTTAACATTTGCACTTATTATGATTACTTATATACTTGGACTAATTTCTGACATCTCATTTTGTAATTTTAAAAAATTTTGCCTTTTTTCCTTATTGTTTCTTTCCATTCCCTTTGCTGTCTTTTTTTGAATGGATAGAATTCTCTTCTTTCCATTTCATTTTCAGTAATCATTCGAAAAATATACATTTTATTTTGAAGCTTCAAAAGTTTGTCCATACATTGCATGTATGCATTCTCTACTAGCTTTTAACATTAATCTCCATGTCTTCTCTTTCCAAACAAAAAGAAACTTAGTATGTGGTTTCTTACCTCTGCTCCCCCTCTTTGCTCTTCACCCCTTGCCCTGTGCTGCCACCCCATCACTTCTTGTGCTGATACATTCTCTTATAATTTACTCATTTCTTTTTCATTATCTTATATTCCTCTTCTTGTGCTTGAATTTCTCGTTTCATTTCTTCATGTGATATATTTTCTATCAGTTATTTCAAAGAGAGTTTGTAAGTAATAAAATTTCTTAGTACTTGAATATCTGAAAATGCCTTTCATTCATCCTCCCTATTGTCTTTGTATTGGTCACTAAGTGTATTCCAGAATGGCTATGAATTTTAAATAATATTTCCTATCTATCATTTCTACAGAGATTCGAGGTATGAAAAAGGAGTCTATTATATATAGTAAGCCAATCATTTTACTCTCTTATACCTGATTCATAACCCAGTGCTCACTGATACCTGAGTTAAGTTTGGGGAATACTTCCTTTTATCATCCCTTTATTTGCTCCCCTGTTCCCACCAGAAAGAGAGGTCAACTATCAGGATATTGATGGAACTACCTTCAATTAGTGAGTGAAATCATTATGCATCAGCTGTCAGGAAAAGGGTGTGAATCGGTGAATCGCTTCTTTTTTTTCTCTTTCACCCATGTGACCATAGCTCTATGGAGATTTAGAAACAGATTTTCACTAGCCATTACTTTATTTTTTTTCTCTCTTCCATGAAGTTGATAGGAGGGAGGTAGAATCAAAAATTCATGTTTGGTCTTGTGTTGGGAAGAAATCTCTCAGGACTCATGGCTAGGCTACACCATCCTCCTCAGGGTACAAGAGCTCACATTGAGGCACGAGGTCCAAAGTCCAGCTAACAATGAAGTGAAATGTTGCTTTCCTTTGCTGTTGCTCTGTGTACATATCTCCCTCCTGGAAACCTCGGGGGAAGAGCTAATCTGGAGCAATATTTTAGTATTCCCAGGTCCCTTGACCACAATAAAACCTAATTGCACCAGCTTTCCAACAGCTTCATGGTAATATTCTTGCAATTCTAATTCTGTAAAGGTAAGAAGTGTAAAAGTGAATGTGTCTTCAGTGACAAAGAAAGACATGGATGTCAATTTCAATGTGCCACAGTTCTAGAGCTGCCATATAATTTTGCAGAGGTTACGGACTATACTGTTCAAGGGAACTCCCTTCTCATCATACACTTGGCCAATGGCACCCCTTGGCTTGGTGCAGAATCTGTACAACTCTGTAAGGTATCCCTACCCAGCCCTGCCCCAGCTCCCCCTAAGGATACCAGACAATCCCTTTGCCCTTAGCAAATGATTCTGTAAATGTCTGTTGTCCTAATATCCAAAGGCTGGTCATGGTGTCTTATCCCATCCCCTTGAGCTAAATATTAGCTTTTTGAAATGTTCCTGGGTTAAACCAGAGGCTTTAGAAAGGAAGATATCCTCTGAATGCTGGGGCACACATCTGTAATCCCAGCTACTTGTGAGACTGAGGCAGGAGGAACCCAGGTTTGAGGTCAGCCTTGGCAACTTAGTGAGACCCTGTCTCAAAATAAAAAATAAATAAAGGGTTAGGCTCGTGGTACAGCACCCTTGGGTTTAATACACAGCACTGAAAATAAAAAAATAATAATAATAAAGGAAGTTTCCTTAGATTATATAGGTGGTAGATGGAAGAACCAATGTTCAAAGCCAGCTCTAAGCTTATACACTCTCTACTACAGGCAAGCCAGCTGGAAGCATTCAGCAGGCAAATGTCTGACATTTAGTGCCAGACCACGAAAAGCATGGTTATCTCAGACACTCATTTATTTATTCATCACGTTTTTCCTACGTCTCTACAGGACAGTCACCCTAAGGTACCTTCCAACTCTACCATTCACGATATAGGATATCTCAAGTCTCTCTTATATCAGTGGGGCCTGTTTCAATTGCAAATGGCAGGAATCCAACTCAAACTTATCTAAGCCAAAAGGGTACCTTATTAGTTAACATAAATGAGAAGTACAATCATGTGCCACATAACATTTTGGTGAATGACAGGCTGCATATACAGTGGTTTGTCCTATGAGATTACACCTCCTAGTGAGGGAGCCATCTTCTTAGTTCGGGTAAGTACACTTTATGATGTTTGCACAATAAAAAGATCATATAATTGTGCATTTCTCAGCTGTATCCCCAACATTAAGCAATGTGTGACTGTGGAAAGGTTATGCTGGGTCCTGGGCTTAAATGAGGTCTGTTCATCTCCTGAGTCCTCTTTCTCTCTAAGTCTGGTTCTTCTCACAGAGCTCCTGAAACTCTAGGCTTGTGTCTTCTACTAATGAGTCTCCAATGACTCTTTTCCTATACCTTTATCAAAAGTTCCAGAGAGGGAGGTCCGGTGAGGTGGCACATGTCTATTACTCCGGTAGTTTGGGAGACTGAGAAAGGAGGATTGTAAGTTCAAAGCCAGCCTCAGCAATTTAGTGAGGCCCTAAGCCACTCGGTGAGACCCTGTCTCTAAATAAAATATTTTTAAAAGGTCTGGGTGGTTAAGCACCCCTGGGTTTAATCCCTGGTGCCAAAAAAGAAAGAAAGAAAGAAAGAAAAAGTTCCTGGGAGTGCTTGTATTGGCCCAGCTAGGGTCACATGACGGCACAAACCAATCTCTCTATCTACTATGATAGAATGCTCTGGTGGGCAAGGATTGAGTCTTCATCTGTCAGCTCTTGGAGCTGACTCACATGAACTCGCAGTGAGGAAGAGGTGATTTCCTGAGAAAATTTTGGCAGTTGTTATAAAAAAGAAGCAGTGGATGCTGAACAAAGGATCTCCTGCATTTCTCATTTCACAGATGAAGAAACTGAGACTCAGAAAAGAGTAGCCCATGATTACATGGTCCTTGTATCAGGCAACTTTTTTGCAGTACTAGGGATTGAACGCAGGGGCGCTCTATCAGCAAGCTACATCCTCAGTACATTTTATTTTTTATTTTGAGAGACGGTCTCAGTGAGTTGCTCAGATTGGCCTCAGACTTGCAATCCTTCTGCCTCAGCCTCCGTAGCAGCTGATATTTCAAGTGTGTGCCACTGTGCCCGGCTTATATCAAGTAATATTAAGTGATTCATGTAGGCCAGGCATTAAGAGAATCCATCTCTGGCTTTTGTCCCAGCATCAGCGATGGTAGGCCATCTCTGGTGGCAATTTGGAGTTTTCAAGGTCAGTGCTGCAGATGGGTGCTGTGATCAAAACACTGTGGAATGGCAACCAGGACATGTGGGTCCTAGTCCTGACTCTGCCACTGTCTTGCTGAGTGAATTTAGGCAAGACCATTCTTCTCCTGTGCCTCAGTTTCCCCATCTATAAGCAGAGAGAATTGGAGTACATGGTCTGAAAACATACTACATGTTGGTGCTTTTGTTCCGCTCTTGGGGAGCGAAGGAAGGAGAGAAGTCGGCATGCTGAGGGAGTCGGTCCTCTCCATCTGGAAGCATGTGGAATTTCTGCAGTGGAGACATTGAACCTGACTTTAATTTGAGTTGAAACGTCTGATATTTCTGATAGTAATAACATACCCTGGATGGGGCCAAGGGGAGCAAGGCCCCCTGAAAAGAACACCAGAAAGCCCTCTCTGTTCCTTCTCTTGAAGCACAGCCCCCAGCCGGCGAGGGTCTCAGCACCAAGGCCCAGGGAAGCGGGTGTTCCCGAGAAGCCAGGCCTGTAGGAATCCATCTCGGGCTGGCAGGCGGCCATGCTGGCTGCATGGCGGACTTTCTGCACCTCCTTCTCCCTTCAGCTTGCCCCGTCCTGCCCTGATAGGCCTGCTGGTTGCTTCAGGCTGGGCGAGGAGCTGTGGAATGCCAGGGAGAGGGCCAGATGGTGGGTGGCATGTGAGACACTACCTGCAATGTCACACAAGTGACCTGGCTGAGCAGAGATGCTTGATGTAAGGGTGTGTGCAGTGGCAGGGGGGGTCTGGGATTGGCAAGACACTGCCATGGTGGCCTCTGCTGGGTGTGTTGGTCCCTCCCTAGATATCTATCACCCTCATCATCCTCCCCCCACTGAGTCCATCTCTCCATACAAGCATCTCCTCCTCAGTGGGAGGTCCCCTGGCTGCCACCCCAACCTCTCCTGCTGTGACACAGATGTTTCATCTTAACCCTCCCTCTGTCACAAAGTGAACCCCAGCCTAGATAGGTGTGGAGGAACAGGGTCACTCATTCATTGGTGATACAGCTAAAACTTCTCAACTCTTTTCCCTGCCAGACCAAGGACACTGTGTTGGACAATGAACATGGATGTCCTGCCTGGTGTCTAGCTTTGGCCCCTCTTACTGTATTTATTCTATGTGGGTGATAGTGAACTGCTGGCCACCAGCCACTATATAAATAGTGCCTGGAGTCAGTGACTAAGTGGTGCCCTTGCCACCCCTCCTCCAGTTTCCCATCCCACTCGCGGCCTGTTTTCCTGCCTTAATGATCCTTCTGTGATGGGGCGATGAGTGGGCTACAGAGAGCCCATGCTGACCCACTAGCCCAGAGCAGGCAGCCCTCCAATTACCCACAAAGCTCAGGGGAGGGCAGGCGGGGGATGGGGAGAGAGTGCTCTCTTCCCCCCTTTAAATATATATATTTAAGCAAGGAAACAGATTTCACTTTCAATCTTCTCTCCAAGAGATTGTTATAAACAAAAGCAGGTCTGGGGCAGGAGGAGGAGGGGAAGAGAGGAAAATGATTTGGGAGATTAAGGAGGCGGCCACGACAACGTCCCCTTTTAAACCTCAATAAGGTTGTTTTTCTTGGTCGTTTTTTCCTCCTTCCCTCTCCAGCTAGCGTTACTTAAAAGGAACATTATGTTATCACAAATCAGATTTCCAAACATCATCTCCAGGTCACTGTGAACAGCTCAGCAATTTGGCTGCAGAATCCTGGAGAAGGAGTCCCCTTTAACCTCCAACTCAGGAGGGAGCTGCCCCCAATCGCAAATGCTGGGGAAGCCCTCCCAGCTGAGAGGGGAGAGCAGCCCGCGGGAGGCAGGGCCGGGACCATGCCACCCGGCCTCCACTGTGTCCTGATGGGCAGTGGGGGCTCTGTCTGCCCACCGGAGGACATCCCTGGCTCTGCTGGATGGGAGCTGGACCCCAGTGGGGTAATGTGGGTTTCATTTTTCCTCTGCCATAAACTTGGGGCTTATCGATGCTACGGAGCTGCCAGGGGAGATTAGAGTCAGGACTGGCACCCTGGTCTAGTGCACGGTGAGAGACCACAAGTATTCCAGCTGGGGCGGTGTGGCCTGCGTGCGATGAGGGTGAGGCTGAGGGTGTGGGACAGCTGACGGATTCTGGAAGAATAATGCTCTCCCTATCCGGTTCCATCTGTCCAAGTGAAAGGCCACTCTTTGCCCTCCCCTCTTCTCTCCTCTGAGGACACGGCAGGAGTTGAGGGGGAAGAAGAAAGAGGAGACTGGCTAGGGGGTGGCAAGGAGGTATACTCCTGAGTAGGAACCTCAGCAGGAAGGACCTGGGTCAGACACAAAGGATTTCCAAACCGAAGATTCAGAACCCATGGGGCAGTTTTCTCTCATAGAGAATTGGGAAATGAAAAGAGTTGTGGTATCTTGGCATCTAAGCAAATGGAAAAAACTGAGTGACAAGTCATTGGAATTGGGGTCCTTGAACATTCCGTGTGTCCTCCATTGCCACAGAACTGAGCCCAGCCAAAAGGTTAATTTCAGGTCCTTAAGCTGAAACATTCTGTCTAGAATCCCATTGCCATGAATATTTATGCACTTACCAATAGCCCTGGGGTGCAATAATTGGAAAGCCCATTTTACAGATGGGAAAACAGAGGTGCAAAGAGGACTTGCAAAGAGTACATGAGGAGTGAATTGAGAAATTGGAGCTAGATTGTGGTCACCTGGCCTTCACCCCCAGGCTCTTTTCTTTGGCCCTTGACACTGCGGTGTGGACCTTTGCAAGTGACTCCTTACTCCAGAGACTTCCTAAATGAAGCAAGTGACAGACTAGACCCAGGAGTGCACTTTTGATCTTGATCAGGGTAGAGGTCATGGGATAATCCAAAAGGCAAAAAAAAAAAAAAAATCTAGAAAATACAGAAGAACTCCAAGGGCAAGGCTGAAATTCAGTCAGAGAGCTGGCAGAGAAGCCTGCCTGGGCAGAGATGGCTGGGGGTTAAGGGATAGCCCAGAGGCTGGAGGTTTACTTGGGAAGAACCGGAAAGGCACCTCCACCTGACCCAGGTGGCAAGGCCCTCGATGCCTCCACAGTGACTGTGAGGGAAGCCCGTGGGATTCTGGAGTCAAGCCAGGAGTAACAGCAGGCCAGGAGGTCCTCCCTCTGAAATCTGGACTGTCATGGCTCACTGTGCCCACCTGGGGCCCTCCTCTTCCAGTGCACAGGAAGAAAAAAACTCACCTACTGGGTGCCAGGTCCTTGCACATCATTATCTCATTGACTCACATGAATAATCTTAAAAGGCAAACATTTTGCTCTCCATTTTAGGATGGGAAAGCAAGGTTTAGATAAGGGAAGGGGCTTGACCAGGACTCGAAAATCATAAACACACAGCCTGGATTTGAACTGCATCTGTCTCACTCTTTCTACCAAGCCATGACCTCAAGGGTGCCCAGCAGAGACCCCCAGGTAACCCACAGTTTGGGGAGTTCTGGACTTTTGGTATTCTAGGTTCCCTACTCTGTGGGCCCTCAGAGTCTCTGACCTCAGGAAGTGGACCCAGGACCCTAGAAGGTCAAAGATGGGAAACTTACGGACCCGGAGGATATAGATGGGGAGAGCCTCCTACCACTCTCCTCATCTCTGGACTCTTCCCTCTTCCTAGGTTCCCTAGCTGTCCCTCGAGAGCTCCCATAAATTCAGCACCCAAGAAAGGAGACACAGAGGAGGGATTCAACCTTTTTCCTCATGCCACTGATTCCTGGGCACCTGGCCCAGCCACCCTCCCTACCACGTTCCTCTGGGAGGAGGGTTGCAAAGCACCCGCAGCAGCCCTGGGGAGACTGATGTTCAGCCTGCCACCCCCACAACCAACAGGGGCCACTTCAAACATCAGTTCTGAGCATGCAGAGGCCTCTCCCTCACTTGCTTTATTTATCTTGGCCCAAGGACGACGAAGCCCGGATCTGAGGGGAGGATGGAGAGGCCATTTCCAATATTTCCTCCAGGCCTCTCCGTGCCCCTGAGTTGCCCCTGAGTACCCAAGAGGAGAGGGCAGAGGTCCATGGTCTGAAAACAATGACTTGAAGCTGGAGGGGGTACAGAGATGAAGGGAGAGAGCTCAGAACTTAAAAGCCCTGTCGTGGACTTGCGGGTAATGCACCGCAACCCCAGGGTAGGCTGTGCGAACTTATGGGCCTCTGCCCCGCCCCCCGCTGGGCCCACCCACACCCAGCCTCAGACAGCTATGGGTAGATGGGGGTAGAGACCGGCCTGCTTCCCTTTGCCTTCAGGGCCAGGCCTGCACAAAACTGTCAGCACCCCCCCGGGAAGCCAAGTAGGGTGCTCTGTTCAGGCCAGGAGAGGAGGGGGTTCGCAGCCCTGCTCAGGTCTCCAGGGAGCTCCAGGCGTGCATCCCCAGAGCCCAGTTGCCTGAGCAGAGCTACCCCACCACGGAGCTCCAAGTCTTCCCCCTCTTCGGCTTGTTTGCACTGCTGGAATCCCTGTCTCCAGTTATCATGTCCCCCGCCACACCCAGTGCTGTCCTTCAGCCAAGCCACACACATGGAACTGCTTTCATCTCCCTCCTCAGCTGGGCCTGCCCTTCCCAAGGGCACAGGGACTTCGCTCCTCTGAATTCCCTCCAATTTGTCTCCATCACTCCCATGCCTGGGGACGTTCAGCTGCACAGTGGCCTCAGAGGACAGGCAGGAGGCCTGGGGGCGGCAGCAAGCTGGCTTGCTCCCTAGGCCTGATAGATATCAAGGAGGGGAGGATATTTTCTCTTTCTCAGCCTCCCTCCTCCCTTCTGGGTTCTGTAGGGGCCTGAGGTGTCGGGGGTGGGTAGTTCTAGGCTCAATCAGCAAATGCATCTGAACATCTCTGGTGTGGGTGATGAAAGGGGTCTTACTTGGTTCCCGCCCATGAGGATTTGTCAGGCCAGTTGCTATGGTTTCAGTGTGTCCCCCAGAATTCATGTGTTGGCCCCAATGTGGCAGTATTGGGAGGGAAGCCTAGAGGGAGGTGTTTGGGTCAAGGGGACAGAGCTGTCATGAACAGAAGAATACTGTCTTGTGGGAGTGAGTTCTCACTCTCACAGGACTGGGTTAGTTGCCACAAGAGTGGTTGTTATAAAGCCAGACTGCCCCCTTGTATTCTCCCTCTGTCAGGTGCTTGCTTGCCCTTTCACTTTCTGCTATGAGCTGAAACAGCACAAGACCCTCATGGGTACCTTGCTTTTACACTTCCCAGCCTCCAAAACCATGAGCCAAAATAAACCTTTTTTCTTTACAAATTACCCAGTCTCAAGTGTTCTGTTATAGCAACAGAAAACAAATCCATAAAGGAGATCATATTAGTAATAACAGCACTGATAAGACCAATACAGTACTTTCCCCATGGCAGGCACTATCCTAAGTACACAGATTAATCTTTTCATTCTCACAAGGGCCCTATGGAGTAGGAACTACAGTTATCTTCATTTTACAGGCAAGGCAACTGAAGCTCAAAGGGATCTGTAAATTTCCCTAGGAACTGGGCAATGTTGCAGTTGGGATTCTTTACCCAGGAAGGCTGACTCCAGAGCCTGTGCTCTGAACCACTGCATTAAACCTGGCTGGAGCTGAGTATAGTGGCTGTCCCTGTAGTCTTGGCTACTCAGGATGTTGAGGCAGGAGCATTTCAAGTTTGAAGTCAGCATTAGAAATTTAGTGAGACTCTGTATCGAAAGAAAATAAAGGGGTCTGAGGATATAGGTCAATGTAGCACCCCTGGGCTCAACCCCCAGTATTGCAGAAATAAAACAGAACAAACAAGCAAACAAACAAAAACACCTGGCCAGGAAAACTGGCAGAATGTTTGGAGGAAAGACCAATTATTGGCAACAGGGAGCTCAGCGAAGGCTTGCAGGAAGAAACAGCACTTGTGATGGACCATGCAGGGAACTAGAACAGGCAGAGAGCTGGGAGAGAACATTCCAGGTAAAGTCAAGAGGAAAAGGAATCACCAGGGAAGAGGACATTGTATGTCAGCTTCTAAGAACATGGGAAGCTCAGGAAGACAAGGACTTAAATGGCAGCCTTGCAAGTCAAGGCTGGGAAGGCAGAGGCTCCTGGAATTGTCAGGCAGGCAAGAGATGAGCAGGTTTTGATCTGGGATGGTGGCTGTGGGGATTTGTGGTGTCAGGAGATGGTACAGATGACAGATTGATAGGATTTGGTCCCCAAATGAATGCCAGGTGTGAGGAAAAGTAAGGAGCTCACAGAGGAAGAGGGACACTAATGCTGGCACTGGAACACTGTGGAGGGGGAGCAAGTTGTGTGGAGTGGGGTACTTGGTCATGGACATAGAGAAGTTGAGGTGCCTGTGAGCCATTCAGAAAGGCTTCCATTTTGGAGGACAAGGGGAGCCGTGTAAACCCTAAGTGATGGATTCCTGCATTTCAATGGTGGGAGATGATTCTGGAACGGAAGGAAGCTGGAGCTTTGAATAACAAGTTAATTAGTTGGGACTTGATTCGGTAGGCCACAGGGAGCCCATAAAGGGCTCTTGAGCAAAGGAGTAATGTAATCTGATGTGCCTTTCAGGAAGGTAGCTGTGGTGATACTGTGGGAGACACACTGGTCAGGAACAGAGACTGAGGGGAGATGGTGGCGATGGGTGTGAAGGGACAGACATGAGAGACTTCGGGATGACAGAAAGGGCAAGACCCAGAGAGGGGAAGAGAGGTTAATAAGAGCCAGCAAAAGCCCCCTCTTTGGAGAAGGAACAAGCATGCCTGTCAGGGGGAGAAATCGGGTGGCTGGCAGTGGGGGCAGGGCCATTGAGGTCGGTGCCTTTCTCCCTGCTTGTTTGCTCCCCTGGGGGTCCTGGCCACAGGCTTTTACTTGAGGACAGAAGAAATGTTTCCAAAGACAGCACCTCCCTCCTGCCACAGGTTATAAATCTCCAGAGCCAGGACACCGACACACACACCTGCTGTAGACCTGGGCTTGACAGCTGGGATGACTGCGTTGGGATCAGCGCTTCCCAAAGATGGGAGGATTTCCAGGTTCTGTTTCCAAAGGAATTCCCAGCTGGTGAAACACCAGAAAGCAGTGGCTGTGGGGAGGGAAAAAGAGTTCGTCCATCCCTAAACAGGTCCCAGCATCTAAAAGGGGGTGGAGGTGGGGTGTTTTAGTCAGTTTTTTTCACTGCTGTGACTAAAAGGATTCAACCAGAACAACTCTAGGGAGAAAAAGTTTGAGGGCTCACGGTTTCAGAGGTCTCAGTTCCTAGACAGCCAGCTCCATCATGGCGGAAGAGTGTGGCAGAGGGAAGCAGCTCACAGGATGATCAGGAACAAGAGAGAGAGGGTCTCCACTTGCCACATACAAATATGTACCCCAAAGCCACGCCCCCAATGCCCACCTCCTCTTGTTACTACTCACCTAATCCCATAAGGAGTTAAATGACTGATTGGGTGAAGACTCTCACAACCCAATCATTTCTCCTCTGAACCTTCTTACATTGTCTCACAGGTGAGATTTGGGGGGTTACCTCACATCCAAACCATAACATGGGATGAGGGGCTAGGGAAGAGAGATGGGGCCAGATAGGGGGAGGGGGTGGTGGGAAGAAGTGAGGGCTGGCTGGAGACCACGGCAAGGAAGGGATGCACTGGAGGAACACGGACTGGGAATGAGGTGTGGAAGCTGCTGGGTACTGCCTTCTTCAGGCCTGAGACCTCTGGTTGGAACTTTCCCCAGGAATCAAGCCAACCAGAGTCCTAAGAAGGTACCACTGTCAGTGACAGGCAAGTTTGGGGCCACGGCAAGGGCCAGCACACCCTCCAAGCACACACATACTGAAATGGTTTCAGAGCTGGAAGGGCCCTGGCAAATGCTTGGGTCTAGTCCCAACATGTGACCTCTGGGAAGCACACAATTCAAAGACAAGGAGCAGCTGTTCAAAGCTACACAGCAAGGTAGTGACAGAGCTGAGCCTTTAACTCCTGGGTCAGGGCTTGCTAGCACAAAGCTCAGCCTTCTAAAGAGAGGACATAACAAGAGAGATGAAGATATCTTGGGATTCATCTGTCACCACCTGGAGAAAAGTCATGCCTTCCCTCATGTTCTGGAGATAGAGAGGACTGAGGACTGACTGCAGTAGCTGTCATTGCCAGAGCGATTAGACTTTGGCGATCTTTGGAGGAACTGAATTTGGCAAACGTGGAGCAAGATTGAAGGCCAAGAGAGAATTCTGAAGAGGCAGAAAGAAAGTGGTGGATCCCACTTAAAGAAACTGGATGCCAAACTGGAAGATGGCAGGGTTCCTGACTGTGGGTGAAAGGGCTGCTGGGAATGGCTATTAGCTGGAGAAGAGAGGATACAGCAGAGAAGTAGAGGGTTGGGGAGGGCAAGATTATAAGGAGCCTTGGGAAGAGTGATACTTGTCTCAGGATTTCACCATAATGAACCATGAGAGACCAGGTCTCCAGGGAGCACGTTCTGGTCTGAAGTCCCGAATTTAACCTAGAGATCCAGACAGAAAGTCTCTGGCTTCCTCAGAGGCCAGTATGATGGGAGAGATCTACTAGGAGACCTATTCTTTGGTGACCATCTTTAGAGCAAAAATTTCTGAGAAGAGTCAGGCATGGTGGCTCACTCCTGTAATCCCAATGATTCAGGAGGCTGAGGCACGAGGATCATGAGTTCAAAGCCAGCCTCAGTAACTCAGTGAGACCCTGTCTCTAAATGAAACATGTGACTCAGTGGTTAAGCACCCCTGGGTTCAGTCCCCAGTACCAAAAAATATATATTTCTGTGAAAACTTAAGCTTGGCCTTGCACTGGATGGGCAGATGGTGGCACATGAACATTCTCCTCGACTTCAACAGACCACGGAGGCTGCAGACAAAAGTTAGCTGCCCTAACCCCCTTTGGTGCATAGACAGGAAATTGGTACACACGTGACATGTGCTGACCCTCTAATGCATGCATGCTGTACACTCTCTGGAAAGCAATCGCCTAGGTTGCTGGTGTCAGAAACTGGAATGCCCCTAGACCATTCTTAGGCAGGATCCCAAGGTCTTGACCTGGGCCAAACTGCACAGGCCACCCAGTGACCTGGCATCCGAGATATCATTTCTGCCACCCATGCCACATTAGTGGAAGGTAAGGGGAAACTTCCTACCTGCCTCACCAGTAGGCCAGGCTAAGGAGTATCCCAGCTTCCTCTGCTGCTCAAGGGGACTCTCTGGCCCATTTTGGTGGCTCCTAGATGAAGCTCTGTGATTTAGGTCACCACCACTCTGCTGTAGCCACATATGTGGTCCTTGTTTTGCCCTGGATTTGCTTCCAGATCTCAGCTAACCACATGGGTCTTTTCTCTGCCTGGAGAGATTTCCCTTATATTTCCCAGTTCTAAAGCATTTTCTTCCCCCTATGACGAAGTCCCCTTTCTGATATCCCAGTGCATACAATAGGCACTCAATGGAAACTTATCGATGCTATAACAGATAGAAATTGATAAGGCTGAATATCTTCTGATCCTAGGATCTTGAATGCCTCATCGGAAGTTTTCCTAGGGTCCTAGAACACCACCCCGAACCACTGCCTGCCCTGGTGTCCCTGAGAGAGGAGTTGTTAGACCAGACCCAGAGGATGATGGCAGGTCGGGGAGCGCAGGGAAGGAACAAGCCACAAAACAGCTTGTCAATCCCTGTTGAACAGTAGGAGCAAAGACAGAGCCTCTTCCAACACTGACACTTTGTTTCTAGGCTGTCAACCCTAGCCCAGGGTTATGCTCATAGAAAGAGGCGACCACAAGCCCAGCCCGTCATCTTGCTTTGAAGAAGTGTCAGACATTTTTTTTTTGAAAGAGGTAACAATGTGGCCTTTGTCTTTCTCCTCCTTCTCTTGTTCTCACTTTCCCTGTTCCCTAGTTCTTTATGTGGTCATTTTCTGGCCTTCCTCCAAAAAGAAAGAAAAAGAAAAAGAATGGCCATCAAGCTAGCCGAAGAGATCATTAGGGAAGACCTGTCTTTCTTGTGAACTGGCTACACCACTGGGGTCCTGGAGGGAGGCAGAGGTGGTGGATAGAGTCCCTCGGCCTGCTCTTTCCTAGAGCAAAGGAAAAAAGCTGGTCCCTTTCCAAGAGCCCTACGGTGTCCCAGTTGCAGGAGACAACACCTGGATCCTGGTAAGTGTCTTAATGGGCAGGTGAAGATCATGCTGGTTTTTTAAAGGTGTGCACCTTCCCAGAAGCAGGAAGATGGATTCAGTGGCAACCCAGGTCACCTATCAGGTACAGACTAGGCCAGGGGACTTTTGGCACCAATTTCAAGGAATTAAGGTTCTTTCCTGGGACTCTGAACCAGGGAAATTTCTCCTGAAACTGTGACCCCCCTCCCATTCTCTTACCCTTAGCTTTTATTCAAACATTCCTATGCCTGTGAGGTTCTCCAAAAGTCACTTTATCCATTCCCCAGCCTCCAGACGGGAAGATCTTTTCCTCCAGCCTGGCTAGCAAAACCATCCCCTGCAAACTGAGGCATTCTGGTCTCAAGAAAATCTCAGTGGGTGACCATGGCATTGGCCTTGGGCCCTGGGAGCCATGTGCTTCTGCTTCTGAGATCAGGGTTGGGGTGTTCCAAAGAAGGTGAACAAGGAGCTGCATGGTACAGTCATCTGGGCAGCAGGGTCTCTGGGGGCCCGAGGCCCCTCTCCTGCTGAGGATCACTTTAGAGGAGAGCCTTTAAGGCTCCTTGGACTGCCCCTGCCTTTCTGGCAGCCTGCCTGCATCTCAATTTCTAAGCAGAGCCCGGGGTCTGGCCTCAGGAGCAACCTGAGTCCCAGCCCAAGGCCTTCTGAGAGCAGCAGAGTAAAACAGCTCCAATCAGCCTTTGGCTGCCTTGCTTCCTGCAGGTGGAAAAATCATCCTATTTATCCCCAAATGGATTTGTCTACTCAAACAACAAACAGACACAGAAACACACATGGAGTTGTAGACGTATGTGCAAAAGACAGATCCATAGATGCAGTCTCTCTCTCTCTCTCTCTCCCTCTCTTCCTCTCTCACTCTCCCCCCCTTTGTCCCTCTCCCTCCTTCCCTCCCACTGTCTCTGCCTCTCTCCATCTCTATGACTTTCTCTCTGTCTCTGTCTCTCTCTCCCACCCTCTGTTTCTCCTCTTTCTCTTCCTCCCCCTTTCCCAAGGCCCCCTCTTGCTTCCATTACAGCATTTATCAAAGTGGCCTGACCTCATGTTGTAAAAATATACAGCGTGGAACAAAATCCACCTTAAACTCTCTTCTAAATATATTAAAATAATAGGAATTCTCATCTGCCTGATTGAATTTGCTGCTTGATATTAGAAGCATGCCAGGCCCTTCTGGGCCCAGTCTGGGGCAGGGAGGGGCTGGGATTCCCTGCCTGAATCCTCTCTCTTGGCCAAGGGCTCAGCTTCCTTGGGTGGGCGGGGCCCAGTGAGGGAGTGAGCCAAGGGACCTTGGGCGGCCACCTCAGTCTGCAGTCTGCACAGTCTACTGAGCAAGTGCAGACAAATGTCATGGCTCCTCTGGCCTGCACAGCACTCCATCTTAGCCTAGAAGCTGGGAACCTTTGTACCCTGCTCCCACCAGCACCAAGGTTCATAAGCCATCTTGTCGTGGTTCCCATGCTTCTGTAACATCCAATTTCTTGGCCCATGGGACTACAAACTCCTTGAGGATGGGGGCCATGTCTTCTTCTTTGTATCACCAGGATCCAAAATGACCTGGTATAGGGCAAAGGCTTGGGGGAGCATGGGTGGAATGAGAAAATTTGTTTACTCATTCATTCATTCTATATGGATTTATTGAACACTTAGCATATTCCAAGCATTGGGAACACAGCCAAACCCCTAACAGATGCTGAATCTTGCCCTCATTTAGCTGTTATTCTAATGAATGAATAAACTGGTCCACTCAGCCGGTGAGAGAAGGTAACCATTGCCCTGGATTGTGCTTCCCCTCCAAATCACCTCCCCTAGTACAGCAAATAACAGGACTTGCTAAATCTTAGACTCTGCTCTTCAGAGACACAGCATCTGCCTCATCATGGCTTGCTCAGGACTCAAGTACAAGGTTGATGGCTCCTTGGGGCAACAGGCAGAGAAGAGGAAGGGACAGGGTCTGGCATAAGACTCCATACTCATTTAGGATTGCAGTTAGGGAGTAGGCCTGGCTAGCAATGATGGGACACTTCCTAGGAGGCAAAGTTTGGTGTCAAAGGGCAAGGACCCAATCAACAGTGGGCCCTGAGGTTACAAAGGGATATAAATGAGATGGGGCAATGCTGTTGCAGGAAGTCAGCTACAGGCAGATCTTGTGTTTTGAAGAAGCAATGGTTATCTAAGGAAGAGCCCCAGAGTGTCACATGGGGGTATGAATCAGTTGGTATAAGCAGTGACGTGCTGGTAAAAGCTTAGTAACTAGCTCACTGGGAGAATAAAAAGCCCTGATTTGTAGTGTTTGCCAATTACTAGGGTGTAAATACTCCCAACGTGGCTGACTTCAACTTCTGAACATGGCATTGCTGAACACCAATTTGGGAACAGATATGCACAAAGACCTTGCCCTAGGCTAGGGGTTGGGATTAGGAGTAAAGTTTGTAGGGAGGGACTTACCAGTAGGTTGAGGAGAGTGGGGACTGAGGTCACTTATGTCATAAGGTCTCTGCCAGCACTGGCTTATCTATTGGCTGATTTAACATCTGTAGAGGCAGGAGTACATGAGCGTGGTGGTGAGGTTCTGGGGGTCACGGATAGTTGCTGATATCTGATCCTTAAACTTAAAGCATGTCATTATATGATGCTTCCTCAAATGCCAGACCCTGTGTAGTGTTATCATGTACTCATTCATTTGACCTCAAAACCACCCTATAATATAAGTTACTCTTATCATTCCAGTTTTACAGATGAGGAAAGTGAGACCGAGACAGATTAAATAACTGTCCCATGTCATGTGGCAGGCTGACTCCAGTCTGTTCTCAACCACTATATTGTACACCTCTAGCTATGATTCCCTAATGGAATCTTCTTGAAATAAACCACTTGCCTGGGCCCATAGTACCCAACTGAGCTTTCTGGCCTGGTCTACTGCTGTTAAATACTTCTTCCCATCCTTTCTCTAGAAACCACCTGTCAACTGAGGGGTGGCTTCTGGCCTCTTGAAGTCTGTATTCACGTATACCCCAGAAGACTCAGTTCGTTTGCAGCTTTATTTTTTGTGACAGTGAGACCTGGGACAATGATATATATGTTTTGAGATAAGGGATGGCTAAGCACGGGTGGTCTTTTGGAAGAGGGAGGAACTTTCTGGAAGGAGGAAGAAAGGGGAAAAAAAGGAGGAGGGGTGGCAGCTTTAGTCCCACAATTGTCCTCTACTGCTCTCAGTATTGCTGTGACCCCTGCACAGACTCAGGGCAGTGTGAGCTGTGACTTGCTGAAGTGTAAACAGGATGAGAGACTATGAGCTCCTGTGAGTGGCTGCTGGAACAGCTGATCACCTACAGTGTGTGTTTATGTGTGTGTGCACAGACCTGCCTACACACCCAGACTCAATGAGAAACTGTAACTGGGTGTGATCAACTGATACATGTGTGAGATGCTGTGATTGTGTGAGTGAGTGCAAAACGTGGACATCATTGACTCCTGGAATTTCCCTGGCTTTCTGGAAAACCCCCAGCATAGGAGGCTTGGCAAGGACTCCAGGGAAGCCCTGAGAGGGTGCCTTGGGGGGTAGACTGGCTCTGGGAGGGGCTTTCCTCTGACCTGAGGTCACTAGACATAAATCCTCAGTCTCCAGCAAATGCCTGGAGTGGGGGCATTTCCTCTGAGTCTTTCTCCTCAAAAGGAAGAGACAGACAACTGAAGAAAAGCTTGTAAGGAAGCACCCGTGGTGGGCACCTGGCCCTGCCTGCCCTTGGTTGTCCCTGTTGTTGCCAGTGACCTCAGAATCAATGCCAATATCCCAGCTCTCGCACAGCAGCACGGTATAGATGGCGGGAGGAGCATGGCCTCAATGTTAGAGTAGGTAACTTAGGCAGGCATAAGCAAGGGAGGTAGAGAGAGGAAATTCAGGCTTTGCCCCTGGACCACACGCAATTGGCCACTGCACCACCTGTGGACCACCTTCATTCAGTCAGACAAATTCATGTGAGTCTGGAAAAAATGGATACGTCTATGCAGGACAATTTCCAACATGAGGAAATCTGCACAGGCACACTATGATGGAAAACTTCAGTAACCACCCAAAATACATAATACATGGGAAGGGAGATTTCCACTCCAAATATAAAAACTCTCCACAGGGGAGACCCCAGGCCCTTTCCTCTCATGGAGACTGTTCCCTCCATGTACCTTGGAGCATTATTTCCATTTCACCTCATAAACCCTTTACGCTTTCCTGTGTCTCTCAAAATGAAATCTGTCTTTCTGGAAGACAAAAACCAAGAAAGTCTCCACTGGGTAACATTTGTACTCCATTGAGATCTGATTTTTTTATTTGTTCTTTTTGATATACATGACAATAGAGTGTATTTTGACATATTAGGCATACATGGAGTATAACTTATTCTAATTAGGATCCCAGTCTTGTGGATGTACATGATGCTGAGATTCACTGTGGTATATTGACATATGAACATAAGAAAATTATGTCTGATTCATTGTACTGTCTTTCCTATTCCCATCTTCCCTTTCCTTCATACCCCTTTGTATAATCCACTAAACTTCTATTCTTCCCTCCCTCCCTTATTGTGTGTCAGCATCCACATATCAGATAGAACATTCGGAATTTGGTTTTTTGGGGATTGTCTTGTTTCACTTAGCATGATAAGATCCATCCATTTGCTGGCAAATGTCAAAAAGTCATTTTTTATGGCTCAGTAATACTCCATTGTGTACATACACCACATTTTCTGTATCCATTCATCTGTTGCAGTGCACCTAAATTGGCTCCATGGCTTAGCTATTGTGAATTCAGTTGCTATAAACATTGATGGGGCTATATCAATCCTTGCTCCATTGAGACCCACTTTGGGACTTCAGGTCAGCTCCCATATACTACTGAGCTTCAGTCTCCTCATCTATAAAATGGGAATGACTTTCACCGTACAGAATGGTTGCAAGGAATAAAGGAGATTCCATATGTGAAAACATCCTGCTCAGACCTTATCATCGTTACTTCTTTCCCTCATTCCTCTTCTCTGTATTCAGACACTGAAAGCAACCTCCTCCAGGCCAAAGATCTGGGGGTCCAGCTGCTCTTCCTCTCCCTGAGCGAAGAGGATGGGGAAGCATCCTCTATTCAGACTTGAGTCTCTGCTGGTCTCTCTTTCATTTACGTATTAGCAGATAGTTGACAGGCCCCAAACCCAGTGCCTGAAAATCAGCCTTCCTTATTCACACCAAATAGCTCAGATTAACTCCACACTCTCTTGTCCACAGGCCTGGAAAGCTCTCTAGGGACTCAGATAATCCCCTCTTCCGACATTTTTGCGACACAGGGATTTTTAAAGATACACCCAGAATATCCCACCACAGAAAGCTTAAGACATTTCATCACATACGTGTCACTGCCAGATGTATTCAAGTAGGACTCACGAGAAAGGGTATTTTAGCCGGGCGTGGTGACACACCTGTAATCCCATTGACTCAGGAGGCTGAGACAAGAGGATTGCAAGCTCGAGGCCAACTTCAGCAAATTAGCGAGACCCTGTCTCAAAATAATAAAAAAAAAATTAAAAAGGGCTAGGGTTAAAATTAAAAAGTAGCTCAGTGGTTAAACACCACTGGGTTCAATCCCCAGTACCTGCCCCCCACAAATAGGGTATTTTGAGGGTACTGGTTCTTCCTTCAAGCTTGCTGACATTAGGGGCATTTTATCCTACAGCTCTTGTGGGATTCGATTTTTTTTTTTTTAATGGAGGTAAGTCTAGCACAGTGTCACACACATGTAATTCCAGCAACCAGGGAAGTTGAGGCAGGAAGATCTCAAGTTCAAGGTTAGCCTAGGCAGCTAGCAAGACTCTGTCTCAAAGTAAAACATAAAAAGGGCTGGGAATGTAGCTCAGTGCCAAAGCCCCTGGGTTCTATCCCCAATATAAGAACAAATAGAACCAGTGAAGTGTCAGGTGGCTGGTCAGGAGTCCTAGGGGCCCTTTGACATAGCGAAGGCTGAAGGGACCAGTGCTGTACCTAGAGAGTGTGGTGGACTGAGGGAGGGTATGAAGTATTGAAGGGCTTCAGTGGAAAGAGGTTCCATGGGTCCTGAGTGACCTGCAGCCTGCCACTCAGCATCTGTACAACTTTGGACAAGGCGTTTAATCTTCGGGGGTCTCCGTTTTCCCCATCTGCAACATGACGGGTCTGTACTACTGTCTGAGGCTGTTGGGGCTGTCGTGAATATGACACGGCATGATGCGTGGAAAGTGTTCCATGGACCATAAACACTACACACGCGTGAGACGGAGCGAGGAGCCCAGGACTGCTGAGCCTCTGCTCTGGACCACCTCGCGAGCTGGGAGTGCAGTTCCACACAAGAGCTCCCCCTGGACTGTGGGACTGGAAATGCTCTGGGACCAGGGACTGGATCTCCTGCTCATCTGGGTGTCCTGCAGTGGCCCAGCACTGAGCTTGGCAGGGCAGAAGCAGTCCATCGACAGTTATTAGCCAAATATACAATCTCATCTGCATCCGCACAGCACAAAGTGAGACAGTTTGAATTATCATCTTCCATTTTTTTTGGTCTGTGACACAAATGCATTCTTGCTCCAAGGCACTCCTCTGCCTTTCTCACTTGGCCTGTCTCACTCTCTGTGAGACCTCCCTGGCCCACTCTCTGGCTTGACGGGAAAGATGTTGGGTCAAGAAGAGAGTTCAGAAAGCAAATTATAGACAGGTGTGGGTGGAAAAAGTTCTGACAATCCCTGGCTTGAGCTGGATGCCAATTATTCTGTTGGCCACAGGTGACTTTGTGTTTCAGATCCTACTAGGAGGGACTGCCTTGGGGGTGATGGGATGTTGGGAGAGGAGGAGGGCAACTGCTGAGAATATCAGAGAGAGGCACTCTGGCCTTCCTTGTCTTACTCTGAGGAAGTTCTTCCTATTGCCATCCTAAGTCCTTCTTGCTGCTATCTAAAACTCATTATTTTCTAATTTTCTTGCCTCTAGGTTTTCATACAAACAACTTGTCACAATCCTTCAGGGGCCCTACCTAGCAAAGCTCTTATACTCAAAAGTGAGAAGAATTTACCACCAACTCTACTCAAGGAAATTAATAAGAGGGACCTAGAAACAAGAGCCTTGGAGTAAGTTCCTCCGTCCAGCAGTTACGCTCTGTATAATTTGGACACACTGTGCTCCAGTTTCCCCCATGAAAGGTAAGTGCTCTTAATATGTTACTCAGGGCCTGGCAGAAAGCTGATGCTCAATAAACAGAAGTGTAGTCTATATACTATAGTATAGTCTATGTAGCAATAACATTAATCTGCAATTTTTGCTTTTCTCCTGGTGGAAACCAGGGCCTCCCACAAGCTAAGCAAGGGTTCTCCCACAGAGCTGCATCCCAGCCCTAATCTAATCTGGTACTGGGGATTGGACCCAGGGGTGTTCGACCACTGAGCCACATCCCCCTTTTTACTTTTTATTTAGAGACAGTGTCTCACTGAGTTGATTAGGGCCTTGCTAAATTGCTGAGGCTGGTTTTGAACTGGCGATCCTCCTGCCTCAGCCTCCGGAGCCCCTGGGATTACAGGTGCGCACGGGGCTCTAATTTACATCTTGATGGCACTTTGCTCACAGATTCACATACCCACCCGTGCCACCCACACGTCAACTCTTTGGCCTTCTGATTGCTTACTGGGAGTTTGCACAACCAAGTCCAGCCCTCAGTTTGCTCCTGCTCAGTTCTGGGAGGCCCGATGCAGTGCCCTGCCCCTAGCAAGGAGCCGCCCAGGCCCAAGCCCCATTGCCTTGCGGCTTTCCAGGGCTATATTCTTTTCCAGTGGCACTCCTGGTTCCACGGCTGGCCCAGCTGCTCTCAGAGCAATATGGATGCCCCATCTTCTATTTCACTGAAGGCTCCTGGGATTGCTTTTCAGCCAGGTTCCCGGGAGAGCCATACACCCAGGCCTCTGGTGTTCAGAAGCCATGTCAATCCAGCCAGCTCGGTATTTACATTTGCATTTCCAAAGCCCAATTTACATTATAATTATTCCTGTCTGGCCAGGCAGGGAGACTCCAGCACATATTTGGGGGAGGCCTTTTGGCCCACTCTAAGGATTGGCAGTCACATCCCGCTGGGCCTCATTCCTGAGAGGGTTTTTCCTTGGCTTCTTAGG
This sequence comes from Sciurus carolinensis, assembly GCF_902686445.1. NCBI lineage: Eukaryota > Metazoa > Chordata > Mammalia > Rodentia > Sciuridae > Sciurus > Sciurus carolinensis. The sequence goes on from NC_062232.1 coordinate 52,444,209, forward strand.
GTGACCCCACATGACCTCACCTTTTCCTCTTGTCCTTGCTCCTTACCCAGGTGGGAAGTATATCCAGGCCACACTCTAACCTACAGGGCTAAATGCACGTTGAAGAGCCCCTGTCCTGGTGTTCCATCCCATTCCGAACTCCAGCCAATTGAAATATGGGCAATGGAAATTTCTGTCAATTTAGCAAAAAATTGAAAATAATAGCCAAGATTGCAGAGAGAGAAGCTATCTCACACACTGCCGGTGGAAGTGCAAATTGGCGTCACCTATTCAGTGAGCAGCCTCAAGAGCTTTAAAATAGGTATACACTCCAATGCAATCATTACTATTACGGGGATCCATAGTCAAGTAATATTTGCAAATCTGGATTAGCACATACATAAAAGCTATTCATAAAAAAGTAATAAATTAAATGTTCAACATTATAAAACTGAATAAATTACTTATGTACAACTTGTAAGCATGTTTTGAAAGATGTATAATGATGTGGAAAATGCTCACGCTATAATAGTATGTAAAAGTAGGCAGAATACCAAATCATATACGGCATGATCCGTATTTTTTTTTATAGTACTGGAGATGGAACCCAGGTTCCATACAGTTTTTGTTATAGTACTGAGGATGGAACCCAGGGCCTGGCAATGCATGGCAAGAACTCTACCACCGAGCTATACCCTCTAGCCCTCTATGCGATTTTATTTGGAGACAGGGTCTTGCTAAATTGCCCAGACTGGTCTCAAATTTATAACCCTCCTGTCCCAGCCTCCCAGAGTAACTGGGATTACAGGTGTGTGACACAATGCCCAGGCCTGTTTGGTGTTTATTTTTTTATTTTTTTGGACAAACTAGAACTATTCAAAAACAAAGGCTAGAAGGATATGAAGCAGTTGCTAACACCATTTGCCTCTAAGTGCTAACACTTGTCCAGCACTGATGATGGCCCGGTCACTTTTCTCAGCACCTTACATACATTTATGTATACTTACTTCTTATAACCACCCTACAAAATAAATACCACACTATCCCCATTGTACAGATGAGGAGACCGAGGTGCAAAGCGGTGAAGTGGTTTGCTCCAGGTCACACAGTGAGTGATTTCCTTCTTTGTACTTATCATGATTTTCCAATTTCTCCACTAGGAGTATGTTTGGGTTTTTAAAGCCGAACCAAAGGGCACAGGGATAAAAGTTGTTAAGAATAATCAAAGGGCACTGCCGGCTCACAGCCTCCCCCTGGCCTAGCTGGAGACAGTTTTATTTACTGAGCAGTCTGCTTTGACTCTGGCACTCCCTGTCATGTGGACAGGGCCCTAGTCTTTGTGGTCTTCTCTGGGTCCCCATACAGATGCAGGTCCATACTATCTGCCCCTGTTTGATGAACCTCTTGGCTACCGGTCCAGCACCCCACCTACTGGCCTTGCTCCTTACATGGAAGACCCACACTGCCAGCTCCTTTCGGGTTGCACATCTCCACTGTTCATGGTTGCAAATGGCAGAGGCTGGCAGCAGGCTGGCTTCACTCATCAGCTGCATCTCAGGGATGTAGCAGTAGGGCTGGTGGGCAGAGGACATATGTCCTGGGGCGTGTGTCTCCAAAGATGCAATGGGAGCTGAGCACAGCCGTGCATGCCTGGAATTCCAGCTGCTTGGGAGACTGAGGAAGGAGGATCACAAGTTCAAGGCCAGCCTGGGCAATTTAGCATGACTGTGCCTCTAAAGGAAAAAGAAGGTATGAGGGTGCTGTGAGGCCTCTACAGGCCAGAGCAGGACCATCAGATCCCACTTGAGGGAACTCTGCTTGTTATCCCTCCTGGAGCAAGAACAAAAAATGGAGTCTTGCAAAAACAATCATTGGAATCTAGTCCTGGCTTCTCCTCTAACAGACTGTGTGACTGTAGCAAGGCCCTTTCCTCCTCTGTGCCTCAGGAAGTTTCTCTGGAAAATACCAATAATAGTGACCCATCTCATCAGACGGTCCTGAAAATCAAGGGACACCTACACTAGGTAGGGATCATATTTTGCATATGTGGTGACATGTATGGGTGGTCACAGGAGGAGTTCCCAGAAAGGGGGATCTGCACTCAGGACAAGAGGAGTCCTTGGCATATGTGACAGAAAAGAATTTCAGCATGCACCAGTCAGAGACACAGACAGATTTATTTAGGAAAGCAGAGACACATTCAAGAGAGGATGTGGGCCATCCAGAGGGAGAGTCAGCAACCTTTCGGTCTGGGGTATTAATATTTACAGAGAGAGTTCCTAGGGACTGAACTGAAGGTGGGGCCAGGACAGAATGACACAATTTCACACCAGTTTTCCCTACACTTGCATATTACCCTTAAATCACTTTTCTTCCCAGGCAAGGGCTTGGGTCAAGGGTGTGGGCCAAGGGTTCAGCCTAAGAACAGGAGTGGAGTTGCTCACCGATGCTTATTTTGCATTTCAAAGGTTCATAGGCATTTCCTGCATTCCAATGGCTCTTGGGAGCTTCTCATTTGAGATTCTATCTTTTTATTGTATCCCTCAAATTCCTATCTCAGCCCGCTTAGGAAGCTGAGAGTGGAGCCAGTACATTCCCCTTTCGAAGTCTTCTTTGCCTTACCTGGGTAAGACTGGAGGTTGCACTCGCTGGAGCGACTTAGAGAATGCAATGAGACCATTTCCTTGAAAAGCACATAGCGCACCAAGTATCTTGTGCCATTTCAGGAAGGCTGTTAGTTTCATGGATCTCTTTCACAGGCTACCTCCAGGCTAAGCAATCCTGTCCTAGGGGAAGGTTTTTGTTTGTTTTTTGTTTTCTCTTTTTCATTTTTTTTTCTTTTTTGTACCAGGAATTGAACACACAGAGATGCTTAATCACTGAGCCACATTCCCAGCCTTTTTCTTTTTCTTTTGAGACAATTTTTATTTTGAGGCGGGATCTCGACAAATTGCTTAGGGCCTCGCTAAGTTGCTGAGGCTGGCTTTGAACTTCCCATCCTCCTGCCTCAGCCTCCCGAGATGCTGGGATTCCAGGCATGATCCACCATGCCTGGCCCTAGGGGAAGACTTAACTCCTTCCCTGGTTTGCCTTCTGGGTGAGGCAGCCTCAGCTCACACATCTACGGTGATGGGGAGCTCATTCCCTTCCAAAGTCCTGGTTCCATTTTTGCAGAACTCTGACTTAGGCTCAGCCAAAACCCACTACCTGGAGCATTTCATGGAGGCTTCCCTGCCTAAGGAACTTGAGAAATACCTGTTGCCAGGTGTGCTCAGGACTCTGGGTTATCTGGGCAAGAGCTAACTTTTCTGCCTCTGCTCCTAAGGGCGGATGCTGGGTTTTCTGCTTCATAAAGTTGTCTTCCAAGTCGCACGGCAGGCAGCCTGTGGCCGGGCCTTGGTAGTTCAGCTTCTCCCTGAGGAAAGGGGGCAGCTGGGGAAGATTTGACCAACCCTCATCCCCCAGGATGCAAAACCCTCAAAACTCTCCCCAGCATAGGATAGCATCAGGAATCCTAACAGTAAGCACTCCATACACGGGCAAGGAGTGGTAAATGAAGTAGTGAATTTAAAAACACCTGGGATGTACCAGATATTAGTTCTCTTCTTCCTGCCCCGCTCTCTAGGCTATCCCTTCTCAGTGGCACAGAGTTAGTGTGAAGCAACTAGAATGAGCTTTTATTGACTATTTACTAGGATCATGGTCTGGGCCTGTTAAAATTTTTCCTTCTTTCTTTTCTTTTCCTTTCATTTCATTTCCTCTTTCTTTCTTTTCTGTACTAAGGATAAAGTCCAAGAACCACTACCACTGAACTACGTCCCAGCTCATTTTATTTTATATTGGTTTATTTATTTCTTGGTACTGGGAATTGAACCCAGGAATTCTCTAACCCAGACCCTTTTGTAAAACTTTATTTTAAGGCAGGGCCCCACCAAGCTGCCCAGGCTAGCCTTGTTTCTCTTGCCTCAGTCTACCAAGTTACTGGAGTTAAAGGTGTGCACCATGCACCAGACTGGGCACATTTGCTTTAGAGAAGAAACTCATTGATAGATTCAACTTGATTGCCCAAGTTCACATGGCCAATGAAAGGTGACAAGGGATCTGAACCCAGCTTTGGCTTTCCTGAGGCCACATTCTTAAAGCTGCTTGACCAATGACTCTCAGACACGAAGGGAGAATGATACGTTGCAGTATAAAGCAACTTCTCCTTTAAGGTTCTTTGAGGGCCATCATTTTGATTGTTCTAAAAAAAAAAAAAAGAGAGAGGAGCAAAAGGTCAATGAATTCCCCTTGTCCCCAAATCCTCACCAAGTTGTTCTAGGAGTAAAATCCCCTTCCTTCCTGACGTTCAATGCTTGACCTTCCCACACGGGAGAACGTGGCTGTGGAAAGGGGCTGGGCCTGACTTCTGGGACATGGTGTGAAATGACTGGATCCATGCATTTTGAATAAACAAGAAGGCCCCTTCTGGCTTCTCTGGAAAGAGCCAAATGGTTTGAGCATTCAGGTAGGCAAAGAAGGCCCATGAAAGGAAAAGTTTGTTCAGCTTAGATCAAGAGAAGCAGATACTTCTTGGGTGGCCGGGTGAGGCATTTGGTGGCTTGGGCTGAGGGTAGAACAGGGTGGAGTATCAGAAAAGGCTGGGAAAGAAGGCGTCCCAGAGCTGGAGTAGGGTTTGCCTGAGGCCTCTGGGTCCCTGGGCTGTGAGGGAAATGGAGCGGCCGTGTCTGTCTGGGCTGCCCTCTAAGACGCCCTTAGTCAGCCTCAGCTTGGAGGACTAGAGGCTCAGTTAGAGCCTAACTCAGCCCCAAGGGAGGAATTCCTGTTCCTTCCCATGGTAGGCCTGGTGGGCTGTCGTCTGGAAGCTGGGGGCTGTGATAAAGGAGCTGGGGAGAAATAACCTGGGGGTGGTTCCTGAAAGAAGGCATTTCCCAGACCCTTTGGGGACTATCCTGAGGGAACGTTGCTGTCTGTGGCCCAAGGACAGTAATTGAGGCTAAGGCCTTCCTCAGCCCACCCAGGGCCAGTCTCCCGTATGAGTGTGGGAGGTGTGTGTATATCTGTTAGTCTGTATATGTATGTGGGTACACAGAACCCTGGGAGGCCACATGTGTGTATGGATAAGTGTGTATGTATACACTTGTGGGTACACAGAGGCCCAGCAAGGGCGAGGGCCATGTGTGTGTGTGTGTGTGTGTGTGTGTGTGTGTGTGTATGCCTTTGTGTATGTTTCTTAAACAGTAGGGAGAGGAAGAAGAAAGACAAAGCCCTAAAAGACTTTGGCTTTCGGAGGAGCCAGCCCGGTGTGGCGGTGTAGGGAGCAGGCCGGCCAGGGGCCTGATTGGAACCAGACTCGGCAAGGAGGGGCTGTAAATGTTTTTTTGCTGCCTGTCCTGAGAAATTTATGTCACACCCACTCCATCATCCTGGCGGGGGCAGCCTCTCCCAGCTGCCTGTGGTTCTGGGCTTTCCAACGCGACCAGCAACCACTGTGGGGGTCCCCTGAGCCTCTCCCAGTTCCCAGCTTGAATGGACCCCATACTGTGATACCCTGAGGCTGACAGGGATGCTCAATGCATGGGTGGACGATGACAAGAGAGAACTTGGCCTCCAGATAATAGCCTTCCTTCCCACAGAGCCTGGAAGTGGTGGCCAGGTTGGGGATATTACGGAGGCATGGGGAGAAGGGGAAGACAGGAGAGGGGGCTATGCTCTGCTCAGCAATGCTTACCTGCCTTCTCCTTTCTCAGTATGTTTGTGTGTGTGTGTGTGTATGTGTGTGTGTAGCAACAGAGGGCACACCAGAAAGGGTCAAGATGACCCCTAAAGTAGACTCGCAAGACCATTTAGAATGCAGATGGAAACCGAAGCCCACAGTGGGGAAGGGACTTGCCCAAGGCCATACATACAGCAAAGAGGGTCAACGGCATGACCAAGAGTGAAAGCCAGGTTTTGCTCATCTTCTCTGATAAGCCTTTCCTTTCTCACATCCCAGTTTGAGATCTGCCCCAACCTGTAGGCTAGCCATGTCTCCTCCCTCCCTGCCCATCCAGAACCCCTCCAGCCCCCTTCCCCATACTTTCTCAACTCTCCCCCCAAATCTGAGGATTGAATCCAGGAGCATTCTACCATTGAGCTCTACCCCCAGCCATTTTTTTTTAAACACAGGATCTCTCCAGGTCGCTAAGGCTGGCCTCAAACTTACAATCTTCCTGTCTCAGCCTCCCCAGTAGCTAGGACTACAGGCAAGGGCTACCAAACCCAGGTAGTCTTTTTCTAATCATGTTACTGCATTCTAAAATTTTTTCCCCCTGTTTATCCTTTTGTTCTTAAGAGAAAGCATGAATTACAGGGCCTGCCTTGATTTGGTTCCTGCCTACCTCTTCATCCACATCTTGTACCAGGCTCCTAAACTCCATCCTACTGCAGGGCCTTTGCACATGCCATGCCTTCTACGTGGAATGATCTTCTTTTCCTTTTTCTGTTAGTCAACTCCCACTTCCACTGCAGAACATCATTCAAGTATCTCTCCCTCAAAGAAACATTCCTGTATCTTCCGGGCTAGGACAGTTTCTTAATTTTTCACTGTCATGTCACTGTGGACCTCTCCTCTCCATGTCTCATTGTTGCAATTTTACCTCTGTTGTGTTCTTTTGTGATTAATGGCAACATTCCCTCAGTAGGCAAATCTCCATGAGGACAGGGACCACAGTTGCTTCTGCTTATTGATACTGTCCTAATGCTCAATGCAGGCCTGGCAAATAGCCACAACAGTGGCAAAGGTGTTAGGAGCTAATATTTAAGACTTTCCACGTACCAGGCACTCCACCAACTGCTTTATGTACAATAACGGATCTAATCTTCAAATCTCTGTGAGGTGTTTACTATCATTATTTCCATTATTCAAATGAGCAAATTGGGGTACAGAGAAGTTAAACAACTATACAAGGGACACGCAGTGTGTAGCGAAGCTGGGATTTAAATGCAGGCAGCCTGGCTCAGCCTGATCTCAACCTCTATCACTGTAAGTATTTAATAATAAATATTTGACTATATGCTCTTGTCTGAATCTCCCCAACTTTAACTATCGGGGGTGTGCCAGCCTTTGCATACCTCCCTGGATCTTCGGGTGCCCCCTGCCCTGGAATGTGCTGCCACCTACCCATAATCACTCCTTTTGGGTCTCCCCTCTTAGACTCCTCAGTGTGTATTGTTTGCCCTCTGCTGTCTCCTCGGATGAGATGAGAAGATTCTAGGGCTGGGCCATGGCCCTGGATTTAAAGATGCACTTTTTCACCTTTAAGTACTGGCTCTGGTCATGACTCTCAACCAGAGTTCACTGAGCTGCTCTCACCACGCCAGGCTCCCGAGTGTCACAGCCGCAGGACAGGTACTTGACCTCTCCAAGCATCAGTTTCTCCTTCTGTAAGATGCAGTTAATCACAGTACTGCACAGTTGGGTGAGCAGGATTCAGGGAGTTTGTCTGTGGGTGTTTGGTGACTGCAAAGCTCAAGATCAATACTAATGATCACTTGTGTCATTATAAGTAACAATAAGTTTCATTGTAAACTGAAACTCTCCATAGCTTGGTGCTCCAGAGCCCGATGGAGACAGAAAGCAACACAACCTATTAATGGTAGGTGCACTATGTGTCCCCTTTCTGACCCTGGCCCCACCAGAACCCAAGACAGCCTTTGGGTTGCTTAGGAATCCCAGGCCCTGCATAGTGGGGCCCGAGTGGAACTCTGTCCCCCTAGCTTCCCCTCCCTGTCAGCTCCACCGCCAGCCTTGCTGTTTCTCTGCCAGGCCAAGGGCAGGGAACACACAGCCCCCACTAGCCCCCCAGGCCCCAAGAGTCCTGCCCCCTCCCCCACCAGGGCATCTTAAACAGAGCTGAGTCTATGGCTCTTGGTGGGGGGTGGCAGTGGGCTGGGGAGGGCCACAGAGAGAAGAGGGTTACAAAAGCTGTGCCTTGCTTTTGCAGTGGCCTCCCGGGGGCCAATGAATGTGCAGAGCCGCAGCCGGGGGGCAGCCCGCGTGTTTTCATTTTACTCTGTTTGTTTTCTGTTTAGATCAACTGCTCAGTTCTGGTTTGGGCCTCTGAGGGCTGATGGGGTTTGGCAGGTAAGGATTTCTGGGGCCACCCATCTCTGCCTTCCATAAGGCTTGGCTCCTGCCAGCCCCTGCAGGAGCAGGAAGCCCCTTCTCTCCTCCAGGGCTGGCCCCTTTCTTCCCTTTCCTCAGTCTTTTCTCTTTTTCTCTCTTTCTGTGTCCTTTCTTTCCTGCTTTCTCTTTCTAGCTCCCTCTCCCAGTCCCGCTCATTCTTTTCCTGTCTCGTCTCTCTTTCTCTGCATCCCTGATGCTTTCGACCTCCACGTCTCTTTCATTCAGTGGTTCTTACTGCCTGCTTTGTCATCTTCCTTCAGTTTCTATTTCTTCTTTTCTCTCAATCAAAAAGAGAAAAGGAAAACCAAGTTCTGGGCATGAGAAGGCCCAGCCTCTGCCATTAACTGTCTCTGAGGAAACTTCAACAAGTCCTTTTTCATTTATGAGCCTCAGTTTCCCCACCCCCACACTGAAGACTCTACCTTAAATGTCCACTGAAATGGAAGCTATATCTTCATTCTTTGCAGGGACTGAGAGGGAGGATCAGATTCCATTCTCTGCAGGAAGCAGAGCTCCCACAGTGCAGCCTGGACAAGAGAGAGGGCTGGGAGCCCCTCCCATAAGGGCTTGTGGGAAAGGGCAAAGATGGAGGAGACTGCTCTAGCTAGTATCAAAACCTAGTCCAGGAAGCCCAAGGAACAGAACTGGGGCTTGGGGTCTGGAAAGGTTGAAGTGCTGATCTAGCAATGGCAGATGGGATTACAGAACAGAACACATGGGGGTGGGTTTGTTTGTTTTGTGTGTTTTTTTTTTCTTTTGTTTTGGGAACTCAGGATTGAATTTAGGGTACTCGACCACTGAGCCACATCCCCAGCCCTATTTTGTATTTGATTTAGAGACAGGGTCTCACTGAGTTGCTTAGCGCCTTGCTTTTGCTGAGACTGGCTTTGGAATTGTGATTCTCTTGCCTCAGCCTCCTGAGCTGCTGGGATTACAGGCGTGGACCACTGCACCCAGCTGAGTACCTGATTTTGACCTTGATGGTTCTTCTACTTTCCACAATCCTCTGAGTTAGGCCAAAGAACATGTGCCCTCCATCTTCAAGTTCACTTGTCCTCTCATGGTGGCATTGAGGGTAAATGAGTCAGAGCTAAGGACTGTCACACAGCTCTGCACTGCCTTCTCACCGGGTCCTTCTGGCAACTAACTTAAGGCAGACCAAATCAAACTCACTCTACTTCCATCTCCACCTCTTCCTCCTCCACGCTTTCCTTCCTGAATGAGCCACACGGGCAGCCTCCCAGGAGCTCAGACCCAGACTCTGGCTTCCCCATCCCTTCCCCAATCCAGTCTAGCTCTGAGTCACATGGACTCTGCCTCCTTCCTCTCCTTTCCTCAGGACTCTGCTGCCCTAGCCCCTGCCAGTATCATCTCTCGCCTGAGTTTCTGCTCTTCTATCTCACCATCTCCAATTCTGCCTCCACACAGTTGCCAAGGCAACCACAATTTGGGGTCCTAGGGGTAATTCCAGGGTTTTGGCTTTTACATATAAGGCAGCTAGAAACATTTTTATGTGTGTCCTTTGGAATAGAATTGTCAAGCCACGGAGAAGCATATACAGTCATCTCTTGGTATCCACGGGGATTGGTTCCGGGACCTGCCAATACCAAAATGAGCAGTTACTTAAGTCCCATATGCAAAATGGCATAGTGTTGCATATCTTCTCAGATTCTTAAAGTCACCTCTAGATTACTTACAATTCCTGCTACAATGTCAATTCTATGTAATAGTTATACTGTATAGTTTTTTTTCTGTTTGTTTGTTTTTGTTACTGGGATTGAACTCAGGAGCACTCCACCACTGAGCCACATCCTTAGCCCTATTTTGTATTTTATTTAGAGACAGAGTCTCACTGAGTTGCTTAGCACCTTGCTATTGCTGAGGCTGGCTTTGAACTCATGATCCTCCCGCCTCAGCCTCCCGAGCCCCTGGGATTACAGGCATGTGCCACCCTGCCCGGTGCATTTTCCCATTCTGTTTAAGAAAACTGTCAACTCCAAAGTTGCAAAGTTGTTCTCCTACATTCTCCTCTTTTCATTAGTATTATTTTATTTTTAAAATATTTTTATTGTAGATGGACACAATTCCTTTATTTTATTTATATTTATTTTTACATGGTGCTGAGGATCAAACCCAGTGCCTCACACATGCTAGGCAAGTGCTCTACCACTGAACCACGACCCCAGTCCCAGCCCATTCTTATTTTATTTTTTGATTGATTGATATTTTTAGATTCTAGGGATTGAACCCAGGGGCACTTTACTACTGAGCTATAGCCACAGCCTTTTTTTAAAATTTTGATACAGCGTCTCCCTAAATTGCTAGACTCTCACTATGTTGCCCAGGCTGGCCTTGAACTTGTGATCCTCTTATCTGCACCTCCAGAATTGCTGGGATTACAGACACATGCCACTGTGCCAGACCTTATTTCATGTTTAATCAACATATAATCGTACAAATCTATGGGACACAATGTTAAGTTTTCAACACACCTAATATACATTCTGTAATGCTCAAATCAGGGTAATTAGTGTATCTACCACTTCAAATATTTATCCTTTCTTCATGTTGAAATATTTGAAATCCTCTTCTAACTATTTTAGTTTTTTGTCATGTGTTTTTGGTTTTTATTTTGAGATGGGGTCTTGCTAAGTTGCTTAGGGCCTCACTAAGTTGCTGAAGCTGACTTTGAACTTGTGATCCTCTTACCTCAGTCTCCCAAGATGCTGGGATTACAGGTGGGCACCAGTGTGCCTGACTGAATATTCTTCGGAAAGCTTTAATGTGTTGCTTTTCACATTGACATCTGTAATTTATTTGATTGCATGATGTAAGGTAAATATCAAGAAAAATACTTTTCCATGTGGCCATCTTACTGATGGGCACCATTTATTATTATTTTCTCAAGTTTCCAATGTCACCAGGTGTGGTGGTGCAAGCCTCTAATCCCAGCAACTTGGGAAGCAGAGCCAGGAGGGTCGCGAATTCAGGGCCAGCTTCAGCAACGTAGTGAGATCTTGTCTCAAAATTTTAAAATAAACAAATAAATAAATGAACAAAACATCGGGGATGTAGCTCAGTTGTAGAGTGCTTGCCTAGGACACCTGAGGTCCATGGGTTCAATCCCTAGTATCAAAAAAGTCTCCAACATGCTGCTGTGATACTTTTTGTAACATTTGCAATAAATTAAGGGGTCATATATGTGTGGTCCAGTCTTTGGATTTTCCATTCTTTCTGTTTGTGCATTTATCTGTCCTTGTTCCAGTACCACAATGTCTCAATTACTAACCTTTTCTGTGTCTCCGTAGCTAATGAGCTTCCTATGGCTACTTTCTTCACCTTCGAGATTACCTGGGCAATTCTCAGTCCTTTGCAGACCTATCTGAATTTTAAGACCCATTTGTCAATTTCAGACAAAAAAACAATTACTGGGATATTTGAGTGATACACATTGACTTTATGGATTCATATGGGGAGAATTGACAATTGACATAATTACAATATTTATAATCCCTGAATATAGTTTATCTCTTAATTTATTTAAATATTTTTAAATTTCTCTCCATAATGTGTCGTAGCTTTCAGTGTGGAGATTGTCTACATCCTTCATTAGATTATATTCCTAAGAATTTGATATTTATGCTATTAGAAATGGTAGGGTTTTTAAAGTTTTCTTTTTCTATGCTTTGCTGGTATACAGAAATATGATTGATTTTTGCATATTAACCTCTGTTTTGGCACTAAGGATTGAACCCAGGCCTTCAGGTATGCTAGACAAGCACTCTACCCCTGAGACACATCGCCAGCATGAGTCAACGCACCCAGCATTGACCTTCTAACCATTGGTCTTGCTAAATTCACTTATTTTTTCTGTTTTTCTACAGAGCCTTTTGGGTTTTCTATGTACACAGTTATGTTAAATACAAATAGCAATTTTTTTGGTACCAGGAATTGAACCCAGGGTTGCTCTACCACTGAGCCACGTCCCCTGCCCTTTTTGTATATTTTATTTAGAGAAGAGTCTCACCGAGTTGCTTGGGGCCTCACTGCTTGGTGAGGCTGGACTTGAACTCACAGCCTTCCAAGCTGCTGAGATTAAAGGCATGCATCACCAGGCCTGGCGGTAATTTCAATTTTCCACTCCAAATCATTTGTTTCTTGGGCCTGTGGACTAGGATATCTAGCACAATGTTGAAAACAAATGATAAGTGGATACCCAGTCTTACTGTATGGAAGCTCTCAAAATTTCACCACTAAGTAAGTTGTTTGCTAAAGGTTTTTCATAGATGCTCCTTATCAGGTTAAAGAAACTTTCTTCTATTCCTAGTGTGCTGAGACTTTTATCATGAATTGGCATTGAATTTTGTAAAATGCTTTTTATACATCTATCATGATTTTCCTCCTTTTTTCCTATTAGGTGAATTACAATGATTGATTTTTGATTGTTTCATTACCCTTGAATTCCTGGATTGTAGCTTACTTGGTCATGATGAGTTATTCTTCGAATATATTGCTGGGTGCTTTTTGCTGGTATTTTAAATTTCACTTTTTATTTTGTGATAATTGCAAATTTGAATACAGTTAGTTACAAGAAATAATACAGAGAGATCCTGTGTACACTTTGCCCAGTTCCTCTTAAGGATAACATTCAGCAAAAATATGTCATAACCAGGATATTGACATTGATACAATCAAGTTACAAAACAGTTCTATCACCACTAGGACACTTTCTGATGGCTTTCATAACCACACGTACTTCCTGCTTGGTCCTTCCTCCTCTAACTCTGGTTAAATCTAATCTGTTTGACAGTTCCAAAACTTTATCATTTCAAGAATGTTACATGATGGTGTCATACTGCATGTAACCAATGGGAGGTTGGCTTCGTCACATAGAAAAATTTTCTGGAGATTCCTGGAAGCTGTCGCATGTATCGGTTCCTTTCTATTGCTGAGTAGTATTCTGTGGTGTGTGTGTACCATTTTTTGTTTTATCGGTCACTCTTGGAAGGACATATGGGCTGTTTCCAGTTTGAGGTTACAATAAAGAAAGCTGCTATGAACATTCATATACATATTTTCCTGTGAAGGTTAGTTTTAAATTCTTTGATGTCGCCAGGTATGGTGGCATACACCTGTAATCCCGGCAACTAGGGAGGCTGAGGCAGGAGGATTGCAAATTTGAAGCCAGCCTCAGCAACTTAGTGAGGTCCAAAGTAACTTAGTGAGACCCTGTCTCAAAATTAAAAATTAAAAGGTCTAAGGATGTGGCTCAGTGGTAAAGCATCCCCATACTCATTCCCTGGTACCAATGTATGAGTAAGTAAGTAAGTAAGTAAACTGGTATAAATACCTAAGAGTACAATTGCTGGGTCATATGGTAGTTGCATGTTCAATTTTATAAGAAACTGCCAAACCATTTTTCCAGAGTGACTGTACCATTTTATATCTTCAACAGCAATGTATGAATGCTCCAGTTTTTCTGCATTTGGTATTGTCACCATTTTTTTTTAATTTTAGCTATTGGATGGCTATGTAGTGATATCTCATTGTGGTTTGAATTTGCATTAATTTGCATTAATGATGTTGACTAACTTTTCATGTGCTTATTTGCCATCTGTATATCCTCTTTGGTGAAACGTCTCTTCATGTCTTTTGCCCATTTTCTAATTGGATTGTTTGTTTTGTTTTATCTTGACTTGTTTTGTTTTGTTTTACTATTGAGACTTAAGAGTTCTTTATATATTCTAGATATGAGTACTATGTCAATACATTGTGTGTAAATATTTTTTCTCGGTCTGTAGTTTGTCTTTTCATCCATTTTCATTGTAAAGCGTAACTATTTAATTTGATAAAGTCCAATTTATCCATTTCTTTTCTTTCATGGACAATGCTTTTGATAAAAGCTGTCATGTATTAATTTTTTTTTTTGCAATACTGGGGATTGAACTCAGCAGTGCTCCACTGCTGAGCTACATCCCCAGAGCTTTTGATTTTTTTTTATTTTGAGAAAGGGTCTCACTAAATAGCCCACTTTGGCCTTGAACTTGTGATCTTCTTGCCTCAGCCTCCCCAGGAGCTGGAATTGCAGGCGTGTGACACTGTGCCCAGTTTGTGTTTTATGTTTAATTCTGTGATTTGTTTTCAGTTAATTTCTGTGTAAGGTCTAGGCCAAAATTTATTTTTTTGCTGATCAATGTCCAATTGCCTCAGCCTCCTTTGTTGAAAAGTCTCTTTCCTCCATTGAGCTGCTTCTGCTTCTTTGTCAAAAATGAGTTGGGGGCTAGGGAGATAGCTCGGTTGGTAGAGTGCTTGCCTGTTAAGCACAAGGCCCCGGGTGCAATCACCAGCGCTGCAAAAAAAAAAAAAATGAGTTGGGCAACCGGGCATGGTGTTGCACCCCTGTAATCCCAGCAGCCAGGAGACTGAGGCAAAAGGATTGCAAGTTCGAGGCCAGCCTCAGCAATTTAGTGAAGCCCTAAGCAATTTAGCAACACCATGTCTCAAAATAAAAAAGTGCTGGGATGTGGCTCAGTGGTTAAGTGTCCCTGGGTTCAATCCCCAGTATGGAAAAAAAATGAGTTGGGCATATTTATGTGGATCTGTTTCTGGGTTCTCTATTCTGTTCCACTGACCTATCCATCACTCTCTCTGTCAGTACCACAGACTTAATTATAGTAGCTATGTAATAAGACTTAAAATCAAGTAGAATGATTCCTCCCACTGTGTTCTTCTTTTTCAAAATTGTCTTAGCTATTTTAATTCCCTTGCCTTTTCATATAAATTCTAGAACAATCTTGTCTATATCTACAAAAAACTTGCTGGAATTTTGGTAATAATAGTATTAAAACTGTATATCAATTTGAGAGAATTGACATATTTATTATGTTGAGTTTTGCAACCCATGAACACCTGAGTGTGCTTCTCCATTTATTTCCATCTTCTTTGATTTCTTCATTAGCATTTTGTGATTTTCAGCTTACAAGTCCTGGATGTCTTTTGTTATATTGAAACCTAAATTTTGTTGTTGTTAGTGAGATTACCAATGGCATCACATATTTTTGAAGTTCACACATTCATTGCTAGCATATAGAAATGGAATTGATTTTTATATGTTTATCTTTTATATGTGACCTTGTTGAACTTATCTTTTCCTCATTCTAGGAGAGTTTTTGTAGAGTCCTTGAGATTTTCTAAGTATACAATTGTGTTTTCTACAAATAAAAGCCAATTTGAAGGTGAATGCAGTGACTCATGCCTATGATCCTGGTGACTAGGAGGCTAAGGCAGGAGGATCCCAAGTTTGAGGCCAGTATTAGCAACTTAGCAATACCCTATCTCCAAATAAAACATAAAAAGGGCTGGGGTAGTAGCTCAATGGTGAAGTGCCCCAAATTCAAACCCCAGTACCAAGAAAAAAAAAAAAAAGGAAAAAATTTGACTTTTTCCTGTCCAATCTGTGTGCCCTTTCTTTTCTGTTCCTTGCTTTGCTTTCCTTATTACATGAATTTAAACTTCCAGGATTATTCCAAAGAAGAGCAATGGTCCCAGACATACCAAACATCCTTGATTTGTTCCCAATCTAAGGTGAAAAGTATTCAGTCTTTCACCATCAAGTAGAAGTATAATATCAATTGTGGGATTTTGTAGGTGGTCTTTCTCAAGTTGAAGAAGTTCACCCTCCTCATCATTTTTTGAGTGCTTTTATTGCAAAGGGGTGTTGCATTTTGTTGAATGTTTTTTCTCTATCAATTGATAAATATGTTTGATTTTTCTTTGTTGATCTGTTAATATGGAGGATTACATTCATGAATTTCTGAGCGTTAAGCAGCCCTAGAATAGACTCCTCTTGAGGTTGGGATTGTGGCTCAGTGGTAGAGTGCTTGTCTAGCACGTGTGAGGCACTGGGTTCAATCCTCAGCACCACATATAAATAAATAAATAAAATAAAGGTATTGTGTCCAACTACAACTAAAAATATTTTTAAAAGGAATAGACGTCTCTTGGATTACAGGTGTGCACCACCACGCTTGGCTGTCTTTCTGGTTTTGTTCCTGTTTTTTGTAGATGAGGTCTTGCTAAGTTTTCCAGGCTGAACTTCAACTTGCAGTGCTCCTGCCTCAGCCTCCTGAGTTGCTAGTGCTACAGGTATGTACTGCCACACCCCGCTTGCAGGTTTCTTTTTGTGTACTGTCTTTAGTTTGGTGTCAGAGTAACACCACCGGTTTCATAAAATAAGTTCAGAAGTCTTCCTCTCCTCTTACATTTCCTGGAAGAAATAATAAGAAATTTGTGTTAATGTTTCTTTAAACTCTTGGTAGGACTGTCCGGTGAAACCAACTGGGTCTAGAGATTTATTTTGGAGTGGTTTTAAATTTCAAATTCAATTCGTTTGATAGATAGAGGACTATCCAAATTATTTCATATTGCATGAGTTGTAATCATTTGTGGTTTTCAAGGAATTGATCCATTCCTTCTGAATTGTGAAATTTTATGTGTGTAGACTTATTCATAGTATTCCCTTATTTTTCTTTTAATGCTTTCAGGGTCTGTATCAATATCCCCTGTTATGTTCCTGATATTGGCAATTTGTGTCTTCTCTCTTTTTTCCTTTGTCAGTCTTGCTAGAGTTTTGTCAATTCGATCGATTTTTCAAAGAACCAGCTCTTTCCTTTCATTGATTTTCTACCCTTGAAGCCCTGGAATATGCCTCACTTGGTCATGATGAATTATTCTTTTAATACGTTTTCCAATTCCATTTCCTAATATTTTGTTTTTGGATTTTGCATCCATGCTTACAAGACAGATTGGTCTGAAATGTTCCTTTCTGGAATGCCCTTGTCTAGTTTTAGTATTGAGATTTGTCTAGTTATTTGATTGGCCTCTGAAAGAGTCGAGAAATGTTCCTTTTAGTCTCTCTGGAAGGATATGTGTAGTATTAATGTTACAAACAGTTTTATGCACTTAGATGTGTTTGGGGGCAAAGAGTTTCTTCTCTGTGTATGGATCTAGGTGGAGCAAGAAAACAGACTTTCCATTTCCTACCATCTGCCAGACACCATGCTAGGAATTTTACATTCATTATCTCATTGTTTCCTTATAAAAACCTCATTGGAGGGTTATTTTGTATCTGTGTCTTAGCTCAGAAAACTGAGATCCATTGACTCGCCTAAGATCACACAGATGTGAAAATCAAAACTAAGTCGCATTTATTGACTTCCTACTATGTGCCAGGCACCATGCTCTGAATTCATCACCTGCTGGAGTACTGACTCCTTCCAGCAGCTCAGAGAGATAAAAATCATGTCTTTTTCACTGTGGAGATGAGGAAGTTGACGTTCAGAGGGGTTGAGGAACTTGTCCAGAAAGAACTAACAGCTAAGACGTGATCAAGCTGGTATCCAGGGTGCTAAATTGCCACTCTTCAGTTGGAAAGTGTGTTCTTTGTGCTGTAGCCAGAATATTTCCTTCATGGCAGTGAGTTCATTTTTGTTCATTAGTGACTGATGCTATTATTAACAGCTCAGGAAAAGAAAAGAGTGACATGATCAGGACAACAACTGGCCCCAGGCTCCAGAAAAGTAAAAGAATCAAAACAGAATGCTGGGCATGATGGCACATGCCTGTAATCCCAGAAACCTGGGAGGCTGAGACAGGAGGATTGTAAGTTTGAGGCCAGTCTCAGCAACTTAGTGAGACCCTGTCTCAAAATAAAAAAATAAAAAGGGCTGAGGATGTGGCTTAGTGGTTAAGCACTTGCCAAGCATGTGCAAGACCCTAGGTTCAATCCCCAGTGCCAAAATTAAAAAAGAAAGAAAGAAAAAGGGAAGGAGGAAAGGAAGGAAGGAAAGAAAGGAAGGAAGGAAGGAAGGAAGGAAGGAAGGAAGGAAGGAAGGAAGGAAGGAAGGAAGGAAGGAAGAAAGAAAGAAAGAAAGAAAGAAAGAAAGAAAGAAAGAAAGAAAGAAAGAAAGAAAGAAAGAGTCAAAACAGACTTAGAAATGATTGCTGGGCAGGTGGAAGGAAAGAGCCCAGGAAGCTGGGTCTTAAGGCTGGGAGACTGGCGGGTGGTTTTCCAGACCCACACACACCAGGAGATGAACTGAGGGCTAGAGTAGTTCAATGGCAGGGCTGGATGTTGGTTGATCCTAGTGCCTACTCCCTTGTCATGGGAAATAGCTTCCTGGGCTAGACCTGTCCAAACTGGATTTCCTCTGCCTCTGTGCAGACCAAGCCTGAATTTCTAGTGACTAAACTTGTGGGAAAGTACAGTTTGATGGGGTTAGGGAAGAGAGGTGTCCTGAGGTCCTAGCCTCTGACCAGAGGCAGACCAGAAGCATGGAAGGAGCCTAGACTGGGGCAAATATGGCAGAGCTGGGGAGGTGTCTTTACAAATCAGTTGGTCCCATCCCTCCATTGTCTAGGGGCAAACCAAGGCCCAGAGAAGGGTGGGTGAAGTGATGGGTCTGCCCAGGGACACACGGTCCTGAAGGGCCTCCTGGGGGAGAGCAAGAGCCTAGACTGAGCTGTATGGGATGTGGGGCACCCAAGGGATATTTGTGCCTATGAGTCTGGATCCCTTCTTCTTTAAGGCCTATCCTTCTAGATAAATGCCTGTTATATACTGTGCGTAGGATAAACATGGACTCTGAGGCCTGACTTGTGTATTAGCTGATCTGTGTATGCCTTTAGGAGCCAGTGACTTGAATACTCTAGACTTCAGATTGTTCATTCGTACCTCATGGTAGTAGATACCTCAGAGTACTGTCGTTCAGAATAAATGAGTAAATATATTTACAGGAAACACTTAGGACAGTGTCTTGCACATAGAAAGTACTATGTAAATGCTATTGTTATTATTGGAGGCCCTTGGGTCAGGTAGAAAGGACAGATGCTAAAAAGTCATCTGCTCAGGTCAGGCACAGTGGTGCACACCTGTAATCCCAGCTGCTCCGGAGGCTGAGGAAGGAGGATCGTGAATTCAAAGCCACACTTAGTGAGGCCCTAAGCAACTTAGAGAGACTCTGTCTCAAAATAAAAAAATAAAAAGGACTGTGGATGTGGCTCAGTGCTTAAGTGCCCCTGGTTTAATCACTGCTCTCCCCCTTCCCCCCCAAAAAAAACAATTGCCGGTCCAGGTTCCTCTCCAGATGGTACAGCACTGACTGTGTGACTTTGGGCAAGTCTCTTCCTTCTCTGAGATTCAGCGCCTCTTCTGCGATATGTGCAACATGGGACTAATAAGACTCCCTTGTTCTCAGGGCTGTTGGAGACATTCAACACTACCACAGGGACAAATCACCTGGTTCACAGAAGGTCAGGGAGAAAGGGTGACGGATATTCTAACTGCTGTTGAGACCCAGTAAGGGAAAGAGAGACACTCTCTGTGGTTTCTGACCCCCAGGGCCTATTCCTCCACACACCTAAAGCTAGCTTCACCCTCCTCCCAACTTGAGCTGGGAAGGAGCTCCAGTTCTCCACGTTTCAGGCCCTGTTGTCTCTCTGCTCCTGTCCACAAGCCAGCCTGCTGACTTGAAAACGTCTATTTTCCACACAACACTAGGGACTGTGAAAGCAATTTTTTTTAATTTTTAGTTTTTGGTACTAGGGATTGAACCCAAGGGCGCTAAACCATGGAGCCACATCCCCAGCACTTTTAAAATATTTTATTTAGACACAGGGTCTCACTAGGTTGCTTAGGGCCTTGCTAAGTTGCTGAGGCTGGCCACAAACTTGCAATCCTCCTGCCTCAGCCTCCAGAGCTGCTGGGATTACAGACATGCGCCACCACACCTGACCTGTGAAAGTAATTCTGAGGTGGCATTGAGGCAGGGAAGGAGACAGCTGGAGGTTCCTACATTCCCACCAATGGCCTGAAGCGGAAATATCAGGCCTGCCTGCAGATCTCCCTCCAACCTGGCAGGATCCACTTGCCTTAAAGCCTCCCCTCTATCTGAGCCTGGTCTGCGGATCAGTGGCAGTGGGGAGCAACAGTTCAAATGAGAATTAGAGACACTCAAGCCTCCGAGTAGAGTCAACTGCAGCCCCTCCACTCCACATCCACACACAGTTTGGTTTAGGGGAGGGAGGACATAGATCTAGAAGGAGCAAGGAAGGTAGCTGAGGTTGTATAGCAATGATTTCCATTCTACCAAACAGGAAGCGGCGACTCAAACATGTTGGATAGAGTTAAGATCAAAGTCCCCCTTAGTGAGGCCCTAACTAACTCAGTGAGACCCTGCCTCTAAATAAAATATAAAAAAGAATTGGGGAACTGGGATGTGACTCTGTGGCTAAGTGTCCCTAGGTTCATTCCTCCATACCGCCCCTTAAAAAAAAAGAAAAGAAAAAGAAAAAAGAAAATCACAATCCCTATTTTTTTTTTTTTTGCTAACAGGAATTGAACTCAGGGGTACTTAACCACTGAGCCACATCCCCAGCCTTTTTAACTTGTGTTTTGAAATATGGTCTCACTATGTTGTTTAGGCCCTGACTCAATTGCTGAGGCTGGCTTTGAACTCACAATCCTCCTGCCTCAGCCTCCTGAGCCACTGGGATTATGTGTGTACCATCCTCAATCCGGGTCATTTAAATGTTATCTTTTCTAGAACCAGAGTATGCCGGAACTAGAAAAACAGTCCTTATGTAAGGGATTTTTAAATCTCATTCCATTTGTCAATGAGTAACAGTGGGACCCAGAGAGGAAAAGGGACTCGCCTAAGGTCCAAAAAGAGTTGGTGCCTGGTGTGAGACCTAAACTCAGACTCCTGGTTCCTTGTCCAAGGCTCCTCCCACATCCCCGGATGCAGGACAGGCTGTAGGTCCAAAGGCTGCACGTGAGGGTGAGGGACCCCTAGCACAGTATGGGATGCTCTTATTTTCCACCCAATCAGAACTCTTTTCTTCACACTGCTTGGTAGCACTGAGGACCCTCTCACCTTCCTCATTGATACTCTGGGGAAGGCCTTTCCATGTGACTGAGCCCTAAAGAGATTCACAAACCTGAATTTAAGGTTGTGTGTCCTCAGCCAAGTCCCTTCTCGGTGGGCCTCTGCTTCTCCAACTGTAAAATGGTGTGTGGGGTATGGAAAGCCAAGTAGGGCCAGGTGAGTCTGAGCATTAGACTTAACTCGAGAGCTGGAGACATTCCTGACGCCCAGGTCCTACCCCAACTTGGTGAAGTCAGAATAGATCTTTGGGGTGGGGAGGGGAAGTCCTCTCTCATCGGGAGATTCCAATGTGGCTGGGATCAGGAGATCTCTAATGTCTCCTCTACCTCACTTGCTGAAATTCTGTGACCCATTCAGGGTGTCCTGGGTTGGGGCAGGGAGAAGGCCCTGTCAGCTCCCCTCCCACAGCCTCCACACGGAGCATGCCCGCCCAAACTCTAGGCCATTTTCCCAGGGTTAGAAAATTGCTCTGGGGTTTCTGGCATTGTCTGAACTCCTACTGGGACACTGCTGCTGTGGCAGGAGTCTGCCTGTCCACGCCCCTCTGCTGCCTCTTTGCCTGACATCTCCCTCTGGCCTGGCTGACTCCGTGTGGCAGGCTCTGGAATCAGAGCAGACTCGGGCTGTGAGTTCTCCTCACCAGGCCTCAGTTTTCTCACCTGTAAAGTGGAGTAGTAATAATGTTTGGCTCAGAGAACGACTGTGAAGATCAACTGAGCTTATGCATGTAGTGTGCCTGGCACCATGTGGAGCCCACGGGAGCTCACAGCAAAGTCGCTCCCCTCCCCTGACTCCCACTGCTCAGCCCTGGTGCCAGCCCAGCGCCTGCCTTCCTCAAAGAAACCTTAGGGAAACTGACTCTCAGCGTCATGCACCAGGCCCTGTTCTAAGAGAGAGAAGCGAAAACCTGCCGTCTGCATCTGTGGCCTCCTAGTTGAGAGACCTGTTCTTTTCTGCTTGCTCGGGCCACCTTCCCAGCAGGCCCATGAGGAAGGGGTGATGCTAGTCCCCCGGACAGGTGGCGATGTTGGAACTCAGAGAGTATGAGTGCACCACCCAAAGTCACTCTGTTTAGAATGGGCAGTGCAGAGATTCAAACCCAGGCTGTCTGACTCCAGAGTCCCAGATTAGGATCATGTGAGAGGATCAAAGCTAACATCAGCCTGCCTCATTCAAGGCACAGATGTTCACCGAGGGTGCTTGTGGGACCACAGGGGCCAGATATTAGGTGGACATATGTGCGTGATTGAGGGGTCATACATGGAAGAGCACCCGCACAGCTGGTGTGGGGGAGGATTATAACAAATATGATGCTTGGTGAGCTGACCATTTTTTGGGGTACTGGAGTGCTTTACCACTGAGGTAAAGGCCCCATCTTTTTTTTTGTTTGTTTGTTTTGTTTTTTGACACAGGGTCTCGCTAAGTTGCTTAGAGCCTCTTTAAGTTGCTGAGGCTGGTCTCCAACTTGTCATCCTCCTGCCTCAGCCTCCCAAATTGCTGGAATTACAGGCGTGCACCACCATGCCCAGCTCAGGCTGATCATTTGAAAGCAGGCCCTCCATACCAACTGCCACAGAAAGAGTGACCAGTTGACATTTGCTGAGAAGGATGTTAGTGAAATCACTCCCTGAGCACACTGACTTCTTCCACACACACACGTACACGTGATAATAAAACTGGCAGTGGTCTGTCTTGTAGGTATCTAGATTTATAACACATGCAACACTTCCTCCTCTCATCTCATTTCCACCAATGGTGTATTCAAGCAACACATGTTGAGTGAGCGACTACTGTGTGCAAGCACTCTTTGAGGTATCTGAGAGATATCAGTGAACAACACAGAGAACTAGCCCTCTCCTCATGAAGCCCAAAATGCAGTGGCAGGAGGCAAAAAGTAAATAAGATAAATAAAACATATCATGTGACCAATGGTGAAAAGAGACCCTTGTGACCTGTGCATAGAGGAAAAGAATGGGATTGGAAGGCAGGAAGAGATGAGGAACCAAAGCTTGGAGGGCCTTTTTTTAAATATATGTTTTAGTTGTAGGTGGACACAATACCTTTATTTTATTTATTTTTATGTGGTGCTGAGGATTGAACCCAGGCCTCACGCATGCTAGGCAAATGCGCCAACACTGAGCCACAACCCCAGCCCCTTGAAAGGCCTTTTGACTCTGGCTAACTCTAAGAAAGCTGGGGAGGGATCCAACTGGGATTGAGTAGGACCCTGGGCCTGGAGCCTTCAGGCCAAAGAGGCTATGCAGAGCAGGGTGAGGGGTCGCCTGCAGGGCACACAGAGGTGGTGAGAAGAGACTGGTTTCGGGATGGATTCTAAAGATACAGACAAGAGCCTTGTTGACAGATGGGATGTGGGCTGCTCAGGAAAAACAAGAGTCAGGGGACACCTCAGACAGTCCACTCCCTCCACAGTCTCCACCTTTGCTGTCACCACCTTGGTCCTAGGGAGGTGCCACCTCCTTTTGCCTGGAATTCAGCAAATGGCTCCTTGCAGGAACTTCTAGTCCCTATCCCTGCCCTCTACAATCCATTTTCCACCCAAGAAGCGGTCATCTTAAAAGTGTAAAGCAAAAAGAGGAGTGGGAGGGGTGGGGGGAAGGGGAAAAATAACAGAATGAATCAAACAACATTACCCTATGTAAATTTATGATTACACAAATGCTATGCCTTGACTCCATGTACAAATGGAGAAACAACACATATCCCATTTGTTTACAATAAAAAAAATAGTGTAAAGCAGGTCAAGTCACCTCCCTGCTTAAAATCCTCCAGTGGATTCCCATGACACTTAGAAAAAAGCTGAGCCCACACGAGCTTACACCTAACTACCATTCCAAAGATTTTTTCCTGCCTCTATCTCCAGCCCCAGCTCTGCTGCAGCTTGCTCTGCTGTCCCAGGGTCTCACTAAGCTCAATCCTAGCTCAGGACCTTTGTATTTGCTGTTTTGTCTTCCTGGAATGTTCTTTCTCTACTCTGCCTGGTTGTCTGCTTCTCTTTCTTAAATCACAGCTGAGATGTCACCTCCTTCAAAAATTCATACCCTTAGCATGATATTCTCCAACTCCATTCATTTACCTACAAATGCCATAATTTTATTCTTCTTTATGGCAGAGTAATATTCCGTCACATATACAGCACAGTTTCTGTAGCCATTCATCTATTGAAGGGCACCTAGGTTGGTTTCCCAATCTAGCTATTGTGCATTGAGCTGCTATAAACACTGATGTAGCTGCATCACTGTAGTATGCTGATTAAGCCGATCCCAAAAAACCAAAGGCCGAATGATTTCTCTGATAAGTGGATGATGATACATGATGGGGGGGGTAAGGGAAGAATGGAAGGATGGATTGTGTAGAGGGAAGTGGGGGGTGGGGAGGGGGCAGGGGGAAGGAAAGATAATAGAATGAAACAAACATCCTTACCCTATGTACATGTATGATTACACAAACAGTGTGACTCTACTGTGTGTACAACCAGAGAAATGAAAGTTGTACCCCATTTGTGTACAATGAATCAAAATAATAATGATAAAAATAAGAATAAATCATGCCCTGCACCAACACCCCATCTAAATAAGATTTGTCCTTCTGGGTTTTCGCTCTTGTTTTTGTTTTATTCCCTTCATAACACATTCCATGGACTCTGTGTTGATTTCTATGACTTTCTTCTCCTTCACTCAGTTCCCTGAGGGTGAAGGCAGGGACCACACAGACTCAGCCCACCCACGTGTCACCATGTCTGATTCCAGGACAGGCATTCAGTGTTAGTGTGTGTGTGCCAGGGTGCTCAGTGATTTATAGACCCATTCTTTTAAAACCTCCAGCCAACCTGTGAAATGAGTGTTGCTATGCCCATTTTATAGATGAAGGAACTGAGGCACTGAGAGGGCATGAGATTTACAAATGGTAGAGCCAACATTCAAACTCCCATCTGTACCTGAGACTAGGTAATTTATAATGAAAGGAGGTTTATTTAACTCATGGTTCTGGAGGCAGGGAAGTTTAAGTTTGGGCAGCCATGGCTGGCAAGGGCTACTCCAGAAGTGTTGTGCGAAAGTTGGAAGGCAGACAGACACGTGGAAGAAAGAGGGGGCAGAGGGGGCCAGACACTTTACAACAACCTGCTGTCAGTAGAACCAATCGGCTCCCGTGAGAACTAATGCAGTCTCACAAGAAAGACATGAATCCCCCTTAAAGACCCCACCTTCCTACACGACTACACAGGCAACCAAATTTCAATGAGTTTTGGTAGGGACAAACCACATCCAAATCATGGAAGACACCAAAGAAATTGTAGTGCAAAGAGTAGTTGAGATCACTATCGTGTCTCATGGTGCCACAGAAGAATGGGCCTAGTGCTACCTAGTGAAGGAAGACTAGCCAGCTGGTCCAAAAGCTTTGGCAGGTTCTTCGCGACAGCTGAAATTGTGTTGGTTCCCCTTTCCATCCCAGTGCCCAGCATACAAGGACCACCGTGTCCTGACTTGTTTCTGAGCTCTGAACATCAACTCAAATGTAATTTGAACTTGAACCTATAGGTCACAGAACACACAAGCAAGAGTAGAGCAAGATCAGATTTGCTTTCTTGGAAGACTTTTCTGATCCCTTGTGTCTACCTGGTTAGGAGGGGTGGAATTGGAAGCAGGAGGCACCAGCAGAAGACATGATGGACACCTGACTTAGGGTGACAGTATTGGGACTGGAGGCCAGTGGAGGGATTCACTAGCCAGATTCTTTTTGTCGCGGTGATCAAATAGCTGTGGGAGTGAGGGAGAGAGAGATGTGAAAGATGGCTCCCAGGTTTGGGACCCCTGTGGAGTTAGCTGGAAGACTTCAAATAACACGGGGGCCTGAGACAGGGGATGAGAAAGTAAGTATGAGTCTAGTGGCTTTGACCTTCCCAAAGAAGTCTCCTTGGCATTTGCCTCTATCGTTAGCAAATATTTTTCTTTCTTCAGAGCAGCTCTGTCTGTCTTGGCCACAGAGGTAAATGGCATATTGACGGCTGCCCGGTGATAATGCACCTACGCACCTTCCTTTAAAGGGGTTTATTGGCCCTGTGACAACCTGGGAAATTTTCACTTCCAACAGTCAGCCGTGCCACCCCGCTCCAAATTTCATCTCTCTTGTTTCTCTCTTCTCCCCCTCTTGCTTCCTCCAGTCTTTGTTATACACAGACATCCTCACACCCCCACTTCCACACTCATACACACCCCCTACTAGGGCTTGATTATATATGAGTGGCAGTCTGTGAGTGTACACACAGGAGTGGCTGTGGGAGGGAAAATGAGCCTGAAATGTGAACCTTGAAAAAACCTAGGTCTCTCCCAGCCGCTCAGGAGGCTGAGGCAGGAGGATTCGAGTTCAAAGCCAGGCTTGGCAACTTAGCAAGACCCTAAGCAACTCAGTGAGACCCTGTCTCTAAATAAAATATAAAAAAGGGCTGAGGATGGGGCTCAGTGGTTAAGCACCCCTGGGTCCAATCCCTGGTACCAGAAACAACAACAACAACAACAACAAAAACCTAGGTCTCGAACCATATGCTTAGTCAACAAGCCAAAAGTAGCCCATGGAAAAATGCTGTCTGTAGCCAATGGGAAGCTCATGTACTCATTCAGCAGATGCTTCCAGCGGCCTCCTCTGTGCCCAGCCTGGGATAGGCCAGTCTAGGAAGATCACAGAGAAGCTGGTGAGAGAGACAGCTAGCTCCCTAAACTGCCAGGCTGCGACCTGCCCACGAGGTCACACGGGGAGCAGCGAGGAGGGAGTCACCAGTTGCCTGCCTGGATGGCAAGTTCAGAAACACTTCCCCCAGGAGGCACCCTTTGAGATGGGTTTGAAGTAGGAGTAGAAGGCATTGTGCTGTAAGAGAGTAGGGATATCCCAGGGAGAACAAAAAATAAACAGCATAGTCAGAGACCTGGGAGCCTCAGGGAAAATGGCAAGTAGTTCACTGAGACTGAGTGAGAGTCTAGAAATAGCAGAGAGCACTGAGAAGTGGAAGCTGGGCAGTTTAGGCCCTGGTGGCACAGCGTGAGCTTCAGTGGTGGACTGCTAATTAGTGCATCTCCCTTGGAAGGCACACCGGCAGCTACCATCAGCATTTCAGATGCCCACATCCTTTGGCACAACAGTTTCACATGTTGATGTCTGCCCCAAAGAAGCACTTGGCAATGGGTAGCACAGGAATTAGAGGACTTTGATAATATAAAAGAATATGTAGCCAGGTGCCATCACACCTGTAATCCCAGGGCCTTGGGAGGTTGAGACTGGAGGACTGAAAGTTGGAGGTCAGCCTCAGCAACTTAGCAAGACCCTATCTCAAAATTAAAAAAAAAATGAAAAGGGTTTGGGATATGGCTCAGAGCTAAAGCACCCCTGGGTTCAATCCCCAGTACCAGAAGAAAAAAAAAAGAAGAAATTATATAATAATATGGATAGCCACCAATGAGAGACTAGTTAAATAAGATTTTGTTCCATCCCTGCCAAAGAATATCATGAGGCAGTTACAGGAAATGAAGTAGGTCTCTTGAGGGAAGAACAAGAGTAAATAACACTTTTTTAATTGCAGAGCACTGGGCTAGTATATACACACGTTTCCCAGCTTCGTCAGCTGTGGGGACCTAGAAGCAATGACACTCCAGTAGCATCAAGCATCTGGATCTTGGTTTCTAATACCATTCCCCAAACAGAGGAAACAAAGCTCCTTGGAGAAATGTCTGGATCAGCACTGGGGCAGGGGAAGTCCAAGGTAAGCCTGGATGATCTCGTGGTGCTAGAAGGGAAGGGCGCATTCACAAAAGCAGGGGCGGGACTTGTCAAAAGAACATAGGAGTCAAGTTAAGAGAAGTTCCAATAGCCAAAGCAGAGTGCAGGCCATATAGCCCACCTCATAGAGTACCTGCCTCTCATGCTGGAGGCCCGGGTTCGAGTCCCCAGCACTGTGTGATTGTGGAAGCAACAAACAAATGAAACCAATAGCCAAAGCAGGAGCAATTTGAGCAGAAAATAGATAATGATAATATTGGACATTTATTTATTGCAGAACTGGAATTGAACCCAAGGTCACTCTACCTCTGAGCTACAACACAGCCCTCTTTTTTTTTTTTTTTTTTTTTTTTGAGGCAGGATCTTGCTAAGTTGCTTAGAGCCTTATTAAGTTACTGAGTCTGGCGATCCTCCTGCCTCAGCCTCCCAAGTTGCCGAGATTACAGGTGTACATCATGGTGCCTAGTCTAAAAGAAACATCTATTGATCCATACTGATGTAAAGAATCGAATGCATAAATAAACAAGGGAGAAGGGACAGCTTTCCCTTACAGTTAAGGGGAAGAGAGAGGGAAATAAAATTATCACTGCTAAGAGGTCACCACAGCAGTGAGGGGTGATCCACCAATTGGTGCTACCATTAGTGGGTGAGCATTTGAGGAAAAACAGGGATCAATTAATCCCGAAGTATTTTCCTCAAGATATTTATTAACTCAAAAGGAAAATAGAGTAACTGTACAGTGGATAAACTCTTAAGACATCAACTTAACTAAGTGATCAAGGTCAACACCACCCGTCGTCAGACACGTTGACGATATGAGCCTCTTGATATGGTATGAGACGGAGCCCACACCATTTCTGTGGTATTGCCAAAAATGCATAGCCTCCCTCTGGTCTTGAGAAAACACACGTAAACCCACAGGTCCACAAAACACCTGTTCCTCAGTACCGTCAAGATCATGAAAGACGAGTAAAGACTGAGGGACTGTCACCAATTGATCAGAAGAGACAAAGGAGAAATAACTAAATACACTGTGGGATGCAGGATAGCATAATGGAGCCAGGAAAGGACCTTTGTAGAAAAATGGGAAATTCCAATAAGATCTGTTTCTTTTGTTTTGGGTACTAGAGGTCTAACCCAGGGGTGCTTTACCATTGAGCTACATTCCCAGCACCCCCCCCCCCTTTTTTTGGAGGCAGGATCTTGCTAAGTTGCTTGGGGCCTTATTAAGTTACTGAGGCTGGCCTCAAACTTGTGATCCTCCTGTCTCAGCCTCCTGAGCCGCTGGGATTACAGACATTCACCACCGCATCCAGCTTCTAATAAGATCCGAAGTTCAAGTGCTAGTACTGAACTCGTGATAAGTTCCCAGGCTTGATCATTGTACTTTGGTTATGTAAGCTGTGAATATTAGGGAAGGCTAGGTGAGGGGTGTACTGGAACTACATGTTCTATTTTTCACAAGTTTTCCTTAAGACTAAAATTAGCTCAAAATAAAAGGTTTAAAAAGTTGCCACATCAAAAATTTAGGGCAGATACCTGGAAGGTCTCATGGGAAATTTCAGTGCTTTGCCTGTCTTTGGATTTGAGATTGGAAGACCTCCTGTCCTCGGAGCATTAACGTACCCACAAAGATTTGTTCGATCATAGTGGCCTATGGTTGGTCGAATGGCCTATATCTTTAGGCCAGACGGACCCTAGGCACTACCACTGACTTAGACTGCAATGGCCCCCCTTTTTCCTTGATCCCCCCCTCCACCTTGGGATTCTCATCTTGGATGGCGGAGGCTGCCGAGGTGAGGCTGTAAGCAGTCTGGGGAAGGCTTGGCAGGCGAGCAAGAGGGTGCTCCAGAGGGAGGGAAGCTCAGACAGTGGTTAGCTGCAGAGTGGGGCTTAGCAGAGGCAAGGGGGAAGGGGAGGGGGGCTCTCCTTCTCAAGGGGCCCTTTCATGTTGAAATCAGCCAGCGTGAATGCTGGCGGCCCAGGAGCCCAGCCGGGGGAAATGTGAGAGCCCCCTTATCTCCCCTCATGTCACAGCGCCGTCTGCGGTTCCCAGCCGGCCAGCGAGGATGCATTAGAAGTGTCGGTGTGTGTGTGGGGGTGTTCCTATCAAGACCTTGGACCAGGCCCACACAGTGAAGGGGAGTGTGAAGAAGCCGTTTCCAGACCCTCTTGGTGCTAGAGGTGAGGGTGAACTGGACACCTGCATCCTGAAGGAAGAACAGCCAGTGGGCTTTAGGATGTGGGGTTGGGCAATTGGCGAGAATCAAAAAGAAGGCCTCGGCTCCTACCCCTATCAAATGCCAGGATGCCCTAAATAGCATGTTTCTCACTAGCTCTGGGGGTGCAGACCCCGTTTACATACCTTGAAGGACAAGGAGCTTACTCCCTCTTGGGAGAGCCTAGAGTCATGGCGCTCGGTTCCACCTCTGGATTCAGTTTTCATGCCTGGGCAGGAAATCTGGGACATTTGACAAGGGAGGCTGTGGCCCCACCTTCCCTGGGACACTCTCAGCCCAGGAGTGACCCCTACTGTCCGGACAACCTTGGAGGCGGAGGACCATGCTGGCTAGCTCCACATGGTTTGTGCTGGGTGGCCCTGCCGGCCCCCTTCCAACCCCGCAATTTTGTGTTGCTCTCAGCTGGCCTACAAGGCTCTTTTTAAATGTGCTGCCGCAGGAGGGAGGTAGGCGAGGCCAACATCTGGACCAAGGGGGCATTGTTGGCCCCCACAGCTGGAGCTGTCAGCAGCCAATGTTTTCCCAGACACTATTTGCCTGTGTAAGTTCCTGGCCCCCAACACGCTCCCATTGTGGAGACGGTCCTGAGCCTCCTGCCCACAACTGGGCAGGGACCCGAGAAGGCCTGGCTGGCTGGTGTTTAGATCATCCCCAGCAGCTTCTGCTGCCTGAGTGAAGAAAGGACTGGCAGGCTAGGCTGCTCTTGCAGAGGTGAGGGCATGAGTCAGCCAAGGCCAGGGAGAAAGTGTGAGGAGCCCCTGGAGACAGCACGGTGCAGCCAGGGCTGGGGGACTTCTGGGAGGTTCCAGAACCTTGCAGGCTGACCTTGGATCAGTCAGTTCCTCTGGATCTGCTACCATCAAATGGGAAGAGTTCCTTGCCACCTGTTTGAAAATAGCCTATGTTTTAGTCAGCTTTTTTTTCTGCTGTGACTGAAAGACATGACCAGAACAATTGTAGAAGGGGAAAAGTTTATTTGAGGGCTCATGGTTTCAGAGGTCTCAGGTCCATAGACAGCAGGGGCCATTCCTCAGGGCTTGGGGTGCGGTGGAGCATCATGGCGGAAGGGTGTAGCAGAGGGAGGCAGCTCACATGCTGATCAGAAAGCAGACAGAGAGACTCCACTCGCCAGATACAAAATATATACCCGAAAAAATTGGCCCCTGCCCCCCATCCCCCAACCACACCCTACCACTTCAGCTACCACTCAGCTAATCCCATCAGGGATTCATTCGCTGATTGGATTAAGACTCTCACAACCTGATCGTTTTCCCTCTGAACCTTCTCGAATTGTCTCACACATGAACTTTTGGGGGACACCTCATATCCAGATCATACCAACCTCCTATCCAACCCGATCCCTTCCAGCGTCTGTTTTCCCTTCATAGCATATAGTACAGTCTCTATCCCCTCTGCCGGAGCGCCATCCCCATGAGGGTGGGCAGGGGCCCTAAGCTCACTGTCACCGCTCCCTGGCATCCAGAGGCAGGCTTCCACAGCTCCTGCTGGCTTGGCGTTCTCATTCCATGTGCTTCAAGTGACATTCTGGGTTGGGGTTGGAGATGGCAAGACCATGTTCTGTGGTGGCAGGCTCTGGCCAAAGGACTTTTCTCCTGGAGCATAATGAATCACAGCCTGGCCACTAGGGTGTAAAAGACTAGACTACAGCCCCCAGAGAAGGATCCCAGGACGGAGAACTCTGCCAGGACACCAGTCCCATAAGACGTTCATCCAATGCAGTCTCGGAATGAGTTCTGTGATTCCTCCAGGAATCCCCAGCACCCAGCTCAGGACCCAGCAAGGAAAGGGGACTCGAGTACTGTTTGCTGCCTAGAGACAATTAATTGTTCATTGTTTTGTGCCTACCCTGGCACTTTCCAGCTTTGGGACTTCCTGACACCTTCTAACATGGACCCTGCATTTTCCCACAGGTCAGCTGTGCTTTCTGAATCATTCCATTGTGCCCTCATGACAAGAGGGTAGGCATTACATTATCCTCATTCACATGAGGAAATTGTCTCAGAGATGTTCAGTAACTTACCTAAGGCCACACAGCCCAGAAGTTACAGAACCAAGATTTAAACCCAGGTCCAAGCTCTCCTCTGCTGCCTTCTGTAAAAGATGTTCCAAGTTCTGATTTGATTTCCCAGGACACTTAGGTCCCACACTCCAGTGTATCCATCCATCCATTCACACTATCTCATTGTATCCTCAACCCCAGCCTGGGTGGCGAGCAAAGCGGACAATATTAGCCCAATTTCATAGACCACAGAAGGGCCTGTGGTCACCCAGCTAATAAATGGCAGCATTGGGACCTGAACTCGGATCAGCCTCATGTTAGAGCCTCGCCCTTAACCTTCAACCAGGATGGGACTAAGCTTTCAGATCCCATTGGCTGGCCCAGGGTTCCTGACCTCCCAGCCTGCAGTAATACACACTAGTGCTAGAAGCTCCCCAGGGACCTAGCCCTGGGCAGAGCCTGCTCTTTTTACCCCAATCCACAGGTTTATTTCAGAGACCCCTGTTCAGCCTCCAGTGAAGAGGCAGAGGAGGTCCAGGCTGCCATGGAGCAGGCAAACAAAGTAAACTTCAGGGTACCATGGAGCACCTAAGAAGTCGTCTGACCAAAGGCAGCTGTGTCTTGAATTTTGCCTAAAGCAGAGCATCTATCCAATGAATATTTACTGCGTCTCTGCAATATGCCTGACATTTCATGAAATGCTCTTTTATTTTGTGGTACTAGGATTCAAACCCAGGGGTGCTTTTACTACTGAGCCATAACCCCAGCCCTTTTTTTTAATTTTAATTTTTTTTATTTTGATAGTCTCTCTAAGTTGCCCAAGCTGGCCTCAAGCCTGCGATCCTCCTGCCTCAGCCTCCTGAGTCATTGGGGTTACGAAGCATGTGCTTTTTTGTATCTGAAATACTTTTTTGAAAAGGTGTGAATTAGTCAAGTGCTTGCTATGTGGGATGTAGTCACTGTACACAATCCATGTGAATCTTTACAGAGTCTTAAAAGGAGGACTACAAATGTCATCCCATTTTGCAGATAGGTAAAGTGAGGATCAGAGAAGCCAAGCCACATGCCCAGCATCTCCCAGGTAGAAAGTGGCAGGGCAGAGAATAGGACCTGGTTTGCCAAACTAAAAAGTCTGTTTTTCACTCCTATAATCCCAGCAGTTTAGGAGGCTGATGCAGGAGGCTCATGAGTTCAAAGCCAGCCTTAGCAATTTAGCGAGGCCCTAAGCAACTCAGCAAGACCCTGTCTCTAAGTAAAATATAAAAAAGGGCTAGGGATGTTGCTCAGTGGTTAAGCACCTCTGGGTTCAATCCCTGGTTAAAAAAAAAAAGGTCTATGTTCTTAAGCCATGTGCTGTCTGTCCCTTAAGGGAAGTATTCTACTCAGGAACAAGGACGACAGCCAGCTATAAGAAGGGAGCAAAGATGAATGAGGAAAAGAGCTCCAGTAAGCAGCCACCTCACTCCTTGGTGACACAGGGGCCTTCGAGAGATGTGGGTAGCTCCATCCAACACTTCACCACAGATTTATCAAGCTGGGGAACCCCAAGATTGGCTGGGGTGGTGCTTGGTGGACACATAAGGGTTCTGTTGGTGCTGCCTCCATGGAGATGAGGGGCCTAGTGAATATGGGTGACAAAGCAAAGGACCCAGACAGATCAGAAGGGATGGGATTAGAGAGAAGGGATGTTTGGAGAAATTCTGGGTAGGAAATCACTGGGAAAGCTTCCAAAACAAAGGCTGATACTTCATGCTTTGTAAATCAAGAGAAGGTTTTAGGACACAGGAGACTAGAGGTACAAGCACCCAGCTCAGCAGAATTCTAGCAGACAAGAGAGCTGGGTCTCTGACCTTTGTCAGGCAACTTAGACACATGCTTTCCCTGATTTCTCATGGCTCCAAGAGTCAGAAATCCATAATCCCATTTTGTGGAGGGTGCAACTGAAATTCTGAAGCAGGACCCAAGAAGTCCAAATGGCAGTTAGGAAGGGGGGCAAATTTGAGCTGTGAACGCAGGTCAATTTGACTTCAGAGCTTGTTTTTAGTTCAGGTTACTGTAACAAAATAGCCCAGAAAGAGTAATTTATGACTAATAGAAATGGATTCCTCACAATTTTGGAGGCTCAGAAGTCCATGATAAAGGTGCCAGCAGATTCTATGTCTGATGAGGGCACACTCTCTGCTTCAAAGGTAGTGCCTGTTGCTGGGCACCGTGGCACAACACCTGTAATCCCAGCAGCTCAGGAGGCTGAGGCAGGAGGATCTTGAGTTCAAAGCCAGCCTCAGCAACTTAGCGAGGCCCTAAGCAACTCAGCGAAGCGCTGTCTCTGAATAAACTATAAAAAAGCCTGGGGATGTGGCTCAGTGGTTAAGTGCCCCTGGGTTCAATACCTGGTACCAAAAGAAATAAAGAAAAAAGATGGCACCTTTTAGTTGTGTCCTCACATGGAAGAAGGGCAAAGAGACTCCCTTAAGGTGATTTTCTCTGATTTTTTATTGGTTCTTTTTAGTTATATGTGACAATGAGCACTAATCCCATTTATGGGGGCAGAGCCCTCACGATCCAATGACTTTCCAAGGTCTCCCCTAATAGCATTGCTTTGGAGATTAGTTTTCAAGGTTTTGAATTTGTGGGGGGCACATTCAGAACATAGCAGAGTCCATGCTTGGAAATGCCCCCAAAGGCAGGTTCTTGGGAAGAAAACATTTTGGTGGTAGCAGCAGAAAAATTCCCAGAGCCCAGAGCTATGTGCCTGGGGCTCATGTATCTCAGAACCCAGAATCCCTTGGACTACAGTAGCCCCTTCCTACAGTTCTCTGGCAAATACAAGACACTTGGAGTTGAGAAGGAGGTGGAAGACATAGAGTCCAAACCCCTCCCTCCATCCGTCTTATGCTTTAGATCTTTCTGCACATCCACAATAAAGAGCTTCACTGAGCAGAGATAGGAGATGTCACTCTAGATCAAATGGACAGCCTTATGAAGGCATGGCACCTGGAGAGCCCACGTTGAGTGCAGGGTATATGAGACTAGAGTGGTCAGAGCAAGATTGCTGGGAAAATTGGAAAGAAAGGTGGGAAGCTGACTGAGGTCTCCAGCTAAAAATAATGGCCAAGATTCTATAGGCCAAACCCTCACCTTGGACCACATAGTAAGCATCTGTTCCCCTTCCCCACCACCTTGAAGGATTTGAGAAGCTGCAAGAGCCCTTAGTGTCCTAACCTAAGGCTTCCATTTGCAGATGGAGAAACTGAGGTTCAGAGAGGGAAAGTGAGTTATGCAAGGTCGCACAGCCAGCCAGTCATAACCTAGGGAAGACTTTTTGAGGACACTCATCATTGATTTGAAGCTTAGCCCTGAGCAGGAATCCAGATGGTCTTCAGTCAGAGAACATTGTAGATGGGTTATAAGGCTCTCTTCTGAGTGAGCATCCCTAGTTCTGGGGACTCTTCTCAGTATTTCAGTGTTCCCATCACAGCTTGGCATCACTGAGACAAAGTACCCAAGAAAATAAACTTAGAGAAGAAAAGATTTCTTTTGGGTCATGGTTTCAGTCCACAGTCGGCTGGCTCCATCGCTTTGGGCCTGAGGTGAAGCGGAGCATCATGGCAGAAGGGTGTGGCAGGGGAAAGCAGCTCGCCTAGCGTGAGTCCAGTGAGCATCCGTAGCGTGCATGGAAGCCTGGGTCAGCAAGTGCTCGAGACTGGGGGGTAGACATGGACGCTCCCAGCCGAGGGGGCTGGTGGGAGCAAAAATGAAGCCCTGGTGCAAGCTTGCCGACACCCAGAGGAAGGACTATTTCTTTCCAATTTGAACTTTGACACCGTATAGGGACCCCAGAGGGCCAAGAACTCAGTCTCCATTGTAGCCTGTTCCCTCTTCTCTAAACAGGTTACTGCTTTGGCCGTGGCCCACCCACCCCACCTCCAAAGGGACCCCCTCCCATGAGCAGGAGGGATGCATTCCCCTGCTGGCCTCCAGCCATCAGCTAGCATGTGAGGTCTCTGGGCTACCATATCCCGCTGCTGACTCATACAGACTTTCCAGTCAGCTAACCCCAAATCCTTTGCTGCTGGCTCCCTTGCTTACTGCCTCATTACACACCGGCCTCTGTGGGATTTCTTTTGCCCGACACATCCACTGATCATGTGTGCTTAGTAGGCACTGCCCTCTAGAATCTAGACCAGTGAGGGGGTGGGGCATGTTATAGATGGTGAAACTGAGGCTCAGAGAGGTTAAGTAACTTGGTCAAAGTTCCCCAGCAAGGACATCCTAAATAGGATTTCAACTGAGATCTGTTGATGTGTTACTCATCTTTGCATCACTGTGACAAAATACCCAAGAAAATAAATTTAAAGAAGGAAAGCTTTCTTTTGGCTCATAGTTTCAGAGGTTTCAGTCCATGGTCGGCTGGCTCCATTGCTTTGGGCCTGAGATGAGGCAGAACATCATGGCAGAAGGGTGTGTCAGGGGAAAGCTGCTCACCTCATTGCAGCCAGGAGGCAAAGAGAGAGATACTTAAGGGGTCATGGACAAAATATACCCTCTCAAGGGCATGCCATCAGTGACCTATGTCCTCCAACTAGGTTCCACCTCCTATGGTTTCTACCATGTCCTAATAATGTCGTGCAGCTATGAAACTATCGGTGGATAATCCATTGATGAGGTCGGAGTCCTCATGATCCAAATTGTTTTTGAAAGGCCCACCTCTGATCATGCTGCACTGAGGACCAAATCTTCAACACATGGAACTCTGGGGGACATTCCAGATCCAAACCATCATAGTCTCCTCCAAGGTTTATGCTTCACCCAGGGCTCTCCCTCCATTTCCAGAATGGGACAGTCCCACTGGAAAAGTGCCCCATGGCAGACCTTTCTCCACCCTCTCTGGAACAAGGCACTTGTGTCAAGTTGACATCAGAATGTCTGATCATGTGCTGTATATACCACCTGTGTGACTCTAGGCAAGACCTCCCACCACCTGGCTCCTTGGGAGTGGACAGACGAACTTTTGTCCTGCTTGCCGACCTTGCCACTTAGGCCTGCTCAACTTGGGGACTCAGGTGAGGAGTATGACTAGGGGTCAGGCCCCAAGTGCATGAATTCCTGCCTCGAACCTGGGCAGGATTTCCCAGACTTTCCCCGAAGTTCTAGTTCTAGTTCAGTTCCAGTTCTACCCTAAGCTTTGTTGGTGAGGCAGGTGGGCAGATCGGAAGAGGGACCTCGATGCCCTATCTCAGGCACACCCCACTGCCAGGTGAGACTGGCCTGGTGACCTGATATGACACCAGAACTACCTGGCTAAAGGGGCAAATAGGAAGCGACTCCAGAGAAGACTGAGCTTCCACATGCAGTACGCTGCACACTTTGGCAGTATGGGGCAGAAGGTACTAAAAGAAGTTCCAATTAGTTGGAAGTCTCAACCACTCAGATTCTTTTTTTTTTTTTTGGTACCAGGGATTGAACCCAGGGTGCTTAACCACTGAGCCACATCCCCAGTCCAGTTTTTGTTGTTGTTGTTTTGAGACAGGGTCTTGCTAAGTTGCTTAGAGTCTCACTAAGTTGCCAAGGTTGTCTTCAAACTAGCGATCCTCCTACCTCAGCCTCCCGAGACACTGGGATTGCAGGCGTGTGTCACCATGCCTGGCCTGCTCAGACCCTTTTTGGGGAATAAAGAATGCATTCCATAGTGAATGAGGGAAAAAGACAGTGATAGACAGAGAGACAGTGAGCACACAGTAAGGAGGTACAAACGAATGAACACAGGTCCCTAGTCAAGTGACCTTGATTCTCAGACTAGCTCTGTCACTGACTTACAGAGAGCCCTGTGACCAGTCACTCGCTCCTTTTAAGCCTCCAAATCTCATTTGTCAGCCTGTGAGAGGTCATGGAACGACTAGCCTAGGTACACTCAAAGGCCCCAGCTGTATCCACCTCAAGTTCCCTAAGGGAAAATTCGCCCTTCCGAGGCTGACCCTGGCAGTGGGTGTTTCAGAAACTCACAGCAATGAAAAATAGCAAAAATCAAACTTTGGAAACTCCTAGTGTGTCTGTGGCTGGGGCATGAGCGAGGCAAGGCTGCAGAACCGTTTGTCTATGACTCAAAGCCTCGTGGGGGGTAGACCACAGGTTCTCAGATGCAGGGCTGGCCCGTACCACCAGCGCCCCAGCCGTCCACCCAGCTGGACCTCGGGGGCTGGGGGGCTGTCCTGGTCTTGCCACCACCATCTCTGCCACCACTACTCCCCACCCCCCCACCTCCTACTAACACTCTCAGGAAGAATCAGTGAGGAAACCAAGGCCCAGACAGGTTCATTGACTTGTCTACAGATGCCCAGCAATCTTCAGGCCAATCTGAATTTCATCACCCCAAGTGGGAAGGAAGATGAAGGAAGAGAGGAGGAGGAGGAGGGAGGAATGTCCTACCTATCCAGCTCCTCTGTGCCAAGCATAGCGCTGGCACCTCTCAACATTCTCTTTAACCTTCAGAACCACCCTCTGGGGGCTGGGGTTGGGGCTCAGTGGTAGAGGCTTGCCTAGCATGTGTGAGGTACTGGGTTCAATCCTCAGCAATGCATAAAAATAAATAAGATAAAGGTCAATCTACAACTAAAACAAATTTTTAAAAACACCTTCAAGTTAAGCTTTAGGATACCTGAAACCAGTGCTCACTGAGGTACCTTTGCTAGCTTAAGTTCACATGGTTATAGATGTACACCTGGGATTTAGAAGTCAAATGCCACATCCCTGCCACTGCGGAAGGGTCCTAGCATGGCTGAAGCAGGGGTTCCTCCATGACAGTTGGCCTTTGTCACTGAGGTCATCAGTTTCCTGTCTGACACAGGCATGGCCAAAGGTCCGTTTCCTACTGCCAACCCCAAGTGCTTATGGGAATGAGCTGGAGTGAAGGAGATGGCCCAAAGAGGCCTTGAAGAACTTGGCAGGGGAGCATGGGGTAGCGCCCTCTGCACCTATGCCCACTTTCCTTACCCCAAAATGGTGGAAGGCTCTGGATCCCAGGCAGGCCTGAGAGCCCTGCTAGGCCATGGAGCCTGGCAGTTTGGGCTTCCATCATATCTTCTGAGGGGAAAGTAGAGGTTGTCACCCAGCCTCCAGCTTCCAGGAATTGCCAGCTAGTTCCCAGGGACAGAGCAGAGCAGGTCTCCCATGCAGAGTTGGAGGCAGAGAGCCTTTAAGAAGCCGGGAGACAGAGAGCAACAGAGAAAAGGGGGAAGCAGAGAAAGATGGAGGCAGACCAGAGTCAGGGGGATATTAAGGAGCAGAGAAAGAGAGACAGAATGGGAAAGAGGAACAGACATAGCATTGCAGAGACAGGGAGAGGGGGAAGATAGGACAGGGGAAGGCCTGGAGGCAAAGAGACAGAAATAGAAGAGACGAGAACATAGAAGCAGCTGGGCGCGATGGCATGCACCTGTAACCCCAGGGGCTCAGGAGGCTGAGGCAGGAGGATCACAAGCTCAAAGCCAGTCTCAGCAACTTAACCAGGTCCTAAGCAACTCAGGGAGGTCCTGTCTCTAAATAAAATGCTTAAAGGGCTGGGATGTGGCTCAATGGTTAAGCACCCCTGGGTTCAATCCTGGGTACCAGAGAGAGAGAGAGAGAGAGAGAGAGAGAGAAGCAGGGAAGACAAGGAAGAGACATAGAGGAAACCAGCAAGAAGGCAGAGGGACAGCAGAAGGCCATGGTCAGCAAGGTAAAGAGAAAGGGCCGGCTGAGGTTGGGATGATTTCTGGGAGTCGAGTGGGAGGAAGCCTGCCTAAGGCAGCCCGGCTGTGGCCCAACCCTCCGCCCGTTTCCTCCCTCTTCTCCCTGCCTTTGTCTCCCTCTCTCATTCCAACCTTTCTCAGTCAAGATTCACAGAAGGAAAAAAATACACTATTTGGGTGGCAATCAGCTGACGGGGCCTGGAGGCTTGGGCTACTAAAGGCCTCCCTGATGGTGAGAGAGTAAATACCAAACTAGACCTATAGCGGATTTGGCACAACAGTTGGGAAGATTTACTTTTCCTCAAGCACCGCTGCTCAGGGGCTCCCAGCATGGCACCAGAACTCGTCCCACAGCCTGGCGAGAGGACGATGGAGCCCTGGTTTAGTCCTTATTCTTTCTTCTTGGGTTCTCAGGATCTTCAGTGCCTTATCAATGACCCAACATGTCTAGCCTATGAGCTGGGTTGAGAAACCACAGGGTAAAGGGCTCAAGAGAAATATGGAACCCACCAGGGACCCTACAATCTGTTTTCCGCATACAGTGGGCCACCTTCCTCCCTTTTCTCCTGAACCATTTTTCATATTGGCCTCCCTCAGCCTCTTCTCTGGTGCCATCTTGACACACTGCCTCCTTCCTAACTGCACTTGGTCATCTGCCCCAAGTTCCAATTCCCTGCTTCCCAGCAAGCTGGGCACAGGAAACCAGGATACTGAGCAAAAGTTCCAATTCCCCATGGCTGCAGCCTGCCTAAGCCCAGGAAGAGGTCTCCAGGGGCCCTAGGAAACCTCTTCCTGCCAGCCAAGCCCTGCCTGGCCAACGGAGGAGGGCTGAGGTGTGTTGGGCACCCCTTCTCTGCTTTCCACTGCTGGCTTGGGTCAGGAAATGGCTGGTTTGAAGGGGTCTCCTTCCCAGCCAGAACACCTGCCGCGTGTCACCCAGCTGCACCTTCTCAGACCCTGCAAGGCGGAAATGATGCCCTCTTAGCCACCAGCCAGCAATCCTGCCCCATACCAGCTGTTCAGAGTGACGGGATTTCAAAGCCCCATGGGGCTCATGGAATTGCATTTGCAGGCTCCAGCCTAAAGGTTGTGTGTGTGCGCACGTGTGTGTGTGTGTGTGTGTGTGTGTGTGTGTGTGTGTGCTTGTGTGTCTTCTATGTCCCAGCAAGAGCGAGCTCCTAGAGAGCCACTGGCTTTCCATTGGGAAGGAGCCTAGGAAAGTGACAATCTCTGCTCTCAGAGGGCCTGAGGATGATACTTGACCTGGTTAGCTGGAATAGCTACTGCAGACCCAGAGGGAAGAATTCTCCATCTCAGCCAAAATGTTTCTGTCTGGAGGTTGCAAGACGTGAGGAAATAGCCAAAGCCCATTCACTCGCTGCCAGGGAGGGCACTGCAGACCAGAACATTCTTCAAGGCATGCCACAAGGGATAGAACCTCTGTCCTGCAGAGACTGGCATGGTGGCCCTCCCAGATGGTTAGGTCACTCAGGGATGACATGGAAATGAGACAGGTCCCAGTGGGTACAAAGGACCTAGCAGTGACCCTGTGCCACCTTCTCTGTGGAAGCCATGACCTTCCTGCCACCTTCTAGTTGGGCCCTTGGCTGGCATCCTTTTCCTCATTTGGGCCCTAATCTAGTCGACAAAGGAAGCCATATGCAGTGTGGTCACCCAGTCGAAGATGAAACACTATTTCCATGCCCTCGACTCAGTCATATCTTGAAAGACTGAGTCCTAGTCAATAGGAATGACTGGATCTGATCTCCCTCAGTAGAGCTAGGGCTTTCTGAGACCCTACCTGCCCAATGCCTGCAGCCTCTTCCTAAGTAAGTTTCACCGGCAGTGGGGAGAAGTTCCCCAGTCCCACCCCAAGGATCACTCGGCATGGTTCTCTCAAGACCAGCTCTTTGTCTTTATAGTATTTGTGTCCATAAGGGTTCCCAGGTGTCACCTATCAAACAACCAATCTACTTTCTTTCAAAAGAGCATTGTAGGCTGGTGGTGGTGGCACAAACCTGTAATCCCAGTGGCTCAGGAGGCTGAGGCAGGAGGATCATGAGTTCAAAGTCAGCCTCAGCAACTTAGCAAGGACCTAAGCAACTCAGTGAGACCCTGTCTCTAAATAAAATACCCCTGGGTTCAATCCCCAGTATCAAAAAAAAAAAAACACATCATAATACTGAAAAAGGAATATTCAAGTCGGTCACCCCCAGGTTAAAATCTAAGAACTGCCATTTTCTAGC
The DNA here is from genome assembly GCF_902686445.1 of Sciurus carolinensis. NCBI lineage: Eukaryota > Metazoa > Chordata > Mammalia > Rodentia > Sciuridae > Sciurus > Sciurus carolinensis. The sequence continues at coordinate 52,486,318 of NC_062232.1, forward strand.
TGTGTGACATTAAGCAAGTTCTTTGACCTCTCTGAGCCCTAAGCTTTCTGTGTACCGAAGGAAGGTGATTATTAGTGCTGCCTGCCCTATCTACCCCGCAAGTCCTAGGTAGGGGACAGGGTATATGCCATTCACTCATTCATTCAAAAAAGATTTATCAAGCACCTGCTGTGTGGCACATACTGCCCTGAGGCCTTGAGATGCCTGCCGCAGTGAACAGAAGGGACAAAGTCCCTGCCTCTGAGGAGTGTCCTTTCTAGAAGTGGGAGGCAGTCAACAAACAAATATTGAATATGACATCAACTGGTGAGGAATCCTGTAAAGACAAGGCCAAATGAGGGGACAGAGGGTGAAGGCAGCAGGGTCCTGCTCTGTCTGCTCCATCTTCCTGCCCAGCCAGGCGCTGAGAACTGCCTTCTCCGCCATCCACGTGGCTCCTGGCTTGTGAGTGGCCCAGCCAGGCAGGCAGAGCAGGACTGATCTGGAAACCCAGTGGCCTGGCCTATTTCTGTCCCAGAGCCCTGGAGCTGATCCAGCCCAGATCCCAGCCGCTCTTGCTTCCTCAGCTCCAATTTGCAAGTCGGGCAGAAACCCATCTCTGCTTCTCCTCAGGCCAGTCTCCCGGCCGCCTCCAGCAGCCAGTCTCAACACCCCTTTGGGCCTAGTACTCTCCCCATATATGTCTCCCCACTCTCACATGAGTCCCCTATTCTGGGTACATTTGGGGCTGTCGCCCTCCTCCACCCACCAGCACGAAGGCAGCGGCTCCAAGGCAGCTGGGACTTCACTGAGCTGGTACTAATGCCACCTCCTATGACCTGACAGGAGAGCAGGGAGGAACGAACCGGTGCTGGCTTCTCAGAGGCCCTCCACAGCTCAGCCCCTCCTCTGCCAGCCTCCTTGCCAGGGCACCATAGGACACTGTGGCGCAGTGGGGAATGAGTTGGGAGAGGAACCTCCCCAGGGGAACAAAGACACGGGGGCGGGGGGGGGTGTCCTTGGGAGGAGCATTTCTCCCAGGGGCCCTATACCCTTCGGTGCCTCCCCTCAGGAGACAGACATGTCCTAGGAACCCTTTCAAATGTGTTTGTGTTTATGTTTGGGCGATTTTCACGTCAATGAGCCAATTAGGCAGAGATGAAATTTTTCAGAATTGTTTTTCTGTTTGTAAAAGTTAATCAAGCTCATGACAGAAAATGTAAGAGGTACAGAAAAATATAAGGAAAGCAAAAAATCCATTTTCCACACCTCACTCCCCAGATAGGAGGCCTGCTCACTTTCTGGTTTATTCTTAATGTTGTTTTTCTATGCCTAGCTCTTGACCCCTGTGTAGCTATATCCATACCTACACACAGAGGCACTTCGACATCCCTGAGAACATGCAGGCTGCTATTAGCTGACACTATTGAATGCCTACTGTATGCCAGACCCTAATCTTTCCACATCATATTCTCAGAATTATTAATGTTCAAAGAATTGTGCATTAATAGAGCTGTTCTTTCCAGCAAACCTTGGAGGCAGGGCCCATTTTTTAATTTGTTCCTTTTAGATACACATGACAGTAGAGTGTATTTTGACATATTATACACACAAGGAGTATGAGTTAATCTAATTAGGATCCCATTCTTGTGGTTGTACATGATGTGGAGTTTCACTGGTGGCGTATTCATATGGGAACATAGGAAGATTATGTCCCATTCATTCCACTGTCTTTCCTATTCCTATGGAATTCCCACGGGAATAGGAAATGCAGAGAAGGCTCCTTTCCTCTCAGTCCCTTTTGTCTAATCTGATGAACACCCGCTTCTTTCCCACCCCTCTTATTGTGGGCAGGGCTCATTTTAACCCCATTTTATTTCTGAGGAAATTGAGTGAAAGAGAAATTGAGTCTCCAACCCAAGGTCAGGTGTCTCGCAAGTGGCAGAGCTGGAAAATTAACCCAGAAAACTGACTTCTGGAATATATGTGCTTAAAGATAATATTAGACAGCTTTCATTATTTCTTCCTTATTTTTCTTTTCGTTTGTATGGCATGGGGGATTGAACTCAAGGGCGCTCTACCACTGAGTCATGTCCCCAATCCTTTTTATCTTTATATTATTTGTGTGTGTGTGATAGTGTCCTGCCAAGTTGCTGAGGTTGGCCTTGAACTTGTTATCCTCCTGCCTCAGCCTCCTGAGTCACTGTGATGACAAGACACCATACCCAGGAAAGTTTTTTTAATTACAAAATATATATACAAAAGAATCTATAGAACGTTTGTGCCCAGTTTAAAGGACAATGATGAAATGAGCATCTGTGACTTTACCTCCCAACTTAAAAAGTAAAGCATCGCCATTCATCTCCTTTTTCCTTTCTGCTTCACAGTTATCGGGCTCATGTCCCTATATCACTCCCAGCTCTTGGATGATGTGGTTCATTAGTGTCTAATAATGAGATTTCCTCCTCCTGAGACTCCTAGACCCCCTGAGAGCTGGTTCTGCCAGGGGCTTCTGGTGAGGTACTCGGACACACTCCTCTGCCCTGAGACACGTGAAGATGGGCAGCCGGAAATGGTGGGCACTCAGGCAGCCATGCCTGCTGCCGGCCTCTTCTGGCATCAGGTCCTCTCTCAGCCAGGCAGGCACGCCTTTTCTCTTGTTGGTGCCCACTGAGCAGTCCTCCTGGCAGATGGGGAAGACAGGAATGAGAAAAGGAAGGAGATGTGAGCTCACTGGGCCCCTGCAGTGGGACCTGCAAGATAGCAGAGAGCACAGGCTGGCTGCCCACTCCAACTTGGCTGCAGGGCCGACTGAGGGAGCTGTGCCATGTAAACTTTAGAGCTAGATTCTGAGCTCCCCCGTCCCTCTGCGCCAGGGGGCATCCACTCACTCTCTCCATTGACACTTTTTTTTTTTTTTTGGTGATACTGGGGATTGAGCCCAGGGTTTCTCTTACCACTGAGTTATATCCATAGTCATTTGGAAAATATTATTGGAGACAGAGTCTTGCTAAGTTGCCCATGCTGGCCTTGAACTTGTTCTTCCTTTCCCAGCCCCCTGAGTTCCTGGGATTACAGGTGTGTGTCACCATGCCCTGCTCTCAACACATTTTTCTTGAATACCTGCCACATATCAAGCACAGTGCCAAGGTCTGGGACACGGTGGCAAAAGAGACACAGACTATAAATACTCTCATGGAGGGTCAAACTAGTTGGAGGAAAGGATGTTCAATGATTAATATTCAAAGATTTTCATGACAGTTGGGATGAGTACCCAGAAGGGAGGTGCAGGCTGCTAAGAAGGCATATGATTCGTTTGTCACCTAGCCTGGAGTTTAGGTCTGGGTGAACGGAGCCCTAATAAGACTTGACTGTCTCCTGTCTTGCAGAGAATGGGTGGATGGGGCAGAAAGGACAGGCACAGCTCCTATCCACTTACAGTCATTTTTAAAAGAGTCAGAATCTGAGCCAGGCACTGTGGCACACACCTGTAATCCCAGTGGCTTGGGAGGCTGAGGCAGGAGGATCACGAGTTCAAAGCCAGCCTCAGCAACTTAGCGAGACCCTAAGCAACTCAGTAAGACCCTGTCTCTAAATAAAGTACAAAGTAGGGCTGGGGATGTGGCTCAGGGTCAAGTGCCCCTGAGTTCAGTACGTACCCTGAAAGAAAGAAAAAAGAAAGAGTCACAATCTGCTGCTAGTTCTCAGTCTGAACTCAGCCAAACAGGGTGGCTTTTTTCTCTTCTGTCTTCTTCTGTCACTACTGTAGTGATTGCTTGGCCCTGCTCATTTGCCATGTCATACATCTAGTGGCAGAGACTCTGAATGAGGCTACTGGGCAGCTACCAAAACGATTGGGCACTAGGATAGCAGGGCCTTCTCATATTTGACCCAGCCCATGTGGCTTTGAGATGCACAGGCAGCTTCTGCCGGACCTGGGTACTCTTTTCCACACTGTGCACCCAGGTAAGTGCCCAGGCCCTGACAAGAGGAAGCTGACCTTCTAGGAGACACGAGAAAGAGCAACTGAAAGACTAATGTCCTGGGCCAAACCTGACTTGTCTTTGGGCCCCTCGGTGGCAGAATGAAGGTTTCCCTTCCTCTTGCTCACCCATTCATCCATCATGGAAAGTGCTGAGTACGTGCCTGGCATATTAAGTAAACATCGCATAGTGGTCAAGAACACAGGCTCCTGTGCCAGGGGACCAAGGTTTGAATAGTGGTTATGCCATTTACTCGTGTGTGTGGCCTTGGGCAAGTTACCCATTCTAGGCCTCATTGTCTCATCTGTAAAATGGGGATGATGATACTTATACCTAGATCATAGGGCTGTCATAAAGATTAAACAGATTGTTTGAAAAGCTCTCCGAACAGCACTTGGCACCAGATATAAAGATTCACTCTTTGTGGCTCTGCTGTCTCCCAGGGCCTGGTTAAGAAGCAAGTGTTGCTGTGAGCCTTGCCAAAGACATCCCCAAGTAAACCTATTGCCTCTGAGTGCAGAGGCTGGGAATTGTTGGTTGCTTTGCCTCATCAGAAATTCACAGAGCCTGGTGCTTGTCACCATGGGGAAAACCCTGTAAAAACATCCACATCAGCCACTAACACCTCTGCCCCCACCTAATGGATGGGGTTGTGGACAGGTCCATCAATGAGGTAGGAATGGTCTTATGTCACACAGAGTGAGTGACAGAGAAGGGGCTTTGCCCTTGGCCAATTAGTCACAGCATTAGTCTGAGTGGATTGCTAGGCATGCAGACTTGGACTCGATTCTGGGCTTGATCACGCTTGATGGTTGTGTGATCTCAAGTCTTGATGCATTCCAACATGGTTTGTGTAACTCCCAGGAGTCTCATCTGTAAAATAGGAATGATGGTATCTACCTTCTGGGGTTCTGGAGAGGATAGAGTAGATTAGTGTGTGTCAGTGTTCACTGCGGAGCCTGGCACATAGGAATGCAGACTTGTGGTCATTTCTAAGTCCAGGGCCCTTCTACTGTACCAGACTACTCATGCTGGTCTCCAAGTGGTGCTTTCTGAGCAGACCAGATAGACCCAAGGGACGTACCAATTGACACTAGGCTCTTTGACCTGGTGGGGGCATATTCCTCTCTAGTCTCAGTCCCCCTGCTGTGAAGGCAGCCTCCTAGACTCAAAATGGACTCCAGTTGCTCTGTCCAAGGACAAAAGAGATGGCATTGGATTAGACAAAGGGGAATGAAGGGAAGGGAGTAGGGACAGGAATAAGAAAGACATCAGAATGAATCGGACATGATTTTCCTATGTTCATGCATGAATACAAAACCAGTGAAACTCCACATTATGTACAACCACGAGAATGGGATCCTAATTAGAATAAGTTACACTCCTTATATATGTAATATGTTAAAATATACTCTACTGTCGTGTGTATCTAAAATGACCAAATTTTAAAAATAAAGTACATTAAAGCAAAAATACAGAAAATTTAATCCAAAAAAAAAAAAAAGATGGCAGACTGTGCTGTGAATGTAGTCCCCTTATTCTTCCTGCCACCAGGAAACAACATGGCTTTCTCTCTCCTTTCTTCCTTGTTTTGGGGCTAGCTGGAAACCCAAGTGCCCCATAGGCCCTTTCTAGGGTCCCTTTGAGCAAGAATTGTTCCCCTCTGAGATGAGCTCACAGGTCAGGAGGAGTCAGGACCACTGGATGGAAGATAGTCACAGGATGCTGACCCCCGGTTCTTTCTAGTGGTACATTTGGATCATACTGTGGGCGGCTTTGAAAATTACCATGCTGGGGTTCTTTCCCTGAGCCTCAGTTTTTGTTGATCCGGGCTAGGTCTAGGACATGGACGTCATGCAGAAAGTCTTCCCGTGAGTCTAATAGGGGCATAGCTAAGGAAGAGAGCACCCATGAAGACACCATTTGAGGTGCAAGAGGTGACTCTGAGATGCTATGGCTCCTGGTTTCAAGCAACACCTGGACCAGTGGGGAGATGAGACAAGGCAGCCATGCCCAGGCAATGGAATGGGGCACACATTGTGACAGGGGTGGGAAAGCACGGTGTCAGTACTAAAGTGCTTTTCCTGGGCTGCTTCCCAGAGGAGGTGACATTTGATCTTGACATAAACATGCAGTTGACATCCAGGAATTATCTATTGAGCACCCATGATGTCCCTAGGATGGTTTCAGGTGTTGTGGATAAAGCAGTGACCAAGAGAAAATCTATGCCACCCTCCTACCCCAAGCTTCCATTCTGGTGAGGATGTCCTGTGATGGATCAGTGAGAATTTTTTGTTTTTTTGGTACTGGGGATCAAACCCAGGGGCGCTTAACCAGTGAGCCACATCCCCAGCACTTTTTACATTTAATTAGAGACAGGGTCTTGCTGAGTTGCATAGGGCCTCGCTAAGTTGTCGAGGCTGGCTTTGAACTTGCAATCCTTCTGCCTCAGCCTCCCGAGCCTCTGGGATTACAAGGTGTATGCCACAGTGCACAGCTGATCAGTGGGAATTAGACAGACAGGGGAAGCAGGAGTCAGGTGTTCCTGATGCATGGAGCTTCATGAGCAAACAGGTGGGAAAGAGGAGATGTTGTTTTAACACTGACATTTGATGTGGCTAAGACTTCAGCATCAAAAGTGAAATAGGTAAAATATGAAAAAGGAGACCTGGGTGTGCTCTGGATCATAAGAGTGGGTATGCGCTCTGGATCATAGGAGTGGGTATGCGCTCTGGATCATAGGAGTGGGTATGTGCTCTGGATCATAGGAGTGGGTATGCGCTCTGGATCATAGGAGTGGGTATGTGCTCTGGATCATAGGAGTGGGTATGCGCTCTGGATCATAGGAGTGGGTATGTGCTCTGGATCATAGGAGTGGGTATGCGCTCTGGATCATAGGAGTGGGTATGTGCTCTGGATCATAGGAGTGGGTATGTGCTCTGGATCATAGGAGTGGGTATGTGCTCTGGATCATAGGAGTGGGTATGTGCTGAGGCCCTGTTCAGGAGTTGGAATTTATCCCGAGGACATCAGGGAGCCATGACAAGTCTATGAGCAGAGGAGTGACTTGTGTTTAGAATGATTACTCTGAGAGCATGCAGAAACGGACTCATTGGCCCATCCTAAATGACTCTTTCTCCTGACCCTCCCTTAGTCAAGATCCCAAAGTGTTGATGTGCACTTAAGGAAAGGCCCACATGAGGCAAGGGTTGAAGGCAAGGAGCAAGGAGCATGGTGAACACCTGTTGGGTGCACTCTTGCCAGCATTTTACAGTTATTCACTAACTTAATCCTCACGACAACCTCTTAGGTAGGCATACTTATCCCCATTTTACAGATGGTAAAACTAAGGCTTAGAGAAATAAATCCATTTTCCCAAAGTCACATAATTGGCAAGTGGCAGAGCCCGGATTTGATCTTGAGGAGTTCACACTATGCACTTGCTATACTGCTTTATGAAATACCTATTAACTCCCAAATTCGTAGTCATGAAGGAAACATTTTTTAGTTAGCTTTTGCATCACTGTGACCAAAATACCCAACAAGATCAACTTAGAGGAAGAAAGGGTTATTTGGGGCTCATAGTTTTAGAAGTCTCAGTGTACAGATGGCCAACTCCATTTCTTTGGGCCCAAGGTAAGGGGAAGGACCTAGTGGAGGAAAGCTGCTCAACTCATGGTGGGGTCAAGAAGCAAAAGAGAGAGGAGGAAGATGCTCCTATCCAGGGCATGCCTCCAGTGACCTACCTCTTCCAGCCTCGCCCCACTTGCCTCCAGTTACCACCCAGTCAGTCCATTCAACCTAGGTTGAACTAGTTAGGACATAACTAGTTGAACTAGTTAGCTGTAATAATATAATCATTCTATCTCTGAATATTCTTGCATTAACAGGAGCTTTTGAAGGACACCTCACTTTCAAACCATTACCAGCATTGTGGGGATATTGTCTCAATTCTTATGCTTCGAGAAAGACAGGGGCATATAACCTCGTTTTGAGCTTGGGTTTTGTCTTCTTGAGTGAAAAGACCCTCATTGGTGCAAGTCTAACCCCAATCTGTTGGTAATTTCAGTCATGGACCAAATGTGATGCTTCGGGAGCTGGGCACAGTGGAGCTCGCCTGTAATCGCAGCAGCTCAGGAAGCTGAGGCAGGAGGATCGAGAGTTCAAAGTCAGCCTCAGCAACTTAGCAAGGCCCTAAGCAACTCAGAGAGACCCTGTCTCTAAATTTAAAAAAAATTAAAAGGAACAGGGATGTTGCTCAATGGTTAAGCACCCCCGAGTTCAATCTCCAGTACCAAAAAAAAAGTTGTAAAGTGATGCTTCAGAATCTGGTCACCTTGACAATCCTTGCAGGGCACCCTTAAAATTGATGACTTCTTAAACACATCTGGGTATTTTGGAGGAATGGAAGAAGGCTATATGCCCATGTCTAAAAGTTCCTGGCACAAAGCAGGGTGTTCAGCAGAGAGCTGGAAGTGAGATGAGCAGATGAAGGAATAGAGCATTGAACCCGGTCCTCTCCACAGCTCTTGGGAGGCAGTGGAGTAGAATGGCTACAAAGTGTTAGGATGGTCCCTGGCATACAGTGGGTTGCTTAATAACTGATAGCTCATGTTGGCTTTCCAGAATCTTCTCTGAGAAACTAATAAACACCCTAGACCATCTGGGCAGAATAATATGCTGCCCAGTTTTCCACATACGATTAGGATTTTAGGGAACATCTAATGACCAGACTCCACCATCAAGAGTCTAGCTTCTAGTGACCTCACCCCCAAGCCACAATGCCATAGGAAGGATGTTGGGGGGCAGGGAGGTGTTTGTCCCTCCCCTCTGTCTACACTTTTCCCTATGTCCTGCTCTTTGGGAGTGAGCACTTTCGGAAGAAGTATTAGAGACATGGGAAGAGAACCCTTGTCCAAACTCCTCACAACCATTGCTATCTTGAGCCTGTCTGGTTTCTCTACCTCCTCTCTTTCCCTTCCTCTGGAGACTGGGGACCCAGTGGGTGAGGCTGGAGAGGCTATCCAATTTAGGCCATTTTGGGAAATAAGGAGAGAGCAGGAGTCAGGAGATAGTTGAACAACCAGGCACAGGCTGAGGCCTACACAGATATCATCTCCCTTCCACACATCCCAAGAGACCTTAGTCCCACTTGTAGATTTAAGGCCGGTTCACAGGGGGAAATAAGAGCAGGGCTCATGGGCCTACAGGTGGCTGAGTTGTCAAGGGAACCCAAGCCTGTCTCACTCCAATGCCCTCCTTCTCTCTTCCACATCGGGTTGCCTCAGGGGAAAGAGAAGAATCCAGGCTGACTGAGCTCAGCCTTGTCCTGGTGCTGGGCCCACGGGTAAAGGGCCTTGTGCATCTAGCCCTGAGCTCCCACATCCTCCTTGCTTCAGGTCTCTGGCGGGCTGCGCTGGGAGCAACAGCCACCCATCCGGAGGGGGTGGAGGAGCCACAGCTGAGTTTATGAAGAGCAAAGATGACTCCAGCTGCACAGGAAACTCAGTAACCCTGATTATGTGTTTATTCTTTCCCTTCCCTGCCTCCTGCTCCCTCCTCCCACCTCCTTCTCCTCTTTCTTCCTGCCTCCTTGTCTGCCTTTCTACCTTCTACCTCTCACATCTGCCTTCTGCTCGCTGCCCTCCACTCTCATCTGCTCTTTGCCCAGCCGCAGCCCTGCCCCAGCCCAGCCAGCAGGTACTAGATGGCCTCTCAGCCTCTCTTGCAAAGACTCCACACACCAAAAAAGAAGCAGCACACCGCCCTGCCTCTGGTAGAGCCATGAAACAAGAGGCAGACCTAGAGAACAGCTGCTCTTGCCCTACTGCCCCTTTTTTATAGATGGAGAAACTAAGGCCAAGAGGAGACGGAGCTGTGGTCAAAGAGCTGTAACAGAACACAAGTAGAGTTGCAGATGCCCAAAGCAAGATTTCAGGGGAGTCAGTGGCATGAGACCATGGGTGCAGGAGGAGGTCCCAGGGACTCGCCGCCTCTGGGCCATGCTTCCCCTAATAAGGCACTGTACCAAGAGAACCATACAGCTGTGGGCTCTCAAAAGAGTGCAGGACTCACTGAGCTCAAGCTAGTCCAATCCATCATGGCTCGGACAGGGAAATGGAGGAACAGTGCCAGGAAGTTCTTTCACCCCCAGCCACATAGCCACGGGGAAGGTCTAGAAGCACTCCAATGGGGTTGAGCAAGTGGAGAAACAGGAAGGAGTCACGCTCCCTAGGGAAGTGCAGGCTTTGCGGGCAAATGGAAATGGTGAACAAAAGTAGTTAGGATAGCTATTTCCCCAGAGATCTGTCCTAAAGGAAGAGAGGCTGCTCAGGGTTGGACAGTGGGGACAGCACTCAGGCAGGAGATCAGACAGGGTAACAGCTAAGTTGTCCTTTGAGATCATTGTCCCTTGGTAGTAGCATTATGTGTGTGTGGCTTATGGGAAGGATACCACCTTTTGGGAGGAGGCTTGGGACACAGATGGCAGGAGCAGGGACCTTTGCTCAGCTCTAAAAAGTTCTGCATTAACACAACCTGACATGTTGGTATTAGCTTTTCCTATGCTAAATTACATAAGGATAAACTTGGGTCAGGGAGACAAACCACACTGATTAGTGTCAGCTCTTTGCCATGACAAGGGACAAGAGCAGGGACAGAAGCCTGCATTTGTGGTGTGTTTCTTGCCCCTCTGATTTCTTCCCCAGAGTTTTAATTCTCCTGTCTTTCTATAGAGGTCCTGGGACACAAAGTAGATTTTCCAATGAGCCCACAAGAGGCATCTGCAAGCATGAAAAAATGGATTGCAGGAGTGGGGACAATTCCCCCACGGTTCAGGGTTTGGGGGGACTAGAATATCTGGGATGAAAGAGGAAATCATCATTCAGTACATCAGTGGAGAAAAAAATCAGATAGGAACTTTAATAAAACTGCCAGGATCTCACTTTATTGCCAGAATCCTTTTCCAATCGCTGGTCATTGGGCCCTGGGGTCTCTGGGAGCTGTGTGCCAAAGGCAGAAGGACAAGGAGTGGAGTGGAAAGGGAGTCATGGCTGGGGTTCAGCTCTGGGGATAAGGGAAGGGGACTAGCCCTCATCAGGCACTGCCTATGGGCTGGGAAATCTGCCAGGCACTATGCTCTACTTCTCTCATTGAAACCTCACCACACCCCTCTGCAGTTGATATGGTTAGCCCCATTTTGCAGATAAGGGAACTATGGCTCAGAGAGGTTGAATAACATATCAAAGGCCATAGAGCTAAGAAATGAAAGCACCTAAGTCAGGAATGGTGGCACAGGCCTGTAATGCCAGCTACTCTGGAGTCTGAGGCAGGAGGATCACAAATTTGAAGCTGGCCTCTACAACTTAGTGAGACCCTGTCTCAGATTTTCTTTTTGGTTTGCAGTACTGGGAATGAGATATGGTCTTGCTAAGTTGCCAAGGTTGGCCTTGAACTTGAGATCCTCCTGCCTCAGTCTCCAGAGTAGCTGGCATTATAGGTGTGCAACACTGAAGTTGGCTCAAAATAATTTTTTTTTTTTTGTGGTGCTGGGGATTGAACCCAGGGCCTTATGCTTGCAAGGCAAGCACTCTACCAACTGAGCTATATCCCCAGCCCTTCAAAATAATGTTTTAAAACAGACTGGGGAGGTAGTTCAGTGGTGGAGAGCTGGTCTAGCATGCATAAGGCTCTGGGTTCAATCACAAGTACTGGAAGGAAGGAAGGAAGGAAGGAAGGAAGGAAGGAAGGAAGGAAGGAAGGAAGGAAGGAAGGAGGGAGGGAGGGAGGGAGGGAGGGAGAGATGGTAGAGCCCAACTCTCGGATCTTATTTCCCAGGCTTCCACCCCACACACCACCCCAGCGCCAATGAGTGTCTTTGGGAGGGAACTGGTGAGAAGTAAGAAACAAAGGGATCTATTCCTTTCTTTGAAGGGATCAGTTCTAGGGACCATAGGCCTTGCCCAGGCTGAACTCCACAGCCCCTCTGTCCCCACCCTATCTACTTATCCTTTTCTGTCCCCTCCCTCTCATCTCAGTTCCTGAGAAATTTCCCTTCTCCCTTTTGTTGGATGTGGGAGCAGGTAAAGGCACACCTCAGTCTGTCCTAAGCCCTCGTCACTGGAAGGACATGGCTTCTGACTCAGACACAGAAGCAAGCTGGAAGTGCAGACAGCCTGGCAGTCCAGACAATGAGGGTTTAGATTCTAGCTTACCCATGGACTGGCAGTGAGGCCTTGGGCGAGTTCCTAATTCCCCTGAGATTCCCACCTTATAAAATCGAGGCCATCCTAACACCTGCCCTCTAGGGTAGACGGGAGCATTAGGTGGTTGATACTTGTGAAGTACTAGAACAGGGTCTGGCACATGGGACATGCCATGTAAGTCAATCTTGGCTGTCATCATTACTGGATTTCACAAGGAGCCCCCACATTGCCAATGAGAAAAGGTGCCCCAAGGAAGTCTCAGGGGAACTATTGTAATGGTTCAACAAGAAATGAGATTGTCCAACAGCAGGACGCAGGGTGCCACCTCTAATGATGCCACATGAAAGTCTATTGCCCAAGGCTGGGTCTGCCAGATCTACTTTACTGATTAACCCAAAACTATTGGTAACTATCAAGATGAACCATATGACATTGCCAATACCTGACCATTGGTGACCTCCGAAAACGGCAATTTCATATGATTCGACCTGATAGCAGAGTTCATTCTCAGGGCAGGTCATGGCTGGTTCAGTCTCCACTCATGTCTTAGCTCCTCAGATGAGAGAGGTTGCTAAGCATATTTGATCAATTTCTGTAGCGTAAATAGTTGGGCTGGGTGTGGTGGTGTCGTTTCAGTCTGTAATCCTAGTGACTCGCGAGGTTGATGCAGGAGGGTCACAAACTTGAAGCCAACCTCAGTAACTTGGCAAAGCCTTTAGCAACTTACTGAGACCCTGTCTCAAAATAAAAATAAATAAATAAATAAATAATAGCTCAGTGGTAAAGCCCCCTGGGTTAAATCCGTAGTATAAAAATGTGTAAGTAGTTGGTTTCTAGTAGGTACTCAGTGCTTCTAAAGGGCTTAGAAGCTGTACTTCTGTAAGAAGTTGAAACATTCCTCCTGGAACCAATTTTGCACTATTAGAGCTCTTGATCTATAAAGCCAAGAGTAGATTTTAGCAAGGAAAGAAGAAAGGAAGGAAGGAAGGAAGAAAGGAAGGAAGGAAGGAAGGAAGGAAGGAAGGAAGGAAGGAAGGAAGGAAGGAAGGAGAAGAAAGAAAGAAAGAAAGAAAGAAAGAAAGAAAGAAAGAAAGAAAGAAAGAAAGAAAGAAAAAAGAAAGAAGGAAGGAAGGAAGGAAGGAAGGAAGGAAGGAAGGAAGGAAGGAAGGAAGGAGAAAGAAAGAAAGAAAGAAAGAAAGAAAGAAAGAAAGAAAGAAAGAAAGAAAGAAGAAGGAAGGAAGGAAGGAAGGAAGGAAGGAAGGAAGGAAGGAAGGAAGGAAGGAGAAAGAAAGAAAGAAAGAAAGAAAGAAAGAAAGAAAGAAAGAAAGAAGGAAGGAAGGAAGGAGAAAGAAAGAAAGAAAGAAAGAAAGAAGAGAAAGAAAGAAGGAAGGAAGGAGAAAGAAAGAAAGAAGGAAGGAGAAAGAAAGAAAGAGAGAGAGAAAGAAAAAAAAGGAAGGAAGGAAAGAAAGAATGAATTATTAGGTGTCTGAAGATGAGTGACAAGTAATGAACAAAATTGATGGCATTGCTGGAGGTACTAAAAGGCATCAGGAGCCACCAGAGATGGTACTTGGAATACTGAGACATTGCCCAGGATTGTGGAAATAGAGTGAAAGAGGATCACTGCCATCTCTACCTCTTGGTGGCCCCAGATTTGTGGGAAATTGCTCAAGGCAGAAGCATTTGCGCATGTATGGGGTGTAAATGTGTCCTCCTTTCTAATGTGTAACTTGCTGCTATTTCTTTTCTTAGTATATTTATTATTATTATTTTAGTTGTACAAATTTATGGGGTACTATGTGATAATTCAATACATGTATACAGCATGTAATGATCAAATCAGGGCAGTTCACATTTCCATCTCCTTTCTACCTCTAGTGATAGTATATCATGGTCCCTCTGAACCCCACTTTCTTCTCTAGAAGCTCCCTGATGTCAAGGACCACATCTGTCTCATCACCAAATCCCCAGCACTTAGTGCATTGATGGGCATAAAATAAGCCCTCAATAAATGGTTTCTGAGTGAAGTAATTAATGAAAAAACAAAGCCAGCATGATTTACAGGAGGAAGCAATGAAGTCCTGTGAAAATCCTTTCCAAGAACTTGGTGTGCTACACAAATGCCTGGGATGTCATGGGTGTTATGGTCAAGGTTTCCAAAAGATGTTGAGGGGACAGGACTAGGCCACTTTGGAGTCTAGATAAAGTTAATATGAGTCAGTCGCTCCACTGAGGGGGTGACAAAAAATTGGGGTTTATCTACAGCAAGAGGGATTTAGGTCAGACCTTCCAGAGACTGCGAGGAGGGGAGGCAAAGTAGGTTGTCCTTCCCTGAACGTCTTTTAAGACAGAAAGTTTTAATTCTCATTATACCAGCCCCAGCCACTCACAGGTGTGTGTGTTGGGGGGGGGGGGCTTGAACGAATCTCTTCTCTCCAGGCCTCAGTTTCCCCATCAGAGCTGGGAGTGGGGAACAGTGGTAGACTCCACAGTCTCTGGTTCCTTCCAGCTCTTAAAGTCTGGAATTCCGTCTGGAGGCTGGGCCGAGCTGGAAGAACTTCAGAAGGCTGTAGACGGCTATAAAAGCGGTGGGATCCCTGGGGATGGAGAATCCTGCAGGGAAGCCCCCTCCCCCAACCCTCCACCTCCTGCCCTTTTAACTGCTACAACCACAACCCTCCCCTGCTCTCCCAGGTTCCTCCTCCCCAAGCCCCCACAGCTCTGTCTGGAGGCCCCATTCTCTGACCAGTTTTGTTTGCTTTTAATAAAGTTAATCGCACTCCTAATTTGTATGTAATGAAAAGATAAAAGGGAGACATGGGGGCGAACCTTCCATTGGAGTGGGAGCAGTCCCGGTCCAGTGCCGCCAGTGCCTCCCCACCTCCGCCCTCACTGCTGCCTTGTCCATCCGGGAGTCTAAGAAGGGGCTGCAGACGGGGGCCCAGCCAAGTTCAGTTGTCCCTGTTGCTCCCCCAGGGAAGCTTCCTGGGGCTCGCTGGTTCTGCCTTCCACCTTGCTTTTGGTGGAGGACAAAGATCCCCCCACCTAAGTCCTAACAACAACCCAGACTCCATATCTACAGGATTCCTCGTACCCTGAGTCCATCAGTTTCTTGAAGTCAGGGATGGCCTTTGACTGGGCACATAGTAAGTGGCAGCAAACTCAATGCATCCATTCTTTATGTGTGTGGGGGTGGGGGTACTGGGAATTGAATCCACAGGACTCTGTCACTGAGCCACAGCCCCAGTCCCTTTTTAAATTTTAGCCAGGCATGGTGGCGCACGCCTGGAATCCCAGCAGCTCTGGAGGATCATAAGTTCAAAGCTAGCCTCAGCAACTTAGCGAGGCCCTAAGCAACTCAGCGTCTCTGACTCTGTCTCTACATAAAGTATTTAAAGGGGCTGGGGATGAGGCTCAGTGGTTAAGTGCCCCTGGGTTCAATCCCTGGTACCAAAAGTAAATAAATAAATGCATAAATTTATTTTATATTGAGACAAAATTTTGCTAAATTGCCCAGGCTGGTCTCAAACTTGCAATCCATGCTGGGCACTGTGATGCATGCCTGTAATCCCAGTGACTCGGGACTCTGAGGCAGGAGGATCACAACTTTGAGGAAGCCTTGGAAATTTAGTGAGGCTCAGTCTCAAAAAAAATGAAAAAGCTGGAGATGCTGGGGATGTAGCTCAGTGGTAGAGGGCCCCTGGGTTCAATCCCCAGTAGTGTGCGTGCGCACACACACACACACACACTTGCAATTTTCCTGTCTCAACTTCCTGGGTAGCTGGGATCACAGGTGTGCACCACTGTCCCCAGCTCAATGCATCCATTTTTGACTGTGTCCCCACCTGGTCTCTGGGACTACCTTGGATTCCTCAGTGAGAACGGAGGAGAATGTATTTGGGGAGGGGGAAGTGATGGTTCGGTTTTATTCATCTGTGTGTTGGCACTTCTGTTGATGCCACCCACTTAGCCATCTCTCACCACCTGGCATGCCTTTCCTTCCCAGGTCTCATTTCACTAGTTGATCATCCTAGGTTCTGCCACCTGCATGTGGCCTTGGGGCAGGTCGCTCCTTCTGCCTCCCTGGGCCTCAGCCTCCCTGTGGATCTCAGAGTCAGTTAAAGAATTTGGTAGTGGATGGAGAGATGACCAATTCTAAAATGGGTGATACCTAAGTCTCAGTGTGCTGGAGAAGCTGGGGGGCAGCCCCACAGAACAGAGGGATTCCCGCTAACTCACCCACTGCCAGAGACAACTTCCATGGGAACTACCCCGGTAGTCATGATGTGGAGGGAAGCTGTTTGGGAGGAAATGGGTCAGAAGCTCTGGATTCCTGGTGAAGACTGCTCAGGAACACTGCTCAGAGAGGACTATGGCAGGGGACACAGGCAGCAGGGGCCAACTCCATCTTCAGGCCTTGTTTCAAGAAACCCATGTCCCAGATCTTTGGTTTTCCCTAGCAGAGGAACAGAGGTAAGGCTGACAGGGGTTGGGTATGGCTCAGTATACAAAGAAGTGACACAGTAGGCCACGCAGCCCTTCCTCTGCCCTCCCAGGGCCAGGTCAGGCAGGGCACAGGCGGGGCTCCAGACCCAGATGGGGGTACAGAGAGAGCAGCACTGCTAGAGGGGGGCTCCCAGCATGGCACGCCTGAGCAGCAATCTGGAAGCTATTGGGCTGGTGCGTTTCTGCGATCCGCCGCGAATGCCATGCCCAGTTCATTTCCTCTAAGGAAACACAACCTCGGGGGATAATTAGAGCTTCTTTGCGTACACAATCCCATATTGTTTATCCAACACAAATTAAAAAACGTGGGCCCTGAGAACATGGAGCGAGAGATAAAGGAGCCTCCTCCTCCTCCCCCTCCTCCTCTGCTTCTTCCTCCCCCTCCTCCTCCTCTCTTCCAGCTGGATCTCATTACCCTACCCGGCCAGGCCAAGCCCCAGCCCCAGTATCACCCCACCCAACGGGCTCCTGCTCCTCTACACAGCTCTTGTGGGTCCCCAAAGTTGGACCATCAAAGTCAGGGCTGAGATCCTCATTAGACTTCCCCCATGTCTGTCTGCCTATTGCTCTGTAGCAAAAGGTGGCTCTGGCTATAACAGTGTTTGATAAAGAGTGACCACTTGTCCCTATGTCCTCTCAAGGACCCTCCCACTGAGGAACGTGGGAAATATCAGCCCACAAACATAACTTGCACCCAGGAGCAGAAGCAGGGCTGTGCACTAGGGGTTGCTGGGAAGGAAGGGCTGGCTCTCTTGGCCCTGGCCTTGGCCCGGGTCCCCTTCCACTGCCCAGATGTGCTCCACCCAGACAACAGGGAGCCCAGTCAGCCTGGCCTGGGGGGCCCCTCCACAAAGCCCAGCCCCTCTCCCCTCAGGGCTCAGCCCAACAAAGGAGGATTCTCAGCCGGGCTACTCAGGGTGGGAGGAAGGAGGGCTGCGGGTGGAAAATAGCTTCGGAACCCAAGGTTGGCCATCTCCATGAAAGCCCTATTATTGCTCGAGTAGCTAAACGTCTTGCTCAGCATGGCCAATTCAGTTCCCTCACTCCCGTCTCCCCCTAGGAATAGCTCCACATTCCAGCACTGCACAGCCAGCCTTTTTCAACCATGGGGAGGTTGGATGGGAGGCGGCTGCACCAGGAGGGCTGAGGAGGATGAAGTAGGGCCGCAGATGATAACTTACCCTTTTTCAAGCAGTGGCCTGCTTAGAGGGCAAAAATGGCCTCACAGAAGTTGGCTTGTCACCAGGGGTGCCCTTCCCGTTTCACTGCCATCACAGCCCACTTCCCAGGGCACTTTGCAGGGAGGCCTGCCTGAGTTTTCCTAGGGGGCTGGGAAGCTGTCTCTCCATCCACTGGCCACAAAGAAATATGGCCTCTGTGTCTCCCAGGGCCAGAGGCCAGTGAGACCAGGCCTCTCTATTCTGTGCCCTGATCCTCCCCTCAACTCAGTCACTAAGAAGGCAAGAGGGCTGGGAAGAGGAATGGATGCTGTCCTCATTAGACTTCCCCCAGGCCCTCTCACCTTCCTGCAGGCCCAGAGCAGGGAGCTGACCGGTGGGGTGATCAGGGAGTTTGACTTGAGGTAGAATTTTCTCTGGTTGAAGTGAAGAGGAAGTTGTGTGAACTGAGAACACATTCTCTGTCTGCTCTGTTCTTTCAGCTCTCCTGGTATTTTTTTTCTTTTGGTTTGTCTCTGAGCTGGAAAGAACATGTGCTTGGCAGATTTTTTATTAACTCTGTAGTGGTCTCTCTCTCTCTCTCTCTCTTTCTCTCTCTCCCTCTCTTTCTCTGTGTCTCCCTCTCTTTCTCTATGTCTGTCTCTGTCTCTCTCCTTTTCGCTTGCTTGACAGAATTCAGATTAGACAAAACATGAGCTCATTTCTGCCTGAGAAAAAAAAAAGCAAGCCACTCCTTCTCCACTCCCCGCCTCCTTCTCGCCTCGCCTTCCTAGACTCACCCACCTCTGCTCCCCAGGCGGGGGTGGGGTGAACCTGCAGGCTCCCCCAGACATCATCTCTAAGTAAGGACTTGGGGTGCCATTGTCCCCATGCTGGGTCAGCTCCCAGCTCTGGAGAGCAGATAGTCCCACTGTCTTCCTGCCCAGGGTCTTGGCTGGGGGTAAGAAACAGGGGGAGGGGTGATGGAGAAGGACATGCCTAGGGCCCTAAAGGTAGGCAAGGTGGGCCCTGTCAGGGTTGGTCAGACCCGTGGTAGCATCCGCACCTCCCACCCAGGTCCCAGACTACCTGAGCTTCCCTCATGCTCCTCCATGTCATTCCCATAGGTATACCTGGTCAATCGCCACACCACCTAAAGCTTTCCTCAGCTTGTCACCTATAAGCACTTGCTGAGAGCCCTCTCCTCAAACTGCCGACCAAATCACTGAAACCCCCTGTTTCTCCCTTCCCATAGTGCCAAGCATACGGGACCATTGGGCACTGGGAGGCCCAAGTTGAAATCCCAGCTTTATCACTCACTTGCTGGGTCTTGGTCTACTCATTTCCCCCACTGAACCACAATTTGCCTAGAAAATGGGAATAATACGATCTACATTTTAAAATTGTCATGAGGCTTCAATGAATCCATTTTGACCTCTTGAAACTAGAAGATTCCTGATACATTGTAGATGTGCAATAACTGAAGGAATAAATTTCTCCTCACCCCTCCTTCCTCTCTCTCTCTCTCTCTCTCTCTCTCTCTCTCTCTTCTCCTCTTCCTCTCCCTTCTTCCTGATATAAAATAGAGGCATGATGACAGCAGGAAGGATTGTGCTTAGACACAAGAAAGGACTTCCTCAGAGTGCTGTGATTAGGACTGGAAAGAAATGCCCATTGGAATTCATAGAGCTGTCTTTCAGCTTAAAACGTAGGAGAACTGCTCGCCCTGGAAGCAGGAAGATGGCTACCATTCTGCCCTGGAGAGGCAGGAGCAGTGAAATGACCCTGGAGTGTGGTGAGACAGAACCCTGGATTTGGATCTTGTTTCTGCCATTCTTTGTGTGACCCTGGGCAGGTCACCATACTCTCTGAGCGTCATTCAATTCCCCGCCTATACAATGGCAGGGAAGCTGCCCTCCTTTCAAAGCTGCTGGGAACTATCTTTATAAGCTTGTGCTGGTTGCTCGGATGAGTCTCCCTTGTCATTCCACAGAGCCAGGGAGGAAGACCTGAGGGGGTGTCTGAGACTGCCCCGGTTGCTGAGGCTGCTGGGCCCTCGGGGACTCTCGCGGTCACCCTGGCAGGCAACGTTCCAGCCCAGGCTCCGAGACCAGTGGGCCCCTCTGAGTCAGTGGGCTCCCCCACCCCTCAGAGCCACACCCCTAACACCCGACCGCCTGCAAGCTGTCCCCTGGCCAAGCAGGGCAGTACTGCTCTTTTAATCTTGTTTTATAAATTAATCCCTCTCTTCCCTTAATCATTTTCATTGCCTGCCTCTGAACCCACTCCAATCCATCTACTGCTCCTGCACCTTCTCCCACTTATCATCCCCTCCTCTTCCCTCTGGCTGAGGAGAGAGGCCCCCCACACGGCCCGCCGCTACCGCTGCATGCCAGGTTCCTGGGTGAGAGGGTGAGCTCCCAGGCCCCGGTGGGTCTGGCCCCTTTCCCTCGGTTCCTTAGAACCAGCCGAGCAAAGTAGAAGCACGCGGGCACTGGAAAGCAACACACCTGCGCTCCCAGCTTAACACTACTGCTGCTACTTAGGCCGCAGCCCCAGGGAAGTCCTTCTACCCCTCTGGGTCTTATCTTTGCCATCTATAGAATGGAGCACTTGGCAGGGACCTAGGTGAGAAAGCAAGTGCTTAACAAAGAGCTGGGCACATTTGAGCCACCCTACCCACTTCAGGAGAGAACAGGGATCCCCAGTCAGTCTTCAGGAGTGACTCCACACTCCAGGGTCATCCCACTACTCCTGTGGCTCCAGGGTAGGATGGCAGCCATCTTCCTGCTTCCCGGGTGGGCAGTTCTCCTACGTTTTAAGCTGAAAGACATCTCTATGTATTCCAATAGACATTTCTTTCCAGTCCTAATCACAGCACTGTGAGGAAGTCCTTTCTTATGTCTAAGCATGATCCTTCCTGCTGTCCCCCGCCTCTATTTTTTGTCAGGAAGGAAGGCAAGGGAGAGGGGAAGAGAAAGAGAAAGAGAGCGAGGTGGGGGGAGATGGGGGAAGAAGGAAGAGAAGGAGGGAGAAGGAAATTATTCCTTCAGATATTGTACATCTACAATGTATCAGAGGAAGGCTCTCTCTGCACCTCTTCTCACCCAGCCCCTGTTCCCACAGCCCCAGAGTTCCCACAGGCCACATGGCCCCTCTTGGCCTCATTCCCCAGGTTGTCGTCAGCTGCCTTCAGGGATGATAGGCATATCCCCTGCTGTAAGAAGAAGGTCAGACTGGGCATAGTGGCGCACACCTGTAATCCCAGCAACTGCGGAGGCTGAGGCAGGAGGATCACATGTCCAAAGCCAGCCTCAGCAACTTAGCAAGACCCTCAGAAACTTAGGGCAACCCCGTCTCAACAAAATAAATAAAAATCCCTGGGGTTGAGGCTTAGTGGTAAAGCAACCCTGGGTTCAATCCCTGGTGAGGAAGAGAGAGAAGGAGAAGACCACACTTGAAATAGCTTCTGGCCTTGGAGATGATCATGATGGGCTTTGGGTGATATATGGTGAGGTCTTTTGGCCCAAAGTTTAAAGGCATGGCCAAGACATTGAAAGATTCCTCTTGCTTCATTTCCTCGATTCTCTCTGGCGAAGGCACCTCTCTGTTTGACTGCCTGGGCCCCAGGCAAAGAGCAGTTTGGGAAGCTTGACTGTTTGGGGCACCTACCTTAAATTTTCCCAGTCATGTGAGCCTAGCTAAGGCAATCTGTTTCCTTAACTTGCCCAAATGGGTATCTCTGCCATGCCAGGTGCTGTTGGCTCAACCACTGGTCACCAATGAACTCATGGGAGGAGGAGGAGGGAGAGTAATTTGGAGTGAGAGAGTGAATTCAGGAATAGCCTCTATCTTCAACTCGCTCCCCCATGAACACAACTCCCTGGGCGCCTCTGTCACTGACATGGTCATTCAGCAGCAATGAACTTGGTAAACATGGATCCCACCACACATAGCTTACTGTCTAGGGCAGGACCTGAATGGTTCTGGAACCCTGATGTGTCTGATACCAACGCCTGTGCTTATGACCAGGACACTAAGATGTTCCATGCTCCAAAGAAAAGAAAAATCATTGTAGTTGTGGTCAAAAGAGGTGGTTGACAGTAACCAAGAGGCTTCACGGCCTTTGGGGATCTGAGGGTCTACGGGAGCAAAGAACTCCTGGAACACATCTACAGGAGGGGACAAAGATTGATGTACCAGGACCTTTAAGCTGACTCTTCAGAGACACATAGGATTTGATCAAGCTGACAAGAGAAGAGATGGCACCGTGGTCAGGATCCAATACTCGTGTAAATGTCAGAGCTAGTGCCCGCAGCCCCATGACTGTGGAACCCCTACCTTCCCTCCCTATTGGCCACACACAGTCCCCTGCCCTGGGGGGAAGAAGCAAGTTTCAAAAAGGCTGCTTTCTTCTCTGCTTCGCTCTTCACCAGGATATGTGACCTTGGATAACAACATTACTCACTTCACCTCTCTGAGAATTCACTGCGTGGAGCCTTGATTCTTCAATCTAGATGCTGGGGACCTAGCTGATGTGGGAATAATAGGTAGTTATTATTGACACTATCTTCATCATTATCTTTAAGAAAATTACCATCTCAAAACCCACCACACAGCAGGGTGCCTGCCCCTGCTCCCCTCCCCTGCTAGGTCTGCCTCCCCTCTCCCCCAAGTTTTTCCATCTACCTTTCAATTCCCCACCCCAAGCACCACTCCTACCTCTTCAGAGAAAGACCAGCCAGGCTCTAGATGACGTCTGAAGGGTCAGGCTGTAGCAGGCTCCTGGCAGACGTCAGGGTAATCGCACCCTCTTGCCAGTTGCCTGCCACTTTGAGAGAAAGAATGTGGGAAGATTTTCTCTCCTGTTCCAGTTTAGATGTTTTACTCTGCAGATTGCATGGCCTGGGCTAGGGTCTGTCTCATTCCTCTGTTTTGACCACCTCAACCACTGACCGCCAACGAACTCATGGGAGGAAGAGGAGGGAGAGTAATTTGGAGTGAGAGAGTGAATTCAGGAACAGTCTCTATCTTCAACCCATGAACACAACTCCCTGGAGGCCTCTGTCACTGGCACCCAAAGGCAACCATATGTATGCCAGTGGACTGCTTAGACCTGGCCTCTCCCAGCTCAGGGAGTTGGAGGGTGAGGCCAGAAGTCCAGCCTGGTTCTGATTTCCCTGGCTGGGGCAAGGAACCAGAGCCTGTTCTGTCTTCCAGCCCTGCCCCCCTAGCGCAATGCTTCTCTGCTTTCAGGAGTGGCCCATAACCGCAAACACATTTGCTAATGCAGCTAGCCTGCCCGCCCTGGGACAGCTGGCTGGGCCCTGTGCCTGGGGCCAGGCCAGGCAAAGGGCATGGGGCCTGGCTGGGAAAGGGGCCCAAGGCTCCTCCTCGGCTGCTCAGACCCATGCACAGCCCTGGTCACTGCCTCTCTGTCTACAAACCCCCTCAGCAGTATGATGACTTTTAGGGCTGAGAAGCATGTCAGAGAAACTGAGGCTGACGCAGAGGAGGGGCTTCATGTAGACTGCACAATGTCCAGTCCAAGAACAGGGCGGCTAGACCTGCTCTTTGGCCAAGAGATCACTTTGCCACCTGAGCCATCCCATATAGCATCTCCCTGAGAAGGGCCACCTGTACAAATGGTCAATCTCGGGACTGAGGACAGCTGAGAGTTGATGGGTTGCCCAAGAAAGTAAGAACAGAGGGGGGCTGGGACTTTCCATCTCTGTCACTGTGACTCAAGTAAACATTTCCCTTCTCTGGCCCTCAGTTTCTTCGTCCTGCCCTGATTCCCTCGGAGACTCACGATATAGGAATGGATAAGCAAGAAGTGTCTTGGAGTTTGTAAAGCGCTGTATCCACGAAGCTCAAGGAAAGCAGGAATCATGGCTGAGCTACCTCTACATCCCCTGTGATCCTAGCCCTGAGTGCCATTATGGGAAATAGCCAAAGAGATGGGCCTGGGAACTAGCAAGTCAGTCCTTGCTCTCGTCAGCCCAGAGTTCACACAGCCTCTCAGAACCAAGACTGCGTCCCAGGGTTCCTGAATTCCGGAGCTGGAGTTGTGACTGGAGCCCACTCCCAACCAAACATAGATCCCAAGGCCCCAGCTCTGCTCAGCTGCCCCCATCTCCCCTCCCCCATCATACACAAGGCATGCGGCTCAGCTTCCTCCTGCCAAGACACCCCCACCCCGGCCCCACAGCCCCTCTCCAAAGACAGGGGCCTTTCTCTGCCACGTTCCTGGAGGCTTTTCCACTTAACAGGGCCTTGAAATCCATTTGCCGCAGACTGTGAACTTCCTCTCCATGCTCCTGCCCGCTGGCCCTCTTCGAGCCCGACCCCCCCACTCCCACCCCCACACTGGCGTCCGCCAGCCCGTGGCCCAGCAGCTGTCACCCTGAGCTCCCCCTCCCCAGGCCTCTGGGGCCAAGCAGGGGGCACCTGGAGGAGGTACTTGGGACCAGGAAGCAGCAGCAGCCTGGACTACAAGGGGGAGCCCAGAGTTTGCTCCCTAGGAATGTCCTGAGCTCAAGCCAGCCAGCACACAAAGGGGTGCTTCCCATTCTCCGAGCCTGCTAGGGAAGGAGGGCATCTCTTCCAAGACTCTAAAGCCACCAAGACATTCCTCCCTGGATCACACCTTCATTCCTCATAGCCCTCGTGGCCCTCATGACCATGCTGCTGAAAGAGATGCATGACACTGGCCTGATGACTTTGGAGACACAGTAGGGAAGGCAGATGTGCTGAGTTCTAGTCCTCCACCAGAATCCGCAACCTTATACCAGTCTGGTCCCCTCCTTGGGCCTCTGACTCCCCCAGAGGCTCTTCCCCATCCTCTTGTTTCCTGAATAAAACCCCGCCCCTCTGTTCCGCCCCTCCCTGGGTTAGTCAATTCTAGGTCTTTGTGGCCTTCTTCCTGGAGTCCAAAATGCTTCCACGTCTGTAACAAATTGGATTCTCCATTCCACAAGGCGCTCTAAAGCTGCAGAAAGAGAAGGCCACTACCATTCACTGAGCACCTACTGTGGCCAGGCACCTTCATGCCTTCTGTTTCCTGTAGGTGTTATCTTCATGATACAGGCTGAGGAAACCGAGTCTCAAAAAGTAGAATTGACCCACAGTTCCCACGCCAGGAAATGGTGGAGCCACAACTTGAACCTGGGTAGATAAATCTCCCCCTCTGTTCTTTCCTTGCCTCCCTCCCCTTATCCATGCCTATACACCAATGTACCCAGTAATGGAAAAAGGACCTACTAAAGCATTCTTGTTTTGCAGTAGCTAGTTTCAGATCTTGGGCAACTGACACTAGGGCGGCTGGTGACCCACTCTGACCTGAGGCTCCATTTTGGCTTTATTCTCCTAAAATTACATTATTCCAAAGCTAATGTCAGAGTGAGGAGGAAAAGTGAACCCCAAGGACAGAATACTTGGAAGAGGAAGGTAAGTCCTGCTGGTCCTCAAGTCCCCCAACTCAACTGAGCACCTACTATGTGTGGCCCACTGTAGCCATTTTCACATAACTTCTCTTCCCCCATCTGGGACAAAGAAACAGGGAATGATCAAAAAGTGAAATAAGAGCAGAGCCAGAAACTAGGGGGCCATGGCCAACTACAGCAGATGCTTCTAAGTCATCTCATGTTTAAATACCCACAATAGCCCTTTGCGCTAGCAGTCACCTAGGCCTTTTTATAGATTGGGAGACCGAGGCCCAGACAGGGCAAGTAAGTGGCCCAAGAACACACAGTGAGAAGGTAGCAAAGTGCTTCACACCTCTGTTAAGACTTTCCTCAAGGGAGGAAAGGGGATATCTGCAGGAAGAGGACCGCCCCCTGTCACAGACACCCTAGGTCAAAACAAGAGTGCCATATGCAGAGAACCTATCTGGCAAGGGCAGACCTACAGTCCTTGGCCAAAGTTTACTCTCAGCCCCACTGCCTGAAGCTCACCCTTGTGCTGGCTCCGGGATGCCTGTCTCTCTCCCCATCTGTCTTCCTCATCCTTCCCCACGCTGGTTCTCAGCAATGAATTTGTTGGAAACCTGGACTGAATTACCACCCATTACCCAACCTGCCTCATTCCAAATCCCTGGCATTAATGCAATCAATGGAGGAGAAGCAGGCTGCCTGTCTGGTCCGCCCAGCACTGCTAAAGCCCTGTGCCCCAGCCCCTCCTCCTCCTTGCAGTGTCCAGGCCCCACACACCATTCACACATGTGCCTGTCAAAATGGAGCAGGTCCTCCATCCACAGGGGGGGCCCTCCTGGAAAATGAATGGAGACACTTAGGTTCATTTTTGTTCTTTCAGTGAACTTTTATGAGGCTCCAGCTATGCACCAACCACTGTCCTGAGGCCCTAGAGATAGTGGACATTGCTGTTTACACTCCAGCGAGAAGGGTGGGCAATACACAAGTAAACTGTAAATTGACAACATAAGCCCAGACCGTAGTGAGACCGATGAAGAAAATAAATCAGGCTTATCTAATTATGATGTTAGATGGGCTGTTTTAGATCCAGTGGTCAGGGAAGGCCTCGATGAGGAGGTAATGCTTGGAATGAAACCCAACAGACAAGAAAGATCCAGTCATGTGAGGATTGCAGGGAAGGGATCAAGGGAGAAAGAACAGAAATCACGAAGGTACTGAGCTGCAAGTGCTAGAAAGGGAAAGACTTTCCATGACGTAGTCATGATAGTTTCCGAAGTCATGGAAAAGAGTTTGAGTTTTATTCTGAGGGTGATGTTAAGAACAGGACTGATCAGGTGGGGTGGTGCATCTCAGCTACTTGGGAGGCTGAGGCAGGAGGATCAAAAACTTGAGACCAGCCTCAGCAATTTAACGAGACTCTGTCCCAAAATTTTTTAAAGGGGCAGGGGCTGGGTATGTTGCTCTGTGGGAAAGTGCCTCTGTGTTCAAGCCCCAATAGAAGAAGGAGAAGAAAGAAAAAAGAAGGAAGAAGAAGAAAAAGAAGGAGGGGAAGATTGAATGAATTCGTGTTGTGGAAAGATTCTTCTGGTGGCTCCAAGGAGAATGGGTCATTGAGAGCCAAGGGTGGAAATAAAAGAAATATCACATCCATCTGGATGAGAGCTGATGGTGACCTGGGCTAGGCTGTTGGCTACAGAGAACTAGATATCAAGGAGGCAATTAGATCTACCAGTTTGAACTTCAGTGTAGATGGCAGGCTCTTGCAGATAACCCCCAATGGATGGTTTCTGCATATTTCTACTTGGATGCCCTGTTAGGCATCTCAAATATACTCTGGCTACAGAAGAATCCTTGATTTCCCCCTCTCATCGAATCAGGTTGTTAGATACATAAGCATGGGACTCATGGGAGAGATCAGCTCTGGAGATAGAAATTTGTGAGGAGAGGCACTGTTGACATACAGATGCTATTTAAATCCACAAGGCTTGATGTCATCCTCTGCTGAGATTTAAGTCGGGAATATGAGAACACCTGAGACAGACCCCAACATCTAGAGGAGCCTGCAAAGAACCAGAGAGGGAGAAACAGGTGAAACAAGAGCAAAACTAGGAGGATTTTGTCAACTGTAGCAGATGCTTCTGAGAGGTTCAGAAAGGCAAGAGAGGTCATTGGGTTTGGCAATATGGGATCACTGATAACTTTGACAAGTGCAATTGCTATAGGGTAGAAGTCCATGGAGGTAGCTGGAATTAAGAGACATTTTAGTGTAGAGAAATTTTTGAGAGATTTCACTGTGAAGGAAAGCAGAAAGATAATGAAAAAGTGACAGGGTCAATGGATTGGAGGTCTAATATGTCCTAGAGGGAGTAAGATAGAAGAATGGAGGATAGGGTCCAAGGGTGGGATGATTGAAACCAACATTTTGAAACTCATGTAATTAATAGTGATGCCAAGGTCAAGTGTATATGGCCATGGGAATGGGAAGCAAAAGACAAAATTCTTGGAAGTTGAAGACCAGATGAGATGGACTGAAAACCCAAATCCATGAGAGCAGAGAAGTCAAGGTGGCGGCTCTTTGTTAATGAAGAAGTTGCTGAGAACACCGCCATGATTAGTGAGCCACTACTGATGTTGTCAGTGAATGCCTGAATAAGGCCGTCAAAAGATGGCAGACTCACAGGAGGGTATAGAGATGAGGTAGCCCGGCAGGGTGGCACACACCTGTAATCCCAATGTCCAGGGAGGCTGAGGCAGGAGGATCACACATTCAAAGGCAGCCTCAGAAACTTAGTGAGGCCCTAAGTAACTTAGTGAGACTCTGTTTATAAATAAAATATATAAAAGGACTGGGGATGTGGCTCAGTGGTTAAGCACTCCTGGGTTCAATCCCGTTTACCAATAAATAAATAAATAAATAAAATGGAGATGAGGTAGCCCTGGTTGGAGCCATTGCATTAGGAGGAGGAAGTCAAATGACCTAGAAAAGGACACGGAAAACAAGGAGAACATCATTCCCATTTCCCTGCCCAGAGGTATGTGAGATGTGGGAGAAGAAATATAGACCCTAAAATATAGCAAAAGAGTTGTATCGCTTGGAGCATAAGAATGTAGGAAATGATCATAAGAGATTAAGGATGTGGGGAAGAGGGAACAGTTGCTGACAGTGGACCACGGGTAGCAGAAGGCTGGACAGAAGGGTTTCAGGAGCTCAGAAAGATGGTAAGATGAAGTCTCCAGTGAGGACTGATTATAAGATGCCATGCAGGGCTTAGAGTTGGGGCATGATTCTTCAAAGGCCATGACGTTGGGCTTCTGTGGCGATCCATGTAAACAGGGATGGGAGTCCTCATGGGACAAAGCAGTTTCTTCCAGAAAGCTCACTCATGAGGTCATGCCAGAAGACCTGGGGATGCTGAGTGACTGATTCCTGTTGCTGGCTGGTGGTGGTAAGGCCAAGGGTGCGCTAGCGCCTGGTGAGTGGGGGAAGCCCTGCAGGCCACTCATATGACCTGCAGGGGGTAGTGTCTCAGTTGAGGGAGGAGAGATGGAGCCCCAAAGAAGTAAAGTGTGGAAACACACGTCCAACCAAGTACCTAGGACCCTATAACCTCAGATGCACGCTTTCATGTATGCCAGACCCCCGACGCAGCAGGAACACATAAGCATAATTCAATCTATGCAAACGCATACATATGCAGGCACACACATTTTTGCATGTATTCACAGAACATGCCATGTGCACGGGCCCAACTCACTACATGTGGCCATAGTCCCCCACATCATCATGAATACACATGTGCGCATGCACGCAGAGGCAACCCAAACTGCGTTTTCTTAAGTCTTGCCAAGTCCCAGACAGCAGAAAATCAAGCTGAAGTTGAACAATCCAACCCAGAAAAGGGGGAGGAGATGCAGGGGCGTGAGAATGAGGTGTGTGTTGGGGGAGTCAGGCAGCGAGGAGCAAAGGAGCCAAGCGCTGAGAAAAAAAAAAAAAAAAACTAGACCTTTTGAAAAAGGGAAAGCCTTCAGACAGAGCAGGAATGCAGGCTGTAATTAGAATCGCTTCAACCGTCTCTAGATTCGGAGAGGATAGGCAAACTGGTTGCACATGCGGCATGGCGATCCCCAGCTTAGATAATGTCAGCAAAGCCTGTGCGCATGTGCGCGTGTGCACGCGCGCACGTGGGAGCCTGTGAGGGCTGTGGAAAATGCACTTGACCGCATGGCATCAGGCCGTAGAGGAGCCAATGTGAGGCTCCTTGCCCTTGCAGCTGCCTGCCTTCTGGCTGGACCTCTCACCTGACTCTGAGCCACCACAGCAAACACACCAGGCCCAGAGAAGGCAGGACTTGCCTAAGGCCAGAGAGGTGACCAAGCTGGGCTTAAGGGTGATGAGGTGGGGAAGGTAGGGAGTAGGAGATAGTATGCCTGTGTTTAAAGTCCCAGGTCAGTCTTTGACAGGCTGACTGACTGGGGCCACATCCCTTCCCTTTTCTGGGCCTCTGTAGCCTGAAGGGAGATCTTGGGGTCCTTCCAATCTGGCCCAGAATATTCATCCAGGACTGTTGGTTATGAGCAGCTGGAAAGAGGCAAAGGAAAGAAATTTGTGGGGTGCCTGCAAGAGGAGGAGCTGGGCTGGAAGGGATGTGGATGTCTTTGGCTTCCCTGGTCCTGGGAAAACCTTCATGCACTGGCCTGACCAGTGTGCTGTGGGCACCAGGGACTGAGCTGGCCCTAGTGGGGAGGGCAAGGCTGCCAGGCAGGGCCCGGCCAACCATAAACATTATCCTTCATATTCCCTCCAGCTCTCCCCTTCCTTTCTTTTTGCCTTTCTCCTCAGGCTTTCTAGAAGGACCTTGGGACCAGCTGCTATGGTCACTAAAAATAACCCAGGCAGCTTTGGGTGTGAAGAAGCCCCTCTTACTTGCAGGGTCCCAGAGGCCTGGCAGGTGGCAGTTGGTGTCAATGGCCCCCCAAGCCTGAGAGATCAGATTCTCCTTCCAAATGCAAGCCCCAGTTCCAGCCCAAAGTTTCAGTTCCCCATGCACTGCCTTTGTTCCCCGTGTCCCAGTGACTTTGTTCACATAGTGGGTAGTTTGGATCCTGATGATCAGAGAATAATGATGATGATGATGATGATGATAATTATTACTTATTGAACGTTTACTGTGTGTCATGCACTCTGCTAAGGGCTTTGCGTGTGTCAACTCATTACTCCTCACAACAGCCCTTTGAGGTAGGTATTATTAGCTTCATTTTACAAGTGAACCAACTGAAGCAGAGACAGCTTAATTAAATTCCCCAAAGTTACACAGCTAGTAAGTGACGAAATGGGAATGTTTTTTATCCTTTGAATCGTGGATTCCTTCAGGGAGAGAACAATTTTGATAACAAGAATACTAATAGTTAATATTTCTTTTAATTTTTTTCAAGGTCCTGGGAATGGAACCCAGGGTCTAGCCCATGCTAGGTAAGCGCTCTTGCATTGAACCACACCCCCAGCCCTAATAATTAATATTTATTCATCTTCATGGCAATGGGCTTTCCAGGGTTCCTCAAAATTGGGTGATAGGGTCAGTCCTGGGGAAGGGTCAGTTGAAAGCGCCTCAGATCTACATAGATCAAGGGTTAAATCCTTGCTTTGTTCCTCGATGGCTGTGTGCCTCCGAACAAGTGTCTTGCCCTTTCTGAGCCTCTTGAGTTTCCTCATCTGTAAAATAGAAATAATGGCAACAGCCGGCTCTCAGAGTGGCGTGAAGATTTTCGGAGAGATGTGTGGGGACATACTTAGCACAAATCAGCTCACACTGCCCTCTTCTCCCTTCTGAGCGACACCTGGGGCCTCTTTGTCTCATTCTCACCAGTGGCTGGATGGAGGCCACCTGAAGTCCAGGCTGTGCTTTCCACGTGGCACTAAAGGCGCGGACCCAGGGCCTCCAAGCTTTTCAGGGGCCTAAGAAAACGTTTGCGTCCCAAGAAAAAGAAAATTTATTGGCTCTAAAATATGAAAAGAAAACAACAGAATTGGAATTAATAAATGTTCTATTATATGTCTACAAAATGTAATATAATATTGGCCTCATTAATTGTTAAATTTAGTATTCCTAAAAATTTCATTACATTTGAAAACAATTTGTTGGTTAGATTTCCTCACTTTGCAAGAATTCCCAAGTATGCACGATGATTACAAAGAAATCATAGCCAATTGGGAATGAAACAAGTTACTCATAGGCAAATAATTTCAAAAGCGGAATTATAAAAATCCTTTGAAATATTTTATAGCAAAAATTACATTTAATATGGGATGTGGGTGCATTTTCATATATCTGACATGCTGGGGGGTAAAGCCTCTAAAAGCAAGAGTGCCCAGGGCCGGAGGAGGTCTGGAGCTGACCCTGTCCTGAGTGGCAGGAGAAGCCATGGTCCCGTGAGGGAGGAGGGAACAAGAACACCTCTGTGAGACACGCTGCTTGGGAGAAAGCGGCCATGGGCCAGGGTGGGCGCCCACGCCTCGGCTTGTTCCCGTCTTCTAAAAAAACAAACAAAACAAAAAACAAAAATCCCGCCCTGGCCACATGCGTGTAGGCGCTGGCAGAACGGCCCTCACGGAACAGCCCTTTCATGTACTGCCCTCGGCTCTTATCAAAGGCCCTTTCAAGAAACAGGCATGCCTGTGTGCCTTTCATAATCAGGAAGAGAAATAAACATTATCTGACGAAAAGCGAGAAGCAAACAGCCATGTGTAAACGCTGTCTGTTGGGTTGTCAAGCCATTGCTCAGGACATTGTCCACTGGGCTGCTCCGTGCCCTGGGGCAAGGACTCACGTGAGGTATTTCTCTCCCAATTTAGCACCAGCATAAACTTGAGGTCCCTTGAGGACCTGTCAGTTTCTTCCTCTCTGATACCAAAAGCAGCAGAAGGCTTTGCTTCTGGCAGGCTCGCAATGGGAGGCCGCCTTGCTGCAGGAAGGCACTGGGAAGCACACAGGCCACCACTTACTTCTACGTGACCCAGGGCAGGTCCCTTCCCACTGAGTCTCGTGTGCAACATGGGGGAAAGTCACAGGGTTAGTGTGAGGATGCATGGAGATAATGGATGTCAAGTGGAAAGAACAGGCCCCAGTGTGGTTAAGAACTCAGAGTTTGGAGTGGATTTTCTCTCAGTTGCTGAGATTTGATGACTGCGACCTCCTACCCCAAGATGCCTGCCTTCCTGCTCTGCAGGATCTCTGCCACTCCAGCTCTGTGACCAAGACATGCCAGCAACTTGACTGGGTGAAGCCTCTCCCTTGCCAAATGCCGATATCGGCTGGGCACTATGGCATATGCTTGCAGTCCCAGCTACTGGGGAGGCGAAGGCAGAGGATGGCAATTTCAAGCCCAGCCTGGGCAATTTTGGAAGACCCCATCTCAAAAGAAAATTTTTAAAATGAGGGCCAGCGCTGTAGCTCATAGGCAGGATGCTCCTGGATTCAATCCCAGTGCACGTGTGTATGTGCACACACACACGCACACACACACACAATAAATGTCCAGTGATCACCAACAAACTCTGTGGCCAGTAGCAGAAATTCCACCATGGCCCCCAGATCTCCAAGCACAAAGATGACACTTCTCACCTAATCTAGAAATCCCTGCCCAGCTAGTTACCCTTCCGTGGTTTCTTCTTTCTCCTTCTCACCTCTTCAATGCAAAAACCAGTGAGGAGTGGTTCTTCAAAGAGCTCTCTGTCCCACTTATTGCTGTGGCCAATGCTGGGATGAATGAGCCCAAGCAAGTGGCTCGTGGCACCATGTCAGCTCATCAATGACCAACATTTGGGCTGATCCACCATCTGCAGCTGGGCCACCTACTCTCCAGATCAAACACCTTGCTACCATCTTGGGAGGAGCTTTGGCCACTCTTTTGAATGCCTTCTCTCCTCTGCCCCCTCCCACTTAGCACCCCCACTTCCTTATTCCCCCCTGACATGCCACTAGCCCTCCCTCCTTTATGCATCTGCCATACTTTGTATGAGCGTCTGCTGCAGTTCTAAGTAACTCTCAGCTGCTTGGACCAGCATTTCTGGGTTCTCAGTCTGTACCCCTTAAGCCACCTCAAGGACAAAGTTTCTGTGGTTTCATCTTCAGATCTTTGGTACTCCACACAGTGCTCACCACAAAAGGAACAGAACTCTGCCTCTGAGTGAGGCAGGGAGAGAGAAAAGGGCATTCCATCTTCAGGGTTTAGTCCTTCCAATTCTGGGCACTGGGACTTAGAAGATCTGTGTTCCAGTTCTTAGTCACTTTTAACTGTATGGTCTTAGGGAAATCTTTTCCTATTCCTGCGAGCCCTATTTTATCACCCAAATATGAGGATCTCGGGCTGGGGGAAGCTCAGTGGCAGAGTGCTGTCTAGCATGCTTGAAGTCCTGGGTCCCAACCCCAGCACCAAAATAAAAGGGGGAAAAAAAACCATGAAGATTCCAATGTCTTCCCTGCCTCTTGCAAAGGATTTTGAGGTTCTAATGAGAAAAGGGTTGAGAAGGTATGGTAGACATCGTTAACTGCTGACCAGCATTTAAGGTTCCTTGTGTTTGCTCATCTGGAAATTCTGAGTTCATTGTCAAGAGGAGACTGCAGACTCCTTGGTAGCATGTAGATGCACCCACTGCACCCACTAGCCACCCTGCCTGCTAAATGACTCCATTGCCGAGGAAACCCAGTATGCATGTATCACATAATGACTCAACGTGAATCCAGTTTACTATGCAGTCCGGTTTACAACATCCAGAGGGCTCTCTGTGCCATTTCATCCCTCTATTCCCCACTTCCACCCCACCTGCCAGGCAACCTGATCCCTGTTTGACAGGTAATAATATGATTAATAACAAAAACAGCCAGCACTTGCCACTCACGGTGCCATACACCTGTAATCCCAGCAACGTGGGAGGCTAAGACAGGAGGATAGCAAGTTCAAGGCCAGCCTCAGCAATTTATCCAGACCTTAAACAACTTAGTGAGACTCTGTCTCTAAATAAAATACAAAAAAAGGGCTGGGGATGTGGCTAACTAGTTAGGTGCCCCTGGGTTTAATCCCCAGTACAAAAAAAAAACACTCTATGGAAGAGAAGCAGGGACTTAAATGCTAAGTGAGGGAATTGAGATTCGATGTCTGCAGGTGACAGGGAAGCTACTTACCTTCTAGTTGCAGAGAGAAGCCAAACCCCAAAAGTGATCCATGGGTAAAATACTTGGAGAGTCATGATCTGTGTCAGTTAGAAAGTACAGAGTACTCAAGAAGGACCAGTAACTTGGATAAGGTCAACCAGAGAGACAGTAGGAATCAGGCCTTCATTTGGAGCTGGGCAGAGTTTAGGAATTTGTAAAAGCAGAGAGGAGAGAGGAAGGATCCTCCCCAAAGCAGGAAATTCAAAGAGAAAAGGGATCTGATTTGGGGCAGCCCCACATCCCATCCTTATACCCACATAGACTGTCAAATGTGGCTTTGAGTAGAGAAAGTTAAGCCCCTAGAATCCTATTGATTACCCCAAATCCTAGACTAGGTCCCATTGCCCAGGAAGCTCCAAGAACCAATCCTGGTCTCCTTTTCCTCCACAGAAACATTTCAGGGGAGATAGAAAAGGGCTGGCCAGACCTGACTGGCCAGGCAAGTGTCCTGGTTTGAGAGAAGCCAGGCCTCACTTGAAGCAGAGGGCCATCCGCAGCTAACTGAAGAGCTATTTAGAGCCTGATCGAAGTGGGGTCCTGGTGGCCTCTGCCCTGTGTCCTCCTCTCACAGCTGGCAATCATTATGTTTGCTCAGAGGATCCCTGTCAAGACAGTCAGACTCTGGGATGGATCAAGGTGAAGGGGATGCTGGCAGAGAGGATCCCAGTGCCCAGACCGCACACCGAGGCCCCCCACAGCTGCAGCTCCCTTGGGAACATGTCAAATAGACATTTCAAAGACCTGGTCGGCCCCTTATCAAATCACACATGCCCCGGCCCACTACCCCCCACGTGGCAGACCATGTGCGCGACTCTCATGGGGAATTATGGGTGCTATAGGTTTGGCGAGGCTGCTTCTCAAAGCAATAGGCTGCTTAGTCAGACAAAAGTTGCTAAAGAGAGTATAAACACAGATTAGGAATATGGAATCCAGGAATTCTTAGGATACATAGCCCTGGGGAGGCATACGCAGGGACTGTGGCCAATAACCCAGAGTCTCAATGTCCTCATCAGTAAAATGGGTACAATTCCTTCCTCAAATGTTGTGAAATGGAAACAAGAAACTGGATACAAAATTCCCAACACAGTTTGGCCTGCCACAGTGGTGCATGCCTGTAATCCCAGTGGCTCAGGAGGCTGAGGCAGGAGGATCGCAAGTTCAAAACCAGCCTCAGCAACTTAGTGAGGCCCTAAGCAACTCAGTGAGACCCTGTCTCTAAATAAAATATAAAAAAGGGCTGGGGATGTGGCTCAGTGTGTGAGTGACCCTGAGTTTAATCCCCACTACAAAAAAAAAAAGGCAAGTATGTACCTGAGTATGTAGGTCAAGTATGTACATGACCTATGTAAAAAATCATGCTAAAACATAGAAAATCCCCAGTACAAATAAATAAAAAGTTTGGAGGGCCCAAAATCATCTCAACTCTACCTCTTTTAATCAACTCATGTCGTGGTCAATGCCAAGAGAAGTTAAGTGGCTTATCCAAGACCACACACCCCATCAACAGTGGAGCTAAAGCTGGAATCCAGGTGGTGAATCAGAGCACACCAGAGGGCTGCTTTGCCCACAGCCCTGATTCATCCCAGCAATGCTGGGTGACTTTGAGCACCCTCCTTTGAACAGGATGCAATAAGGACGCTTGTAGATGTTGCCCCAGCAGGGCTGGGCCTGGAGATGGAGGATCCTCTGCTTTTGCTCCGAGCTGCTACAGCAGCAAGGCCCCATTCGGGGAGAGGGAGAGGGGGAGAGGGAAATGGAGAGAGAGGCTGACTTTCGTGGGCTACCATATCACATTGCAGTCTCATATCTCATTTGCAGTTC
Source organism: Sciurus carolinensis (assembly GCF_902686445.1). Classification (NCBI taxonomy): domain Eukaryota; kingdom Metazoa; phylum Chordata; class Mammalia; order Rodentia; family Sciuridae; genus Sciurus; species Sciurus carolinensis. The sequence goes on from NC_062232.1 coordinate 52,522,610, forward strand.
CCCAGTCCCTGGCCCCCTCCCTTGCTCTTTCCCCAGCAGATCTGCATGGTTTGCATTATTCCCTTTCCCTCCCACCCCCCTCCCCGGATATCTTGGTTCCATATTTTCCACGCTGAGGCTCAGTTTACTCCTGGCTGGGCTCCGGGCCTGCACCTGGGTTCTAAGAGAAAGGTCTGAGTGTGCGCGTGCGTGTGTGTGTGTGTGTGTGTGTGTGTGTGTGTGTTGGGTGGGGGAGTCCTGCTGTTCCTCCAGCCTTTCTCTCTGCCCTGGAGGCAGGCCACCAGAACATACTCCCTACATTCTGCTTTGCACTAACTTCCCCTAAGACAGTTCTCAAAATAAATGCTACAGAAGTCTGGGCATAGTGGCACAGGCCTGTCATCCAAGTGACTCGGGATGCTGAGGCAGGAGGATGGCAAGTTCAAGGCCTGTCTGGGCATCTTAGTAAGATCACATCTCAAAATAAACAATAGAAAAGGCTGGGGATGTAGCTCAATGGTAAAGCACCCCTAGATTCAATCCTAGGAACCATAAAATCAATCAATACCATGGGCTCTCACACTTGATTTGCTTGTTAGAAATGCAGGTTCTCAGACCTCATCCCAACTGACTGAATCAAAATCCCTGGGAGCAGGGTCCAGGAATCAACTGGTGTTTCAGTCATAAAGATTCTGCTTGAGTAGGGCACCACGGTCCAGGTCTGTAATCCCAGCAACTCAGGAGGCTGAGGCAGAATAATCACAATTTTGAAAACAGTCTGGGCAACTTAGCTGGACCCTGTCCCAGAACGAAAATTAAAAAAGGACTGGGGATGTAGCTCAGTGATGGAATACCCCTGGGTTCAATTCCTAGTACCAGGGGTGGCAGGTGGGAAGTGTGCTTGGTTCTTTAACTCATTAGTGAGGGATTTCTTTCCATAACTGACCTTTGTCATTCTTAGTCCAAGTTCATTTAAGAAATGTTCACTGACTGAACCTAGCACATGCTTGGTTTTCCTCATCTCTCTCTGTTTTGTTTGTTTGTTTTGTTTTGGTTTTTTTTGTTTGTTCATTTTAGTACAGTATTGAACCCGGGGGTGCTTAACCACTGAGTCACATCCCCAGTCCTTTTTATATTTTATTTACAGTCTTTCACTGAGTTGCTTAGGGCCTTGCTAAGTTGCTGAGGCTGGCTTTGAACTTGTGATCCTTCTGCCTCAGCCTCCCAAGCCCCTGGGATTACATGCGTGCACCACTGTGCCCGGTTTCTCTGCCTAATCTTTCTGCTTCCCTTGCCTGCTTGCTCCGCTTCCTCTCCTCATCCTTGAATGCAGGAAGACTCTGGGGCTTGGAGCTTCCCCCATTTTTCAGTGCTCCCCAAGCTCCCTGCATGAGTTCATCTTCTCCCAGCTCCCACTCCTAGCTGCACGCTGATAATCCCCACCCTAGGCCTCCTGCCCAGCCCTCTCCCTTGAGTTTCAACCCTATCTCAGCTCCAGGGTCCTCCAGGCCCCTCCAACTCAACAGGACCCAGCCTGAGCTCATCTTCTTCACACACTCAGTGAACTTTCCAAAGCTCACATCTGATGACCTCACTTAGAAACCTTCTGGGGACTCTCCTTGGCCTAGATCAAGTCTACACTCTGAAGCCGAAATGCATGGCCCAGCCTGCTCTGCTCCAGATCAGCTGAATGACTCACAGTTCCAGAAATGCACCAGGCGCCCCTCACCCTTGGCCTTGCATGTGTTACTCCCACTTCCTGGAACACAAGGACATGGCGAGAGGGGGCCAAAGGGGACATCTGTCTTCGAGTGCTGACGTGTGGGGGTGCTTCTGAGATTTCAGTTGTAGCGTCTTAGTGAACATGTGGAGACAAAGGGGACGGACACATTCTCCGAGCACCATTTACCCCAGACATGCCATTGTTGGCTCAGCCTTCTCCCTCCTGCTCCCCCGTTAACCAGGCCACATCCTTTTCCCCCTGGACTTTCAATATGCTAATGATCATAAATAAGCCTGTAAGAACAGTGCCTGGCACATAATAGGTACTCAGTAACTATTGGTTATTGATGGAGTGAATGTGTTCCTCTAGCTTCCCTCTGCCAACATACTCTATCATGATGTACAATTTTAAGTCTGTGTCCTGTCCTCTCAGGCTTGAGTTCACCCAGAGCAGGGGCAGCACATTCTCTGTTTATCCATCCCCAGAGCTCACCAAATGTTGATGAAAGGCTTTATTGAGACCCTTCTGTGCCTCACACTGAACTACGTCCTGAGAAAGCAAGCAGCATTCTAAAACGGTGCTGTGGTTCCTGCTCCTGAGATTCTGGAAACTCTAGCTGGTGTACTAAGGGTAGAAGAATGGCAAATCATTTGTTTTGGAGGCAAGGTGAGGAGGAAGGGTGAGTTGGAAACCTGCCTAGAGGAAGGAACTTTTTAAAATTTTTTTGCAGTTTTGGGGATGGAACCCAGGCCCTCACCCATGTCAGGCAGTTACTCCAACACTGAGCTCCATTCCCAACCCAAGAATGGAACTTTTGACCAACTTGGTGAATTTAGCCTTTGACTTTAGTTATAAAAACTAGAGCTTTTTAGCCGAGCGTGGTTGTCCACACCTGTAATCCCAGTAGCATGGGAGGCTGAGGCAGGAGGATCACAAGTTTGAGGCCAACCTTGGCAAGTTAGTGAGGCCCTCAGCAACTTAGCAAGACCCTGTCTCAAAATAAAATAAATAAAAGAGCTGGGGATGTACCTTAGTTGTAAAGTGCCCCTGGGTTCAATCCCTAATAACATCAACGACAAAAAAACAACTGTAGATTTTTGATCCATGAACACTAAGTGATGGCTGGGGATGGAGCTCAGTGGTAGAGGGTAGAGTGCCCCTGGGTTTGATCCCCAATCTCCAGGAGCACGATAAAAGAGAAAAGAAATAAAAAGGTAAGTACCATTCATTCAATATCTCAGCTAAGCCAGACACCAATCCTAAAAATAGGGAACATTATCATCCCTGGTTTTACAAATGACCGAGCAGAACTGCCCAAGGCCATTCATAAAATAAGCAGCAAAATTGCCACTTGTTCCACAATTTTCCTGACCCCAGAGTTCACATGCTAAGTAGCACATTCTCCTGCCTCCAAATCTATACACACTGTAGGGCATTTCAACTATGCTATCTCCTAAAAAATTACTCCTAACCTGCCCTGCAGGGGATTTAGTTCCAAGATACCTCCCAACCCTGCCATGGATACCAAAATCTCTAGATGTTCAGGTCCCTTATATAAAATGGCACATTTGCATAGAACCTACACAGATCCTTTACTTTAAATCATCCCTAGATTATTAACAACACCTAATGCAATACAGATGATTTGCAATAGTTACACTGTATTATTTGGGGGGGACTCTATACATGTTCAGTAGAGACGGATTTTCTTTTCCAAACTCTTTTCAACCCCACTCAGTTGAATCCACTGATGTGGAACCTGCAGATAATGAAGGGCCAACTCTGTGTGCTTACAGGCCTTTTCTCTTGCTATCCCAAATGAGAGCAGAGTGCAGTGGCTCAGAGAATGGAATCTGCAGTCAGACTGCCTGGTGCATGTACCAGTTCTGCCACCTCCTACCTGTGTGTCACTAAGCCAGATGCTGTACTTCTCTGGGCCTTGCTTTCTTCACCTATGAAATGGAGATGGTGGTGGTAGTCCCTAATTCACAGTTGTTATGAAAATTAATCCAGGTGTGATAGCACATGCCTGTCATCCCAAGAACTCGGGAGGCTGAGACAGAAGGATTGCAAGTTTGAGGTCAGCCTCGGCAATTTAGCGAAGCCCTAAGCAACTTAGCAAAACCCTTTTTTCCAAAATAAAAAATAAAAAGGGCTGGGAGTGTGGTTCAGTGGTAGAATGCCACTGGGTTCAATCTCCAGTACCAAAAAGAAAAGAAAAGAAAATTAAGTCAGTTACAAAGTACTTAGAATAGGGCCTGGAACATAGTCAGTACACAAAACAGATGGAAGTGGACTCTTCATGTTGCTTGGTATCCTTCCTTCGTCCCACGGAGGAGGCTTTTCTCAAGTGAAGATGAGCATTCTGAGCTGGTGAGAAAATAAGAGCAACAGCATGGAGGTGGGGAAGTTCCGAGAGGGCTGGTGTAGCTGGAGAGGTAAAAGATGGAGGCCTCAGCCTCCCTTTCTGCGAAAGGATTGGGAATTAAGCCCGGGACTCCTCCAGAGCCCCGCAAGCAGAGCCCTCAGGTCATAGATCCGGGTTCTCGGCCCTCTTGTGGGCTCCTCAGCGGGGCAGCTGGGACAGGGGCTGGCCCTCCCCATGCCCTAGGGTTTGTACTCTCCAGGCAGCTGTCTGTCTCTGTCTGCCCAGGTCCTGGCCCCCAGGCCTGGTTCCCACTCAGGCATCTAAAGCATTCTCTCCTCCTCACAGGAGAGGGAGGGGGAGTGCTGGTCAGGCCAGGGCCCCCTCCGCATCTGGAGGCACCACACTGGGGGGAGCTCGTCTTGGAAAGCCCAAGATGGGGAAGGCAGGGTGAAGGGGCCAGGGCAGCCTGCCAGGGTGGGCTCCCCTTCTCAGCTGAGGTCTAATGGGAGCTGACAAGAGCAGCTGTGGGCCTTTGATCTGCCCTTCAGGTATGTGTCCCAGCTTGGGATGGGGAAGCTGGAATGAGGAATGTTGATGAGGGCGGAGATAAGAGAGGATCAGTCCAACCAGGCAGAAAGGCCTGGGCCACCAGGCCAGGGCTCAGAGGAAGAAAGAAAACAGCGTAAACTATAGAAAGGCCTGCGTGGTCTTCAAGTGAGTGACTGCCTGGCCCCTTCCTGCCCCACCAAGCAAGAGAAACCCCTCTGGACTCAACTAGGCCCTTCTTGCATTGATGGGGTTCAGCCCCCCACGTGGTCTTTATTTCAGGTCTGCACTTCACTCTGCTCGCACCTGGACAGACATGAGGTGGGTTGGGCTCTGCCTCAGCAGGTGATTTGGGGTGTGGGCCTCCTGGAGCTGCCAGGCCTGAGGTGGGAGGCTCAGCCCTGGTCCAGTGGACAGTTTTCCAGTTGGCCTTGGCCCAGGAGACATCTGTTTGGCGTGGCCCAGACAAATCCATAAACCTTTCGATTTCAGATTCTCAGGCGACTGAGACTCCCTCCATCAACAGCGCTCTCCCACGTGGTCAGCTGCCATTTTCTCACAGATTTCCCAAGATAGGTTGCTCACCATCTCTCCAAACAACTCTTCTGACCAATTTATGGATCTGATTTTGTCATCCCCAGTCACACCTACAGTCATGCCCTGGACTGACTCTGTCTACCTTGTCTTGTGCTATTTTTATAGATAGATAGATATAGATATAGATAGATATGCATATTTGTAGATGGATACAATACTTTTGTTTATTTTTATGTGGTGCTGAGGATTGAACCCAGCACCTCACACATGTCAGGCAAGCGCTCTGCCACTGGTACCACATCTCCAGCCCGCCATTTGCTTTTTTAAATGAAATCTGCAGACACTAACCTGGAGAAAATCAGACAGTGAACAGACAAAACCAAAGGAGGAGCCAGTTGCTTGCGTGAGAGTCCAGGTTCTGAGCATTTCTGAATCAAGCAGATCCTGGTGGGATCTGAACCCAGATCTCAGGGAGTGGTCGTAGGCATCAAGGCAATTCAGAAATGAAGTCCAGGGCATGGAACTGTAGCTCAGTGATAGAGCACTTGCCTGGAGTGCATGAGGTCCTGGGTTCAATCCCCAGCCCTCTAAAAAGAAAATTTCTAAAAGGCTGGCTCCTGTAATCCCACTGGCTATGGAGGCTGAAGGAGGAGAATCACAAGTGCAAAGCTAGCCTCAAAATTTAGCAAGACCCTGTCCAAAAATAAATAAAAAGGGCTGACGATGTGGTTCAGTAGTTAAGCACCACTGGATTCAATCCCTGGTACAAAAAAATAAATAAGGAAGAGGCGGAAGTTGTACATACTTCCTTTGCAGCCCAGCGGGCTGCTGTCTTGTTTGGTTCCTTCATTTCTCAACCTGTTTCACTTTATCAGAGTGTTAAAACTGGGAGGAACCTTGAGGGAAATCTCATCCCACCCCCACCTAGTGCCCTGCCAGGGCCTTCTTGCACCTCTACGGCTTGTGGACTGGGGGAGGGGGTGGGGTGGCTCCGTCCCTCTCACTTCTTGGATTGTTCTAGTTGTCAGAAAGTGAATTCCTAATAAGTCTGAATTCACCTCCCTGTAACTTCCTCCTTGTGCCTAGTCTGCTTTTGAAACTTTTATTTTATTTTATTTTGGGTATCTGGGATTCAATCTAGGGGTGCTTAACCACTGAGCCAAAACCCTAGCCCTTTTTATATTTTTATTTACAGTTAGGGTCTCTAAGCATAGGGTCTCTCTAAATTGCTGAGGCTGGCTTTGAACTCCTGATCCTCCTGCCTCAGCCTCCTGAGCTGCTGGGATTACAGGTGTATGCTACCACACTTAGCTTGCTTTTGAAACTCTGGCAGATGGCCTGTAATCCCAGCTACTCAGGAAGCAGAGGTCAGGAGTATTGCAAGTCAAAGTCAGCCTGGGCAACTTTGTGAGACAGTGCCTCAAAATAAATAAGGGCTGGGGATATAGCCCAGTGTTAGAACACCCCTGGGTTTGATTCCCAGTAATGGGAGGATTCTTACAGATGGGCAGGCTCCTGGAGTGATGGTAAGAGCCCCCACTTTCCCCTAAACATCCAGTGGTCCCTTCCCTTCAACCTGGATAAATACCATGGAGCTCAAAGACTTTTTTGTAAGTTTTCTGCCCCATGACAGACTTTCAGATTTCTGAAGATGGAGACCACGCCTCCCACCCTTCCCCACAGTTTTCTCTCTTCCAGGATCAACAACTCCAGTTCCTTCAACTGATCCTCCTAGGGTGTGAGCTCCTCTCCTCCCCAGCCAGCAAATTCCCCTCAGTGCTGGAGGGAGGCAGAGATCCAGGGCGACCTACACTCAGAAAGGTCTGCAGAGAGGAAGGAGGGAGAGGCCACTTTGCATTCTCATGTTCTCTATCTCTGCACCACCTTCCCCTTGAATTCCAGGTACTCAGTTGCCCTTATTCCTAAAGCCACAATAAGCAGGACTTCGCCTTGTCCTTGTGCCCTCCTGGCTCCCTCTCTCCCCTCCTACCAGGGCCTAAAGTTTGCAAAGTGGCAAGGGAGCTCCCCAGGAAGCAGTCCTCAGTCCAGGGACATAGATCTTGTTAATAACACTTGCCTCTCCTTCTGGAACCCTCTGAGCTTCTTCAGACGCTAGGCCTAGCGATCTCTAACCAAGCCTCGTTTGGGGGCAGGGATGAGATCTGCTTCCATTTAGGAAAAGCTGGCCACCTTGAGTTCCCCTCAGCAGCAATCCTGGGCCAAAGCCTGAGGCCCCGCTCAGAACCTCAGGCCCATGGGGACCCTGACAAGCCCTCCAGGAGATGACAGCATCAGAGGGAGTATGAAAGTGAATGAGGCAGCCCCCATTCCTCCTCCTCTTCCAGCTGCTGAGAAGTTGGAATGTTGCCCTTTCTCCCAGGGGTGGTCACCTGCTTCCCCCCCACCTGAGCACTAGGGCTGCTGAGTAGGTGGAGGAGGGCAAGGAAGGGACTGGGAGCACTAGCTAACCCTGGACCGGAGGAATGTGTAGAATAGGCCAGGCGACAGGGCCCCTTTCCCGGCCAAGGACCCAGTGATAAGGAAAGGGGGAGGGGGCAGCTGGAGACCGGCAGCCTGCAGGAGAATGTGCTGCGTCAGCCCGTAGCCTCCAAGCTCAGCCCTGAACTAACAACTCCCTCCCTCCCCCTCCCGCCTCCGCTCTCCTTCCTTCCTTCCTTCCTTCCTTCCTTCCTTCCTTCCTTCCTTCCTTCCTTCTCTAAGTCTCCATCAGCCTTTCCCTCTGTCTCCACACCTTCATTTCTGTCTTGCTCTGTCTCTCTTCCTGCCTGCCTCATGGCTCTTTTGGCCTCTGGACCCACAACTCCCTCTCCATCTGTCTCTCTCCCTGCCTCCATCTCCCTCTGTGTCTCTTGCTCTGTCCCTCCATTTCTCTGCTTATCCCTTTCTCTCTCTTTCTCTCTCTCCCAACCTGTCTCCTTCTCTAGATCCACCCATCTCTCTGGGTGCCATAATCAGACATTGTCTCATCTCTTAGTCTCTATCTCTCTCCCTGCCTGTCTCTTTGTCCCTGCCCTTTTTCTCTCCTGTGTAGCCTCCCCTGGCTGGCTGTGCTTCTGAAAGGGGCCAAGCCCAAGGCTGCCTTTGTCAGCAAAGAGAAGGAGCAAGAGAGGCAGGAGGGGGCACCAGTTCCTGCATAAGGGGAAGATCGGGGAAGCCTCTCTGAGGAGTGCCTTCTTTATCTTGTAACGGAAGGACTCTTGTGCCTATTTTCAGATGAGGATACTTAGGAGGAAAGTGACCAAGCCAAGGTCACAAAGTGAGCCAAGGGCACAGAGCTCCTGGGATTCGAACCCAGGATTTTCTGCCTCCATGGTCCACTGGGAGAGGGCCTGCCCTTTGACTGTCGTGCACCATGCTCTCTAACCCCACACACGCCTCCACCTGACTGTTCTCATTTTCTGGGACACTGGTCTTTGACGTTTGCCAGAAAATAACCTATGTGAAAATCTCCTGGGAAGCAGGGCTGCTGAGATCCAAGGTTTCACAGTAACACAGCCCTGAACGGGTCCCCAGGAGGGCCTTAAGTCTCCTGAGAGGTATGGCTGAGAAGGTGGCATCTGATAGGGTCACACAGAGTCCCAACCAGAAGGACCCTTGAAGCCACATACTCCAAACCTTTCTCATTTCCTAGTTGGAGACATGAAGGCCCAGAGAAGGGGAGTGAGCACGGGCCACCTCCAGACATTGGTCCTCAAGGGAACAGGGACGGCTGAAGAAGGATATTGTCAGGGACCAGTTTGCAAGCATTTCCACCACCACCATCACCCTGCCCCCATGACCGTCACCAAGCCGTCTGCATGCCATCTCTGGAGCTGACATTTGGAGGAGAGCATGGGGCAGGTCCTTGTGCCCAGGCCTTCTCATCTCTGAGGCTTTCTGGGTGTAGGGTCAGTCTGACCTCTGGGTCTTGTGGTCTGTGGCCCTGGACTTGCCTGTTTCTTCCCTCATGGGGTGGGGGGTGCCAGCCCAAGCTGGTAGTGCAGTTGAGAGAAAGAGACAGAGAGAGACATAGAAGGGGAATTGTGGGAGAAAAAAATATCCAAAAGAGAGACAGATTGAAGAGAGGTAGGAAATTTGAACCAGTAGCTGGGCTAGGGGCCTTTGGCAGCCTGGGGGAAGTCATCAGATGACTGCGACTCAAGAGGCTGAGACAGGAGGAGCACAAGTTTGAGTTCCACCTGGACAACTTAGAGAGATCATGTCTCAAAAGAGCTGGGGATGTAACTCAGTGGTACAGTGCCCCTGGGTTTAATCCCCATAACTTAAAAGAAAAAAAAAAAGATGGCACTTGTGTTCCTTGCAGGTCGTGTCAGTCCCAGTCCCACCCCAGCATCACCTCAGACAGGCTCCAAGGAGCTGTGCACACACATGAGCTCACTGTGCTCACTGGCGGGGATGGGACAGATGTTGCCCACTTGCCAGAAGAGGAAAGCGAAGCCCAGAAGGCCAAAACTACTTCAAGCTCCGGTGCAGCGAGTGAGCTGCCCACCCAAGTTCTTGATCAAACTTCCAGTGGCCTTTGCCGCTTTGCCCTCGGTCCTGCTCTGAGAGACAGTGGTGTGTGGGTTCGCCTGAAGAAGTCTCAAGAGGAGAACAGGTGAGGGAGAGAAACAGGGAGCCAGACTTGCTGGAGGGCCTTTAGAGGGAGAGAGAAAATGATTAAGGGAGAAGAGGGATTGGCTGAGAGCGGGAGATTAAAGGAGCCAACAGACAGGGTTTGGCGCAGGGATGAGTCAGGCCAACGGCCTCCCCAGATAGTGATCTACACATATCTTAGAAGTGTAAACAGCCAAGTAGGCTTCAAGGAGGAGGAGGAGCAGGAGCAGGAAGAGGAGGGATGGGGGCGGACCTTGGAGTGGTTGGCCAGTCAGAGCAGGGGCATCTACCTTGGGAACTGCTCTGGAAGAGGCATGGCCCTGGAAGGCTGCCTGGCGAGTTGCAGAGGGTTTCAGTAGCAGCCCTTTGGGGAGGGGGTCCTGACCTCCAACCTCAGCCCCTCTCTTGGACCAGGCAGGCCAATGGGGATTTTCTGTCCCCCACCCCACAGCGGGGCCCTGTGCCAACTTGGGTCTTTTCCATCTCTAATAAGACTGAGTCTGTGGACACACACTGCATATGCCCAGGCCTGGGTCTGATTGTCCATCCGCACGCACAGCCTCGGGGTTGTTTGGAGGCCCAGGGGTGGCAGCAGGAGCCCACTTTTCTAAGTGGGTCTTCTCCTGCCTCCCAGGGGCTTCAGATGCTGGGAGGCCTGGCCTGCCTGGGCAAGACTTAGCCTTCTTAGCTCAGAACAGAGGTTGCACAGAGATGCCACCCACGAGGGGCAGGGGCCAGTATATTGGCCTCACACACAGTTTTCTGTGCTCTGCCCAATGTCCTAATGCAAAGGCCTCGGATGCTGAACCTGCTCTGAGTAGTTGCAGAAACTGAGGCTCAAAGAGAAATGAGGCTCTTGAGTTTGAGATGAAATATTGCCTGGAAAAAGGAGGAAGTAGGATGGAAGCCACTCTTCTTGAAGGGTTGGGAATATTGTTCTGCTTAGACCACCAAGCCATGATTGTGCACCTAGTCACATGGGCACCGAAACATGCAGGTGTCTTTTCTGCATCCCTCCCCTCCCAGGATAAAACAGGAATATGGGTAAGGATTCAGAAGAGACCAGAGAGGCCAGGGGTTTTCACTTGCAGGCCGGAGGGGCGGGGTTAGTACTAGGGATCGAACCCAGAGAGACTTTACAACTGAGCCACTTCTCAGCCCTTTTTATTTTTTGTTTTGAGACAAGGTCTCAAAGACCCTTGCTAAGTTGCTGGGGCTAGCCTTAAATTTGCAGTCCTTCTGCTTCAGCCTCCCCAGTTGCTGGGATCACAGGCATGTGCCACCATACCCCTCCCAGTGTAATTTTTATAATAGTTGCTTTCCACATGGTAGCTCACTGCTGCCTCACTGCAACTCTGGATCGTGATGTCCATTTCACAGATGCAGAGGTTAAGGCCAAAAATGAAGTGACTCTCTGATGTCCATGTAGGTAGAAAGTAGCAGAGTGGGGCCTCAGACTGAGGCATCTGCATCCAGATCCTAAGTGTCCTTCTCTGTTCCTCTCAGAGCATCTTTCCTCCTATTCACTTTGGTATCTCAGGAAGCTATGCTCTGGGTGGTCTCCAAAACCCAACCTTCTGGGGAAAGAAAAACCTGTCCAGATCCACTGGCAAGAGGAAGGTGGCCCAGTTTCTATTGTCCCAGCAAGAGCCGCCATCCTGCTCCTTTTAACTTCCAGCTGGGAGGAGGGAAGCTTTTTCAGAACTGTTGAGCTGGGCCTTTCCATTTGCACCCCACAGTCCTCACACCAGAGACACCATGACAGAGCCCACAATGGATGCCAAGTGGCTAAGAGACCCTGGGGAAGAAAGAAGGATGGGGTGCAGGAGGCAGAGTGGGAGGATGAGTCCAGTGTGAACAGGGGGTCTTAGGGTTCAAAGTGCTTCCTGAGACATGCCATGCAGAACTTGCCCCCGTGAATGAGGGATAGCGGAGAGATTCTGCTCCTTTTTCTTAACAGGAGAAAAATGAGGACCAGAGAAGGGAAAGAACCTGTTAAAGGTCCCACAACTAGACTATAGAACAATGCTTTGAGTCATTTTTTTCATTGCAACCTATGAAATAACAACATGTGTGTGTATAAAATCATTTTACACCAAGAACCAGTGAACACGTATGTAAAAATATGTATATATAAACTGGAAACAAGAGTTTCATGAAACTGCTTATCCTTACTGCATGGGACATACATTGTTTTATTATTTCTTTAAAAAATTCTGGTCAAGACTCACTGAATTGATTATATGACTTGTTAATGAGATGCAGGCAGCAATTTGAAAAAGAATGTTGGTGGCTAAGCGACACAGACTCTAAAGCCACAGAGAGTCCTTTGCAGTGCGCTCTGCTGCCTCATTTTGAAAGACAGAAGGGATGGGACCAGTTTAGTAAAGTGAGGAGACACAGTGGCCAATGCAGTAAGGGATTGACCTGGGTCACTGTAGCTTCTGGAGCCAGAGGGAGGCGTCCTGGTTAGGGCCTCTTGCTTCTCCAAAACAAGCATAGAGCTCAGGTAAGAACCAGAACAGCTCAAAATGCTGGTCCTGGGGACACATAGAGCCAGGATTCCAATACTGAGGCCTATTGGAATGGGACCTGTAACCAAAGGGAAGGGTGGGACAGAGGAGAGAGAGAATCATCCTGTGAGAGGCACAGACACCCCTACACATGCACTCACACACATGTCTACACGCAGGCACATGCTTACATACACACACCTTCCATTGCAGCCCCTCCCCCATATTCAGACTTCCACTGTGTCCCATCCCTGTTTTTGTGGATATATATGTGCACACCCCTCTCACACACTCTCACACTACACACACACACACACACACACACACACACAGGAGAGAGAAACAGCAGTCTGTATGGAAAAGCCTGCCAGCCTGAGCGGGGAATAGAGAGCAACAGCATTATGGGCTCTTCCTTCTTCAGAGGAGGGGCCATTTGCATCCTTCCTCCTAGGTGAAAGCCATCCCTAGTGAAAACAGCATCAATGGGCATCTGGGGGTGGGCACTCCCTCTCCAGACTGCTGTGGGCATCAGGTCCATGCTACTAGGAGGGGAACACCTGGTCCCATCTTTGGCAGCCCTCAGTGACCATAAGCCTCTTGGAGGATGGGGATAGGGGGGGACAATGGTTTCTCTGAACCTAATTCTGCCCCACAGAAAGACTTTGCTGGGGAGGAGGAGATGTTTAGTGCCCCAGGAGGAAGCAAGCAGATCTGCTCAGGGCTGGTTCTCACCAAGGGGAAGGTTGGGCCCACTTCCCTGAGAACAGATCCTAGGCATTGGGAATGCCAAATTCAGAGAAGCCAAGGAGAAGATTGGGATGAGAGATGAGGGAAGATGATATCACAGTCCAATACCCTCAAAAGAAAGATGGCACACACACTACCAAACATGCTACACATATTTAATGTAATTCCTATTAAAATTCCAGTGATGTTCTTCATAGACATAGACAAAGCAATCATGAAAGTCACTTGGAAAAATAAGAGACCCAGAATAGCCAAAGTAATTTGTAGCAAGAAACTTGAAACAGGAGACAGCACAATATCAGACCTTAAATTATACTACAGAGCTATAGTAACAAATACAGCATGGTATTGGCACCAAAACAGGCATGAAGACAAATGGAATAGAAGACACAGAAACAAACCCACATAAATATACTGGTTAACCCATATAGTAGTTATCTCATACTAGACAAAGGCGCCAAAAACATACATTGAAGAAAAGATAGCCTCTTCAACAATTGGTGCTGGGAAAACTGGAAATCCATATGTAGCAAAATGAAATTAGACCCTTATCTCTCACCTTGCACAAAACTCAACTCAAAAAGGATCAAGGACCTCGGTGTTAGACCAGAGACCCTGCACCTACTAGAAGAAAAAGTAGGCACAAATCTTCATCATGTTGGCTTAGGAACTGACTTCCTTAACAAGACTCCTAAAACATAAGCGGTAAAATCAAGAATCAATAAATGGAATGGTATCAAACTGAAAAACTTCTTCACAGCAAAGGAAACAATCAAGAATGTGAGGAGTCTATAAAATGGGAAAAAATCTTTGCTGCCTGCAACTCAGATAAGGTTTTAATTTCCAGAGTATACAAACAACTCAAAAAGCTTAACAGCAAAAAAACAAATAACCCAATCAATAAATGGGCATAGGAACTAAATGGACACTTCTCAAAAGAAGATATACAAATGGTCAACAAATATATGAAAAAATGTTCACAATCCCTAACAATTAGAAAAATGAAAATTAAAACTACACTGAGATTTCATCTCACTCCAGTCAGAATGGTAATTTTCAAGAACACAAGTAACAACAAATGTTGGCGAGGATGTGGGGAAAAGGGCACACTTATATATTGCTGTTGGGTCTGCAAATTGGGGCAACCACCCTGGAAAGCAGTATGGCGATTCCTCAAAACACTAGGAATGTAGCCACGACTTGATCCGGTTATACCACTCCTCAGTACATATCCAAAGGTTTTAAAATCAGTACACTACAGTGAAACAGGCACATCAATGTTTGTAGCAGCACAATTTACACTACCTAAGCTACAGAACCAACTTATATGCCCATCAACAGATGAATGGATAAAGAAATTGTGGTACATATACACAATGAACTATTACTACACCATAAAAAGAATGACTTTATGACTTTTGCTGGTAAATGGATCTATCTGGAGACTATCATGCTAAGTGAATTAAACCAATCCCCAAACACCAAAGGTTGAATATTCTCTCTGATAAGCAGACACGAACACAGAACAAGGTTGGCAGGGATGGGGAGAATAGAAGTGGATTAGACAAAGGGGAATGAAGGGATGGGAGAGGAATGGGAATAGGAGAGACAGTGGAATGCATTGGACAGAACTTTCCTGTGTACATATCTGAATACACCACAGTGAAACTCACCATTGTTTACATCCACAAGACTTAGGTCCTATTAAGATGTATCCTATGTTTGTAGAAACATATCAAAATAGATTTTACTGTCATGTATAACTAACTTCACAGAAGAAGATCTACAAGCAATCAACAGATATATGAAAAAAATGTTCAACATATCTAGTAATAAGAGAAATGCAAATCAAAACTACCCTGAGATTCCATCTCACCCCAATTAGAATGGCGATTATCAAGAACACAAGCAACAACAGGTGTTGGCGAGGATGTGGGGAAAAAGGTACACTCATACATTGCTGGTGGGGCTGCAAATTAGTGCAGCCACTCTGAAAGCAGTATGGAGATTCCTCAGAAAGCTTGGAGTGGAACCACCATTTGACCCAGCTATCCCACTCCTTGGCCTATACCCAAAGGACTTAAAATCAGCATACTACAGAGACACAGCCACATCAATGTTCATTGCTGCTCAATTCACCATAGCCAGATTGTGGAACCAACCTAGATGTCCTTCAATTGATGAATGGATAAAGAAACTGTGGCATATATATACAATGGAATATTACTCAGCCATAAAGAATGATAAAATGATGGCATTTGCAGGCAAATGGATGAAATTGGAGAATATCATGCTAAGTGAGATAAACCAATCTCAAAAAACCAAAGGACAAATGATCTCGCTGATAAGCGGATGATGACATATAATGGGGGGTGGGAGGGGTTAGCGTTAGGGTTAGGGTTAGGTTTAGGGTTAGGGTTAAGGAGGGTGGCAAGAATGGAGGAAGGAAGGACTGTATAGAGGGAAAAGAGGGGTGAGAGGGGTGGGGGGGAAGGGAAAAATAACAGAATGAATCAAACAACATTACCCTATGGAAATTTATGATTATACAAATGGTATGCCTTGACGCCATGTACAAACAGAGAAACAACATGTATCCCATTTGTTTACAATAAAAAAAAAAACAAAGATTCAAAAAGGAACGATAGCACAAAGCTTCAGGAGATGGGAACACCCGAATGTTCGACTTGAATGGTAGAATTGCCCACAGTCCAGACAAAATGGAGCAAGTATTGAAAGTAAGCCAAAGATTTTGCAAATGATACTCAGATATGGCAAGGTCACATATCAAGGCTACAAAGTGAAGGAGAGAAGGGGACCATGGACAAAGGAGGTCAGAGAGGGATGAAGTCAAGAGAGCAACAGGGCAGCACCCAGGCTTAGTCGGCAAGAAGGCTTGGGGATGACAGGAAGGAAGTCCATTATGTAGTTCCCTACTTTCTGACTTCTTGATCTCAGAAACAGTTGTGTCTACCCTTATTTTCTGGTACTTTTCACTTTCTGACATCTTTCAGGACCTTTCAATGGCATGCCTTTCCTCTCCGACTATATGGATGGGCAGCTTGCCAAGTAGAGGAACCACATCTGGCTTGGTTCTGGGTTGCCAAGATGCCCAGGCCATTGATGCTGAATGCATATGTTGTTTTAAATGATGTCACCTCCACATCTAGTGTAGCAACCACCCAATTGCAGATATGAGGTCAGAACCATTGTCATGACTCTTAAGAATTCACGAAGACTGGGAGGTTTACAAGTATAGCATCAGCTTTCCAGAATGGGGAAAGGAAGACTGGTGATATCAACCCACTTCACTCAGTCTAGAACCTTGACCAAATTCTCCAAAGCGTTAAGTGGCTAGTTCTCAGGAAACTTCCAAGGGAAGATGGCAGCATGAGAAAGTAGTGTGTTCACCAAGTTCATATCAGGGCCAGTTAGGTCTCATTTTGTTTCGTGACTATGTTGGTCTCTGGAGTACAGCAAAGCTTCTGACAGGGACCCTTTCTCTGTCCTTGTGAATAAAATGGAGAACTGTGGGCTGGAGAAGGTCATATGAGGTGAGTTAGTCACTGAATAATTGAACTTAAAAAGCCTTGATTGATGTCAACCAGGAAGAAATTATTTAGCAGCTGCCACAGGGCTCTGGGCCTCGAGCCCATCCTGCACATCGATGTTAATAGTGATCTGGAGGAGGATTCAGAAGACCTTGTCACCAGAGATCCAGATCTCCAGAGACCCAAAGCTGCAAGGAACAACTATTTAGTTGAATCAAAAAATGAAAAAAAAATTCTCAACAGGTTGGAACCAGCCAGATCAAATTAAATAGGAGTGAATGTAAAGTCTTACTTTGAGATTCAAAGTCAAAGTGCACAAATACAGGCTGGGGAGACAGAGCTTCACAGCCACATGTGTGAAAAAGACCCAGAGCTTTGGATTGGCCACAGACTTCACAGAATCCAGCAGTGTGATGTGGTGGCTAAAAAAGCTAATGAAATCTCAGGTTGTATGAATAGAAATACAGTTCACAGATGCAGGGAGGTAATAGTTCTGCAAAACTCCCACCCATCCAGAACATCTGGAATATGGGTCTTAATTGTAGGCCCCACATTTGCCAAGGTACATTGATAAACAGCCAGAGAGGGTCACCCAGGCTGGGGAACCACAATATTTGAGAACTAGTAGGAGAAACAGGGGCTATTTCCCCCTTCCAAAGGGACTCATGAGCCTTGTCTAAAATAGCAATAGTCTAACAAGGTGTGGTCCTGTTGAGCACTCATTCTGTTCTAGGCACTGTGTGGAGGATTTTACCCACATTGAACCCCCTAAGAGCTCTAAGGGAGTTCTTATTCCCATTTGACTCAGAGAAGAGGATTAACACAAAAATCTCACATCTAGAAAGTAGCAGAGCCTGTACCCAGCCCAGATCTGCTGGGTTCCAAAGACCATGATTTTGCCTTAATAGCTGAAGGCCAACATGGAGCAGAGGGAGCAAGGGTGGTCTGTATGATCCAAAAAGGCATATCTGGGATCTGTGGATGGAAACCACTGGAAAGTATAATTTCAGCTCAAGCATACATGGTGTTTGTGGGTTTTTGCTTTGTTTTGCTTTAACTTTTTATTATGGAAAATTTCAAAAATATGTAAAAGTAGACAGAATAGTTTCATGAGTCCCCACGGATATACCCATCACCCACTTTTAACGATTAGCAACTCATGCCCAATCTAACTTTACCCTCTCCCCCACCTACTCCCCTTCTGAGGATTGTTCCAAAGCAGATTCCAGCAATCTTATCACCATGTATACAGATGGTGATTTTAACAGTCAGCCCTGTCCTGAGCTAGAACTGGCATCCAGGAAAGGAAGAGAAGGAACTTGTTTTAGTCAGCTCTTTTGCCGCTGTGACTAAAAAGGCCTGACCAGAACAATTGTAAAGGAGGAAAAGTTTATTTAGGGGCTCACAGTTTCAGAGATTTCAGTTCATACGAGGCTGGCTCCATTCCTCAGGGCTTTAGGTAAGACTGAATATCATGGCTGAAGAGTGTGGCGGGGGGAAGCAGCTCACATGATGATCAGAAAGCAGAGAGAGAGAGAGAGAGAGAGAGAGATTCCACTCTCCAGAGACAAAATATATATCCCAAATTCAAGTCTCCAATGACCCACCTTCTCTAGCCACACCCTACCTGCCTTCAGTTACCACTCAGTTAATCCCGTCAGGGGATTGATTCACTGATTGGGTTAAGGCTCTCAAAAACCAAATCATTTCTCCTCTGAACCTTCTTGTATTCTTTCATACATGAGCTTTTGGGAGACACATCACATCCAAACCATGACAGAGTGTATTTTCGCCAGAGGGCTAGAAGTATCCCTGAGGTCCTTCTCCATCCATAGCAATAGAGAATGGCCATGCCAGTTCCCTCTTGTTTTGGACATAACCGAATTGATGAGGTGAAGGTCAAGGAGCAGAGGTCTGAGCTACCACCTGGGCAAAGAATATTTCTGAAAAGCCTTGGGATTGCAAGAATTTTTATAGCTGTGCAAGCTAGGGAGCCCTCTGTGCTCCTTAACCTGTCACTGTCCTACCCTTGGTACCCAAGGTTTACTCAGAAAGAAAGAGGCATATATTTCTCCACCCTTAACACACACACACACACTCAAACACATTCACATACTCACACACCCTATTAGAGCCTTTGGAAGGCACGAAGGCATGTCCTAGGCCGCCTCTCACACCTTGCCCTGGAGCCTGGCATGAGTCACCTCCTCACCATGGACATGTGGGCACAGGTCTTCATGGGAGCTGTGAGAGCAAGCAAACTTCAAGGCTTCAGGGGCCGCCAACCTCCAGGCCCAGGCTACACTTCTAGCAAGTTGTTCTTCTTGGCCCCGGTCACCATTCCTCAGTGCTCTTTTCTGTATGCCCCTTCTTTATCAGTCCCTCTTCCAGCCTTCAGTGGGGTCTTTAACCCTAGTGGGGGACAGCTGGAGGCAGAAGTGCAGCGGTTTAAAATGCCCACACCAACCAGAGTAACAGCATTTGACACGTTTCAGGGCAAGGATGCCCTCAACCTTGGCCCTGACCTGAATAGAGGCTTACACACATGGCAATAGCGTGACAGTACACAGGCTGGTTTGGGTGGGCCCCAAGTGCACGTGTCTTTGTTAGCCTTTGGCTAGAAGGCAGGGATTGACCTCCTGATGTTCTCTCTGAACAGAGAATGATAGCAATCAGGCTTTGATTTTATTATTTATTTCTTTATTTATTTTTGGTACCAAGGATTGAACCCTGGGGTGTTTAACCACTGAGTCACATCCCAAGGGCCTAAGTTGCTTGGACCCTTGCTAAGTTGGTGAGGCTGGCCTGGAACTTGTAATCCTCCCACATCATCAGCCTCCAGAAGAGCCGAGATTATAGGCACGCACCACCATGCCCAGCTTCCTTTCTCCCTGTGAACCTGGCAGAAAGACTAAGGCTTTCCCCAACATCTGAACCCACACTGTGCACCAAAACATACTCAAATAGAAGACTAGGTGGCCAAGAGCCTCACTTGACCCAATTTACTGGGAAATCTCCAGGGTTAGGCACTGTCAATAGGGAGGTCCTCAGAATGCCAAAGGCTAATGATCTCTGTGACTGGGAGAGAGGAAAATGGTCCTTCCCCATGGCTTTTGGTAGATGTGGCAGGATTGGCCAATGAAAGGACACTGTGGTGTCTCCCTGCTCCAGTCTTCTTACAAGCCCCACCATCTGGTGCAGAGCACATGCTTCCTGGAGACATCTCTTGCATTGTTGAGAACACTTATGTTATTTAACTTGGCATGCATAACTGTGTGTGTCTGGGTGATTTCTGTCTCTTCAATTAGACTGCAAGGCCCCCAAGAGCAGAAGGTACCCCATCATCCAATCCTGTCTCCTCTAAGCACAGGGCTGGGCACTTGGAAAACTTCAGGCCAACCTGGTTCTTGCTTCTGAGATTGAGCTACTGTTCAGGGTCTCTCCAAAAAGGGTGAAAATTTCAACTGCCTCCTAAGTTCTGAATCTCTATGTCAAGGGTACTTCCTGACCCTTCAGAGACTCTGTTCCTGGCTCTTTCTTTCTCTGGGAAAAATCTGTATAGGCCTCTGGGTCCAGAACTATGAGTCTCTCTGGCACATCTCTGTACCACTCACTGTCTCTGTGAGTGGCTGTCTTATAGGCTCTGGGAAATGAGGGCGGAGCCAATGCAAACGTCACAGCTGAATAGAATCTTTGTGGCCTAATGATTTTGGAAAACGATTTGCACGGCAGGCTTATTATTCAAAGGATGGGAACCAGCTGTTCTCCCTCTGACAGCAGGATAAGAAGGAGTGAGAACTGCAGTTGGAGAGACCAAGATTTCTGATCTGGAGGGGCCCGTGATACAGGCCCTAGATTTGGGGATGCAGCATCCTCTTTAGAAAGCTCGAGCGGATCATTTTCCATTTCAGCTCAATCTGGGCAAAAAGTTCTTCTCTCTGAAACCAAGGGGTGGACATGATGACCCACAGAGGATCAAGGAACAAGAAGGCCCAAGATAAACAGCACTTGGCAAGACCTGGACAGGAAGTAGAAAGTAAAAGGGCTTTTTGATGACCTGGGAGAGAGATTTGGGACTTCTTTGAGTAGGAACTCCATCTAAGAGACTGGGTAAGCACAAGGGAACTATTCCTCATTGAAAGTCAACTATATATCAGGATCTGTGAAAGGAACTTCTGAATTTATTAATCTCATTAATCCCTAAATGCAAGACTTTGAGGCAAGAGGTTGTTGTGTCCATTTTATTAAGAAGGAAACAGTCTCATTCAGAAAGATGAAGTGACTTGTCCAAGGTCACACACAGAAAATGGCAGGACCAGGGTTTGAGCCTGGGTTTAAGCCAGGGTTTGAGCTCTTAAGTCAGTTCTCTCTGCTACTCAACAGTGTCCAGGGAGATCAGTGACAACCTGGGCCACTCCTGCTTGTGGAGAAGGAGGTGGGAAGAATGTGGCACTCTTGTCGGAAACAAAACTATCACTTCAGATCAGTCCACCACACAGCAAGTTCCTTTAGACCCAATCACCCTCAATCTTTGATATCCCAGGCTTAGGCACCAGGGCTGGCTGGGGGCAGCCACTATGCTAGAGTCCTTCCTCTCTCCAAAGAGAATGGGTATCAGGGCCCCAGGCTCAGGAGTCAATGAGAACGGTTCTGCTCTCATTCAAGGTGAAGTTCTACCCAGGCATCTGGTACTTTCTGCCAGTTCTAAGGGAATGCCTTCTGAGATGCACTAGGAGGTTGATCCTCACCCACACAGAGCTTGTGATAGGCTGAAATGAGATAATGTGTGTGCTAATGCCCAAGGATGGTACCATGCACCTATCTACTCACTAAGTTTTGAAATATACATAACCAGATGAAGGTCAATATGGTGAGGATATCTGAGTCCTTGGGGGGGTCGAGGTGCAGAACTGGGAACCCACAGTGCCTGGTCCAGAACCCATTTCTTCCTGGAGGGGGAGTCTATTTCCTTCCACCAGCTGCAAGCATCCTGCCTAACTCTCTCCCTACTCAGCCACCCCACCTGCTCTGCCTTGCTCACCGGGGAAGAGGAGATCATTCCCAGCCTCTCTCCTTCCTGATCTCTCTGCAAACAGATCCATAGCCCTTTTGTTCTTTAAGGTTACTTGGACAGAGAAACACGTGGTGGTGGGGGGCTGTCGCCAGAATAGCAGCCTAGGGGAAGCCTGGAAGGGTCAAGAGAGTAGAGTCCCAGTTGCCTTTGGCATTCATTGAAATGGAAATGGGGCTGAAGCAGCCCATCCTTTCTCATAGGCCTTTCCCAGACTCCTTTTCTTCCATGGTCTCATGGAGGCTGCTTGTAATTTCATTCTCTCTCTTTTATTCCTGGGCTTGGGGTCCTGTATACCCCAGCAAGGCACCCTCATGACCAGCTCCCACCCCCAGCCCTCATCACCATCAATAGGCCCTGGGGGAAGCAGAGACCCTCTTAGGGCAAAATAATAGGCATCTGTGATTAACATCATTCAACTTGGACCAAACTCAAGTGGGTCATTTACATGAACCCTGGAATGTCAGTGCTGGGAGGGAGTTTACAGATCATCTAGGTCATCCCTTCCCCTGTCCGTACCCTTTAGGGGAACAAAGAAGGAAACTGAGGCCCAAAGCAGGCAAGGGCATTCCCCCAGGGTTAAACAATGGGTAAGAGATTGAGCCAGGACCAGGCAGCAGGAATTCCGATAGCGCCAAAGACTCTAGCCAACTTTGCTTTTTATTTCCAACTTAGAGGGCCAAGGGTCTGGGCCTCTGAGAACAAGCCATAGAGGGGACATCAGAGCCAACTCCCACCTACTTTACACAGGGGGTTTCCAACGAGGGTTGCCCCTAGCTAAGGGGCAACTTAAGCAGTCCCTCAAGGCTCAAAGGAAGGAAATCCCCGTCCACTGATGGCCTACTGTGTGAAAACCCTTCCACATGGGTCATTTTATTTCTTCCTCATGACAAGACAGCCGAAGAAAAAGGCCTCACTCTTACCCTCATTTCCTAGATGAGGAAACTAACGAAGGGAAAACTGTGAAGGGAACTGCAAAAGGACTTGTAACTAGAAAGTGATCTTCCCCAGAAGCCTGTATCCTGTGGCCTATATTTTTCTGCTCCTCAGAGGTGTCCCAGCCATGACCCAGCCCTGGCTCAGGCCCCTTTTCCCAGGCCCTTCCAACCCACTTCCCATTCACCTGCCTTGACCCGGAGTGGCCAGCAGGGGTTCCACAAATTTGTGCTCTGAGGAACACAGAGGCTGTGTCAGCCACCTCTGAGGACTCTGAAGAGCCCAGAGACAGCTCTCAGCAGACTGCACAACAGGCAGGTGCGGGGCAGACAGTGCATGCAAGTCTTGTCTAGGTATGCTTCTGAGTATGTGTGTGTGTGTGAGGTGGCTGGGTGTCTAAGTCAATTTGCAATTGCGCATAAGATGCTGGATCTGTACAGGTGTGAGTGTTTGAGACTGTTTGGGTCAAGCTAGATGTCTAGCTATGTGTGTGATTGTATCCATGTGTCTGCCCACATGGGGTACTATGTCTACAGATGTGTATTTCTTTATATAAACAGGCATCTTTCTCTGGGCATACCTACAACTGCACATGTGCAGGACTTTGAGCGTGTGAGAGCATCCCTCCAGTTTCTAGGTGTGGGAGTGGGTCGCCATGCCAGTACCTGCACCTGCTGACTGAGTTGTATGGGTGCTCAGGTGTGTGTATTGTGTGTGTAACTTAGACAATTTTCTGTGTGATGGGGCATGCGTTTCGAGGTTTCTTTCTGCCTGTGCATCTGGGGAAGAGTCTGCACCACACCTTTCTGGGTCTAGGAGTATCCGTGATGGCTTGCCTAGGTACAGCACATGTGCGTGTGCACACACGCCTAGGTCTGGGTACACCTGAACCTCTGAGGGTGCCTGGAACACGTAGACATCCATGTACACTTGGACCCCATCTTAGTCTCCACCTGTGAGTGTCAGCAATCTCCCGACATTCCCTGCAGCCTCATGACCAACCCTCCCTGCTGAGGAATCAGGACCCATCAGTGTGAGCATCCCTGTTACACCCTGCCAAGTGCACTAATCCCCCTGGGGAAGTGATTACCAACAACCATACACAGCCGGAGTTGCTTAATCACTCTTAAGAAATTTCTTTATAATCTGAGTAAATTACTTTAATTACTTGCAACTACCAATTAGTGTTTGAAGGTTTCCCTTCCAGAGAAACAAGCCTCCCTCTCTGGACTTGGAGTCTCCTCCTCCTCTTCCCAGGGGAGGGCTGCTCACCTGGCCAGCCCTCCTACCAGGCGCCAGACTGCCCCCTCTTCTGCCCACAAGGCCCCGGGCACAGTGGCCGGGTCCCTGGCTTGGCTTCAGGAGGGCTCAGTTTCTCACTGGTGCTCCAAGGCCTCCTTGCCAACTGCAGGCCCCACATGAAGGGGAGGCTGGAGAGTCTGATGGGGGACCCAGTCTAGCCCTCTGAGCTCACCCCCATGGGCCTGGCTCAGTCCTGGTCTTCTTTATTTTTTTATTTTTGGTACCAGGGATTGAACCCAGGGGTCCTTAAACAGTGAGCCACATCCCAAACCCTTTTATATATTTTATTTAGAGACAGGGTCTTGCTAAATTGCTTAGGCACTCACTCAGTTGCTGAGGCTGGCTTTTGAACTTGGGATCCTCCTGCCTCAGTCTTCTGAGCTTCTGGGATTACAGATGTGGGCCACGGCGCCCAGCTTCAGTCCTGGTCTTGTTCCAGGATGTACCACCTCTGTCCATAATGTTCCCTCTCTGGGATTCCTTCCTTCCCAGCCACCAGGGAAAATGGCTGCTGCCTCTGAGCTCTTGCACAGATGGGCCCATGTTCATGTAGGCATGTGAAGACCAAGCAACCCTCTGAGTCAGGCTGCTGCCAGCTTCTGCTGAACTCTAGAAGAGGTGCTGACCGTACCCATAAATTCCCAGAGAAGAGGCAGCTTGCTGAATGGAGGAGGAACACTGGCTTGGGTTAGAGTCCTGACTCTGCCTCATCTTACCTGCATGACCTTGGGCAAGTCACTTCCTCACTCTAAGCTTCAGTTTCCCTATCTGTAAAATGAGGAAGATGATACTGATTTCATTCTTTGGTGTGAAGATTAAAGCCCTGCCCCCATGGCATGATGCCAAGTACAGAAGAGACACAGAATACATGCTAATAATTCCCAGTGTGTTAGGGGCTAGGAACACAGACAGACAGGCCCCTGTTGCTGCCTGCAGGAAGTTTTTAGTGTTATAAAGGAGATAGAACATGTGGAGAAGTAAGTAGAACAAAAGGAGAATTGTGCTGTTTTCCCTAATGAGGGGAAAAACACTAAGTGTTGTTCAGAAAAACAAGAGGAGGAAAGGTAGAGTTATTGAAGGAACCTGTTTTCTTTTTCTTTTTTTGGTGGAGATGGTACTGAGGATTTAATCACTGAGCCATATTACCAGCCCTTTTATTTGTTTTTATTTTGAGACAGGGTTTCACTAAGTTGCTTAGAGTCTTGCTAAATTGCTGAGGCTGGCCTCCAACTTGCAATCCTTCTGCCTCAGCCTCCTAAATTGCTTAGATTACAGGTGCACGTCGCCACACCTGACAGGAGGCTGTTTCATTTGGCATTGAACACACCATCTAATTCCTGTTGGTCCCTCTTTGAGACCTGGACACCTGGGAGGAAGCCTCTTTGTGTAGCACAGCCATATAGGAAGTTACAACCCCCACCATGAGTCTGACCTGGCCCTTCAGGGTGCCTTGGTGGGTGTGCACGTGGGTGTGCCTGCCTGTGTACACATATGCATACAATGTATAAATTAACATGCTGTGTGTATGTGTGTGCACATGTGCAGGAGAATTTGGGGATGAGAAAAAGAGCAGGTAAAGATGAGGTAAGGGAAGAAAGTGCCAGAAGGCTGGAGGTGTAGCTTACCGATAGCTTGCCTAGCATGTGCCAGTCTCTGGGTTCCGTCCCCAGCACTAGCACCAAAATAAAAGTGATACCAGGGAGCAAGGCTGCCACCTCCCCTCTGCCAGCCCTTTTCTCCCTCTTCCTAGTGTTTGGTAACAGTCCCTCCTTATAGAGCTCAAGGTCCAGCTAGCTAGGCAGCCATGGCTCCCTTCGGCCCCTTTCTTCCACTCAGGTCCCCTGTCCCTGAGACAGCTCTGTGATACTCCTGATTCCTTCCCGTCTTTATCTGGACACACAGTTCCCAGGGCATTTGCTCCTCCCCTGTCCAATTAGATCGGTCCCATAGTTCTGACATCTAGGTCCTATTAATATATCTTTAAAAGATGATAAAACTGAGGCACAGAGAGACGATGTGACATCCCCCCAAACTGTGTTTGAAGATAAATTCTTCAATCCCTAGTCCCTCGGTGTGGCTTGGCCTCTGGGGTTCCCACCAGCCATGGGAGGGGCAGGAGGGGGTTGAAAGGGAAGGCTGCTTCTTTGTCTGGGAGCTTGCGGCCACTTAGGTCCCAGCTCCACACCCTTTTTCTAGACCTCAGTTTCGCCGGCCCTCCTTTTCCACGCCCCACAGAGCCACAGGAATCAGCAGCCTCCTGGGCAGGCGGTAGGGCTGTGAGGGTTAATTAACCGTTTCCCAAAAAACTTTGAAGATGAAGGCTCCTTGGCGGGTCGGGGGAGGCTGGCTTGCAGGCAGGCAGGCAGAGCCGCCAATGAGTTGGGGCGCCAGTTTGTTATTAAGGAAAAATCCCCAGCTTCTGGCCTCCACTCCTCCCACCCCCTGCCAGGTGCTGCCAGTGGGCTCTGCACTTTGCAAGCTCTCTGGACTCTGTGCCCTACCTTGCCTGGGCGTGCTCTGCAAGTGTGCAGCCCTAGTGAAGGGGGGTCAAGCCCCTGGTCTCTAGTGTACACATGGGGAAAGAGAGAAGGACACCCAGGCTAGAGGCAAGGCAGATCCCAGGGCCACATGGAACCGCAGGTAGAGGCATTACCCAAACATCCTGCCTGTGAGCCTGTCCCAGCTCGATTTGGGGAGTGAGACTACTGGCTCTGGCCTTGGTGACTCCTCTGCAGTGGGCCTGATCCAGAGGGCCAGAAGGATGGCTATTGATTTAGTGTCCTGTGTCCTCAGAAGGCTACTAGAATTGGGATCTGAGCTTTTTTTCCCCCTAGGAAAATCAAGTGGAAAATAAATATCCTACCTGAAACTAGACCCTGTCCTCTCAGAACTTCTGATCTAGTTGGAAAGACAGAGTTATAAGAAGATCAAACATAACCACTCAACCCGCTAGTCCTGTTCTGGCTAACTCTCCTACAGAAGTCCTCACTCCCATGCAGGACACCGTATACAATTTAAAGGCCATCATGACAGGTCCCATGACACATGCCTGTAATCCCAGCTGTTCTGGAGGCTGAGGGAGGAGGATAGTAAGTTCAAAGCCAGCCTCAGAGACTTAGCGAGGCCCTAAGCAACTTAATGAGACCCTGTCTTTAAATAAAAAACTAAAAAGGGCTGGGATGTAGCTCAGTGGTTGAATGCCCGTAAGTTCAACCCCTGGTTAATAAAATAAAATGGCAAACCCAGAGCAACAGTGGACGTGGGTAGTGGCCACACAGGGCCTGTCTGGGAGACAGTGCTGAGCACCTCCTCAGTGCTGCCCTGTAGGCAGCTCTTTCCATACCTTTCATCCTGGCCTCAGCCCTGAAGCACAAGCATTAGTGCCTCCATAGGCAGACGACAGTCGGAAGACTCAGAGACAAAGTAACTTGCCCAGTGTCATCATCGAACAAGAGGCTAAACCTGCACTTGAACCCAGAATTCAGACTGTGCCCACTGGAATCCCACCCGCCGTCAGGAAAAGCTGACTGTTTGAGCAGCCCCTCGGGATCTCAGCAACACTCTCTCCCTTGGCCCTCCTTCCTCTTCTTGCTCCCGCCTCTAGAACCCAACCCTCAGCAAATCTCAGAGCTCAATTTAGAATGGGTGCTTGTGCCTTTGGTGCCAGCTGGCCTGTGGGCAGAGGCAGGGTGAGCCGTGGTCACATTCCCTGGAGGCTCTCCCATTAGCATCCTGCAAGGCTGGCCAGGAGGCCCTGGCTGTGATCAGAGGCTGGGAGAGAGCTTCCTCCTGGAGGAAAACCAGCAGGGACTCCCATATTTCCTTTTCTCTGCTGCCTCCTACCCCTTTGGGAGAACGGAGGTAGGCAGTGTGGGGTTGCCCCGAAAGCAGAGAGAGTGGAAGAAATAACAATGCAGAAGGTGCCTCGGGTACCCAAGGGATAAGCTGGTATCCCTTAGGCTGGAGGGTGGGCTCTTAGTTTCTCTTACTACCTACCCCTCCTCTTAGCAAACTATCCAATCAGTCATTTGGGGTGGCCCTCCTAGCCTCCCTGAACCCTCAAACTTCAGGGCACAACAATAAAGACACAAGGCCTTTCCAGGCCCTACATGGACTCCTGGCTTCTCACTCCCACTAGGCGAGTTGCCTCTATGATGGAGGTGTCTTGGGGGACCTTGACTGGGTGTGTTCAGGATTAGGCAGGACTAGGAGGCTGGGTTCCCTCCCACCCTGCTACCAGGAGCACTATACCACTGATCTACACTCCTAGCCCTTCATTTTTTTTTTTTTGACACAGGGCCTCACTAAGTTGTCTAGGCAGGCCTCAAACTTGTGATCCCCCTGCCTCAGCCTCCCTATTTGCTGGGTGACAAGCATGCACCACCACTCCTGGCTAGGCTGCTGGCTTTGAGGTCTGAGTCATGGCTCAGAGTTCTCTGGACTCTCACTTCGAAATCCTTAAGCCCTGGGCCCATTGGCCACGTGACAAAAGAAATAATTGCAGCCTGGAGAAAAGTTCTGTTCCACTGTTACTTGACGGAGGCACCACAAGGAGTGCAAGGAGGACACCCACCTGGGTACTGGGGAATAGGATGGAGAGACCTGCGGAGGACCGTCCCAACCCTGCCTGAATTCACTGGGAGACCTGCTTCCTATTATAACCCCTACGTCACAGGGTTGCTGGAGGCTCAAATGAGTCAATGGATATAAACAAACTTTGTAACAAGAATAATTTATTGGGTGCTCACTATATTACCAGGCACTATTCTGAGCACTTCATAGTATTAACTCATTTAAGTCTCTCAGCTACACTGCGACCTGGGAACCTACCATATGGCAATTTTACAGAGGGCCTGGGGGAGACCTAAGGTACAGAGAGACTATCTAACTTGCCCTAAGTCACAGAGCCTATAAGTGCAGCACAAGGATTTAAAGCCAGACAGCCCAATTCCAGAACTTTCCCCCTTAACCACTATGCTATACTATAAAAGATTGCACATGCCTCAGTATCGTTTTTAATAACTGCCTCTCACTAAGGCCGACTGTGGTTGGAACTCGTCAGGGAAGGGACTTGAAGGGAGAGCAAATGAGGATTTGGAGAGGGAAAAACAAGTGCCTGTTTATTGAAGTGTTCTGCAGAGGTCAGCTCCTGCCTGCCCTGGCTAAGGACCTGAAGCCCCTTCCCCACCCACAACCTTGGATTTGGGGGGCATCGGGCGGCTCCCATCTGCTCTGGTTGCTGGGGCAGGTCGGTGGGGTAGGAACAGCAGGCGAGCCGCTAATCAGAAGCAGCGGGCCTGCCCAGGCTGCGCCCCGACCGCTTGGCTGGCTCCTAGGCTGCAGGCGGGCGGCAAGCGCCTGCTGAAAGGCCCCTGCTCCACCCCGGAGCTACCAGCGGCGGGCGGCGGGCGGCGGGCGGCGGCGGCGCGATGATGGAGAGCCCAAGAAGCCCCTCCCCAGGGGCCGGCGGCCCGCCACTCTGCTTTGATAGCCGGGTCCGGGCGGCAAGTCCGCAGTCCATCGGCTCCTCCGGCGCTGCACATTCTTCCTGGCCAAGAAGGAACGCAGCAAGCTAACGGGATCCAGATGTGTGACTCGGCTGGACTTGAACCCCAAATACCCCAAATACCAGCCAGGCCATTGGGAGACCTGGGGGTGCACAGGAAGGATGCTGGGGACTCCTGGACCCCAGTCTCAAGTCCCTCTAGTTGTGCTCCAGGGCCCCGGGGAAGGGGGGGGCAGGGCTCAGGCCTTTGCTCTCTTTCAATTCTGGATTTCATGCCAGTACTCAACCTGCTGGGCTCACCAGCTGCCTCCCCAGGGAGTCGGTGTGGCCTGGTGGGTAGCTCTGATGCCCATGGAAGAGGTGGGGTATGCCGATGGGAGTCAGAAGCCCCATCCTCTGGCACTGCCCAGCTGGCTTCTGCCCCCCTCTCCTGAGTACCCAAGCCTGAGCTAGCCCTTTATGTCCAGGGGGCAGGCTTTGGTCAGCCATGAGGCCCAGGGATCCTAAGACCTAAATGTCAACTCAAGCTCCAAGGTGGCCTACTGGCATGGCCCTGTATGTGTCACTTCAGTTTTCTAGGGCTTAGTTACCTCATCTCTACAATGAGAGCATGTGAAGGAACATGGAGTCTGACCCTGAAAGCTGAATCTGGTACCTGGTGGTACACAGTGAAAGGAAGCCAACTTTTCAGAGACCTCAGGCCAGTGGTGTGGTTCTTGCTTGTACCTGCTTCCTTCCTCTCCCTCAGGGACAGGCCATGTGTGTCAGTGTCCCTGTTGCTAGAACCAAACTCCGGGAAGAAAATGAGTGCAGATGAATCTGGGTGCCCTTTGGACATGTCCCTTTAAGAGCAGGTGCCACTCAACCCATGGTGGTGTGTTCATGGGTAGGCTGGGATTCCAGACCAACCAAGGAGTGTTACACACATATGTGGCCACATGGGGTGTGGGATAAATGGTTTGTAATATAATATGATGGACTCTTAAAAGGTCTCCCTATCCCCACAGCTCTCTTCCAGCCTCCAGCAAGCCCAGAAAGCCTGAAGTTGCACCATTAGCACTTTACAGTAAGTTATTATTTGCCATTGACACCACAGTGTGAATTAGCTGATTAGCTTGCTGGAAGACTGAGAGCAATGGGAGGGGGGACCATTCTACAGCCTGGCGGGCAGATCTAGGCCTGATTCGGAGGCAGGGGAATAGGCTAGGCAACCACAGTTGAAGAGCTGACAGGGCAGGGGCACGACACCTTCTGGATCATTGCACTGTCAAACAGAAGACCCAAGTGCAAGTTCTGCCATTGCCACTGACCCAGTTGTCTACCCACAGTCAGGTCACACTCTTTTGCTGCACCTCACTGTCCTTACCTGTGCAGGAGGTAGTGCCCACCCTGGATAGGGTCAAGGAAGGCAGAGGGATCTCTAAGTGCTGTTTTAAGGAAGAACATTCAAGGGTTTTAGTTTCCAGGTGCAGCCCAGAGCTGGGCTGAGGCCAGAGACTCCCTATGGTCTTGAGAAAGTGAAGGAAGCAGGGTCTTCAAAGGAGAAATGTCAGGCCATAGGAGTGGAGAGTAGGAAGTTCATGTTTTGTGGGGGACTCAATTCCTGGTCCACAAGGGCTCAGGAAGGTAGATAAAGAAAGAGGGGTGGGAAGGAGAGAGGGAGTGAGAAGGCTAACCCCAGCCTATCCCCCTCACTGCATTCGCTTTTAAAATAAAACCCATTTATATATAAATGTTGGCCTGATGCCCAGTCTCTGTAGAAAAGCTTTTCTGTATTAAACGCTACAATGAATTAAATTAACCATAATGATTTCTTTGTGAATGGAAACCTCTCTCTCTCTCTCTCTCTCTCTCTCTCTCTCTCTCTCTCTCTCTCTCTCTCTCTCCCCCTTCCCCCCTCCTTTGTAACATGGTTTTGATCAGGTTTTCCCCTCCCTCCCTCCTCAACTCCAACACCACCCAGCACCCCACCCCCAACACCCCTCCCAGTAAGTGACCAGTTCTGTGAGTCCTTCCCAAGACTAAACTGATGGCTTATGGTGTTCTATGGGAAGCAGAAATCAGCCAACCCAAGGGGGTTCATGGGCACAGATGGGGCCAAGGGCATGCCCTGGGAAAGCACATGCCCACCATGACCTCCACCGGAGCTTTGCTCACTGCACAACCCGCGTCTGAGCCCCACTTGGTTCATCGGTAAACTGCAGTGGGTGGTGTTGAGTTCCACCAGCTCGAGCAAGGGAACTGGAAGGGAGCTGCTGCTGTGGGTACATGAGCAGGGTAAAGGGGGGCCTTTCCCCGGTGTGACGGGGAACACACCCAGCCACAGGGCATCTCCAGGTATGGGTACCTGGACTCTTGTCCATGCTAGTTCAGTCACCCGTCTGCACACACATGGTGGCAGGAGCCTGAGTGCATGTGAGTCCTGATCAGCAGGGAACCTTCTACACATGCAAAGCAACACCAGGCACTCTCTTCTAGGCACTCACAAGCTCTACAGGGAATGGTCAGAAGAGGGGCGATGACTGCCAGCTGGGAAGAACCAGGGGAGCCTTCCTGGGGGTGGAAGCTGTTAACCCAGGAAACGAAAAAATGGGTCCCAATAACAGCAACCTTTTGGCCTGGTGCAGTGGCACGTGCCTGTAATCCCAGTGGCTGGCAAGGCTGAGGCAGGAGGATGGTGAGTTCAAATCCAGCCTCAGCAACTTAGTGAGGCCCTAAGCAACTCACTGAGACACTGTCTCTAAATAAAATATTGAAAAGGGCTGGGGACGTGGTTCAGTGGTTAAGCGTCCCTGGGTTCAATCCCCAGTACAAAAAAAAAATCTTTCCCATGGACACACAGAGCTTGACATTTCCAAGGCCCTTTTATAGGCATTATGTCATTTCTCCCACACATCAAGCCTATAAAGTATGTGTTATTATCCCCATTTGAGAGACAAGAAGACTGAGGATTGCAAGCCTCTCATACCAGTTAATTGGCCCTGCCTGGTCCCAGCCCACCGCACATTCCCTCTCTGCCAGACCAACCCACAAGTAGCACGCTGACTCCAACCCTTAAGCTCTGGCTCTGGCAGCCTCCCCCTGCTTCTTCACCACCACCTCCCAAGGATGTCCTTTCCATGCCTCAGTGGCTCCGAATGTACCATGACAGGTGCCCCAAACCCAACCCAGATCCCCCCAAAACACCAAGTCATTGTACACCTGGGGGATCTCTTGCCATATCCTTTGCCTCCCTGTCAACCTCCTGAACCCCATTTACCTTTCAGTTCTCCCCACCATCCTGGATACAACTCTGTCCCTCCCTCCCTCCCTGGATTGTGAACAATCTTGCAGATCTGTGGACACCTCTGTGCCTCCCACCAGATGGTGTGCTCAGGGAGGGCAGGGGTGATCTCTAAAGAGACACATCTGTCCCTCCAAGACCCAATACAGAATCAGTCACTGAGATGCTTGGCAAAGGGTGGTCTTGTCCATGCAGTCAGCTGAAGTATTTGTGGCCTTCATCCCACACAACACTGTTGCAATAAATGAACATTTTATCTAGGCTATGTCAACTTTGAAAGGGGGAAGTCAACAAATGCAAGTGAGAAACAGAAGTGAGAATGTGTTGTGGTTAGGGGTGGCCATGTGAGATGGATGCCTCCCCGTCCTATGAAACCTTCTTACAAAAGCCCCAAAACCTCTGAAAAAATCACAGTCCAACAGCCATGGAGCACAGCAGGCAGATGTAGCCTGAAAGAACCAACCCAACAAAGGTAGATTCTTCCTAGAGCCTGGAATCCCCTAGAAGCTTCTGGAAGGAGACAGGAGCCTGGTAAAGGGGCAATGTCTAGAATCACACAAGATGTCAAAGGCAGGAGCATGGGAGGAAGCCATCCTCTAACCCTGCCCTTTCCCCCAGCTACACTTGAACTGGTGGGCACTGGGTTTTCCCCAGGGCTGGTGGGATTGTAGCTCCCTCATGAATGCAGAGACATCCAGCTCCCATGGAGGCCAGCGACACAAGCAAGGCCATCCCCCAGCCTCCATTCCCTTGGAGGCCCTTCCATAGATGGTGGCTACCAGGGGTCACACAGGAGGGAGCCTGGGCAGTGGGGCTGGCCCAGAAGAGTTTGGCAGGGTGCCAGCAGGCCTGCCCTGGCACAGAGATGTGAGCGCATGGCCGTTGCAACTGGTCTAATTGCTGTCTCATCAGCTCTCCCAGGGGCTTATTCCAGAGCCAAGCAAAGGGAGGTTTCTGCTGGGAGACTCGAGGGAGCCTGAGGAGAGGTGGAGGGCTCGGCACTTTGAAAGGCACTGACAAACCCCAGCATGCCCAGGGCAGAGACCCAAGTCTGGGGGTGGGGGGAGGCAGGGAGCAAAATAGCCAGGAGGGAAGGGACTAACATTCTCAGCGGCTGCTTTTGGCTTCCCCTCTTGACCCGGTGTCTCCCCCTAGCTGGTGTCTGTCTCTTTTCCCCAGAGTTCTCCCTGGACTGTACCTGCTTCCCCACGCCTGCCCTTGAGACCTCAGACCACTGCTATCGGGCCCCCATCTGTGCTTCAGCTCTCACCTGAGAACACAAAGACCTCGTTCCAAAAGTCAGTGACCACTTGTCTGTCCTTAACTCCCTGAAACCTCGTGGTCACCTTTGATATATTTTAGCATGCCCTGCTTCATGAAAATCTCTACTCCCTCATTCTAGACTCCCTACGTAGACATAGCCTTCCTCATTCTACTTCTTTGGACATTCTTTTTTTGGTCTCTTTCCTTGGCCCCTCTTCTTCAGTAACTTCCTTAAGTGTTAGATTCCCCAAAAGACTCTCCTCAAATCTCACCTCCCCATAGATGTTCTCCTAGGTTCTCTCAGCCACTCCTAAGGCTTCTACCACCTTCTTTTGACAGCAAGTGTCACCTCAGTGCCATGTCACCTCAGCCTGGACCACTCCCCTGAGCTTTAGCTAGAATAGACAGGACCCGGTGGTCATCTCCAAAGTCACGTCAAAGGGCCGAGGATGTGACTCAGTGGTAGAGTGTTCACCTAGCATGTACAAGATCCTGGGTTTCATGCCCAGCACTGCCAAAAAAAAAAAAAGACAAAGACATGTCAAATCCATCTCACCCCAAACACAATTCATTGTCCCCCCCAGACCATAATTCTACCAGCTTCATTTCTCAAGAGGCAGGCCCCCATCCACCCAGTTTCCCAGCTAGAAACTTCCGCTCCTCCCTCTCCCTCACCCCTCACATCTAATTAATTACCATGACCTGCCAATTTTACCTCCTTGTTCGCTCTGGAATCCATCCCAAGCATTCCATCCCTACAAACACTGCCCCAATTCAGGCCTTTGTCATTTCTCTACCGCCAGAGAGCGTCCTCCTCTGACCAGTGTCCACACTACAGCCAGTTAGATCTTTACTGCAGACAAACCGGAGCATGGAATTCCCCCATGAAACCCTCCAGGGGAACTGGGGATGCGGCCCAGGGATAAAGCGCTTGCCTACCACGTGCAAGGCCCTGGGTTCAATTCCCAGTGCCGCAAAAAAAGAAAAAGAAAATCCACCAGTGACTTCTCATGGCCTCTGGGGTCAAGTCTAAATTCTTGAGCCTGGCATACAGGGCCATTAGGATTCAACCCTCACTCAGGTGTCCCATGTCCAACCCTGACAGGACGCCTGCCCTCACAGAGCTCTCCACTCAGCCTCCTCATACTTGGTCTACTCACACAGGCAACTTAGGGGTGAGGTGGTAAAGAGTGCGGACTCATCCAGGTGCAGTGACACACCTGTAGTCCCAGCAACTTGGGAGGCTGAGGCAGGAGGATCGCATGTCCAAGGCCAGCCTGGGCAACTAAGCAAGGCCCTATATTAAAAGCGGGGGAGGGCAGGTATGGGAGCCTGATTACTTAGTAAAATCACTTACTTACTTTGTGCCTCAGTTTTCCTATCTGTAAAATGGAATAGAAACATCTCATAATATTGAATTTCTCTCATAAGGGAACTAGATTGTATATGGAAAGCACTTAGCCCCTAATGCATATTAAGCACTGAATAGGTGTCAGCTTTTATTAGTTATTATTTCCTCTTCAAGGACCATCTCTGTGAAGCCACCTCTTCCTCTGAGATTAAGATAAGTGCCTCTCTTCTGGGCCCTGAGAGCCTGACTAACTTCTATCACGACACTTGAGACCATCTGCCCACTGCTTGACCTTCCTCCCCTGCTACTTGATATCAAACCATCTATTGGGCAGTGGGCACAGCTCAGTGGCAGAGAGCTTGCCTAGCATGTGTGAAGCCCTGGGTTCTATCTCCAGCACTGAAAAAATAAAAGAGAGGAGATCTATTTATTTTTGCATCTCTAGTACCTAGCCCATAATTTTTCATAAAAGCCTCAGACTAGCCTGGTAGTACGATTAGCATCTCTGAAGCTCAGAGAGGTAAAGGGAATTTCCCAAGATCACACAGCTAGAAATTGGCAGAACTTGAGTTAAACCCAAGTCTGCAAGAATTCTAAACCTTCTGAGCTTTCCACTTGACCTAACTGCCTCAGGGGAGGGGAGGTCTTGAAACCTTGTCCTAGAAGGAAGGATTAAAGGAACTAGTGGCTGCTCTGCCCGGAGGAGAGACAACTCAGGGGCAAGGACCAGCCCTCCCAGCCATCTGTTTGAAGCCTACTGCTGCTGGTATGTGTGTTTCAATAGTGGTGCCAACGCATGTGTTAGACACGTGTGCAATGAGGTCATGCCAAAGCACAAGGGATGGAAACCTTCATTTCCAAGCCCCCGCTCACCTCTGCACCGTCCTCAGAATTTACAAGATGTGCTCTCAGTTTATTTTGTCATTTGATCATCCTTACCCACCTGGGATAAGAGAGCCATGGCTTAGACAGACCACTGACTTGTCACACCTTGCCCCACGCAGAAGTGGCAGGGCTTGGACACCAACATTTAATCAACACATAAAGTCTATAACAAGCCCCAGTTCCTCTGGAAGTCTGAGGAGAAAAAGACTGTGGTTGGGGAAGTATTCCCCCAAGAAAAGGGGATGGGACTGCTGGGATGATTTGGGTGTGGCCCACTGAGAGGGGAGACAGGACCCAGCCTTCTCATCTGCAAAGGGGACAACATGGCACCCTCACATAGTAGGTGCGAACTTTAAAATAAATGATACATGCAGAACAACTAGATCAGTGCCTGGGGCTTCGGAAGCACTCAGAGAATACGACACTGCTTCTGAACTCCTGAAGAGCTTGAACAGTGACAAAATTGTTCTAGGGAAGTCAAGCAGTCAAGAACCAGGCAGAAATGGGGCATGGTGGTACACACCCCTATAATCCCAGCTACACCAGAGTATGAGGCAGGATGATTTCAAGTTCGAGGCCAACCTTGGCAACTTAACAAGACCCTGTTTCAAATGAAAAATTTAAAAAGGGTTGGGCTGTAACTCAGTGGTAGAGCATTTACCAAGCCATACATGAGGCCCTGGGTTCAATCCCTATCACCATAAAAAAGAGGCAGAACCAGGTTCCGAAATCCCATTTTACGAACTATAGAATCTCATGTAAGTCACATAACCTTTTGAACCTTTTGAGACTTCTTTTGTGTGCATGTGTGTGGTACTGGGGATCTAACCCGGGGGCACTCTACCACCTAGCCACATCCCCAGTCCTTTCTCCATTTTATTATTTAGAGACGGGGTCTCCTTAGGTTGCCCAGGCTGGCCTCAAATCAGCAATCCTTCTGCCTCAGCCTCTGGGGTAGCTGGAATTATAGGTGTGCACCACTGCACCGGGCCCCTCTCAGTGTTTGTGGCCTCGTTTATAAAATGGAGGCAATCAGGTCTGCCTTAAAGAATCTTTGTAAACTGGGCTGGGGATGTAGCTCAGTAGCAGAGCACTTGCCTCACATGTGCAAAGCCCTAAATCCAATCCCCAGTACAGCAAAAAAAAGAAAAGAAAAAAATCCTAAATGATGTTGTGAACATTTACAGTGAATACATGCAAAATGGCCAACACAGGACGAGGCACCAATAAATAGCAGTAGTTATTGTTCTTTCAGATGAGCTCTTAGGGCACAGTGATAAAGACTCTGGAGCAATCTGGGTTCCAAGCCATTTCTTTACCTCTTCACTGTGTGACCCTTGACAGGTGACTTAACTTCTCTGTGCCTCATTTTCCTGGTAACAGAACTTGTTGAGAAAGAAAAAATGAGGCAATACATGTAACGTACTCCTGGTACAGAGTACACGCTCTGAGGATTGGTGAGTATTGCTACTATCTGACGAAGGCCCAAGAGGCATGGACTAATGTCCCTCTTCTCCCAAGGCACCACTCCTCCTTCATGAACAAAGACTTAACTTGAGGCCAGTTGGAAGAGATTAATGAGGTTTTTTATATTCAGTCTCCTAAAGGCATAAAATGACCCTCCAGAACTGGGGCCCTGCTCCCCAGCAAGCCAGACTTCAGCAGAGCTCCCCAGGCTCGCCACTATTTTACACCAGAACCATCTAGAGCCCTTGCAAAGAGTTTTGTTGGGCTTGGATACCACCCTCCACTCTCTCCCTGGGAGGCCAGAGGAGGGAGCCAGGGAAATAGTCCACCTTTCACACACTGAACTCTGGCCCCCATAGCTGTCGCGGCTGCAGAGGCTTGGCTTCCTGGGCTCGGTGGCCGCACAAGGGCAGGCCGGGGTTGAGGGCCAGCATCTGGGGTCCAGGCCCAGACTGTGGAGGGCAGGCAGTGTCCGCTGAAGTTCCCGTTCTGGCTCCATTTACAACAGGCGTCCTGGAGTCACGGTGCATTTTCCCAGGCGCCTGCTCCGGGATTTCATAGCTTCTCCCGCCACCTGGGCCCAGCTAGGCCTTGGGGCACCCGGGAGGAAGCATGAGCCCCAGTCCTGGCCCACTTGGGTCGTCAGTGCTGTGGCAGGCTGGGATGGGGCTTTCACACAGCAAGAGGCTGCGGGCGCATGTCAATGACCCCTCTGCTCCCTGTCCCCAGCCCGGCCCGGCCCCGCCCCCGGTGCCGCGTGGAGGGAAATCAGGAGAAGCCGAGGAATTGTTTGTAATTAGTGTGTTTTTAAAGGCTTTTCCGTGAGCCTTTAGCAGATTTCGGGGGAGGGCAGTTTGCCAGGGAGCATTGAAATGGAAATCCTGTGTTCTAGCCTGGACCCTCTTGGAAGGAGATTCTTCCCAGAGAAAAGGCCAGAAGCCCCGCCCCCTCCCCCGGGTCCCCGGTGCGCTGCTGTGGTCACGGCGGGCTGGGCGATGTGGGGCGGCTTTGTGGAATGGCATTCCTGTGCACGGGCCTCAGCTCTGCCTCAGGACCCCGCCGTTCAGCCCCCACATGAAAGGCTGCTGCAGGGCCCCCATCTCCCACTGTCCCCTCCCCAAGGACGCCCCCGTTCACCTCCCCCCATCACAGACATTCTCCCTTTCCCCCTTTTCCCAAATGGGAGGCAGCGGCCCTGGAACGGGGCGCTTGCAAGAGTTCCCTCCTCCCAAGTTACCCAGAGGTCATGCGGGCAAGCGACAATTCTAAGCGCCCCTCCCGCGCAAGCAGCATTTTACAGCGTGCAATGCCAATGCGCGTCCACCAGGCCGGTTATGCCTCGCAGCCACCCCGCGAGGAACTGCTGTCTGTTACTCTCAGTGCCCGGTGGGGCTGGGGGAGGGGCTGACTTGCCCAAGGTTTCTGGCCAGCGAAATCAAAGAGCTGGGCTTAAACCCCAGGTCTGGAGAGTGCCTCCCAGCCAGTCCGCAGCCCAGGCTGCTGCCCCCACACGCTGGCTGACACGCAGGCAGGGCTGTTCTTCTGGTGCAATCCCTGGGCCTTGTGGTCTGGGATCATTTCCTGTGGCCTGAAGTACTTATTTGCAAGTTGTAAGGACTGCCCGGTTTCTGGAAGCCTAGCTGAATGCTTCCAGCTGGGAATTTAACCTTCTCAGACCCAGCTGTGGATCTTGAGCGCTTTCTGAGTTCCCACCCATTTTCCTAGAACCTCCTGAGGTAAATTAGTTGCGAGTGGGTGGGGGACAGTGGAGAAATACTGGACAGGGATTCCAAAGAACCCGGTCTGGACCTGGTTCTGCCCCCCTCTTTCCCTGTGACCTTGGAAAAGTTCCTTGGCCTCTAGGACCTCAAATCAAGGCTTAGAAAGTGTGCTTCCCTGCCCCAGTCGGCAATCAGGGCCTCTCGTTTTCACTGGAAAATAAATGGAACTGACTCCCCCCTTCTGCCGTTCCTCCACAGCTCAGGATCCTGTGGAACCCTGGAATTGTTGCACATGAAAGCTGACTAAGTAGGTCCTTAGGGACAGTGGAAACAATCCTCCCCCACAAACCCGACCTCTCCAGCATTGTACAAATGAGTAAACTGAGACCCAGGAAAGGGAAGCCAGTGGCAAAGTCAGGATTCAAATCCAGCTCAGCAAACCATGATAGCACAGTCAGTTTGGGAGATTTTACCCTCCAATAATTTCCCACCAGCCCTCCTAAACTATTCCCAATACAATTGTAATAATACTAGATGCATATTTTAAATCCTGCATATGTAGGGTGTGGTGACTGCATGCTTGTCATCCCAGTGACTCGGGAGGCTGAGGCAGGAGGATCACAAACTCAAGGCCAGCCTCAGCAATTTAGCAAGGCCCTAAGCAACTTAGCGAGACCCTGTGTCAAAATAAAAAAATAAATAAATAAAAAGTGCTGGGGATGTGACTCAGTGATAGAGCACCCTGGGTTCAATCCCTGGTATGGAAAAAAAACAGTCCTGTGTAAATCATGAATGAAAGTATCTTCAGAAAACTGTCATTTTTGTGTACTGTATGATATTTCTTATAAGCATATACAGTCTTTGCTCTGTGATTGCACTCTCCAGAGACTTCCAAACATCCCCTAGACTATTTCTGTCCTTAAGGCTCTCCTGGAGAGAAATGCTAGCCATGACAGGGCAAGCAAGCTCTCCCTGATGTTTGTGGACATGCGGCATTCCTGGGATGTCCCTGGGCCCAGAGCTGATGACCTGGGTCTCCCGCACTCACCCCTCCCTAAGCAGAGAAGGTTCCTCAGCTCCAGGCTGCTCTCCTCACCTCTGCTCTATATCGGCAGATGACGAGCCAAGGAACAGGGCCTGGGAGTTTCGGAAAGCCAAAGGACGTTTCATCCATATTTCAGAAGTGGCTTGGCCTGCCTTTCCCGTGACCTCCTTCTTCAGGAAGGAAGGCTTTCTGAACCTGCCTTAGCACACAAAGCATCATGGAACTAGTGCACGTTAGATCTGCTCTGTGCCCTTAGAGATGATGCCCAGTTCCATCCTCTCTGGTTACAGATGGAGAAACTGAGGCTCACAGTGGGCAGTAGGGACTCAGAAACCTGGCAGCAGAGCTCACGCCAGAAACCTCTTCTGTCTCCACAGCCAATATTTTTTTCCACCCTTGCCTGTACCCCGCTGCCTCCCGTGTACACGTGCAGGTTCACCCATGTGTGCACTAATGCAGGTTGACGGCTGCTGGGAGGGTCACACATGGAGCCACACACCGGCCCATTCACTCTGACACATACCCCAGCTGGCTGTCCCCCAACATGCACTCCACCATGCCCACTTGCCGGCACCTCCCTAGCCCTCCCTTCCCCTCACCCCATCGCTGTCCTTGCACAAGTGCACCCACACGGTTTCTTTCGCAGGCCCTCCCTGCTGGCCTTCCCTGGGTCTCCCTGTGTTGGTATGACAGCCCACAGCAGTGCCAAGAGCTTGCAGGTGCCCAGGGGTGGTGGGGAGGGTTGTGTGTCACAGAGCTGGGTGGGTATGAATGGAGGCTGGATCCAGAAGGCCAGGGGCTCAGCCACACCTTAGGTAAACAAGCAAGGGGAGGGTTTGGACAGAGAAGGAAACAGGCTAAATAGCCTGAGCACAAAGAGCTCAGGAGCCACCGCTGAGGCCTGGACGCCTGTTCCATCAGAGCAGGGCAGGGTCCTGGAAGAGTACCTAGGCAGCCATCCAGAAAGTGTCAGCTCAGGGACCACTGGACACTCGCCCAGGCTGAGCTGGGGAGAGGGTTGGAAGCTGGGGACGCAGCCTCTTTACAGCTTGGTGGAGAAATTGCTGAGCTGGGGAGAGGCCAGGCCAAGGTCCCTGACCAGAGAGATAAGAAGGTGACAGGCCTCTTGGGCTGGATAAGGTTGGATGGTGTCTGACACCCTTCGGGTATCATGCCAATACGTGATTATTAGGTGAATGAATGAATGAGTTGTGCCACTCTTTATGATCGTGATGAAGCCCGTCTCACAACGTGGGCTGACTTGATGTTGCTGGCTGTGTGAGGAAGGGCTAAAAGGATGGAAACCTCCAGAAAAGAAACAGAGCCCTAGGGCACTGGACTTGGGGCTGGTGCAGCAGCACATTGCACATGGGGGCCCTCACAGTCATCGAATCCAACCTCTGCCCCCACTCTGTGTTAGATGGAGAAACTGATACTGAGATTGCAGAGTGAATTTGCCTAGATCCTGCACCCACTGGGGGCGGGTCAGCATGGGGCTTGCCTTACTCCCTTGTCCTGGGCAGCCTGCTGTTTCCAATAGCTGCTGCTCCTCTGCTGTCGCTATGCCCCTGAAGTCTACAGACAGAGGCTTGGGAGCCTTGTGTCAATGGCTTCTGGGCCTGAGAGAGACATGGGGAACCAAGAAGGGCAGAGAAAGTGTGAAGGGGGAAGAGAGATGAGCTGATCTGGGGGCGCCGCGGAAGGTGTCTTTAGTTATGAATAGGAGCATCAAACAAAAGAGAGAGATGTGGGTCACAGCCCTCTCTGCCCACTCTGATGCTGCTGAGACCAGGTCAGTTACCCTTGCTCTCAAAAAGTCCATGGGGCCAGGAGCGTTGGCACATGCCTATGATAATCCCAGTAACTTGGGAGGCTAAGGCAGGAGGATTGCAAGTTGGAGGCCAGACTCAGAAATTTAGCAAGACCCTACTCAGAAATTCAGCAACCTAGTGAGACCCTGTCTCAAAATAAAACTAAATAAATAAATAAATAGGACAGGAATATAGCTCGGTGATAAAGTGCCCCTGGGTTCAATTCCCAGTACCTGACCCCCCAAAACAAGGTCTGTGGAGCAAGGTTTGTGTTCCATGTGTTCATGTGCACAAGCACACACACAGACTCACGCACACAGTGCTGCAGGGTATCTATCCCATGGTGTGACAGTCTTCCTCTTCCACTTCACAGCGGGGTCTGGCATTGCCACTAGAATGGAAGTACTGGGTGGCTTGAGGGACAAAGGCCCTTGGATTCCACACACCACCGATGGATATTTTTCTTGTTAACACACAATGCCGCTTGCATAACTGAACTGGCTAGACACTGTGAGAAATGTTTAGGGCTTGAGAAAAAGGAGGAGGAGGAATAAACAGCCACAAAGCCACAGGGTCTCAGGGGCTGCTTTCCTGAGGACATCCTGCTTCCCCCCACTTCCCACATTCCCATGAATGGAGGTCTAGAAAGGAGGCTGCTAAGACAGTCAACCCTCTCTCTCAGCAGCTCAGAATGGCCCACTGGGCACACAGAGCTTGATCTTTGGACAGAACCCAATGTTCTCCATGGCCCACTACCCTCCGGGCCTGGCTTCTGTTCAGATCCAATCTCTAGCCTGGGTTCAGGCTGGGAGAGCAGCGATTGCACGACTGTCGGACTGGAGCCTAAGGGCTGTCTCCACACACTTGTTTGCGTACAAGGTGAAGCCCTGACCCTAGCCCCAGAGTGAATCCCAATTCCAGCCATAAAACCATCCCCGAGTAGATAAAGCAGTGGCTTAGAGGACGTGGAAAAGATGCAAGATACGAGGGAAATGATCCAAACCATTGATTTTTATCAGATGATTTGGGAAAGCTCTTTTGGCCTGAAGTGGTCAACTCTGTCTCCTCAGTTGGCCCCCTCAGCATTCTAGAATGATTATCTTCACGCAGAGGGCCAGGATGCTTAAACCCAAGTGCATCCCCATCAGGATGTAAGGGGAGGTATGTAAGCCCAACGAGCAATGCCCTGCTTCACTGGCCTGGGCCCAAGTCATTCAAAGACCATCTTCTTCTTTTTGCCCCCATGGTGCTAGAAATCCCACCCAGTACCTCACATGGAGACAAGCACTTAACCACTGAGCTATACCCCAGCATTTTAATTTTGAGACAGGGTCTTGCTCAATTGCCCAGGCTGGACTTGAACTCGTGATCCTCCTGTCTCAGCCTCTGGAGTAGCTGGGATCACAGGTGTATGGCACCACTCCTGACTAAAGGCCTGCTTCCTTTTGGGGGGACAGGTACTGGGGATTGAAATCCAGTATAATCTACTACTGAGCTAAATCCCTACATTTTATTTTGTTATTTCCACAATCTCACAGTGCTGGGGACTCGAACCCGGGCCTCCAGCATGCGAGTCAGGCACTCTACGTGATAGGCTATATCGCCAGCACATCTACATTTTATTTTGAGACAAAGCCTCCTTAGGTTGTCCAGGCTGACCTCAAACTTCCATCCTCTTGCCACGGTCTCCCTAGTAGCTGGGATTACAGGTGTGTACCACCATGCCCTCCAAGACCA
Source organism: Sciurus carolinensis (assembly GCF_902686445.1). Classification (NCBI taxonomy): domain Eukaryota; kingdom Metazoa; phylum Chordata; class Mammalia; order Rodentia; family Sciuridae; genus Sciurus; species Sciurus carolinensis. The sequence goes on from NC_062232.1 coordinate 52,566,569, forward strand.
CCGTCTTGATGAAAACTTGATGGACTCCTTCCTGATGCTTCCCTGAACAGGCCCTGTAGTAAATGACCCTCAGACACCCAAAATTCTCCCACTCTAGGATTTGGAATGAAAGTGTCAGAAATAGTGCATTCCCTGGCCCATGCACCTTAGCCATTTTGCAGTCAGAACTTCCCACCTTCATGCCCTCAAGCCTTTTTTTAGGACTATGGGGATTGAACCCAGGGGGCTTCACCACTGAGCCACATCCCCAGCCCTTTTTATTTTTTATTTTGAGACAGGGTCTCCCTAAGTTGCTGAGGGCCTCACTTTCTTGATGAGGCTAACTTTGAACTCTCGATCCTCCTGCCTCGGCCTCCCAAGTCGCTGGGATTACAGGTGTGTGCCCCTGTGCCCAGCTCTCCCAAGCCTTTTCTGGAAGTAAGACTTCCTGGAACTTCATTTTCCTCATGCCCACCTCTGACTTTTCCATCCTCAGAAAATTCCCAGCACCTTTTGGGAGGCAGAACTCCTTGAAAAGAGCCCATTCTAATCCCCAAGCATCCCCATTTCAATCCTCACTCTGCCTGCCCCCTGGAAAATGGGTAAGGGGGATCTGGTGGCACCCCTGGGTCCTTAAATGAGAAGCATGTTTGTTTACAGCCAGATGAAATTCAGCCCCTACTCCCACCCCTTCCCCTGGCCACGTCTGTATATGCCTCTCAGAAGTTCCTGGCCTCTGCACCAAACTGGCTGGGGAGGTGAAGTCCCCTCCCCCTCCTCCCTCTTCTCCCAAACTTCCCACCCCTGGATCCCCAAGAGGCGGGGCTGAGGCAGCTGCCACATTCAGCGTGGCAGAGCCGCCAGCTCAGTACAAATCAGAAACACATTGGAGGCAGGCAGGCCAGGCGGGAGCAGACAGGCCGGGCCTGGGGCCCATTAAGGCCGGAGCCCGGCCGCGCTGTTTACCGTCTCAGAACAAGGTTTCAGGTTTGCCTTCCTGATTGTTTGTTTGTTTCGGAGATGAGAAAGGCCAAAGAGGCAGCTGACAAGGACCATGGGGGGCATGGGGGTAGTGAAAGAGACCCTGGCTCTCCTAGGTTCTCCCCACCCTGGAACTCATGGAGCGCAGGAGAAGTGAGCAGCCTTCCCTACCCCCACCCCAAATTCCAAACAGATGTGCAGTCAGATTCTTCCTCTCCTTGGTTGGGGGAAACAAAAGAAATTAAAAATGGGACCCTAGAGACACTACTTTAAGGAGAACCCGAATATACAGAAGGGATGAAAGGGAGATACAGGAAGGACTTCCGGAGGTGCAGGTGAGATGGGAGAGGTGGGGGTGCAGCTCACCCCTCTTCCTAAAGAGCAGTTCCTAAAGATTCCTATCTGGGGTTGGGCGGTTAGGGGGAGGGGGCACTGCCTGAAGGATGATTGCTCTGGGAGGTCCCACTGAGTCTCAGATGTAAAGGATTCAAAGATGTCCGCAGACATGAATAGAATCTATATATCTTGATTCAGTGAGTCCTGACTTAATCAGGGCTGGCAGTTGGGCCCCTCGCTGAGAGAAGGAGACTCCGAGGCCCAGAGAGGGGCATCCATTGCTCAGGGCAGAACAGCAGAACAGGCTCTGGACAAAACCTCAATTGGAGGCCTCCTGGCTCCTAGTTCAATGCCCTTTTCCTTTTCCCTGTTCCCCTTCCTCAGTGTCCTGATTTTGGACTCAGTGTCACCCCAGCTCAAACCTAGGGACTAGGCTTTCTCTTTCACGGCACTCTGCAAAATTCTCTCTGGATTTGCTCTGGAGTGCTCCCAAGAAGGGAGTTCCTACCAGTGCCTCCCCACTTAGGCCAATCTCAAACACCCACAATTGGTTGTGGACAGTGTGGTTGAATGGTGAGCACCTGGGCTAAGGTGGTTGGATGAGTGACCTTGCTTCTGGCAGCAGAGTTCTCAACCTGCCACAGGCTAGGGCTTCTGCAGGGCACCTAGAGCTTCCTGGCCAACTCTTCTCCTGCTTGCCAACCTGCCCACCTCCTTGCCAAGTCAGCTCCATCCCTGGTCTCTATCCATGCCCACCAGAAGCCAGGCCATGCCAGCAGAGACCCTCTGGTCTAGCCTGTAGCAGACCCCAAAGCTGTCTCTGGGTCCTCCCTAGGTTTCTGGAGGGACTTGGGAGATGGTCCCACAACACATGCCTGCTTGCATGTATACATACATACACCATTTTCAGAAGCATCTGGTGACACGCTAAAACTACCAGCCTGGTAGTCACCAACAGATGGCCCAGTGTCCATTCAAAGCCCTTGCCCCAGGGAGCTTTGAAAACTCCAGGCAATGTTGGTGTCCATGCCAGTGCTGCTGAAGATCAATGCTAAGGGACAGGTTTGGCGACCAAGGAGATTAGATTCTCTTTCTCTCGCTCTCTCTCTCTCTCTCTCTCTCTCTCTCTCTCTCACACACACACACACACACACACACACACACACACACCCTCCTCCTCTCTCTCTCTCTCTCTCTCCCTTTTTCCCTCTCCGCCTCCCTCCCCATCTCTCTTTTTTCTTGCAGTAAATTCCAAACAGATGGGCAAGTCTTCTCTCCCACTTCTGAAGTGGAGAGGGAACCTCAGCCATGGGGGAACCAGAAATCACTCTCTTCCTCACACTGGATCATCTCAGTCTCTCTGGGTCTCCTTTGCCAGTGTCTCATGCCTTTCTGGATTAGGCCAGATATTAAAAAGTATTTCCTTAGTCCCTTTTGTTCTGTGTCTATTATTGACACTTGTGCTTTCCTCTCTGCAGGGCCTTAAACACACTGAGGAGGAGGAGGAGGGAGGGGGGAAGGACACACTTTCTAGGACTCAGCTATCTGAAGGGCCAGACCCAGGCTGCAACCCCATTATCCTGGGGAAAGAAAAGCTAAACTCCTAGGCATGACTGAGAATATCAATGGAGTACCCTGTCTGCCTATACAAGCGCTCCACGTCCGGAGACAAGCACAGACAGAAATGGCAGCATTGGGAACAGTCAAGTGCTGCTTCTTGCTTTGCAGCAAGAGCAGGGTCTTGTTATTTGAGCTATAGACAGAGGGATTTATATGTCTCCATGTGATTTTTCCCTCTCTGTGCCAAGACCCAGAATCCCTATGCATAGGCAGGGCTGGGACAAAGCCTCTCACATCTTTGGATGTTTCGGAAAGAATGGGGGGGTAGTCTGAGCTACGTGGTTTATTGGGCCTGCAGCCTCTTCGATCCACAGCTGTGGTCAAAGAGCCATTGCCCTGATTCCTACAGTTAACCCCCAACCTCAGCAGGTGCTGTTGCTTCCTGCCAACTTGGGCCTCACTTTATACCCCCAAATCCAACAGCCACTCCCCTAACCCATTCACTTGGGTCCATTTTAGGAGTGCAGGCAGGAGCCACGAGAGGGGCCCAATGGCTGCTTGCTTCCCTGAAAAGTGACAATAATGACAGCTAGCACCTTTTGAGTTCTGACTGTGTGTCGGGCACTGTTTCTGAAACTTTATAGGTATCCTATGACACAGAACTCTTGGCATTACTCCCATTTCACACATGAGACACTTGAGGCACAGAGAGTAAGCAACTTGTCCAAAGTCACACAGATGGCAAGTATGAGAAATGGGATTGAGCCCAGGATAGAGATCATGCCCTCAAGCAGGTAATCGCTGCCTTCCAGGGCTGCAGCCCCATCTTTCCAGGGTTGCGGTCAGGTCTCTAAACCCATGCCCTGTGGCTCTGCTTTGATTGGCTGCCTATCAGAGTCTCTTACCTGATCCCGCCCACCTGCCTGACTTCAACTCAGCTCTCTAACCCTGGGCTCCTTTGCCCTCCTGCCTGTCAGGCAGGGCCATGGCTTCCTGTCATCTGCTGTGACCTTCCCCCATTACCTGCTGTCCCCTGTCTAGGGCATCACTCCCGAACTGAAAACATTGTTAATACTGATGGAGATTTAGCACAGTGCAATCCAACAGAAATCTATTGCAAACAGCATTCAGGATTTTCTATTCTATGCATGGCGTTACATGCCTGTAATCCCAGTTAATCAGGAGACTGAGGCAGAAGGATCACAAGTTCGAGGCCAGACTCAACCACTTGGTGAGATTGTGTCAAAATAAAAAAATAATTTTCTAGTAGCTAAATATCAAAAAAATTAATGTGAAATTAATTAATTTTAATAATATATTTTATTTCACTTAAAATATTCCAAATGTTATCATTTCAAAGTATAATAAATATCAACATCAAAATTACTTATTTATTTTTGTAGTACTGGGGATCAGACCCCAGACCTTACACATTAGGCAAGCATTCTACCACTGAGCTACATTCATAGCCCTTTCTTTTATTTTGAGGCAGGCTCTTGTTAAGTTGCCCAGATCGGCCTCAAACTTGCCATCCTCCTGCCTCAGCCTCCTGAGTTACTAGGATAACAGGCGTGCACCATCACGCCCAGCATTATTTTGTTTTTCTCTTAAAAAATTATTTGGTGCCCATGCAAAAATATAACTAGCTCCGGAATGCAGATTTCTTTCAGGGAACAATGTAAAAATCATTAACATGATATTCAACTTTTTTTCCCACACTAAATCTTCAATGTCCCATGTATATGTTTGCTTTCAGACTTCCAATATCTCTGTTGTTGTTGTTGTTGTTGTTGATTGCAGTGCAAGGGATGGAACCCAGAACATTATACATTCTAGGCAAGCACTCTACCACTAAGCTACACCCCCAGCACCCTTGATCCCCATTTCAAGTGCTCAACGACCACAGGTGGTGAGTGACTACCATATTGAATGGTGGAGATCCAGAGGCAGAATGTGGACCTGGAGGAATCCAGGGCACAGGGGATAACTGAAGTGGCACAGCAGCGAGATGGCTGCACTGTGAAAGGCAGAAGACGGAAAAAATATTGACTTGGGCATAAAGAGGCCTGGTTCTATTCTTGGTGCTGATGCTAAGTCGTTGGGGAACTTCTATAAATCCCTCAACTTCTCTGCATGAGGCCCTGGGTCTGATCCCCAGAACAGAAAAAGAAGGGGGAAAAAAAACCCTCTAATATTAGATTTGGGTGTGGTGGTACATGCCTGTAATCCCAGCTACTCTGGAGGCTGAGGCAGAGGACCAGTTTTGGCAACTTAGACTCTGTCTCAAAAATTTCAAAAAAGACAGTTGTGTACGTAGCTCAGTTGTAGAGTGCTCCTAGGTTGAATCCTCAGTACTGAAAAATCAAAAAAATCAGGAGGCTGAGGCTGGAGGATAGAGAGTTCAAAGCCAGCCTCAGCAACTTAGTGAGACCCTAAGCAACTCAGTGAGACCCTTCTCTAAACAAAATATTTTAAAAAGGGCTGGGGATGTGGCTTGGTGGCTAATTGCCCCTGGGTTCAATCCCTAGCACCAAAAAATAAACAAAAAACTGTAGCCTCTACTGCCTCTTCTCAGAATATCCCTGGACACATGGAACTTGCCTTTCCTTCCTCATGACCAATGAATGCTGGGACTGTTGCAGCCAAACACTGGAATGTGTGCAAAGAGTCAGATCGTTGGTGCACTAGCAGAGGCAGTTTAAGCAGAAGTGAGCCCAGAGGTGTTCAGGCCAGCCAGGTCTCACCTGTTTTAGAGTACCACACTAGCTCCATGCTTCTTGGTCTTCATTCCCGCACCTACACTTCTATCTTCCATATATCCCACAGTAACCAAAATGGTTTGAAAATAAGCTCGACTTTCTGGAGATTAGAACTCTGAGAAAAATAGGCATCTTGAATCTGCTTTGATAAAGTCCATATGCCCTGGGGAATTCTAGAACCTTCCACCACCACATCCCTACTTCCAAACCCAACTCATAGTCACTGGTTTAAGCTGAAAATCTTTTTCCACCCTACACATGTTTTTACTAGGGTTCTAACCTGGACATTTAAGGAAACAAAGGAGTTTCAGGTGATTTGGATTAGTTATAACCTAATTGGAGCAACGTTGGTCTATTAGAATTATTCTCCTAAAGAAACTATTGCCTAAGCCAGATTCATGAATACCCATAATCCCAGCTACGCAGGAGGCTGAGGCAGGAAGATGGAAAGTTTGAAGTCAATCTGGGCAATTTAGTGAGACCCTGGCTCCAAATGAAAAAATAAATAAATAAAAGGACCAGAGGTGTAGCTCAGTGGTCTAACATGTCTGAGGTCCTGGGTTAGGATCCCTTGTACTACAAAATCATCATCACCATCATCATCATCATCATCTTCATCACTGGTGTAAACTTATTACCAAATTCAAATGTTGCTATAGAACTAAAATAGGTACTTCTACTTCATGAAAGAAATCATTTTTCTTTGGTGATTCCATACTTTGTTTATGAAGGTGAGATGAGACAGTTCCCTCGGGGTAAAACCTTGCAAATGAGTAGGACACAGAAAAAGTGAACATTTACTTAGCCATTGCACCTGAGAACAGTTTCAAGTCTTGGTCTCAGCTTCGGGCTATGAGGCTGTGGACAAGTTTCTTCCCTTCTGTGAACATTCATGTCCTCATCCGTATAGTGGGACTCCTGGAGCCTGCCCACCAAGCCCCAGAGTGGTTGGGAGGGCCCAGGAGATAAAGAAGTCTGTAAACAGAATTCCTAGACTTCAAAGTGTTGAGCACATGAAGGAGTTACCTCCCTACCCGGAGAAAGAAGCCGGTTAGGAATGTGGAGACTGCGTGTTTGGTGTCACTGAGGAGGCTCAGAACATTTTTGTCTATTTTTCTGCAGACTGGGCTCTAGGAAGAAAGCAGGGCCCCAAGTCAGAGGTGAAGCAGCAAGAGGCAAAAGATGTGGAACTCTCAAATAGGATATTGAACAGAATTAGTAAGGAAAAAAATTGTATATATATAAAATAAAATTATATATATATAAATATATATATATATATATATATATATATATATATATATATGATTCTTTTTGGTGCCAGGGGGATTGAACCCAGGGGTGCTTAACCACTGAGTCACATCCCCAGCCCTACTTTGTATTTTATTTAGAGACAGGGTCTCACTGAGTTGCTAAACTGAGTTGCCGCTGCTGAGTCTGGCTTTGAACTTGGTGATCCTCCTGTGTCAGCCTTCGGGGCTGCTGGGATTACAGGCCTGCACCACCATGCCCAGCTTCTATAAGAATTCTTTTTTAAAGGACATAGTCTCAACAGCATTTTACCTTTTTGTTTTTTTAGCATTTTACCTTTAGAGAAAACATTTGTGTGCATATTAACATTCATAACTCTGGAAAATAAGAACCATTATTTTCTCCATTTTACTGCTGAGGAAGTTGAGGCCCAGAGAAGGTAAGTCATTTGGCCAAAGTCACACAGCAAGTAAATGACAGAACTAGGATTTGAATCCTAGGCTGTCTGATAACAAAGCTACTCTCTGCTCATACCACTCTGTGCCTAACCCCTGGAGAATCATGAATGAGCATTGGCAATACCAGCAGACTCATACAGTGCTGTCCAGGTGCTGTTCTATGTCCTTTATGCATATTAACTCACCTAATGCTCATTATAACCTTATGCCACACCACTATTATCCTCCTTGCTTTATAGTGGAAACGCTAAAGCACAGAGAAATTAAGTCACTAATCAAACCACCCAGCCATCAAATGGCAGGGCTGGGAAACCTTTAACCAGTTCCCTAAGTTCCATTTTAAGCGAGCTTGCGTTGTGCAGGCTGTGACCTGAGGGAGTAAAATCTCTGAGCCCTTCGGGTTAGCGGCAGCAGAGAAAGTACCCAGAGACTCCTTGGCTGGCTCCGTTCAGCATTTTTCCCCAGGAGAATCAAGCCGCTGAGCCTACCTTTTAAGAAAGCCCGGCCAAGCAGAAGCAAGCTCAGTCTGACAGAGAGGTAAGGTGGGGTAGTGGAAAGAATGTGGCCTCTGGCATCAGACAAATCTGAGTGGAAATCGGGGCTTTGGAAATTACTTTGTGACCTTGGACAACTCACCGAACTTCTCTGGCTGTCAGGGTCCCACTACTCAGGGCTGTTGCGAGAAGTAAATGAAATGGCCATAGAGAAAAGAGAATTATATACTCTAAAGTGCTCTTGAAGGGTAGCTGTAATTGTTAGTTGTTCTATAGGGCTAAGTTCCTCCGCCCAGCCTGGGCCAAAGCAGCGAGTAGGAGAAATGAGCTTTAGAAATGCTAATGCGATGCGTGAGTGACAGACCGAGGACAATGGGGGAGGGCGCTGTGAATGGAGCAGCCTAGGCCTGGGAGCGGGGCTCCCCACGTGGGAGCGGGGTGGGGAGGGAGCCAGAGCGGGAGAAGCTGGTCCCCAGCACGGGGACCCTAGACTGGGCGACTTGGAAGGGGCTGGAGCTCTGGGGGCAGGGAGGGGGCGGGGATTACCTGCTGTGGCAGCCGGTGGGGGCGGGGCTTCGAGGAGGGGGTGCCGGCCAGGTGGTGGGGCTGGGGTGGGGACCCAGGAGCCCCGAGCTTGGGGCCACCGGGTCCAGGAGACCCAGAGAAAAATGATGGAGATGCTGGGAAAGAAGTCCCCGCACCTAGGCTGACTGGAGGTGGAGACTGAGCAGGGGGTTATGGGATGGGCAACCCTAAACCCAAACCTCCGCAGGAGGTAGAACAGACCAGACGGTAGCTGGTTTCTAAACTCGGCTGGGGGCCTGACCCGGTGGGTTAACCTGGGAATCCGGGAGCGCAGTGCGCGCGCGGCTGTGGGTGCGATGGGCCCGCAGAGGGGCAGGCAGGAGGGGGTCTTTCACCTTGTCCTCGTCCCTGCTCTCGCCCCATCTCTTCCCTCTCGTCCTCTCCCACTGCCCTCCCCTCCCCCTCCCCCATGAAGGCTGTTTTTGTTCCTCCTCTCGGCCTAGCCCCTGAGGTGTGCAAACAGGAAGGACCTCTCCCCGGGCAGTGAGTAAGGAGGGAAAAATGAGGTGTTGAAAAGATGACAAGTCGCCCTGTCAGAGCTCACCTTGGCAGGGAGCAGGCGGCAGGGGCCGGCGGGTGGTGGGGGGAGGTCTGCCCTTGGAAGCTAGCCTACGGGTGCCCAGAGCCAGGCGAGCCGATCGGCAACAAGCAGGCACTGTGTATGCGTTTGTTTGGTTTAGAACAGTCTACCCCCTCCCATTCCCACCATCAAAGATTCCTTCCCTTCCTTCCCAGTAGGAAGAGTGCCGGCTGCAGGGCCAGAGGTTCAGAGTGTGACTGGAGGGGGAGGGGCGGTGGGAGGAGGCAGCCGGAGGGAGGCCCAAATCCCTCTTCTAAACTTCTGGTATCCCACAGCCTCCGGGACATCCCCTGGCCTGTTTCAAAGGCACCTCCAACTCCACACATCCTAAAGTGAATTCATCAGTGCCTCTCTGCTCTCCGCAACCTGCATTCTGTCCCTCCTCTGGGGTTCCTATCTCAGTACATGACCTCATCATCCAGTCACCCAAGCCAAAATCCTGGGAGTCATCCAACACTTCTTCATACTCGCAATCGGATCAGCCTGCCGATCTGGTCAGTTATCTTTCAGATCTGTCTCATCTCCTGCTCCCCGTGGCCAGCATTCTATTTTAGCTTGTTTCATTCATTCATTCACCAACTATGTATTAAGCACCTACTATGTGCTTGGCACTGTGCTAGCCATTGAGGATGCCACTGTCAGCAAATCCAACATGGTTCGCACTCCCAAGGAAGTTTGCATCAGCTAGCTGGGTGCGGTCACACATGCCTGTAATCCCAGCAACTGGATGGGGAGGCTGAGGCAGGAGGATTGCAAGTTCAAAGCCAGCCTCAGCAACTTAGCAAGGCCCGAAGCAACTCATCAAGACCCTGTCTCTAAATAAAATACAATATAGTGGTGAAGCACCTCTGAAATCAATCTCCCCCTACAAAAAGCAAGGGGGTTCATGTGAGGGATCAGTAGGCTCCCCACAGTGGACTGGGACCAAATGGGGAAACTGGAACAGACTGGTCAGGAGCAGTGATTCTGAAGCCAGGTTGCCAGGCTTTAGATGCTGACTCTGCCACTTAATGACTGTAGCCTTGGGCAAGTCACTTAATCTTCCTGTGCCTTAGTTTTCTCATGTGGAAAAGGGGGTCATGATAGTACCTGAGCTAATTTCAGGATTGCATGTGTTGATTTTTCTTTCTCTCTCTCTCTCTCTCTCTCTCTTTCGGTGGTGCCAGGGATTGAAACCCGGGGCACTAGAGTCTGTTTTATTTTTATTTATTTATTTTTGTTGTTTTCAGACCGAGTTCCCCTAAAATGCTAAATGTCTCACCAAGTTGCTCAGGCTGACCTCCAATTTACGATTCTCCTGCCTCAAACCCAGGATTACAGTTATGTCCCACTGTGCCCAGTTTCCATTGACATTTTAGAGTGCCAGTTAACCCAGTGTTGATTAGCATTAAAAATTTTATTGTTTAAAATATGGAAAGCAAGCCAAGTGTGGTGATGCTTACCTATAATCCCAGCCACTCAGGAGGCTGAAGCAGGAGGATTGCAAGTTCAAAGCCAGCCTCAGCAACTTAGTGTGGCCCTAAGCAACTCAGTGAGACCCTGTCTCTAAATGAAACATAAAAAAGGGCTGGGGATGAGGCTCAGTGGTTGAGCGCCCCTGGGTTCAATCCCCGGTAATAATAATAAACTAAAGTACAGGTGCACCAGAGACAGAGGGTTGGATGGCTGCATGTGTTTGCACTGGTCCAGGAGAGAAGTCAGCATGGGGGCTGGGATGTGGCTTAGTGAGGCCCTGGGTTCGATGCCCAGTACAGCAAAAGGAAAACAAAAGAAAAAGAAAAATAATAAGAAAGAAAAGAAAAGCTACAAGAGTCCTGATCAGCTAGTGTGTTCAAAGGGGATGCAGGCATGCACACGATCCAGAAATCCAAAAGGCAGGAAGCAGAGTAGCATAACACTTACTGGCAGGGAGGCTGGAGCAGCCCCACCTCTGCTGCTTCCTACTGAGTGACCTCTAGCAGGTTATGTCCCCTCTCTAGGTCTTGGTTTCCTAAGAATTGAGAACTTCACATATGTCATATGTCTAAACACTTCGACTGTTCCCTGCAGAGGAAACTCCCTTTTATTTAACTTTTATTTCACAGATGAGAAAACAAAGGCACAGAGAGGTTAAGCACTTGCTCAAGGTCACAGAGCAAGTGAACCACAGAGCTGGAACCTGAAAGTGGGCATCTTTGAAATTAATGATCAGAGCACCTTCCTTAGGGAGCTATTGTGAAAATTCCATGATATGATACTCAGGGAAGTATTCATCAGGAGGATGGGCTGTCCCGGAAGGACCATCTCCTGACTGTGGGTTATAGACACAGAGCTGAGGCTACACAGCCTGGACCAGCAAGAGGAAGCCTGAACCCCAAGCATCATGCAGGGCCTGAGACAGCACCAGAGTTTTGGGACAGAGAATTCTGCAGGCCAGAATTTCCCTGGTCACAAGTGGGCTCAAGGTCAAGTCTGGGCTAGTGGCCAAGGGAACTGGAATCTCTGAGACTGAATGGGCAGATACTTAGTCACTGCAGGATTCCCCTGTGCTCCAAAAAGGAAGTGCTTAGTAAATACAGGAAGGAAATGGCCCTTATAGAGTGCCTCTTATGGACTGCCACTGCACTCGGCCCTGGTCCTCTTCACAACTGGCCCGTGATGTTGTCATCCAGGTTTTCTTTTGTTTTTTGTGTTTTTTGAACTCTCCATATTTTTATTGGTGCATTCTAGTTGTACATAATGATGGGATTTATTGGCACATATTCATACATGTACATGATATAATGATATAATTTGACCAGTATCCCTCCCCAGCACTCCCCCCTTCTCCCTCTCCCAATCATTGCATTCCCACCCCACCCCCCACACACACACCTTCCTATTCATTTTTCCTCTCCAACTTCCACATATGAGGGAAAACCTACAACCCTTGACCTTCTGAGTTTGGCTTATTTCGCTTAACAGTCTCATGTTCCATCCATTTTCCTGCAAATGACCTAATTCCATTTTTCTTTATTGCCTTCCCTGTTTTTCTGATGAGGCAGCTGAGGTTCAGAGAGGTGAAGGGATTCACATGCGACCCAGAGCTAGAAAGTACTCAAGTGGCTATTTCTAGGCCCAGAGAAGAGAAAGAACAAAGAACCTCTACCATTTGGGCCAGGGCGGAAAGGTACTTTTTAACACCCCAATTACATACTTCTCTGGTGACCATGGGCGTTACCACCTCTACCTCCTGCAGCGAATGGGCAAGCTCCAATCAACACTGGATGGAGATTCCAGGTCCATCAGGTTTGCATGTATATGTCCTAGGCCTTCAACTGACAACCCTGGGGGGATTAGCCATAGAAGACCCTGTCCTCACAGGCCTGAAAATTTGGTGATCTAAGACTTTTTCATTTGGCAACAGAGAGCAACTCACACAGAGCCAGATGAGACCCCATGTTAGCTACTCTCTTACCCTAGAGGACCCTGGGTAAGCCTTGGACCTTTCTTTCCCTAGTGCTCAGTCCATGAGGGAGGAACCCATGCAGTAGCCACATCTAATCAGGCAGGTCCCCAGGACACAGAAGCTCCTTCATCTAGGCCTGAGGAGGGGTCAGAGGAGACACTGAGCCCATCCAGCCTGGACCAGCCCACATTCCTCAGCAGGCCAGGGTAGGGTGGGCATGCTCAACAGGAAGCCAAGCCCTTCACCAAGCAGGGCAGAGCCACCATCTGTGCATACAGACAGCAGCGAGGGGCCTCGGCCAGCAGAGTCAGTCACACAGAAAAAAATAGCAAACATTTTGCTTCCTCCGCCTCCTCCCCCATCTTGCTGCACACTCTGCTTCCAAAGGGAATGCTGCACTCCACTCCAGACCCAGGCTAAGCTGCTGAAGGGAGAACGGATGCGGGGATTCTTCCCACCCAGGGAGCAGTCCTTTATTTCTTCTGAGCCCTTAGACTCCTGCTGCTGCAGCACAGAGAAAAGAGCTAGGAGAAAAGATAACAACAAGCAACAACAATCCCTTTAAGCACAGACAGCATATTCTTTCCAATCTTTTTTAAAAATATTTTGTCTTGCAGTGCTGGAGATTGAACCTAGGGCCCCACATCATGGTATGTGAGGCAAGAAATCGACCACAGAGCTATATCCTCAACTCTTTTTAAAAAATTTTTGAAGTGGGGTCTCTCTAGGTTGCTGAGGCTGGCCTTCAACTTGCGATCCTCCTGCCTCAGCCTCCCAAATCACTGAGATACAGGTGTGCCACTGTGCCCTGCTCACCTGCTTATTGAAGACAATTTAATAAATGTCCCCAAAACACAAAGAAAATTAAAACTACCTATAATTTCAGCACTCAAAGAGAATCACTGTTAGGTAACTTGATGGGAGAGATTTCCTGATCATCTTTTTATTCTGGACATATTCAATGTGGAGATCTATTTGATATATCTGACATCCTAGGTCCTGATCAGAGTGCAAGGCCACCTTCCAGCCTTCACACTGTCTTATTTGTGTTTGTTTGGATATCAGGGATTGAACCCAGGGGCATTAAACCACAGAGCCACATTCCCAGCCCTTTTCATTTTATATTTTGAGACAGGGTCTCCCTAAGTTACTGAGGCTGGCTTTCAACTTGTGATCCTCCTGCCTCCAGAGCTGAGCCCTCACACAATCTTCATGAGGCTAGCTCAGCTGGGTTCTTATTTCTACTAGGAGGCCTGTTTGTACCTGATAGTTCAGGTTTCTAGGGGAATTGGCTACATAACTGAGAGTCATGACTGCCATATTCCAGCTCATATCCTGACAACTGACTCTCCGTTGCATTACTGGAAGTCACCTGGGTGAGTTTGTTCCATAATGCAGGGACACGCACACACAGAGCATACTATTTCATACTGCTAGGTTTTTGTTCCTTTGGTTCTCCTTGCCTGAGATCTCTGCCCATGTCCCATCCATCTCTCCATCCCTGTCTCTATCTTGTAATGTACATGGTTTTTAAAAAAAAACCAATCGGCACTCAGGGCACTGTCTTGCTTACCCATAATCCCAGTGACTTAGGAGGCCCAGGCAGGAGGATCATAAGTTCAAGGCCAGCCTTGGCAACTTAGTGAGACCCTATCTCAAAATAAAATGGAAAACAGGCTGGGGGTGTAGCTCAATGGTAGTGTGCCCTCAGATTCAATCCCTAACACCAAAGCCAAACCAAACCAAAACAAGTGAAACCAAAATAAAAGCAAAATCAAACTATCAAAAACTCCAAAGGGAAGAACGTCCACATAATGGACTAAGGTGGAATGACCTCAGTGGTAAAGCACTTACCTAGCATGCTTAAAACCATGGGTTCCATCGCCAGCACTGCAAAATTTTAAAAAATACAGTGGAACGTCATAAAGTTCCTTCTCGTCCCTGACCTTGGTCCCTTTCATAATTTTATTTAGGGGGTAGGACCAGGGATTGAACCCAGAGGCACTTAACCACCAATCCACATCCCTAGCCCTTTGTTATATTTTATATAGAGACAGGGCCTTGCTAAGTTGCTGAGGCTGGCTTTGAACTCCTGATCCTCTTTCCTCAGCCTCCTGAACCGCTGGGATTACACGGGTGTGCCATAGCACCTGGCCTTTGTATATTTTTCCAGAAATCGTCAGTGTACAGTTAAGCAGCAGATATCTATATACCTACATCTATATATAGACAGACATAGATATATATGTATTATATATAATACATATATAATATCTATATCTATCTATCTATATATATAACTTTTGTGAAACAAATAGTAAAACTGGGTCCGCTCTTCTTCCACACCTGGCTTTTGTAATTTCTTGGTTTCTGGATACTCTTGCACAGCAGTAACCAAAGATGTATGTCATATGGGTACAGGCTGTGCAGTGATGGCTGGGCCATCATTTAACCAGGCCCCTCAGGAGAGACATTTAAATGTTTTCCCATCTTTTGCAACTACAAACAACGCAATAATAAATATCCTTGTACAAGCAACCTTGGGCTTTTGCTCATATGGGATAAATTCCTGCTAGTAGTATTGCTGGATCAGAGTGTGTGCAGATTTTAAATGTTAATGCATTTCACCAAGGGGCCCTGCAAACAAAGGTACCAAGTGACACTCCCAACAACACTGAAAGGGCCAATCCTACCCTCCCTCTGTCCCTTTCCTTACTTGGCTGGTGCCACTCACACTTTAGGAGAGAGTGACCTCATCCCGGATGCCTCTGAAGACCAACCCCGCTCCCAGCTCCTGGCTTCTCTTGCGTTTGTTCCACTTTCCACACAACGTTGTAATCCTCTTTTCACAAGTCTGTCTCCCACACTAGATTTTGAACTTGTTTTTTTGGTTTGATACCGGGGATGGACCCCTGGGGCACCCAATCACTGAGCCACATCCCCAGCCCTTTTTTGTATATTATTTAGAGAGGGCCTCGCTAAGTTGCTTAGGGCCTCACTAAGTTGTTGAGGCTGGCTTTGAACTTGCAGTCCTCTGGCTTTAGCCTCCCATTCTGCTGGGATAACAGGCGTGTGCCACGGCACCCAGCAAGATTTTGAACTCTTTGAGGGAAGGTCTAAACTTGACTCTTCTCTTTAGGCCCTGGTTGAACACACCACAGGCAGAAACTCTATAAATATTTGTTGAACTAGTCAGCTCAGAATCTCTGGCTCATTTGCCAAATGTAAACCTGGTCTTGATCAAGCAGCACCTTGGACTTGGTTCTCCCGGGTCCCTGAAGATTGGTCTCTATGTGCTTGGTGCCCCAGTCCCTACTTACTTTCAGGCCAGCTCCCAGGACCACATGCCACTGACATTATGAACGGATACGGTGTGCCAGTCCCCAGCTCTTCAGAAAGAGCCTTTCTACATATGTCTTCTCTTCTACTTCCCACCAAAATGCCTGGTGCCCCCAGGATGGTTCTGCAGTGTGCCACTGGGAGGTTGGCAGCTCATGGCCCCTGCGACCGGAGGGCCTGAGTGGGATCTAGCTGGAGCCAGCTTGGGCTGTCAGGCTGAGGTCCTGATCCCTGCCCGCGCTTGACCTCACTGGGACCAGGGCTGGGGGAGAAAGACACCCCTATTACTGCCCCTCCAGCTAGGCACACTCCCGCTGCCTTCACATGCCATCACCTCGCTGCGCCACATCTCCTAGCCACTCGCTTTCTGAAGCTGCTTAGGGGTCTGCAGAAGTTATATCCAAATATAAGGGACTGTGAAGCCTCACTAAGTGTTCACAAGAAGTTTGGAGGCCGCAAATAGGAATATAAGAAACACGCAGGGGTCGCTAAGTGCCATTCTGCAGATATGAACGCTGTGGCAGGTGGAAGGGTGGCTGGGGGGCTCTAAAACTTGGCTGTGCTGGGCCTTGTCCAAGGCTGTGGCCAGCTGGATAAGCAAGCTATCAGCTCCATGGCAGTCAGAGGCTCACCCCAGGCCAAAGGGGCGTACTAAGGCAGGTTGCCATATAGTTCTCTGCCTTTCAACAATGCCACCTTGTCTCCATGGGCCCTGAGCCTGAGAACAACCTCTAAAATACTGGGGATTCTGCAGGACAAGCAGAAAATGGGAAAGAGGTCAGGGGACAACAGGAGGGATAGGTGGTGAGGAGAGGTGCCAGGGCCCCCAGAGGCAGGGGTGGGAGTGGGGCTAAGACTGGGTCACACAGCAGGCATGGTGGTGCACGCCTGTAATCCCAGCATCTCAGGAGCCTGAAGCAGGAGGATCAATAGTTCAAAGCCAGCCTCAGCAACTTAGTGAGGCCCTAAGCAGCTCAGTGAGACCCTGTCTCTAAATAAAACACAAAAAAGGGCTAGGGATGTGGCTCAGTGGTTGAGTGCTCCTGGGTTCAATTCCCTGGTACAAAAAAAAGACTGTCACAAGAGCCTGGTTGGGTCAGACTGCCATGTGTCCTGCTCGGTTGTCACTGAGCAGAGCGCTCTGCGTGCCCCTACCTTGGAAGAACAATCTTGTCCTCCTGCCAGCGAGTGTTGCTGAACCCTTTAGTCAAGCACAGCATTCCAGGGCTATAGAAATGACTTAGACATAGCTCTTGACCTCAAGGACTTACAGAGATGGGAAGACATGGAGAGGGAAGGCGTCAGTGGGTACCATTAGGTTATTTTCAGGAAGCGGTACATGAACTTTTAAAAAAGTAAATAGAATTCAGACAGGGTTGGGGAGGACATTTTAGGTCAGAGGTCCCTAGGCACATGTGTCGAAGGGTTTCATTAGAACAGAGGGTTAAGAGCAGGCCAGTGCCTTAGGGCACAGGAAGGACCTTGTGATGGTACAGATGTGGTGCCAGGTGGGGACACTATGAAGTTAGGGTGCTCTGAATCAGTGACCGATATTTGGCGCTATTTATTCCACAGCCAGAAAACAAAGCCGAAACCAAGAAGCAAAGTGTGAAGGGTGGCACATTCAAGGCATGCACCAAACAACCTACTCTCAAAAATGACTGCTTTGTGCCCAGAGACCTTGAGGCCTGCTCTTCTAGAACTGTGGCTCCAGAGTCTACTCCGTTTTTAACAGAAGTTTGCCACAGAAATCTCTTGACCCTTGGCTATTTGGGCTATTTCATATGATGAGGAAAACAGGCACATAAATGGGCTACCTTAGCAAGTGTGCCATTTGGGGCTCTTAGTCACAACAGAAACCAACTCTAACTTCATCAGAAAAGTTTTACTGGGAAGCTGGGGAGGAGCTTGGGGGATTGTCAGAATTAGAAACTGACAAGAACAAGGGAACTGGGCAGCCAGACACAACCACTGGAGCTATTGACCTCCAGCATCATCAGCAGGGGACCCACATCACCACAGTCCTGGATTGTCACTGCTGTTGTCACCATCATCACCAAAGCAGCATAGGAGCAAACCCTTCAGGACCCTCCTCCCTAGAATTACTCCCTCCAGACTTCAAGGAATGGGTATGAGTGCCTCATGGGCTTAGCTGAGGTTCTAGGTTCAAGTCCAAGCTGCTCAGGGTCTCAGGGCACAGGTCTCAGGCCTCATGGGCTTCCCTGGCATAGAAGCCGTCCCCTCCCCCAAGACACTGCTATGGCAGGTTTCTCCCACACCAGCAGGGACCCTCGGGCACTGGGTAGAACAGTGTCCCTTTTCCTGGATTGACTAATTCTGGCTGAAAGGGAAATTAGGGTCAGTTGCTGTCCTGTGGGAAAGGGAGGAAATAATCAGGACCCAGGGTGCTCCTAAAATATCTCCTGGTGTGGTGCCCATTAAAGGCACGGAACACATTTGTGGCAAACCACCACAACCCACCAGACAGAACCCTCCACAGACACTGGTTTTGAGACTCCATGATCAGATCAGGCACCACTGAAGGCCAAGGGGGAACATAGAAGGTCTGGTAAGGAATGAATTCCTCAGGATCAGCTTGACCAGCTGCAGAAAAAGGAAGCATAATTTCTACCTGTTTCTGCACAGGCAGTGGGAAGTTTTTTTTTTTAATTGGTCACATTTATAATTTTGACTTCAGGCTGGCTAACAGGCCAGACCTATTTTGTTAAGACTCATGAAAATGGTGAAGCTGTTAAACAAATCAAACAAATGCATTATTCCAGTTGAAAAATCAAGAGCCTCCTCCCTCACCCCTGGGCACAGACCCTCCATACCATCTCAGAGGGACCCTCTGCCTTCAGTTAGCATGTAGCCTTCCAGACCTTTTTTAGGCATTTTCAAGTCTAGTTTGGTTTTGTAAGGCTTCATCTTGCCTTAAGACTATGAGGGGCTGGGGAGATAGCTCAGTTGGTAGAGTGCTTGCCCTATAAGCACAAGGCCCTGGGTTCGATCCCCAGCACCCAAAAAAAAAAAAAAAAAAAAAAAAAAGGACTATGAATTGTTCTGCATTATGCTTTTTTTAACCTAACATTAGGTCTTGGAGATCTTTCCATATCAGTACTTGATACAACCTGTAACTGCTGCATAGCATGAATTTCACAAGGACCAAAAGTAGCCAAGTTGGGGGAAAGGACATGAGACACATGCCTTTTGATGGCTACTACCCAAACTACTCTGTAAAAAGGTTGATGTAGCTGATATGCATACCAACCGCTTGTCTTCTCACTTCTCTTCCTAGCCCACAATGGGCATGATCAGGAGGAACTATTGCTCTCTGAAGGACAGTGCATTTCACTGGCGTTACTTTACACATCACTGATTCCCAGTAAGGTTGAATGCTAACAAGATCCAGGCTTTATGGAGTTGTGGGGAAACGATTCTCATCAACTGTTGGCAATCACATCAATTAGTGCTATCATTTGGGAAAGCAATTTGGCATTATCTAGTCAGTGTGAAGATGTTCAAACCCTGGGACCCAGACCTTTGGCTCCCTTTGTACTTATCCCTAGAGAAATTCACACGTGCACCAAGGAATAGCTTTCTAGTATTCTCATTGCCACAAAAAGATGGTGAGAACCTAAATGCCCACCCACAGGGGACTGCATAAATAAATTGTAGTAATTCATACAACTGAATCATACTGTATGCAGTATTTAAAACATATGAACTAGATGCATGTGTATCAAAGTGGCTACGTGCCAAAGACACGCTTTTATATATTATATATACACACACACACACACACACATATACCCCCACATATACATATATACTCATGCAGAGACACATATACACGCTCACATATACATCTAAATACACAGACAAGAAATAAACATACCATTTTCTGGGTGGTGCTTACCTCTATGCAAGAGCAAAGGTACATGTGACGGGGCCAGAGACTTCACCTGTACCTGATAACTTATTAGAGAGAGCAAGTGAGCACTGAAATAAGAATGATAAAACCTGTTCACTCTGTGTAGAAGGATTCCTGTTTTTTTTTTTCCTTAAGCATTTGTGTGGCATATATTTTTCTGTCCCTATCTGTGTCACTATGTTAAGGTATGCTGTCCCTATGTGTGTCACTGTGTTAAGATATGCAATTGGCATACAGCTTCTTTTATTTTCACAGAATCCCTCCTGAGAGTTGCTATTCTCTTGAAGGTGATTTTAACTCATTCACTCCTACACTCAGTTTAGATTTGTTCCTACCATTTTCCTGATTTTACCATGATTTCTCATTGTTTCTTTCCTTCCTTCTTTCTCTACTAGACCTTTCCCCTATTAGACAAGTACACACTTTATTCCTCCTTTAGAACAACTATTACCCTCCATGTTTTTTGACATTTTTTGGAGTCTGTGTTTCCAGTGAAAACTGTTTTCTACTGCCGAGAACACCAAAAAATGCAAGGGCTCAATCAGAAAGTCACCTGGTACCACCATTTCAGACAAAACCAAACAATACCATGTTACCATGTAAAACCAAAAGTACTTTAATAAGCTTTTACGGCACTGCAATTACAGGAACATTAACCCAGAACATGCAACAAAAATTATTTTGCCTTCTGGACAGAGTTAACAGATAAACTTGACATTACAATTAACAGCAACATATTCTACTGAAGAAAACAAATGCCATTTATTCCGACTTTCAGGTTAGAAAATGTATGCTCTTACTGCACGCTCCAGTAGCATTTAGAAAGTTTAGTTTTCCCTTTCTAACCTCTAAAAGGCAGTATGATTGATTTGTGTGTGTGTGTGTGTGTGTTATTATGGATTGAACCCAGGAGTGCTCTACCACTGAGCTACACCCCCAGCCCTTTTCTAACTTTTTACTTTGAGACAAGGTCTTGCCAAGATGCTGAGGCTGGCCTTGAACTTTCAATCCTCCTGCCTCAGCCTCCCAAGTCGCCGGAATTACAGGCGCGTGTCCCCACCTGTATGATTTTTAATGCAACCATACACAACCATTTTCACATTGGAAATAATCACAAGGAATCAACAGGTTTAGTCTAATTGACCAAATGGTTTCATTTTCATTATTAATTTTCAGAGGGCTCCTGCAGTATTGTGGGTTTCAGTTATGGGGAAAATAAACAGACCAGGAGTAAAATGCCTTGGTCTTTAGAGTGGGGGAGGGAACATGCAGCGGCACACGGGGCATGTGCCTGACTTCTGAAGCCAGATGGACACGCAGGGCTTGTGGAAATAGTGGTGGCATGGAAGCTCAGTGGCCACCTCCCCCTTCACATATTCACTGCAGCAGATAGGACAGCACATCTCTTGGCCAACTGCACCATGATCTTCAGTGACCAGGATCTCGGGAAGAGCGTCGATGCTCTCCTTGCTCGCCGGTGGATTGGCCACCTCGACATCCACTGCCAGAGACTCCAGGTGTGCTAGGGCAGTCTCCATGGCCTGGGCCAGGCGTTCCTCGAGTGCCATGTAGGTCAGGAACTGAGGATCCACGTAGGAGATGGCTTCGGCCACTCCTAAACCATCGGCAAATCCATCAAAGAGGCTCCAATCCACTTCTAGGTCTTCGCTGACGCTGGAGTCATCTTCAAGGTTGTTGTTGCCGTCCAGCACGAACACCCCAGGCTGCATCAACTCCCGCCCGGAGTCGTTATCCCCCTCACTGCTGCTCTCGTTCTCATTGTACTGGAGCCAGGGAATTTCTCCTTCTTCCAGGGATGTCTGTTCCTCTTCCTGAAGCGGTGGTTCTTGAGCTTCCTCCTGATAGTTGCTGCCGTTGCTAACAGCACCTGCACCGGCGCTGGTGCTGGCGCTGGTGCTGGCGCTGGTGCTGGTGCTGGCGCTAGCACCAGCAATGGCATTGACGCCGGCGCTGGCTCCAGCGCCCAGGCCAGGGCTGGTGTCGGTGACGCTCACACTCACTCTAGCTTGCTGAGGTTCCCGCTCTTCCTTTCCTGGCAGGGTCTCCCAGCTTTCTCCACTGGAAGACAGGTTTTGCTCTCGACTTCGGTACTTCCTGCGCAGAGCAGCGATCCACTCTTTGTCACTGTCAGAGTCTTCATCACAGTATTTGTAGTAATCGTCACTGTATGTCCAGAAGTCAGGGTCAGCCATGGTTCGTCGCCTCCTGGGCACCTTCTCTGGTTTCACTTGGTCGTTCCTCGCTTCCCTCTTGTCTTCAGAGTACTTCGGCTCACAGTAGCCACTTGAACTCTCGCCTCTGCCTCTCCTTGCCAGGCCATCCGAGTGGCCTTCATCAGCATTGACAGCATCCCTCCACCTGGAAGTACTGTGTGGCATATCATCATCATCATCAGTATCAAAAAATATTTTTGGTTTCACGCAGTTTGGACTTGCCAGATTTCGGACTTTGGGCCTCACCACCGGTTCCTCTGCACTCTTTGAGGGGGTTTCCCCCCCACCACAAATACTCACAGGAGCCCTACTGGGACGTGCAGTTAAGTTCTGCCCCCTTCTCTCCCTCTCCAAACTGTCACCGTTTGTAGCCACCTTGCCTTCAGCAGAAGACATCTGAGAGGCCACACTATTTGGCTTCGGGAACTCTGCTCTGCTAGCAGAGCATCTTGCCACAGGGGCTGGGTCTACCTTGTCAAGCTCCTCTCGCACATCGCGGTTAAAGCTAGAGAACTGGGGAGGCACCCCCGCCACAGACCTCGCCCCTTTCTCTGGGTCATACAGCTTATCATCCTTAAACTTGCCAGTTTTCCCTCTCACTGGCGGTCGCTCAACAGGCCCAGCCCCCTCCTCCTCACTATCATCTGCCCCAAAAGTGTCAATATGTCCATAAGCCATTCCTCTTCTGCCACCCGAAGCCCTGTACTCTCTTGGCGGATACCTGGAATAGTCCTCATTATCAACATTCAGGCTGGTTCCCGAGCTCTCACAGTCGTCCCAACTACGACGAGTGGTGGCAAATGGTGATCGGCTCCTCTTGGTGGTTTGACTGGGGGCTGATCTGTGCATTGGGACTTCGGCTGTCGTCTTTCTCTGGCTGGCAATCCTGTCCTGATGGCTCGTGGATGGCCTGAAACTGACATAAGCATGCCTTCTTCCATACCTCCTGCCTGTATTGGACTGATACCCTCCTGCTGGTTTGGGCCATACAGGCTTGCTAGATTCCTGCCCCATTGCTCTGGCTTAGGAGGGTTTCCAATACAGCTGGGGCTCGGGTGAAAAGGTTCCTGCTTCCCGCACTCGTTTTATTGAGCTGGGAAAGTCAAATCAGTTCAGCATAAAGGAGCAGGGAGATCTATTTTCACTTCAGCAGACAGGTAACAGAAGGGATAAGGGATCTTTAAAATTAGGTTCACTTTCTTCTAAGGCCTGGAGTAGCATTCCAGTGACTGTCAGGTGTAGACCTGGAACACATTTTTAATTTTGGCAACATGATTACAACACCAGGTTTATAGGAAAGCCGGACTCAGAGGGAGAGTGCGACAGGAGGTGGGGGCTGACGGGACCCTTGGAAGGTGAGTGAAGTACCGTGGAATTGTGCCAATGTGGGAAGAGGAAAGGCCGCAGTGGGTTTTTTGAATAGGGTGTCTTTTTCTGAACCCTGCAGACACAGAGGAGAAATGTGAATTGGAGTAGGGTGGCAAATGTAGATCACTGCGCATGCGTGAGTGCCTACATGTCAGTCAGGAGAGGGACAGGTGGAAGGGGAACCTGCAATCCTGCAATGGAGCCATGTGGGTTTGTAGGGGGAAGGGATGTGAGTGTTAGAATGAGACCCATTCTGGATGTGACAGAATGGGTGGGGTGGCTTCAGAGGAAAGTGCTGTGTGTGGAGTATGAGAGAACCAGAAGTGGGGTGTAGATGTGTATGTGGCAGCTGGAACTATGGGGGAAACCTACATTTATGTGCATATCTTAGGCAGGGAAGGGATTGGTGGCAATGGAGGGGAGCTTAAGAGAGTTTGTGTTTGTGTGTATGTGCATGTGTGTTATCTGTCCAAAAGGGATGCAACAACTGAAAAATGTCATCACGAGCAACTGCAGCAGGCAGGCATGGCAGAGCGGAGAGCACTGGAGAGGGGTGTGTGTGCGAGAGAGAGATGGAAAAGAGGCTAGCAATCAAAGAATGACTACACGTGACTGTGGCAAGCAGGAAGCACGGTGGTGTCCCCAGAGAAGGACTTCTATGAGTGTGAGTGTGTACGCAACAGGGACGGCAAAGGGAGTCTGTCTATGCAAAGTATGTGGCAGACAGAAAGCACAAGAGCAGGGCATTTAAGAGGGTGTGTGAATCAGAGAGTGGGAGTGTATTTGTGCCAATGGTTAGCAATAAAAGATGTCCTTATGTGTGTATGTGACAGGCAGGGAGGAGGGCTGAGGGTGTGTATAAATGTGTGTATGTGTGTGTGTCTACATATGCATGCCAGAGCAGGCCGAGGGAGGAGGGGCGGGATCTAGAGGTGTGTATGTGATAGGCAGTGAGGGGAGGGAAATGGCAGCCGAGGGTCTGAGGCCACGTGTGTGCGCGCGCGCGCGCGTGTGTGTGTGTGTGGGGGGGGAGGCACTGGAGGGTGTGAGGGTGTGTGAGAGGGGGGTGTGTGTATGTGCCTGCGCATGCGCGGGGGAGGGGATGCACTGGAACCTTGAGGCTGGCGGGGCAGGGAGGGGGCTGCAACTGAAGGTTGCCGTGTGTGCGGGCGTGTGTGTGTGTGTGTGTGTGTGTGTGTGCTCGCATACGCTTGCGCGACACAGGGGAGGGCGTGCAATGTCATAATAAGGGACAAGAAAACGCTATCAGCTCAAAGGGCAGCCCCAAATCGATGTGGCAGGGAAGGGGGCAAAGAAAGAAAAGGGCGTGTGTGAACATAGTTTTTCCCTGAGAATAATTTTTTTTTCTGACAATTCTTTTCCCAGGAACAATATTCTTACCAAACAATCTCAACCATTTACCATTCGGCGAAACAACAGCAAAATGGCAGGGGGAGGCCACGGGGTGACCCGCCAAGGGGGCCGAGGAGGGAGGAAGGAGGGGCGGGGAGAAGTGGCCAGGGGCCGCGAACACCGTTCCCCTCTCAAATAGCCATGAAAGCCATTTAAGCAGGGGCCACGCTGGGCCAAAGGGGCTCAGCAGCAGAGGATGCAGCCCCCGAACAGGCCGATGGAGGACAAGGGCCTCAGTCTGCATTCAGGTCCCCCGTCCGCCCCACCCCTTCCCGAGGGGCGAACCCGAAAAGAGGTTCGCCGGATCCCCCCAGATTCTCGCGCCCCTGCCCTGCCACTCGCCCCACCGCCAGCTGCGAGATGGGTCGCCAACCCAACCAGACTTTCACTCACCCTGTCGGGACAGCAGCACGCTTTTCAGAGGGGCAGAGCTCTCGGACCTCCGACCGCCACCACCGCCAGAGCCGCTGCTCCCGGGTCTCGGGCTCCTCCCCCGCCAGACAGCACCCGGGAGGGCGGTGACTGCGGCGGAAGTGATTGTGACGTCGGCTGGAGCCCGCCCCCTCGATGTGGCGGGGGCGGCAGCTGCTTTCCTCAAATCAGGGTGGGCCCTAAAGCTTTATTTCATTTCAAATGATGAAATCGTCAAGGATACGGAAAAGGACAGCGAAAAATGAAACAAGCGGCCAGCGATAAGAAATGTGGGACATTTAGCCACATGCCCTTCGGTTCTGTTTTTTTCTTTAGTAGAATGAAATAGGCGAATTCTTTCTAATTAATTCCAATGTGAAAGTAATTGTGCTATATCATATCCTATATGGTACGGTTTGTCTGCGGTATTAAAATGTGAAATATACTTAATGGTTGCAGCAAGCTGCTGCTTCTTTTTTTTTTTTTACTAGTGGTTGAAACAAGTTGAACCTGTTTGCAGTGGAATTTGTTTCTGTTGGTCATAAAATCAAGCTTTTCCATCCAAAACAAATGATCAATCATGAAAAGCAACAGGGGTTCGTATTCCGGTAGTTGCACCGCTGTTAAAAATTATTATACTTATGCTTTTTGATTTACACAATTTTACTGAAATCTTAAATAGCACTCTTAACCTTCACAGCCAGTGTAAAATATTCATGTAAAGTTGTTGGGGTTTTTTGTTTATTTGTTTTTGTTTCTTGGGAGTAGGGGTTGAACATGGGGACACTTAACCACTGAGCTACATCCCCAGCCCTTTTTATTTGTATTTTGAGACAGTTTCACTAAGTTGCTTGGGGCCTCCCTAAATTGCCCAGCCTGGCCTGTAACTTGCCATCCTACCTCAGTTTCCCCAGCTGCTGGGATTACAGGTGTGCGCCATGGCACTAGCTGAAGTAAATTTTTGTTCTTACTGAAAATACAACGTATAATAGAATAAAAACGTTTAAGGGTAACAATAGAGTAGAAATAGGATGTATAATTTGCAAACTATTAAAGGAATGGTATGTGAAACAAAGAAAAACTCAGTCAACAAAGGGTAAGAAATGAGGTATGGGCCGAGCAGGATGTAAAAAGAAAAATAGATCAGGATGTGTTATGGGTAAACATCTGTTAAGAAGCAAATTCTTATTTTGATCATTTAATTTTATTATTCATTTTTTAAACCAGGGATTGAAACCAGGAGCACATAATCACTGAGCCACCCTGTCTGGCTAAATAAGGCCTTGATAAATTGCTGAGGCTAGTCTTGAACTTTCCAGCTTCCTGAGTTGCTGGGATTACTGCGGTGCACTGATGCCCAGCATATAAAAGTCCAGTTATATGCTGTTTATTAGTTTCACCTAAAGTAGAAACAATAATGGAAGTACATGTCCGTTAAATACTAGCAGGAAAAAAAAGGGAAAGGGGGAGGTGAAGGAAACAGGAACAAAAAGAAAGGAAGGAGAGAGACTTGTAACAATACTAATATAAAAATCAAGGTCAAAGTAGAAAGTATCAAAGAGAACAAAAGAGGTTCTTTCATTCACGAAGAAATAGATAAGAAAAAATTATGTGCCCAAAATGCCATTTCAAAATATGTGAAGGAAATACAGTTTAAATATAAAAAAGATAGAGCCAAATGTGGTGGCACATGCCTGTAATCCCAGCTGCTTGGGAAGTTGAGGCAGTAAGAGTGGAAGTTGGAGGCCAGCCTCAGCAATTTGGGAGACATTGTTCAAGATAAAAACTTAATAAAAAGAGCTGGGGATGTAGTGCATACTATTACAGCTGAACCTCATTTGTCTTATTCATCTTCTTTCCCTCAAATAAGCACATTTGGAAGTTGATGTTTCCTTCTTATCCATGTTTGTTTTTCTGTCATTACATATGTATGTATCTTTAACCAAAAAACAATATTGTTTTGTGTGTTTTATTTTGTTTTTTGTTTTGGGGTTTTTTTTTGGTGGGAGTACTGGGGATTGAACTCAGGGGCACTCGACCACTGAGCCACATCCCCAGTCCTGTTTTGTATTTTATTTAGAAACACTGAGTTACTTAGCACCTCACTTTTGCTGACACTGATTTTGAACTTGAGATCCTCCTGCCTCAGCCTCCTGAGCTGCTGGGATTACAGGTGTGTGCCACCATGCCCAGCCTGTTTTAAATTACATAAACTGTATCATATCACCTTGCAGTGGTACACATGCTATCGTGTAATCCCAGCTTCTTGAATCTTCTTCATGGGCATGGTAGCTGGTGAGAGAGACAGAGACAGACACATAGAAAAAGAGAGTACCTAAAATAGAATACATGACCTTTTTATGACTTTGACTTAGAAGTGACATCCACCACTTTTCTGTATCCTATTCATTAAAAGCAAGCCACAGGGCTGGGGATATAGCTCAGTTGGTAGAGTGCTTACCTTACAAGCATAAGGCCCTGGATTCAATTCCCAGTACTGAAAAAAAAAAAAAAAGCAAGTCACAGAATTTATCCCTTTCATCTATCAAATTTGTAGCCATGCAGTTGTTCATAATATTTCTTTATTATCCTTTTAATGTCCATGACATCAGTAGTGATAGCCACTCTTTTGTTTCTGATATTCGTCACTTTTGTTTACTCTCTGATCTGGAGGCTTATAATCTTCTTGATCTTTCATATTTTCTAACATTTGCATTCAATGCTACAAATTTCCCTCGAAGCACTGCTTTTGCTGCAATCCACAAATTTTGGTAAATTGTGTTTTCACTGTCAATTTATCTTGAACCCCTATGTTATTTAGAAGTATATTGTTTAATCTCCAAATATTTGAGGACTTTCCATCTATCTTTCTGTTATTGATTGCTAATTTCATTCTGCTGTGGTCTGAGAGCATATTTTGTATGATGTCTATTCTTTGAAATCTGTTAAGGCATGTTTTATGGCCCAGGATGTGGTCTATCCTAGTGAATGTTCCACATGAGTTTGGAAAGAATGTGGATTCTGCTGTTGTTGGATGAAGTAGTCTATAAATGTCAATTAGATCTGGTTGATTGATGGTGCTATTCAGTTCAAGTTTATTCTTATTGATTTTCTGGCTGCTAGATCTGTCAATTATTGATAGAGGAGTGTTGAAAACTTCAACTATCATAGCGGACTCATCTATTTCTTCTTGAAGTCCTATTATTTTTTGCCTCATATACCTTTTTTTGTACCTTAACACTGTCAAGTGTGTGTATGTGTATATATATATATATATATATATATATATATATTTTTTTTTTTTTTTTGGTACCTGGGATTGAATCCAGGGGCACTTATAACCCCTGGCTAACAATTTCCTATTCATTGCTCTTGATTTTTAAAAAATATTTGTTGATTTTCTTTTTTGTCTTCCACTCTGTCTTCACTGATTTTAATTGAACATTTTATGATTCCATTTTCTCTCCTCTATGAGCATATCAATTATACTTCATCTTTCTTTTTTTTACTTAATTAGGGGTCATGCAAGAGCCTGCAATATATATTTACAACTAATCCAAGTCCAGTTTTAAATAACACTATAATACTTCATGAATAGGGCAGGCAGGTACGTTATAAGAGTATTCTCAATTCCTCCATCCCATCCCTTATGAATTATTTCTATTATTCATTTCACTAGTCAACAAGCTACAGTCATCCAATATTGTTACTATTATTTTTGAGTGAACTGTTATCTGTTATATCCTTTTAAAATACCATCATTTATTCTGCTCTTCTTTATGCAAATCCAAGTTTCTAACCTATATCATTTTCTTCTCTGAATAACTCAATGTTTCTTGAAAGACAGCTCTTGGAAGTGACATTCTAACACTTTTGCCATATTCTTTCTTTTTTTATTTTTGGTACTGGGGATTTAGCACAGGGGCATTTTACAACTGAGCTACATCCCAGCCCTTTGTATGTATGTATTTATTGAGAGAGGGTCTCGCCAAGTTGCTTAGGGCCTCAGTAGGTTGCTGAGGCTGGTCTTGAACTCTATCCTCCTGCCTCAGCCTCTTCTTATTGAAAGTGGGTTGCTGGGTCTAACCTACACTCTGGGGAAGTGATCACTCAAGTACATGAGTTCGAAAGGTGGTGATCATAAGGGGATGGGGGAAGGGTAGGAACATTTCAACTTTAATAGAAATGGCCAAGCCGCTTTCCAAAGTGATTGTAACAATTTACATTCCCACCTGCAGTTTGTTCGCATCATCCTCAGCTCTCTTGGTTCTAAGACTTCAAATTGTTGCTAATCTGACAGTACAAAGCACTGTTATTTGACTTTTTCCCCCCTAAATTACTAGAGAAGTGCCTTTGTACAATTGTTGACCATATAGATTTCTTCTTCTCTGAAATGTATGCTCGTATCTTTCATATCTTTTGTCCATTTTTTTCTATTAATGTTGTTTTTCTTGTTAGTATTGATTTCTAGGTATTCTTTATATATTCAGAACACAAGATGTCAATGATATTTGTATAGTTGCAAATATCTGCTCCTAGCTGACGTTTTCTTTCAATGCAAATATGAAATTATAATGCTACTTAAAAGAAACTTTAGGAGAATGTTTTTTATAACCTTGGAGTGAATAAGGCCTTTGTAAATTTGGCAAAAGATTCAGGAGCAAAAAGGAAAGGTTCAACTACATAAAAATAAAATGTGCTTAGGAAACAAAAAAAAATAAACAATTCTAAGTAAAGAAAAAGACAAATGAAAACCTGGGGAAAATGTTTGCTGCTAATTGAACAGACAAAGGGCTCATTTCCCAATTAGCTGAAGAGCTCCTATGAATCAATAAGTCCAACAAATCAACTTTAAGATGAGCAAAGGATACCAACATACTTTTCCTCTCCCCGACCCCAGGCCACAGTACTGGGGATTGAACCCAGAAGTGTTTTACCACTGAGCTACGTCCCCAGCCCTTTTTATTTATTTATTTATTTATTTATTTATTTATTTATTTATTTATTTTTTGAGACAGGTTCACACAACATGGCCCAGGCTGGCCTCAAAATTATGAAGCTGGAGGGAATGGAAGTGGATTGAAATGGAGCAAATTATGTTACATGCCTTCATGAATATGTCAAAGTAAACCCCACAATTTTATAAAAGTATAATGCACTAACAAAAAAATAAATTAAAAAGTAAAAAAAAAAATTCCTATCAAGTTTCTAATGCACATACTTTTTGCGGGGGGGGTTTACCAGGGATTGAACCCAGCGGTGCTTAACCACTGAGCCACATCCCCAACCCTTTTCATATTTTTATTTACACACAGGGTCTCCCTGAGTTGCTTAGGGCCTCACTAAGTTGCCAAGGCTGGCTTTGAACTCGCAATCCTCCTGTCTCAGCCTCCTGAGCTGCTGGGATTACAGGTGTACGCCACCTTAATGCATATACTTTTTGACCCAGAAAGTGTACTTCTAGGAACTAACTTACCAGTATATTTGTACATGATTGAAATTAAATATGTGCTATTATATTCAGTGCAGCATTATTGTTAACAGTGAAAGACTAGAATGAACCTAAATATTTTTCAAAAGGGGAGGAAATATGGTAGAATACTTCCTATAGCACAGCTAAAATGCAGAATCAAAATCTACATATATCACAAGATTTAAGTCTGGAAAACAACATTAAATGAAAAAAAGTAGGTTGTACGAGGGTCTGTTCATTACCATAGTATTTACATATGTTTTTAAAATGCAATGAGGACACATAGGTTTCAGTTTGTTCTATCTCCCCAGAGAACTGTTCGCTGTGATTGTTAATTATAGGTGTCAACTTGACTGGCTTAAAGAACAGCTAGAGTGTGTTTACAGAAGAGATTGGCATAGCCGGGTGTGGTGGCACATGCCTGTAATCCCAGCAACTGGGGAGGCTGAGGCAGGAGGATCACAAGTTCAAAGTCAGCCTTAGCAAAAGCAAGGGGTTATGCAGTCAGTGAGACCCTGTCTCTAAATAAAATACAAAATAGGGCTGGGGATGTGACTTAGTGGTGGAGTGCCCCTGAGTTCAATACCCGGTACCTAAAAAATAAATAAATAAATAAATAAATAAATAAATAAATAAATAAATAAGAGATTGGCATAAGTTTGCATGGAGTAGATGGAGAAAATCTATTCTCCCCAGCATCATTCAGTGGGCTGGGGACCCAGGTGGAATACATACAGAAGGTGGCTTGTGCTTGCTCTCTCTCTCTTTCTCTCTCTCTCTCTCTCTCTCTCTCTCTCTCTCTCTCTCTCTCTCTCTCTCTCTCTCTCTTCCTCTCTTTCAGTTGGAATAGACTCTTCTGTTGCTGCCAGGCTCACTGGCCTTTGGGCTCTAAGACTTAACTCCTATTGATCCCAGGTTCTCAGGGTTTTGACCTCAGGCTGAGAATTAAACCATCAACTGCCCTGGTTCTGATGACCCTGGGCTTGGACTGAACCATGCTACCAATATTCCAGGGTCTCCAGCCTGCAGACAGCCTGTCATGGGACTTCTCAGTCATAGTAATAATCTGAGTCAATTCCCCCAATAAGTCCCCTCTAGTATATCTATATCTATACATATCTTATCTGTTCTGTTTCTCTGGAAAACTCTAACTAATATAATCACTAAAAAAATTACTCTTGCCCAAGAATGGTGGTATACACTTCTAATCTCACCAACTCAGGTGATTGAGGCAGGAGGATCACAAATTTGAAGCCAGTCTGGCCAACTTAGCAAGACCTTGTCTCAAAATTTTTAAAAAAAATTAAAAAAAGGTCTGGGGGTGTAGCTCACTGTAGGGTGCTCTGGGGTTCAGTCACCAGTACCACTAAAATTTTTTAAAAAGACATATCTCTAGTAAGACTTGGTGTTAATGTCAATCTTGTCAGTTATACTGTTTTCAACTTGTTTGGGGGCAAGATTTTTTTCTGGTATATTTTTATTTATCTCTTTAAAACATTTCTACTTTTTTTTTTTTTGGTACTGGGGATTGAACCAGAGGTGCTTTACCATTGAGCTACATCCCCTCATCCCCAGACCTTTCTTAGTTTTTTCTTTTGAGATAGGGTCTTGCTAAGTTTCTTAGGTCCTCATCAAGTTGCTGAGGCTGACCACAAACTTGCCATCCTCCTGCCTCACCCTCCCAAGTCACTGGGATTACAGGCATGTGCCACCACCACCCAGCTCTAAGATAATATCTTTATAGTTTCACACAAATATCTCTATCATTTTAGACATACGCATGAAAGAAAGCCTATGTGCATGCTTTTCACAATTGTGAGTTTTTCTTTTAGTTTTACTGCTTCTTTTTTCTGTCTTCCTTAGTATGTCCCACAACAGTTAATAATAACCTAATATTCATTACTTCTACATTTTCTTCATACTTGTATAATCATATAAGGTATACATGTGTGTATATATGTACATACATGTACATGATTAATATGTGTGTAGGCTTTTATTTGTCCTTCTTTTATTAAAATGAGATCATAGAAAATTGGCCCTCTGTATCTATGAGTTTTACATCTGCTCTTTCAACCAACAACTCATCAAAAATATTGGGGTGAAAATGAGCCTGTGCCAGACACATCTATAATTCCAGCATCTCTGGAGGTTGAAGCAGGAGAATCACAAGTTCAAGAGCAGCCTGGGTAAATTAGTGAGACCCTGTCTTTAAACTAAACTAAACTAAACTAAAATAAAATAAAATAAAATAAAATAAAGGGATGGGGATATAGCTCAGTGGTAGGTTCAACGCCCAGTACCACAAAATATTCTGTAAACTACAGTATGACAACTTTTTACCTACCATTTAGACTGTATTAGGTATTGCAAGTCATCTAGAGATGTTTGAAGTATACAGGAGGATGTGCATAGATTTTATGTAAATACTATACCATTTTATATAAGGGATTTGAGCATCTGTAGATTTTGTTATCTGTAGGATGGAGGGGTCCATACTGAAACCAACCTTCTATGGATACTGAGGGACAACTGTATATACTTTTCCACTTCGTGCTGTTCTCACTCAATATTATTATTATTATTATTATTATTATTATTATTATTAATACATTGTTGGGATTACAGCAACTTCCCATAGGTCAGACTTCCCATAAGCCTAAAACCACCTCCTCCTTTCTCTAGTCTCCCTCCCTTGGAAATGAACTGGTACTAATAAATAGTTTCAGACTGCTTTCCCAAAAAGCTAGTGGCTTCTTATTTCCACTGGCAATGCCTGACCCTATATCCTGGCTATCTTGACTGTTCATGGGTACAGATTCCTCTCCTAGAGATTTGAAACTCAAAAGGAAACACACAGAGATTCAGAAGACTGAGTCATGTTCACATCAATCACTTCTGAAAACCAATCCGACATCTTGAAAATACAACCTTCGTATTTGCCCAAGTGAGCCAGAGTTAAATTCTGTTGCTTGCAACCAAAAGAAACATCAACTCTGGTCCCAGAATAAGTCCTGATCCCGATCACAAACCAAACCCTGATTCCAGCTACAAATTCAACTCTGATCTGAGCCACAGGCTTAGTCCTCTCCCAAGTTGGCAATCGAGGGCCATTACTGGCCCCATGCTTCACTGACCCTTGCTTGGCATCTCTCCAAGGGGTGTTCCTGGCCACAAAGGGATTCAGGTGAACTGGTGGATATATTTCTGCCAAATGTATGCAGAGCCTGGGGCCCAAAGTTCAGGGTCTCTGTGGCAACTAATATTCATGACTTACAGAAACAGAGCAGAATTCCTTGTAAAGAAAAATTAGTAAAGTCTAAGCCTGAAATGTTTTGGGGGGATGTGGGTTGCAGAGAATAAAAGATCAAAAGAGAACCTGGTTGGGGTGGGATCAGGGTTGGTTTGTGGAGGTCAAGAATAAGGGCATGTGTTCTGAGCCTGGCTCAAGGTAATGGGGACAGAATAGGGATTTGAGGGAGCCTGAATGGGACTGTACTGCATCCCCTGCTGGGGCCTGGGTAGGTCCTATGCCCCCAGGAAAAGCTTACAGGAGTTACCATGGAGAGGTGTAGGCAGCCCGGAGCTAGAGGCCTCCTCCTTTGTCTCTCTCAGCCTTCTGGCATTGCCTAGACCAGCTGCACGGGCCCCATGCTGCCAGGCCCTTCTCCTGTACCGCCCGGACTTCCCATAGGCCTGAAACCACCTGCCTCCTCCTTTCTCCGGTCTCTCTCCTTTCTTCTTTACCCTGGCATGGCTTCTCCTTGCGTGCCTCCTGTTGAGTTTCAGGGATTAGGACTTTCTTCTGTGGGACACAGCTCCTTTCTCTCCTCCCAGCCTCACCCCAAGGAACTCTGGAGGGAATTAGGTGTGGGGCTGTGAGGCAAGCCAAGGGTGAAGGGAGGACACTCAATTTGTCAAACATGTAGTATCTGTGAGGTATGTATCTCACACAGGTTCCCTTATTGCATCTCCACAGTAAGCCTGTAGGGGGTCTTAGGTTCACAAGGGGAGCCGAGGCCCCAAGAGGATAAAGGATTCATCCAAGTTTACTGAGCTAGCGGCAGCAGAGCTGGGATTTGGATCCTGAACTACCCATTCCAAAGAAAGTCCTGAGGTGAGAGGAGTGTGGTTGCCTCAGATCCTACCTAAAATGAAGGCCCTACCAGGGTGGGAGTTCCCTGATAGAGATCTAAAGCAGTCTTCCTGGGTTCAGCTGAACCCTGGGCCTGTACCTGTGTCTAAGGAGAAAGGGCTAGAAAGGCTAAGCTGGGCCAGCTGGGAGCAGGTTGACCCCCGCCTCCCCCTGCAACCTCCGCTCAGGCTGTACCTGATACCTTCTTTTCATAGGGTGTCCCTTCTGCCCTTGGCTTCCCTGTGCCCCCATCGACAAGGACAAGGGAGAACCAGCTGTTGTTGGTGCTGGGGAGATGGTGGGGGCAGGGTTAGGAAGAGTCAAAAGGCCAGAACACATCAATTCATAGGCAAGAACTCTGAACTGCGCCAGGGTCTCACTGTTCCCATCTCAGCAATGGAGTTGTCGTATCAGATGATGGCTGAGACCCAGTGCCAATTCTGCCTGTGTGTGTGTGTTTGTGGCGGGGCCTGCCTGGGCACAGAAGTGCTGTGGCCATGTCAGCAGGAAGAGTTTTGCCCATAGAACATGACTTGGGGGAGTGGCAAGGGCAAGAGCTAGGGTAAGCTTGGAAGACACATCAATCGCTGGCACGAGAACAGTTCTATTTGACCTTGCCTGGGAACCAAGCCCTGCCTCTGGCTGCCCCATTCACAATAGAAGTTTGGAGGATAAGCACGTGGGAAGCTGAGGCTATGGAAAATGGGCCTTTTTGAAAAAGGGAATAGTGGGGAAAGTGCAAGAAGGCAACAAAGTGCTGGAAACATTCTGCTAGATGCCCTGAAAGGGAAAGAAATAAGCAATTTAAAGAAAAATAGCCACTTTTTTTAGCTTAGTTTGTGATTCTAGGATTTTTTTTTTTTTGGTTCCAGGGATTACACTCAACTACTGAACCACATCCCCACCCCTATTTTGTGTTTTATTTAGAGACAGGGTCTCGCTGAGTTGCTAAGTACCTCGCTAATCTGCTGAGGCTGGCCTCCAATTTATGATCCTCCTGTCTCAGCCTCCCAAATTGCTGGGATTACAGGCATGCACCACCATGCCCAAGCTCTACCTCCAGGACCAATAACCCTGCTTGCTATGCAACACTGAATATGTCTTTTTCCTCTTTCAAATGATGTTCCCCTTTGCACACTGAGTCTTGATCTAAAGGCACTTCAAGAACTCCGGCAGCTCCCATGTTCCAGAATCTTCTACAAGCCTGCTTTGATTTTGGCCCTTTGAGTTTGGTCCTACCTCAGACATTGACAGTTGTTTCAATGTACCAATGGGCTGTGGAAGTCAGAGTAACATCTAAGTGTGGGGTTGGGGGCATCCTGTGAGCCAAGACAAACCCCTCACCCTGGCCTAGAGGCTTGATGTTGATTGGTACCCTACTCATATTTCCAGCCTTCCCTCTTCCCACCTCTGCTCTGCTTCCCCACCCCAGTCTCCACTCACCTCCTTTCCTTGCCCTTGGAAATACCAGACTTCCTCTTTCTCTAGCGCCCTCACACACGCTGTTCACCATACTTGGAATGCAGTTTCCTCACCTCTTTGCTAGCAACTTCTTCCTGCTGATAGTAGCTGAAATGACCCCTCTTCCAGGAAGCCTTCCTGGCTCCCTAGCCTAAGCCAGCTCCTGCCTTGAACTACACTCATCATATCATGAGACTCATCACAACCATCTCTGCTCATGCCATGGAATCATTTTGTCATTTCTCCCCCCTTCCAAATCACTGTCAGCCCCAGGAGGGCAGGGGCCTTGTTTAGCTTGTTCACAGCCCTACCCCCAGTGTCCTGCAGCCGGGAAACTTTAAACCAACAAATCTTTCCTGAAAAGAGAATTCCCAGCAGCTATACTATCGTAGACCTACTGGGAGCCAGACGCATGCGCATAGCATCTCCACTGGTCCTGAGATCACACTCTCCCTTTCTGATTTCTTAGGTGTGGAGATGGAGGGGCAGAAAGGTGACAGGTTTTGTCCTGCCGGGAGAGCTTTGTCCTGGACTAGTGTGGCATCGGGCCTGGCAGCAGGTCTGCTGCTTCGCGCCTCCTTTTTTTTTGCCTGCCACCACTCTTTGGAGAGGAGCAGCAGCTGTGGCCTCTCCTCGCGTTCCCATAGCAACCAGTGCTTACCTCCCACTCACACTGGTTCCTAATTGCCTGATTACGCATCTTCTCCCCCGCCAGCTCTGGAGCTTCTTGAGAGCAAGGTCCATGGCGGGCTTTGCTCACCATTGCGTGGCTCCAGGCTCAGTGAGTATTAGTTAAATGAACAAAAATGAATGCATGACCATCCATGCACATGGGTTTTTAAAAGCTTTCATCACAAACAAGGCACCTGG
Source organism: Sciurus carolinensis (assembly GCF_902686445.1). Lineage (NCBI taxonomy): Eukaryota > Metazoa > Chordata > Mammalia > Rodentia > Sciuridae > Sciurus > Sciurus carolinensis. The sequence goes on from NC_062232.1 coordinate 52,603,617, forward strand.
CAGCCTGTAGTAGCTGGGGGGTGGGGGACTTGAGGACTCGGTGCTCCTCAGCTCACCTCTGCTGAGTGGTGTGGGTGGCCGGCCCCCCTTCTCCTCTCTCCCCTGCTGCCTGGGGAAGCTCTTTAGAAAGCAGGCAAGGCAGCCTGCACGGTCACGGCTGTGGGGGGGCAGGGGATGTTGGAGATGGTGTGACACCCTCCCCTTACGATCCCCCCATGCACGTGCACGCACACACATGGACTCCCTCACTACCTCCTTCTGATGGAAGCCATCTCAAATGGTCAGCTTTTGCTTTGAGAATTACCAGGAACAACTGAGTTCTCTATTCAATTCTAACGTTCAGTGCCCAATCTTGAAAAGTGGTCCCTTCCTCTCTCCTTCCCACTGCAACCGTGCGAATCCAGCTCAACACCATCTTCCACCTGAGCTGCTCCGACAGTCGCCTCCCTGCCCCCGACTGAGATCCATTTCCCTCCTTCCTCCCTTCCATCTTCCATGGCATAGACAGAAAGAGGGACCCAAAGGGAAATCATCCCCTGTTAATCCCGGCCAGACTCACAATGCAGGCACATGCTGACATCATTTTTGTGGCATGACAGAGTCTAAGTTCTAAATCACCAAAGTCCCTAGAGGAGAGCAGGCTGAGGTCCCCGTCCATTAGTCTGGGCTTTCAGTGTTGGTTGCCTTATATGTTTGGTTCTGGACCAGGCACTGAGCTAGTGAGCCTGGAGCTCACAAAAATGGGATGATAAACTCCTACCTTACTGAAAGGGATAGGAAAACAAACAAAAAACAGCATGATCTGCTATTTGCAGAGGGAGCCATGGAATGTACAGAGAAGTATGCTAGTACAGGATCAGGGATGACAGCATACGCAGGAAGATTTGAGCTGGATTTCCTATCAGAAATCACTGCTAGTGAACTGGCTGCAGTGTTGCACACCTGTAATTCCAGCCACTTGGGAGGCTGAGATAGGAGGATTGCCAAGTTCAAGGCCAGCCTCAGCAATTTAGCAAAACCCTAACACAGAATAAAATGAAAAGGGCTGGGCTATAGCTTGGTGGTAGAATGCCCTTGGGTTCAATCCCAGTACCCTTCCCCCTTCGAAAAAAAGAAAAAAAAAAAAGGAAAAGAAATCATTGGTAGTGAGCAACAGAGACTATCTTCAAGTAACTTAAGAAAGAAGTGGCTGGGAGTGGTAGTGCATGCCTGTAATCCCAGCTGCTTGGGAGGCTGAGGCAGGAGGATTGTGAGTTCAAAGCCAGCCTTAGAATTTAGTGAGATGCTAAACAACTCAGTGAGACCCTGTCTCCCAATAAAATACAAAAAATGGGTTGGGGATATGGCTCAGTGGTTTAATTCCCAACAACCCCCCCCCCCAAAAAAAAAGAAAGAGGGGAACCTGTGGACATGAAAGGGTAAGCTACAAGGAGCTAGAAAATCAAGGCATGTCTAGAGAACGGGGCATGAAAACAGATAAAGCAAAGTCCACTCTGTAAGCCAGGCTGGGTCAGGATGCTGGGCCAACAGAAATGGATGAAGTGTCTGTCCTCTATCCTTCTATCACTTGCTCCAGATTCAAAGTCTAGAGGGAGTGTCTGGTGACCAAGCTCAGGCCCATGCCCGCCTCCTGGCTAGACTTGGCTGAAGACAGGAAGGCAACATCCTCGCAGCTTCCATGGGGGGAGGCAAACCTGGATTCACTGTTTCATCAACTTCCCCCCCAGTGAGGCAGACACGATTCACTGAAATGAAACAGGAGTCTACTGAAGTGGAAGCGAGAGGCATGAATGCTGGACAGATACAAACTAACCAATGTGCTCTCCTTGCTTGATAGCAGGAAAAGAAGGGGAGGAGGACATCGTAGCCAGCGGAAAAGGAATGAGCAAAGAGCTGCGGCCTGCTGTGCCCCAGGCAGGTGGGCAGCTTCTTGTAATCAGAGTAAGGAAGGAAGGGGAAGGACCACAGATGAGACAGAAGTGGGGCGGATGCAGATCACAGTGTGGGTTGCTTGGTGGACCATGGGAGCCTGCCTCTGGGGGATGGACATGGGGTGTGGTGGCCACATTGGCATTTTAGGACATTCACCCTGGAAGCACCAAGACTGGATCAGAGATGGCAAAACTGGAAGTGAGGAGACAAGTGGGGAACTTTTCTAGGCAAGAGATGGTGAGGCTGACATTCCAGCATTGGTGATGAATGGAGAGGCAATGATGAATTCAAGAGCAATTCAAGCCAGGCCTTGTGGCACACACCTGTAATCCCAGCAGCTTGGGAGGCTGAGGCGGGAGGATCAGGAGTTCAAAGCCAGCCTCAGCAACTTAGCTAGACTCTGTCTTGAAATAAAAAATAAGGACTGGGGAGGTGGCTCAGTGGTAAATTGCCTCTGGGTTCAAACCCCAGTACCAAAATAAAGTAAATAAAATAAAATAAAATTGCAGTTCAGGACCTAGAATCAATGGAAGTGCAGAGGATGAGGGAGGGGAAGGAGTAAGAAATGACTATGAAGGAGCTCAAGAGGAAGGAGCAAGTTGGAAAGTCAGAGTTTGTACATTCCTTCTGGGCTTGAGGAGACCAGCTAACACCCCTTCACATAACAGTAAATGTCAGTTGGACATGATGGCACAGGCCTGTAATTCCAGAGACTCCGGAGGCTGAGGCAGGAGGATCACAAGTTTGAGGTCAGCCTCAACAACTTAGTGAGATCTTGTCTCAAACTAAAATAAAAAGGGTGGGGATAAAACTCAGTGGTAAAGTGCCTTTGGGTTCAAACTCCAGTACAAATAAACAAACAAACAAACAAGAAATAATAAGGACTGGGAATGTAGCTCAGTCGGAGAGCACTTGTGTAGCATGTGTAAGGCCCTGTGTTCAATCCCCAATACCACACAAAAGGAAAGAAAATAAAGATTAATGTCAGCCTAGCTCTACTAGTATGTGTCAGGCTCTATGGAGAGAAAGGGGAAAGAGAGAGAAAATAAAAACTTTAATGGGCCCTCTCATCTGCTGCTAGTGAGAAGGTAAACTAACATAGTTACTCTGGAGAAGGAGCTGGAAATGTCTCACTGTTTTAAATATGCATACCTTGGCACCTTGATTTCCAGGAATTTCTCCTAAAGAAATAATTTAATAATTGTGCACAGATAGATGTGTACATGGAAGAGGGAAAAATGGAAACAACCTCAATACACATCTGTAGGGAACTAGCTAAATACACTCAGGGCTTTCCTCAGCCCTAAAAGAATTAATACAAATAGCATGGCTTGAGGATAACCAGGGGGGTTTTGTTTGTTTGTTTTTTGTTTTGTTTTGTTTTTTGGTACCAGGGATTGAACCCAGGGGCGATTAAACACTGAGCCACGTCCTAACCCCATGTTATATTCTATTAGAGACAGGTTCTTGTTAAGTTGCTTAGTGCCTCACTAACTTGCTGAGACTGGCTTTGAACTCACAATTCTCCTGCCTCAGCCTCCTGAGCCACTGGGATTACAGGTGAGTACCACCGCACCCAGCTGATAACCAGGTTCTCTTTTTCCACTGGATCTTTCCCAAAGGCTTTTAAATGTCTCTCTCCCCAAAGCCAATGACCGACCATCTTCCTGGACTCTCTACTTCCTACTCCAGCCCTGTGTCTCTCTCTCTCCTCCTTCACAGCCAAACTTCTCCAAAGTGCTATCTCACTCGCCAGGCATTGTTACCTTCAACCAGTCCCAAACTGGTCTCACACAGTCTCCCTCCCCAAATCTGCAGTCTTCTCCTGTCCCTTATCATAACAAAGGACACTTATGTCTGGTTACATAAATCACAAGCCCAGGAGTCATTCTCTGCATCCCATACATTATAAACCCCATAGCCAGATCTGCTCATTATAGTTCCATAAATTTTACCTTCTTGGAATGATTATTGCTGGGGCTGGTGATGTAGCTCTGTGGTAGAGCATTTGCCTAGCATGCCTGAGGCCCTGAGTTCCATACCCAGCACTGAAAAAATACATATATGTATTTATAAATATATATACATACATACATATATATGTAGAAATATATAATCTCTAAATAGGTAATACATTAAAAAATCAAAAATATATAAGGACTTAGTGAGCAGTCTCATTCTAACTTCATCAACTTCCAAACTCTGCCACAAGAACACATATGGGTCAACCACCTTTATGATTTGGGGGATGGAGGTTTTTTTCCAGTGCCTTCTTTATGGGAAAACACAATGGATACTTTTTTTTGTCCTTTCTTCTACAAAACACCATGTTCTGTACTTTACATTTCCTCCCCTAACAATGTATCTTGTCAGTTCTCTCTGTTCAGTTCTTAGAAACATCCTCACTCTGGTTTTTATACATAGTATTCATTTTTTCTTTTTCTCAGTCTGGGGCTGGAACCCAAGGCCTAGCTCATGCTGGGCAAGCACTCTAGCACTGAGTTATATTCCCAGCTCTTTTTATTTTCTTGTGAGACAGGGTCTTGCTAAATTACTGAGGCTAACCTTGGACTTGGGATCCTCCTGCCTCAGCCTCTGAGTCGCTGGGATTATAGGCATGCACCAGTGTGCCAGGTCTGGGCTTATTTTTATACATAATATTCTTCTGGGTGCTTCTGTCATCATTTATTTTACCAGTCCCTTATTTATGACTGTCAGTTATATGTCATCTTTTGCTATTATAATCAATACCTAAATATATTTTCTAATCCATCCACTTGTTTCAGTCTCCTTTGTGTCTGCTGTAGTACAAACTACCACCATCTTTTGCTGACTCAAACAAAGAGCTTCCTAAACGTGCTGCCCAAATCATCTCCTGCTCTGTCTTCAGTCAGCAGCCGGAGCAGTGTTTTCGAAACACAAGTGCGATCATGTCATTCCCCTGCTTACAGCATTTCTGTGGCTTTCTGCAGCTCTTAGTGGAAGGATGAAACTTCTCATTATGGCCTGTGAATCCTAATTGAGCTTCACTCACCAGCCTCTCCCTGCTCCCCTGACCCCTCTGCTTGGCCCCTTCTCTACACCTTTCAGTTCTTTTTACATTAGTTGTTTCTTCTTCATAAAACTGCCCCACTCTGTTCACCGTATTCATTTCTGTGTGTCCTTCAGATCCCAGCTTCCCTGTCCACACCCAACCTTCCTGCTGGGTCGAAGCCCCGAATTATAGGTTCTCATGAGCATCGCGTCCTTCTTCTGTTTTCTCTAGTCCCAGTTACAATTTCACATTCATTTGGGGGATACTTTTTTGGGGGGGTACCAGGGATTGAACCTAGGGGCACTTTACTACTGGGCCACATCCCCAGCCCTTTTTTGCATTTTATTTAGAGACAGGGTCTCACTGAGTTGCTTAGCGCCTTGCTAAGTTGCTGAGGCTGGTTTTGAACTCACGATCCTCCTGCCTCAGCCTCCCAAGCTGCTAGGATTACAGATGTGTGCCACTGCTTCTGGCTTGGGGAATACTTTGATTAATGTTGGCTCGTCTTCTCCATGTAGATCATGAGATCCAAGGACAGGGACCTTAGCTGTCTTCACTTACTGTAAAGTCCCTACATCTAGGCTCATTCTAATTGTTGATGAATTAATGCACGGGTGAGGCATAAAGGGGTCCCAGGAGAAGACCTGAAGTATAACAGGTACTCAGCAAATGGTGCTTTCCTCTTTCTTTTTTCTTTTTTGGTTCTGGGGATCGAGCCCAGGAGTGCTCTACCACTAAGCTACATCCCCAGCGCCCCCCTCCCTTTTTTTAAATTTTAAGACAGGATCTTGCTAAGTTGCCCAGGCTGGACTTGAACTTGCCATTCTCCAACCTTAGCCTTTAGAATCCCTGTGGGATTCCCAGCATTAGCCACTCCACCTGACACTCTCCTCTTTCTTGCATTCACCATCTGCTCTGTGCTCAGAGCCCATGACGGGTTCCTAACATGTGCCCTGTTCAACAATGCTGCTCTGTAACCCCTAAAATCTGTGGCCTCTGCTTGGACCTCACATTCCCCGCTGTGACTCATTTGATGGTTGATGATTCCTTCATTCTGGCACTCCTCTCTTGTCTTGGTTTGATACCTCAGGAGTCCCTACCCCCAGCTGCTTCCTCTCTGCCTCCTCATACTTTGATCACCCCTGAGACGTTGGGGTTCCTCAGATTCCATCTTTTGCTTCTTCCTCTGTATGCTCTTTGGCCATCTCATTATGCTCATAGCTTTTGTCACCTGTCCAGATTTCTATCATTCGCCTAGGATTCCCCTACTACATTATGGCCTTTGCTTCTAATTGTAGGCAGAGCCAAAGGACAGAGATCATGTCTACATTTTCTTACCACAGTCCCCCAGTTCCCAAAGCAGTACTTGGCACATATTAGTGGCCTAATACATTCCACATTGTCAAGTGCATGAATGGGAGGGCCCCATGTTAGGATGATGACAGCTGACTTCTGGTGATGGACTCTTCCTCTTAGCAGGGCAGTGGGGCAGGGGAAAGGCTGGGTGCTAAGTGCCGTGGCCTGGCTTTTCCTGTGCCAGGCCCTGGCAGGCCCCTCATACCCAGAGTAAGAAGGGGAAAATCAAATTTCAGGCAGGACTCAGGCAGCACGAGATCCAGCAGTCCCTGAATCATCAAGCTGTCCTCCAGGATCGTTTCACCCCATTTGCAAACCACAAGGCAGCCCTTGAGAGAAAAGGCAGTTCATGAGGACATATGTGAACATCATGTCCAGTCAAGGAAGCTTGAAGGGGCACATGCAGCTGGCCACGACCTGTGGTGCTATTGGCAGAGGGGGAGGACATGAGACTGCAGCCCCCTCCCCCTGCCAGGCCAGAGAGCTGAGGTTGACTACTTCACCATCTGGAGGCAGAAACAGACCATCCTCCTCCTGCGCCCAGGGCCTTCCCAACAAAGTTCAGCACTAGGGGAAGGAAAGGTGGAGGGGACAGGAATTCTGATAGTGGCCCTGACACCATTGCCTGTGGCCTGCTGATCTGAACAAAGGCTAGGGCCCTGTCCTGTCTGCTATAAGAACTGGCACAAGAAGTACAGAGTGTTCTAAGTCAGGGCTGAGGAGGCTCCAGTTCCACCCACCTCGCGATTCTGATGGAAAAACTATAGCTCAGGTCAAGCTGTAGTGTGCCCTGTGGTTATTAAGTAGCAAGCCAGAACACCTGGCTTATCTCTTGGCCTATTGCCTCCTGATTGCTCAGCCCTCCAAGGTTGACAATCTTTTCCTGCTTATGTTTCAGAAAGGAAAAGCAGCCCATGTTTTATTTTTTAATTTTTAATTTTTTGTTTTGGATACTAGGGATTGGACTCAGGGGCACTTTACCACCAAGCTACACCCTCAGTCGTTTGGTTGTATTTGGAGATAGGGTCTCATTAAGTCACCCAGGCTGGCCTTGAATTTGTGATCCTTCTGCCTCAGCCTCCCAAATAGTTGGGATTACAGGGGTGGGTCACTGTGTCTGGTGGGGGTAATAGTTTTAAAGAAAAAATGTAAATAGAATAGGTAGCATAGAAGATGGTGCTCTGAGTGGAGAAAAAGAGAATTGTAGAGGAAGAACAAGCATGTGGAGATTGGAATTTTCCATAGCATGGTCAGGGAAGGCCTCCTTAACAAGGAGTCACTGGAACAAAACCTGAAGGAGGCCAGTGAGTGGGCCAGCACTCTATGTTATACCATCAGGACACCTGTGAGTAGGCCTCAGGCTCCAGACTGACTGGCTTCTCCCAGGGTCATGGTGGGAAGGCCTCCTGGGAGGTTGTCCTATTAATGTTGACCTAGCCACAGGGGCCAGCAAAGAATAGGCATTGCTTCCGTAGCAGGTTGGACACAAAACTGAAGACCCGCAACACCCTGGGTCAGGTAAAGATAACAGTGGTGATCATAATAATAGCAATATTTGAGCCCAGCATGGTGGTGGCCGCCTGTAATGCCAGCAACTCGGGAGGCTGAGGCAGGGGGATCACACATTTAAGGCAGCCTAGGCAACTCAACAAGACCCTATCTCTAATCATAATAATAGTAACAAAAACAACAACAGCATGGAATCTGCACTGAACACTTACCATATGCCAGGTATGTTCCAAAAATGGCACATGCATTATCTCATTCCATCCACAAAATAAGCCTAGTAGGTGGTGCTATTCTTATGCCCATTTCATGGATGAGAAAACAGATGATCAGAGCAGGTATAGAACTTGCCCTAGGTCACAAAGCTAACAAGAAGCCAAGTCAGGTTTTGATCCTAGATCTTTGGGCTCCAGAGCCCATATTTTATAGAGAGGAGTGGGTTGTTGCAATCTGGGCTAGAACTGTTGTCTGGAGGCAGAGGGTGTGGGCGAAGATCTCTTGGGTTTTCATAAGCACCAGGAAGCTCAGAGGCAGTTGAAAGTGATGTGTAACATGGCAGTTGACCTGGGGGTAGGATTTTATTTGGGGCTTCCACAAGGTAGGCAGACTTCATCCCACTCCAGCACTGCAGAGCCCCCAAATGTCAAGTCTGCTGCTCTAGCCAGTTCCTGGACGTAGTAAGTGAGCCTAAATATTAGCACAGGCAAGCAAATACAAGAAGGAAGAACACACCATTTTTACTTACCAAAGGCTGATCAGTCACAGACAAAACCATCTTTCTGAAGAGCCAGGGAGTCTAGACTCCTGCCTCCTTGAAAATTTGACACAAGGAAAGTCATGCCAGAAAAAGGGACAAGGGAGGCACCTCTGAGGCCAGGAGCCAGAGCAGAACCCAGAGTTCAGGCCTGGGATGGTGAGGGCAGAGGTTCCAAGAGGTCACCTCACGAGTGTGGTGTTAAGTTCTTAATACATACCCCATTTTATCCTTCCCACAGCACAGGGAGGGAAGGATTACTATTCTCCCTCACAGATGGATGAGGAAACTTTAGCACAGATTGGCTAAACGACTTGCCCTAGATCACACCACACAAGCATCATGGGAAAGAGCTGAGCTTAAACTCTGAAGCTTTCAGGGATTGCCAAGGCAGGACAGTTGCACAGTATGGTCCCTGGCTAGAGTGTGGTCAGAAGTTCCCTCCTCTTTGCTGTCTATTGATCCCTCCCGCACCTCCCAAGCTCCTTTGTTCTGCAGCTGTTCCCACCCCTTAGCCTGGAATTAAGTCTGTCTCTTCAGTCTCTCTGAAATGTTGAGGCTCCAATGCATCAGTTCCTCACTTGCTCCACCCACCTGGGGGTTGGAAGCCAGGTGAGGCCCAGCAGCACAGAACAGACCTCGAGGTAGAAATCTCCAGGTTTAAGTAAGTCCTGGTTCCTCCACTTACTACCTCAGAAAAGAAAACCTATCTCTCTGAACCCCAGTGTCCTGCTCTGTAAACCAGGAAAAAATAGCAATCATTCCAGAGTTGTGTGGAAATCACTCAGAAAGGACCTGGATTCCAAGCAAGTGGGCAACAGGGAGAGGTGGTCAGAATCATTCACCACGATATAGTGTACACAGTGCTTTTCCATTCGTTTCTAGACTCTCCTTTATTCTGCCCAGACATCCTGCTAGGTAGTTATTGTCCTTGTTTCATGAAGGAGACAAGTAGGATTCAGAAATCCTTTGCCAAACAAAGACATGTCATCTGGAAATTGCAAGGCAAGGACCCTAAATTGGAAGGATGTGATCCCTAAGTGTATGGAGAGACCCCCTTCACCTCCCAAGGTCACACATCTCTGCCCTCATAGATCAGATCAGCCATGGTAGCAGTCTTATAAACACCTGGTTCTCTTGATCATCTCTTCCAAAGTAAGGCTCGGCCATGCATCGTGACTGTCTTCCAGGTCACAGCCTCATAAGGAGCCTTCCTCAGGCCCCCTCACTATACAGTGGCAGCAATGAGGAAAAGAAATGACTGCTCCACCTCAGAAGACAGGGAACTGAGTACTGTCACAGCAGAAAGGGAGAGGAGGTTCACAGGAATACCGGAGTGCTTCAGCTCCATGCTAGGAAAATCATGTCTTTGGCCATCTTTAGAGGTGGCTTACTGGATAAGCCACAACGGTATCCTTCCTATCATGTCACAGCCGCCATCCCACAGGTGTGGCTTTGCCTCGCGCTGCTAACTTGTTCCTTCATATACAAGGGATCACTTTTTCTGGACCCTGTTATGTTTGTTTGATTTTTATACTGGCAATTGAACGCAAAGGCACTTTATCAGTGAGCCCAGCCCTTTTGATTTTGTATTTTGAGAGGATCTTGCTAAATTGCTTAGAGCCTTGCTAAATTTCTGAGGCTGGCCTCGAACTTGCAACCCTCCTCTCTCAGCCTCCCAAATTGCTGGGATTACAGGTATGCATCCCCAAACCCAGAGTAAGGTTTGTCCTTTACTTTTAACCATCTGCTAATGTTCCAAAGTATCCAGATATAGACTTATTTATTCTGTTCAGTCTTAGAGTGCCTTCACACCCCCAAAACTCACACCTTTCCATTCTGAAAAATCTGTACCTATTATGTCCCAATGATTGCCTTTTCCCCACCCCTCACTCCAATCCCATTATCTATTTGGAAGTTCCAGTTTTTGTTTTTGTTTTGTTTCTTCTTGATTTTGCTTGGAACGTCTGTCTTAGGCTGGTGCTTCAGTGCCAGCCTTCCTGCTTATTAACTGGTCTTTCAAAGTTTGTGTCTATGCTGGTGTGAATTCCCTCAGTTCTAGTCTCTAATTCATTAATACTTTCTATGACTCTGTCCAAGCTAGAGTTATACTATTTATTGAGCTTTTTCTTCTTTCTTTTCCTTTTCCTTTTTTTTTTTTTCTGCAAACTCAAGACCTCACACATGCTAGGCAACAGCTGTATCACTGAGTTGCATCCCCTGCCAAGGTGTTATTTACTTCAATGATCATATTTTTTTATTTCTAAGATTTCTAATTGATTTTCTTTTCCTATTTTTCTTCCTGCTTTTGGACAATCATATCTCATTCTTGTAAAGACTATCATTCCTTCATTTATTTCCAGGCATCTCCTAGACATGCTTATTTTCAAAATCTGTTAGCTTATTCTCCAAAATGTCATCTGGAATAAATTTATGGGCTGATTGTAGATTTTATTGGCTCTTTCCTGAGCATTTGATTTTTTATGTGTTTTGGAATTTGGGTTTGGAGGGGGAGAGGGGGTGTCATTTTGTTTGTATTTGTGTTTTATTGTCTGTGTTTCTCCCTCGGTGCTTACCCATCCCTGTCTGGTGGTTTTGTGGTGGCCTCCACTGGTCTCCCCAAATCCCCGAACCCAGAATCAGTTCTTAGAATGGCAGCTCAGAACTCCTCCTTGGGGAGGGGGCCCTTCTAATGCTCCAGCATGGAGCCTTGGGAGGTTCAGTTCACTTCCTGGTCGTAAGGCCAGATCTGAGTCCTCCCAGCTCCCATGGCCCAGGCTGCCTTAGAGTCAGAACTGGCAGCAGCAGCAGCCATCTGCCTTCTCCAACTCTTAGCACTTGCAGCTGGGTGGGGTGCTGAGTCTGGTCACTCCCACCCGGGTTCAGGCCCAGGGGCTCTGAAAACTGCTTTGTATCTGTGTGTAGGCTATGTATCTCATTTTTTGGAGCCTGACTCTGTCTTTGGGGGTTCCTGTTTTACAGTGTATCTGTTGATCCTCCATCACCTTGAGTTTGGGAGTGAGGGTCTCTGCTATCGTCTTAATTGCAAATGCATTCTAATTCTATTGGGTGTACTCTATGTACCATAACCAGAAATGATTTAACTGATTCTCTATTGTTGAACTTTTAGGTCATTTTCCATTTGGGGATCATGCAAACAAGAAGGCAATCAACACCCTTAATGCCCTTGTCTAAATCCTAATGTGAAGTTGCTGAGTCAGAGGGTGCAGCCTGTTTAAATTTGATACACATTGCATTTCCTAGACACATGAAATGACCACCACTGTCACTAGTGATTCTATTATATCATGGCTGGAATCTGGTTTGTCGAGCAGAACAGAATCTGGAAAGATACAAGGCTGTGTTCTTGTAAACTCTGACTCGATGTCCACCAGCAGAAAGTTCTTAGACCACTGCTTCCTTATGCCCAGTTTTGGAATCCCAACTCCTTCTCGTGAGTTATTTCAGTTAATCCAGCTAATCTTCTTGACATCCCTACAGGGTAGGGTGATATTCTCATTGTGCAGAGGATGAAGTTCAGGTTCCTAGAGGTAAGATGACCACTTAAGCTTTTGCTGGGAAGAGGAGTTCATGTAAAGCTGAGGAGGAAAACAGTGCTCCCCAGTCTACTGAGCTGCAGAAGGGGAGGCCTTCTGACCTTCTTGGATCTCTGTGTTTAAGAATTGCCCCCCTGCATGGGGCCATGGTATACGGGTTACAGGGAACTCCTTAATATCAGGGTTTAGGTACTCCAGGGCCACCTGCACTCAGTGTGACAAGTGCTGGCTTTGGCACTCAGGCTCAGTCACTCTAGCTAAGCAGCAATGGGCTCCTCCTCATTCTGTTGTTTCTCAACAGTAGGCAGCCTGGAATGATGATAGCACACATTCTCTGGATTCAGCTTGACCTGGATTGAAATACCAGTTCTGCCACTTATCTATTCTTTGCACTGGGGCATGCCACTTCACCTCTCTGGGCCTCAGTTTTCACGTCTGTAAAAATGGGAATAATGTGATCTCTCTTATCTATTGTTAAGATGAAAGTAAGGTCAGATAGGCCTGGCATGTAAAAGGGATTCAGAATGAAGCCTATTTGCAACCATAAGAGGTGGAAGGTCACTTATCTAGGCCTGCCCAGCCAATCAGCTGCGGTGACTCTGTCCTGACCTTTATTCAAATTTCTTCTGAATTCAAGTGTCCCAGCCTCCCTCAGTCACTTGTTTCACTGTAGTCCTGTCCCAATATGTTCCCTCCTGCCAAAAAGGAAGTAAGCCCAAGGGGCCAGAAGCTCTGGCCTCTGTGCATGCTCCACTAGCCCCTGGCACTTCTGAGGGAACACTGGCAGAGCCAGGCTGTCTGGGCTGCCTGACACAAACATGGGGCCCGGAAGCTCTACATGTGTCCCTGGGCCACCCTACAGGTGTAAACCCAAGTGCCTGGCTCTTGTTCCTTGTCAGGAAGCTTGAAGGACAAGATCACTCAGAACATGACACAGAAATGGCAGCTGCAAACTGTTTAGGACTGCGGCCTGCACATAGGTCTCCCCTGCTCTCAAGGGCACTGCCAAGGGCCTGCTGGAACATTGCAAAAGGCAAGAATTGGCCCTTTCTTCTCTGACAGAACTTGTCTTGCCTGGGGGGGGAGGCATTTAGGCCTTAGGCCTACTTTGGAAATTCCTGAGGGTCCCCCAAACATTTCAAAGTCACGAGATCACCTCTGCCCTGCAGAAAGAGATTGGGGGCATAGCACAACCACTCCACAGACAGGAAGCCGAAGAGACTAATCTTAGTGCTGCCTCCTCTCTGAAGCCCTCCTGCCACCTCCACTGGGGGACTCCTCATGGTTTGGAAGTCCTCATCACTATGTCAGAACTATAGCCATACAAAATAAGGGCAGGAGGGACCACGGAATTCTGGGACACAGCTGACCTTGACTCCTGACTCTGCACCGTGGGACAACTGGGAAGGCCACTCTATACCTCCGTGTCTGTGTCAGTCAGCTTTCTGTCATTGCAACCAAAATACCCAACAAGAACAACTTAAAGAAGGAAATGTTTTTTGTGCACTCATGGTTTCCAAGGACCTGTCCATGGCAGCTGGTTCCATTTCTCTGGGCCTAAGATGAGACAGCACATCTTGGTGGAAGGGCATGATGGAGGGAAGCAGCCCTGCCCATGGCGGCCAGGAAGCAGCAGGCGCAGGGGCCACAGGAAAGATGCACCCTTCCAGGGCATGTTCCCTGTGACCCACCTCCTCCAGCTTCACCCACTTGCCTATGGTTATCACCCAGCCAGTCCATTCAAACCAGAATGGACTGATTAGGTTTCAGTTCTCATAATCTAATATTTCCCACATTAACACAGGAGATTTGGGGGACACCTCATATCCATACCATAAGATCATGCTTACTTATAAAAATGCAGCCATGAATATTCCTCTCTGGGTTGTTATGAGGGCAGGAAAAGAGATGATAGGCAAAGGCCTGGACACACAGTGGACAGAGCACGTGAGACCTGTCACATTTACCCAGGGGTGATTCATGCCCACAGCAGTGTCCACAGCACACTTTCAAGGACTGTTTATCCACCCCTCACCCCAGGAGTCTTTTTACGCCTTTGCATTCCTTCCAGGCCAACATCCAGTGGGCCTCAGTGATCCCTCAAGGGAGGAAAGTTCTGGCAGGCAACCCTCTTGCTAGGCAGCCTCAGTTTGGGGCCTGGTGGTAGAAATTTTCCCCAGTCTTAACAAATAAGGCCCATGTCACTGCATTGTACAGGTGAAGGTGGGTTATTTCTGACTGCACAGGGCACGGGGGAATCTGGGAGAAGCTTAGGCCAGTCTGACAGGCCAAGAACAAGACTCCCTTCTTTGTTGGCTACAGACTCTCATGACCTGGTCTTCTCCCTAGGAAAGGGTGCCTCACCTGAGCAGCCCTGTGTCTAGGAAGCAAGGTGTGAGCTATTGTTAGAGAGAACTGGGACGCTTTTATCCTGGATTTGTTGACCATTAGACTTCTTGGCTTCGTCCCCTGGGACACAGTGGATGTCTGAGGACAGATGGGGCATTTCTGGGTTTCAGTTTACAATCCATACTTCTTTCCTAGCCAAATTCAAGCTCACCATTGGACACTACTTTTCCTGGTTCTACTTACTCTGGGTTCAGAAGTGTGGCCACGGGGTAGGAGTGTTAAGGTAACCCACTGAGCCGAACACGACAGAGAATAAGCATCTTTTAGATGTGAAGACGTTCCTCATCAGTCACATGCCCTGATTCAGAGACTTAGGGACTACTGATGCTAGGACAGTTCCATCTACCTCCTGCATTACAGCAAGGCAGACAGGTCCAGAGAGGGCAAGGGACTGCTTCAAGGTCACACAGTGAAACAGCAGCAGAACCCGGGCCTCGAGATTTGCAGCCCAGGGCCCTTTTTTCCACATGCAGGACTAGTTACTACATGAGGAAGCCGTGGTAACTAGTGAAAGAAGATGGGGGTGAAGGCAGCAGGAGACAGGGATTGGAGGGGAAGAATATGGGATTGGGAAGTGGCTGGAAAGCAAGCCCCCAGTGCTGAGTGGCCACCCACCCTGGAGACATCAGCCTAGCTATCACACTGCTCCTATTGCCTAGGATTAGCACAAACATCCTCCAGCTGCAGCCCTCCCTGCTGGCCAGCTGTGCAGGCTTTGGGTGGCATGCCCCAGATGTGGGAGGCCCCAGGCTGGAGACTGGACTTTCTCTCTAGTGACGTTGTGTGCTCTCCCGGCATCCAAAGGGCATGGGCCAGCCTCTGGCTCATCTCTGCTGTCAGGCCCAGTGAAGGACAGTCAACACGCCTGGCTGATCAAAGGCACTCCCACCCTCTGGCCCCAGGAGTGTCGGGGCCGAAGGGGAGTGGGGAGAGCCCAGATGCCATCCTGCCATGCTTTGAAGTCCCAATGCATTCTGGGAAGGGACTTGCTCTGGAGAGGGACCTCTGGGAAACAAACTTAACAAAAATTCCTGACATGGTTTGATGGAAGCAGTATAGCTGAATCCTGCCACCTTTGGCCAGTCCTTCAATCTCTCTGTGCTTTGACCTCACCAAGTGGGTTAGGAAGGCATTGGACTTGGTAAAGCAAGGGCTCTTGTCATCTCATGACTCTGACTTTCTTTTCCTTCTCTCAGGGTCAGGCGGACAGGGAAGCCCAGAGCAGACTGGTGGTCAGGAGTAGATGTAGTCTTGTACTAAAGACAGGGTGGGTGTGATAGCTGGGAGCGGGGGCCATTCATTCATTCATTCATTCATTCATCCATCTATTTATCCATTCATCCATTCATGGAACACCCTAATGTGCTGTTCCTCTACCCAAGGAACCTAAGTTCTGAATGGCCCGAGCCCTTCTTGTATACTGACTCTGTACTAGCACGGACATGCTGGTTGTAAACTTTCAGCCGGCAAGAGCCATATCCAACAGAGATTTTGGTTGAATTCGACTTGGGCCAAGCTGAACCACACACACCAAAAGATTTACTAAAAAGCTTATTGGGGAAGGTGGAGAACATCTTGGGAGAAAGGGCAGGCATGCAATAGGCAGAGCTAAGGCAAGCAGTACACTACCTCTGGCGCTGTCCACACTCCCTTGCCCCCAACCCCAGTTGACACCACTATTGAGAATCCTTCCCCTCTCTCCCTCCCTCCCTTCCTTCCTTCCATGCTGGGAATTGAATCCAGGGCCTCATCCATGCTAGCCAAGTACTCTACCACTGAACTACACCCCAGCCCTGAGAATCATTACTTAAATGCTTCTTTACATGGAGAACAATTGATTGGCTATTAGGGGCTAGAGAGGGAGCTCTGTGAGCTTCCAGCTTCTTCCCTCACAGAGACCTCCTCTCTCTGTGTCCCTTCTCCAGCTACTGCAGCCTAGGCCCCCAAACTGATACTGTTTTCTGATCAACCAAGGCCTCTGACCTCTCCACATACCTCAACAATGCCCCGGGGCTTTCTGAACATGCTGTGTGTCCAAAACATCTTTTTTCCCATTCTGTGTATGTCCTTTAAGGTCACAACTAGAGGGGCTTACGTGGCCTTCTCCCTCACTGGGCTCACTGGGCCCTGACCATCTTGTGCTTGGTTGGCCCTGGCATAAATAGAAACCCTATGCATGCCACCTCGGGGTCAGCAGTGCAAATGGGCTGCCTTAACCCTCTGCCATTTGCTGAGGGGACACCTGGGTAGGAACATCACATTTTGGTTCAGACCCATGATTGCCCCAGGGAAATCATTTAGAGGAAAGTGATCTGCTCACAGCCTGAGGGCCTCAGAGACCTGGAGCCAGGCTGTCAAGGAGTGGCTGTGCAGGGGGCCAGCCAGGCTGAAGGTGGAAAACATACAGGGGACATCGTGAAGCTGACCCATGTCATAACTGTGCTGCAAGTCTTCCCATCAGATGCAGAGAGGATCTCCTATCCGCCATGAGGCCCACTGAGATGGTGACATCCACAAAGGTGGGGGTAGTCAGAAAGGCAGAGCTGCCCTCAGGACATTAGGGACATTATGTGACTTGCTTGAAGTTCTCAGGATGATAAAGAGTAGAGCTGGAACTCCCAGTCCTTACTTGGCAACATGGTGCTCTAAGGAAGATCAGATCGTACCAACTCCCCCAGGCAGCTTTCAGGAACACCCTCCTCCTTAGCTTCCCGCCTCAGGCCCTAACTCACTTTGCTGGAACCAGCCTTTGTGTCAGAGCCTGAAGAAAACACAGAGGTCAGGAGTCCAGCCCTCCCCTGCACACAACTTGCACACTCACACACACACACACACACACAAGTGCACACCTACAGAGTATGGATGGGAAATCAGGGCCTGAGGATGCAAAGGACAATGCCAAAGTTTAGCAAGCATGTCGACAGTTCTAGAAGTCACATCTTTGGGTTCCTCTGGCATTCCTGTACATCCCGTCTTGTAACCGGGTCACAGCAGCTGATATTTCCTGTCCCTCTGCCGCAAACTGTGAATTCAGGCTTCAGCCTCCTGTCAGAAAAGCTCCCTTCTTCCAGCAGAGCAGAGAGCGTCTGTGGATCAGCTGGTGCCCCCACAGCTATCCCTGGTTGGAAGAGCCACCTCACTTCTGGCCCACTTCCTTTTCTTTTGATAATGCGTGTGAAGAAGAAACTGTTGGTACCAGAAAGGTTCCACAGGAAGAGGTGGGCCTAGGCAAGGCAGCCCAGGCTGCTGAGGGAAGAGGTAGCTTCTACCTCTTCCATCAAAGTCCTGGAATCCAGA
The DNA here is from genome assembly GCF_902686445.1 of Sciurus carolinensis. Taxonomy (NCBI): domain Eukaryota; kingdom Metazoa; phylum Chordata; class Mammalia; order Rodentia; family Sciuridae; genus Sciurus; species Sciurus carolinensis. The sequence goes on from NC_062232.1 coordinate 52,621,462, forward strand.
ACTACAAAGGCCCCAGGGAGGAAGCAAAAGGAAGCCAACGTGCTAAGTGGCCTGCCCCCAGCCCCCTACCACCCCTGCAGCTGTGTGGCTGGCTGGAGAGGAGGGGGCCTGCTGAGGAATGATAATAACCATCCCTCCCATCTGGACGGCCCCTTTCACACACCACTAACTGGCTTCCCACTCCTCTTGTCTCAACCACACAAATAGCCTGGAAATTTTTCCCCTTGGCCAGATGGAGGCTCAGAGAGGACAAGGAGCCTGCCTGTGATTGCACAGCAAGTCAGTGGTGGCATTGGGACAATCAGCAATCCAGGATTCTATATCTCATGCATATCCCCCTTAGATTTCTGCCTGGCTTATGGACCCAGGCCCAGGGCTTGTGGATCTCTACCCACCAGGGAGCAGAACATAGGACATCCAGGCTAGGAGAGACTGTAAGAGGTCAAGGTTGAAAATAGGGAAAGGGGCTGGAAGCTTCTATGACGAAAGAGACCAAATCTACTCTTGCTCCAATTTTACTTCATTGTTCTCATATGAAGAGCTTCATTTAGTTTTGATTTGTTCACATATTAATTCATTAATTCGTGTGGTGCTGGGGATGGAACCCAGGGCCTCACACATGCTAGGCAAGCACTCTACCACTGAGCTATGCCCCAACCCTAACTTCTGCTTTATCCCTAAATGATATTTTCACTGGCTATTGAATTGTAGACTGAAAGTTCTTTTCTTCTGGGATTTGAAAAATGTGGCAGCGGCTGGGGGTTGCATACTTGCAATCTCAGCTACTGGGGAGGCTGAAACCAGAGGATTGCAATTTTGAGGCCAGTTGGGCAACTTAGCGAGGCCCTGTCTCAAAGTTTAAAAGAGGTTGGGGCTATAGTCCAGTGCTAGGCACTTGGATGGCATGCACAAGGCTGTCAATTCAACAGCCAGCAACACACACACACACACACACACACACACACACACACACGAGGATATGCATAGGCTATATGCAAATAACATACCATTTGTATAAAGGACTGGAGCATCTGTAGATTTTGGTACCCACAGGGAATCACAGAACCAATCCCCTGAGGCTACCAAAGGATGACTATCCTCAATAGACATTAGCTCATTACTATAGTTATCATTAACATTATTATAGTGTAGTGGTTAAGTGCATAGACCCTAGAATGAGATTCCCTACGTTCAAATCTCCTGTGTCACCTCACAGAGTCTCTTAACCTCTATGTGCTTCAGGTTTCTCATCATTAAAAGGCAGCTAATAATAGGCCCCACCTCACAGAGTTGTCAGGAGGATCAAATGAGACAACGCATATGAACACTTGGCGCGGAGCCAATAAATGTGAGCTTCGAGGATGATGAAGTTCACTATCGCGTCAGTTTCCTTCCTCCTGAGAAAGAGAAGTGGCAGAAATTCTTTCGAGAGGTATCAGCTGAGCTTGTGATGGGGAGGGCCACTCATATACCTGTGTAACTTTTTTTTAACTTTTAATTGTAGATGGACATAATAGCTTTATTTATTTATTTATTTTTATGTGGTGCTGAGGATGGAACCCAGGGCCTCCCGCGTGCTAGGCAAGTGCTCTACCACTGAGCCACAGCCCCTGTCCCTCTGTACAACCTTTGAACTACATCAGGTTCCTGGTTCTAGCTTGTGAGGTCCCACCTCTGCAGTTTGGTATGGTCTTTTCTCTATGGGCCTTATCTGCCCGGTGTCTAGCTGCAGGGCCTCATCTTTGGAGACCATCCCCAAATTTTGAATTTTGGGTTCTTCCAAAGCCCACACCATGGGTGGGCAGATGTTAGACACTAGAGCCCCAGATTTTAATTTTGTGTGAGGATGAGGTGCTCAGAGTGGAATCCTGGGCCTCCAGCATGTGAAGCAAGTGTTCTTCCATTGAATTCCACCTCCAGCTTACAGTCCTAGATTTTAATCTTGGCTCTGTCCCCTGACTTGCGTTATGACCTTGGGGCGGTTTCTTTCCCTTTTCAGGCCACACTTTCCCATCTGTAACCTGAGAAGTTTGGCCCACGCGGCCTCTAAGGCCTCTTGGGGTAACTCCCAGTGTCACTGCCATGCCAGAGCCGAGCTAGTTCAGTGCCTTCCATCGAACGTGCGATGAGTTGAGTCAGACTGCTCTGAAGTGGAATGATTACAGAAATACACACAAATGTCTCCACACTAGTCCCGTACCTGCCTCCCGGACGGCCTGTGGCCCTACCTTCGCCCATCCTTGCTTGCCTAGCACCCCAACCTCCGTGGCTTAGGGCTTGAAGGCAGAGACTAGCTGTCGCCTAGAGCCTGCAGTGCTGGGGCCCCAGCAGGAATGTTTCTGGGTTTATTTTGGTCCTCTAAATTGGAAGGCTGGAGGCTCTAATTTAGCACTCCCTGCCCGGAGAGGGAGCCTGGGCTGAGGTGGCCTGCCTCAGCTGCCAAGCATGAGCCCCCCACCAGACCACAACCCAACCTCAGAGCTGCCTGTGGCCGGCCCTGCATAGCAACACCACAGACAACAAAGGCCCCTTAACCCTCCTCTTCTAGCAGCGACCGTGGTAATGGCTGCCGCCGCTATGGGACTCAGCAGGATGGGGCCCAGAACAGAGCATGGGGTGGCTGAGTGGGAACACTAGAGAGGCACAGACAGCCCCTGTGCCCATGCTGGGCACCCGCCCTCAGAGTCTTGGCAGGGCCACACGGGCTGCCCCCACAGAACTAGGCCAGACCGAAAAGAAGTGTGGCAATGGAAACTAAGGCCTGGGGCCTGGAGGGCCATTGGGCTTTGAGGGAAGGGCCAGCTGTTTTCCATCTTCACTCAGGGCTGAGGGAAAGGAAACAGGCAGGAAAAACAGTGAGAAGGGCTGAGGTTTCAAAAGACCAGCCCCTTCTATCCTAGGCATACTGTGGAGAAGTGACCGTGACCGGACCTCCAGCCGTCCCACTTCAATCTGCCTTCCATGCTGCCACCAGAGGCACCTTGCCAGCAAAGACTTGATCGGATTATATCTTTAATTAAAACATTTCAATGGCTCCCTATTGCCTACAGGGGAAAATCCAGCCCTCCTTTCAAGGAGCTAAGGCCCCTCACAATGTGGCCCCAGCCTACCTTTCTGAGCCACTCCCAAGGCCTCTCCCCATGCCACACACCCTACAATACTTCAGCTCCGGCCTCTGGGTTTGCCCCAGACCTCCCATGCTGTTTCATGCCTCCATTTTATTCCCTCTGTCTGGGAAATCCTTTCTCTCTTGTCTACTTGGCAAATTCTTCTTTATCATTGATGCTCCAGTGTTCCCAGTTCTGATACTATGTTAACTATCCCCTCTTTTGTGCTTCCACTGTGTTATCTTCAGACCTTTATTCATGCAACCATCATTTATTGAGCACATACTATATACTGAGCACTGTTCTAGACACCAAGGATACACTGATAAAATTAATAAGCCACAGACCCTGCCCTCATGGAGCTGCATGCAGATGAGAAAGAGAGCGAATAAGTAAAGAAACAAATCCACAACACGATTTCAATGGTGATATGCACAAAGTGTGCTGGCAAATGTTTAACAATCGGCTCTGGAGGAGGGGGCTGTTGATTTCTGTGGTGGAAATATTCTCATCGTGGCTGATCTCAAACTACCAAAGTGAGGTCTCAGGACACAGCACTGGGAAGAACCAGTGATAGCTAAAAGGAAAAGAAAGCAAGTTAGTGGAAGAAGAGAGTGAGCCATAGAGGCAGGGTGTTGCTAAATTAGAGTAGGTTATTAGGGAGAATGAGGGAAGGCATCCCTGAAAAGGTGACCATTAGGGGGGTGATCTGAATGGCAAAGAGCCAGTCATACATGGATCTGGGGGAAGCTCTTGGCACTGTGGTTTTTAAAGTCATTTTTTCTGTTGAAGCATAGTTTACCGTAAAGTACACTAGTCTTAAATGTACAACTCCATGGAATTTTACATGTGTCAACTTGTCATTTAAATCAAGTTGTTGGACATTCCTACACCTTGGAAGGCTCTCAGGTGCCTCTTCTTGATCAGTAACCTCCCCTCAGGGTAACTGCTATTTTTACTTCTGTCCCCATGGATTGATTTGGTTCTTTGTTTTTTTTTTTTTTTTTTTTTTTTTTTTTTTTTTTTTTTAAGAACTGGGATTAAACCCCAGGGTACTCTACCACTGAGCTACATCTCCAGCCCTTTTTCTTTTTTATTTTGAGACAGGGTCTCACTCAGTTTGTAAGGCTGATCTTGAACTTGTGATCCTCCTGTCTCAGCCTCCTGAGTCTGGGATTTACAGGCATACAGCACTGTGTACCGCTCCTGCCCGTTCTTGAAGTTCATATATGTGGAATATAAATGGAATGAACCATAGTATGTTCTTTTGTGGCGGATTTCTGGATTGGGTGCAGTGGCAAACACCTGTAATCCCAGCAACTCAGGAGGCTGAGATAGGAGGATTGCGAGTTCAAGGCCAGTCCCAGCAACTCAGCGAGACCCTGTCTCAAAATAAAATATAAAAAGGGTTGGGATGTGGCTCAGTGGTTGAGCATCCCCTGGTACCAAAACAAATGAAAAAAACATAATGTCTGGAGATTCATCCAACTCGTTGTACATTGTGGTAGTGCATTCTTTTCCACTACTGTGTGATATTTCGTTACGAGACTTTTCTCAGGTACCTTTAATGTTAATTATCCGTTTCCCAGTCTGCCTCCTCCCCAAGATGGAGCAATGGTAGTGCAAAACAGTGGGATCAGCTGGGCCTTGGAATCTGACCTCTGTGGGCTGTAATGTGGACTGGCCACTGTGGAGCTCTGGAATAGAAAGGAGGGTATTCCCTTTTGTCTTTTGTTTTTCAATATGGGTATGGAACCCAAGGAGGCTTACCACTAAGCTGCTTGCCCACCCCTTTTAAGTATTTTAAGGGCGCTCAACCCAGGGACACTAACTGGAGCTCCAGCTCCAGCCCCTTTTATTATTTATTTTATTTTGAGACAGGTCTTGCTAAGTTGCTTAGGGTCTCACTAAATTGTTGAGGCCTTGAATTTACAATTCTCCTGCCTCAGCCTCCCAAGCTGCTGGGATTACAAGCATGCACCACCACACCTGGCTCTTTTTTTTTTTTTTAAATTTTGAAATAGGGTCTCACTAGGTTGCCCCGGCTGGCCTTAACATTCGATCCTCCAGTCTCAGCCTCCCACATAGCTGGGATCGCAGGTGTGCACCACTGTGCCTGGCTCCTTCTGTCTTTTAATCTTCAAAATGAAGAGGATAATGGTAAGTCCTTCTATGGGATTGGTGAAGAGTTGGTGAGACAACGCCCAGTAAGTCCTTAGTGAAATCCCTGGTCCAGGGGTCTGATAAGGGTGCTCTGGGCATTTGAGGCCCAGTGTATGAAGTGTGTGCCTACGTGTGCCGTTGGAGAGAGAGAAGTAACTCTGTGACTGTGTTTTAGGCCATGAAAAGGCTGCTGAGTCTGCTGAGGGATGACTGGGGTAAGAAAGAGTTTTGAGGGACCAGAGAGACTTCCATTGCAGAGGGCCTGACATTTGAGCTGCCACAAAAGGCTTTGAGTGTCCCATGTCCCTGGCTGGGCCAGGAGGTACCCAGGGAAGGAAAGAGGCAAGGGACTCATGAGCTCCGCCACTGCCCAAGTGAAAGCAAAAGCATGGAGATTCTTGGTGGGGTATCTGCTCCCCCTGCACTCTGCTTGAGGAAGGAGGCAGGGCAGGGGTCACGTCCTCCAATGTCTGGTTGCAGAAGCTCAGGCTCAGAGAAGTAAGTTACCCAAGGTCGCACAGCCTTGGAAGTATTGGAGGAGAAATTCAAGTCTCAGTGTATGTGACTCAAGGCCATGGGTTGAGGGCGAATGTGAGACCTTGAGGGTGAGGAGCTAGGTAAACACATTGGGGGGCTGCTTGGGGCATGGTGTCACCCATTGCAGAGGGGGCTACCTGCAGAGCTCCTGTCAACACATCCCCATGTAGTGGGTTCACCCAGATATCACATCCTTTCTTCTCCCCGCACTCCCCAGAGGAGAGAGTGGGCCAGGGGATGAGGAGCGTCTAATAGGAAACAAATGTTCTCAGCATTCCAAATTGCAGCTTCCTGCCTGCCCCGCCCCCATTCCTGCCCTTCACTGCCCCACCAGCTCCTGCCCACAACGGACCTTGTCTTCCATGCAGCTACCTCTGTCCTGCTCCCTCCCCTACCCCCAATTTGGCTCCAGAGGATCTGAAGGCCACTGTTTATGACACACCCTTGCCCTTGGTTCACTCATTCCCTGTGTGTTGCCCTGGCCCTTGGATGCCCCCAACCAGGCAGGGTGCCCAGTGGGGTATGAGTACAAGAACATGCAGCTCCCCGTCCTGGTTCTGCTACAGTTTCCCTGTATATCATTGAGCCAGTCCCTTTGTTTTCTGGCCACTTTTCCTTTCTGTCCAATGGGCTAATCTGGGTTCCTCTGCAGGTAGCAGAGGCCATTGTCCTAGCAGAGAGAAGCAGGGCTACTCCAGCTCAAAGTCAGGAGTATAGACCTAGAGGGCGAGGGGAGGCTGCCTGGGCTTATTCGGACTGAGCAGGGCATAAGGCTGGGTCCTGGTCACCCTGGACCCTTTTCCTGCAGCTCACTCAAACTTCCTTCAACAAATCTTTATGGAGCAGCAGCTTGGGAGCATGTTATGTGTTTGGTACCCAGGGTACAGCTGTGGGCAAGGTGGATCTAGTTCCTGCCTGATAGAAATTGCAACAAGCCCATTGTTCCTCCAGCGGTCTTAAAATCCACTCATTAGCCAGGTGCAGTGTTACACACCTGTAATCCCAGTGACTTGGGAGGCTGAGGCAAGAGGATCACAAATTTGAGGCCAGCCTCTGAGCCTTAGCAAGATCTGGTTTTAAAGTATCAAAAAAAGGGGTTGGGGTTGTAGCTCCATGATAGTGCTTGCCTAGCATGCATGAGACCCTGGGTTCTATCTCCAGCATCACTAAATAAATAAATAAATACATAAATAAATATTTTAAAAGGGCTAGGGCTGTAGCTCATTGGTAAAGTGCTCCTGGGCTCAATCCCCAATATGAAAAAAAATCCATCAATAGCATCCATTCTCTTCCCTGCAGACTTAGAGAAACTTGGGGCCCAATTATTGTCTAAGACTACAGGGAAATTAAAACCTAAGCCAGGGCTCAAATGCAGATCTCCTGATTACCACCATCTCCCTCCACCCCAAATTCTTCTCCTTAGAATTCTAGGCTCACTGTCTGATCTGGAAGATATTTTATTTTTTTAAAAAATTGTATCTGTTCTTTTTAGTTATCCATGACAGTAGAATGTATTTTGACATATCATACATATGTGGAGTCTAACTTCCCATTTTTGTGGTTGTACATGATATGGAGTTACACTGGTCGTGTATTCATACATGAACATAAGAAAGTTATGTCCCATTCATTCTACTGTCTTTCCCATTCCCATCTCCCTGCCTTCCCCCATCCCCCCTCACCATCCACCATCACCTGCCTATTGTGAGCCAGCATCTGCATATCAAGAGAACATTCTTTGGTTATTTGAGATTGGCTTATTTCACACAGCATGATAGTGGAAGACACTTTAATCATGCTTGGGAGTCTGGAGATTTCCAAAGAGCCTAACTGGGAATGAGCAGGTCTGCTGGAAAGTTGGCTCTCCTGGGTACCCACAAGCAAGACTCATGTTTCTCCTCCTCTGCACCATCACAGTAGTTTGTTTGCCCATGAAGACACAGCCAGTGGTCACTAGTTGTCCTCTTTTTTGAACTACTGGGACTACATCTCCAGGACCCCTCCCCACCCTCTTTTTTGGCAGTGCTGGTGATTAAACCCAATGCCTTATGGGTGCTAGGCAAGCACTCTACCTCTGAGCCATACCCAAGCCCTTTTTCTTTCTTAGCTTTAAGAAAGTTGTAGAGGCTGAACTTGAACTTGTGATCTTCCTGCCTCAGCCCGGATCAGCCACTGGGTTACCTGGTTCATCATTTATTTAAGTGCCTAACTTCAGCACTGGATGGGGGGTGCCTTAAGGGCAGAGCCTATGTTTTCTCCATCTCTGTATCTCCTAAACCTGGGCAAGGCAGACAATGAGAGGCAATTCAGTGAGCGTCCATAACATGGAACTGACTGTGTTGCTCACCAAAGGTGATTTAGCCTATTCATGCCCTCAGTGCCTTAGCTCTGGAGGCAGGCAACTGGGTTCGTACTGTGGTTTTAACTCTCACCACTCCAACCCTGAGCTTGTGACTTAACCTTTCTGTGCCTTTTCTTCCTATTGGTAAAATATCAGTGAGTAGAGTACTAACATCATGAGGTGGTTATGGTGCACCCCAAATAGTGTCTGGTACCTATTAAGTGCTCAATGTGCAGTAATTCTACCTCTGTTACTTCCCTTACTACTGCTACCATCTATTTGGTTCTAGGGATCCAATCTAGGGTGTTCTATTACCGAGCTATATCTCAGACATTTTTATGGTTTTCTTTTGAGGCAGGGTCTCACTGAGTTGCCCATGCTGGCCTCTAACTTGCCATCCTCCCGGTTCAGCTTCCCAAGTCGCTGGGATTATAGGTATGTACCACTATAATGTTGAGTTAAAGATGTATAAAGTTATTTCCTGTACCGGCTTCTGGAAGCAGATATTCCTCCTACAGTTGGCCCTACTTGTCTACAGGTTCTACATCTGCACATCAATAATATTTTTAAAATATTGCATCTGTATTAAGACCTATAGATTTTGTCATTATTCCCTACTACTGAATATAAACTATTTATATAGCATTAACATTGTAGTATAAGTCATCTAAAGATGATTTGTATGGGAGAATGTTGTAGGTTATATGTAAATTATATGCCATTTTATGTAAAGGATTTGAGCATACCTGAATTTGGGGATTCACAAAGAGGGTGATCTGGATATGATGGTCTGAAGGCTGGCCATTAGCCCAGCTCTTCTCAAACTTTATCATCCTGTATAGGACTTACCTGGGGATCTTATTAAAATGTAGATTCTGACTCAGCAGGTCTGGGGTGGGAATGGCCACTCTGCATTTCCAAAAAGCTCCCAGGTAACGCTGTTGATCCAGGGTCCCACACTTTGAGCCGCTCTTGCCAGTATTAACTACCAATGGTAACTACTGACTATAGGAAATACCATAACTGTCCAGTGTAGTGGTGCAAGCTGTAATTCCAGCTATTCAGAAGGCTGAGACAGGATGATTGCAAATTCAAGGCCAATCCCGGCAATTTAGCGAGACCATGTTTCAAAATTTAAAAATAAAATAAAAAAGACTGGGGATATATAGCTCAGTTGTAGAACACTTGCCTAACATGCACAAGGCTGTGGGTTTGATCCCTAGTACTACAAACACACACACACGCGCACACGCGCGCGTGCACGTGCCTGTCAGGTCCCATTCAAGGTGCTCCATATACATTATCTCCCTGAATCTTTGCAACAGTCCTCAAGGGTACATATTGTTATCCCTGTTTCACAAATGAGAAAGCTGAAGCTCAGAAAAATCAAGTGACTTTGCCAAGGTTATACCGCTTGGAAGTGGCAAGAATAGGGATTTGAATCCAGGCCAGGTTAACTTCCAGCCCTTATCATCCCACATTCTGGTAAATAACCTTCCTGTGGTCTGGCATCCCCCAGAGAATGTCTGTCCCACTGAGAGAAGAATGTGACAGCACTGAATGTGATGGTGAAAGTCCTCCCCTGGGTACAATTCTTTCAGGGTATCCAAAGCACTTGCCCACCCACTTTCTCAATCTTTATCATGCTCAGAACTTACCTGGGGATCTTATTAAAATGTTCATTGCCTGGCTAGCAGAGAGGGCAGGAATTTGGATCTTGGAGGAAGCTACTAAGGGCTGAGACAGCTGTTGGAGAGTGTGTGAGAGGGCTGGCTGGAGGACAGAGGAAGGCCCAGGCTTGGTTTTCCAGTGGGTGGCCTCTTGGTGGGGCGCCATGCCTGAAGAGCTCTTCCTTATCCCTACAGGTTCATGACTCAGGACTCCTCCAAGTTTGCCAGACCCAGGGCCACTGAACACCACTGGCCCAAAGCCCAGGATGCTGATTCTCAACCAGAGGGCCCCATTTATCACTTGATGTAGATAGCAAACCATCAAGGACACGCTGGCTTCTCACTGACTTCTTACCATCAAATCAGCCTGCAGCCTAGGCAGAGAGAGCCTGGTGGTAATAGGTTCACGGTTCAGGGTCACTGAGTCCCAGCCAAGCCCGAAAACAACCCTGATCAACCCCATTCCAGTTCCTGATTAGGCCCATGGTAACCCATGGCAATAGACAAGCACTAACTTGGAACTTTTCTATATCTCTTAACTTGGGATATAAATCTCGAGCGATGGGTTTCTGGATGCAACATTTCTGGGGTGGCTATCCATAGCTTTTGCTGTTTATATTGGTCAAATGAATGAATGTCTACTCTGTGAGGGCAATGATTTGAGCACTAGAAGCTCAGCAGCGAGTGAAACAGAGATCCCTGCCTCGAGGGAGCTTCCGGTCCAGCGAGAAGTCAATGAGTAAATGAGTCAACCAATAATATGTACACATAAGGATAGATAAAGACACTGGGTTCCAAGGGTACTGTCTATTCCCATGCCATTCATTCCATGAATAAGCTAACATTTTCAAAGGGATGCCCCAGTGAGGTCCAGGGCCTGCTCAAGGTCAAACAGAGAATTAGAAGCATAAGCCTAAAGAGGGCCCCAGGTTCCAGAGCTCCCATGTGGGACACTGACTACCACATGCACCAGGTGTTTAAGTGGACACGGAACAAATCCATACAACTACAGAGGAGAATGATCACTTTGGGCCTGGGATCTCTGGGCCCAGAATATATTTTTATAGTCAACGAAGTCTCCCCCACCCCCAACCCCTTCTTAGCTCATCCATTTCCAACCCAAATTGCCTAGAGGGGAGCCTCACCCAACACCCCTCTCACCCCACAGGCAGCTGTTCTCTTTCTAGCCTGCTGGGTGGGCTGTGGACCTTACTGGGGCCTCTTCCTGAGAAGGTCCAGCTGGCAGGCCCAGCTGGGGGTTTAAAGGAGGAAGGGGCCCATCTGGAGGGGGCTTGGAGCAAGGCAGAGGGGCCAGCAGGGAGGGATAACCCTTGGGAACCAGAGCCTAGGCTTGAGGAATTCTCAGAACGGTGCAAAGGAAAGGACCAGCCCGGTATCTGGGTTGGTGTCCATGAGGGCCTTCTGTAGCTGAAAGGAACATGGAGAGGTCACTTCCATTCTCCCTACCTCCTTCCAGGATACATTTCAACTCTTTTTATTTTCATTCATTCATTTATTTCTTGGTGCTACCAAGAATTGAACCCAGGTGTGCTTTATCACTGAGCTACATCCCCAGCCCTTTTTATTTTCTATTTTGAGACAGGGTCTCGCTAAGTTACTGAGGACAGCCTCAAACTTGGGATCCTCCTGTCTCAGCCTCCCAAGTCACTGGGATTACAGGCATGTGCCACGGCACCTGGCTTTTAACTGGTTTAATTTTATTTATTTATTTATTTATTTATTTATTTATTTATTTATTTATTTATGGTACCAAGGATTGAACTAAGAGGGGCTTAACCATGAGCCACATCCTCAGCTCTTTTAATTTTGTTCTTAAATTTTTAATTTTAAGATGGGATTTCACTGAGTTGCTGAGTCTGACTTTGAACTTGCAATCCTCCTGCCTCAGCCTCCAAATTGCTGGGATTACAGGCTTGAATCACCAGGCCTGGATCAACTGGTTTTAAATTCCTGCAAATCTCTGCACTTTCTAATGGTTCCAGGCTGGCAACTGAACACTCTCCCCACCCACCACTCTTTTCTTCTTTAGTGGCTCCTGGGGCCCAGGCACCAGACGATGGGGGAAGGGTAAAGAACACACCCATAGGCAAAGCCCTCTCACTGCCCTGAAAGCCTTCAGCCTCATGGGGGGAGACAAAGCCTAATTAATTTGCTCCAACACAGTGTGGTCTGTGCTTTGGATCTTCTCAGGAGGGAGAGTAATTCTGTGAGCGGGGTGGGCACAGGATGAGAGAGTAAGGAAAGAACTCCCAGAGGAAACATCAAGAAAAGAAGAAAGGGCAGAAAGCCTTCCCAAGCCTCCAGGGGTCTGGGCTGAGCTGGGCTGGCCGGTCAAATCCCCATTCAGACGCTTAAATTCCTTCTCCCATATTTCAGCCAAATGGTCAACCAGCCTCTGCTTTCCTCCTTCCTGAGGTAGGGGGCTCATTCCTTCTCAAGAGAGAGAGAGAGAGATCACCTCAGAGTAGCCCAAACTCCAAGAACATTTTTGTTTTCTGGAATTGGGCAGAATTTTGTCTGTGTGTGGCTTCCGCCTGCAAGTCGCAGTGCTGCCTCTGGGGGCCACCTAGACTCTGTCTTCTTCTCCCTCTGCTTAACAATAGCCCCTTGCAGATCTGAAGTATCCCTATCACCTTTACCCCTGAGTCTCCTCCAGGTCACACACCCCAGCTCCTTCAACTCCTCCTCATGAGACCAGGGTTCCCTTTTCTCCCCAGTCTGTTTTTGCTTCTATGATTACACTCCAGTGTGGCTGTGGCATCCTCATATGTGAGGCCCAGAGCTGACAACATATTCCAGGGAAGTCTGTCACCTCCTTGTTCTAGAATCTTCACTTCTATACTCTCTACAGATATAGTCTAAGACTTGGAAGACTTGTTTGGTCTTATACCCCAGTTGTGTATAAGAGGGAGGCAGAGCTGGCTACAGTGGCACATGCCTGAAATCCCAGCCACTGAGGAGGCTAAACAGGTGGATTGCAAGTTCAAGGCCAGCCTGGGCAACTTAGTGTGAAACTGTCTCAAAATAAAATCTAAAAAGGTCTGGGGATGTAGTTCAAACTGGGTTCAAACCCTAGTACAACACACACACACACACACACACACACACACACACACACACATCAAAACAAAAGAGGAGGATAGAAGAATGCTTCACATAGACAGAAAGAGAAGGCCATGCACATAACCATGAAGGCAGAGATTGGGACGAAATGGCTGCCACAAGGCAAGGAATGCTGCCAGTCCCCAGAAGTTGGAAAGGGCAAGGTCAGGATTCTCCCTAGATCCTCTGGAGGGAGTATGGACCATCAGACACCTTGATTTTAGGTCAGTGACTGAATCAGGACTTCGTGCCTCCAGATCTGTGAAAGGCTGAACTAATTAATTAATTTCTCATTTTTTTTCCTTTTGGTACTGGGTGCTGAACTCAAGGTGCTCTACCACTGAGCTAGATCCCCAGCCTTTTCTATATTTCATTTTGAGGTAGGACCTCGCTAAGTTGCTAAGACTGGCCTCAAACTTGCAATCCTTCTGCCTCAGCCTCCCAAGTTGCTGGGATAATATGTGTGTGCCATTATGCCTTGCAAGCTTATATTTCTTTAAGTTACGAAGTCCGTGTGGTTTGTTTCCACAGCCATAGGAAATTGATGCAAGTAATCATTGGAGAAGAGCAAGCAGGTGAGGGGCTCAGAACAAGGAAGACTGGGAAACTGATGACCACAAGCTTCAAGTTAGGCTTGGGCCTGGGGCCATAAGCATGGTGGAAAGGGGAGGCTGAGCAGAGGAAGAGGCAGGGCTTTCTGGACTGTGGAAATTGGGCATATCAGGGTTGGTGTGACCCAACAACACGAAAACTGCCTAAGGGAGGGAGAGCAGAGTGTGTGGGGGAAAAGCAGGATCTTGCCACGTCGCCACTATGCCTTCCTCCCAGGAGGAGATGAGCAGCATCCTGCATCATTGGGGGGTTTCCCTTTTCCATGCTACCAAAGGTCAAGATGTGGAGTGAGACAGACCTGGTTCCAGGGCCAGCACTGCCACATCCCAGTGTCTGCTTCCTCCCTGAGCCTCAGTCTCCTGGTCGGTAAAATGGGGATGCTGACATCAGGATAATTTCCAGGGACATATTGCCATTTGCCAGTTTCATGTCATTGCCTGGTTTCTTTGTTCAACTAGGTGTTCACAGGCAGGAACAAGACTGATTGTCTTCATGGAAGGGATATAGGGGAGGGGGAGTGCATAGCAGGAGGGTGGGCCGGATATAAGGCTATCCTGAGTCGGAGCTTGATGAAGGCCAGCATCCTCGCTGCTTGCCTCTGAACCTCTCTGCTGGGGCAAGTGCCCCCTCCTCAGCTGAGGGCCTGCTTTCCCTCCTGGGCTCCTTCCTCCTGACCCCAGCCAGCCCAGCTCCCGCAGGCAGTGCAGGAAGGTGCGGAGGAGAGCCGAGCTTAGCTATTTATAACATGGGATGTGATAAACACTTCCAAGAGATATTTCCCGATAGACCGAATTCGACAGAGATTACATAAGCAATTAGATCTTCTGCGTTCTCTTGCTATCTTCGTGCACAGAGGCCGCCAAAAGTGTGTGTGAGCATGTTTTGCTTTATTGTCAGACATTTATACTTTACAAGGACAAAAATTAAAATTTTCAGGTGGGCAATCCCCCCCCAAAAAACACTGCCTTCCTACCTGCTCTACACCCACCAGCTGTTCCCAGTCCATGTGTGTTGGGTGGGGGGCCCCAGGGCCCTCTTCTTCTCAACCTGCTGTGTGTCCCTGGGCAAGCTCCTGCCCCTCTCCGTAGAAATACAGGACAAGATAGGCTGGTGCCTTGAAGGATGGGGAGACATTTGAGGAGTTCAGTGCCCTCTCTGTGGCTTGTTTTCCCCATCCATCCAATGGGGAAAACAAGAGCTAGCCCATAGTGCTCTCTGAAAAGTTTGTGAGAAACTGTTTAAAGCCCCCCGGGCTATGGTAGCTGCTACAGGCATATTCAATCCTTTCCCCGTTGCTACTCCATGATGGGCAGTGAGGATGGTCGGGAAGAAGTGTGGCTCCAGGGTCATCCAGCCTACCCTCCCTTGACCCACCTTCCTGCCACACCATCCACTTCTCCCCAAGTGCCAGTGCTTGCTTTCTCATTTATCAGGCCGCTAATGGGCCTCATCCGGGTAATTGGCTTTTGCCAAGGGTGAAAGCTATCCATGCTTCACAGGGTTCATGCCCCTTCCTTCTTTGCGGCTCCAGTGCCAAGACCCAAGTGGAACCCCACTGCTGGCCCTGCCCGCCACTGTAGGATATTTTGTCTGTCAAAATGCCCAGATAGTTGACAGCAGCTGAGGCTGCTGGGAGCTGAGAGGAGGCCAGGTCGCCATTGTCCTCTCCTTCCGCGGCTCTGGCTGTTTGCTTCACATACTCTCAGCACAGTGGCTTATCCCATTCGTCTCACCTGCAGGTCTGTGTCTCTGCTATCCCTCCATCTCTATGAAATAAGTCCCTACTCACCATTCAGGAGCTAGTTCAAGTATGGCTGGCTCTGCAAAGAGAACTCTCTCCATAGCCTGCACTCCCAGGAATTTCGTGTGTCACCCTTTCCTGGTATCAGAGTGAGCTGTGGGTGTGTGCTCTGTCTTGTCCCCTGTGGCCAGCCTGGAACCCTGGGGCATTGTAGTCAGCTGAATGCAATCCAACAGCAGCATCAGGAAAGGGGGACTCCTTTCACGGAGGAACCGGATGCAGCAGGGAGGATGCAAAGAGACAGCCAAGAGGTGACTTTAAGAGCGCTATGGTTTGAATGTGTTTCCCAGAATTCATGTGTTGGCTTCAGTGTGGCAATGCCAGGAGGTGGGGCTTAGGGGGAGGCACTGGGTTATGGGGGCCCCACCCTTGTGAATGGACCAATGCCATCTCCAGGGGTGAGTGAGACTGGACCGTTCCTGTGAGAGGGGCTGTGATAAAGCAAGGCCCGCCCCAGTGGCGTTGCCTCTTTCGCGCATGCCTACTTGCTCTTCTGCCTTCCATCATGAGTTGAAGCAGCAAAGCCCCCTCATCAGAAGCTGAGGACATGTCAGCATCCTGCTCTTGGACTTCCCAGTCTCCAGAGCCATAAGCCCAGATAAAATTCCTTTCCAGTCTTTTTTTTTTTTAATATTAGTTTTGGTTGTTGATGGACCTTTATTTTATTCATTTATTTATAAGCAGTGCTGAGAACTGAACCCAGTGCCTCACACATGCTAGGCAAGTGCTCTACCGCTGAGCCACACCCCCAGCCCTTTATTCCAGTCTTTGTTTGTTTTTGTAACAGAGACAGGATCCAGGGGTGCTTAACCACTGAGCTATATCCTCAGCCCTTCTTTATTTTTTATTTTGAGACAGGGTTTTGCCAAGTTGCTGAGGCTGGCCTCCAACTTGCGATTCTCCTTTCTCAGCCTCCTGAGCCACTGGGATTGCAGGCGTGCATCACTGAATCCAGTTTATGTATTCTGTTTATACAAATAGAAATGGATTAAGACAAAGGGCATGCAGCAAGCAATCAAAGAAGCTTGCCATTGTTCCCCTGGGAATGCTTCTGCTACGTATGTGGCAAGGAGTCTGTTCTAATGTGAGGGATAGAAAATAGGCTCTGGTGCCAGGCACAGTGGCACCTCCTGTAATCCCAGTGGCTCCGGAGGCTGAGGCAGGAGGATCATGAGTTTGAGGCCAGCCTCAGCAATGTAGCGAGGCCTTAAGCAACTTAGTGAGAGATCCTGTTTCTAAATAAAATGCAAAAAAGGGCTGGGGATATCACTCAGTGGTTAAGTGTCCCTGTGTTCGATCCCCATTACAAAAAAAAAAAAAAAAATAGGCTAGGTTCTGGAACCAGGAGTCCACCATGAAATCAGCTATGTGATCTTGGCCAGGTTACTTGTCCTCTGAGCCTCAGTTTCTCAGTTTGCATGATGGGGACAGGAATCCCTACCCCACAGGGCTGTAGTGAGAATAATGTGAAGACTGCATGTGTGTTCAAATGCTTGGCATTCCTTAGGCCCCTAAACAAACGACACTTTCCTTCCCCTAAAAGGACTCCACTGAGCTCTTAATATGGGGCTTCATCCAGTACAACCTAAGTAGATTCCCAAGTACTGAGGGCCTCAAAACTGAGCAATGAGTTCATAAATGGACATCATAGGAGGACAGGGCTCCAAGGACCAAGATTAAATGACTGCAGTAAGATGGTAGGTTAGACATTAGGAAGAAGACATAGAGGATGAGGGTTTAGAACCAAGAAAACTTGAATAGGACAAATGTTGCAAGCAATTGACATCTGTGCTGAGACCTGTAAAACTCGAAGGGAGTGAACATGAGAAGAGCTAGGGGAAGTGTGTTCCGGACAGAGGAAAGAGCAAATGCAAAGTCCCTTAGGTCGGAGCTGGTTTGTGGGCTCGAGCACAGATGAGATGAGCATAACTGGAACAGGGAAAGGAAGGAGAAAATGATCCCAGATGAATCGGGAGGATTTGACTATGGAGAGCCTGGTAGGCCATGGGTAAGAACCCCACATTTGACCTGGGGTTGTGGTTCAGTGGTAGAGGGCTTGCCTAGCACGTGTGAGGTCCTGGGTTCGATCCTCAGCACCACATATAAGTAAATAAATAAAATAGTTCATCTACAACTAAAAATATTTTTTAGAAAAAGCACTCCACGTTTTATTCTGAGGGACATGGGCAGAAGTCCTGGGAGGGTTATGACCAGGAAAATGACAAGAGTGATTTAGTACTATAACAGATTGCTCGACTTTAGCTTGAATAACATTTGGGAGGGGACAAGCCTTGTTCCAGGGAGACTTGAGGTGGCTGCTGATCCAGGTAGGGGTGAGGGGGGGCGCTGGCAGCCATGGAGGTGCAGACAGGTAGCCAGATCTGGGACTTGTTTAAAGGCAAAACTAATGAATTGGAATGAAAAAGAACATTTACTTGGCATTGTGTGGGTAGCCATCATCTCATTGAAGATCCCTGAACAGCCCTCTGAGGTCAAGTTCATTTACCTTCATCAGACTGCAGAGGAAACTTAAGCTTAGAGACGCAAGTGGCTTGCCCGAATTCACACAGCAAGGAAGCAGCTTGGGCCAGGAGACAGGTCTGTGTGATCCAAAGCTCTGGTCCTTTCCTCCTTTTCTTCACAGTGTTAGCTGGACTGGGCTAGGCCAAGCCTTTGGCTGTCACTTTCTCAGAGATCAGCTCTCTGAAGAGGAGTCTGCTGCCACCATTAGGTTCTGAACCCATCCTTCAGCCCCGCCTTGCCCTGCCTACCTCATTCTTGTCCCTCACTCCTGAGACTGGCTTAGTGTGCTCATCTGTAAAAGGTAGGAATGGTCATTGAAGACTAAGTGAGACAATGAGACAAGGTACCACAAGCTCCGTACCCGGAGCCTGTCATACTTCCTCTGCTCTTGGTTCTTAGCTCCAGGAGCCACCTGAGGCCCAGATGCCCAGCAGGCTGCCCCCAGCTGCCCTGGCACTCCCTTCCCCACACCAGCCCCCTCTTGGAAGCCAGCATCCCTAGGCAGGGCCCAGTCAGGCTGGCTCCGTCTCTTCTGCTATTGTGGTCCATTCCTCGGGGCTCAGGCAGAAGGGATGTGTCCTGTCATGCAAGAAGGATGCAGGAGAAAGAAGAAAAGCTCATTTCCTCTGGCATGATGTTTTTTATTCCCACCCAAAACAAACATAACTGACACCCACGGTGGGGGGGGGCGTGCAAGCCCCTCTGGGAAGCCAGAAGGGGAGCCAAGTCTCCATCCCCTCCTTCCCTCTTTTACCCCAAGGCTCCAGGCCCCCTCCCACCAAGGCTCAGGAATGCTCCAAAGTGCAAGGGGGCCTGGGCCACTGTAATACAGTATGCTTCTAGAACACCTAGAGAAACCGAGGCTCGGTAAGAAGGAACTCTGCTAAGAGCATGCTGTTAGTCAGAGCCAGGCCCCGGATGGAATCCCAGTCTTCATGCCCAGAAGTGTGTCTGTACTGCTAATATTGGCTACCCTGCAGCTGGTACACACATGGCAGGAGCACAACCCCCACCAGGCTCCCCTAGGGCCCAGGCAAGGGGGCGAGGTGGGCTCTACATTCAGCATGTCTCCCAAGCCCCTGACTCCTGCTTCTGTCCCCAGGACACAAGGTTTTACTGTGGGTCACCCCAAAGGAAGAGCTCGTTCCCCACATGGTGTGGGCCCCAGAATGCATGCCACCCCCTGCCCTCACGCCTTGGCCACTCACTCCCCTCCCTGGGGACTGGCTTTGCCCCAGGTTACTGGGCACCCTTTCTGCTCCCTCCTGGCAGCCTCGTCATTGACCCCAGACCAGGCCCCCTCCCACTCGAGCCAGGAAGAGCGGGAGGGCACACAGAGGCCATGAAGAAACTCGTGCTGAGCCGGCCCTTAGGGACCTCACATTGGTGAGCAAGAAAGGGGCCATGGCCTCTGGGGGCGAGGGAGCCAGCGCGGGATTATGGGCTCCTCGCTCGGAAATGATTGGTCGTGACAAGCTCACTGCAGGAACAAAGCCATGTGAAATTGACCTCATCACCAGCGATCAGATCAGATTGTTTAGTGTGAGGGGAATGTGAGGGGGATGTTCAGCGGGGCGATGACCTAGTTAGGGCCTTAAAGAGGCAGAGCAGCTGCCCCGCTCTGGGGAGGAGGAGGCAAGAGGCCTCCCAGGGGAGGCCCCCACGGAGCTGCAGGTGGAGGAAGACCATTCCCGCACAGGCCATGGGCATCCCCAGAGGGCATCCGAGCTCCAGAGAGTAGGGCCCAGCCTGGGGGACTGAGAGCTAATGAGAGAGGGGGTCAGGGCAGCAACCCAGGGCAGAGTTCCCATACCTGGCCAGGGAGAACAACAAGATGGAGCAGAAACTGGGGAAACTGGAGGGTAGGAGTTGAGGACCCGAGGGGACAGGGACCAGTGTATTTGGGGAGTGTGCGGTGTACTGGGAATTGAACCCAGGGGCACTTTACCACTGAGTCACATCCCTAGTGCTTTTATTTCTTATTTTGAAACGAGGTTTCAGTAAACGGTGGAGTCTGGCCTTGGGCTTGCGGTCTACTGCCTCAGCAGTAGGGTCATGGGGATTACAGGTGTGCGCCACCATACATAGCTCGGGGACTGCATTTATATACCAATGAGTTATTTATGGACTATGCCTCTGGCACTTTTCTGTGTACTTTACATACATTAACTGAGATAAACCTCAATAGGGCTGATGAGGTGGATATTGTTATGATGCCCATTTTATAGACTGGGCAAACTGAGACTTGCAAAGCTGTTCTGTGGCCTAGTCCAGGAGATCTGGTTCTGGAGTCTGTGCTAGTAATAGCGACATTCTACTGCTTCTCCTCTCTTGACAGCATTGTCCAAATATGGCAGGTCAAATAAAGACAACTAAGAGGAGGTGGCTGGTGTCTTTGTGGTCTTTCTTTCCCATCAGGCCCCAGGGGCAGCGAGGGGCCCAGGGGCTGGGGAGGGAAGAGAGGCCTGTCAGGAACTTGAGGAACAGGTGCCTGCTTCCCCCTTGGATCCTGTTTCCTGACACTTGCATGAAGAACGGAGAGAGGAGGGGGACGGAAGGGCCATGTGGTCCGCTGGGCAGAGCGAGCCCCTTTCTGCCAAGTGCTGCCTTAGGGAATATGACTCCCGCTGCCCGAGGGATACCGGGGGATGCCAGAAGGGGGGCAGGGCTTCTGGTGGGGCACATGGTGTTAACCCTTTCATCGGTGATATGTAGATGAAAAGTCAAACACAGAGCCTGGCCAGTGGAAGGCGCCCAGGAAATGCGCAGAGGATAGCAAACAGTACCGACGTTACGGCCAGAGCAACAGCTGCAGCATGAAGGCTCCTGGTTAGCTTCTGGAATCATTCCAGGGAGGCCCGTAATCTCCCCTTGTCCAGAGCATAGAAGAGACCCCCATCACCCTTAGGACTTTGGAAGCACCTAAGGCCAGTGGAATGTCTGAGGGGAGGGCTGCCAAAGTGCCAAGTCTGACAGCAGTTGAGGGGGAGAGGCGGACCTGGTCAGGACTGGCCAAGCCAGTCGCCTTCCTGGTTCAGGGCAGGATGGGGAGACCAGGCTGGCAGGGTGCCAAGTCCCTCTGGCCTACCCACCTGGGGGTATGAGGGTAACCAAACTCTTGCTGCTCCCAGGCCCTGGGCTGGAGGCACTTATGGAATATTCTGTGCTTTTGTTCTAGAGGGCAACCAGCCTTGATGTGCCCCCGGAGGCAGGCCTCCCCACGCTCTGGCTCCCAGCTGCCTAATGCCTTGGGCACTGCGGGTCTCTTGTCAAGGGCTTTGAGTCTTGGCTTGCCTCTCAGCCCGGCCTGTTTCCCAGTTTCCTTCCCATCTTCTTGTTTCCTCAGGGGCGACCAGTTTCTCTTCCACCCTTGCCCCAACACCCCACACACCATCAGTCTGAGCTGCTTAGACATGGCTTGCTGGGGCTTCTTTTGTGACTAGTAGTCCCTTCTTGGAATATTTCTGATGTACCACCAGAGTTTGGCTTGGACTGGAGAGCCCTCTCCCAGCATGCAGTGCTATGACTCTGCACCAGAGCCCCTCTTGTTCTCTCCTGAGAGCCCACATGGGGAAAAGGCAGGCAGAAAAGGAACTTACTTCTTTGGAGAGACCTCTGAAAGACTGACAAAGGACAGAGGGACCTGGGGTGACCTGGGTGATCCTGAGGACCACAGTTAGGACCCGAGAGTGGAAGCCACAGGGATAGAGATTTCAGTCCACTTCAGGGTAGGGCTTTCTTTGAGATTGAGCTATTCTACAAGGGCACAGCTGTCTCAAGAAGACTGAGACCCTGGTCTCTAGTGGTAAGTAAGTGGAGGCTGGATGGACAACCATGAAAGGTGCTATAAGAGTGAAAGAAGGGTGGGCCTATTCTATCCCCATGCCCCTTTTTGTGTTTATTTCTTTGTTACCTTCACCTCAGACCTATGGGATGTTTGTTCTCTAGCCAGCTCCCCTCTCCAGAATATCAAAGCAAGTTTTCAAAGCTAAAAAGAAACAAAAGCCAGGTGTGGTGGCGCATGCCTGTAATCCCAGTGGCTCAGGAGGCTGAGGCAGGAGGATCTTGAGTTCAAAGTCAGCCTCAGAAAAAGTGAGACCCCAAGCAACTCAGTGAGACCCTGTCTCTAAATAAAATATAAAAAGGGCTGGAGATGTGACTCAGTGGTTAAGGGCCCCTAAGTTCAATCCCCAGCACCCCCCCCAAAAAGACAGAAACAAAAAGGCCAAGAGCCCAACCAAGACAGTAAGAGTGGGGCAGGGGAGACAAGGAGAAAAAAAAGTGGGAGAGAAAGGGGAATAGGGAAGCAGGAACAATGAACAGAGAAAGGGAGAGACAGAGACAAACAGAAAAATGAGAAACATCTGGGCATGGTGTGCAGGCCTGTAGCCTTAGCCACCCTGGAGGCTGAGACAGGAGGATTGCAAGTTCAAGGCCAACCTCAGCAATTTAGAGAAATCCTGCCTCAAAATAATAAAAATAAAAATAAAAATGCTGGTAGAGCACCCCTGGGCTCAAACCCCAGTACCGTCCCCCAATACACACAGGGAGAGAGAGAGAGAGAGAGAGAGAGAGAGAGAGAGAGAGAGACAGAGAGAGAGAGAGAGAGAGAGACAGAGAGAGAGAGAGAGAGAACAAATCAGAGGGAAAGACAGAGAAAAGGAGAGAGACAAAGGTAAGAGAAAGGGGAACAGAAAAAAGAAAGTCAGAGACCTCAAGCCAGAGGCAGGGAGGAAGTGGAGAGAGAACTGATCCCTGGAGTTCATTCTCCTCTGTCTCTGATACAGCAGCTTGGAGGTGTCTCAGGAGCCTTATTCCGATGAGGGATTGGTCCCCAGGGCACCTGAGGCCAGAGGAATCCTTGGTAAGACCTGGCCCAGGCTGCCAGGCCTCCCAGTGCTACCCTCTGGGCGAAGAAAGGCATCACATGGGGATACACAGGCACCGGTCAGGAGGAGCCAGGAGAAGACTCTGAGGGAGGTGGTTTCTGTCTTCACAGCCCATGAGGCCTATCACTGGGCAGAGGGAACACAAATGGGTCTGGTGGACCCATGGGGGCCAAGCTGGCACCCACGGATGGAGGCAGCCTTTGGCTCAATTCAGAGAACTCAGCAGTGGGCAGAAGCCCTTCGCAGGGGCGGGGCCACTAGAGGCAGGAGGAGGTCGCCGAGCACCTGGTAGTGGTGGAGCCTCCCCTCCAGTGTGTCAGAGTCACGTAGGAAGGAAAAGAGCCTGACAGAGGAGCGGGATCTGTGACTTCCCTGGTCCTCAGTGACATCTTCCAGCCCAAAGGGAGAATCTTGCTGTGGTGCTTTAAATAGCCACACTTTCTAAGAGGGCTTTTATTCACACTTTTACATAAGGCTTTTTTTTTCTATCTGAAGAATTTGTATGTATCTATGTAGTAATCTGTGGTTCTGTAACTAGGTTTCTGTGCATTTATGGACTGCCATATGTATATATCTATGTAACTATACATTTATGGATTTATATATTCTCCACTCTCTACTGCATCTATATAGCACTACCCCTGCCTCTCTCTCTCCCTCTCTGTCTCTCTCTCTCTCTCTCTCTCTCTCCCTCTCCCTCTCCCTCTCTCTCTCTCTCTCTCTCTCTCCATTCTTGAGCATGCCTGATGGAGATCAAGGGGTCTGGAGGCCCTGCTTCCCAAGCTGACTTTCTCCGTGGCCACTGCTTGCCTTACCAATTTCTCAAGACACACGCTGCCAGCACCCGTTTCCCACAGGACTGTGGCCACTCTGGACCTGGGCCAAGGAGTTACCAGGAGGATCCTGGCCAAAGTCCGGAAGGCAGCCCTGCAAGCCAGAAGCAGCTGTTCTTCCTGCACCTGTGGAGGTTAGGATCCCAGTAGAGCAAGAAGAACACTGGTGGAGGGGATGGGGGATGGGAGGAGAGGAAAGAAGTGAGGGTTAGGGATAGAGAGCAACTGAGCAAGTGTGAATTTTAACCACAGGAGGCAAAACACTGCCATTCATCTGCTATGTGATTTAAGACAAAGTTCTGCCCTCTCTGGCCTTTGATGTTGCCACCCACGTTATGAGCATCTTTTTAAGGGTCCTTCTCGAGCTGATGCCCTTACAAGGCAATAGTCAGCAAACTTTAAAAATCATGAACTCTTATCTCTAGAACATTTTGAGCACACCAATCCAATATATTCACAGGGATTCATTTATATATAATGCATTGGTTTGGAACATGGGCTCTGGGGCCAGCCTGGGTGAATTTGTATCCCGGTTCTCTTACTGGGCATACGACTCATCTTTCTGTGCTTAAGATCATATGAAGTGGAGCTACTCATTGTCCTTATTGCCATAAGGCCTTGTGAGTTAATGCAGTGTCCAAGAAGGAGGAAGCATGTTTGAGCTGCTAACTTGATTCCTTGATTATGCATATCACTATATATATGATGAATGTCACAATTATTAAAGGATGAAGAAGAAATAAATCACATATACTTTCTTCTCACTCCCTGGCTAAGCTGCTTAGTGTACTTTGAATTGAATGGATTTCCTCTGTGGACTTCTGTCTCTACCAGAGATTTGGAGGTGTGGCTGGGCCACAGTCACTTTTTTTAAAAAAATATTTTGTTTTAGTTGTAGGCAGACACAACACCCTTATTTTAATTTTATGTGGTGCCGAGGATCGAACCCAGGGCCTCACACATGCTTGGGAAGTGCTCCACCACTGAGCCACAGCCCCAGCCCCACAGTCACTCTCGGAAGTATCTCCTCAGGAGTTCTTTCCCAACTTGGGGTTCAGGCCCGCAATGAGTCCCATTCCTCACACTCCAAGGGTCAGTAAGACGCCAAGGGCTGTGCTGCTCCTAACCTGAGCCTCTATTGTCGCCTCAGAACAGAGCCAGGCTCAGGTGGAGCCCCTTCAGCACAGCCAGTCTTATTCACATGGTGCCAACCTCTGAACCAGAAAGCCAGCAAGCCAAGATCAGGGCTCACAGGTGGGACACGTCAATATGGATGAAAGGAGTGATAAGAGTCATAAGCAGCTGGTGTGGTGGCGCAGGCCTGTAATCCCAGAGGCTCAGGAGGCTGAGGGAGGAGGATTGGGAGTTCAAGGTCAGCCTCAGCAAAAAGTGAGGTGCTAAGCAATTCAGCGAGACTCTGTCTCTAAAATACAAAAAAATAGGGTTGGGGATGTGACTCAGTGGTCGAGTGCCCCTGACCGCCCTCCCCAGAAAAGTTCATGGAGCACTTCTGCACCTTCTTAAGCACTTACCCCCATTGTCCCAAGGATCCTATGAGGTAGATGCCTCCTTGCCACTGGACCAGTGCTTTGGAGCACATCACTAATAAGTGAGGGAGCCCGCAACAAACTTCCGGCAATGGGACTGGGGAGCAGCCTCTTCACCTGACCTTGTTATCTGGGAATGAGCAAATGCATTGTCCCCAGCACCTGTTGTTCCCTTCCTTAGTTCTGGGCCCACTCAGACCCCCAACCAACCCCTTAGCTTCTCTACTCCGTTATTCTTTGGGTTTCCGGGTTAGCAGGTCTGTACCCACTGGCCCAATGCCCAGGGCTCCTCTGCCCCCATCCAGCCTCACCTCCCAGCAGGGTACCACTCCTTGGAGCCCGCCCCCGTCTGCTGCGCAATCCCTTCCCCCTCCCTGCCCTTCCAATTCGCCCAGTCTGGGATCCCAGTGCTGGGGTCCAGCTCCCTCCCCCACCCCGCTCCCACGTGGGGAGCCCGGCTCCCAGGCCTAGGCTGCCCTATTCACTGCGCCCTCCTCCATTGTCCTTGGCCTGTCACTCATGTATGGCATTTGCATTTCTAAAGCCCACTTCTACTCTCGCTGCTTTGGCCTAGCCAAAAAGGGGCTCGTTTGGAACCCTAAGTTTTGAGAAGAGACACTTCCTAGGTGGCTAGGACTGCTTGGTTTTAGGCCCTGAAGGTTCTGGACCTTGGTCTGTTCAGTATCAAAATGGGCAGAACTGTTCTTTCTCATCTTCAGGCTCAGGATACTTGGAGCTTCTTAGCTCCAAGGAGTGGTGGAGAAATGGGGCGGCCCCCTTGGGCCCTAATTCAACTGCCTGTTCCTTCCCCTGAGTTTCTTGAGCCCTGCCAGTCTGGACCCTCCATTCCCCACCCACGTGCCAGAGGAGACGGAGAGTTAGGTCCAAACTGGTTTTCCCTGCCCTAACCCAAGAGGCCTTTGTTAAAGCCCTGGCAGGATGGGGCATGAATGGGGGTGACTTCTTTGCCCTGGCATCTGAAACCCGCTTGAACAACTTGGGTGGAGAGACAGCGCCACCCAGTGGCTGCCTGGGCTCCATGCCAATCTTCCCTGGGGTGGGTCCTTGCCTACCTGGCTTCTGGGCCCTCCATTGAGCAGTCTCACCAGAGAAACCCTTTTCACTTGTGGAATTTCATTTGCATTAGTTTAGCTGCTTCAGATCAAAAGCTAAATAAAGAGCTGGTGATTAGCGTCTCCACTAGCTCAGCTCAACCTCACCTCCCACCTCCATCCTACCCGCCCCCCAACGTCCTAGGCATCCCCCGCCCCCACCTCAGGGCTCATTCCATGGGGCTGGCAATGGTTCTTTTTTTAGGTTCTGTTGCCAATGGCCAGGTTTTCTTCCTCCTAGGCCTTATTTTTTCTCTGTCTGGAAGATGGCAGACTATTCCCCAAGCATCCCCTGCTCTTCCTGGTGGAGTACGAAAATGGGTACTAGCTTGGGAGTTCTTTTTTTGTGTGGGCTGGAGGGTGGGTGTAGGTTTGAGGTCCAGGCGGTCCTCCAAGACAGTCAACTATCTGGACCTTGAAAATAGTCCCCGGCCCCATCCTAAACCCAGTCTCCATCCCTAGCCTTCCACCCCCCCTTCCTGGAGACCCACAGGCTGCTGACCAGCCCCTTTGAATACCGGGAAAATTGGGCCTCCTCTCCCCCATGCCTGCTTTCTTTGGTTCCTACCCCTGTTTCTAGAATCTTCCTGCCTCTTACCCGCCCAACCCTTGTTTAGCTGGGTGCTACAGGCTGCCTGTGTTTCTCTTCAAGCCTGATAGGGAGCAAAGTGAGGAAGCGTGAACCCTGTCTCCAGTTGAAGTCCCCTTCCCCTCTGTTCCCCTCTGGGGCCTCTTCTGAACCTGTCGTGGCTGAAGCAGGCCGTGTGGGGAGAGGGAACCAACAGTCAGCCCAGTAACTCAGCCTCCATCCTTCCCAGCCTCCTGGCCTCCACCTCGTCCTCTCCTCTCCTCCCTCAGGCCCTCCCTCTGTGTAGGAGGCGGCCAAAGGGCTTCAAGCTCCCTCTAGCTTGAAGAGAGAGGCAGGTGATTGGACCTTGAGTTTCTTTTGTCTGGAGGCTGCTTAGGCCTCCGGAAATATTGCACTGATGAGTGAACAGGGGAGAGGAGGCTTGCGTGGGGAAGAGGGAGCAGAGGTGCTCAGCTCTGCAGGGTCCAACTTGAAAGGGCCGAGGACAGTCCCAACATCATGAATCTGAGTATCAAGGGTAGGACCCTGCTTGTCTTCACCCTTTCTTACTCTTTTCTGAAGAATTCAGAGGAGTTCTGAGACCACTAGGCCTGGGCCTAGGGTGCTGTGTTCAAGACAGGGTCCCCAACCCAGAAGAGCTCTACTCAGTCAAATTTTGTTTGTTTTTGTGGTACTGAAGATAGAACCCAAATGTACTCTACCACTGAGCTACATTCCCAGCCTTTTAAAATTTTTTTTTTTTTTAATTTTAAGACATGGTATCACTCCATTGATGAGGCTGGCCTCAAACTTGCAATCCTCACGCCTTAGCCTCCCAAGTAGCTGGGATTACAGGCATGTGCCATCATGCCAAGATAAAAAAATAAAACCTGTCATCTTCTTAAGCTATTTAAGTAAGCTGCACAAAAACAATGGAAAATGAAAGTTGGGAATTTGCTGACATATTAGGAATTACCTAAAATTATAGTGAACCCTCATAACTGAGGTATAGGCAAAGGAATGGTTCATAAAATTGGCTAATTGTCCTTGCCTACTGTCCAAATCAGGATACACATTTATTTTTATATGTTTTGTTTAATTTCCATCATGGGTTTAATATTAGTTGTCCTAATGTTTGAAATGAATGAGCAAAACCCCCAAAACTCTTTAGTTGCTGTGCAGTTGACACGTGCAAGGTGCAGTTGTGCACACCAAGGAGATTCGCACCTCAAGAAGATGATTTAGGCTGAGCATGGTGGGGCACACCTGAAATTCCAGTAACTTGGGAGGCTGAGGCAGGAGGATCACAAGTTTGAGGCCAGCCTTGGCTACTTACTGAGGCTCTAAGCAATTTAGTGAGACCCTGCCTCAAAATAAAGGAATCAAAAAGGCAGGGGAAGTAACTCAGTGATAAAGTGACTGTGGAATCAGTCCTTAGCACCAGGGAAAATAAAAAGGCAATTTGGTACAGCTGGCTCCTGGCAGGTGCTCCAGTCCTGCAGACTCTTCCTCTGTCTTCTTTGTGGACCATTTTGCACTACAGAGCAACAGGCTCATGCACACTGGCATGGATTCCTGCTCGTCCTCATGTTGATTATTATCCCTAGAGCAGGTTTAATCCTGGGCTACTTTATCTGAACAAGCATTGATGGGATAACAGGAAAATAATCTAACATTGAGAGCAGTTGAAATAGGACATAATGATCAAGGGAAGGCATCTACCAAAAAATGGGATCGTGCATTCCAAAAGCAAATAGAAATGATTGGTGGGCTAGGCACTGGTTTGAATTACCCACACTATTGCATTGCCCCACCCTCCTGGTCCACCTCCCTGGGTCTCTAGGATGGAAAGGAGAAAGCTCTCTGCTATTAACTTTTACAGATTTGGCTTTAGACAAGTCCATTTCCTCTCTGAGCCTCAGTTGCTTCATCTGTAAAAAGAGGGTTCAACTGCGTGTGTGTGCACCTGTAATCCCAGGGGCTTGGGAGGCTGAGGCAGGGAGGTCACCAAGTTACAGAACAACATGTGCAACTTAAGGAAACCCTGTTTCCAAAGGGAAAAAAAAAGGGCTGGGGATGTAGCTCAGTGGTAGGGTGCCCCAGGGTTCAATCCCCAGTACCCCTCCAAAATGGGGGCATGAATAAAAGCAAACTGTAGATCAAGAGAGCAAATAGACAACCCACAGATTGGGAGAAACTATTTTCCAATCATATGTCTGATAAAGGTCTAGTGTCAGGAATGTATGATGCACTCTTACAATTCAGGAATAAAAAAAGACCCAATGTTAAAAATGAGCAAGAGAAATTTAGAGAAATAGACATTTCAAGATATGCAAATTCTGTTAACACATGAAAAGATGCTCAACATCATAGTCATTAAGGAAATGCAAATCAAAATCACAATGAGATACCACTTCACACCCAGTGATGGCTAGAATTAAAAAGAAAAGAAAAGAAAAATCCTCCAAAAAACTGGGCATGGTGCTGTGTGCCTGTAATCCCAGCAACTTGGGAAGCTGAGGCAGGAGGATTGAGAGTTCAAGGCCAGCCTTGGCAACTTAGAAGGACTTAGAGAAATCTTAAAAAGATCTATATAAGTGTAAAATGACCAGGGATGCAGCTCAGTGATATAGCACTGCTGGGTTCAATCCCCAGTACTGCAAAAACAAACAAAAACCTCACAAAAATAACAAGGGTTGTCACAGATCGAGAGAAAATGGAACTCTCCTGCGTTGCTGGTGGAAATACAAAGTGATGGTGGAAATATAAAATGATGGAAAGGAAAACAGTTTGGCAGCTTTTCAAAATATTCAATGTAGAATTATCTTATGATCCTGCAATTCCACTCCTAGGTATGTGCTCAGAGAAAGGAAAGCATGCATCAGGGAAGAACGTGCACATCAAGGTCCAGAGCAGCATTATCCATAATAGCTAGGAGGTAGAAACAACCCCCAAAGTCCTGGCAACTGGATCATGGATGGACAAAATTCTGTATATCCATGCAGTGAAATGCTATTCAACAACGAAAGGAGTGAAGTATGATCCAGGCTATAACATGGATGAACCTTAAAGCATTATGCTGTGTGAGAAACCAGATGCAAAGGGCATATATTGTATGAGTCCATTTATGTGAAGTGTCTACCATAGACAAATCCAATAGAGACAGCCAGCAAATTAGTAGTTAATAGGGGCTTGTGGCAAAGGGGTGAAGTTTCTTTTTGGGGCAATGACAATGCTCTAAGTTAAAGTGATAATGGTTGCACAAAGTAAAATCTATGGAATTGTACACTTTTACCTAAGGGTAAAATTAGCTGGGCCAGGTGGCACACATCTGTAATCCCAGCAGCTCAGGAGGTTGAGGCGGGAGGATCATGAGTTCGAGGCCAGCCTCAGCAACTTAGCGAGGCCCTAAGCAACTTAGCGAGAGACCCTGTCTCTAAATAAAAAATAAAAAGGACTGAGGATGTGGCTCAGTGATTAAGCACCCTGGGTTCAACTCCCAGTACAAGAAAAAAAATTGGTGAAATCTTTGTTATGTGAATTATACCTCAATTTTTTTCTTTTTTCTTCTTTTTTCTTTTGAGGGGGGGTGCTGAGGATTGACCCCAGGGGTGCTTTACCACTGAACTATATCCCCAGTCCTTTTTATTTCGAGGCAGGATCTCGCTAAGTTCCTGAGGCTGGCCTTGAACTTGTGATCCTCCCACCTGAGCCTCTTGAGTAGTTGGGATTACAGGCATGCACCACCATGCCCGGTACGCATCTCAATTTTTTTTTAATAGAGTGAACTATTGCAGCAGTTTACCAATTTGGCAGAATCACAGCGCCTCCCCTTCCCCCTCCTTCTGGGCCTGAAAGTCTGTATCTTTAACATGCCCCTGGGGTGGTTCAGATGCAACCATGTTTGGGGACCCCAGACCAGCTCTGCCATGCATTGTAAGTCCTTGCCTGCAACTGTAATAAGAGGTACCCGTAAACAGTTGCACACAGCTCCCTTCTCTGTGGGAGTTGGCCCCTCTAGGGTTCTGCGTGCCCTGAACTAGCCAGATCTCACACTCCAAGAAGGACCTGTTGCATTAGCCGCAGAAACAGACCCCTGTTGTCCTCCTGGGGCTGCAAGGGGCTTTCTGACCTCTGAAACTGGTCTGCTGGTGTTGGCCTCCCCAGGTGTCGGGGGAGCGCCTCACCCCCTCCCTGTCTCCTTCCTCCAGGGCCTCCCTCAGTGGGGCCTGAGATCCATCGCCCTTTGCTCTGGCCACACCACCGACGCCAGGCCTGCTGGGTAGGCCATGTGGTAGAGGAACTCGAACCCCAGTGGGGGATCTGGCAGGGGAGCAGGCCACAAGGATGACCCTGAGGTGCCTGGGAAACTGCTTGGCTCTGGTGCGTGGCCCAGACTCCGAGGAGAGAGCTCTTGGAGAGGCAAGCCAGGCCAGGCCTTTGGCACAAGGCAC
The DNA here is from genome assembly GCF_902686445.1 of Sciurus carolinensis. Classification (NCBI taxonomy): domain Eukaryota; kingdom Metazoa; phylum Chordata; class Mammalia; order Rodentia; family Sciuridae; genus Sciurus; species Sciurus carolinensis. The sequence continues at coordinate 52,652,742 of NC_062232.1, forward strand.
AAGCAAATGAGAGTTTCTAGTCCCCTGCAGTGTGACACTGTGTATGTACAGGTCTAGCAAAGTCCTAGGCCTTGCCGCTTAGCTATAAGCTGAGGTACTGGGGCCTGGAGAAAACCCACAGATCATCCTTTCCCGTCACCATAGTTACAGCAAAAATAATGTCCCCCGCCAATTGAAGGCCAACTATATGCCTGGCCCAGTACAACACACTCTGAGATACTCCATTACATTTTCACAATGTGTTTTCTTTTTGGGTGGGGGTACTGAGGATTGAACCCAGGGGTACTCTATAACTGACATACATCCTCAGACCCTCTTATTTTTTTTTTTGAGACAGGGTCTCCCTAAGTTGCTGAGGCTGGTCTTGAACTTGTGAGCCTCCTGCCTCAGTCTCTCAAGTTGCTGGGATTACAGGCATGTGCCAGTTAAATAGACTTATTACTGGGAAGAAGGGAAAAAAAACCTTCAATACTTACCTTAATGTCATACCAAGCAATGATATCCATGAAACCATTTGTGGTGTGTTAGTTGTATTGTTTTCCTAATAAGTGGTTTTTTTTTTTTTGGTTTTTTTTTTTGTTTTTTTTTTTTTTGTGGTGCTGGGGATCGAACCCAGGGCCTTGTGCTTGCCAGGCAAGCACTCTACCAACTGAGCTATCTCCCCAGCCCTGCTATCTCCCCAGCCCCCTAATAAGTCTTAAAGTAAGTGTGTCACTATTAACATATAAATCCTCGTTTGTGTGCCACTTAAAATCCTCTGCATATCAGCAACACAAGCATAATGTTTTGAGGGAAATACTGGAATGGAAAGAAAATACGACTCTCCGAGCTGCTTGGAGGTGAATATCTATGGAAACCACCTTCTCACCTTTGTCCAGAAATGGCTTTTGTCGACCAGCTATATATCCCATATTATTCTAGAAGAGCCAGGAGGAAAAAAACAAAAAATGAAGAAGAGCGAATGACAAGATGGTGAACGCCATCTTGTGAGCCCCACTCTCTCAACCACTGGTCAATCATTCCCTCTGCAAAAGGTTTAAGGCAGACAGTGAAGGATCTGGGTTTCTGGGCAGACTAAGGGAAACAGAATTCAGGCATGAAACTGTATGTTACAGAAATTCTGGGGAATCCATAAAATTCTCTCAAGGTTCAGGCCAAATTCATTAATATTTGGTAAGCAGGATTCTGGGTCATAATGAATGTAAGACCCTAGTCACATAACTTCATTGTAACTCAGTCCCCCTTTTTATGAACTGGGAAAGAAGAGGACCTTCCTCACACCGTGATTATAAGGATAAACTGAGGTGAAATATCTGAATGGACTTTGGTAAATAGCTCAACCAAATATTATCATTTTATTATCATGACTATTCCACAAATTGATAAACATGCTTTGGCCCCTTTGGTGCACAAGACAATATTCCAGGCACTTAAGCACGGGGACAGGGAAGTGATGGGTGTGGTGGAGTGTTCAGGGATGAAAACGGTTTAGTCCTTACGTTCTAGGAAGCAGACCAGGTATTTGGTTAAACCATATGAAATTGCCAAAGTCAGGCTGGTAATGTAGCTTGTTGGTACAGCTTCTGCCTCTGCCTAGCGTGTGCAAGGGCCAGGGTTCAATCCCCAGGACTGGGAAAGAAAGAGAGAGAGAGAGAGAGAGAGAGAGAGAGAGAGAGAGAGAGAGAGAGAGAGAGAGAGAGAGAAAGAGAGAGAGAGAGAGAGGGAGGGAGGGAGGGAGGGAGGGAGGGAGGGAGGGAGAGAGAGAGAGAGAGAGAGAGAGAAAGAAGAAGAAGAAGAAGAAGAAGAAGAAGAAGAAGAAGAAGAAGAAGAAGAAGAAGAAGAAGAGAAGAAGAAGAAGAAGAAGAAGAAAAAGAAGAAGAAGGAGGAAGAAGGAGGAGGAGGAGGTCCGAGGAGGAGGAGGAGGAGGAGGAGGTCCGAGGAGGAGGAGGAGGAGGAGGAGGTCCTAGGAGGAGGAGGAGGAGGAAGAAAGGAAAAGGAAAGAAAGAAACTGTGGACATTCCACCATGCTCAGCCTACAAACCCATGCCTGATACCAGGCAAAGTGAAGTCAATGCAACAAAGACCCGGAGAAGCAGAGGATGGTTTTTCTCTAACTGGAAGAATAAGAGAAGGTTTCGCTGAGGAATTAAACTCTGAGCTGAAGGGTGGGTTGGACTGAAAGAGGCTGGAGACCAGCAAGAAAGGCCTTGTGGTCTAGGAGGCAACAGCAGAGACGAAGTCATGAAATTGGGGTCACATAGGTCTCCTGCAGGATGACAATGGCCCGTGCTGCTGAAGGCATCGAGAACCGAATGAATGTGCTAGGGAGGGGTCCAGAGAGCTGGGTGGGATCCATTATGGAGGGACATAGTTGCTGACCTTGGAATTGACCCTTGGGAGTTGATGGCTACCCATCAGCAAACAGAAGCCACGATCATTCCTCCCTGCTTAGTGGGACCAGTGGCCCAAAGTTGACCAGCAGCCTTCCTACTTTGCCACAAAAAGCTGAAATGACAGCAAGAGAGATTGTGGTCAGCCAAAAGAAAGAAACTTCTGGTAGTGAGCTGTGAGAACATGTTCTAGAACGACTGAGGCAGGCTGAGGAATCTCTTTCCCTGAAGACCTTGAAAAGCAGGGATGATTCTCATTTATCTGGTTCCAGAACAATTCCGCCCAGAGGCAGGGGGCTGGACCAGATGACCTATTTGGGTTCTTTCCAGTCTGCGGCCTTGATGATCTCATCATTCCCTCTTCCTCTGGATAGGGCGGCCTCGCCCCAGCTCAGACTCACTGGGATTATTTCTGTTGTTAGAGATCCCAGGCTTCCAAAGCCACAGCTCTTCCGGTTGATGATTCACAACTTTGTCAGCAAAATCATCCTAATGTCTAGCCTCCATCCTCCTTGCTGTCAGCTTGAGTAAGCTCAGCCTTTCTCTTTCCAGCCTCCCTTGGAGGTTGAGAAAGCATAGGTTATTATCCTTATAGAGCCAAGCTCCCCCCTGTTCTGCCTCTCTGACGGCCTTCCTCTCACCCTAAAGAGATAGTGAGTGAGGCCCTGTCAGGGAAGATTGATTTTTGAGTCAAAGGGCCTGGGTTTGAGTTTTGACAAGTTGTATGACCTTGGGTAAGTCATTTAAGGGAAGGGATTAAGTGAACTGACATTTGCGGAGCACATATTAAGTGCTCAATGAATCTAAAACAACCATTCTCCCCATTTTATGGTTAGAGAAACTGAGTCCCCAAGAGGTTGAATCTCTTGCTCACATTCCAACTAGTAAGTAGTAGCAAAGCTAAGACTGGAATTCAGAGCTGACAGCTTTTAGAGACTGGGCTTTCTCTAGCCCATGATGTTATCCATTGCTTCACTGTTCAACCTTAGCATCTGCCATCTGCGAAATGAGACTAATACTCTGCCCCACAGGGTTCTTGGGAGTGTTCAACACATAAATATTGTATGTGAAAATGATATGTAAGTCAAAAAGTACTGGACAGACACTAAGAATCATAACACCTAGAGCCCCAGTTAATTCTTTGGTGGGGGGGCGTCTGCCTTGCCCCTTGGGAAGCTGTTTCAGAGGGCATCAGGCAGAGTGGATCCTTCCTTCATTCAGACCTCTCTACCTTCCCAGCTTTTATTGCACTGGGTTGTAAATCCTTTTCTTTTTTTCTTTTTTTGTTTTTTGTTCTAAGAAATGAACTCAGGGGCACTTAACTATTGAGCCACATCCCTAACCCTTTTTATATTTTTATTTACAGACAGGGTCTCACTGAGTTGTTTAGAGCTTCGCTAAGTTGCTGAGGCTGGCTTTGAACTTGCGATCCTCCTGCCTCAGCCTCCCAAGTGGCTGGGATTACTGGCGTGGGCCACCGCACTTGACTGGGTTGCACATCTTTTTGCTGCATCGTTGCCTCCCTAATTCAACTGGGAGCCTCCCCAGGGCCCATGCTTGCCACGTGGTAGCATTCATGAAACTTGGCTTGAATTTAACAAATGATGCGGGAACATTCCTCCACCGACCTGCTCCTTCTCTGTGGTCTAGACTCCATCCTCCCTCCCAGGTAGAATGGGAGCCCAGGTAGAATTTTTGTGTGTGTGGTACTGGGGATTGAACCCAGGGATGTGCTACCACTGAGTAGCGCATTTTTTTTTTTTGAAAGAGAATCTCAATAAATCTCTGAGAGCCTCACTAAGTGATTGAAGCTGGCCTCAAAATGGTGATCCTCCTGTCTCAGCCTTCCAATTCACTAGGATTACAGGCATGCACCACCCAGCCCAGCTCATCCTGTGGTCACTTGCCAACATCAGCTGGCTGGCATTTGATCCTCAGTATCTGCCCCCATCCCCACCTTTGAATCCTCCCCGCCACTCTACTGCCCTGATATTGCTAGAGAAGCAGGCAAGTGGCATGCATCAGTTTCCCAAACACACCGTCCATTCTTCTGTGCCTCAGACCATAGCATTTCTTGGACAGGCATGTCCTTCCCCACCCAATGCCCTCTGAGCAAAGCACACATACTACCTCCTTCACAAAGCTTTTTCTGCCCACCCGCCCTCTCCGACGTTCAAGGTGCTCACATCTTAAGACTCTACATTGTGCCATGTGGATATTTCTTAATATCTTCCACATTCTCAGGGGGTTTTTTGCATCCCCCTGTGTGATCTTTTTATTGCGGGGAGTACTGGGGATTGAACGTAGGAGCACTTAACCAGTGAGCCACATCCCCAGCACTTTTAAAATATTTTATTTAGAGACAGGGTCTTGCTGAGTTGCTTAGGACCTCACTAAGTTGCTGAGGCTGGCTTTGAACTTGCCATCTTCCTGCCTCAGCCTCCAGAGCTGCTGGGATTACAGGTGTGCACCACTGTGCTCGGCCAGCTGTGTGATCTTGGGCAAGCTCCTACCTCTGTTCTGGGCCTTAGTCTCCAAACAGGACAGAGGTGTCCAGTGGCTTTTCCAACACTCTACCATCCCATGACCTGGCTTCTTTGGGGAGCAGGGAGGACAAGACACTGAAGATCCCCAAGTGGGGCCTTCGAGTCTTGACAGCACGTGCTCAGCTCCCAGGCCTGAAAATCAGCTTCTCACATGCTAAATGCTAATTGGCTTACTTAATAAAGGGATAAATAAATATCTACTTAACATGATTACTGTCAGAGGTCTGAACTGCAGAGCCTTTCCATCCTTGGGGTTTTATTGCAGGGAAATCTAATTAGTTCTAATTAGGCAACTCCCAGGTGCTTAAGACAGGCCATGGTGGGATAGGAGGGGATAGGGGGTGGAAGACAGGTGGGAAAGGGGATAGGAAAGGTGTGTGCTTGCTCACATGCTGAGCTCCTGTGACTGGGCTAGGGACACCCTAGGAACCTCCCTATCAGAGGCACTTCAGGCACTGGGTTCTTAACTCCTGGCACATCTGGGATGAAGGAAGGAAGCATCTGGAGGACCCACCGTGTGCCAGGCAACATACCAGACATGTTCTGTGCGTGATCTCACAATGATCTGTACAGGTCGGAACCATGCATTGCCCCACTTCATAGATAGACAAACTGAGACGGGCTTCTGCATCTTGTGTGAGTTCCCTTCACAGGGAGGCAGACGACTGGGCGGATGCGACTCTAAGGCCAGGGCTGCTGTCTTTGGCCTCTGCCGCCCCTGCAGGGAACAGCCTTAGGGTGTTTGTGCTGCTCAGAGAGGGACTTGGATAGGCAGTGGCTTCTCTTTTGTGTGGGGCAGCTTAGGGGCATGCAGTCGAGAGGTTTGCCAGGGTGAAACAAACCAGGCACAGCCAGAACTGGCACAGTACCTGCGAGAGTTGGTCATCTTTTGATTCAGAGACTCCTCCCACAATGAGTCAAGGCTGTGGGCTGGAAATCCTGCATGACTCAGATCCCTGCCCTCAAGGAGCCTGCGTTCTCTGGAAGCATATGCGCGTTTGAGTAGCCAGTCCTTTAAGTGCAGGCTATATACATATGTATGAAGAGACGCATTCCTCTTCTATCCTGTCATTACTCCACTGAGAAATGTTTCCCAGGTTTTTTATACCTTCATTTTATTTATTTATTTTTATGTGGCGCTGAGGATCAAACCCAGAGCCACAACCCCAGCCCTTTCCCAGGTTTTGAGATCTTAAATTAGCAAATTTAAATTTCTTTCCATGAGACTGTGTGAGGCCTGGGAAGCAGTATGAATTAGAACTCAGGTTCTCCCATTTATTAGTTGAATGACATCGGGCAGGGCCTTCTTTACCTCTTTCTGTCCTGACTGCCACCATTCTGGACCTAGCATCACCACTTTTGCCTGGACACACAAATCTCTTAATTGGCTTCCCCGTTTCCCTCCTTGTCTGCAATCCATTCTTCACACTAGTCAGAATGAGCTGGGTAAACACGAGCCAGCTCATGTGATAACCCCATGATAAGTCCCTCCAAGTCCTCACCACAGCCTGCAAGGCTGGCCCGCATTGGACCTGTGCCCACTTTTCTGAGTTCTTTATTATTATTATTATTTGGTACCAGGGATTGAACCTAGGGGTGCTCTAACCACTTAGTCACATCCCTGTCCTTTTAAAAATTTTGTTTTCTGACAGGGTCTCACTGAGTTGCTGAGGCTGGCTCGGAACTTGGATCCTCCTGTCTCTGCCTCCCAAGCTGCTGGCATTACAGGTGTGCACCACCACACTCAGCTATCTGAGTTCATTTGAAGCCACACTCTCTTACTCGCCAAGCCCCACCATGCTGGCCTCTTTGGTTTTACTTGAAGCAAACTGACTTCATTTCTACCTCAGGACTTTTGTACTTGTTCCCCCCACTTAGAAGTTCTGACGGCAGCAATTTGCCTTAGTGGTTCCTTCTCATTCTTTTTTTCTGTTACCCCCCCCCCCCCACACTTTGGTACTGGGGATTAAATCAGTGTCACTCTAACACTTAGCTACATTCCCAGCCCTTTTTATTTATTTATTTTTACCTTGAGAAAGGATTTTGCTAAGTTGCTGAGACTGGTCTCGAACTTGCAATCCTCCTTGCCTCTGGAGTCGTTGGATTGATAGGCGATGTGCCACCATGTCCAGCTCCTTCTTTTTCTTACATATCACCTCCCGTGAGACATATTTCCTGGCCACCCTGTCTTAAACAGCAGTATCGCTTTTGTTCTCAATTCAGTACTTTTTTGGTTTCTTTCCAAACACCACAATTGGTCGTTATTTTTCATTTCTTTTTAAAATGTGTTTATTGTCTGTTTCCTTCCACTCAAATAGAAGCACCATGAGGGTAATGACTGTTTTCATCACTGTGCTTCAGTGTTTGGCACATAGTAGGTCCTCAATATGGATTTGTTCCGCAGACAGATGGATGGGTGGATGGTCGCAACAATGAATGAATCAACACTTCTCGAAGCTGTTGTGAGGATTAAATGAGCTAATGTATGTTAAATATCTGGCATTGAGCCCAGCGAGGAGTGCAGCTCAATAGCTAATAGTGGAATATGCATGTGACTGCTGGCTGGCACCCAGCTACTCCCTGAGCCAGTGACACCCAAGCTAGCCAGCCCTCCATCCTGACACCCTGCTCCCCACAAGGCCCGGCTCCTACTACTCTGGAAACAACCTCTTCTCACGCATCGTCAGCGGTGCCCTGGAGTGCAGAATCACTTGTTAAACCTTCAAAAGTTTTGCAAACAGATTGTAGATTAAGAGTGGCCATAGGCCGGGCGCGGTGGTACACGCCTGTATATCCAGTGGCTCAGGAGGTTGAGGCAGGAGGATCACAAGTTCAAAGCCAGCCTCAGCAACTTAGAGAGACCCTGTCTCAAAACAAAAAAATAAAAAAGACTGGGATGTGACTCAGGGGTAGAGTACCCCTGGGGTTCAATTCCTAATACAAAAAAAAAAACCCAAGAGTGCCTACAGTGGGAATGTTTACAGCACGAACAGTGGCAAGCAGTATAAATCAGGACCACCTGCCTCCCCCAACCTCCACGAAGAGCCATTTTACCAGCACTAGGCTTCAGCCCTACTGAAGTGCCTTGTTCTCTGCTTGCATCAAGCCTGCCAGCTTTAAAGGTTCCGATCAGGCACCAGCTCCCTCAGAAAGCCACTGTGGCCCTCCCTGATCGTGCTCCTGCTGCCAGCCTCTGTGCCACCAGGCTAGAGTCCCTAAGCCAGCATTTCCATATATATTGATTTTTGTCTTCTTTCTTTCCAAATGAACATTAGAATCTTGTCCCTGAAGCTTACTTTTTCTTTTTCTTTTTTCTTTTTGGTACCAGCGATTGAAACCAGGGGTGCTTAACCACAGAGCCACATCCCAGCCCTTTTATATTTTTTTTATTTTGAGACAGGATCTAGCTAAGTTGCTCAGGGTCTCACTAAGTTGCTGAGGCTGGTTTCAAACCTGCAATCCTCCTGCATCAGCCTCCTGAGTCACTGGATTACCGGAATGTGCCACCATGTCAACCTGAAGTTTACTTTAAAACTGTAAATACAGAGGATGTGGTTTATATCTTTTTTTTTTTTTCAGTCCATTCCCTCATGGTGCCTAGCACAGGGTTGGGGACAGCAGAGGTATTTTCTAAAGACTCACAATATAAACATACTAGAGGGCTGGGGGTGTAGCTTGGTGGTAGAGCACTTGCCCCGGGTCCCATCCCCAGCACCACACACTAGCAAAACAACATCCACCCCATAGAGTGGCAGGAGTCTAGTACAAAGAGACAGGAGCTATGCAGTGTGGCTCAGTTTAGCCACTGATTTGCAGAGTGACCTCCAGCCAGTGTCTTTCCCCTTCTGGGCCTCAGTTTACCCATCTAAAATGATGCTGATGATTTGTTGTTGCTGCTGCTGCTGCTGTTGCTGTTGTTTTGTGGTGCTGGGTCTTATACATGCTAGACAAGCACCCTATCTCTGAGTTGAACCCCCAACTCAAGGCTGGTGATTTCTAAGCTTCCTTCAAATGTAAGGCTTCAAAGGGCTTGTTCACTGACCAATATGCTAACAAGCATTTATAATTTCATGGGGGAGGGGCTTATGAACTGTTTATTTCTGGAATTTTCTATTTAATATCTTCAGACCGGTGTTGACCATGAGTAACTGAAACCTCAGAAAGTGAAACCTTGGATAAGGGGGAACTACCGTACAGAGTTGCCATATGCCCTAATACCCAGTTTCCCTTCTTTATTTTTGGAGGCGGTATAAGCTTAGTCGGTAGAGTGCTTGCCTTGCAAGCACAAGGCCCTGGGTTCGATCCCCAGCACCACAAAAAAAAATATAATTTCATGGGGGAACCCTTAGGTATTTATAAAGAAAGTGGCATCTCTTCTACTACATCTACCACAATAGAAAACTTAGAAGGGTCATTAGGAAAATTGAACTCAAGACCTCCATTCCTCAGGTAATGAGAGTTAGGATTTACTTGAGCGCTCACTATGCGCCAGGTACTATTCTCCACTACACACTTTATTTACATGGATTAACTATTTACCCTTCACAACAACAACACTAAAAGGTAGGTATTATCATTAGTGTCCATTTGACAGATGAGGCAACTAAAGTTCAGAGAAGTGAAACCACCTGCCCACATCATACAACGATGAAGGAATAGAGGCTTGAACTAGGCAGCATGATTATAAATCCTATACACTAGCCATTGTGTTGTTCTACCTTTTCCAGCTTCTCAGAGAAATTGACTGCCTCTCAGAGACCCTGCGCCACCAGGCAGACACCTAACTAGCTTTCCACTCACACCCCAACTATTTTGGGGTCCTATTGTAACCCAAGCTTTACCATCAGGCAGAAAGGCTTGAAGGAAATGTCACATCTTGGCTCCTCTGTGTACTACCTATGTGGCCTTGGGCAAATGCCTCTGCCTCTCTCAGCTTCAGTTGCCCCATCTATTTCACGCAAGGGTCTCATGAAGATGGAGAGAGGGGCCAGGTGTGGTGGCTCAGGCCTATATTCCCAGGCGCTCCGGAAGCTAAGGCAGGAGGAGCGCAAGCCTTAGAAAAGGTGAGGCGCTAAGCAACTCAGTGAGACCCTGTCTCTAAATAAAATACAAAATAGGGCTGGGATGTGACTCAGTGGTCGAGTGCCTCTGAGTTCAATCCCTGATACCCCCAAAAAAAATGATAGAGGAAGGAAATTAGACTGTATTGAATACTGTGTGTGTAAGGGCACATTGCCTTAAATCACTTCCTCTGTTTCTCCCAGAAACCTAGAAAGAGAAATTATTTCTCCCACTTATAGTAGTGGAAACATGCTTAGAAAGGATAATGACTTCTTTAAATCTACACAGTCAGGATGGCCGGAAATAGGATTCAAACCCAGGACCCCAGTTCTTTTTGTTTAAATAAACTTTTGTATTGTAGAACAACTTGAGAGTTACAGAAAAACTGAACTAAGGAAATCATATGGTAATTCCCTCTTATCAGTGGGGGATACATCCCAAGACCTCTAGTGAATGACTGAAACCATGAATAGTACTGAACTCTGTACATATCAAGAATTTTTCACCTTTTCACTTAAAGGAAGCACCATACAGCTTCTCTTTGGCAGATTTGAATTGCCAATATCCCCACTCTTGCACTTTGGAGTGGTTGTTAAGTAAAAAAGGGTTAATTGAACATAAGCACTGCAGTACCACACAGTAAATCCAATAACCAAGTTGTGTACTCAGCAGGAGGGTAGCATATATAGCATGGATATGCTGGACAAAGGGAAGAAGATTCATTTCCTGGGGGAGACAGAGCAAGATGGTTTTAAGATTTCATCACACTACTCAGAAGAGTGAACAATTTAAAACTTATGAACTGTTTATTTCTGGAATTTTCTATTTAATATCTTCAGACCAGTGTTGACCATGAGTAACTGAAACCTCAGAAAGTGAAACCTTGGATAAGGGGGAACTACCGTACAGAGTTCCCATATGCCCTAATTCCCAGTTTCCCTTCTTTATTTTTTGGGGGCCGTATTGAGGATTGAACTCAGTGGCACTTGACCACTGAGCCACGTCCCTAGCCCTATTTTGTATTTTATTTAGAGGCAGGGTCTCCCTGAGTTGCTTAGGGCCTCACTTTTGTTGAGGCTGTCTTTGAACTCTCAATCCTCCTGCCTCAGTCTCCTGAGCCCCTGGGAGTTTCCCTTCTTAACATCTAATATTAGGATAGTACATTTGTTACAGTTAATGAACCAAAATGTATATATTATAATTATTAATTGTCATTTTCCTTAGCTTTTACTGATGTCCTTAATCTGTTCCAGGATCTATCCAGAATAGCACATTCCAAGTAGTCATCACATCTCTTTAAGCTCATGGCTGTGGCAGTTTATCAGACTTGCCTTGTTTTTGATGACCGTGACAGTTTTGAAGAGTACTGGTCAGGTATTTTATAGACTGACTGTCCCTCGATTGTTTTTCTTCCAAATGGACTTGGGTTATATGTTTTCAGGAAGAAGCCCACAGAAGTAATGTGCCATTCTTATCCCATCATATCAAGAATATATACTATCAATATCAATACTATAATATCATATCAATATGACTTGACATTGTTGACATTGACCTTGATCACCAGGCAGAGGGAATGTTTGTCAAGTTTCTCCACTGTGAAATTACTCTTTATTTTTTTCTCTTTCCATATGCCACTCTGGAAGGAAGTCACTATGCACAGCCCACACTTAAGGAATGCTTGTGGGAGGAGGATCTACATAAATTATTTTCAATTCTTCTACTTGGGAGATTTGCCTCTTCTCCTTCATTTATTTATTTATTCAATCATTTATTTATATCACTATAGACTCGTGGCCATTTGTTTTCTACTTTGGGTTATTATCCAATACTACATTATTTATTTTGTTGCTCAAATTGTTCCAGTTTGGCCACTGGGAGTTCTTTCAGCTGGCTTCTATTTCCCTTCGACACACCCCCATCAGTGTGGGTTTTATTTTTTTTTAGCACTTCCTTCCTTTCTGACACTATAAGATGCTCTAGGCTCATCTTGTATATTTCCTGTTTGAACCTTGGCATCAACCACTTCTGCAAGGGGCCCTGGTTCCTTTTATTGGAGAATGGTATTAAAAACCATGATCTGGACACTTGACGTGCTCATTGCTACTGGGCCCTCTTGGCTATCAGACTAAAAAGACATACATGGATATACTAACTAGTATATATATGCATATCTGTAAATATTTCTGGGTAACCATCTGTACCTATATTAAGCTAAAAATGAGTCCATCTCAGCGTCCCCTACTCTAATCCATTGCCACATGGATCATTGCAGCCACCCCCTGGCTTATCTGTACACTCTGGCTCCAGCAGTGAGCAACCTGGCTCCTGCCATCCACCATCCAACTCCATACTCTTTTCAGACCCCTTGTTCCCTCGCTCCTGCCAGGTTCCTAAGGCTCACATGGCAGCTGCCCCAGAGAGTAGCTGCGTTCATCTTTCCTGGACTCTGGGTGGCCCTCGGTGGCTGGCTGTGATTTGCAGTGTGGGAAACCCTCCTTAGTTTGGTGTCCACATGCAGTCCTCCAGATGACCTCCCTCAGAAGGCGCGGGATGGTTTGGCCCAGCACCTGCCTATGGGTGACTGGAGTGGAATCAGCCCCTCCTCCACTGCCTGGTGTGCCAGACTTACTGCTGCCTTCCCTGCCATCCTTCCCCTTAACCAGCCATGGGGTCCTTTGCTCAGCCCTGCTTGGCCTAGCAGTCCCAGGCTTGTGCACGCGACTGAGGGAGGGTGAAGGATAAAGAGAAAATGAGAATCCTAGGCAAGGGCAATCCACAACCTGAGGGCTCGGACTCCTTTGGTCAGAGTTCAAATTAGTTTGGACTTGGTGGCTCTCACCTTCCGTGGCCCCATGCAGGCAGGACCCCTGCCCCAACTCCATGCCGAAGGCAGCTCTGTGCTCTGGAGGCCAAATATTCCAATTTCTCCTCTGATGCCTAGTATCTGCTGGAGTCAGTGGCACACTCCAGGTGGCATGTTTGGGGCCAAAACATGGATTCATGTGGACCTCAGTCTTCACGTCTCCTCTTCGGGGCCCTCTCTGACCTTCATGCCTGGGGTCAACCAGACCACTCGAGGGGCTTAGGGACTCACATCTACAGGGTATTCCTACGGCTTTGGGGTTAGGCTCTGTTCCAACAAGATGATTTGGCAGGCAGATTACTCCTGATGGCTGGCACAGTCCCTTATTTTGTAGGATCAGGAGAGAGATTAAGTTGCCAGAATGATGCTAACTCACATGCTGACTTGGGGTGCAGGGCTAGAATTGCATCTATAGAAAGGGACCCACGGCTCATACTCTAGGGGCAGTCAGTCTTTGGAACTTATAGAATAAAAGAATAGGGAGTCCAAGTTAGCTCAAGACATTCCTGATGCACGTTTGTTATCTCCGCCCTCATCCCCGCCCCACCCCCACACCAGAATCTACTCTGGCCTAAGCTTGGAGCTTCTGGGGATGGAAAGAGGAGTAAGTCCTGGTCTCTGCCCTCAAGGGCCTCCCAATCTAATGAGGACATACGCAAAGAAGCTGTCACTTAAAATAGTATATTAAAGCCAGGCACAGTGGCACACAACTGTAATCCTAGCAACTCAGGAGGTTGAGGCAGGAGAATGGCAAGTTTGAGGCCAGTGTGGATAATTTAGTGAGACCTTGTCTTGAAATCCGAAATAAAAAGGGCTGGGGATGTAGCCCAGTGGCAAAATGCCCCTGGGTTTAATCCCCAGAACCAAAAAAATAAATAAAAACGTAAGAAAATATATATTAAAAATGGCAGTAATAATAATGGCAGTCAACACTTCCGAACTCTCGCTATGTATCAGACACTGTGCTAAGCTCATTGCACCTCAGCTTATTATTTGCTCTCAATGAGTTCCCAAGTGAGTGCTACTATTATTCTCATAGAGGAGGCAACTGTGACTCAAAAAAGTGAAATGGCCTCAAGTGTGACAGCCAAGAGTGTACCTCGGATCTGTCCAGCTCCACAGCCTGAGTTCTTTCATACTCTCAGGCCTTGAGCCTGAAGCCACAGAGGCCAAGTGGGGTAAGGCGACTTGCCCAGAAAGAAAGGAGTTGAATCCAGTGCCCTCTGCCCTCAGCTCTGCAGGGAAGCCACAGAGCCTTGCCAGGAAGACGGTGGCATGTGTCCATGATCCTGGCTCTTTTCTTCTGCCATGGTCTCATCCCCTGGCACCATCCCAGCCCCAGCCTGAGCTGCGCAGGCCATGTGGCTAGCACATCTCCCTTTCAGCACCGCCAGACCCGCAGCTGGCCCACCCCTCACGTGCCCCTCTGGTGCCCAGCTCCCTCTCCTCGGCCAACCACGCAGCCCTCCTTCCGTTCAACATTCCTGCCAGCTGGTGTGTGAGCCCTGTGCGAGGAGGCGAGGTTGCCATGGCAGCCGTGGAGGGCTGGTGTGGAGGTGGGGGGCACCCTGGGAAGGGAGGCTGTGGCCCCGGGCCTGGTGAGTACTTCAGCAGGTCACCTCAGAAGGCCTGCCCCCCTCCCCCGCAGCCCTCTGCCCACACTGGGGTTGCTTTAAGAGCTCTCACCACGCAGAGAAAGGGATGAGCTAGGGAGGAAAAATGCCCAGGCCCTTCAGAGCTCAGGCCCAATACAGCAGAACTAATTTGAAATGTCACTTAGGGCAGTCTCGCTCCCAGCCAGCGAAAAGCTGGTTTATTTACATAGTCAGCTGTGGCAGGAGGCCAAGAACCCCACCATGCCAAGGCGTAGGGGATGGGTGGCTAGGAGCCCTGGTTGTGGCCCCTTGGCCAGGAACCTTGATCAGAATCACCATCTGTAAACCCCTGTGGGGAGACGGGCCCCCCACGCGTGCCTTCCTCCACTCTAGCCAGCACTCCCCTGCCCCCCCATTCTGTGCCCCAGGGCACGATAGGAGCTACTAGTGACTGCTTTGATGCCAGTTCGGTGCCAGGCGCTAGGCTGCATGCTTGACACGGGTTTCTCATTGAGCCCTTGCCAAACTTGGAGAGGAGGGGTCATTACCTCCATGTCACAAGTGAGGAAACCGAGGCTGGGAAGAATGTAACTCTCTTGGGACAATATGGCAAGTAAGAAAGTGATGCTAAGGTTTCAAATCCAGGTCAATGTGATTCCTAAACCTGTGTTTTCTCCCTTATATTTATACTGTTGTACCTTGGCTTCCACCAACCCAGATACCACCCCAGGATGTGGCCTGTGTAAGTCACTGGACCTATCAACTGATTGCTGATGGGCTTTTTTTTTTTTTTTTTTTTTGCAGTGCTAGGGATTGAACCAAGAACTCATGCATGCCAAGCGAGAGCTCTATCACTGAGCTACATCCCCACCCCTGACTGGTCTTTTAAAACAGAGTCGCTGCGGGCCCTATTGAATTGCCCAGGGAACCACTGGTCTAGGGCTAACAGAACCCCAGCAAAAGAATGGAGGCTCTTCCTGGTACCCCCATGTGTGCTTCAGTCACGAGAACACCCGCCATGTGCTCTTTAGCTCAGTTGGGGCACATGGAATTGACAGTTTTATCTGCCTACCTAAGTGTACTTCACTCTCTTATGTACCTAACATATACTGTGCAGCTACTATATGTTTGGAACTGTGCCTGGTGTTAGGAACATGAAGGTGTAAAAAAATACAGTTTCTGGCCACACAATCCTGAGTCACTGCCCATATGGTCTATTCTAGGCCCTGTCTTAAGCGGCTCATGTGGATTAATTTCTGTAATCCCTTTAATGAGGCTATGAGATAGGTGCTACTCTAATTCACAGACAAGGAAACAGAGACATGGAGAGATAAAGCATTTTGTCCAGGGTCACACAGCTAGCAAGGGACAACAGTGGATTTTGAACCCAAACAGACTGCCTTCAGAACCTATACTCCTAATCCAGCATTATCTAGAATAAGAGGAAGACAGTTGGACATGAGCAGCAAGAAGTCTTGTGATTAGATCTAGAGCAAGCTGGCCAAGGCCACTGCAGTGGTCATGCACGGGAGGAATTGGCCAGTTGGAAACCCTTCCTTGGGTGCTTCTCCAGAGTGTTACCCCAAGGAAGGGCATCAGGGTTACCCAAGCTACCCTCAGAGAAGTTGGGCCACCCTGTCACATTTTTGTCTTTTTTTTTCTTAATATTTCCTATTTGGGTTGCTTTGTGGAGCCCAGAGACTCGGCCAGCCAGGGGTTAATGCTCTGAGGGGCCTTCTGGGGAAGGGCCTGCTCTCTGTGCCAGGGCCCTGGGGAGAGGATGTGGCTGGGATCAGCTGGGAATCATTAAGGACGTTGGCGGTGCAGACTGAGGTGGGGAGGGTTATGGAGAAGGCCCAGAACACAGGGCATGTGGCCAACCAGCAGGCTCTGAGCTGAGGGGACAATCACAGGGTCAGGTGAAGAGTAGGAGGCACTTGGCCCAAAGTGGAGACCCTGTTCACTAACTGGTCCTCCCTGAGGCTCAAGAACAAGGAAGCAAACATCTGAAGAGAAGGCTCAGAGCAGAAATGGTGACTCGGCCTGGTGGGTGGGGAAGGGGGTTGAAAGTCTTTTAGGACCCAGATCATTTAGAGGGTCAGGACACTTGGTCCACACTCCACTTTGCTGTGTGCCTTTAAGAGGCTTATTTAGCCTTTCTGGGCCTTTCCAAAGCAGCTCAGAGAGAGGAAGAGAGAGAGACCTCAGTGGTGCTAAGTGCTAAAGTGCCCCCCTTGCCCCAGCTCCAGCCCTAGTGCCCACCAGCCATACATTTCCTGACTTTGCAAGTGTCACAAGCTCTGGAGAATTTTATCCGATAAGTGTTTCTTGACCTAGAAACCCGAGGAAGAGCAGGCAGGAGAGCGGCTGCTGTGTGGGTAGGAGGCCCAGCCAAGCTCCTCAGGCAGTCAGCTCAGAACTAGTGCCAAGGCTGCCTTGAGGAAAGAGGGCAGCATTAGACGGCATGTCGATGGCAAAGCTGCTGACCTCAGGGGGCCAATTTGGGGAGGGGGCAACTCAGTTCCCATCTGAGCCCAGGCAGAGCTGCAGTGAATTCCACTGAGCAGGGGAGTCATGGACATGTCATCTGAGGTCAGAGAACTGGGAGCGGCTCCATGGGAAACTGGCCCTCCTCTCCATGTTCCTCTATCAAACCATTCTGGCTGATTCAGGATCCCAATGACCTGTAAGCATCCATGGGACCAGCACTCTTCAGTCTATGCTGCAGCTAGTCTTAAACCAACGGGGGACCAACAGAAGGGGTAAGACTAGCACTTCAGCTGGTCTTAAACCAACGGGGGACCAACAGAAGGGGTAAGACATCTTGGAAATCCAGGGCCCCAGTGAGCTAGGAGTGATCTCGAAGAATTCAGCTAGAGTGACCTTCAAGGTTTTCAGAAATGTTTCTCCATTGCCTCCAAACCTTTGGGATGAATTTTTAGGTCCTTGTTGCCATCAAATCCACTGTACTAAGCCCACCAAAGGCCATCCCTCCTTACACTCCTCCAGGTACTCTCCGCTCTCCCCAGGGCTCCCCACTCTGCTCTTGTCTCCTGCTACCTCCCCACACACTCTTCCAGACCCAGCATGCAGAAGAGCTACAGTGAAGTGCATGTTCCCTTCCCTTGCCTCATGCTCTGTCACCTGCAGAATAGGCTGCCAGGAGCCAACTGGGTCCCCGTGAGCCCTGTGTGGACAGGGCAGATACATTCTGATGGGGTTTCTCTGTCTTAGCAAAGGGGTGCCAACTTGAGCTCCTGGAGGGGAGACAAGGGGTAGGAAATAAGGGGGATGAGTGGGACAGAATGGAGCAGCTTAGCTGTACCCCAACTTCCATCAGCCTTAGCTACAAGGGCTCTCAGGCCCACTGAGGCAAGCCCGAAATGTCTGGTAGGCAACTGGCAGGTTGGCTTGGGCCTCACCTTCCCCATAGAGTCTTGCCCCCATCTTCCCAGGGGAGACCACTCGCTGGTCTGGCTCCCGAGTTCCAGGTAAGTTATTTGTGCTCGGGTAATAGCCAGAAACATCTGGATTTCTCCATCTTTGTGCCTGGCTCTCATAATCTCCCCAGTAGCTCCCTGAGAGTCATACTGTACTCTTGGGTCTCCTGCCACAATCTCACCAATCCCTGAATCACCAAGCCCTGCATGTTTCAAACCCTTACCCACTCTTCTGTCTCTTCCTATTTGGTGTCTTTCACTGTCACTCCCTTAATCATCAAAATGGCAATGACAGACACTACTTATCCTTTACTCAGTGCTTAGCTAGATCAGGTTCTGTGCTAAACGTGTACGTGTATTTGCCTCACTGAATCCTCCCACCAACAACCCTCTGAGAGGGGCACTTTACCACTGACCTACATCCCCAGGTCTTTTTATTTTTTATTTTGAGACAGGGTCTGCCAAGTTGGTGAGCATCTTGCTAAGTTACTGAGTCTGGACTTGAACTTTATGATCCTCCTGCCTCAGTTTCCCAAGTTGCTGGGATAATAGGTGTGCACCACCATGCCCAGTAAGAAATGTACTAGTTTATTGGCTCCATTTTACAGATGGGGTCAACTGAGACCCAGAGCAGTTAAGTTCCTTGCCCAATGATCATCTGCTCTCACAGTCACACATGGAATCACACAGCTCCGCTGGCCCCTCCCCAGGATGTGGTGGTACTGGTCTCTCTGCCTTTCCATGTCTCCCTCACCAGCTGCCAGGGGGGTTTCTCCAAAACCTGACTCTGACCATGTCTATTCCACTCCTGGTCCAGTGCCCCATTCTGCCCATTCCCTCATTACCACTGCCCCAGACCAGACTGCCAGCATCTCTCGCCTTTCAACTTCTCCGTTCGATTATCCGCTGCTTGAAGGCAGGGGCTGCACCTTCTCAGTTCACCAGCAAAGTGCTCACTACACAGATGAGCTGGATTAAAAACTCACCAAGTCAACGGGCAGAAGAACAGGTGCCCCATCATTCCCACATCCAATACCTGCTCTATGCTACTGCGATAGTGATCTTTCCAGCACAGCTCTGAGCATGCCACTCTTCGGCTGGAAACCCACCACTAACAAACACGACCCACAGATTCCGCTTGTAGGAATTTATCCTACAGCTATTCGTGCTCACGTGTGGGATGAGATATGCTCGGATTATTTATCACTCCATTGTAATAGCAAATGATTGGAAATAACCTAAATGTCCCTTGGCTGGAGTTTAGCTGACTCGAAAACAATAGGATACTGTGTGCCATGAAAAAGGAATGCGGAAACACTTTCTGTACTGACATGGAACATTCTCTAGATATAATATTTGGTGAAAAAGCAAAGTACAGAACGACTGCTCTAATATGACACCATTAAAATAAAATACAGGATACAAATGTGTTCGCTGTGTATATGAACCTACTGACTCGTCTACTTTAAAAATTTTGAACTATGTGAATATATGACCTAGTGAAATTATAAATATCAGTATTAAAATCTAATTATGTGGGCT
This sequence comes from Sciurus carolinensis, assembly GCF_902686445.1. Lineage (NCBI taxonomy): Eukaryota > Metazoa > Chordata > Mammalia > Rodentia > Sciuridae > Sciurus > Sciurus carolinensis. The sequence goes on from NC_062232.1 coordinate 52,672,182, forward strand.
GGGGGCATGGCTCAGTGGAAGAGTGCTTGTCTAACATACCCAAGGTGCTGGGTTCCACCTCCTACCCTAGAAAAAACAACTAATAATGTAAACCACAATTTTACTGAAGTAAACAACTAAGACGGGTCTTCCCACTAATTGAACACATATTTGGGTCCATTCGGCTACCTTAACCCGAATTTCCCTTCTACTTGAGTGTCTCCATCTGCCTTGTCCCTTCCAGCAGTCACTAGCTGCATAAGTCCAAATTGAGATGTGATGTCAGTGTAAAATACATGCCAGGATTTGAAGATTAAGTATAATAAAAGAATGTCGAATATCTTCATAATCTCCCTATGTTGATTCCATGTGGAAATGATAATATTTTAGATATACTGGGTTCACAAAAAGATATGATTAACATCGCCCACCTTACTTTTACTTTCTTATGTGGTTACCAGAAAATTCCAAACTCTGCATGTGGCTTGTATATTTCTGTTGGACAGCACTGGTCTAAATTCTTGGGGCCTCCCAGCATATGATGAAGGCCACCTCCTCTGGGACGCTCTCCTGGAATCCTTGCTTGGGACCCCTATGCTGCCATCTGCTTCAAAGAGTTGATCACAGGCGAGCTTGGTAAGTAGCCTGTGTGTAAGGCCCTGGAGGGAAAGGTGCCGTTTCCTCTCTCCATCCTTCAGTCTTTGCCCACTAGGCACACAAAGCATTGAGCTTGTCCATCCTAGATAAGCCGAATGAGTACTGTGGTGGGTGTTGGGGAGTTTGCAGGATAGACCCAGGACCAAATGCCCAGCAAGTCACAGAGGCCACTGCTAAGGTCATCTCCTCCCCTCCTCTGCTCAAGACCCAATGGCCATGCCAGCTGTATTTTAAAGAAGCAGGAAGTGCAGGAACTAGTCAAAAATTGCTGTGGGGGCGGGCAAGTTGTTGCACACCTGTAATCCCAGCACCTCGGGAGGCTGAGGCAGGAGGATCTCAGGTTCAAGCCAGGCTCAGCAACTTAGCAAGGCCCTAAGCAACTCAGTAAGACTGTCTCTAAATAAAATACAGAAAAGGACTGGGGATGAGGTTCAGTGGTTAAGCGCCTCTGGGTTCAATCTCCAGTACAAAAAATGAATGACTATGGGTATAGGAAATGAAGGCCCCAAGGAAAGGGAGTCCATTTGCATAGATAATAAGCTTTATTCTGTATAGCACACAGGTTAAGGGGAAGGGTGGGGTGGGATTTGCAATCAGAGAACTGAGATCAAAATCTAGCTCTCTTCTGTGAACATACAGGCTCAACATCCTTAAACTCCAAATCCAAAATTCAAAATGCTCCAAACCCTGAAACTTTTTGCACCAACATGATGCACAAGTGAAAATTTTCAGACCTGACCTCATGTGACAGGTCATGGTTAAAACACAGGTGCACTAAAAACATTGCACACTGGGTTTCACCCCCAGCAGTGCAAACAAACAAATGAAAATATTGCACAAACTTACCTTGGGCTATGCATATAAGGTGTACTTTCATATAAATTCATTAAAATAATTTTATGTTTAGACTTTGGTCCCATCCCCAAGATTTAAAAAAAATTTTTTTTAAAACCCAAATCTGAAAAACTTCTGGTCTCAAGTATTTTATTTTATTTATTTTTATTTTTATTTTTTTTGTAAAGGCATACCATTTGTGTAATCATAAATTTCAAGTATTTTAGATAAGGTAAGCTCAACTGTATTAAAGACCATTGAGTTATATACTTTAAATGGGTGAAAAAATGTGACATGTGAACTATATCTCAATAAAGCTGTTACATAAAAACAGAGCTAGCTCTGACATTTACAGGCTGTGCAGCCAGGAGCAAATAGCTTTCCTTCTCTGTGCCTTAGCTTTCACATGGGTGAAAGGGAGATGATGATAACAATAGTACTTATCATCTCATAGGGTTGCTGTGGAATTAAATGAGCCAATGCACATAAAGCCTTCATGTTTTGCCCAAAGTAAGGGCACACACTAAGTACTAGCTGTTGTTATTCTCTGTCCCCCGTCCCCTGTCCCCCCGCCCTGCATTGGGGATTGAGCACCTAGAGCTCTGCCGCTGAGCTATATTCCAGCCTTTTGTTTTATTCTGAGGCAGGTCTCACTAAGTTACCCAGGCTGGCCTTGAACTTGCGATCCTCCAGCCTCGGCTTCCTCCTGAGCATGCCCAGTGTGCCTGGTCTAGCTGTTGTAATTCTCATATGGCATTCCATATGGTATCTCGTTCTCTTCTCACAAGGATCATGTCATGGTGGGTGAATATTACCATCCCCATATAAAGGATGCAGCAAGTCAGGCCAGAGAGGCCTTCAGGGGTGTTGGTGTCTATTGGCAGAGCTACAAGTGGCTCCTGGAGTTCCTATTTCTTTCCCCTTTGACAAAACCCCTCCACTCACTAGACTTTTGGCCTCCTACAAGGGAAATGTCTCAGGCATGGTGTCCCCTAAGTACCCATGAGGTTTGGCCCAGTCTCATCCAGGGGCCAGCCTGGCCGAGAGCCTCCAGCCAGTGCACAGGAACAGAAATTTGATCCAGGGCTCAGAGACAACCCCAGGTCAAGACCCTTAGAGGCAAATGGCCATCAGGCCAGGCTGGCTGGGAGAACCCATGTTCCTGAAGTTGCCTCTCCGTTTAGACAGCTGAGAATTCACCCGGGGTTTCTTGAGCATTTGCAGGATCCCAGGGGCCACTCTTAGTGATGTTAGGGGACTGGTCTTACTGAATGCTCCCGAATTTTCAGGGAACCTGGGGCTCAGAGAAATGAGTCACCCATCCCAGAGCCAGGAGTCAAACCGAGGCCCCATTCACCCAGCAACTCCATTCATTCATCTTTCTGATTCATTCACTCTTCGCCTATTAGGTGCTGAGGATACAAATATGAATTGATTTCTCTTATGGAAAAAATGCTGAGGGAGAACTGAGGAGGGAGAAAACCAATGACAGCTGGGAAGGGTGTGTGTGTGAAGCGTGTGCGTGGGGGGCACTGGCAGGCAGTGAATGTCTCCCAGACAAAGCGTTTCTTTAAGAATAAATATAATTTCACTGAAATCAGGGAAGGGGGAAGGGAAGGATGGTTTAGAGGAGGAAACGGCTTGGGCAGCCTGGCAGAATGTAGGGTTTTTGGTGGGCGGTGAGAGACGAGATGGCATGCAGTGGGGCCCACAGAGGATGTGGGGGACGGGGTGGGAGGTGGACCTACATCCTGTGCCTTATAGGCCTTGTGTGTCAGCCTAAGGGGTCTGGACTGGACTTGGTCAGCCTGGGGAGCCACTGAGGGTTTTGTTTTGTTGGGGGCCTGAGTACTGGAGATTGAACTCAGGGGCACTCAACCACTGAATCACATTCCCAGCCCAATTTTGTATTTTATTTAGAGACAGGGTCTCACTGAGTTGCTCAGGGCCTCGCTTTTGCTGAGGCTGGCTTTGAATTCGAGATCCTCCTGCCTCAGCCTCCCGAGCTTCTGGGATTACAGGAGAGTGCCACTGTGCCCAGCCTGCTGAGAGTTTTTATAGAAAGACCACTGTGAAGCCGGGCACAGCAGTACTGGGGAGGCTGAGGCAGAAGGATTGCAGGTTTGAAGTCAGCCTGGGCAACTTAGCGAGACCCTGTCTCGAATGTTTTAAAAGAGGGACTGAGGATATAGTTGAGTGGTAGAGTACCTCTGGGTTTAACCCCCAGTACCTGAGGGGAAAGAGGCCACTATGTGAGCTGGGTGGGGGCAGATTTGAACAGCTGACCTAGAGGTACAAACCCAGAGAGAAGACCTCAGGAATAGGCCCGGGAAAGGTAACAAGCTATAGGGGTGGCCCTGGGAACAGAGCAGAGGAGACAATGTCCCCAAATTTGTAGGTGATAGACATAAGGTTGAAATGCAGAAAATAGGTAGAAGGTCAAGGCCCGTTCCTAGGCTCTCGCTTGGGGAACGGTGTGGATGAAGTGTCCAGGCCCTGAGGCGGGAGCACAGAGGAGAGCAACCTTGGCACAGGGTGAGTTTCGGGACACCCAGGTCGAGAACAGCTGCATGTGGAGCCCAGCAGTGAGGGCTAGGCTGGAGGGAAAGATCTGCCAGCCCTCAGTGGCTTTCTTGATTTTCAGTCTCATGTTCCTCCTTCTTTTCTGTCCAACCGACCTCAAATATCTTTTGCAAACAGACGGTCCAAGTGACGCAGTAGATCCAATCCCCATTGGATTTGGGGTCTAATTGCAGTGCAGCCAGGAGGCAGTGAGGTTTCTGTAGGGTTTGTGAAAATGCAATAAGACTCGAGAGGTCACCTCGTCCTGTCCAGTTCCTGGCAGTAGTCTCCCAACACCCTGATTTCCATGCGGGTCCTCCTCCTCCCCCATCACACCCAGCCAGGGAAAGTGCTGCAAGAACTCTGGGTAGTGCTAGGAGAAGACCAACCGGAGTGTGATTTGCATATGATTTGCATAAGACAATCTGTTCTCTGGTAATTTTCAAGTGAAAATGTTATCATCCCTCCCCGGAGGGTCACTGCGTGATTTTTCTTTCCTTTGTTCTTCCTTACCCACAGACGGCCCCAGGTCTGCCCTCTAAGAGGGCCTAATGGAGAGGAGGGACCAGAGAAGGGCTGGGAAAGGAGGGTTGGCAGTGTCCTGGCCACTGTTCAGTCACTGGGGCTCCCTCCCCAGGGCACAATGCAGAACCAACCTTCTGTGATCCACCCCCCCCCACCGCCTGCTGCCACTTAGGGCCCTTCAGAGCCTCCCCCACCAGGCCTAGGCTGATGCCTGCCTCCCCCTGACCCCTGGACTCTGCCCTGCTCTGGGGCCTCCCTTGGGCCCAAGCTGCTAAGTCAGGCCTAGGCAGCTCAAGGCACAGGCCTGGCTCAGGGGACATTTTCTAATAGGCGGATAATTGTCTCTGTTAATTGCAATTTGATTTTAGCAATTTTTCTCTAAGAGCCTAGAGGCCTCAGGCCCAGATAAGGAAAAGGGGATGCAGGGGAGGAGCCTCTAAGCTAGGGTGCAACTGCTCACATTTCACCACCCGCAGGTCCTCCCCTCGGCTCTGCCCCTGCCAGGCAGGAGCCTGGCCCCCGAGCTGCATTTCGCCCCACAGCCTCAGCTCTTCGACAAGGACACACTGCAGATGGCTCTGAGCAACACTAGCCTCCAGGGAGTGGTTTGGCAAGGCTTCTGGAAGGGGTTAGCTGGCAGACACCCCAGGGTCAGAGCGGGAGCCCCATCACAAGGACTGGAGGGCTTCCAGCTGGAGCTGGGAAGCTGCTGGAGTTTTCTTCCATGGCTATCCCTGTCCCACACACCCTTTCCTGAGGCTGCCACCCTCTCCTCCTCCCTCCCCAGTCAGCCCTGTCCTCTAAGACCCCTCAGAGCATGGTGTTTGGAACTAGGCTGCCTCATTGTCCTATAGTGATTTCCTGTGCTTCTGCTCCTTGGCCTTCAAGTGGGAAAATGCTAGTCTCTCCTTGATGGAATCAAGGTGAGGATGAAAACAGATCATTGAGAAGGACGTGGTGGTGCATGCTATAATCCCAGTTCCTGGGGAGGCTGAGGCAGGAGGATCACAAATGCAAGGCCAGCCTCAGCAACTTAGTGAGGCCCTAAGCAACTTAGTGAGACACTGTCTCTGAATAAAAAAATCAAAAGGGCTGGGGATGTGGCTCAGTGACAGAGCAGACCCCTGGGTTCAATCCCTAGGAGAGAGGGAGACAGAGAGACAGAGAGAGACAGACTTGTAAACAGACGGACCAGGATTTCAATTCCTTTTCCCACTTGTTCACTATGTGCCTTGGGCCTCTGACTCTACCTCTGCCAGCCTCAGTTTATTCCTCTGTGCCCAGGGAGCCATTCTGTCTCCCACACGGGGTGGCTGTGGGGATTAGCTAGAAAAACACGAGGCAGCATGTAAGTAGGTGCTTCGTAAATAGCCATTTCCGTCCCTGCCCCTCCCCTTCCTTCACATGTAAGGGGAGCAATTATCTCCCTGTGTTTATGCATGTACTGCCTGCCTCTCCCCACCCAAATCCTCAGCACCGAGGTGTCAGCCACTGCCTTCCTTCCCACCACACACAGGCCTTCTCTGTTGCTGGCAAAGAGCGGGAGGGGGCGGTGGAGGCAGGCAGTGGTTTGGGGCCCAGGGAGAGTGTCTGGGCGCCTGCCCACCACCTCTGGCCAGAGGCTCCAGGCAGCATGCTCATTAAGCCAGGAGGACCCGCAGAACAGAATCACAGGCCCCCTGCCTCAGCCCAGCCCCCAGTGGCCTAGTAGGGAAATGGCTACACAGACAGGCCCCTTTGCCTGGGGACTGGGGGGCGGGTAGAGCTGGGCTGGGCAGTGGCCCAGAGAGGAAACAGAGAAGGGATTGGCAGGGGTCTGGGGGAGCCTGGTCTGTTAGGCAGGCAGGAACTGGGAGATGTGAAGAGAAGGCCACAATTTCTGCTTGGTCCTGGGCTATGCTGGGCCTGGTGTGGCCGGTCCCTGCCTGTAAAGAAGGTGTTGACAGAATGATGGGGTGGGAGGTCCCCAGATGGGGGCACTGCAGGGCCAGCATGCTGGGAGGCAACAGCCTGGTACTTTGTCCAGGGACTTCTGGACTCTACTACCTACTATGAACTTGTTTTGTGTGACTTGGGGAAAGTCCCTTCACTTCTCTGACCTTCAGTTTCCTCCTCTCCAAAATGGGGCTGATAATAAATATATAGTAAAAGCATGCATGGAAATGGGGCACACTAGATTTAGGAGCAGGGATTCCCTTTGTGGAGCGTGGAAGGAAGGGGAATGGGATAGCAGAGGAGTACAGAAGGACCCTTATCTTCCTCTGGATTGTTTTACTGCTAAAACAAATGGGAAGCACTTATAGAATATTGTGAAAATTTGACAATGCTGACTGATGGGGACATAGGTGTTTGCTACATATCTTTTTATTTGCATCTTTTCTGCGTGTCTGAAATAGTTCATAATAAAGTGACTGTCCAGTGACGCATTGCATGCAGGATTCGAAATATGCTGAAGCTCAAGCATCTCTTTCAGGTGTGCACCTGATGTGCCCCGAGATAAACCACCAGTGGCCAGGCATGGTGGCACACGCCTGTAATCTCATGACATGGGAGGCTGAGGCAGGAGGATTGCAAGTTGGAGGCCAGCCTGAATAACTTAGCAAGCCCCTAAGCAACTTAGTGAAAGTCTATCTCCAAAGTTTAAAAAAGGGAGTGGGTGGGAATTGTGGGAATGTGGCCCAATGGTTAAACATCCCTGGATTCAGTCTCCTGTACCCAAAAAAGAAAGAAAGATGGGAAGACCACTAGTGTTGATGGAGACCTTGGGCCGAATAGCAAAAAACAGTTTTGAACTTTATATATTTTTTCTGTGACATGTACTTTCCAATAGGCAGATATGTGTAAGAAGGCAACAGCCTTAAGAAAGGGCCAGTTAAGTGTTGGAGGTACAGGCTGGGCATAGTGGTGCTCAAGAGTAATCCAAGCAACTCGGGAGGCTGAGACAGGAAGATCACAAATTCCAGGCCAGTCTGGGCAATTTAGCAAGACTCTGTCTAAAAATACAATAAAAAGGGCCAGGGGTGTAGCTCAGTGTCAGAGCACTTGCCTAGCATGTACAAGGCCCTGGGTTCCATCCCTAGTACTGCAAAAAAGAAAAAGCATTGTAAATAGAGTCAGTGAGTGGGCATGGAAAGTGTGGCCACACAGGCTGCCCCTGTCTCCCGAGCTGCCAAGTACTAGAGCATTGGGACAAACCCACTGCAGCGACCCCCTAGATGACTAGCTTTCAGCTATGGCTGCATGTTAGAATCACCTGAGGAATTTTAAAGCATATGACTGGGTTGGGGTTGTAACTGAGTGGTGGAGCACTTGCCTAGAACGTGCAAGGCCCAGGGATTTCTGGGGTTCGATTTCCTGTACTTCAGGAAAAAAAAAGGCGGGGGGGGGGAGCAAAAAGAAACCATTGATCCGTTGGCCACTTTCCCATCTGCAAGTTCTGGGTCTCTGACCCGGGCAGAGGCAGCAAGCTCCTTCCTGAAATTCCACCCTTGAATTCCATGAAGGCTGGTCATTTTCCTTATCTCATGACTTCTTTGGCAATGCCCTCTATCAACACACACACACACACACACACACACACACACACACACTGACTTCTCTGCTTCCTCTTCTGTTCACCCACCTCTCATCTCTGTACCCCAGGTTCTGGCTTTGGCATACTATTCCCATCTTAGGAAAGAACACTCTACTGCTCCTTCAGCTACACCGCTGCCCTCTTTAAAGACACTTTTCCTATCTTTCTCCAGTCTTGCCCCATTTGTCAAGCTCTAATTCCACTTCCCCAACTCGGGAATGACCATTTTTATCTGGAATTATCTCTAGCACCTCCCATGTCACAAAGACTAACTAAATTCATCATGTCTTCTGTGTGTCCTCCACCAGCCATGTTGTCCAATTTCTGCGCACGGTTCCACTGTTCTCTCAGTCCACTCAAGCTTCGATCACTCCGAGTTTGTGTGTGTGTGTGTGGTGCTGGGGATTGAACCCAGGGCCTTGTGCTTGCGAGGCACGCACTCTACCAACTGAGCTATCTCCCCAGCCCCCCAAGTCCTTTTTGACCTCCTACACACTCCAGCTGACAGCCACTGTCTGCAGATGTTGGGTCTTCTCTGGGAGTTCTTCTACCCCTGGGGAGACTTGTGCCCAGATCACTACAACAGCTGCCTCCCGAGGGGCACAGGCCTTCCCTCAACATTCGTCACTGTCACCTATTGGTGAAGTCGCAAATCATCATCCTCATCTCCTTCTCTTTCTTTTTTTTTTCTTTTCAGTACTGAAATTGAACCCAGGGGTACTGTACCCCTGAGCTACATTGGCAGCCCCCCATTTTTATTTTGAGACGGGCTCTCAATAAATTGCCAAGGCTGACCTCAAACTTGTGATCCTCTAGCCTCAGCCTTCCAAGTAGTTGGGATTACAGGTGTGTGCCCCTGCACATGGTTCCAACTCCCTTTTGAACCTCCCTTTGTTCCTGCATGACATCTGCCTCTCTTGGCAGGCTGGTAGCATTTGATATTCCTTGAGCACCTGGGGTTCCTCACTGTCCCCCAAAAGTCTTGGTCTCTATGGAAGTCATAAAGTCATTTGCTCACAGGGGCAGGGTAGGAAAGGGAAGTAAGGGAAGTGAGCTGAGTTTAGGGTACAATCGGAAGTGGGTATAGAGCTGGGGTGTAGCTCAGTGGTAGAGCACTTGCCTAGCATGCAGGAGGCCCTGGGTTCCATCCCCAGCACAAAAGGGAAAGACACAGAAAAGGAGCGGTGCACCTCCCTTGGCAGGTGACACACTCCCACCCCTGTACCCATGCAAGAATCAGGGGCTGTCTTAGACTGCTCTGTAGAACAATATCATGGACCAGATGGCTTATAAACAACAGGAATTTGTCTCATTTCTGAAAGTTGATAAGGTGCTGGCAGTTTCAGAGTTCAATTTATAGATGGCTGTCTTCTCTATGTGTCCTCCTGTGGCAGAGGGTCTCTCTGGGGTCTCTTTTACAAGGGCACTAATCCCATTCAAGAGGGCTCCATTCCCATAATTTAATCGGTTCTCAAAGGCCCCACCTCTGAATACTGTCACCATGGGGGTTAGGATTTTAACGTACAAATTTGGTGGCTGAATTTGGTGGCCTGATAGTGGGGCACAGGCATTCAGATTATAGCAGGGCCCAATGTGGCCAGATTCTGCAATTTATCCAGAGAGGTCAAAAACCCAAAAATTAAAGACAAAAATCTCCAGGTTTTTATTTTTTAATGTTGGCCAATTATTCAGATTTTTGTAAAATTTTGTGCTGGGCCAGGCAAAACACATCTGTGACTGGGTGCTGCTCACTGGCTTCAGTTCTGCAATATCCAAGCTGTCCCCATACCCATTCTTTGCTTGGTGTGCCCTTCTCTGTACTCTCCTTCTGTTCCAAGCTTCCCCAGTCTTCAAGGTCCAACTAAAGTCCCACTGAGCTGGCCAAATCCTACTTGGCCACCTGTCCACTTCAACTTCCTATGACCTTTAACCTTCAACTTCATGTACCTGGTACCCAGCTAGGATGCTTAGGGAAGCTGCTAAGCACCGAGGTGAGAGGTTAGAAGTGTGAAATTGTACTTAGGCTGCCTGCATTTGAATACCTGCTTAGCAATTCATTAGCTGTGTGACCTTAGGCAATTTTTTACCTTCTCTGTGACCCAGTTACTTTCTCATCCCATTGTTACAAGGATTGAACAATAACCGATGGAAAGCACTTGGAAAAGCACATGGTTTCTAATCAACTCTCAATAAATGGTACCTGTTATTGTTATCGAGCAAGGGCTCGCTGCCTGATCGAGAGAGAAGCCAATACTATGGCGCCAGGTTTTTTTTAAAAAAAGAAAAATCTTTATTGCACAGCCAACCGGCAAGAAGGCCAGAAGCTTTAAGCTCAAATCTGCCTCCCAGATCGGATCAGTTGGTAGCAGGGGAATTTATAAGAAGGGAGAGGGGAGAAATTGCTCATTGACTGAATGGTATGTACGCCTTTTCAAAGGTCACATGTTTCTTTTTGGGAGACGTTAAGTTCTGTGCAGGGGATTTTGAACTTGTGGTATTATTAACCAGATGACCTGATTTCTGCTCGTGTCCACTCTTGAAAAATGGGTTCTATACTTTAAGAATCTATAGTGAAATGTCTGGAGGTTTTTCCTGGAAGACAACTTAAGTTAAGGAATTTATGTCTGGGTGTGTTCAGGTCTTAGCCGGATTTCATTACTATGATCACTGCTAGAGACTATTCACTCACCGTTTTTATGTTCAGACTTTGCCTATTGAATTATAAGCCCGGAGAGGACAGGAATCATGCCTTATACCATGAATACCTGCTTAGCTACTTATTCACTACAGGACAAACATGCATTAGAGCTTCTGTAGCCTCCCTCTTCTGCATCTTCCACTGCCAAAACCCTCAGAAAGTCTACACACCAGGAACATAGTCGATGCATCGGGAAAATGCTGGTCCCAACAGATTGAACTCAATCAACAAACATATATCGCATTACCAACTCAGTGCCAGGCAGGGTGCTAGGTGCCAAGAAGCAAAGTACAGGGGAACCAACACCGGCATTGGTCTCAGGCAGCCCTGGCTGCTGCTTCCTAGCTGCGTGGTGCCGGCTGATTGCTTCACATCTCTCACCTTGATTTCATATCTCCAAGATGGCAAGAACTCCCACCATCTGGGGTTGTCAGGGGGCACTAGGGGAGAGGTAGTGCTCAATTTAGGTAGCTTTTCTAAAATTCAAATGAATGTACTGAAGTGTCAGTTGGTGAGCAGGAAGAATGAAAGCAACCCTCCTGATTGGAACCTGGCACATAGGCTGCTTCTCTGTCTTCTCTGGCTCTGAGCCTGTGGCCCTGAGAGGTTCTATGGATTGCCTCACTGCCTCCCACGTGCTGTCTCCAGGCTCCCTCTCACAGAACACTTGTGTGTGTGTGTGTGTGTGTGTGTGTGTGTGTGTGACTGCAGGCTGAATAAGAATCACCGGCAACTTCAAACTTAAGTTTTAGGTGGGTTCTTTAAAATGTTCCTGAAGCCAGGTGCAGCAGCGCAGGCCTGTAATCCCAGAGACTCAGAAGGCTGAGGATTGCAAGTTTAAGGCCAGCCTGGGCAACTAAGTGAGACCCTGTCTCAAATAAATAAATAAGGGCTGGGGGTGTAGCTCAGTGGCAGAGCACTTGCCCCACATGTGCGATGGCCTGGGTTCCATTCCCAGTACTGCACACACACACAAAAAGCCCCTGGGTGATTTTCATCATCTAGATAAACACTGGCCTGCGTGGCGCACTCTCCACCCCCTACCCTTTTGCTACCCTCTGGCAGCTATATATCTCTATCACGTATCTATCTCTATCTTTCTTTCCACTTCATTATGCTGAAAACATTCTCCAGTCCCTGTACCACCAGCACAGCCCCAAGAATGCTTTGTATCTCCCCAAACTCATTAACGTGCTCTACTCAGCCATTTCTTTTTTTCCTCATCCTGCCCCTTTTCCCTAGAGGGAAAGGTGGCAGTATAGAGCTTTATCCCCGACCCTCCCTCACCCACGTGAATTTTGCCTCAAATCCTTGGCTGTTAGAGTAACTATAATCCCTTGGGTTCGAACTCTTTGTTTCTTGCATTATGTGCATGCATGTGTGCACATGTGCACACGGTTGGAGCTTCTAGCCAAGGGCTTGGTCCAGGAGAGGGATCACATATGTGGTGGTTACCCTTGCTCCCAACCCACTCTCGGGGTTCTTAGACCACCAGAGGAAAGAGACACAATCCCTGCCTTCCACCCCACAGAAGCATTCACAGTCCAAGAGCCAGACACCCAAATTTGTGCTGTAAAAGGAGATTGGCATAAGGTGCCACCTACAGGAATACAGAAGAGGGGGGAATGCCATCTAATCGGGGGCTAGTAGGAAATAGTTGACTAGAAAGTGCCATTTGAGCTGTATCTCTACGGATGAATGGGGAGGAAAGGGATGTGTGCGGGGAGAACCAGAGAAGTGAGAGGCATCAGGTGATCCACCATGGCACAGGAGGGCGTGAGTGTGGGTTCGGTGATGGTGACCATGACAGGGGGCGGGGATGAGCTAGACTGGGGGCTAGACGGTGACCCGCCTTGAAAGTCAGGCGAAAGAATTTGGACTTGATCCTGTAGGCAATAATGAGCCATCAGAGGCTTTGTAAGTAGGGGAGTAACATGATCAGTGCTGTGTTTAAGGAAGATTAATTAAAAAGAATGTATGGTGTGTTTAATTCGTGGCTAGCCCTGGGCTTTGAAGGAGACAGGCGATGAAGAAAACAAGGCCCCAATGAACAGGCAATTCGCAAAATAATGGCCAATAAACACATGAAAAGATGTTCAACCCCACTAGAACGCAAAGAAATGCAAATTAAAGTGACAATGAGATACCATATTTGGCCTATCAAATTAGCAGGGATTAAAAATGATAACACTTGGTGCTGCGGAGGGTTTTGTGAGGCGGGCCCTTGCTCACGTTGGGTGGGGTGCCGGGGGCAGCGGCAAACCACTTCGGCCTTTGGAAGGGCAGTTTGACAAGAGATATGAAAAGCATTTTAAAAGGGCACATTGTGTGACCCAGAAATCCCACTTCTAGGTATTTGTCCTAAAGAAATCATTGTGGTTGTGTGCAAAAATGTCTGCCCCAAATGTCCACCGTCCTGGGTGTTATTTCTAAAAGCAAATAACTGCATCGAATGCGGGAAGTGTTGAAACTATGGGACCGCGACCTCGAAGACTGGACCTTAACATTTCTGAATCCTCAAAGGCTGGAGGCCGGAGACAAAACCCCTATTTCTTTTTGAAACTATGGTGGTATGTTGCCCCGATCTCTAAGTGGCGGAGCTAAAATTTGTCCTCCGAGGCAGACGGTGCTTTTGTTCGTGTAGGGACACGCAGGGCAGGCCTCTTGGTCATGCAGATGTACCTCAAGTACCTATTCATTGTCTTGGGGAGGCCCTGACTCCATATGCAGATGCTGTAAGCTGCAATGTTAAGCATTCTGTTTAATAATGTAAAAGGCCCGTCTTCATTGTGGGCTGCACCCGCATCACTGCAGAATCTCTTGTGATGTTAAATGATTTTCAGCTTGCTTTGGCCAGGCTTTGAAACAGCATGGGGGCAGGTGGGGTGGGGGTCGATGACAGCCCTGGCATGGGAATAGAAAGGACAGAAGAAAAGAGCCTTGGGTTTGAGGAGCATAGGTTCCCAGCAATGAGGCTGCAGTCTGGATTAAAGACCATGACCGCCAGCAGTGAGCCCTGGGAAAGGGCAGAGACTCTCAGAGCAAAGGAGGCTGCTATCAATTGTAATTCCCCATATCAGTGTTAGCCTAGAGGATGTTTTGTACACGAGAGAATTTTAGGTGGTCCGTGGAGGAAAATGCAATTGCAGATTGTTTAGGATGAAGCTCAGGTTCAAAAGGGATCGGGGGGGGGGGTATGGATCCAAAGACCAGTTATTAGAGTACGTACTGCGAAAAGTGCAATTCGAATATGGCAAGTTGTGAGGCTGTTTGGAAACTGGTTTGGGAAACACTACTTACTGTGTGCTATCAAGGAGCCATGGGGAAAGTCGGGAAATTAGGACAAGACAGGCTCAGCTGTGTGTTGGGGAATTAAGACACAGGCTGTTGTCTACCCACGAACCGGGTGGCACAGAAACGGCTACATGAACACAGAGGGAGGAGGGATGAAGGCCCCAGAGGGGAACCTGGAAAAGCCCAGAGCCCTGGTCCAGGCCGCAGGTAACAAAGGACAAGCAGAAGGATGGCATCTCTGGGGACCAGAGTACTGTAAACTCAGGGAGGGCCCTAGGCTATCTCTGGGCACTGAAGTGAACTCTCAGACGTGGGCCATTTGGATGTTGGGACTGATTATGGAAGGCCAGAGAACTTGGAAAGAAATGCTCAGGTTCTAAAAGCACAGGACATCCCGCCAGATGGTTCGGCAGCCATTCCAAATTCTGGTTTCAAAGCATTTCTGATGACATGGAGCGATGCCAGTGAGATATTGTGAAGTGAAAAGGGAGAACACAAAACTATGGTACAGTGTGACCTTAATTATCTTTTTTTTTTCCTTCAGTACCAGGGATGAAACTCAGGGTCTCTCACATGCTCAGTAAGTGCCGTACCCCTGAGGTACACCCCCATCCCTTCCTTAATCATCTTAAAAAAAATAAAAGACTGGAGCTGGAGTTGTGGCTCAGTGGTAAAGCACTTGCCTAGCACGTGTGAGGCATTGGATTTGATTCTCAGCACCACATAAAATAAAGGTATTGTGTCCACCTGCAACTGAAAAAAATATATGAATAAAGACTGGAAGGAAATACACCAACACATCAGGAAATGTCACCCAGGAGATGGAAGAGCCATTGTCTGCCAGTTAAAGAAGGAGTCTAAGAGGCAGCCATGTTTGAACTGGGGATTGTTGTAGGCTGAATGTTTATGTCCCCCCCCAAAAAAAATTCATATCACAACAATATGGAGGGGCCTTTGGGTGGCAATTAGGTCATGAGAGGAAATGGGGTTAGTGCCCTTATAAAAGAGACCCCAGGTAGGGTGCTGTGGCTCACACCAGCTACTTAGGAGGCTGAGGAAGGAGGATCAAGGCCAACCTGGGCAACTTAGCAAGACCTTGTCAAGGAAGGAAGTAAGGAAGGAAGGGAGAGAGGGAGGAAGAAAGGGAGGGAGGGAGGGAGGAAGGAAGGAAGGAAGGAAGGAAGGAAGGAAGGAAGGAAGGAAGGAAGGAAGGAAGGAAGGAAGGAAGATGTAGTAAGCAGTAGAGCACCTCTGGGCTCAATCCCCACTGCCACAAAAAGAAAGAAAGAGACACCCCAAAGAACTCTCTAGCCTTCTTTCCACCATGTGAGGATTCAACTCAAAGTCAAAACTGGCAGTCTACAACCCTGAAGAGGACCCTTACCAGAATTCAAACATAATGGCATCCCAATCTTGGTGTTCCAGCTTGCAGGACTGTGAGAAATAATTTCTCTGGTTTATAAGCTACCTAGTCTATGGTACTTTGTTGAGCTAGGGATCTGACTAAGATAGGGATCATAAAAGTAGAAGTTTGCAAGGCCACTTTATCCACAGCCATTCCATGAATGGAAAAGTATGGCAAAAGCCGAGGATGTGAAGAGCTGAACCTGCTGGGTCACAGGTGTCAGTCGTGATCAGATCCCTGTGACTTATCAGAGCCATCTGGCCACTGAGCAGAGGCTGTATTATAGGGAATTAAAAGAACAGAGAGACCAGGCAGGAGTTGATTACAGTCATCTAAGAGAGAGGTGACGAGGGTCTGTACTCCTGCTGAGGCAGTGGGGAAAGAAAAGAGCAGAGGATTCAAGAAATATTGAGGTGGTAGAATCTAAGACTTGGTGACAAATTGGATGTGGGTGGGGAGGGTGGCCTGAAGGGGAACTTCCAGGTATCTGTAAGGGCTTGGACCTGTGGGTGGAGCAGGTGGCCTGGAGAATGAGGAGACCTGGCTTCAGGCACAGTTGTCACAGGGCCATGCCAAGGGAAGGGCAAAAGCAGTGCCCACATTCTTACAGCTTGGCAGCCGCCAGGAAGCACAATTCATCCCAATACCACCCACTAGGACAGTCTCATGGAAGGACTCTGATTAGCTGGCTTCCCAGGGCACCCTGGCACTCGCCTGTAATCCCAGCAACTTGGGAGGCTGAGGCAGGAGGATCCCAAGTTCAAGTCCAGCCTCAGCAACTTAGAGAGACCTGTCTCAAAATAAAAGATAAAAAAAAGAAAGGCTGGGGATGTGGCTCAGTGGTAGAGCACCCCTGGGTTCAATCCCCAATACTGCATAGATAGATAGATAGATAGATAGATAGATAGATAGATAGATAGATAGATGATACAGAGCTCTCCCAATATAAGGTGCCCACGCATTGTGCATTTCCCAAGACCCAGTCTATGTGCAGGTACCGTGCTCTATTCTGGGGGCCTAGTGAGGGTCCAGAGTCCCTAACCTCCCCCAAGGACATTTCTTTCTTTTATATTATTATTATTATTTTGTTGTTGTTGTTATTGTTATTAGTTACCAGAGATTGACCCCAGGGAAGTTTGACCACTGAGCTACATCCCCAGCCCCCCATTTTTATTTTTGATTTTGAGGCAAGATGTTGCTAAGTTGCCAAGGCTGATCGCAAACCTACCATCCTTCTGCCTCAACCTGGCGAATCACTGGGATTACAGGTGTGTGCCCCAGCCACACAGTGCTTTCAACATCTGTTATCTCAGGGAAACCTCACCGCAGGCCTGAAGAATGGATGGGATTGCCCCCATCTAATGATGGGGCCGCTGAGATTCTAAGAGGCCCCTCTGCCAAGCACAGGGCTCGGGGGCCACATGGGGGATCTGCCGTCAAGGCAATGGGAAGAGTCCTGACTAAAAGCTAGTGGCATCCAATTCCAATTTCTGTTTTTGCACCTGGACTCAGTGTATGTGTTTTGGATACATCCCTTCCCTCTCTGGGTCTCAGTTTCAGGACTTGGGCTGGAAGGTTCTGAGGACCGTTCCAGCTGCAGCACTCCATCAGTAGCCATCTGGGTCAACCTTGCCCACCCTCGCCCCCTACCTCCCATTGCCTGGCACCTGAGATCCACCCCTAGGAGAACAAATGACTCTGGGGAGCAGGGGCAGAGAGAGGTGACAGTGCTGGCTAGGCCCCAGTGGAGGCTGAATAGTTAGAGGATTCATTAGATGTTAATGAACTGCAATTGAGCTTATTGATTACCTCTCAAATCATTTCCTCCTAATTCAGTCCTCCAGGGTCAACAGGCCCCTGTCTTCCCTGGGCTTTCTGCCCACCCTCTAACTAAACAGTGCAAGGCTTCATGCCAGGCCCAAGGGGAACGGGGCAGGACAGGAAATGCTGAGGTGTGAGCCGCCGTCTCTGTCTTCTGCCCCTTTGGCTTGCACTTCTCATATAATCAGGGCTGGCTCCAGGGGCACACTACTAGTGAGTCCAGGGGGCTCTACACTTGGTTTGATGCCCAGTTTTGCGTGCTTTGAGATTTTTAACATTTTTTTTTTTTGTCAAGAAGCCCCACATTTTTATTTTGCACTGGGCCTTGCAAATTCTGTAGTATAGTCACAGGCTAGACTGTGGTCTATGTAAATGGTACCCAGTGGAGCATGCAGAATGACAGCCCGCTCTGGCAGGGCCTCTCAAGCCCATAGAGTTTAGTCCCTTGGATTGACGCCCAGAGATAGGAATACACTTGCATAAAGTCACACAAACCAGCCAGTCAGTGGCAAAGTGAGGACTAGAACCCAGGCTACCTTTCATTTTTCTCCTCTGTAGACTTCCCCAGATATTAACCCTGCCCCCAGGTTTCTCTAATACCAGGCCTTGGAATAGGTCATTCCTACCTTTATTTGGCAATTGATCTTAAAAGGGCTGGAGATATTTGAGAAGGTACGACTTCCACTGGATGAAACAGGCTTTTTCTAGTCTCCATCCCAGTTGATTGATCACCTCCATTGTCCGAGAGCTCCCGTGGTAGACCATTCTGTGAAGTCATATCTTTTAGGAAAGCTCTTTAAGAAAATCACGTGAGGGGGTTCACAATGGCGCACACCTGTGATTCCAGCAGCTTGGGTGGTCGAGGCAGGAGGATCATAAGTTCCACACCAGCCTCAGCAACTTAGCAAGGCTCTAAGCAACTCAGTGAGACCCTGTCTGTAAATGAAAAATAAAAAGGGCTGGAACTGTGACTCAGTGGTTACGCCCCTCTGAGTTCGATCTCTAGTAACAACCTCCCCCCAAAAAACAAAGAAACAAAAAAAATCACATGAGACATTATGTCTTTATACTAATCACCCTCTGGCCCTGGTTATTCATTTAAAGAACATCTAGCACCTAGAATTAAATCAGCACCATCTCCTCTCAACACCCCCACATTGGAGGCCAGCAGGTTTCTGGAGGTGGGAGAACAGCACAGGTGATTTGTCCACTTTTAGTCCCATTTGCCCAAGGAGTCAGGTGTCCAATAGGGAGCCCCAAAAAGGGGCATCACAATTGAGAGTACTTAACCTGCCCAGGCTGGGAAGCACCTAAGGGTGTGGGCAGCCCCTAACTAAAAGTTGGTACCCTTCCGACCTGAGAATCATGGTAAGCTCTAGAAATATGAAGCAAGCCAGCTCCACTACCTCTCTGCTAGGTCTGCCAGGGCTTCTTATAAAAAAAGGAGTCCGCAGGAGGAATCAAGGCTGTGGACCCTGTGCGCCTCCAAATGGTTCTTAGGGAGAGGTGTGTTTGCTTCCTCTCCCTCCTGACTGAGGAAAAGCTATGTGAACTGAAATTGTGAAACTGGTTTAGACACCTGGAAGGACTACCTGAGTCTGAAGTTTAAATGGATGTGCATAGAAGCTTTTCTGGCCCTGGGTGCTCAACCTTGCCTGCACATTAGAATCATCTAGGAAGCCATTTAAAAATACCTGTGCTCACTCAGGCCCTACCCCCAAAGACCTGGATTTTATCTGTTTGGGATATAGCGTTGGCATCAGCATTTTAAACAGCTCCCCAGGAGCTGATTGTAACATGCAGCTGGGGCTGAAAGCCATTAATCTAGAGCAGAGCTTCTCAAACATTAATGTGAAGACAAATCACCGCGGGGATCTTGTTCCAGTGAGGATTCCAATTCAGTGGGTCTGTGGTAGGGCCTGAGATTCTGCATTCCTAACAGGCTCCCAGGGGACATCCATGTGGCCAACCTGGAGGATGCTCTGAGCTTTAAGACAACAAAACCCCTCGAGAATGCCTCATTATTTTTTAACAAAGTAGCTTTATTTGTTTAGTTGTCGATGGACCCTTATTTATTTATTTATTTATTTTTACGTGGTGCTGAGGATCCAACCCAGTGCCTCACACATGCTAGGCAAGTGCTCCACCCACTGAGCCACAACCCCAGTCCTTATTATTTTTTAAATTTACAATGCTGGGAGATTGAACCCAGGTCTTTACACACCCAGGCGAGCACCCTACCAGTGAATTACATCCGCAGCCCTCTTTACTTTTAAATTTTAGTCCAAAACAATGGCTCACTAAGTTGCTGAGGCTGGCCCTGAAATTGTGATCCTCCTGCCTCAGCCTCCCTGGCAGCTGGGATTACAGGTATGCGCCACTGCACCCAGCTTTGGAGAATGCCTTTTAAGTCTAGGGCTAGGTAGACTGAATAGCGCCTACATGCTCAAAGATGAACTCCAAGGCCTCCGGGACACTGCAGTACTGACCAGTTAAGAAGGTTCCCATGGCTAGTGTAGTAAGCTCCGCAAGCCAGCGCTTTGGAGCTGGGATTGCATCTAGAAGCCCAATGCCACAGCTCTTAGCACCCTTATCCACTACACCCAAGAGCCTAGGCGCATGGTGGCCCACCCTCCTTCTAGGGGTCAAGAGCACTGGAAGCTCCAACCCTCCACTGCCCAGGGGAGCCGGTGGGGAGTCGCCTTCATTCTCCCTCAGATCCCCCAATCTGGCTGCCAAGTCAGGGCTGGTGTGGTGATGGGTGGCAGAGGGCCCAGATGTCCCCTGCTTTGCTCCCTCGGGCTGTCACTGTTCCCTGGGGCCCAATTAAGCCAGGGCTTTGTCCCTGGGCAGTGGAGGCGGGTGTCCCTGGCACTCTTCCCCTCCACACTCCATCTCTTCATCAGCTGTCGCCAGACAGCCCACATAATGTGGGGATTTCATGCTTAATATTCTTGATGAAAGTGGAACATCAAAACCTCAGCGGGGTAGACACATGGAGACTAAGTGAGGCTCTCTCCGAAGGAGCTATCTCCTCAACATGAGAAGCCAACAAAGCTCCTTTGCCAAGGCTGTCTTGTATTATTATTGTCATTATTGTTGTTGTTGTTATTTACTTCTCTTGCCTCTAAGTAGGCATAATAAGTTTTGTGTTGCTTTTATATATACGTGTGTGCGCCTGTGTGTTCTCTCTTGCCGATGGCAATCTCTGCCTCTTGTTAGACTAAATATTGATTGGCACTGTTGGAAGATGCTGGGACTTTAATCTTCTGGTTGCCTGCTCCCTGGAGCCCCATGGGCCTGAGGGAGGCACGCGGCATTGTCTGCTCACACACCTGTTTTGCCACTCGCTTCTTTGACGCAGCATACTTGGGCTATTAATGCCATGGGAATTGGTTTTCTTGTAATGTCACTTTCTCTCTTCACTTTTCTTCTGGCTCCAAGGAAAAGTACTTTTCTGATCTGCCATCCCCGGGTGGTAACCACCCATACAGCACCCCCAGGGCTCAGGCTAAGAGAAGGGACATGGAGTCAGTCATTTATGGGTTCTTCATTCATTCAGTCATCTGTCATTGAACATTTGTGTGTCTGTCTTTTGGTACTGGGGATTGAACCCAGGGGCACTTATCTATTGAGCCATAGCCCTAGCCCTTTTTATTTATTATTTCAAGACAGAGTCTTGCTAAGTTTCTTAGGACCCCACTAGATTGCTGAGGCCGGCTTCCAACTTGTGATCCTCCTGTCTCAATCTGCGGAGTCACTGGAATTACAGGTGCGCCACCACACCAAGCTGTCATTGAACTTTATGATTGCACAGCACCAGAGGACATAGTCCCTGATTCCCTCTCCCAAGCTCTGGGTCAGTGGGGAAATAATCCCATGGTAGTGTAATCAGTATGGTGGCAGAAAGACAGAGCTGGCAGGGCACAGCAGCACATACCTGTAATCCCAGTAACTCTGGAGGCTGCAGCAGAAGGATCACAAGCTTCAAAGCCAGCCTCAGCAACTTAGTGAGGCCCTGAGCAACTTTGCAAGACCCTGTCTCAAAATAAAAAAAAATTAAAAAAGAGCTGGGGATGTGTCTCAGTGGTTAAGCACCTCTGGATTCAATCCCCACTTCCAAAAAAAGAAGAAAAAGAAAAAGAAAAGGAATCCAGATCTGACAGCACTGAGTTCTTGTCAGAAGTGAAAGGAGAAAAAAATGAGCGTTTATTGTGTCAGGCGAAATGGGAGGTGCTTTCACATGCATAATGGCTTACAATACTTGGCAGGAGCCTGGGGAGTGGGTCTCATCATCCTGGCTCGGGAACCTGGGGTGCAACAGGTTTGTACAAAGACTCCGGAGTGCAGTGGTTCAGAGAGGGGACTCTGGCTCAGACCTCTGGGTTTGAAGCTCAGGAGCTGGGGGACCTAAAATGAGTCAGTTAACCCCCAGTTTTCTCAACCCTAATATAGAGATAATAATAGTACTGAACAGGCACGGAGGAAGAAATGAAAAAATATATGGAAGCAATTTGGCCAGTGCATAGCAAGGGCTCCCGGGTCATTGCTACTAATGGCTAAGATCACAGAGTCACTGTATATCAGGGCTCCAATTGGAACTCGAGGCTGACTTGAAAGGCTGACTCTGAGTGGCTCTGTGGCCTCTTGCTTGCTGCTTGCTCACTGGCACTGCCACTCAAGCCTCTCTCTCGAGCTGGGCTGAGCCAAGTGGCTGCTGGGAGACTCCCTCCTGCCTGGTAGACCTACTGAAGCGAGGCAGTAGATTTCAGAGCAGAGTCATAAACACTGTAACGGAGGAGGGAACACAGTACTGTAGGAGCCCTGCCGATGGTCAGCATTTCCACAGGAAGAAAAGCAATTAGAGAGACTGCTCTGGTAGTTACCACCCAATATCCACTCTCCCCGTGTCCTCTAATAATAAATCCCCAGGTCCCAGCCCCAGCCCTTTTTATTTTCAGACAAGATCTCAATAAGTTGCCCAGGCTGGCCTGCAACTTGCGATCATCCTACCTGAGCCTCCTAAGTAGCTGGGATTATAGGTGTGCATCACCGTGCCTAGCAGCAAGACTCCAGGTTTTCTACACAATGACAAGGTCTAGCCAAAAGAATGTATTTTCCAGCCTTTCTTACAACTGGATGTGACCATGTGACTGAATTAGTACCAATGAAATACAAAAGGAAACATCATGTGGGACTTCTGGAGCAGGTTCTTAAAAGAAATCTGACTCAGCGCATGTTTGCCCTTTCTCTTTTCTGTTCTTTCGAATGGTGATGTGATGACTGGACCTCCAGCAGCCATCCTGAAACCTAATGGAACTTTGAAAATGAAGCTGGAATTAGGATGTTAGAGTAGAAAGATGCAAGGAACTGAGGCTTTGATGATATCACAGTACCACTGCGGACCCTGAACTGCCTCCCTCCAAGTTTCTTGTATGTGAGACTAGAAACTCTGGTGTGTTTAAGGTAGACTTTTGGGGGTTCAGTTGCTTGCACTGAATTCAATTCCTGTCTAGCTCAGAAAACTTCATAGGGAAGAAATAATTTGCATGGGTTCTTGGGATAAGTAATTCTGGGTGGAGGAAAGAGCGAGTACAAGGCGTGGAGGTTTGAAATGCATGATACATGATAGCTTTGGCAGGGATAACCAAAGAGGCGGGACATATAGTAGATGCCCTGGGTCTCGGTCACACAGGACTTCTGTCCAAATATACCATGCACCTCACTTCACAGTTCCACAGTGTGATCACCTTGCCTGTTGTTCAATAACTCCAGGGACCAGCAGCTTCTGTTTTAATTGTACACAAATTCTTTTTTTCCTTTTACTGAATCAAAATTAATGTTATTTTTCTGCTTGCCAGGTACTATGATCTCCTTTTCGCAGATGAGGAAACCGAGGATTAGGAAGTTACACAGCTGGCGATAGCCAAGCTGGGATTTGAATCCAGGTTGGCCTGAGTCCATTGCCCTCTTTCTACTACTGGTTCTCAAATGCTAGCATGCATCAGAATGAACAGGAGGGTTCCTTGCAGAACAGCTTGCTGGGTCTTAGCCCAGAGTTTCTGATTCAGCAGGGTCTGGGGTGGAGCCAGGAGCTTGCATTTCTAATAAAGTGTGCTCAGGGGAGGGGCAGGGGAGCTGGTGTCTTGTACCGTGCTGCTGCTGGTCTGTAGATCAACTTGGAAAACCACTGGTTTGCAGCATTAGCTGGGAACAGAGATCTCCCTTGTAGCAGGTTTGACAGTGTGAAGGCACTGGAGAACTTCTAGGGTTCTTGAACTTCTGTGCCCTCTTATTCTGCTGTCTACCAGGCTAGGATGGGTGGCACCTTAGCCAAGCCCATGCTCAGCAAGAATGCTGGGAATTCCAAACTAGCAAGCTCCTGCCAGGTTCCAGCGAAAATGCAAACAGACACCACCCTTAGTCCCTGGGCTGGATTTCTTTGGTTCCTTGGCTCTCTGCCTCCAGAAGGACTAATGCTGGCCCACTGGGAAGGAGAGACAGGATGAAGAACATTTTTGTAGGCCAGGAACAGATCTGCATCTCCCTGCAAAGCTCCAACCAGATGTGAGAGATTCCATAAGCCCCCAAGAGGTTGCTTGAGCTGAAGACTGGAGTGTAAATACTTTCCTACACACTCATGGGAGGTTTTTTTTTCCCCTTAAATTTGCGTCTTAACAGTTGTGCCCATTTGGTGTGTCAGTTTCAGGCTATAAATTCCTAGAGGGCAGGGAATAGATTAGCAGGGATGGGGAACTGAAAATAGCGATGATGACAGCGATGATGATTATGGTGTTGGATTTGATGCTGGTGGTCACGGTTGGAGGAGATAGGAAAAGGAGGAGGAGGAGAGGAGAAAGAACTGATGGTGGAAGGTGTAAACAAAGTTGAGGGCAGCAGCACTGGAGGTTGATGCAGATGGAAACTAAGAGAGGGTATTGAAGTTAGTAATCCGGGTGCTCCATATCTCTCAGAAGGCACTTTCCCCTCTTCTCTCTGTATAGGAAGAGAAACCATACAACTCCTTTGGGGTTGGGCCTGTGCCTTGCTCAGCTTTGTGTCCTATAACTGAATGTAGCCAATATCAACAAGTGCTTGCTGATGTGAGTGGAGGAGTGGGCCAGGAGGCCCAAGGATGGCCACGAGGATGGGCAGGAGGCGGCCATGTTGGAGGACACCTGGGTGGGGCAGAAGCTCCACAGAAAATATCTACTCTTGAAGCTCAGAGCCAGAACTGCCCCGGAGAATCACAACAATGATGCTCTAGGCCAGTGGAAGGTGTGGAATCCGTACTGGAGGCCTCTAAAGGCTGGACTGTCTAGCCCATCCGGGCTCAGTGGGGCCCTAGGAGGCAGTAGCCACGCAGTAGCAAAATTGAGTATTTGTTGGTTTGGTTTGCTGGGCCTGCCTGCTGGGTACAGGCTGATTTTCCATAATCATCTTTTGTCTGGCTGAACAATGGAGGTGAGGGGGCAGCCAGGCAGGTGGGCTAGAGCTTGACAGGACCTTGGAAGGGGACGGGATATTGCCATTGCTTCTAGCCAGCTGCCCCACTCCAGGCCCCCCTCATAGGCTCAGGCCTTCCTCTGAGGCCTCCAAGGTGGCTCCAGGCGGCTGCTGAGAATCTCTGGGGCCTGAGAAGAGCCCAGCCTGGGACCCACCCCCACTAGGCTCGTCCTGGGACCTCCCCACACACCTCGCTCCCTCAGAAGCTGCGAGGCTTTTGATAAATGCCGCCCGCCCAGTTCCTCGGCTGAGGAAGGCTGGCTGCTCCTGGGAGGAGCCTGTCGACATTCGACACTGGGAGAAGGATGGCCCTGCAAGGGAGCAAGGTGGGGGTGGGGGCTGCAGCCCAATTCCCCACAGAACAAAAAGAGATTTCTCTTTTCCTTGCACCAGCTGCTCAGTCCCCAGTCCTGGCTTGATCATTTTTCAAATTGCAATAAATTAACATTTTCTGGAGCAGGAAAACCACACGGAGAGGCCTAATTACCAAATTTGGGGATGGCCTCCAGCCCCTCTGGGCCTGCCTCCCCTCCCCCTCCATCCTTGCCAGGGACTGGGGAGAACGGAGCCCCACAGGAACAGCTTCTTCCATTTCACTCACACCTTTCCCGGGACTGACTGGGGTCCCCCTTCCCCACTGCTGCTCTGCCTGTCACCTCCTCTTTGCTGACATTCCCTCCCTCATCTCTCCCACCCCACAGAATGTAGAGCAGGCCTGTTTATTCCCATTTGGCAAAAGGAGAGTCAAAGGACCAGGACAGCATGGGGGACAAGGGTCCAGTGAGAGTGGGGTCGAGGTGGGGGACGTGAGAGGGCACTGATGTTGGGCCCTGGAAGCAAAAGTGAAAAGTCCTCACACCCCCAACTCCCCGAATCTAAAATCAAGTTCTTTTCCCTGAGCTGAGGCATGTACAGTTTGGAACAGGATAAGAAAACCCACAGGCTCTCTGGAGCAGGCCCGTGTCTCAGACAGGGCGGGGACAACACTATCCTAAGCTTTCAAGGGAAGATATTCCAGGAATTAACTGTGCTATCTGGACGTGTTCCCTCCTATATAAAACCCCGTCCCTCTACAGGCTCTAATTGGGACTCTAAGGACTTCCCCTCATGATCTCTCTGAAGCCTCACAGAATGCTCCAGGTAGGTGTGGCAGGTGTGGAAATGAGTGACTTTCCCACGATATGTGGCAGAGACAGCCTTCCCAGCCAGGTCCAGTGGATGCCAAAGCAGTGCTTTCTTTTCCCCTCCACCTGGCCCTGTGAAAGGGGCTAGCTGCCCATCACGACCTTCCCTTGTCTCTCTTTCTCCTCAGACTTAGGAGTGTCCACATGCTGGAACCAGCTCCAGAGGCCTGTTACCAAGCAGAGCCTCAACTCTAGCACTGGGGATGTGGGATCTTGGCCTCAGGATGGAATGGGGGACTGGCCTCATCTGGAAGCAGCTGGAAAGCAGGTTTTGTGAAAGGAAGTGCAACTGCGCATGTACTAACACAAACACACACAGGGTGGGGTGAGTCCTCAGGGGAACCATTCTCTTGGCCTTTTCTGTAGGGCAGAAGGCCAGAGAGAAGAGTCGGACTGCGGCCTGAGCCCTGAGCCCATTGGCTCTCTCAGCACTGCTTATGAAGTCTCTCACAATCTGGCTCTCATCTACCTTCTGGAATTTACTTCCTAATCCTTGTCATTATACCGTCTGTGGTTTAACTAAACTTAATATTCCTCCTCCTTGCCCTCACTCATGTCATCCCTGCTGCCTGAAAGGACACCCTCCTCACTCTCATGTAAGCAAATTCCATCCACAGCCCAGGCTCATTGCCACTTCCTATGAGAAGCCTTCCTGGTCCTCCTCTGTCTCCTCCCTTCAAGCTGAAAAACAGTCTCCTCTCCTCAGCACTTCCATGGTGTTTTTTCTAATCTTCTCTTCAGCAAGGCACAAGCCACATTCTCCCTGGAGTTTGGATCATCTGGAAACACCTCTTACCTCCTAGAAAGATCAAGGTCTCTCCTGAGGGAGTAGCAAAATGGGATTCATCTCTGTATTTTCTTGCACCTTGGTTAAGATTCTTCAGAAACATAATGAGTATCTATTTCACAGCCCACATGGAAGGTTAGCAGAGTGTAGCGGGAAGAACTCAATTTTGCAGTCAGAGACACCTGAGGTGAAATTCCTGTTCTGGTTCTTTCCAGCTGGTACCCTTGAGCGAGTTACCGTCCCACTCTGAGACTTGATTTTTCTCGGCTTTTATAAGACAAAAATAATAAATGCTACCACCCAGCATTATGATCAATATTAAATGCATGACTAAAAGGTAAAACTCCTCTTAAAATATATGGCACCTTTTTGATGTCCAATAAATGTTGGCGTGTCACTCCTACCTTTGACAGGGTCTGATGACTGGATGCATAAATGAGATGAATGACTGTCTCACCGTAGAGATGGCAGTGGCCTGAGATGCTGGGCCACCTTGAGCCTGGCTGTTCTCTTCCCAGGCACACCCTCCCACCAGCTTACACCCCTCTGTTCTGTTCCTGGCCACCCCAGGCCCAGAGTTTACATGCTGAAATTCCCAGAAGCTGAGACTTCCAAACAAACCCTGCAAGTTTGGATTGATCAGCCATGCTATTAAAACAGTAATTTTCAGCTGCCCTAATGTTTCCAGCTTCTGCTCTAATCCAGCGGGTAAATATTTACGGAGCCTGACACCACTCCTAGGCCACTTGCTCTGCTGCCAAGCATTCATTTCCCTTGCAGCTCCACTGCTTTGATATTTTTAGGAGCAGAGGAGGATGAGGGGCTTGTGTGGGTCTGTGTGTGTGTGTGTGTGTGTGTGTGTGTGTGATACACACACACATGTGCCTGCTGGAAGTGTATCAGGGTGCGAGAGAGGCTCAATCTTCTTCATAAAGTAGGCCTTCCTACTTCCTTCTGCCCAGATCTCTCCCACTGGGGAGCAGAAAGGTGCCCAGACCCTCAGATACCTCCCTCCTCTGCCTCCCACCTTTCCAATACACACACACACACACACACACACACACACACACACACACACACAGAGCTAACCCGAGGGAAATGGCAAACAGGCTGCCCATAGGGACAGCAGGGAAGCATCAAGGAGCATGCTGGAAGCTGACAGACAGACATGGAGGCCTGCCTCGAATTGGTCATTGGACAGATAGGTGGCCCTGAGCATGTCCTCCCCCACTCTGAGTCTGTTTCCTCATTTGTGAAATGTGGGTAAGAATCCCCAGCCCCATGGCTCCTGGGAGCTTCCCTGTGAACAGAGACTTCCTCCCTGCCTCTTCCCTCTTTAGAATGAAGACCCGAGGCTTCCACACTCAGTCACACCTATGGGACTCCAGCCACATATGGACCATATGTGGACTACGAATCATGAACACAGGGCAAGTGTTCTCTCATGGCCCTACAAGGATCTCTCTCTCTCTCTCTCTCTCTCTCTCTCTCTCTCTCTCTCTCTCTCTCTATCACTCTCTCTCTCTCAGTACCAGGGATTGAATTCAGGGGCACTCAACCACTGAGGCACATCCCAAGCCCTTTCTTGTATTTTATTTAGAGACAGGATCTCTCTGAGTTGCTTAGTGCCTCGCTAAGTTGCTGAGGCTGACTTTGAACTCATGATCTGCCCACCTCAGTCCCCCAAGCTGCTGAGTTTACAGGCATGCACCACGAGGCCCAGCCTCATTGAACATTCTTAGTGAATGAAGACTTATACTCACCTCCATGTCCTCAGCATCTAGCACTTAATTAGACAAGATGCTCAAAGAATCTTCATTGCATGTGTGCATATCTGTCTAATATTTACAAATTGGTTGGAAGAGGGGAAGGAATAAAGGATGGTTTTTAGCTTGAGCTATCCAAGACACTTCAGAAGAGGGAAAGGAGCCAGAAGTTACAGAATACTTCATGTAGACAGGGACCTTATCTATTTTATTCCCACTGCACTACCAGCATTCACAATGATGTCATGACATTTAAATGAACTGTTACTCTGTGCCAGGCACTAAATGCTTCATATGGAGTAACTCATTTATTCCTTACACCAGCCTTAGGAGGAAGATGTCCTATCTTACACATGGAATCACTGGAACCCAGAGAGGTTAAGTCACTCAGATAATAAAGGCAGAACTGGGTTTTGAACTTAGGTAATTTTGTGGTACCAGATGCTTTACCCCTGAGCTACATCCCCAGCCCTTTGTATCTTTTTTTTTTGGGGGGGTGCTGGGGATGGAACCCAGGGCCTTGTGCTTGCAAGGCAAGTGCTCTACCGACTGAGCTATCTCCCCAGCCCCCTTTGTATCTTTTAAGTCAGTTCTCACTAAGTTGCCCAGGCCGATCTCGAATTTGCAATCCTCCTGTCTCAACCTCCTAAATGCCTCTGGTTAGAGGTTTGTGCCACTCTGTGCCCAGTGAGCCTATATGTTCTTACTGCACCTTCCTGTCTCCCTCAAGGAATATTTGCTGAATGAATGAACAAATGCTTACCATGTGCATGTCTCTAGAGGGCACAATTATATACATTATTTTATTGATTCCTCAAAGTAGTTTTTTCTTGAAGGGCAGCTGTGATCCTCTCCAATTATACACATCAAGAAGCAGGCTCAGAGCCAGGTGCAGTGGCACATACCTGTATTTCCAACAACTCTGGGGGCTGAGGCAGGAGGATCACAAGTTCAAAACCATCCTCAACAACTTCGTGAGGTCCTGAGTAACTTAGTGAGACCCTGTCTCAAAATAAAAATAAAAAGGTCTGGAGTTCAGTGGTAAAGAGCCCTCAAGTTAAACCCCCAGTACTAAAAATAAATAAATAAAAGGATGAAAAAAGAAATAGGCTCAGGGACATTCAGTAACCTGCCCCTGGTCACACAGCTAGTAAGTAGCAACCCATGACTGGCTTTCCATTCCCTCAGCTTGCTTCTGGCATCCTGCCTAGCTGGAAACTCCAGAAAGGGACCCAAAGGGTGCATTATCCTCATCCCCTGGTTCATAGAGGGGAGCAGGCCTTCTGAACTAAGAGATTCTAGCTCTCCAAGAGCTCAGGTTGGAAATGACCATGGATAGCCTCCACCTTACCCCTTTAGATAGAATGTGGGGAGCTGGTCCCAGACAGATGAGTCACTTGCCCAAGGTCATACTGCAACTAAGGCTGCAAACCCGCG
This sequence comes from Sciurus carolinensis, assembly GCF_902686445.1. NCBI lineage: Eukaryota > Metazoa > Chordata > Mammalia > Rodentia > Sciuridae > Sciurus > Sciurus carolinensis. Next base: position 52,702,211 of record NC_062232.1, read on the forward strand.
CCCATGCAGTGCCCCTGCACCCCCGCCATGTCTCTCAGGGACCTTGGTCCAGCTGGTCTGGCCATGAACACATTTCCCCAGGGGATGGGCTTCTGGAAGCAGGAAAGAGAGAGGGGTGTAATGAGGAGGAAAGAGTCCAGCAGGGAGAAAATGGGTTGCTTGTGGGGAAGTATTCTAAACAGATTGAGCTACAATGGAACCCCTGTTATTGGTAATTGTAGTATCATGAGGATTCCCAGTATGATGGCGGTGGCGACGGCGGTGATGATAATGTTCAGGGAGGGGGAGAAGGAGGATGAGAACTGGGCACCAAAGTCTAGCAGGGTCCTTACTTCCCCTCCCAGAACAGGAGTTGTTAGTCCACCTTAAAAAACAGGGACAGTCCAGGTGGAGCCACAGTGGATGGCTGTGCAGGCTGAGCCCTGCTCTAGGATCCCTGGCACAAGTGACGAGTGGCTGTTCACATTCAGCTCTGCTCCTTGGATCACATCATGTGCCTTGCCCTCCAGCTGGGTCATTCCCACAGGAAGGGGTACCTTTTTCTAATTGTACAAAGAATCCATCTGTGTTAGTGGTGGCCTTGAACTGAAGTACACAGGGACACAAGTTGGGTGTTGGGGAGGGACTGAATGCCTCCTCTTCCTCTCCTCCACTCCTCCTCTTCCTCCTCCCCCCTCCCTTCTTCTTTTTTTGAAGTACTAGCAATGGAATCCGGGATCTTGTGCATAATAGACAAACATTGCTTAATTCTGTCCTGGCTGGGCAACTTTCAGGAGTCAAAGAATTGTGACCTGGAATCTAGCCTGCATTACTTACTTTCTTGTCATTTGATGGTCAACCAATCACTTTAATCTCTCTGGGCCTCAGTTTCCTTGTCTGGAGAATGGGGCAGTAATGGGAGTGTTAAATGAGATAGATAACATGGTTAAAAGCATCTGGTACAGAGCAGGAGATGAATTCTCTCCCTCATCCCTCTCCTCATCCCCTCTGGGCACTGAATTTTTGTTCTGCTTTTCTTTGGGGTCCAAGCCTCTCCCAGGCCCCACCCCACCTGCCCAGGCATCAGGGATTAGAAAAGGAAAGGAGATTCAAAGCACCCTTGGATGAATGAACCCTTGGGCGCTTTCCACTCTCTCTGAGACCTGACTGTGTAGGCCCACAATGCCTTGCCCGGCTGCCCGGGAAATTCCCTTTGGGAGTTAAGGAGACCTTGAGATCTCTGGGCCTTTCCTTTCTCGGTCTGCTCCCCCTCCCCAAGGCTGCTGAGAGGCTGGGGTGATGGATGGGGCCCTGCCTTCCCCTCACCACTTCTTTGATGAGAAGAAAGAAAAGTCCACCTGAATCTCAAATCAAAAACAGGTGAATTGCCTGCAAGTCAGGCTGAGCCCTCACCGGGGTCTGCAGGAAGATTGGGGGCTGAGGAGAGAAAGGGAGAATGTGATAAATCACACTGTCAGATAAGGGTGCTACCCTCCAGCTGTAGCGGGGACCATGGGCAGCCCTAGATCTGCCTCCCTCATTGGATGAGTGTGTACCCATAACACTATGGGGGCCCACGGCTCTCTCACACGGTACCCCAGCTGTGCCTGCCACTCCTACCTCTACCGCACCATCCCCACGATGCCCCTTCAGGGTGGGGACCCCCTCACCTACCTACTTACAGCCCCAGCATGATGGCACAGAGCTGAGTCCTTGGCATGCCACCACCCTACCGTATGTGCCTGGGCAAGTCTTTGGCCCTCTCTGGACCTCAGCTTCTGTATTTGTACCACAAAGTAGTTAGATTCTTTTGGAAGCCAAGAGAAGGAAGGCTGCCAATGGCCTTGCATTTGTACCCCAGGGGTAGAGCTGGAGGGTGAAACGGGGACTGCGAGGATGCCCCCACTCCCATACATTTGCGTTTGACTTATCTCTAAAGCAAACCGTCTTCTAGCACTGACATTCTACAATGATATGTCTCAAGAGAGCTGTCCAGGCCCCCAAGTCAGTGACCAATTATACCAGAAGATTCCTCAAGTCCAAACCTGGTCCCTCTCCCTATGAAACCTACAGACACAGGAGGCCCCTCTAGGTCACACCAATGGTCCCTAGCTTTGTGTGTGTACACATGGTACTGGGGATTGAACTCTGGGGTCTGTACCACTCAGCCATATCTCCAGCCCTTTGTATTTTTATTTTGAGACAGGGCCTCACTAAGTTGCTGAGGCTGGCCTCCAACTTGTGATCCTCCTGCCTCAGCCTCCCCAATAGTTGGATGACAGGTATGTGCCACCCTGCCCAGCTTGATCCCTAACATTTTAAAGGTGGGCAGTGAAGACAGAGGGCAAATCTGGGAAAAGCAGTGCTCAGGTCTCCTGGGATTGACGGTGACCACTGAAAGTTTGAAAAAAAAAATAGGCAAAGGGAAAGTCCTCAGAGCTCTACCCACCTCTTCAGGGACCAAAGGGAACCCAAAGAAAGGATGGGAAAGGTCACAGGGCCAGTCAGAGCCAGACGTGAGACAAAGCTCCAGGTCTCTGAATGCTAAATCTTCCTCCACTCCTGGGAGAAGTTGCACTTGCTAAGTGAACTGAAGAGAGTTTCTGACCCACAGCCTCCTCCAGTCTCAGATTCCAGCGGTGCCTGATGGTCCCTGCCTCCCTGACTCAACCCACAAAGGCTGGGGCTCAGGCCAGGCCTTGGTCCCAAGGCTGCAGTGGGCCTGCGAGCCCCAGAAACCAAAGCCCCTCCACCCTGACGTCCTGATCAGCCCAGTGGGAGCAGCAAAGGAAGAAGGGAAAGGAGAGGGAAGGCAGAGGAGAGTGGAGAAGGGAGGACAGGGAGGGCGGGAGGGAAGGGGGAGTGAAAGTTGATAGGGAGAAAGGAGAGGAAAGGCCATTGAACGGAAAGCAGGAGCGGGCAAGGCAGGGAGCGAGGGTGGGCAGGTGGGACAGCCACCCCCCGAAGAAACCAACTCAGGAGGAGAAGGAGGGAAAGGGTGGACAGAGAAGAGGTCCCCAGCCCAGGGGTCTCTCCTCCCCACGTTTTGCGAAGCTCCCCCAGGGGCAGTGGGGGCGAATTGAAAATGAAACACCTCGTCCCCGGGCCCAGGGATGTGACCCTCGGCATAAGAGGATTAGGGAGGCTTCCAAGAGGAAATGGGGAGGGTGCCAGGAACCGGAGCAATCGCGGCTCTGGGGGCACCGCAGCCATGGAGCGTCAGTGCCCTCTTGTGGCCGCGGTCCTTAGCTTGCCGGGCGACAGCAGCAGTCTGGAAAATAGGCGGGAGGGGGCCCCAAGTGGGGCTTTGAACCCCTGAAGAGGACAGATGTGAGGAAGAACCCAGGGGATGGGTCACAGCTGGATGTTCCAAGGCAGGAGAATCCCAGCTGTTGCTCGCTCCCATCCTGGCGGCACAACTCAGGCCCTACCATCCTGGCCTCCGCCTCTCCTCTGGGCCCCACGGGCGCTTCCCGCTTAACTCCAGGAAGCCTGCCTCCCTGGGCGTGACATGTGCGTGTGCCTGTCTGCATGTGACAGGACTTGTGAACCCGTGAGTACGTAGGGTGATCTTGTGCATAGTGAGGGGTGGACCAGGCTTTGAAGGGAACTGAGCCGGAAAAGGTGCTTGCCTGGAAGAATCAGGAACCCTGGGTTCCGTCTGGTCTCCATGACTGTCTTGCTGTGCCATTTCAAGATCATCCTTGCCCTCTCTGGGCTTCAGGCTCCCTATCTGTAGTCAGAAGGACTTGACCTTAATGACAGCCGTGACACTGTCATTTTACGATTCCAAAAGAGCTCGAAGAAGAAATTAGTCCAATGAGAGAGAGAGTTAGTAAATACTCCATTGGGATCTTCAGGCCTGGTTTGTACGAACGATCCTGAGGACAGTCCACCTATCTGTCAGCCCTGATTCCTCCTCCAGTGCCCTCAGCCATGCTCTTGCTCCAGGTCTGCCCAGAGAGGCCTGTAGGTCCAAACTCAGGTCTGCTCAGTGGGACAGCAGTGCCTTCTCTAGATGGAGGGTTCATGGGCCAGAGACCAGCCCCTACCTCTCTCCCCACTCTGGTGGGGGTGCAGGACTCCTCATGTGTCCATTCAGAGCCCAGAAGCCCGGGCTGGTTGGAAAGTGCAAGGCCAGCAGGAACTCCAGTGAGCCCCGCCCCGGGCAGGAGACAGCCTGGAGATGGAGAAACCCGAGCCTGGTGGGGCTCTCCTAGAGAGGCAGGAGACAGGAGGGAGAACAGGAGGTGAAGGGGACCTCAAGGACACTGACTGCCTAGCTCAGTGTCCTGACCATCATGGAGGAGAACCGAGTCCTGGGGGTGGGAAGAGGCAGGGTCACCCTGCTAGATAAATGGATCAGAAAGCAGTGTGTTGGGTTTTCCAGCCAGTTTGGTACTTGGGTCTGTCTACTGCCTCCGTTTCCTCACCTGCAGAATGGGGATAAGAGTGCTCTATGGTAGAGTTGTGTAAGAATTAAATGAGTTAAGCACTTAGAACATTTCCTGGCATTTGGTGAGTGGTTTTGTTTTTATTTCTATTTTTAACCCCCAGGAAATTCTGTCCCAGAGGACACCAGTCTGAGGAATCCTGGAATGTTCTATCTGGCAAGACCATTATATCCTAAGACTTAGAGGAATTGAACAGGTTCAAATTCCACTCCTCACCCCTTGCTCTCCACTATGAATACAAATGAGTATATTTAAGCTCAGGGGAAGAGACTTGCCTAAGATCATACAGCAAGTTGTGGCTCAACTGAGCTTTCTTCACTGCCCTCTGACTTTTTATTTTATTTTATTTGGTGATGCTGGAAATGAAACCCAGGTATTGGACATGCTAGGCAAAGTGCTCTACCAGTGAGCCACATCGCCAATCCATGGCCCTCACCTTTTGTCCCCAGGTAAGTATCCTCTGGTACCCCTGCTTGCCAGTCCTGGCCCTGAATCTTCGATGGATCTTGGCAGTGTCCTAGTGGCCGGAGCACGGCTCTGAGCTTTGGTTTGTTAGAGATCTGCTCTGGCAGTGAGTTTGTGTCCTTCCTCCTGCATGCTTTGAAGCCAGAGTTTTCCCAGCTAGACAGAACCTTAGAGATCACTTGGTCCCCAGCTTCCCCTCCTATCAGCCATCTGCCATCACCAGCTTCCTGATGGACACCTTCTTCCATCTCTGTTCCCTTCAGTCCCTTCCTCAACCTCCCGACCCACGCAGGTATTTAACCCCAAATAACCTAAATTATCCCTGGCCCCTTGTCCCATTTCCCTGGGGGCTGGCTATGTCTGGTTGAAAAGCTTGCTCAGCCTGGTGATTGACATTGAACAAGACAAGTGGGGAAACAGAGTCATCAATCCTGTTCAGCTCAGCAGCCAGCTGGCCCTCCTGCCTCGCTACTGCTGTACAAGGCCAGCCTCTATGCCAGCTTTCGCCTTTTCCCAGTTTCAGCTTGGAGTGGCCAAGGGTAACAATCTGAATACCCTGCCCAGGAAAGCGTAGGGTTTGGGGACTCAGGCAGGACTCAGGTCCCTGGGGAAGGAGGCCTCGGGCCACCGCCGTCAGGGCCTGCGTTACTGGAGGAGCCCCCTCATCCGTCCGGCACAGCCCCCTCCCTCCCTGCAGCCCAGCTTGGGCTGGGCTATTCCCCAGTGCCTGGGCTAGACCTGTTTCCAATGATTCACGTCTATGCATTCCCACCTCGCCCCTGGGAGCCAGCTCTGCACTCTTAATAGATCTTACGGTTAAGAAGTTTTTTCCTGCTACTCAGCGTTAGTGCTTAAAGTGCAGTTACACTCTGAAAATTGACCATAAAATGACACCATGGGGTCCACATTTATCCTCCAGCCACAATTCCAGACCAGCTTGGTTCAGTTTTCAGGTTGAAAAATGGCTTTTGGGGGCTTCAAACTCCACCCAAGTCCTAAATCTGCCTCGGTGCTTCCCCCTTAGTGGCGCCTCCCTCCCCCAGGCTGGGGAAGAGGCAGGCCCTTGGACTGTTGAGGTGGCAAGCTGGGCCCAGCTCAGCTTGGCCAGCTTCCTGCCAGAGTTGGGTGGAGATGGGAGCAACTGTGGGAGTGTGAGGGGTTCCCCTGGGTGTAGGCGGAGAGGGACCTGCCTGCTCAGGGTGCTCTGAGGCCTTGCAGGAGCCCCCTCTGGTGAGGTGAGAGACCTAGAATAAGCTTCCCCCATCCTCTATCCCTGTCCTCCTGGTAAGGCTAGAGAGAAGGCTGAAAGAGAGAGCCTCCTCAGGCCAGAACACTCCACAAGGCCTCTGGGAGGTCTACAGAGGCCCTCCTGCCCACCCCTCTGCCATTCTGTCACTATTGTCTGCTTAGCGAAATTTAGTGTCGCGTTGGATATGCTACTCCTCAATCATTTAACCAGTCAGTTTAGAGCTAAGGGCTGGGCCCAGAATCACCCTGGTCTTGAGGTCACCTCTGTTGCAAGCCAGGATAAGGCACCTGGCAGTACAAACACGGGGGCCACTGACTTCCAGGCTGAGCGTCATGATGGCTTTTGAGGTTCTTGGCTGCTGCCAGGCACCCACACTAAAGCTCAGGCCAGTTACCTGGAGGAGGACCCTCTCTGTGTCACTCCCTCCTGTTTACTCTAACGAGCCTGGTTATCTGGTTCCCAAGCCCACAGCAAATTAGAAGCAGTAAATCAGAAGGAGGGCAGAGGGGCTGCTGGAAGCCGGCACACTAAAAGTGTCAAGAAGTGAGAGCTGACAGCCTGACAGCAGGAGAGTAGGCAGCAAACTAGTAAAACAGAAAACAACCCCAGCCAGGTACAAGGGCTCAAAGAAGGCAAACAAGCAGCGGCCATTTAGTGGAGGGAAGACAGCCCTGAGGAGATGGCCACAGCACAGAGCCCGTGCTGGCGGGGGACTAATGAGGACGGCCCCAAACCTTAGAAAGAGGAGGCAGGGAAGACGAGGAATATGTTTCCTAAGCATTTCCATCAAAAATGAATCATTAAGCTGGATATGGTGGTGCGCACCTGTAATCCCCGCTACTCAGGAGGCTGAGGTTGGAGGATCACTCGGGACCAGGAGTTCGAGGCCAGCCCAGGCAACAAAGTGAGACCTCATTTCAAAAAAAATTATTCATAAAACATGCCTACTTCCTGTCTATAGGACCCCAGGCGAGGCAGTTTACCTCTCTGAACCTTAGCTGTTTCCTTTGTAAGATGTTGACAAGAATATCAGTCTTGCAGGGCTGAGAGGATTAAATGGAGGAAACCAAAGCCTGCGGGTTCAGGTCCCAGCGCGTAGTAGGGGCTTACTAGGTACTCCATCCTTCTCCTTGGAGGTTTCCTGGAGGTCTGAAAATCGTGGCTTAGCCTGTCTCTCAAAGCTCTCCCCTGTGGTAGAGGCACAACACAGGGGCCCCTGCTCTGAGCCTGTTTGGTGGGGACAGTGGAGATGACAGGTGACACTGTTCTGGGCAGGTCTGGTGTGTGCCAGTAGATGGGGAAGGAAGAGGACCCAGGGCTGTGGGAATAAGAAGTTTGGAGTCACTGGGCGTGGTGGCACACGCCTGTAATCCCAATGGCTTGGGAGGCTGAGGCTGGAGGATCGGGAGTTCAAAGTCAGCCTCAGCAAAAGTGAGGTGCTAAGCAATTCAGGGAAACCCTGTCTCTAAATAAAATATAAAAAGTGCTGGGGAATGTGGCTCAGTCGTTGAGTGCTCCTGAGTTCAATCCCCAGTACCAAAAAAAAGAGAGAGAGAGAGAGAGAGAGAGAGAGAAAAAAAAGAAGAAGAAGAAGAAGAAGAAGAAGAAGAAGAAGAAGAAGAAGAAGAAGAAGAAGAAGAAGAAGAAGTAGTAGTAGTAGTAGTAGTAGTAGTAGTTTGGGGCCAAGATGTGGGGGGAGGCCAAGAAACCCCCTCTGCCTCTGCCTCTGCCTCTTCCTCTGGCCTCCACAGTCTTCCTCTTTATGAGCAGCTCCCCTAGCCATCACAATGCCAGTCAAGGGCACCTAGTACTTGAGCCAGGAATGGTAAGGAGGGGCCCACTTCTGGGGCAGGGGATCAGGTGTCAGCAAGTGTCATGGGAAAAGCACCTGCTTTGTAAGCAGATCTGGCTGTGGTGGCATGAACCAGGCATAACCAGTATCTGCAGGCAGGTGTGTCCATCTGGTACCTGCTGGCCTGGGCACTGGTGTTCCAGGGACATGTGGGACAGGGTTCCTCTGCTCAGAGCCCAGCTCCAAACTCTCCCTTGTTGTCTTCAGTGAATACCCTCCCTCTGTACCGTTTAGGTGGGGCTCAAAAAACAGGAAGGCTTCTGCTCAGAGAGGTTGAGGGGATGATTGACAGATGCCTGGCTGTATCTCATCCAAGAGACAAAGGTGACATTCATGGGACTGTGAAAAGAGCACTAGGTTTCTAACAAAATCAGGTCTGGTTCCAAACATGGACAGATGCCACCCTCTGAGCTTCCGTTTCCCCGTGGACTCTGGAACAGAGATACCTGGGTTCATATCTCCACTTCATCACCTCTTCTGTGGCTCTGGGCAGGTCACTTTTTTTCTTTCAAAAACCTCAGTTTCTTTTTCTACCTCATAGGATCACTGAAGAGAATGTGTGAGCAAGAGGACTTTGCTTGGTGTCTGAGTATAACACATACTTGATGAGTGGCATCTGTCTATAAATAGGCTGCTGTGCAGAGTGCTGTCTTAGATGGCTCCTAGACTCCTCAAGCAGTCTGGGAAGTAAAGTAAGTTTCTTTCTTCCTTCCTTTCTTTCTTTCTTTCTTTCTTTCTTTCTTTCTTTCTTTCTTTCTTTCTTTCTTTCTTTTTCTTTCTTTCTTTCTTTCTCTTTCTTTCTCTCTCTCTCTTTCCTTCCTTCCTTCCTTCCTTCCTTCCTTCCTTCCTTCTTTCTTTCTTTCTTCCTTCCTTCCTTCCTTCCTTCCTTCCTTCCTTCCTTCCTTCCTTTCTTTCTTTCTTTTTCTCGTACTGGGGATTGAACCCAAGGTCTTGTGCCTGCTAGACAAGACCTGTGCCACTGAGATACATCCCCAGCCCAGTAGGTATGCTTATTAGCATCCTCACTTGGAGGATGGGAACACTAAGGTTCTGAAGGCAGAAATGACTTTATGTCCCATAACTAGAAAGCAGCAGAAGCAGGATTCAAACTCAGGCAGCATGACTCCAAAGCTTTTGCCAGCTATGCCAAGATGAGGATTTATAGACAAATGGATGCCCAAGTTCCTTGTCAACTCGAGACTTCTGTGCAGGATGAGGGGTGGGTGTTGTTATTAACTGAGTCATGTTAGCAGCTAGGCCCCAGAGAACCCCTGGGCACTAGGCTGCTGAGTAAGACCCTGTGAGTCCTAAGGGTCTGGGTCATCTCTTCCAGGCCTCCTGCTTCCTGGGATTGTGATCATCCATGTTCCTCTGGGCTTCGGGGTTTGTGTGTGAAGCTTCTGCACTGGCACCCCATCCCCACCAAGCTTGGGACCCAAGCTTGTGGAGGATGGCTCAGCACCCCTGCAGCTGCCAGAAGGGGACTTCAAAGGGGCAGCACGTGGGGGAGGTGGCTCCCTGCCTTGATTTTAGAGCTTGTGGGTTTTGTGGTGCACATGCAGGCATCTAAAAACAGACAGAGATTGGCAAGCAGGCAGGCCTAGGAGCTGGTGGGCTGGGAGATGTTTGGGGAGGAGCAGTGGGGAAGGAGGGGGTGACAGGAAAATGTGGCAAAAGCCCTGAGGGAAGGAGGGAGGGAGGAAAGAAGTGGCCTTGGTGGGGGCAGCTAGGAGAGCTTGCTCCTTGCATTACACTACTGGACTTTTGGAGCAAGGCCCTGGAAGGGCTGGATGCTTACCATTAGCCTGCCGGAAGTTTGTGGACCACCATTGTTTGATATTTCTTTAGTTCATTCATTCACACATAAATGCACTCATTCATACATTCACCCAGCAGTCACTTATTCAACCAACAAGTATGGAATGCTGCTTTCAAAAATGAGTTCTGGGAGCTGGGGCTGTAGCTCAGTGGTAGAGCGCTTGCCTAGCATGTGTGAAGCACAGGGTTCGATCCTCAGCACCACCTAAAATAAATCAATCAAATGAAGGTATAAAAAATACAATAGCATGATTTTTTAAAAAGAGTTCTGGCACATACCTATAATCCCAACTGCTTGGAAGGCTGAGGTAGGAGGATTAAAAGTTCAAGATCAACCTCTGTAACTTAGTGAGTCCCTGTCTCAGAATAAATTGTTTAAAAGGGCTGAAGATGTAGCTCAATGGTAGAGCACCCCTGAGTTCAATCTCTAGTGCAGCAAAAAAAATTTTAATTAGAAAAAATAAATAAAAGTGAACTCAGGAGTAAGAGTGCTTGCATTGAATCTTGGTTATACTTTTTATTGACTGTGTGACCTGGGTTGAGCTGCTCCCCTTCGGATGCCTCAATGTCTGCATCTGTAAAATGGGTATAATAATAGTGCTTATCTCAGAGGATGGTTGTGAGAATGCAATGAGTTATTCCATGTAATGTTCTTAGACTGATGCCTGGAACAAAGTAAATTCTCAATAAACATTGGGGGTGTAACTCAGTGGTAGGGGGCTTGCCCAATATGCTTGGAGATCCTGGGTTCCATTGCCTGCAGTACACACAGAAGAAAAAAATGACATTGGTTCCATCTGCTCATATGAGTGTACAGGCACGCGTGCGCACATGCACATACGTACGTACACACACACACACACACACACACACACACACACACACACAACTTGCCAGACCTTGTTTTAGGCATTAGGAACACAGAAGTACCATGTCAAATAGCCCCTGCCTTCATGGAGTTGACATTCGGTCTTGAACTGAACCTTTGGCAGAGGCCTTGCTATTTGTTCTTTCTAGAATCTTTCTAAAAAGTCAGAGGGGAATGAGTGTTCAAACTGGCAATACTGGGCCCAGAATACAGCCTCTGCTCCCCTCTATTATGTTTTCCTCAATGGGCACAGGCCAAGCCTGTCAGCTGCACCTTTCTTCACCATCCTGAGAGGAACTAGGCCATAAGCTCAGACAGATGGTGTGAACAGAGTAGACTTCATCACTAGCTGACTTCTAGAATATTTCCAGGTGGAATGGCAGGAGACGTTAGACTTTTTCAAGGAAGTAACTGGGAAAGAATACCAGTCTAAATCCCCTCCCTCTCTTTCTCTCTCTTTATCCAATTTTGACATTCATCTCCTCCCTAAGATCCCCTTGGTGCTGTAGGCCTAATGCTGAGATGGGTCAGTCGAAGTGCCAGTAAATGGGCTCACTCCAGTGCCCATAGGCCTGCGCTGTTCCACATGAAGGGATTTTTGTTCATTACCACCCTAACTCATTAGAGCAGCGCTGGGCCCAGGAGGACGAGGGGTGAGAGCTGTGCAAATTAATGAGCGACCAAATTAAGCATGTTCCCTCAGCCAGCAAGCTGTTCCAGTTGATCAGCTGAGGACTTGGGATTTGAAAGTGGGAAGTCCCTGCCCATGGGCCAGAGACCTTAAGGCACCCACCTTCTCCTATTCCTTAAGGCAGCCTGGCAGAAGTCAGGTTCAAATCTAGCAAAGAAATATGCAGGACATCCACTTAAAACCTGCATTGCAGAAAAACAATATTTTTAGTACAAGTATAGCCCATGCAATATTTGGGATATACTTATACTAAAAACTATTCATTGCTTATCTCAAATTCAGATTTAACTGGGCATCCTGTAAGATATCTGGAAGTCCTAGTCTGGTGGACTCTGAGATGCCAGGAGTGGGAGAAAAGACCTAGATGGGAAACAAGGATAACAACTCAAGTTCAAGGACTAAGAAAATGACTCCTCCTATGCAAAGGGCTTAATAATTCTCTTTTATCCCTGAGGAATCTTGTGCCCTTGAGGAATTTTAGTGGACGATTAGGTGCTATCAAAAGGGTCCTGCCTTGCCTGGCACAGTCGTGCACATTTTCAATCCCAGCAACTCAGGCAGGGGGATGGAAAGTTTGAGATCCTGTCTCAAAATAAAAAATAAAAAGGACTGGGAATGTAGCAGCAGGGAGCAAGTTGTGCCCACTTCATAGATGGGGACAATGAAGTCCTAAAAAGTTCCCAGATGAGTGAAAGCAGGCTTTGGGCTTCCTCCAGAACCACATCCCTCCGTCCTTGCTCTGGGTGGATCCAGATGGGGGCAGCAGCCCTGCCCCACGTGGGCGCCTCTATTGTCAGTGATGTCACCAGAAAGGCAGCTTGGAAGGAGCAACCAGCTGCTCCCCAGCCCCTCCCCCTTGTCGGTGGGCAGAGAGCTTAGGGTTAGACATATTGTCAGGCCAGATGTGGATTTGGGTTCTAATTCGCTTCTCTTTTTTCTCCCTGAGGTCTAAATCCTTTAAGTCTTTCTTTTTGCTTCCTGAGGAAGGGAAACACATGGGCCCGAGAGTGGATGGGGCTTCTCTGGTTTTGCTTCCAGCTGCCATAGCCAGGCTCCCCAGGCCCAGCCCCATCCCAGATCCACCTCCAGTCACATCCAGTCTCTAGCAGTGCCGCCCTGCCTGCCCCCACCTCCCCATGCCCCCACATTCAGGGAAGGGCCCTGGGTTGTAACAAGGACAAGGACTCACAAGCTTCTCTCTGAGAGGCAGGGCCCTCCTTTCTGTTTTTCATGGAACATGCTCCTTCCCCATCAGAGCACCCACACAAGCAAGTTCTTGCTGGTGACTGAGTCACTGGCCACAAGTGGAAAACACAAATAATAATCATGGCTTGTTTCTGCGTGTTAGGGCTGAGTGAGACCGGATAGATCATTGAGTCCAACTCTCAATGACGAATGGAGAAACTGAGGCCCAGGGAGATAAGGGACTTCAAAACTCCCACATTCAACACCAGCCAAGTGTGTGTAAAGTTAATAAGTGAGACCTGGTAAGCCTTATTTTACAGATGAGGAAACTGAGGGCTACTGAGCATAACTGACTAGTCTAAGGCCTCACAAGTAGGGAAGGACCTAATCGAGATTGAGTTCCGGGCTCTCTTCCTTAAAAGCACGTGTTCTTGCTGCCACTGGATGCTGTCTCTGCTTTTAGCAAGGTGTGCTAGGCAGGATTCCAAATGAATGAGGGTTTGTTCTGATCTGCAGGACTGTGTGCCCCTGATAGCCAGTTGGTGGCTACAGGAGAAAATTTCTTCACTTTACCCTCATAAAATTCTCCTCATCAGCTCTACCTGTCCTAAGCCAGGCGGTCCCTCCTGAAGTCCGACCCCATTCCCCAGCAACGTACCCTATTGTCCTTGCCCTGTGGAAAGAATCTGACAATCCCTTTATTTATTTATTTATTTATTTATTTATTTATTTATTTGCTGTACTGGGGATGAAGCCCATGACCCCAAGCATGCTAGGTAAGCACTCTACCTCAGCTCTATCCTCAGCCCATCCCCTTTACTTGTAAAGCACTATCATTTAGGTGAAATCATTTAGGCCCCACTCTGGGTGACTGGCAGCAACCCCAGTTTACACTGGGAGCAACTTGAGGTTCAGTGCTGTTACTGATGCAGGGCCTTGGACCTAGGTCATTTGATCGGTTCCATTCCCTGGGTGTCCTTTTCATCTCCTCTCTCAGACACCTTAACTCCAGTCCCCATAGGCATTCCAGGCATGAAAATAACCCATGGCTTTTGTCCAAAGGCCACTTCCTGATGCCAGTCCTCTGCACTGTGCTCCTCAGCCTCCCCTGTGAATCTGTCACTGCCAGAGCCCTACCCTGTCTCTTGGTTAGGAACTGGAGTACTGTGTCAATCTCCCATGAAATGAGACCTGTGCCACAGGTGATCCAAGCTGGCACACCCTTGTGATCCTGGGAAGATGGCTGGCAGCCTAGGGCTTGGCCAATCCTCTTATCTAACATAGTCCTGCGCAGTTTCCAGATGTCATCTAGGCTGGCAGGGGAGCTCAAGTGGGAATTTCCACCCCTCACATCTCCACCGCTACTCCCATCAGCAGTGGGTCACAGAAGAGAGGAGGCAGAGATGCAGACAGGGAGGGGCAGAGACGGAGGAGAGGGGAGAGAGGAAGGGAAGGGGAGGAGAAGGAAGAATAGGAAAGAGAAACGGACACACAAGAAAGGCAACAGAGGTAAGAGAAGGTAGACAGCGTCTGTCACTGCATTGTCCTCAAGGCCAACTCAGCTGATCTGACAAGCAGGTAAGGTCCCTCGAGGAGGAAGGGCTCCTTGTTGCATCATCAGCACCCACCAGAGTGCCTGGCATACAGTAGGTGCTCAACACATGCTTGCTCATTTGAAGGAATAAGCGAAAGCCCTTCTGGCCTCGCCAGCTGTGCCCATTGCAACCTGGCTTCCTCAGATCCAGTTCCTGACTGAGGATCTGCACCTCTTCTTGTGATGTATGGCATGGCCCACCTCCCAGCCTCACTCTCTTCCCATGTGCTTATGTCACAGATTCCCAGACCGCCAGAGCTGGCAGCGCCCTCACACAACCCAGGCCCACTCCTCAAGATGCAGCTGGGGCCACTGAGACCGAGCCAGGAAGGGGCTGGTGTGGTGTCATCCCGTCGAGTTGGAAGGAGAAGGCTGGAATCTGGTGCACCCCTGGTTCAGTGAACTGTTTCCATGTCCCTGGACCTCTCCAATGAGCCCACATGCAGCTGTGCTGTGGGTAATGTCTGAGAGCTTTGTTCTGTAGGAGAAGAGATGACAACTCCCTGTCCTCACAGTCTGCTGGGCAGCCCTGGCCAGCTGGGTGCTCAGATTCCAAGGGAGGACTGCAGGGAGGTTGGTACTCGGGCATTCCTCCCTGATGGGCTGTAGATGGGGACTTGGGAACAACGGATGTGGCCATCAGGATCCAGACCCTGGTGCAACCATTCCATGTATTCACCCCACCTCCCTTTTCTGGTCACCATGGGGTCCTAGTTCCTTCTCAGATTGAAGCTCTGAACTTGGATTCTGATAGATCTGGATCTTGCCCTTCCTAGCTCCAAGTCCCTTCTCCTCTCCCAGCCTCGGTTTCCTTGTCAGTTAACATTAGGGCCAACTACAATTCCTACCTCCTAGGAGTGTGTCTGCTAAAGGGGATAATGCACATCCTGAGAATCTCATGGAACATGTCTGGCACTCAGTGAACAGTCAATGAATTTGTGTAATTATAGTGCCCTTCTGCAGCATCCTGCTGACCCCACCTCCTCTCACGTTGGTGACTTCTTGCATGATCCTGGAGCACCCTACAGTGCCTTCAAGCCACTGGGAGGCAGGTTCTGGTCCCATATCCTCCAGGTCCCCTTGCATTCTTAGTGCAACCTTGGGCAACCCACTTCGTCTCACTTCCCTTATCCTTCCAAAGCTTTCATGATGTCTTCAGATGTGTCCAGAGATCCCTGTCTCCTTCCAGGTTTAATATTGCATTTCTAGAATCTATCTTCTTGTGTTGGGCCAGGTCAGTCTAGAATGTGGTCTAGATCCTCCTGTGTGTGTGAGGGGGTGGTAGGAGGAACGTACTCCTGGGAGAAGGCTATGCAGTTCCAAACCTCCCCTTTCTTGCCCACAGGGCAAGGTGCCTGTGGTCTGTTGTGATCCAACATCCATGGTGCAGTTTGACTGCAGCCTGCCCACCCAAAGCACTATGGGTCTTGTTCTCTGGACTCTAACAGACCCACCTTTTGTCAACAGTGCCATCCCCTTGGCTCCCTCCTCCCAGCCCTTCAGACCCTGCTCCCATCTCTTCTGCCTCTACCTTTGGGCCTCTACTGGAACCCTGAAGTCCCCACCACACATACATGCCCCCTACAGCCAGTTCACCTCTGATCCTTCTCTCCTTCTTGCCTTCTCTCCAATGACAAATCCCTGATTACTCATTCCTCCTCCCAAGTGTCTTGGTTCCTTGGGTGCTTGCTGTGTGATCCTTCCTGGACACATCTGTAAATGAGGGTAATCGGCCAGGTTTGTGGTACATGCCTATAATCCCAGTGGCTTGGGAGGCTGAGGAACTTAGCGAGGTCCTAAGCAACCTAGTGAGACTCTGTCTCAAAATAAAATACAAAAAGGGCTGTGGGTGTGGCTCAGTGGCTAAGCACCCTTGGGTTCAATCCCTGGTACCCAAAAAAAAAAAAATGAGGGTAATCATACCTCCTACCCGCCCACGTCATTGCAGCCTCCATCACAGTCCACACGAAGGAGAAATGGGTTATACAGTCCCATGCCACTGGGCTGACCCTGGCTGGCAGAGCCATGAGAGTGCAGAGACTTAGATTCAACAGAAGCAGTCCACCCTTAGGCCCCAGAGTCCCCTCCGTGGGATCCCTACCAAAGGCTTTCCCCAGGATGACTGAAGGCTCCCTCTACCCTTCTGAGCTATCAGAGAGCTTTTCAGAGATAAAAGAGATAACCCCATGTGGGTCCCCCATCCCTGGTCTTCTCCCCAACTGTAAATTTGCAAACAAAGTCCTTTCTGAGGAAGCCCCTGGGGCCCAGGGCTGGGGTGGGGCCAGGGCCTGTGGCCAGCCAGGTGGCTTCCATTAGGTATCGGCCAGCCCAGGACAGCAGAGTCGCTAATCCCAGGGTTTATGGGGCAGCCCCACTCGCCAAGGCGCAAGAGTGCAAAAAGCAAAAATGGAATTTCCAAATCCTGCGGAGTTTTTCCTTGCTTTTCCTACTGCACCCCATTCCCCAGGCTTTCTTTTTCATTCCTTGTTTCTGTCTCTCTCACCCTCTGAATCTTACAGTGTCTAACTCTTGGAACTCTGCTCTCGGCTGGGCCTCTGGGCCCTGGGATGGCCCCTCCTTCCTCTCCAACTTTCTCCATCTCAGTCTTTCTCTCTGTCAGTCTTCACAGAGACCTTTTTAGTACGGCGCTTAGGATGCTACGACTTGGAACGCCATTCTTGTTCTTGGGCTCTTCCTCGGTCCCCTTCTTCCCCATTTAGGGTCATTCATGGTCCTTTTCTCCTTCCTTTCTTTTCTCTCCTGCCTGGGCTGCTTGCTGCTTCCTCCTGGGCGGCAGCAGGGGCTGTGATGGGCAATATGGGGAGCAGATGTGCGATGCCCTGCATGCCCCCCTTCTTCCCCCATAGAGGAGGCTCATGACAGACTGGAGCTGGCGGTCGGGCGGGGGTTCAGTGTGAGCCCTCCCAGGCTGGGCCTGCCAAACACGCGCATATTCAGCCTATCCTGCTGCACAGGCTTTGGCACGGGGTTTTGATTGACAACAGGAAAGAAAGTAAAACACTTAAAAGAGAAAAAAATGCAGCCACCCAGCTATTGAATGCAGGCAGAGCAAGGAGCAAGTGGCCTGCCACTGCCTTGGCTTGGAGGGTGCGGGATGGATAGAGGCACACATGGAAAAAAGGGAAGGTATTGGGAATCCTGCTTCACACTCTGGTTCTGAAAGCAGATGGTACTAGGTACCAGACTGAATGTTCACTTGCCCTGAGACTCAGATGAGGAGATGGAGTCCCAGAGAGACCAATGACTTCCTCAAGGAATCTCTCCCAAAGCATCCATCACTCCTTCTCCTAAAGGACTCTCCTGTCACTGTCCTGCTCCCGGAGTTTCAGGCTCCTATTTCTCCATCCCTGACCTCTGTGTGCTGCCTAGTTAAGGGTGGTTACCAGGACAGCCTGTCTTTTCTCCCTCACTTTTTCTAAATCAGTGCATTATAGTTGTACATAATGGTGAAATTTGTTGTTACATATTTATACACACACACAATAGAACAATATAATTTGGCCAATATCATTTCGCCTTTTCCTTCCTCCTTCCTCCCCCACTCCCTTTCCTCTAGTCTACAGATCTCCCTTCAATTTTTATGAGATCCCCAACCTTGCTTTCCCTTTTTCCTCTCTAGCTTCCACATATGAGGAAAAAAGCATATAACCCCTGACCTTCTGAGTTTGTCTTAACTCACTTACCGTAATGTTCTCAAGGTGCATCCATTTTCCTGCAAATGATATACTTTTCATTTTTTCTTTTTGACTGAATAAAACTTGATTGTGTATATATACCACAGTTTCTTTATCCATTCAGCCATTCATAGACACCTAAGCTGGTTCCATAGTGTGGCTATGGTGAACGGTGCTGCTGTAAACATGGGTATGTATGTATAACTGTAGTATGCTGATTTTAATTCCTTAGGATGAATACCGAGGAGTGACATAGCTGGGTTAGGATGGTTCTATTCCCAGACTTTTGAGGCACCTCCATACTGACTTCCATAGTGGTTGAACTAATTTACAATCCCACGAACAGTGTAAAAGTGTTCTTTCTTTTTGTGGGGGGGACATACTGGGGTTTAAACCCAGGGGTACTTTACCACTGATCCACATCCCCAGCCCTTTTTATTTTTTTTATTTTGAGACAGGGCCTCACTAAGTTACTTAGGGCCTCACTAAGTTGCTAAGGCTGGTCTTGACCTTGTGATCCTCCTGTCTCAGTCTCTCAAATCTCTGGGATTACAGGAATTACAGGCATGTGCCACTGTGCCCAGCTATTATTTGTATTCTTGATAACTGCCATTCTAACTGGTATGAGATGAAACTTTAGTGTAGTTTTGATTTTCATTTTCCTTATTGATGTTGAATATTTTTTCACATATTTCTTGACCATTCATATTTCTCCTTTCCAGAAGTGTCCATTTAATTCATTTGCCCATTTATTCATTGGGGTATGTTTTTGGTGTGAAGTTTTTTGAGTTCTTTATATACTCTAGATATTAATCCTCTGTCAGAAGAGTAGCTAGCAAAGATTTTGTCCCATTTTGTGGGTCCTCTCTTCATATTCTTAATAATTTCCTTGGCTGTGCAGAAGCCTTTTAATTTGATGCAATCCCATATATTAGCCTTTGGCTTTATTTCCTGAGCTTATGGGTCCTGTTGAGAAAGCCATTACCAGTGCCTGTATGCTGGAATGTTGACCCTACATATTTTTTCTAGTAGTTGCAGAGTTTCTGGTCTAATTCCTAGAACTTTGATCCAGTTTGAGTTGAGTTTCATGCAAGGGGAAAGATAAGGGTCTAGTCTCATTCTTCTACATATGGATAACCAGTTTTCCCAGCACCATTTGTTTAAAAAGGCAGGGCAGTCTATGTCTTGATCATTGCTCAAGTGTTGGTTTGCTTCCGGGGTTCCCCTGTTGTTCTTCTATCAGCTGGTCCCACATCAGGCCACATCCTTTGGGGTCACAGTAGCCTCTGCTCTAGTCCCAGGGTCAAGTTGCACACCCTCTTGGCTCTGTTTGCTTCTGGATCTATAAGCAAGCTCCCTCATGGAGTGGATTTGAGGCCCAGAACTTAGCATCTGCTCAATTTTCTGAACCTACCTCAGTGGTGTCTGTGGCGTTCCTGTAGGCCACTCAACACACCTGTCCTGAATCAGCCTCTTCTCTGCAACTCTACCCTGCACCCCTGCCCCCCATCATCCCTCCCCCCAGCTCTCCACCTGGATTCTGCACCCAGCCTGTCCCACACCTGGCCTCTTCTCCTTGTTCCTTTGATCCATTTTCCTGATCAGACTTTGCTGTCAGGTACCTTCTTCCTGTTTTCCAGATGAAGAAACCTGGAGAAAGGAAGGCAGTGGACCCAGGCCTAAATACTTCCAGAATTCAGGTTGCAGCCATAACAGGAGATTGAAATTGTATCCCAAAGCTCCAAGGATCAAGCTTCACCCTCAGACCATCTTGAGCCCAAGGGGGGACCATGATAGTCAACCTTGTTATGCAGATAACAGACTTTGATCCCCAAAGTGACTAATACCGGATATTGACACAAAATTTCTTTCCCTGTGGCAACACAGCAGGCATCTGGGGCCCCAGAATGATAGAACACAGACCTTTCCTCTTGCCATCCCTTCCCTCCCTGCCATGTCCTTACACCGCACCTTTGCCCCTCAGTACCTGTAGACTGTCATCACCTTTTATTATTATGCCAGTCTTACACAGAAGGAAAAGATGAGGACCAGGGAGGGAGAGTAATTTGCTGAAGGACACACAGCTGTACAGTCCCCTCCTATTCCCACACTGAGCATCAGTGAGACAGTTCCCTTTGAGAGGAGGAAACAAGGAGAAAAATCCAGCAATATCCCTGAGGAAGGGAAGGCAGTGCAGAGAGCCTGCAGACAAACAGTCCCTCGAGGGGCTCCAGCATCTGGTTCTCTCTCCAGCTCCCATCCATCTCCCCTCCCCACTACTCTCCACTGACCTAAGCCTATCCAGGCTCAGAAAAATGGACAACAGCACCACAGCCTGCAATCATCTCACCTTCCCTTAATAGCAGAGGAAAGGGGATGACAGTTTTCTGGGTGTGTTGGGGGATGATGGCAAAACATTTAGGGATTGGGGGAGATTTAACTGAATAAAAGGAGTTAGTTCTGAACCCTGATAAATCAGGAAGGAGAACAAGATGGGCATTCGAAGGAAAAAAAAAAAAAACCACCCATTTGCCTCAGGCCTTGAGCCCTCAAGCCATTCACAACCATTTTCCCCTTCCAGCTAATTCCATTTCACAGATGAAAAAACTGAGGCGCTGGGAAAAGTGAAGTGAATTGGCCCAATTTGCCCCAGGTCACACTGGCTGAGCCTGGCTGCTAGCACAGGCCTGTGGGACTCTTTTCACGCCTGGAGCTGCTTTGGAACCATCAATTACAGAATTGAAGCAATTGAGGGCCCAGTGCCGGTTAGAACCCCTCCTCTCCTGCCGGCTGAGGCCTTTAGTCATTTACACTTTGAAGGCGGCCTATTCTCACCAAGCGCTTCCCTGCCCGCACATTTGCATTTGGAGCCTTTCATCTGATCTCTCGGAATTAAAGGCTTTGTCTCCGATTAAAAGAATTCCAGGCCCGAGGAGCCCGGAGGGGGAGGGGAGGGGCGGCCCCCGCCCCAGAGCCTGCCTTCCCACCGCGCCCCAGGGAGGTGGGAGGCCCGGAGGCCGGGGTTGGGCGCCGAAAGGCAGGACGGACCCGGGCTCCCGCTCTGCACTTTAACCCTTCGGCTTTCCTGGGCCACACTGGGCCTGGGCCTCCCTGGAACAGTCAGTGGCTGGGGGCTACAGAAGTAGCCCAGGCGGCCTTCAAATTCCGGCACTGCTGCTCATTAACTGTGCCTCTTAGGCAGCTCGGATCTCCCTTCTGAGCCTCAGTTTCCTCATCTCCCACTCGGGACCCAAGGATCTGTAGAGGATGGGGCCTCAGCCTGCCCAGGGTAGAGGAAAGAGTTTGCATTAAGAGCCCGGGAAAGAATCAAATTCCAGATGTGTCCCTCTGTCCCCTTGGGCAAGAGCTTTCTCCTATGTGGGCCTCAGGCTCCCCCTTGTAAAACGCTTTGTTGGGTTTTGAGGGCTCTTCTCCAACTCTGGGATATTATGGGATGCTGAGCCTCCAGAACTCTTTCAGCCTGCTCCCTCCCCCTTGCCCTGACCCCAGCCTGGACTTGGTCCTCTGCCCCATCCTCACAATGCTTCTGTCCCTGTTCCCTAGGCCACCCTGGCTGCACATTAGACTCACTTAAGGAGATTTACAAAAATATCAATGTCAAGCCTCAGAGATTCTGGCTGAATTGTTTGGGGGTGCGGCCCAGGCCAAGTTTTTTAAAGCTCCCCAGGTGATTTTAATGTGCAGTCTGGGCTGGAACAATTGCCATAGGCTGTCCGGTACCTTAGATTCAGGCAAGTCAAGGGTAGACGCTGTGAGCCTGGCGCGGCCAGGAGCCAGTTCTTCTCCGTGGTGACTGTGGACAACCCACTTACCTTCTTTGTGTAGTAATTATTTCATGTTTAAAAGATGAAAGGATTAAATGAGCTAATGTGTGTAAAGTGTTCAGCTTTTTTTTTTTTTTTTTTTTTTTTTGGTACTGGAGATGGAACCCAGGGACGTTCTACCACTGAGCTGCGCCCCCAGTTTTTTAATTTTATTTTGAGACAGGGTCTTGCTATGTGGTCACAAACTTGTAATCCTCCTGCTTCAGCCTCTGGAGTCCCTGGAATTATAGGTATGGGCCACCACACCTGGCCTGTGTTCCACTGTTTAGAGCAGCTTGGGTCAGGGATGGCACCCTCACCCACTGCTGTCTCTGTGGCCACATTTTCTATTGGGGGTCAACAATGAATATTCTCTGCACTGCGCACTACATTCCTTAGCACAGCCCTTCGAGGGAAGAAGGCTAATAAAGCAGATGTCACACATGAGGAGCCTGAAGTTCAGCGAGGGGAAGTGAGTGGCCCAAGGTCATGCAGATAGAAAGATCCTAAAAGATTGTTCTAAGGGTCTGGCACAGTGGCGCGCAACTGTAATCCCAATGACTTGGGAGGCTGAGGCAGGAGGATGGCAAGTTCAAGGCCAGTTTGGGCAATTTAGCAAGATCCTGTCTCAAAATAAAAAATAAAAAGGCCTGGGGATGTAACTCAGTGGTAGAGCATCCCTGGGTTCAGTCCTCAGTACAGAAAAAAATAAAGGACTGTTCTAATAGAGTGGGAGGTGATACACTCTTTGAGTGTACAGACTCTGGAGCTAACCTCCTTTGGTTCAGATTCTGGGTCCAGGGCTGGGGAGATAGCTCAGTCGGTAGAGTGCTTGCCTTGCAAGCACAAAGCTCTAGGTTCGATCCCCAACACCACAAAAAAAAAAAAAAAAAAAAAAAAAAAAAGACAGATTCTGGGTCCATCACTTATCAGCTGTGAGAACTTAACTCACTTTTCTGTTCTTCTGTTTCCTCATCTTTACTTTTATTTATTTATTTGTTTGTTTATTTTGGTTGCTGAGGCTGGCTTTGAACTCCTAATCCTCCTGCCTCAGCCTCCTGAGTTGTTTGGATTACAGGCGTGCACCACTGAGCCCAGCTGGATTCTTCATCTTTAAAATGGGCACAAATAATCTTGCTTGCCTCCTGGGTACTCATTAAGCCAGTTTCCCTTCCCCAACCCCAGCCACCTCTTATACCTACTGTATGTATAGGTATGTATGACGAAGAAAGCTGAAGTCCAGAGAGGGGAGGTCACACCCACAATCATGCAAATTAGAATCAGAGCTTGGCCAAAACTCTGGTCTCCCAGGTGTTCCCCCAAAGCCCAACAGTAACACTTGTTCCTGTAGCTCAGAGAGCGCTCTGTACTCACAAAGAAACTTCCAAACTGGTATGGCCAGGTCATGGGCAATTTTCTGTCTCCTCGTGTTCATGGGGGAAAGCAGAAAAGGAATGTTCATCTTCTCTCAGGACCTCTGATTTCCTTGACTTTTTTTCCTCTCCACTTTCAAACTGGCTCTCACTTGCTCTGTCGCCTCCTTTCCGCTTCCATTTTCTCTCTCTTCAATTCCCTCTGGTAACTCAAAACCATCTGAATGGATTTAAATAAACCTCTCCTCAAATAGTCTCCTTCAAGGGGGAGAGGGCGGGAGGTTCAGCCTGGAGGAGGATTTTTCTGATGGTTATGGTGAGCACAGCACTGTTGGCGGAGGCGCAGGGGCTGCTGGCTGAGGAGAGGGGATGCGCTGGCCACAGTTGAACAGGGGACCTGTGAATGGGGACTCAGAGGAGCCAGTGCCTGGGGAGGCATAGAACAGCCAAGTTTGAGAGGCCCAGAAGACCAGCCAAATCCATTGCAACTCCTGTCTCTCCCCCAAAACACACACACACACACATACACACACACACGATGAGAACTGGTCTTTCCAAAGGGGTTCAGGAAACATTGAGTAGTGAAGGATCCTATTAAATGGCCAAAGTGTCACCTGCAACAGGGACATTTTAATTCATTGGCTCCAGTTAAGTAGCATCACATTTATGAATTTGTCATTTATCCCCCAAATTGGGTATCATATAGCTACAGTCCTAGGGACAGTGATAGGACTATTTAAGGGGAAATTATAATGATACTAGGAGCCAACCATTTCCAAGTGCTTCTCATGTGCCAAGCACTGTTTTAGGTGTTTAAAATGCAAAAATTCATCTGATTTCTCAACAACCCAATGAAATTGGTATAATTAAAAGCCCCATTTTAGCCAGGCATGGTGGTACATGCCTATAGTCCCAGTTACTTAGGAGGCCGAGGTAGGAGGATTGCAAGTTTGGATTGCAAGTTTGGATTGCAAGTTTGATTGCAAGGCAGCTTCAGCAACTTAGGGAGACCCCATTTCAATAGAAAAAATAAAAAGGGACTTAATGGGACTTAAGCACCCCTGGGTTCAGTTGCTAGTACCACAAAAGTGCCCCATTTTACAGATGAGGAAAATGAAGTCCAGAGTGGTTAAGTAACTTACCTAAGATCACACAGCAAGTAGTTTACAAAGAGGAATTCCTACATGGGAGGGTGGCTTCAAAACCCAGTCCATGATCTTAGTCACTCACTCAAAATGGGCCCTTCTGCAGTGTGCTGGAACATGCATGTAACCCCAGCAACTCAGGAGGCTGAGGCAGGAGAATCACAAGTTTGAGGCCAGCCTGAGCAACTTTGTGAGACCCTATCCCCTATCTCAAAATAAAAAATTCTAAAAAATGTGCTGGGAATGTAAGTCAGTGTTAAAATGCGCTGGGGTTCAATCCTCAGTATGTGGGTGGAATGAGAGGGAACCAGGGGTAGGGGGAGGTCCTTTCCTCAGAGAACTGACAGACTTGAAGGATTTGCCTTTCTGCTATCAAAAAGCAACCTTTCACTGAGTACAGTGGTGCTCATCTGTAATCCTAGCAGCTCGAGAAGAGGCTGAGGCAGAAGGATCACAAGTTCCAGGCCTGCCTCAGCAACATAGCAGGAGGCCCTAAGCAACTTAATGAGACCCTGTCTCAAAAAATTTTTAAAATAAAATAAAATAAGACTGGGGATGTGGCTCAGTTGCAAAGCACCCCTGGGTTCAATCCCCAATAACAAAAAACAGAAACAAAAACAAAACAAAATAAATAACCTTTCAGCTGGGCATGGTAACACACATCCCAACATCTCAAGAGGCTAAGGCAGGAGGATTACAAATTCAAGGCCAGCCTCTGCAATTTAGCAAGACCCTATCTCAAAATTCAAATAATAACAATAAGAGTAATAAAAAGGACCGTGGATGTACTTCAGGAGTAAAACACCCCAGGTTCAATCCCCAGTATCAAAACAACAAAACAATCTTATGGGGTACCAAATGATGTCTGATAAATAATCATGGGGTTCAGAAAACTTCACTCCAATTCTGAGCTGAGTGACCTTGGACAAGTTCCACAAACTCAGATGCAGTGAGCCATAACCCTTCTACATGGTACTGTTGGCATGACCCACGGGAAAAGTGTTTGGTAACTCCATGCAGAGTTGGGGGAAGGAATTATTATTAGCAGATTTTGGGGGGGGCACTGGGCATCGAACCGGGGTACTTTACCACTAAGTTACATCCCTAACCCTTCTTATCATTCATTTTGAAACAGAGTCTCCCTGAGTTGCAGAGTCTTGCTAAGTTGCTGAGGTTAGTCTTGGATTTGCGATCTACTTGTTTCAACCTCCAGAGTCACTGGAGTTAAAGGTGTGCCCCACCTAGCAGTGTTTTATATCCACCTTCCCATGACCTACCGCATTTAGTTCCCCGCCCTCCAATGCACACATATGCTTTCGCCCCCACTTTGAACCTGTCTCCCAAGCCAATAGTACTTGACTCCCAGTAACACTCATGAGAAACATTCCTACATGCATGCAAGCAGGCAAACCTGCACCTCTTCTTGCACACACACTCTTGTACACATGCACCACTCCATCCTTGCACATGTGTCTATCCCTTAGGTACACAAATCCCTGAAATTCTGTCTGCAGGATCCCTGTCTATAGGGTTCAGATATGTGATTCCTGTGCAACCCGACTAATTGTTCCGTCACATGGGGGCTGCAGGCGGGGGTTATCTATGGGGGATGGGGCAGGGTGGGGTGCAAAGTGGTGTGGAAGAGACTGGTCAGGAAGGCAGCAGAGACCTGGTCAGCCCTGGCGTTTCAAGCAATCTGTTTAGCCCTGCAGCTAAGGAGCCCATTAGCAGCAGCTTCTCATTTCAGATTTCCCAGCATGCCATGGCCCGCAGACTGCACACTGTTTATTTGGAGAAGCCGAGAAAAATTGTTTGTATAATTAGAGCAGGGACAAGGGCTGCTCTTGAAGCGGTTCTCCGCAGGAGACCCGGGCTTGCAGCAGACGCCAGCTCCAAGGCCCCACCACCCGCCTGAGGAGCACCCGGCCAAGGCCCAAGAACAACAGAGGCCGGCGGGCTGGCTGGGCCACAGGGCCTCCACAGCGGCCTCCCTTGCCCCCTGTCTTCACCTCATTCTAACTGATTGGACAGACCACCATTGTTCCACTGGGGCTGGCCCAGCATTAGGCAAAGAGGGGAGAGGGCCAAGATACCATGAAGTCACTGCAGGATGCAGAGTCTAGGCTTTGGATTTAGGTTTTTGCTTCACGGAGCCTCAGTTTCCTCATCAGGAAAACAGCGAGGGTAATGCACCTATCAGAGCATGGTGGCTGGGAGGAGAAACCAGCACTGTGTGAGCATCCAGCAGGCTGGCACAGTGTCCCACCAACACCTTCTTTCCCCACCGCTGGGGTAGGACCTGGGGTGGACATTGATTCCTTGCTTCTTTTACATCCTAAGAATTGCCTTCTAAATTATTAATTTGATTCTGCCACTTCAGACTTTTCAACAAACTCTGACGTAGCATCACTGAGTTCCAGAATAGGAGAGTTCAAATAATTTGTTTCCTTCTCCCTCTAGGCAGCCTGTCTTTTCTATTACGGCCTTTGATTGTCAGAAATTCTGATTGAAAGTGAATTTGTCCTTGTGAAACCCCTCCCCTGCTCCTGCCTTTCCCCACCCCCATATCTAGGTCTGAGTGCTACTCTGGGCTACCCACTGGACATTAAGTCCTTAGAGTTCTTGTGTCAGAGGCTCCTGATAGGGGCAGATTACCATCCTAGCAAAGGCTCAGACCAGAGCCTGACCCTTTGGGCCAAGCTGAAACCCCAGTTCTGTGGTCCAACCTGGGCACCACATGCCTCACCCCACTCCCCAGAGGTGCATTCTTAAGTTCTGATCATCATCGGACCTGCCTCCTTTGCTGGCCCTGTCTGGTGGGTGGTGGGATAAGGAGTAATTTTCCTACCTCCTGGGGCAGCGGCTGAGGTTTTCATCTGGGCCTCACTTTTGCCATCTATGAAATGGGAAGTGGGCCGAGATCAACTCTGAGACATACCATCATTTCCAAGAATGCTCACAAAAGCTTGGTGAGGTAGGTAGGGAAGGGAGGTACTGGATTTTCAGCTTACAAGGAAGCAAGCCAGAGACAGTGCTGATTTGGGGGAAAGGGTAATGAGAATTGAACCCAGGGGTGCTCTACCACTGAGCTACATCCAAATTTTGAGACAGGGTCTTGGTAAATTGCCCAAGCCGGTTTTGTACTTGCAATCCTTCTGCCTCAGGGTGTCGAGTCTCCCGGATTATGGTATGTGCCATCATCCCTAGTTCAGAGCCAGGGTTTCATGCTAGGTTAGACTAACTGCAAAGCTCACATGGGTTCTGGAGACCCATAGAAGAGGCAGGGAAATCATCTCTCTGACCGAGGGGAAGCAGCCTTCATTCATCTAATCCATTTCTTTTTGCCATTTTTTTTTTATTGCAGTATTGGGAATGGGACCCTGGGCCTCACACATGCCAATCAGTGCTGTACCTCTGAACAAGCACCACTTGTTTGTTTTTAGGGTGAAATATTTCAGATATGCTCAAGGATATCAAGAAGTTCCCTTTTACCATCATTCAGTTAGAGCAATAGAACATCACAGCTGAAGTTAGAGCCCTCTGTGTTTCCTTTTGATCATTCCCCTCCTGCCCCTCCCCAGGGTAGCCACTCCCCTGACTTTGACGTGTTGACAGCTTTATATTAAAGGTGTACACTTTGCAACTTGCTTTATCACTCCACAATAGGTCCTAGCTGTGTCCATTCAATACATGCAGCTGGAGTTCATTCCTTTACACTGCTCTATGGTATTCCATTATATAAGTCCATCATCATTGATCGGATCTGATCATGAGCATTGAGTTGGTTTCGCACATTTTATGAAATGGAGGAGTGGTGCTATGAACACCCTTGCACTTGTCCCTCGGTGGATGTATGTGTGATTAGTTCTCCAGGGTCTTGGTGGACCCTTACTGTATGTGGTCATTCCTGCCCTATTGCCAAGTTGCCTATTCATTCCTATCTTCCTAGGGCAAATGTTTACTGAGCACTTATTAGATGCCAGGCCCTTTTGTCACTGCAGAGCTGGAGGTGCCGTCTCCTTTCAAGTGTGAAGCAGAGGAAAAGGGTTAGGCTCATTTAGGAAGAACGTGGGAAGGGTTTTTATTTTTTGCAATTCCCAAGAATTTATGGAGGACTCCACAGAACCGCTTTCAGATGGCTTACGGCATCTTACCTTGGGACAGATGACGGGTGGGGGAAAGAGCTCTGGGTCCTAGCCAGCTCCCTGTGGAACGCCATTGTGAAAGCTGGGGTTGGCAGTCAGCAGGCTCTGGTGTTGGTCCTGGATCTGCCTCAAATTCATTGTGTGACTTTGGCCCAGTGTCTTCCCCTCTCTGGCCTAAGTTTTCCCTCTATATGGGGTAGGAAGGCAAGCTGAAGCTTTCATCTCTATTGTCTACATTCGAAAGATGTGGGATTAAAAATCCCATATATCACATTACCCTCCAGAACCTTCATTTGTTCCTCTCTAACGTGGGCTAGCTTGCTAATTCTCACTGGCTCCACCTCCCCAGGCTTCCAGAAATACTCTGGAAGGACCCATTGCTGTCCTTCAGAGTATTGTTCTCCTTTAGGTGCAGGCCTCTCTGGAGGCGGCAGGGTGGCTGAGAATTCCCTCCTGGCTTCTAGATTACTCTTCTCCTTTCTGCTGGGCCTCTTCCCCAGACCCTGCTCCCACTCTCAGTCAGCCATCTCCGAACACAAGGTATAAATACAAAAAATAAATAAACCCAGAGCGAGCCCCAGAACTGAAGCAAATTGCTGGCAAGCACTGGCCTCTGATTAGCATGCATAGTGGACGTGCAACTGGGCATATCGGAGAGAACGACATTTTCCCGCAGGAGAGAGCTATCAGCATGGGCTGGGCCGGGGAGGAAAGTAAAGCGGGGAGCCACAGAGATGGCGTTCCAACTGGACCCAAAAACTCATCAGCCAGGAGGGCTCCGGGCCTGCTCTCTTGGGCTACACTGTTTCCTAACCATGTTCCCCAAACCTGAGCAGGGGTGTCCTTTCAGCAAACTAGAACCCAGGAGGAAGATGCATATGGAGGGGAAGAAGAGCCAGGGGGTTGGTTCAGCTAGGCCCAGGCTCAGCTGAGTGACCTTGGGCATCCTCTCCAGCACTGCAAAAAAACAAAAGAAAACAAACAAACAAACAAAAAACCCACCGAAACCAAAAGAGTGTGAACGGTTCATGTTTATTGGATGCTGTATGTATTTGGGTTATGCAAAGTGTTTGGCAGTCTATCACTTCTTTTTTTTTTTTTTTTTTTTTTTGGCTACCAGGGATTGAACTTGGCTACTGAGCCACATCCCCAGCCCTCTTTGTATTTTATTTAGAGACAGGGTCTCAGTGAGTTGCTTAACACCTCGCTAAATTGCTGAGGCTGGCTTTGAACTTGCGATCCTCCTGTCTCAGCCTCCCGAGTCACTGGGAATACAGGTATGTGCCACCGCACCCAGCTGTCACTTCATTTTGCCCTCTTAGCAGTTCTTTGCCGATGAGGATACTTAGGCACTGGGAGGTTGTAACTTGCCCACGGTCATATGACCAGGTGGTAGTGAAACTGGTATGTAGTGTAAGCCCAGGTGATTTGTCTTTAGTTGGATCGGCCAGATAAAATATAGGACACCTGAGTTCAATTTGAATTTCAGATAAACAACAAAGGCTTTCGTGGTGCATATTTATGAAGTTGGCCCTCCATATCCATGGGGTCCATACCCCCAGATCTGACCAACTGTGGATCAAAAATACTTGAAAAAAAAAAAGGAATGTATACTGAGCAGAGCATTTACAGATGTTTTTTCTTATCATTATTCACTACATAATACTGTGTAACAGCTATTTACATAGCATTTCCATGGTATTAGGTATTACAAGTCATCTAGAGATGATTTACTGTATACAGGGGGATGTGTATAGGTTATAGGCAACTACTATGCCATTTTATTATAAAGGACCCATGGGACAACTATACTAAAAAGGACATACTTTATGCTTACAAATATTTATTGTTTGTCTGAAATTCAAACTTAACTGTGCATGCTGTCATTTTATTTGCTCGATCTGGCTACCCTAACTCCAGTGGCTGCATTAACAATACCTTCAAACACTTCCTTAGGGTTGGGGTGTGGCTCAGAGGTGGAACACTTGCCTAGTGGGTGGGAGGCCCTGGGTTCCATCCACAGAGCCTGCAACAAACAAACAAACAAACAAAACCCAACATCAACAAAATGCACCTCCTCACACTCAAAGGCCTATAAGAAGTCAAGGATCCTCCCCTGCCTGGGCCCCAGCTCTCTTTCCTACCCACCTGTGGTTCCACACCTGGTAATTATATCTGGAAAAGCTTATAATCAGCACCCCCCCAGAAGTTTGTTTTAATAAGGGGGGATTGGATCTCAGGCCTCAGTGGGGCCCTGAACAGTTTGGGAGTCACTGAAAAGGGAGTGGCACAGGAGCAACTTGTTCCTCAGGGGCACTGGGGGCCCAAGTCTCCAGTGCAAGGTATGACACAGTGGAAAGGGTGTACTTTCTCTGGAATGAGCAAACCCAGATCTGAATCCTACAACTGTCATTTATTTGCTGTGCGCGCCTAGGCAAGTTACTTCACCTCTCTGAGCCTCACTTTCCTCATCTATAAAAAAACAATGGTTGTACCTTAACTCACAGGATTATCTTGAGGAGTAGATTAGATAAGCACTCAGTGACTGTGACATTCTGCTACTAATCACCCTGGGACCACTCCCTCCCCACATCTACCCTTACCTAGTGTGTTCTTTCCCTTACAGTGCTGGCTTGAGATTGCTTTGGGGTAGAAAAAGGGAGACCAGGCAGTTGATGAGG
The DNA here is from genome assembly GCF_902686445.1 of Sciurus carolinensis. Lineage (NCBI taxonomy): Eukaryota > Metazoa > Chordata > Mammalia > Rodentia > Sciuridae > Sciurus > Sciurus carolinensis. Next base: position 52,733,229 of record NC_062232.1, read on the forward strand.
GTTGGGCCTCTGGGGTCATTTCCTCTGCAGCTGTCATCCTTGGCATGTGGGAACACCTGCTCCCACCCTCCTCCCAGCCCCAACTCCCAAATAATTCACAAAAATACCAATAATCTGGCCATCCTTTTTGAATGGGGGCTCTGGACAAGTGCTTTCTCATGGAAACTCTGGTCCAGCCATGTGCGTAACCTGCTGGGGAAGGAGGGATGGGCTAAGGCAGGCACGGCCAAGGGCGAAAAGAAGGATGCAGGGGAATGGCTATACAGCTCCTCCTTTCTCAGGGTCCCCTGTCCCTCCAACTGTTTGTCTCCACCTGGGAAAACAGGCCAACTTGGGAAAAGCTAGGGACCTGTGTCTTTGGACACTTATTTCCTGAACCTGTTTTCCCATCTATGAAATGCTGATAAAATCCCCACATTGTAGGGGGAGAATGAGCAGCAAAGTAAGAGGGGTGATAAGAAATCAGTCTTCAAACTCTCTAACATTGGTCCAGAGATAAAGCGTTATTACTGTCTCTGGGTCTTTGTTTTGCCATCTGTAAAATGGAAACCACTCTGGGCTGTTTTGAGGATTAAGCAAGATGTCTTCTGAACTGCTCTCAGAACCCCCTTCCCCCTTGTTTCCCCTGGCCTGGCTAACCCTCCCCCCCGCCCCTTCAGTTCTGCTCAAATGGTTCTCTCTTCTGAGGAGCTTCTCCGCCTCTCCCACCTCAGCTGCCCTCGGTGACTGGCTGAGGCACCGGTCTCCTGGCTTGATCCACTTCTGTCTGGACTTGGGCCCTCAGTACCTTCATGGCCCAGTTGCTTTTCTTGTCTCCTTACTAGGCAGCCAGCTAGCCAGGCTCTGGTCACATCTTGTTCTTCATTTTCCCCTCTGCCCAGCATGGAGCCTGGCACCGAGTCTGTGCCCAGTAAATGTTTGTGACATGAACGAAAGTCCCTCGTTAATATGGATGTGGTGTCCAGACATGAGGAGTTCTTCGTGGGTCATCTCTTTGAAACCTAAGGTTCTTCCTCTCATCATGGAGTCCTGTTTTTCACAACCAGACTTTACCTCTTCTTTAGCCTTTGCCCCAAGGATGTGGGCAGTGGGGCCTAGGATGACACTGGGGGCTGGCGGGGTGGGTGGGGGCACCTGGTGGATTCCAGGGCCAGCTGGGGCAGTCTGTGTCTCTCCTCCAGCCCGGCTCCTGGGCCTCTGGTCTGCTGTTCTGCCCCGCCGAGCCCACTGCGTTCAGTCGCAGACACCTCATTATCGCAGCGATGTAGCCAAGCTGGAGGCAGTTCAGAGAAGAGCGGCGAGAGCGATGTGGGGCGGTGGGGGCCTGGTGCTGGCGCTGGTGGCAGGAAAGGAGCAGCCCCAGGGCCGAGGCTGGGAAGCTGGGCCCAGCAGGGAACTTGAGAAGTGAGGCATCTGTGCGCCAGCGTCTGGAGATCAGCCTCCCCAGTGAGAGAAGAAATGAGCTAGCCAGGAAGACAGACAGAGGGGCATTTGGAGGGAACGGGCTCCTCTCCATCGAGGGCCAGGGGGACCCAGGCAGAAGCAAGCACAGGGCCCAGCTAACACCCTTTCCAACCTGCAATGCCATTGCACCTCTAGCCACCTCTGCCTCTAGGGCTATGACTGAGCGGAGGCCGAAACCCTGGAGTGGGAAGCGAAGAGAAGGAGCTGCCATCATAGGGTGGGGACTTGCTGTGGTTACTGTGATTTGCAGTCTGTGGGACATGTTTCCAGGTAAACAAGGTTGCCCCTGCTGTCTAAGGTGGAAGGGAACTCTGGACATGGCCAAGGCCCACCTCGCCACCCCTGTTGCTCATCTGATTGAGAGAGATGCTGGGCTAAGAAGGAAAAGCACTTGGTCAAGATTCCTAATACATCAATGATACAACCCAGGTGGGAACCTAGGCCCCCGGACTCGAAATATCGTCCTCTTTTCATCATACCTTTTTCTCCCTGGGAACTGAGGGCTGCTGCCCAGAATGTGCCCTGCCAGCTGCTCAGGGATGCACAGCAGTAACTCCACCCATCCACACCCACACACCACAGGTACATAAACATGCTTGTTCCAGGTGTCAGTTTACTTAGGCTTTCCAAGACACCTTCCAAAAGGGAATGGCCACGAGAAGCAGATCAGACCCAAAACCTGTCACTCGTGATCTATGTTCTTGCCTCTAAGCCTTTGTCCTTGCACTGCTTTGGACTTTGGACTGGGTGACTTCATGTTATCACCATTGTCATTACCCATGTGCCAATGTCACTCTTCTCAAAAGCCTTACCTGACCACAGGTCACTCCCTGAATTGTCACACTGTTTTATGTTCTTCATCATATTGAGCACTGAACACTCATCTAAATCAGCTCGCTTGTTTATATTGTCTTCCCCACCCCCAAACGGAAGCTCTTTAAGGACAGAGACCATGTCTAGCTTGTTTTCCTCTCAAACCCCAGTGCCTGGCATGGACACACACACGCAGCATGTTAAATGAATGGATCAACAAGCAACCAAACCTAGAGCAAAATTTTCATTCCAGAAAAAATGTCTGGCCTGGGCAGAGAGAATTCTAGCCTAGGCATGAACTGGAGGAGTCCCTGGGCTATCTCATTCAATAAATGATTTTTAGCACGCACTCTTCTAGGCACCAAAGAAAGAACAGTGAGCAAAACAAAGATCCCTTGCATTCACAGAGCTCACATTCCAAGAGGAGGTGACAACAATGAGTAAGGGGACCAAGTGAATTGTAGGGTACATTAGGTGATTGGGACTCTGGAGAAAAAGAAAGCAGTACAGGGGTCAGAATGCTAGGGTCCAGCTCCCCTGATTCCTTGCAGTAGGAGGAGAGTTATATGTGAAAATTTAAAACATGACCGCCATTTCTGCAGAAACCTGAAGGCACTGAGGGAACCAGCCTGAGGCTATCAGAAGAAAGAGCTTCAAGCAAAAGAAATATGAGCAAGCACAAAAGCCCTGGGGTGGGGAGTGTACCTGACCTAACTGAGGAGTTCTGGGTGACCGGAACGGGGTTTGAAAGGGAGAGCGATGGCAAGGGGGTATGCTATCTGAGGCCCCACTGTCAGTTTTCCAGGCTTGCAGAACCAAGAATCAAGGACTGAAGAACACAGAGGCATGTCTTTCAAGAAGTCTCTTACCTGAGTCTCTTACCTCTTCCCCTTACCTGAGTCTAGGGTTTCAGCCCAGCACCAGTTTCCTCAGGTGTCTCATTTGCCCTGGCTGCATGTGGACACAGGAACCTTCCATGAGCCTGACTGAGTATGAAGAGGGCTACTGACAATAAACCTTGCATTTGGGTAGCATTTTGTTGCTTTCACTGTGACCCTTGATCCTGCCATCTCCCTTCCCCTACCTACTCAAGAGCAGAGCAGCAAGATTAGCTCTATTTGACAGGTGGAACAAATGAGGCATAGATAGTAGGCCAGTGATCCATTATGAAGCATTGGATTCTCACAAGGATTCTCATTGAATCCTCACAAGGACCTTGGAGTTCCAGTCCCTTTTTTACAGATGAGAAAAGGGAGACTCAGAGAGGTTAAGTGTGATTTTCTTTTTTCTTTTTTTCCTGGTATCAGGGATTATACCCAGAGGTGCTGAACCACTGATCCACATCCCCAGCCCTTTTTATGTTTTATTTAGAGACAGGGTCTCACTAAGTTGCTTAGGGCCTCACTAAGAGGCTGGCTTTGAACTCACAATCCTCCTGCCTCAGCCTCCCCTGCTGCTGGGATTATGGGTGTATGCTACAGTGCCTGGCTGGTTAAGTGCGATTTTCTGAGTTTACACAGCCTGATCATGAGAGCTGGAACTGCACTTCAGATCTTTCTATCTTTGTGTCTCATGCTTTCCATGATACCATCCAGCCTCTGGGGAAGGAGTGGGAAGTTGGGAGACGAATCCCAGGACATAGTGCAGTTAGGTCAAGTACACTGAGGAAGTACTAAGTAAGTCAATGGTTTCGATGTAAAGAATGTGGCCTTTAGTAACAGACAGATGGATTAAAATCCCAGAGTTACTGTGTCACCTCGGGCAAGTTGTTTCCCTTCTGAAAAATCTCCACTTTGTGCAATCGTTGGACGGAGATGCCTTCTGGAAATACACAGTCAGCAAGGCCCTTCTTTGGCCGGCCCAACTCTTAACTGAGAACTCGGAAAAAGGTAGGGGGAGCTGGATGTGTAGGGTAAGGATGAGAGGCCAGCCCCTCTCCCCATGGCTCTCTCTTCCTGCTTTCACTCTCCAGGCCTGCAGAGAAAGCAGTCCCCCTCCCTGTGGCTCCCCCTCCCGCCACCTGAAGGTCCCCCTGGGAGGACTCTGGGCTGTTTAATGGGGTGGAGCTGTCTTTAATCTGCTCCATAAATGTTTTCTGGATCCTCATTAGAAACCATAATGTCCTATTAATATGCTGATGAGATTTCATTTGGGGCTAGGGAAAGAAGACTAGCTGGGAGGATGTGGAGTGGGGGTGGGATGACAGGATTCCCCATGGGGATCCCGGGGGAAAGCAGTGGAGCTGAGCTCATGGTGTCTCCCCCCAGTGCTTGGGAACCTTGGGAAGACTTAGTCCTAGGCCTCATCACACCCTCTGTGCAGGCCCTAGGGGTCTGAGTCAGCAGCCATGGGGACTAGCAAGTAGGTGCATACACGTACCCCTTGGCACCCCACCTCCGAATTCCACCTGGGGCCCCACCCTGGTGGCCAAGGTTAGTCATCAAAGCCTACACTCATCTGTCATTGGTTCCTACCACTAGTGTCTACACTGAATGCACTGGAGCCTAGCACCCAGAGAGCCCCAGGCAGCCACTCTTGAGTAGAAAACACTGGATTAGACAAAGGGGAATGAAGGGAAGGGAGAGGTATGGGGATGGGAAAGACAGTGGAATGAATTGGACATAGCTTCCCATGTTCACATATGAATACACAACCAGTGAAACTCCACATCATGTATGACCACAAGGATGGGATTCTAATTAGGGCAAGTTCTACTCCATGTATGTGTGATATGTCAAAATACACTCTATTGTCATGCATAACTAAAAGAATAAATAAATAAATAAAGCATGACGCTTTGGGACACTGGAAAGAAGCGAGGTATGCAACATGGTCAGCACCTAGTCAGCCCTCCATCATTGCAGCCATGAAGCTAGCTTCTTGCCCTTGTGTTGCTCCTAGTCCGTTGTGTGAGGGAGGCAGATGTGTGTGCAAGCAATGAAAATCCAGCACTGAGCTGATGGAGGAGTTGGGCCTAACAAAGAAGGCGGGGGGACAATTCATGTTCCTGCAGCTGGCTATGTGGCTGCAATTGAATAGCTATATACACAGGCGGCCTTGGTGCCAGGTCTCGATGTGTGCTGTGCCCTTAGCTACAAAAGCCACCCTACATCATGCCACCATTCAAAGCTAGCTCCTTCATTGTCCTGGATGACCCTAACCTCTGTCTGCCTCTGCAGTTTCCCCCCAAGGGCCTAGATTTGGAAGGTTGGCATCTGGGATTTGTTTTCCTGAACAAGGCTGTGAACTCCAGCTGATGACTTGAATGGCGGTCACTGGCAGGCATCTGCACACTCACCCCTGCCTTCTCTCTATCCTTTATGACCCCCTGTGTTCCTTGATCCCCTTTCTAGTAAGAGCTCTATTCCCTCACCTCCTTCAAAGTACCTTCCTTGGCTGCTGCTGGCTCCTGGTTTCTGACTCAGACCTTCTCTTCTTGGCTACTCAGTGTCATTCAGATTGGGACCCCCAATTTAGCCAACCTTGAGTGTTTAGGTTGACAGCTGCTCCCATTTTTTTTTTTTTTTTTTGGTAGCAGGGATTGAGCCTAGGGGTGCTTAAACACTGGACCACATCCCAGCCCTTTTTGTATTTTATTTAAAGTCGGGGTCTTGCTAAGTGCTGAGGCTGGCTTTGAACTCACAATCCTCCTGCCTCAGCCTCCCAAACTGCTGGGATTTACAGGATTGTGCCACCAGGCCTAGCAGCTGGCTCATTTTGCAGGACTCTGTTTAATGCTTCTCCCATAGCCACCCCTGGGAACAGTGTGGCTTGAGCCTTTTCCATTCCCACCTCCCCTTCCCAGCAAACTCACTTTGCTGGCTCGTTGGCCTCTGAGCTGAAGCACATTTGTGTAACACTTCACAGTTTGAAACTTGTTCTCACAACCCAGAATCTGTGAGCCATTCTTGGCTCTGAACTCTTCAGGACCAGCCACCCCACTCCTGCTCACAACAAGTGGAAAGATCAAGTAGAATAGGTAGTGTACAGATTCTGGCCTCACCACTTATTTGCTGGAGACCTTGGACAAGTTGCTTAAGCTCTCTATGCCTCAGTTTCTGTAAAATTAGAATAATATTATTTACGCCTCAGAGTTTTTGTGTGAATTCAAGAAGATGATGTATATAAAGCACTTAGCACAGTGCTGAATAAACAGTAAATGCTCAATACATGTCAGTTATTATTCCCCAGTCTCTCCAAAGGTTCATACAGGTTCTCTCCAAGCCCACAGTTGCTGCCCAGCCTCTAGACTTTTCCTTGGCTCCCAGTTCATCTCATTCCTATTGTGCAGATTCTGTCTTTGGAATCAGGCAGACCTGGGTTCAGTTCTAGGTCTACTGCTTAACTCAGTATTTCTCTGAGCCTCAGTCTCTTCCTCTGTAATTTGATCAAATGAAATTGCTGCTATGAACATACCTAGCACATATCACAGTGGCTTGGGAGGCTGAAGCAGGAAGATCACAAGTTCAAAGCCAGCCTCAGCAACTTAGGGAGGCTCTAAGCAGTTAACTTAGTGAGATCCTATCTCTAAATAAAACATAAAAAGGGCTGGGGATGTGGCTCAGAGGTTAAATGCCCCTGGTTCAATCCCAGTACCAAGAAAAAGAAAAGACAATGCCTATCATAAGGCTCATCTCATACAAGAGCTCATGGAGCTCAGGTATGGGGCCAGTTTGCCTTGGGCCCAGGGGTGGAGTGGGCACAAAGGGAGAGGAATGGTTGAGAAAACTGACATGGATGCCAGAGAGGCACTGGCAAGGGTAGTCAAATTCAGGAAGGCAGGGCCTGAAGGGCACAGCAGCTTAGGCATGATGTGGTCAGTGGCAGTGACAGGGGTGCTGATCTGACTCCTAAGCGTGTCACAAGCAATAATACTAAGTTCTGTACACTACAGACCCCAGATGGTGGCGCCCTCATCCCTGGGGGTGGGAGTAGGAACAATAGAAAGAGAGGCCTGGGGGAATGAGGCATGGTGGTCAGGCGCAGGAGGAAAGGTCCAAGGAGGAAGGCCAGTGCAGATACAAGGGGGAGAGAACCCAGCCAGCAGAGACTTGGAGGAGAGCCAGTGCCTCGGCATTTAACTTGGTGTCCCGCCTTCCTGCTTCATTCTCAGCTGCACTGAATTGCTGGCTGGTGGGGCTTGGGTTCTGGAGGCTGGGGGTCCTTGGGTTTGGTTTCCATTTCCTGGCCATGTGACCTTGAGCATGTTACTCAGCTTCTCCGTGTCTCAGTCACCTCATCTGTAAAATAGCAATCATGTTCTACCTCATAGGGTCATGTCAAGGGTGAAATACCTTACTGTATCTAAAGTACTTAGAACGGGGCTTGGCATACTATTACTGCTGTTATAATAATAAAAATAATAACAACGATAATATTATACTGGGGATTGAACCCAGGGGCACTCTGCCACTGAGCTACATGCCCAGAAGTTTTTATTTATATTTTTAATTTTGAGACACAGTCTCACTAAATTGCCCCGGTTGGCTTTGTACCTGTCATCTTCCTGCCTCAGTCTCCCAAATTGCTGGGATTACAGGGGTGTGCCACCATGCCCAACTATTATTATTATTATTATTTTAGGGATTACTGATATGAATCTGCCTGCTCCTCTGAGGTCTGTCTTGGGCCCTGATCCCAAAGAGACGTCTTGCAGGGCAGCCAATTGGACTGAGGATTCTTCGGTTGAACTGATAATGGATAAGAACTGAGATCCAGGTATCCATTTCCTATCTTCCCATCAGTACCTGTTTCTCCATGCTAGTCTCATCTCTAATGATGCCCTGAGCTCTGACAGCCTGTGATAGCTGATCACCAGGCCTTCAATAAGTGCTTATGGTCCTGTGTTGAGTTCTGGCTAGGCATGGCCTGCAGACACTAATCAGACTCTTGGGTAGGGACAGAAAGACAAAGAATCATAGATCCTTGCAGATACACATCAAATGTTCTAGAACCAACCCGATTTCACACATTCTGCCCCACTGTTCTGATGAGCAGTCCAAATTATTTAAAAATTCCAGACAACCTGGTTCAAATGCTAACTCCAACACTTATTAGTTGTTCATCTTAAGACAAGTGATCTGACCTCTGTGAGCCTCAGTTTCCTCATCTGTAAGAGAGGTAAGAGCAATTTCTCCCCATAGAGTGGATGTCAGGATGGAGAGTGGTTTGGGGTGCAAGGGTCTGAGGGGCACAGAAAGAATGATTATGAAAGTAGAATCTCTGAATAAAGCCGGATCAGGGAAACAGGTGATTAGGTCCCAAGTGCAAATCCAGGGATGGTGCCCAAAGAGAAGCACCACAGAGAGAGACTGACTGAGAAGGAATTGCTTCTAGTGGCCTTGTGGGAAGAGAAGTTGAAATTCTAACAGCACTCTTCATTTCCAAGAAACAAGTGAGTTTATAATCTGGGAACCAAGGGCAGAAGAGATTTCCAAATCTAGTCCCCCTCTGAGACCAAGGTCTGCCTGAAGAATTTTCTGGTGTCTGATGCCTCCCGGCATGGACCTGAGTAAACTCTTCTTGAACTCAGGACATGCATGGCACAGTCTGATACTGGAGTTGGGGGGAAAGAGGACCTCAAAGCCTGTTTAATGGAAAATTCCCCTATGCTTCAGCCTTTTAGATGCCACAACAAGGAAAGACAAGAGGGGACAGGAGGTGAGCGAGACAGGCAGTGAGTAGAGAGCGGGGCAGTGGATGACATTGGGAGAACTCTGGAAACACATACTTGGCCTCCTGACAAATGTCCGAAGCCAGCGGTCAATCTACAGAAATCAGTCATCAGGGTTTGTCTCTAAGGAGCTGCTCAGTTAAGATCACTAATCTAAAATATTTATTAGGTTCTTACCGAGCACCAGATATGGGAGCAGTAAAATAGAGGTTGGTGCCATAGGGCACAGGCAGGTGCTCTGTTTGGGTATGTGTGGAGCTTTATCTAGTTCTGTCCAGTATTTGCATAATCCATCCTCCTCCCACGCTGAGCCATGGCTTCTCCATTTGTACAAGGGGAGAAGGTTGAGAAATAAGGTCCCATGGGTCTGAGTTGATGAGGGGGACTTAGCAGCCATAGGAGGGACTGAGTAGAGTCCAGAGGACCTGGGCCTGGAAGCTTTTACTGAGTCAGAAGGTGCCCACTGCCCGCAGGCTGACCCTCCTTTACTGCCCAGGGAAGCCCTCTGGGCTGGACTCCGTGGGTTGAGGCTGTATGTGAAATCCCTTCTTGCCTTCCCCACTATGTAGTGTGAGCTGTCCAGACGTCTGCTCGTCCACCAGGCCCAAAGCAGTTAGGTTTTCGACCACGGAGGAGCAGCCATGGAGAACTGATGTGGCTGTTTTCCTTATAGGCCCCAGGCCCTCTCTGGTGACCATAGGAGGCCAATTAGCAGAGAACAAAATGCTTCCTGCCCTGGGCCCTCGCCTACCACTGCCTGCATCTGCTCAGGGCTTAATGGTCATTTGAGCTGTCTCTGGGGACAGGGGATGGGGCTTCCACGGACTGCCTGGCTCCAGGCGGCAGCCTGGGTCTTGAGGGAGGCCAAGGGAGGAGGAGCGAGGTGGCTGCTGCTGCTGGAGAAGCCCAAGACAGTGGGAATACAGCACACTTGGGGCCAGAGCCAGCATCTGGAGGCTGCTCCTGCTGCCTACCTGGGAACTGATGCCCCCCCAGGGTCTCCCATGCACCTCTGCAAGGTCCCTGCTGCTGGTGGGCACAGTGGGGACAGGGGAGGCATGGTTGGGGGAGGGGAGGCAAAGGGCTTAAGAGCAACTTCTTAGTTGAGGAAGATGCTAGAGTCGACTCCCCTCACTGGGTCCTAGGCTTTTGTAGGTCTGATGTGGTTAAAAGCCTTCATCCTCAACTTTCCAGACTGATCTAGAAAACTGGGTTGTCTGCCTGCGTGCAGTGCCATGGAGAAAACGCTCAGCTGGAAGGGAGAGGGTCTGGGTTCTGGTTGTGGCTTTGCTATATGCAATGGGCTGGTTTTGTGGTTTTCTCCATTCCTGGGTCTCAGTTTCCTCATCTGTCAAGTTAGAATTGCCACATAACTTACTGAGCTGACTTGGAACAGCATCCTCAAGACATGAGAGCTGGGGTAGGTATAATGACTGAAAAGGGAAGACAAGTATGGAAGGGAAGGGGTGGAGAGAGACTGAGTCTGAGAGGTGATGTCACTTCCTTAAAGAGGCTTCCATTGGTCATGACTCCCCACAACACCTCAGTTTGAAGTCCAGCTCTGCACTTACTACTTGTGTGGCCTGGGCAAGTCATTGGAACTCTCCAATATCTTAGTAGACTGGGAATTAGGTCAACCTTACAAGTTACTCACCAGATAGTGTGCATAAATGAGGTTGTCTTTATGAAGCACCTAGCAGTGCTTGGACAGAGCTAAGGTGAGGGAGAAAGAGAGGGTAGGCGCCCTGTCACACAGAGGAAATGCCTGCAGGAGCCCTCGAGCTCTGCTGTTACCAGCTGCCAGCCTCGCCTCTGGCCCACCATGAATAATGAACTGGTATTGATCCCCCTGGTCGGGAAATTCCCTGTGACCTGTGATAAAAATATACCTAGCCTGAGATCCTGCAGCTTGAGACAGGTTTTCACCAGCCCCAGCTGAGTTTATCTGCATCTTCCCCAGCCCTCCCCCAGCCCCAAGCAGGCAAGTAAAGGCCAGCGTCCCAAACCTCTGCTCCACCTCCAGGGAGACAGGACAAAGGAACAGGTTCATCTGTGGCGGGAGCCTCCGTAGCCAGGCCCCCAGAGGGAGTGAGAAGAGCAAAGACCTGAGTTTGAATCCTGCCTGTCTCTGCCACCTCCTGCCAAGTGCCTCAGTTTCACCAACCATAAAATGAAGATGGTAATTCCTTCCTCACAGAGTCAGTCCTGGATTTCAGTGAGTTAAGGTGAGGAAAGTGTCCAGCACAGTGCCCGGTCAATGGAAGGCACTCCACAAGTGGCAGCTCAGGACCTCCCCATTCTCTCTCCTGCCCCCTTGACCAGGCTGTGAATCTCAGCACCATTTCACAGGAAACCAACCTCGGAGCAATTTTAAAAATAAAATAAAAAGTGTTATTGAGATATAATTTACAAACCATAACATTCTTCCTTTTAAAGGTCATAATTAAGTGATTTTTTTAAAGAAATTCACAGAGTTGTGCAACCATCAAAATTATCTAATTTAGAACATTTTATTGTCTGGAAAGAAATCCCATGCCCATTAACATTCACTTCTAATTCCTCTCTCCCTGACTTAATGCCCCTACAAGCACTAATCAATTATCTGTCTCTATGAATTTGCTTTTTCAGGATATTTTATGTAAATGAGTTCTTAAAATATGTGTCTTTTTTTCCCTCACATTTTTATGCTTCATGCATGTTCTACTTTATTCCTTTTCATGACTGCTTAATGTTCCATCAGATACACAAACCACATTTTGTCTATTTGCTGTTATGAATAATGTTGCTATTCTGTGTACTAATATTTCCATTTCTCGTGGACATGCACACACACATACACACACACACACACGAAATTATTGGATCATAAGGTAGCTCTATGTTTAACATTTTGAGGAATTGGCAAACTTTTCTAAAGTAGCTTTACCATTTTACATATGTACCATAAGTATGTATTCATCCCATTTCTCCACATCCTTGCCAACACTTATTATCTGTTTCTTAACAAAGAGAAACTAGGTTACTTTTTAAAATCTTTGTTCTTTTTTTCATACAGTCATTTTAGAACTATAAATATTCAATGGGTGTGGTGACACACAACTATAATCCCAGTGGTTCAGGAGGCTGAGGTGGGAGGATCACAAGGTCAAAGCCAGCAACTTAGTGAGGCTCTAAGCAACTTAGCGAGATCCTGTCCCTAAATAAAATATGAAAAGGGTTGGGGATGTGGCTCAGTGGTTGAGTGCCCCTGGGTTCAATTCCTGGTACCAAAAAAAGAACTATAAATATCCCATTGAGTATTATTTCAGCTGCATCCCATAGTTTTAATATGTTGTTTCCAGTTCATTCATTTCAAATTATTTCTTAATTTCCCTTGTGATTTCTTCTTGATTCTGATCATTTACGAGTGTGTTATTTTATTTTATTGATTGATTAATTAATTTTGTAGTACTCATGGGACTGAACCCAGGGTCACTCTAACACGGAGCTATATCCCTGGTCTTTCTATTTTTTTTGTTTTGATACAGTTATCCCACTAAGTTGCAGAGATTGGCCTCAAACTTGTGATCCTCCTGCCTCAGCCTCCCGAGTTGCTGGGATTACAGGTGTGTGCCACCATATCCAGTGAGCATGTTGTTAAATTTCCACATGTTTGTGAATCCCCAAATGTCCTTGTTTTATTGACTTGTAATATATTTCGATTTCAAGTGAAATTGTTCTATATTATTTCAATACTTTTAAGTTTACTGAGTCTTGTTTAATGATCTAATTTGCTCTATCCTGGAGAATGTTCCATGTACACTTGAGAAGAATCTGTTTCAAGTAGCGTGTTCTCTATATGTCTGATAGGTCCATTAATAGTATTGTTCAAATCTTCTATATATTTGTTGATGGAATTTTTAGTTGTTCTATCCATTATGGAAAGTGAGGTATTGGAATCTCTAATAATTATTGTTATTTTTAAAAAATTTCTTTCCTGAGGGCCCTAAATTCCATACAGGACTATAGCTCTGGTCAAAAACCATGGTTTCACCAGAGGACCCCGCTAACCCACATGTGTACATCTGACTATAGAATATGTGAGATGATAAATGAATATTGTTCAAGCTGCTAAGTTTGTGGTAATCTGTACACGGCAATTGAAAATGATATACTTTTTTCTTCCTTCCCTTCCTTCTCTCTGCAAAGGTAACCACTAACATGGCTTGGGTGTTTAGTTTGCCTAACTACTTCATATACCTTTGCTATATATTATGTGTCCACAAAGTTACTTAGTATTGTTTTCAGACAAAGAATGTGGGAAATTATCAACCCCATAAAACCTTATACTTTTTAAAACTTCTATTATGTAAGTCCTACTCAAATGTCCTACTCAAACTGTATCCAAAGTTATTCTAACCATGCTAACAAGAAATGTGTGTATAGGGATGAATAACTAACATTGTTAGTCTGTATTTAATTCAATAGTCCATATTCTACAAGTATGATCTAAATGATATTAAAAATTTTTAACATTAAAAAATAAAATAAAATCTACCTACATTAAAAAAATTATTTCCTCAATTCTGCCAGAGTTTACTTCATGTAACTTTAGGCTCCTTTGTTAGGCACATATAAATTTATAACTTTATGTCTTTTAGATGAGTTGACCCTTTTATCATAAAAGGTCATTATTTTAATCTAGTGATGATTTTTGTCTAATGTTTATTTTTTCAAAATTAGGATAGCCACTCCAGCTCTCTTTTGCTTTCTGTCTGCATGATATCTTTTTCCATCCTTCTGTGCTCAATTTATTCCTTTAAATTTAAGTATGTCTTTGTAGACAATGTATAGTTGATTGTGTTGTTTTTATCAATTCTGCCATTCCCTGCCTTTTGAATGGACAGTTAAATTAATTGATATTTATTGCAATTACTAGTAGGTTGGAGTTATACCTCTGTTGGATGATTTGTCCTCTATACCTTGTGTATATTTGCTACATTTGCCTGTTCATCTATTTTTACTTTTACTTTTTTTTTTTCGTAATAGGAGTGAATTCCAGGGGCGCTAAACCACCAAGCCACATCCCCAGTACTATTTTGTATTTTATTCAGAGACAGAGTCTCTCTGAGTTCCTTAGGGCCTGCTAAGTTGCTGAGGCTGGCTTTGAACTCGAGATCCTCCTGCCTCAGCCTCCCCAGATGCTGGGATTACAGCATCTGGCTTGCCCGTTCATCTAGTGATGGACAGTTGGGATGCTTTCACCCTTTACTTATTGTGAACAACGCTACTAGGAACATTGCTGTGCAAATATCTATTCTATTCTATGCTTTAAATTCGTCTAGATATATACCCAAAGTGAATTGCTCAATCATTTGGTAATTCTGTTTAACTGTTTTTATCACGTTGTTTTCCACAATAGCTGCACCATTTTACATTCCCACCAACATTGCACAAAAGTTCCAATTTCTCCTTATCCTGGTCATAGTTGTTGTTTTCTTTTTTAATCATAGTCTTCCTGATGGATATAATGGTATCTTGTGTGTATGTGTGTGTGTGTGTTGTGGTGTGTTAATGGGGATGACCCAAGGATACTCTACCACTGAGCTACATCCCCAGGCCTTTTTATTTGGAGCCTGGGTTTCATTCAATTGCTGAGGCTATCCTCCAACATTCAATCCTCTTTCCTCAGCATCCCAAACTGTGGGGATTTTCACTGTGATTTTAATTTTCATTCCCTAACTATTAATGATATTGAACATTTTTAATGTGCTTATCAACTATTTGTACAACTTTTTTTCTTTTCTTTTTGCAGTGCTGAGGATCAAACCAAGGGCCTTTACATTCTAGTTAGGAGTTCTAACATTGAGCTCTATCCACAGTCGCATTGTCTATTTTTTTTTTTTTTGAGAAATGTCTACTAAAGTCGTTGGCTCATTTCTAACTAGGTTTTTCAGTTTTATTATGAGTTTAAGAGTTATTTATATATTCTGTATTTTTTTCAGTACTGGAATTGACCCAGGGTGCCCAACCACTGAGCTACATTCCTAGCCCTTTTTATTTTTATTTATTTTTATCTTTATTTATTTGGTCCTGGGATTGGACCCATGGGTGCTTTACCACTGAGCTACATTCTGAGTCTTTTTAAATTCATTTATTATTTTGAGACAGGGTGCAAAAGGCCTTCTAGATGCTCAGGAGTTTATCAGAACATGTCAATTCCTCTTATGAATGTTTCATTCCTCACATCTTCAAGTTTTCTGACCAGATAACCTGTTGTATCCCCAAATTGGTACTGCTACCAGGATGACAGTTATGCACCACCTTGCCCAGCTCTCAAACCAACCATCTTTAGGGATAAGCCTTGCTCTCTCCTCTCCTCAGCTCTTCCCTTTTCTGTATGGGTGGCATTCTTACATAAATCCTCCCCATATGTTTGAGCTTACATACTCGAAGCTCTACATTCAGCCAGGTGCAGTGGTGCCCACCTGTAACCCAGGGACTGGAAGACTGATGTATGAGGATGGCAAGTTTGAGGCCAGCCTCAGCAATTTAGTGAGGTCCTAAGCAACGTAGTGAAACCCTGTCTCAAAATAAAATGGGCTGGGAGTGTGACTCAGTGATAAAGTGCCCCTGGGTTCAATCCTCAGTACAAGGAAAAAAAAAAACCTCCAAATTCAATTGCAAGAAAAGTTCTTCCAACAATCTGTCAAAAGTCCTCAGTACTAAGTCTCGCTGGGCCCATCTCTAAACTAATCACTGTGGCCAAGTGAAATGGAGCGAACTGGTTGTCAAGGCGTGAATCACATATTCTCTCCTTGAACCAGGAATGGAGTTTGCTCCTAACTTAATGAACCACAAAAGGTGAGCATGGAAAATGGGTAGTTCCTTAAGAACCATAGAGATTATGGTGCCCCAAAGTTGGATAACATTGTGAATCAGGCAAAAACAATAAACACAACTCTCCAGAAGGAATGTTAGAAGCCAAGACTAGGAAGCACCATCTCTAGAGAGACCCTGTCGTTCTACACATCACCCCCAAATTCCTGACAAGCCACTCAAAACAACTGAGGACCCCATTTGTGCGAGGTTCTGTGCTATGTTCTAGGATACCTGCCCTTCCCGGAAGTTCCAGTCTGAATTTAGATATGCACATCCCACAATTTCTTTTTTTTTATTTATTTTTGTTACCAGGGATTGAACCCAAGGGTGCTTAACCACTGAGCCACTTCCCAGCTCTTTTTGTATATTATTTAGAAACAGGGTCTCCTTGAGTTACTTAGGGCCTCGCTAAGTTGCTGAGGTTGGCTTTGAACTTGAGATCCTCCTGCCTCAGCTTCCCCAGCTGTTGGGATTACAGGTGTGCAACCACCACGCACGGCTCGTCCTACAATTTCTTGTCTGAGAAATTTTGATTGTCCAAAATTTTGATTGCCCAGACTAGAAATTTGATGTCCCCAGAGGGCTAGCAATCTTACCACTGCCACAGAAAATCATCAGCAGAGCTTGGACAAGAGCCAGGTTGGACTTTGTGCTATGTACATGGATGACATTCATATTTCAAGTTACATCTCCATCTACTTCTGGGGAACATTCCTAGAGTATCCCTATTTCTGCTGGCATCTTCAACAGAATGACCAACTTACCCTGGGTTGACTCTAATGAAGCCTTTTGTTGGGTTCCATGTTGGATTCTTCTCCTTGTTGCCTCACCCTCTGTGTAGCCCCCAACATGCCTGCTTTCTGTCCTGTACTATTGCTCACCTTTCTTTCTCTGTCCGTCTCTCTTTTTGTGGTACCAGGGATTAAACCCAGGTGTGTTTAACCACTGAGCCATTTCCCAAGTCCTTTTATATTTTTATTTAGAGCATTTTATTTAGAGCCAGGGTCTTGGCTAAGTTGCTTAGGGGCCTTCGAAATTGCTGAGGCTGGCTTTGAACTTGCAATCCTCCTGCCTCAGCCTCCTGAGCCACTGGGATTACAGGTGTGCACCACCACAGCCGACATGTACTATTGCATCTCTTGTTCCATTTCCCTTGCTAACTTCTAAGAAGCTGCAAACAGCTGGGACACTCAGTGGGCAGTTGACAGGGGCAGAATTCAGATATAGGTAATGGTGTTGACAACCCCCCACTCTGGGGAGCATGGGGATCCCTCTGATTCCTCACACTCAGGGATCCTGTCACTCCTTTCTTTTCTTGCATCCACCCTGGAGGAAAAGAGGGACACAGAACAGGCCACAGAAACACCCTGTGAGTCACCTGTGGATCCCCAAATCTGGATCTCTCTGGGCTGCCCATCAATGAGGTCATTTGTGCCTGCTCTGGGGAGGGGTGGGGGTAGGAAAAGCAACTCTACTGGCTACTCTGCTGGCTCCTCTCTGAGCCTCACGGCAGGCTCACTGCTCCACCATCCCCTCTTGCCTGGATCGCTGCAGTCACCTCTTGACAGGGCTCTGTTTCTTACTTATGCTACCCCCCCCGCACCAGTCTCTTCTCTGAACAGAAGCCAGGGTGATCCTGTGCAAACAGAAGTCAGACCACATCCCTTCTTTGCAAAACACCCTCCTACATGCTCCCCACTTCAGTCAGGATAAGAATCCAAAGACCTTTCGTATACTCAGTTCATCTGCTTCCTCGCCTCTCTCTCTTCTCCAGCACCCTGATTTCCTAGACAGCCATACTCATGCCTCAGGACTTTTGAGAGTTCAAGCTCGTTCACGCTGTTCCTGTGCCCACTTCAGGTCTTGGATCAAGTGATACCTCCTTGGTGAGGTCTTTCCTGACTCCTATCTTAAAACTCTCAGTCCCTATCCTTTCCCAAATCCTTATCTATCACCCCTAATTTAATTTCTGCTCAGATCTTTCAACATACTGCATATTTTATTTTTTGGTACTGGGGATTGAACCTAGGTGTGCTTGAATACTGAGCTGTAGCCCCAGTTCTTCTTTTTTTTCAATTTTGAAAAAGGGTGTTATAAGTTGCTTAGTCTTGCCAAGTTGCTGAGGCTGGCCTTGGACTTGCAAAACTCCTGCCTCAGTCTCCTGAATCATCAGTATTACAGGCATAAGCCTGGCCATACTATATATATTATTGGTTGATTTCTTTGAGCTCTGTGAAGCAATGCTTGCTTGTTTTTCCAAGTGCTTTATTCCCAGGCCTCAGAGTGATGTCCAGTGCTTCATCCATATTTGTTGAATGAACACATAAATGAATAATCCAGAATAATCAGAATTTGGGGCACTTATTATTATTTATTTTTTGGTACTGGAGATTGAGCCAGGACTGGTTAATCACTGAGCAACATCCCTAGCCCTTCTTATTTTTATTTTGATTGAAAATAAAAGATTTTCAATCAAAAAATATTTATTTTGAGGGGCTCTCAAGTTGCTGGGATTACAGTCCTGTGAAGCCATGGACAGTTTCTGACAATTTTTTGGGTCAGGCAAAATCAGAGCTAGGAAGTTACTTAGACCAGTTCACCTAACTGCCTGCTATTATTGGACAGATAGGGAGACTGAGAACCAGACAGGAAAAAGGAGGTCTTTCCCCAAGTCACAGCAGAGTTAGTCAAACCCCAACAATTAAGTCTTAGAATCAGGGGCCTTTCCATGACTGTCTTTTAAAAATTAAAAAAAAAATTTTTTGCAGTAATGGGAATTGAACCAAAGGTTTAACACATGCTGGGAAAGCGCTTTACCACTTCGCTACATTGCCAGCCCTGCATGGATGTTTTCTTAGGACCTGCCCATCCTAAAAGGAAGCCCCTTCTAGGCCTGAAGAGAGGGGAAGGTTTGTTGGGGGCAGGAGGAACAGGGTGGCAATGGGTAACATATTTCTAATGCCTGCTTTGTGCCAGGCACAAGGCACTATACGTAGGCATCACATATTCTCACTAATCTTTGCAATTTCAACAAATACCCTTTTCCCATTTTAGCAATAAGAATGTCAAAGTGGCTTGCCTAAGGTCAGTCACATCTTCAGTAAGCCATAGAGTAAAGATTCAAATCCAAGTTTATGGATCCAAGATAAGATCTAAGTTTGTCTTTGATGTTCTGGATTCCAGCTAGTTCTCTGGGCATTTCAACTCTAGGGGTCCCTGAGCACCTTCTAGGAGCAGCAGGTCTGGAACAGGTGACGGCAAGCCTAGGAACTGCAGGGGGCCTCCATTTTCTCTGTCCCAGGCCTGCAGAGCTGGACTTATTTTCAAGGTTGGACTAAGATTTTCCCCACAGAGTGTGGATGGTCCACAGTTGAGCCAAATGGAGGCCCCTCCTGCCCCTTGGAGGAGAGGGAAAAGGGGGCAGGGGAATGGAGCAGCCTTCCAGAAGGGATAGCTTTGCTGAGTTTCAGCCTAATATCCTGGAGCTATTCCTAGGTAGATTGTGGTCAGTGGAATTATGCTTTTATCAGGCTGCTGGGAGTTTCAATAAAATCTTTATGACCGGGAAAGTTCTCTTTATGGAAATCAGATTATTGAAGTGCCTGCTGGGGGGAGGGCCTCACCAGCCTGCCTTTCTCCCTCCCCACTGCCTCCCTCCTCCCCTTCAGGACAGCTCCCCCACTTAGCTTCTTCCCTCCCCTCCCCACAGCCCCCAGCTCCTAGGAAAACTGGAGATCTGCCTGCCTGTGGAAACATGGAGCCACCCTTGGCAGGTAGAGGGGCACCAAGGGGGTGTGCGGAGGGTGCTCATGGGGCTGCAAAATGAACGTGGCAAAGTGGATCTTCCCTACGCTCCCCTACTATCATCCCCATTGAGGAGCCCTGGGGATTGCCATTTTAGGGTCCGCTTTTCTCACTTCTTTCTATCTATGTTGATGGTTCCCAGATTCTGATCCTTAGCACATGGCTGAGGTCCCCTCCGCCTCTCACCATCCCCTGCCCTGCCCATCTGTCTATAGAACCTTCATGCTCCAGCCCGCCATGGGGTCACAGTTGGGGTCTGACCCTTGAAGCAGTGTTGTTCCAACTCTATGGGGACTTTCTTGGAGTGCCCTGCCCCATGGCTTTCTCTTGGGGATGGAGGAACAACTGTGGTTGAGGCCCCCCACGCTCTACCCCATAAACTGCCTGCTCAGAGAAGGCCTGCCCTAGGAGGTTTTCCTTGTGGCTTTCTGGGAGGTTTTAATTTAGCAAAAGGAAAGTGGTTTGGACCAAATGGTCTCTTTCAGGACTAGTCTTTAAAAAGCCCCCTAAAATGTGGTCTTTTGCCCGCCCAAGTTCTCTCACTGCCCACCTCCCAATGTCCTCCCTCCAGTATCTTCTTCTTTGAGGTGACTCACTTAAAAGAAATCATGTGCATCAGTGAAAGCTGGGGCTAAATATGTGGCTTGGTGTTAAAGCACTTGCCCAGCATGTGCAATGCCCTAGCTTCCACCCCAAGAAGAGAGAGAGAGACAGAGAGAGAGAGAGAGAGAGAGAGAGAGAGAGAGAGAGAGAGAGAGAGAGAGAGAGAGAGAGATCATGTCCTCTTAATAATGGTTGAAGTAATCCCAGCAGCTGGGGAGGCTGAGGCAGGAGGATTGTGAGTTCAAAGCCAGCCTCAACAACTTAGCGAGGCCCTAAGCAACTCAGTGAGACCCTGTCTCTAAATAAAATATAAAAAAAGGGCTGGGAATGTGGTTCAGTGGTTAAGCACTCCTGGGTTCAATCCTCAGTACCAAAAACAAACAAACAAACAAAAAAGAAAATGAAAGAATGGTTGAAGTAGCTAGAGCAGAGAAGACTGAAGAATCTGAGTTCTTGTCTTCAACCCTTTCAAACACTCCCACACCACAGGGAAAGTAAGCACATATGCACTACGTGGTCCCAGGAATAGATAAACCAGAACCTGTTGGCATTTTCATTGTTATCACATGGAATCACACCACAAACTATTTGAAGTCAAGAGTGTTGTATGAACTGGGCACCTTGGCACACACCTGGAATCCCAGTGACTCAGGAGGCTGAAACAGGAAGGAAGATGACAAATTTGAAAACAGCCTTAGCAACTAAGCAAGGTCTTATCTCAAAATAAAATTTTGAAAAGGACTGAAGGTGTAGCTCAGTACTAGAACATCCCTGGGTTCAATGCCCCATGCCACAAGGAAAAAAGTATTGTTTGCATTTTACAGAGGAGGGCAGATCCACACAGCTAGGAAGTGGTAGGGGTCGGGGGTTGTCTTCAAAAGCCTGGTCATCTGACATCAACTCAAGTAGTCTCCACACTCTATGACTCTGACCACTGGACAAAGGTAACAAGTAGGTAGCATTGGGATTGGAATAGATGACCCTTTTAAGATATGCCCCAAAGCAGGCTACCCCACCCATGCCTGGTAGAGACTGAGTTGTACGCACCCCTAGGCTGTCCTCAGCAACTCCCTAGGATCTATCCGCTACTAAAGCTCATCTCTTCTCTATTCCCACTCTACTCTAGGCCTCTGGCCTGAACCTAAGCTCTGTATATGTTCCTGGCACTCCCTATTTACCTGGGGGTCACACTCACCCTTCCTAATGCACTTGCCCCCAGGTTCTCCTTCCTCCTGGTCTGATTTGGGACCATCTGAACCAAACTTAGCCTGGGTAGTTTCCCTGTGCTTCTATCCCATCCACCCCAGCCCTCCTGATTCATATAGTAAGGAAGAACTTATTGTCAGAGCTGTTCAAGGATGGACAGGCAGGGCCAGTTGCCCAGGCCCAGGTTGGGAATCCTTCCAGTGGTTTCCATTGACTTACATATTTATTTTCCTATGTGAGTCCTTCTATTATTATTTACAGGTTTTGCAACCACCCTCTTTTTTGTGTTTTTATTTGTTCTTTTTAGTTATCCATGACAGTAGAGTGTACTTTGACATATCATGCATACATAGAGTCTAAACTTCCCATCCTTGTGGTTGTACATGATGTGGAGTTACACTGGTCGTGTATTCATATATGAACATAGGGAAGTTATGTCCCATTCATTCCACTGTCTTTCCTAATCTCCTCCCTCTCCCTTCCCATCATTCCTCTTTGTCTAATCCAATGAACTTCTATTTTCCCCCTCTCCACAACAACCACCCTCTTGTTTCCTATTCTTATCTCTTAGTCTCATCTCTTCCCTTCCTTTATTCTTGTCTTCCTCTGACTTTTCTTCTCTTTCTCTTCTATTTTCACTTTATCTTTGTGTATTTTTACCACCTATCCCCATTTCTTTTTTTTTTTTCTTTTTTCTTTTCTTCAGGGGGTATACCAGGGATTGAACTCAGGGGTACTTTACCACTGAGCCATATCTCTAGCCCTTTTATTTTAAATTTTGAGACAGGGTCTCGCTGAGTTGCTGAGGATAGCTTTAAACTCAAATCCTCCTACCTCAGCCTCCCAAGTCATGGGGATTTCAGGCATGTGCCACTACATCCTGTGTCCCCCATTTCTGTCTCCTTCCTGTTTTCACTGTTTCCGTCTCTGTATCTTCTTTCTTTCTTCAGTCCCAGGCTCCTCTCTTCTCTTTCTTGGTGTCTCCCCCAGTTCTTTGCCTCTCTAGCTGAGTCCCTCCATTTATTTCACTTTACTCTGTGATCCCTGTGTTCTTCCACTTCTCTCAAATATTTCCCATCTCTCCCAATTTCTGTCTTTTTGCTGGCCTGCCCAGCGCCTCCCTGCAGTCTCCCCATATGGACCACCTGGTCTGCTTCGCAAGACTGCCTTGCTCAGCTCTCTACGAAGGAACCACCTGTGTCTATTTCTCTGGCCTCAGGCTGCAACCGCTGTGGTGTGGATACTGGGAAGTGCAGATGAAACAAGATTGTCTTGATCCTTGGGAAGCTGGGGGAAATCACGAGTCCTCCAACTTCTCTCCCAAATGAAGGAGGTGACATCCACAGTCTAGAGACTGTTGGCCCTAGCAGAAGCAGCCAGTCTGCTCAGAACCTGAAGGACTTAAGGAGGAGGGGGGCATCAAACACTTCAGAAACCCTGTCTTTTGAGTCCAGCTCCACTATGACCATCCTGTGTCCATAGCTGGAGATCACTCCCATGTCTGGCACCCACTCCGGTCCTAGAACTGGAGCCCTTGTTCTAGAAGAGTTGGATGCCTACTCCTAAAGGGCAAAAATAAGCTCACTATTGCTGGAATTCAGAGTGTGTGGTGACCACATGATCCAGAGCTGGCAGTCAGCAAGAGTGGAGCACGAGAAGACGAGAGGGCTCAGGGTGGGTAGGGATGGGAAGAGATGTCAAGGAGTGAGACTGGAGAAGAAGGCTGGGACCAGGCCAGGTAGAGAATTTGAACTTGATCTTGGGGCTACCAGGAAAGTACTGAAGTTTGTTAAACTGGGGAGAGGAGATGACCTTATCTGTAATTAGCAAGGTCCCTCTGGCCTCTGGGTTAATACTTATAGATGGGCAAGAGTGGAAGGAGTCAGACCACTGAGAAGGCTGTCGCCCATCTAAGTGATAAATGATGGATGCTTGGACCAGGGTGGTGGCAGTGGATATGAAGAGAAATGGTTTTTTTCTGGCATATTGAGGATGTGCGAAATGAGGCTTGGAGGCTGCTTAATCGTAGGCATGGTGGAGAGGGAGGTGTCAGAGCAGATTTGGCTTGGACAAAGAGAGTGGCAGATAGTACCTGTTATTGGCATAGAAAACACAAGCAGAGGAACTCTTTGGAGACTAGTGGAGTTTTGAGTTGGCTAAGTGCTCACGGGCTATCCAAATTAAGGCAGTAGTCAGGCAGTGACAGATTTTGGAGCTCAGAGTGTTAACTCAATATGTGGCAGAAAGTCACTGAAGCCATGGGACTGGGTGAGCTGACCCAGACTCAGAACTTAGCAAGGGAGGAGGAGAGGGCTCAGGGTAGAATCTGGAGAGATTTCAGGAATAGAATAGAGCAGAAGAAAGCCTGTAAAGTATGAGCTGAGCAGGGTGGCTCAGAAAGGCAGGAGAATAACGGGACAGAAAAATCAAGAGAAAAAAAGTATAGCTGAAAGGAGAGGGTGATCAACAGGGCGAAAGGATGCAAAGTCAGTTATGATGAGGAAGGCAGAGTGTGCAGCAGATTTGGTGACTGGAAGGACCTTGGTGGCTTTCTGAAGAGCATTTTTTCAGAAATGCTGCATGAAGGCTGGAACACAATGGTTAAAAAGATGGGAGCAGCCACATCCAGGTTCCTTTTATCATATCCCTCCACTGAAGTGTGAAGAAGAGTCAGCAAGCTCCCATTGCTTTCTACTAAGCTAAGGTCTGTCCTCCCTCACACCACACACACACACACACACACACACACACACACACACTTCCTCTCTTTTTTTTTGCTTCAGCATGCTGAATTCTAGGGCTCCCCCACCCACCTCCATTTCAGCTTCAGACTCAGAAATAAATTGTTCACTGCCCCAATGGTGAAATTTTATCTGGGCTGGTAAAAGACGTGTGTCTGGAGCAGCTGAGCTCTGCATTTCAGCCAAGAGGGTGAGCTGGCCGCTGGCTGGCTTGAGCAGCCTGGGTGGGGGCAGGGGTGGGAGATGTGGGGAGGATATAGAGCAGAGTCTGGGGTGGGTGTGAGGAGCAGGGAAGGGGGAGGGGGAGTGGAGAGAAAGGGCTGGGAATGTAGCTCAGTGGTAGAGCACTTGCCTGGCATGTGGGAGGCCCTGGGTTCCATCCCCAGCATGGCAAAAAAAAAAAAAAAAAAAAAAAAAAAAAAAGTAAATGAAAGAAGGATGAAGTGGAAAGCAGGGATTAAGAACCGTGAATGAGAAGATGAGAAGCTGGAACTGCTGGAACCGGACCACTTCTTGGAGTCAGAGGCTTGTATTGAAATTTTGCCTATACTGCTTCCTAACTCTGTGGCCAGCAACTTACCTCCCTGAGCCTCAGTTTGCTTATCTGAGAAGTGGATTTCATACCTAATTGGTACTCTTCATCAGCCAGAAGATGTTCATTATTCTTAGCAGGACAAAGTTGGTGTTGGGAGAAAGCCATGTAACTTTGTGGGGACTGTGCCTGAGTGAAAGAAGCAACCACCCTGGGACCTGGGGCCCCAGATTCCTACCATGCTGCTCAACTTTCCAGGGATTGCTTATGGAGTCAGAGACTGGCAATGGGAGACAACAAAGATGTCCTGAACAAGCATCAAAGAATGGTTATCTGGCCCCATTAACTTTGCTCAATCAGGAACATTCTACAGAAGTGAAGGAAGCCCAACCTCAGGGGCTAAAACTCCACACACAGGGCCTACCTTTCTCAGTGGTACACCAAGGCCCATCCATTTCAGGTCTGACTTTTGTGAGCCACAAGCACAGTTTTGCACAGACACCTCTGGCCAGCTGTTTGCCACATGCTGCCTAGGTTTAGGGGTGTGGAAAGCTTCTGATGCCCCAAGAGGACAAGGATGCAGAGGGGCTCACCGGGCCTGATCCTCTCTCCCCAGAGACCTGATGTCCAGGCTGCTCTTGCTTTCAGGCCTAATTCTAGCCATCCCTAGCTTCCCCTGCTCTTGGATCTGCACGGTGCTCTGGAAACTGCAACCCACATCTGCCTCTGTGCCTCCCCCTACTCTAACCCTAACCCCATCCTCCTGCCCTGTCAGGGAGTTTCAGCAAAAGGAAATCTACTGCTGAGGCTGGGGATCATGGGTGATAGAAAAGAATCCATCACAACCTTGGGGTGGCAGGAAGTGGAGAAGTGCGGCACAGTCTTTAGGTTGGAAGGGGTGCCACCTCCTCCTGATTGGCAGGGCAGGAAATTGGGGCCTGAACCATGCAGAAGCCAAGCTAAAAGGGTGCCGGGACTCCTCCAGGGGCTGTGGGCCAGGAGGCAGCAGGAGAAGGCCCGTCTGGATGCAATCAAGCCTGCTATGACCTCATGGGGAGAAGGGGGAGCCCCAGAACTGAGGGCTTGGGGCCTAATGCTCACCGGTGGGGGAGGGAGAGGAGCTATGTGGGGAGGAGACAGAGAACATTCAGTGGAGTCAGGGGGAAGTCTGCAGATGGAGGAGTCAGAAAAAGGGAGAAGCAAGAGGGCAAAGCCACCATCTTCAACTGACCCAGATTCACAGTTCCTGGAGAGCCAGCCAGGGGATACGGTGTTGGGAAAGAGCTTCCACCCCACCCCAAATCCATGGGCACCAAGTGCAACTCCTACTTAGATAGACAGGGGCACAGTGACAAGGCAAGGCAGGCTGGGGATGGGTTCTGCATGCTGCTGATAAGGAGAGGTCAGTAGGCAAGGTAGCTGGCAAGGGTTTCCCAGTATGGGAAGACTGCATCTTTATGGATGATCCCTGGGAGAGGTCTGTGGGCCAGAGTAGGAGAGCTGGAGTCCTAAGGCAGTGCAGGAGGATGGGGACAGGCTGTAGCCCAGGTCCCATGTGGAAGGAGTTGGTGAAGAATGGGCTGGAACAGAGAAAGCAGGGAGACCCTGTCATGATCTCTGTGCTCAGCTCTGAAGTGCTATCCTAAGCAGAGGGAGCAGATGGTGTCTCTGGGGCCCCAGGGGGCAGAGACTGCTGGGCGAAAGCCAAAGAGACACAGAGTTCTCTAGTTCAATGTAAAACAGAATTTCCTCAAGCAGGAAATTGTGGCAAAGGGGGCCAGTGAGCATCCCATCACTGGAGGCGGACGAACAAGGGCTGAATGGCCACTTTGTGGCGATTCAAAGAGTAGATGGTGTGGTCTCCTGGCATCCTCTTGACATCCTGCATGGCCTGCTCCATGTACTAGATAGAGGTTACCTCTGTGAGATGCGGTCCAAGGAACAAGCACCCACTCTGCAGAGCTCTCGAGGGACTCTGATTCAGTCTGTACCTCCCAGATACCTAGCTCAGTGTGAAGATACCCTGTGGGCATTCGCACATATGGCTGCCTCTGCTGTTCTCTCATTATCATCCCCAAAGGGCTCTGGCTGCTCACAACATCAGCATCTCACCACACTGAGTATGGCGAATGTGTTTAATGGTACATTTTTCCCCATACCACATGGCTTCTAAAGCTTCATACGGGGCTCGACTCATGAAGCAGTGATTGGTTCCAACTTCATGGGCAATCAAAGGGATTGTCCAGGATGATTGTGACTACCTGCAATTGTGCCTCACAGGCAGACTTGAGATGCTAGGTCCGTGTAAAGCACAGCCTCACCAGACAGTAATGCTGCAAAGCACAGAGCAGCATCTCAGGGAAGGTATGGTGTGGAGCCCAGACACAAAGGATCTTTCCATGGAAGCCTGGTGCTTCCATCCCCCACCTTTAACACAGGCCAAATTACCTCCTGGGTCACCCCTACTCCTCAGCTCTGCCTCCTGTTGGCCCTGCCTTCCAAAGACATCCAGAATCAGACCATATTTTTTTGTTTTTTTGATCACCTTATCACTTTCACTTTGGTCTGAGCCACCATTGTCTCTCATTGGGACAATGCCAAGAGTCTCCTTACTGCTCCCTCTGTATTCATTCCTACCCTCTGTACTATCTTTTCGCCTCACAGCAGTCATTGCATTTCTGTTCAGATGTGAGTCAGAGCCTGTCCCTCATCTGCTCAAAATCCTCCAAAGATCAGGCGTGGTGGCACACGTGGTGGCACATGCCTGTAATCCCAGCGGCTAGGGAGACTGAGGCAGGAGGATCATGAGTTCAAAGCCAGCCTCAGCAACTCAGCGAGACCCTGTCTTTAAATAAAATACAAAGAAAGGGCTGGGGATGTGGCTCAGTGATTAAGCACCCCTGGGTTCAATCCCTGGTACCAACAAACAAAACAAAACAAAAAGCCTCCAAAGGCCTGTTTCCCCTCAGATGGAAAGTCACATAACTCACATGGCCCTACATGATCTGGCCCTCATGCCAACTCTGACTTATCTTCTGTAAGCTCCTTGCCCTCTACCTGGCTGCTCCTCAAACCCACCACACTCACTACTGCCTTCAAACTAGCTCTTTCCTCTTCTGGCACTCTCTTTCTATAGAAACTGATGTTATCTACCTCACTTCCTTCAATCTGTTACCCCTCATTGCAAAGGTCTTCTCCCTATCCACATAAATTAGTGACTCTACAACCCCATGCCACCAAGCACCTCTCCTCCCCATATCTGGTTTTCCTTACCCCAAAGCACTTCTTATCATTTGAAATACATATTTTTAAAATATTTTTTGTAGATGGACACATACCTTTATTTGATTAATTATTTTTATGAAGATCAAACCCAGTGCCTCACACATGCTAGGTGAGCACTCTCTGCTGAGCCACAACCCCAGCCCCTTGCCCTATATCTTTTCATGTATGATTTTGGCCTGCCACTAGAATATGAGGTTGGTTCATTTGTTCTCTGCTGTATCCTCAGCACCTAGAACAGTGCCTGGCATGTAGTAGGTGCTCAATATTGAATGAGCGGGTGATTTTGAGCACACCTCTGTGAACCTACACAAATAGCGCTGAGTGTCAACTGCCTCTGACTTCACGATCTGTACCTCCTGTTCTCTAACATCACTAACTCTGACCTGCTAGACACTGGGCCTATCCTGACTCTGCCCAGGGAAGCTTCCTTTCTATCTTCACGGATACCCTGACTTTGTGATTGTGTGTGTGTGTGATACTGGAGATTGAACCCTGGGATGCTCTACCACTGATCTATATTTCTGGTCCTGTTTTAGTTTTTCTTTTTTGTTTGTTTTGTTTTAATTTTAGGAAGGGTCTTGATAAATTGCCAAGGCTGACCACAAACCTCCTGCCTCAGCCTCCTGAGTTGCTGGGATGATGCCCAGAAGATACCCTGATCTTGCCCTCCTGTTCTCCTGATGCAGTCTCCTGCCTGCCTGATCCTTCCCGCCAGCAGCGGTGAATTCTCCAGCTTAGCATGATTACCTGGGAAACCCAGGACTGTGGCCAGGCACCTCCCAGTTCATGGAGCTCCCAAACCTGGAATTTCTCAGGCAAGCTTCTCCTGTACACTGCTGCCACCCATGACTCGCCAACCAAAAGTACCACTGACTTGCTCATGAGCACCCCAAGATATTGAGAGAGAAGAGTTGAGGAATCATTTGAAATGTGTGCTACCTGTGCCTCCCTTGCTTAGGAGAAACTAAAAGGCTGGGTTCTGGAAGGAAACGGGAAGGTCCCATGTCACACTGAGTTGGAGATGACACTTGGGAGAAGGACACTGCAAAGACCTGGCTCCAGAGGTACAGAGAAAGTCCAGATGGAAGCAAATGTCATGAGCTTGTCAGTGCGAGGCCCAGGGATGGGAGAGGGCCAGGTGGCTAAGAGTTTCAGGCTCAAAAGTTTCATTCCTGCAGTAGTGACAGGGCAGATGTGCCTAGAGGTAATATGTCACAAAATCAGGGGCCCAGCCAGAGACAGAGCAGACTGCCTTGAATGACCAGAATCACTGCGGCTCACACTGTGGGCAGAGAGGGGAACTGAGTAGATGTGTAATAAGGAGCAGGGGGATAACTTGTATTTCAAGAGTGCCAACCACTCGCTGAACCACTTTGTGGGTATTGTTTCACAAGAACCCCACAGAATATGCATGATTATTCCCATTTTAGGAAGGGAAAAATTAAAACTCAGATTTGAAAGTACATGCCCAGTGCCACAGCCAGAAAATGCCAGTCATAAAATGACTTCTAACTCCTGGTCCATGGCTCTTCTAGCAAATATGTGTCAAGGACACACTGTGGACTCTACACTTGACAACTGTTGTCTAATTCACTCATTTCAACATCCCTCCAAGGTAGGCAGTGTTGTCCCTATTTTAAAATATAACTTAGGAAACAAGCCCAGAGCAAGATAAAGGTCTTCCCCAGCTAGTGAGCAGTGAGGCTTAGTTTTAAATCAACTTCCAGCACATTCCAAGGTTCATCACCTTGTACTATACTCCCAATAAATGTTAGTTGAATGAATAAACAAAGTGAGTCAACTCTTGGGGGTCCTGAAAGAAAATATATGGCCCATAAGGACTAGGTTGGTCTCAAGTAGGGGATAGAGCTATCAAGACTGGAAGGAAGGGAGGATGTTTGATGTATCCAGGGGGTGGAAGAAGCTGATCTCAGTTTCACCCAGGCTCTATGGAGCTGTCCAGGTTGGTGGTGGGTACCAGGTAAAGGGCCCCATGTTTGGCTTAATGCTTTGGTGTTGCCAGGTTGAATTTCTTAGCTTTATTTTTTTTTTTTTTTTTGGTACTAGGGATTGAGCCCAGGAGAACTTAACCAGTGAGCCACATCCCCAGCCCTTTTTAATATTTCATTTAGAGACAGGGTCTTGCTGAGTTGCTTATGGCCTCACTAAGTTGCTGAGGTTGGCTTTGAACTTGTGATCCTCCTGCCTCAGCCTCCTGAGCCACTGGGATTATAGGCGTGTGATACCAGGTCCACTCTTAATTTTTTAACAGTAGCATTTTTTATTTGTGGTGCTGGAGATTGAACCCAGGGCTTCACACTTGCTAGGCAAATGCTCTATCACTAAGCTACATTCCCAGCCTCAGGAGCCTTACATTATGATTTTTCACTAGGCCCTACAAATTACCTAGCCAGTTCTACTGAGAATCCTAGGTCTTGGGATAGTGGCCTCCCTCCATGCTTCCTTGTGTTGGCTTTTCTCTCTGAAGTATGTCCCATACATGGTTTATGAATATCCTTCCTAAAGCACAGCTCTTGTGCTGCTGCTCCTGTGTTCAAGAACCTTCTCTATCTCCCTATTGCACATCATTTCATATGAAAAAGCTTGGCTGGCAGAAAAAGTTGTCAGAACTCTCAAAGTTCCTGCCCCATCTGTTTTCTCAGTACTCCTTCACAGAGGCCCACTCCTTCTGCCCCTCAACATGCCCACAGGCTATTTAGGTCTGACTGGGACTCCCTCTGGACCTTGGTGTACGGGAAACTTCCATTGCATGACAGGCAAGGGAAGGTGTCAAGTTACTTGGGTGAGGAATTCCGCCCTTCCACCAGGATGTCAGTACTACAAGGACAAGGACTTTTGTCTCTCCTGTTCACTTCTGTATCCATAGCATCCAGCACAGGGCCCAGCACCTAGGAGGTACTTAATAAGTAATGGCTGAATGAGTGAACAAATCAATAACTTCAAGGATCTCCACAATCTGGCCTCAACATGCTCTAGGCCTGACCTTCATATACTCAGTCAAGTGGAACAAGTCCTTGTTCCCCATGTACATCCTGTGCTTTCCCTACAGTCTGCAATGTCCCACTTCTAATAACTATGTTTTCAAATTTAAGCCATTTTCAACATCTAGCACAAAATGTCATTTTCTCTGTGAAGACTCCCCTGAACATCAGGCTGGCTGTGACCTCTCCCTCTGACTCTCCACAGTTATTGACACTTTCCTTAAGGCATCTCTTGATTTTTGTGTTGTGGCAATAGGACTTGGGAACAAATAGACTTGGGATCAAATCTTATTTCTGCTAATTACTAGCTATGTGATCTTTGACCTGTCACCAGCTTCTCTGAACCTCAGATACTTCAACTGTAGATTAAACTTAAAATAGCACCTCCCTAGGCTGGGGAGATAGCTCAGTTGGTAAAGTGCCTGCCTTGCAGGCACAGGGCCCTGGGTTCGATCCCAAGTACTGCAAAAAAATAAATAAATAAATAAATAAAAATAAATAGCACCTCCCTTATTAGGGTATACTAAACACAGCACCTCCCTTTTTGGGGTGTAGTATGAATTAAATGAAACAGTTTAGTGCTAAGCACATACAAGATCATCATCATCACCATCACCATCCACAGCAGCAGTAGCAATAGTGACACTAATAATGCAAACTGTGTCAGAGGGCTTTCTCTGTGCAGTAGCTGCCCCATCCATGGGGGATATGTTCCAAGAAATTCTGCAAATGTCCCAAACTGTGGATAACACTGAATTCTGTATATGCTGTATTCTTCCTATACATATATACCTATGATAAAGTTTACTTTACAAATCAGGCACAGTAAGAGAGTAACAATTATAACTGACAATAAAAGAATTCCGATAGTACAGTGTAACAACAGTGATTGAAGCTGGGTGTAGTGGTGCACACCTGTAATCCCAGTGACTTGGGAGGCTAAGATGGGAGGATTGCAAAATTTGAGGTCAGCCTTCGCAACTTCGTGAGGACCTAAGCAACAGCAAGACCCTGTCTCAAAATAAAAAAGGACTGGGTATCTCAGTGTAGAGCACCCCTAGTTTCAATCCCAGTATCAGAAAAAAAAACATGGTGCTGGGGAGATAGCTCAGTCGGTAGAGTGCTTGCCTTGTAAGCACAAGGTCCTGGGTTTGATCCCCAGCACCCAAAAAAAATTATTTAGAACTTATGAATTGTTTATTTCTGGAATTTTAGTATTTTCAGACTGTGAGTAACAAACTATGGAAAGTGGAAGCATGGATAAGGCATGACTAGTGCACCTGCACAGCAATCCTAGGAGGCAGGTACTATCATAATCATCCCCATTTTACAAATGGGAATCAGGCCCAGAGGATTAGTAGCCTCTTCATGGTCACACAGTTGGAGGGTGGGGAAAATGGGATTGAGAAGCCAATCTGCTCTTGACCAGCTTCACAGTTTCCTGCCTCTGCCTCCCACTTCTGCTCTCCCTCCAGACCATTGTGAGTACGTCCTGCCTCCCCAGAACCAAGGCCCCCACCCCAGATAGCAGCTGCAGCAGCTCCAGAGCCCTTTCCAACCAAGTCCCACCAAGAGGGACTGCATTTGTTCCAAATTACTGATGATTTGTTTTGAAACACCAATCGTTTGCAATCAGAGGGGCCAGGTAGAAATAGATGCATCTCTTTCTCTAAATGAAGCCCTCCGCTGGGCTTGCCCAAGGGATATATTTTCTCTTTCTTTTTCTTGGCCCTGAAGAGAGCATGGTTAGAGTGTGTTCTCAATGAGGTCTAAAGAAAAGTAAACAAGGGCTAATTCAAAACTGGCTGTCTTACTTCCCACACCGTCCTCTTCCCTGTGTCTTTGCCTTTCTTTCCACCATTCTGGTCTCGGTGATGGCACAGTGATACCCCAGGGGGACTCTTAAGGGATGCCCTGAAACTCTCCTCAATTTCTCTAAACAAAACAAATTTAAACCTGACTTTAACTGAAACATTAATGGAAACCATATCATTCTTGATCAAGGGGGGCTAGAGGGAGGATGCTAAGAAAGTCCACCAGAGTACCAGGATTCATGGTACTGAGAATAGGTGACATGGAGAATGGAGGTGATTGTTTAGATTCAGAACCCCCAAATCACACTGATCTCAGCTGAGGTGGGGGCTGTAGTCAACAGACCACCTTCTGATAGTGACTTCCTCAGCTTCTGTCCCATCCCACTGCCTGCTGCCACCCCCCTCACTCCCTCCTGAACATCAGATATTGATAAGGCCACTCTCACACATTATGTCACAGGGCAAAACTCTGTTCTTTCTGTAGGTGAGGAGAAGGTGAGGGAGACCCAGAATCCAGTTGCATTTAGCTGAGCAGCACCTTGCCACAGATTCCCTTCTCTGGATGGCTCCAGGTTGGGGTTGGCTACAAGAGAGATTTGCACAAGATCTGGAAGGTAGAAACACAGCAGCAGCTATTGGGCCCTGCAGGTTGACATAGAGGTGTGGTGGAAGCTCACCTCCAGCTCCTGTCACCAGCAAAAGATAGCAGCTTCTCCCACAGCCTGTCTGGCTCCCCCAATTGTTCTTGAATTTGGACGAGTCTTGGGGGAGAAGTGTGTGCAGCGTGGTGGTGCAGGATGTCAACCAACCACTTCTTTGGTTCATCCAGTCAGTTCAGGTCAGAGGCCACCAGACAGATGTGGTTTCCTGTTTGGTTTTACTCTCTCCCATTTCAGTTACAGCTTTTCTTCCTGACTACCAGCCCTGCTCACTTATAGCATCTTCAGTTCCACCCACCAGATGGAGAGAATACTGCCTTCCACAGACTTTTTCATCACTTCCAAGATGACAAAAATTCTAATCCTCACAATAAATTTCTTATTCCAGATCACTCATGGTGGTTTTGCTCCCCTGATCATACTCTAAGAGACATGGTGCTCAGTAAGTGTTAGTTTATTAGTATTTTGAGATTAGGAGTTTCATGGAATGAGATCAGTCTTCTTTATTTGCTTATTGGTTCTTCTCCCAGGTGCCGGGGATTCGAACCTGGATTTGTGCACACGCTTGGCGAGTGCTCTCCAGGATGAGCTATTCGCCCACTCAGTCTTCTTTTTTTTAAAAAAAATCATATTTGTTCTTTTCAGATACATATGACAGTAGAGTGTATTTTGATATATTACATATAAGTGAATGTTTTTGTCAGCTTTTTCACTGCTGTGACTAAATAATTTGACCAGCACAATTATAGAGAAGGAAAGGTTATTTGAAGGCTCACCGTTTCAGAGGTCTTAGTTCATTGAAGGCCAGCTCCATTCCTTGGGGCTGGAGGTAAGGCAGAATATCATGGCTGAAGAGCGTGGCAGAGAGAAGCAGTTTACAGCATCAGGAAGCAGAGAGAGAGAGAGAGTCTTCACCCTCTGGATACAAAATACATACCCCAAAACCACGCCCTGATTCCAATCTCCTCCAGCCATACCCTATCACTTCAATTAATCCCATTAGGGATTAATTTGCTGATTGGGTTAAGACTCTTACAACCTCTGAACCTTCCTGCATTATCTCACATGTGAGCTTTTGAAGGACACCTCACATCCAAACCATAACAATGGAGTATAACTTTTTCTAATTGGGTTCCCATTTTTTGTGGTTGTACATGATGTGGAGTTTCACTGGTGCTGTATTCATATGTGAACATAGGAAAATTATGTCCAATGAAGTCTACTGTCTTTCCTATTCCCATTCTCCCTCCCTTCCCTTCATTCCCCTTTGAGACCAATCTTTAAGATTTGTATATGCACCAAGGGGCCTGCAGAGCACCCACAAGTTTCTTCCATAGTGTTTGTTGAATAGAAAGGAATTGAAGGAAGGCTTGGACAGTTGGCCAGCTCTTGTGGTGGCATTTTGTGAGCTAAGTTCTAGAAAGGGTAAGATGGATATGAATGTATTTGGATGCAGTTGATGCTCCCTGGTCCAAATGGATATAGAACACTACCAAATAAACAATAATGACTGAAGACCAATGATAATAAGTATAGCTAGTACTTCTTGAGCTCATTACATGTGTTCCCCCATTTCATTCTCACTCTGGCTTCTGAGGCAGGTAGGAAATGGAACTCTCAGAAGTAGATTAAGTAGATTGCTTAAGTTCATGCAGAATGGGATTCCAATGAAAAGGGTTAGACTCCCTATTCCATATAGGATTGTAACTATTGTTCCTGGCAGAGGTTTCCCTCCTAAGAAACCCACCAAAGACACTGAAGAGTCACAAGCAAACTCTGTCCTGGGGTTGCCAAATGCTGAGAGAGTTCAGAGGCTGGTGGCAGAGAACTGAAGGCAAGAGGCCAAGGCCCAGGGAGGTTTCCTGGTGTGATTGTAGGGTCTAAGCTTGGCCTTGAGAGCTAAAGAAGACCATGCCAAATTCCCCAGGCTAGAAACCTAAGCCTTCTTCTTGATAGTCCCTCTATTTGGCCATCACTATCCTGTCATTGAGTCCACTAGATGCTTTATTGGATATTAAACTTTAATTACCCTCCCTCTCTGGTGTCTGCTCCTCCTGGGCCTGTGGAACATCAGACCTTCCACACTTCTGGCCTGATTCCTTGGCCTCATGTCTTCCTCCCTAGCCTTCTGGCTTACTGGTTTTGCCTGTTCAAAATACCCACACTGACTTCCAGAACCATCTTGTTCAAACTCAGCTCTGAGCATGCCTTGCCTCCTGTCAAGATATGACCACATCTCCACAATCCAGGGACCCCTGGAACAAAATAGTCGTATTAAGACTGAACCATAGCTATCTTTCTTATATGTGTCTCACATTTGTCCCTTCTCCTTCTCTGTGTGGTATTTTCCCTGTTGTCTATATTCATTTGCCCTCTTGTTCTCCATATGAAGGTGTGTGTGCTTGTGTGTGTGTGTGTGTGTGTGTGCCCCAAGACCTAGGATGTTTGTGTCTATGATACCAACCTAAGGGTGAGTTCCAGGACTCTGCTGCCAGGGAGTTCGAAGGACAGAATAAACTAGAGCAGCAGTGGTCTCGAGGGCTGGGTCCATCTTTGAGCCTGGGGCATCCTCGCAAAGGCAGTCCCAGGAGCTTGCAGCCCGCCCTGGGGCTGCTACCTCATCCTGCCTGCAGCCAACAAAGCAATTGGTGCAGATGGCAATGGCCCAGATGTAAAACCCAGCTGTGCAAATTAGCCCAAGGCCTGTAAGAAATTAGACGGGATCTAAAAGAGATCAGGCTGTGGAAAAAGAAAAATGTTAGTTAAAAGAGAAAATTCCTGCTCCCACCTCTGGGTCATAGATCACAGAAGAGAATCCTCAAGCCAGGACGGACTTCAAGGGGCCATCTGGCTTGGCCGCATCTCAGAACAGGTCAGGCCCAACCAGTCAAGAAAATGGCTATCTTTCCATCTTTCAAGAACACAGGCCAGAGATTTTTGTCAGGGTCTTCCCCCAATACCTTATTCTTGGAATGCACCTCTGCCCTGTGAAAAAGTTTGAGGGAAAGCCCAGACCACTAGAGTCATTCATACTGGGACCCAAATATGCACTTTAACCTCAAATCTTTTCCCTACTCCAATGTCTTCCACATCACAGAACCTGGCACACTATTCACACAAATGCTCAGGCCAAAGCCTGGAACTCTTCCTTTCTCTTAGACCCCTGTTCAAACCATTAACAATCTTGACAAATCCACCTCTCAACTTCATTCTCAATCTGACTCCTCATATCACAGCCAAATTTACCAGGATGGTGCAAACCACCATCATGCCCATCTGGGACTGTGCGCCTCTCCATGAGTCTCCCTGTGTCAACATTTGCCCTCTGCAGTTCATTTTTCAAGTAGTTCGAAAGATAAATCAGACCATGTTGCCTCTGCACAAAACCCTTCTTTGGGTTCTCATCACACCAAACTCTGGCTTACGAATGTGTGCCATTTGTAATGTAGGGACATCATCACACTGTACCTACTGCTTCTCCCCTCCCACTCCTCACTGGCGACACTGTCCCTTGAAAACACTAAATTCTTTCCCTCCTCAAGGGCCGTTCCCTCACTCTCCTTTCTGCTTAGTATGTTATTCCCCCAAAACTTCACACGGCATGCTCCCCCAGTTAACTCCAATCTCTACTTAAAGGTCACCTCCTCCAAGAAGCCTGCTTCAACCATTCTGGCTAATATAACTCCTATCTCACGTCTATCCCACAGTACTCTCTAGTCTATAACCTGCTTTTATTTATCTTCAAAGCATTTACAACTGCTTGGCATTAGATTTTATATTTATTTGATAATTAGTTGGCTCCACCACTATTTCCCCAGTGCCTAGAACAGTACTTAACATTTTGTAGATATCCAGTAGTAGTTAAATCCACAAATAAAATCATGTTGACTTATAGGCTTTGTGACTTTGAGGCAAGTACTTAACTCTTTTGACTTTTAGTTTCCTTATCTCTAAGATGGGAAGAATTACATCTACCTTGTGAGCTGTTGTGAGGAAGAAGTGAGATAATGGGTATAATGATAATGGTAACTGGCAACAGAAATTATTGGTTATTAATATAGCCAGTGGAGTTTTCACCCAATTTTTCTGGTTCTCTCTTTAGTAGAAGCAGAGAACAGATACTCACTCTTTCCTGATTCAATAAATCCAATCCCATTCATCTCTGTGATGTTAGACATGGTGGTACAGGATGCAACGGCTGAAGGATGACAGCTTCTTAGAATTCATCCAGGGCAGGAGTGAGCCACAATGGTTTTAAATCAACTCTCTTATGTATGCTAAAAGAGTTAAAGAAAACTATAGACAAAGAACTAAGAGAATCCAGGAAAACAATGTGTGAATAAAATGAAAATGTTAATACAGAGAAATTATAAAAAGGAACTAAATAAAAATTGTGGAACTGAAAATAATAACTGACGTGAGTGTGAGCCACAGATACCCTTTTTCCTATACTGAGGGGGCATAGGACAGGTGACTAGGGTCTCTGGTCAAATCTAATGAGATTATAGGGAGAGGCATTTCATTGTCATTAAGAGCACAGGAGTTGAAGTCAGACAGACCTAGGGTCCAACCCCAGTTCTACTGTGTAACTCTGGACAGGGGATTACCCCTTTTGGCCCCAGTAATGGTAGTCTGCCAGGAGGACAAAATGAGAAGCATATGCAAAGCACTTAGGTCAGTGCCTGGCCCATGGTCAGAGCTCCTTAAGTGGTAGTTATTATTACAAGTATTATCGTGATCTCATCCACCCCTGTCTCTAGTCAGCTCTGCATTCCAACCATTCTCCAGAGCTCTGGCTCAAACTCTTAAAACCATCCCACTCTTCTGCCAGGGAAACCATTTCAGCTTCACACTAGCCCCAGCACATGGATATTTTGCCAGGCACAGAGCAAAGGAGCACCAGTTTACCCTATGACCAAGGAGATCCAGGTACAGCCTCCATAGTTCGGTGCCTATGGACAAGAGACAAAAGACCAGAATGACATCAGCAAAATACTACAGTAAGCAACTCCAAACATCCTTCCACAGAAACATTGAAAAAAATGCAAGATATATCAGTATTGATTTATCAGAACTCTGGAAAACAGGCAAAGTTATGTAGCAACCAAGTAGACATTGATTCAAGAAAAAGGCCACTTTAAGATGCTCCTGGTGGGCTCAAGATGTAGTTCAGTGGTAGAGTACTTGCCTAGAATGTTCAAGGACCTGGGTTAAATCTCCAGCACCACAAAAACTGCTCTTGGCATTCAAGGATATCTGTCAAAACACTAGTGAACACAAAATAAAGGAACTGAGACTTCCGTGACCACACATGATAAGAAATACAGTCTTACAAAAATAGTGTGCAAAAGTCACGGAACAATTGGTTTATTGAAACCTTTAACAACCAAGAATAGCAAACCATGGGAAAGGGGGAGAATCTGATTTCCACAGTTATAACATTATAATATTCAAAAGTTCAGCTTTCAACAAAAATTTTAAAGTATACAAAGAAAGGATGGCCTATTCAAAGGAAGAAAAGTAAGAAACCTCAGACATTGGACTTACCAGAAAACATTTTAAATCAATTCTCTTTTTCTGAGATGGGGACTCATTATGTTTCCCAGGCTGGACTTGAATGCATGATCTTCCCATTTCAGTCTCTTGAGTAGTTAGGAACACAGGTACACGCCATTGTACCTGTCTTCTTAATCAACTCTCTTAAATATGATCAAAGACCTAAAGAAGCCATGAACAAAGAACCAAGGGTATTAAAGGAAAATGTATAAAAATTAGAACATAAACAAAGAAATAAAAATCTTGAAAGGAATCATGTTGAAATTCAAGTGAAAAGTACAATAACTTAAAAATTTACTAGAGGGTATCCAACAGCAGATTTGAGCAGTCAGAATAAAGAATTAGTGAACTTTAAGGCAGGACCATTAAAAATATTCAGTGTTGGGGGCAGAAAGAAAAATGTGAAGAAGAAAAGTGAATAGTCCATGAGCCCTCTAGGGCTATCAAGCTGCCCAACATAGACATTATGGGAAATGAGAAAAGGAGGAGAGATAAAGGGGAGGAAAGTATATTTGAGAAAAGAATGGCTTAAAATGTCTCAAACTTGATAAAAGCAGCAAGAGAGATGCAACTCACAATATACAAGTGATCTTTATAAGATTTCTCATCAGAAACCATGCAGATTAGAAGGCATTGGGATGGAATATTTAAAGAGAATACTCTGAACAACTGTACACCAATGAATTAGACAATATCAATCAAGTAGGCATATTCATAGAAACACATAAATTACCAAAATTGACTAAAGAAGAAGAAAATCTCAATAACACAAAAGAGAGAACATCAGAAGTTTGCTTTTTTAAAAAACTCCCAACAAATAAGAATCAGGAAGAAATGGCTTTTTCACTGGTAAATTCTATCAAACATTTAAAGATTTAACATCAGCACTTCTAAAATTCTTCCAGAAAATTGAACAGGAGGAAATATTACCCAAATCATACTGTGAGGGTAGCATTACCCTGATACCAGAGTCATATAAAGCCCTAACAATAAATAATGATACAAATTACAGGTTAATATCCCTTAGCAATATATATTTGTGTGTGTGCACACATCTGTCTATATAACACACATACATACACACACACACACACACACACACACACACACACACACACACACACAATACTAGAAAATGAAGCCCAGCAATATATAAAAAGATTATGAACGTGACCAAGAGGGATGTATCTGAAGAATGTGAGGGTGGTTTAATATAAGAAAATCAGCCAACAAAACATACCACCTTAACAGGAAAAATAATTTTTAAAATCATCTTAATTGATACAGAAAAAAATGACAATATCAAACACACTGTCATAATGAAAACACTCAGAAGATTATTAAGAGAAGTGAACTTTCTCAACATCATAAAAGCTATCCATGAGCCAGGTGCAGTGGCACATGCCTATAATCCCAGCAGCTTGGGAGGATGAGGCAGGAGGATCATGAGTTCAAAGCTAGCCTCAGAAACAGTGAGGGGCTCAGCAACTCCATGAGACCCTGTCTCTAAATAAAACAAATTTGGGCTTGGAATGTGGCTCAGTGGTTGAGTGCCCTGGAGTTCAATCCCCAGTACCACCCACCAAGAAAAAGCTATCCATGAAAAACTCACAGCTAACATTCAGTGGTGGCATACTGAAAGCTTTCTCCCTAATATCAGGATTAAGACAAAAATATTTGTTTTAATTGTTATTGTACATTGAACTGGAAGTTTTAGCAAGAATAACTAGTCAAGAAAAAAAAAAGTCATCCAAAATGGAAAGGAAGAAATATGACTGTACTCATAGGTGACATGATCCTCTATGTAGAAAATTCCAAAGAATTCACAAAAAAGTTAATGGAGCTAGTAAACAATACAGCAAAGTTGTAGGGTAGCATTTCCACTTGTAAAAATCAGTGATATTTCTATATACCAGCAGTGAACAATCTGAAAAGGATTTATCCTATCCTAGAAATAAACTTAACCAAGAAGCTGAAAGACTTGTATAATAAAAATGATAAAACATTGCTGAAATACATAAAAGAAGATTTAAATAAGTGG
The DNA here is from genome assembly GCF_902686445.1 of Sciurus carolinensis. Taxonomy (NCBI): domain Eukaryota; kingdom Metazoa; phylum Chordata; class Mammalia; order Rodentia; family Sciuridae; genus Sciurus; species Sciurus carolinensis. The sequence goes on from NC_062232.1 coordinate 52,774,283, forward strand.
TAGAATATCCTGTTCATGAATAAGAAGACTCAATATTGTTGAGATGTCAATACTACTTGTCTCAGTCTGTTTGGACCACTATAACAAAATACCATAGACTGGGTAATTTATAAACAATAAAAGTTTATTCCTAACAGTTCTGGAGGCTGGGAAGTTCGAGATCAAGGTGTCAGCACATTTAATGTCTGGTGAGGGCTGCTCTTTGCTTCCAAGATGGTGCCTTGTTGCTGTACCCTCCGTGGGGAGAAATGCTGTGTCCTTATATGGTGGAAAGAATGGAAGGAGTGAAATCACCATTTCAAGCACTTTTATAAGACAGCAACCTCATCCATGAGATTGGTGCCCTCGTGGCCCAATCACCTCTTAAAAGCCCCACCTCTTTATATTTTTGCACTGGGGGATAAGTTTCAACATGAAGTTTGGACAGGATGCAAACATTCAAACCATAGCACTACCCAAAGTAATCTACAGATTCAGCTCAATCTTATCAAATTCCAATGACTTTTTTTTTTTTTTTTGCAAAGATGGAAAAGCCAGTCCTCAAATTTATATGGAGTTGCAAGGGAGCCCAAATAGCCAAATTTTTTTTTTTAAAAAGAGCAATGTTGGAGAACTCACGCTTCCCAATTTCAAAATTACTACAAAGCTACAGTAATCTCTGGACTGGGGAGGCAGGAGCTCAGATTGTGTCAGGAGTCTGGTTGTCTAGTCCCCCCTGCAACTGATGATTCTCTCCCTCAAAGTGGACTGCCAGCACCTTTTCATTTCTTTTTTTAAAATATATTTTTAGTTGTAGATGGACACAATACCTTTATTTTATTTATTTAACTTTATGTGGTGCTGAGGATGGAACCCAGTGTCTCACACATGCTAGGCAAGTGCTCCACCACTGAGCCACAACCCCAGCCCCCACCTTTTCATTTCTGACATCTAGCTGGGCTCCATAGTTTTATAAAGATGGCCAAAGAGAGACTCAGAAGCAGGCTTAAGTCTGGACTTGGCCAGTAGATAGGGATGGGCAAGGTTCACCACTTTGTCCCTCCTAAACCCCAAAGACTACAATCATAGATTAAGAAAATGCCATAGCCAAAAGAGCCCTTAAAGGCCAAGGTCCATTCAACCCTGCTTTACAGAGGGAGGGGATCAATGCCTGGAGGTGGGAAGAGAGGGACCCAAAGTCAATATAACAGTCCATCTCAGTGTATCATAGGACTATTGACCTGGAATACATCTCAAATGTACCAGTCTTCCCATCAAACCCCAAATCTAATGAAGACATGGTCTCAACAGCATCTAATGATAGGTGATTGTCAGGCTGAGACTTAAACACCTTCAGAAACAGTGCTCACTCCCTCCCGAGTCAGATGTGTTTCTGGTCTTCTCAGAACAAGCAAGCTGGTGGAGAACAGCAGGCCCCTCCTGTTCAGCAACAGGCGCATTTCACCAAATCCCTACAACAAGACCTGTGGAAGTCTTGCCTCCCACTAGCCATCATCCCTACTCTCCTCTCTCCCTCCTCTGGGTACCCCTTCATTTTGCCTGTAGCTGAAGTTTTATTCCAGTAAAGAAGCGAAAGTTCTCCATTTCCAGGAGAACTCAAATATACAGGAGGTTCAATATACGCTTCCAGAGCATCAGTAACCTCTAAATGCAGGTGAACGGCTTGCCCTCCAAATCTCCCTTTGGTACAGACCAGAAGTGGAAAACTTCCAGGGTCCTGTGGGGTATTACATGCAGGGTGGCCTAAGTTCAGACTGCACTCACAGCCCCATGCCCGGGATGGTGGGAAATGATGTTGTGGAAATTGTCAGACTTCCAGGGCATACCTTTGCTTGGGGAAGGGCCCCTCTCTACTCACCTTCTGCCCTATCTCTGGCTGCCTAATGTCCCACTTTCCCTGCCCCAACCCTCCACACTACCCATGCCTCGATAATAAGGTCCATTGTCTATTGTAGTGCAAACCCTTCCATCGTTTACAGGTGGGATCCCCACACAGGTTGAACTGCTGCAGATGCATGGATTTAGAACTTTGAGTCTCTCAGAAGCCTGAAGCATGCCACCCTCACTCCATCCCACCCTCTCCTGAGTCCTTGGCCTGACCTACTTACAAACATTGGACAATCCTTGTCTTACCCAATTCTGTTATGCCGGGCTTGGGGAAAACCTAGTGAAAGTTCCAAGCCATGGACCCCAGAGAGGACCTGCTATCAGTAGGCCTAGGGATGCTCACATCATTAGCATGTCCGTGCCTATTTCCAGCCCATGCAGGTTTGCCTGTAGCTCCACAGGCCTGCCTCCACCCATCTGCCTGCCCACCGTGAGGTCACACCAGTGCCAAGGGGCACGTGGGGATCCACCCCAGCTCAGCCCAGCGTGCCAGGGCCACCATAGGCCCTGGAGTCCCTCACTGCTTCCAGTTCTGCCTCTGTGGCTGGTGGGGGCTCGGAGGGGGAGGAACAGCAGGCTTTGCCCTCAGCCTGCTCTTCTTGCCCTGTCCTGCTCTCTCTCCTCCATATCCCTTCTCTGTTCATGGAACTTGCTTATAAATCCTGAAAAACCCAAACCCCCATAAATTCTCAATTCATTCTGCAGATATTTCCTGTGTTGGGGTTTTCGGCAGCATCTGCTGGTTTGAAGTTCCCTCTTTATTTGTCCTGGGGGCACCATTACTCTCAACTTTAGCAGTTTTCCTGCTCTGTAGTCCTTGCCAGACTCCATCGGAGGAAGAGAAAATTGGTGAAAGAATAATTATTATTATTGTTATAAATATATATTTCATTTTGGTTTCTTTTTTTTCCCCCTCCAGGCCATGATGAGAATCCCAGGCAGGGTCTGGCCAGGGGATGGCTTCTTCATGGACCTCAGGGCAGTGGACTTGCCCTGTAGGATCCTGGCATTTTGCCCTTCCGATAGAGGCATCTGCCAAAAGGCTATTCCCTGCTATTCTGCCCAACTGTACCCGGTTCTCCAGCAGCTTTATTCCCACCAAAAACTCCTGGCTCAAGTTCCAAAGTCTCCAGGAAGTCTCCTTAAGCAAAAAGGAACACACCTCCTGCATGTGAAGCATTTTCAAATACTTGAGCTTGATGATTTCTCACTGTATCCCTGTAAGGCAGGGGTATTCCTCCCATCGTACAGAGGAGGAGACTGAGGTTGAGAGAGAAGCTGGTGGTCCAAGGCGATCCAACGAGCAAGTGAAAAACCTGGGAATTTGTTTGAGGCACTGGTGATCAAACCCAGGCCTTGCATGCTAGGCAAGCCCTCTACCCCTGAGCTATACCTCAGTCCCAGAGCTGGGATTTAAATCTGGATCTGACTGGTCCGCAAACCAGTCCTCATTCCATTTGACTACACTTTGTCCTCCCAGCTCCTGAAGAACTTCTTTTCTGAACACGGTTGGAACCAAGTTGACTTGGCTTGCCCTCTGCTTGTTTCTGGAGCCCATGTGACTACATATGTTCTCAGAATTGTGGAGCATTACAGATCCATTCATTTAAGCACCTAATACTACAGAGGGAAAAATGGAGGCCCAGAGAGGGCATGTAGGTGGCACATAACACAGTGTTTTTCTTCATGAGATGTAGGCCCCTTGTGGACGGGAACCATGCTTCTCTTACCTTTCTTATACATGTCCTCACCACACACACACACAAACACACACATCCACTTAGGCATATGATCACCACACTTGATACAGTATTCAACACAGATAACAAAAGAAACCATTACTTGTTAAGTGACAGTGACTACTGGGTGACAATTACCTTACTTGATTGTCACTGCAACCCTATGTGGTCCATTTTCAAGATGAGATCACTGAGACTTAGAGAGGGAAAGCAGCTTGTTAAGGTCACACAGTAAAGAAATAGCCAAACCAGGATTGAATCTAGGCTGTGAAAGGCTATGGAGCCCTTCTTCTTTCCATGATTCTGCACAGTCACTTAACAACAGCACAACCAGTTATCGACTGAGCACTATGTGTGAAGCATTTTGCTATAGGCTTTATATGAGCAATCTTATATAATCTTGACAATAACCCTATGAGGTTTCCTCATTTTACAGATGACAAAACTGGGGCTAAAAGAGGATTTCAAGTTCAAAGCCAGCCTCAGCAATTTAGTAAGGCCCTAAGTAACTTAGCAAGACTCTGTCTCAAAGTAAAATATGAAAAAAGCACTGGGGATGTAACTCAGTGATTAAGCACCCCTGGGTAAAATGTCTGGTACCAAAACAAACAAACAAACCAAAAAACCAACTGGGCCTAAACTAGGGCAAGCAAAACATGACTCAAATATTATTTGCTTTGTGGTGTGGTTTTTATGACAAAACTGGAGGACGCCATGGTGTAACATCTTTTACTATGCTTCCCATAGCATGATCATGAAGAAGCCTGTTTTATGCTTTTTCCCCAGGATATCTCTTAATAACTGGAATGTCAACTCATTATTTTGTGAAATCTTTATCTTGTTCTCATCTATGTTGACTTGCTCTTGTTCAGCTGTTAACTGGTCTAATTATGCCAGGTTCTCATGTGTCAATGGCTTCGCCAAGATGCCAACAGTTTTCCAATATTACTTTTGTTGATTTCATGAACTCCTGAACCTTTTCTAATATTTGCATTCTTACTTTGCAAACTGGTTGGTATTTAATGTGCTCTTTACTCTCTGGTGTTCATAATATCCAACAATCAGAAAAGGCTGGTCTAGATGCTAGGGTTAATCTGGGAGTAATGCCAGAGTAATTTTATAATTGGCCAGTTTGCTAGTGACTGTCTTAATGGTCCTTGCTTTTCTACCCAGGCTTATGACTGCAGGGACTCAGAAAATGAACTCTTGGATAATAAGGACCCCCTTGTACTACTTCAGAAAGCGCTTGGCTCCTATAATTACAGCAAAATATGGAAGCACTGAATTTATTTCTCAGTTCTGTCACTTACTACATGTGTTACTTTGGGCATGTTACTTTGTTACTTCATCTCAGTGAGAAGTGGTCTCTTTTTCTGTAGAATGGGGATATATTAGTATTTTAGCCTTTTTCCTTTCACTCCAAATGATACACTTAGTTCAATCATGTCCTTTCTATTCCCCTTGCTAGTGATGAGCTCAGGGATGAATATATGACCTAAGCTGGCCAAAGAGACATGAAGGGAAATCTACCTGAGGACCTATGGGAAAAACTTCTTTCCTACTAAGAAGACAAAATAGGTTCTGTCGTCCTTCAGGTGACTCGAATGCCTGGAAGTGATGTTTGGCACTGTTGCAGCCATCGCCAAGCATCAGGGGTACCAGACTTACAATAAACTTTTTCAGCTGGGTACGGTGGTGCATGCCTATAATTCCAGCAGCTTGGGAGGCTGAGGCAGGAGGATCGTGAGTTGAAAGCGAGCCACAGCAACTTAGCAAGACCCTAAGCAACTTAGCAAGACCCTATCACAAAATTAAAAATTCAGTAAATACAAATGGACTGGGGAGAGCACCCCTGGGTTCAATTCCTGGTACCAAAAATAAATAAATAAATAAATAAATAAATAAATAAATAAATAAATAAAATACTTTTGCTGAAGATGGAAGAACAGAGAGATGGAAAGATTTAAGTTCTTGAAGACATTGTTGAGCCATTGATTTTGTCACACCTGAGGTCAGTCTACTAGAATCCTGTTATTTAAGATAATAAATTTCCTAATTGGTTAGGTCAGTTAGAATCATGGTTTCTCTTACTTGCAGCTAAAAGCATCCTAATGGACACAAGCACTTACTTCACCAGACCTTAGAATAAACTAAGATAACCCAAGATAAGATAAGAAAGGGCTTGGTCCTCACATACTACCTTCTACTACTTAGAAATTAAAATGAGTAATATGGAATTATTTTATGACTCTTTTATTTTAATATTTATTTATTTATTATGGAACTGGGAGTTGAACACATGGGTCCTCTAATTACTGGAACACACCCAGATCTTTTTTTTTTTTTTTTGATACAGGGCTCCCCAAATTGTTGAGTCTGGCTTTGAACTTGTGATCATCCTGCCTCAGCTTCCCAAGTCGCTGGGATTAAAGATGTGCATTAACAAGCCTGGCTCTTGTGATTGTTTTTTAAGAGAAGGAATGAAGTAGCAAATGCACCTGATCTTTAGTCGTTGGTATTTTGCTGGGGTTAGAGTAGAGGGAAAGTGAGAGAGCCTTGGGTCTCCCTAGAACAATCAAGGCTTGATGTTTCCAGAGGAATTGAATGAGTTGAGTGCAACATGGCTGTTTTGATATACCGGTTATGACAGAAAAGAGAGACTAGAGAAACAAAGTAATTTGCAAGTCTTCTGCAATCTAAAACTTCCTGGTCAGGACCTAGCGCATCTATAAGGAGTTCTAGAGTTTTCAAAGCTGGCCTCACAAGAAGAGTTTACAGAAACTGGAATATTTCCGCTTAGAGAAGAGACAGCTGATGCCAGGGAAGAGTACTTCTCCAGCATCACCATCTCAGAGAATGGTAGTACCAACCATTAAGTAGCCAGGAGTCATCTTTGACACCTGTCCCTGTCATCGCCCTCTGTCATATATAGTACCACCCCAAGTTGTGTTAGGAGGACTCAATGAACTAATAATGCCTGAAAGTGAGTGCTCAGTAGGAGCCTGGTACATATTAAATGCTCCATAGGTGGCAGCAGCTATCATTATCACACAATGTATCAGCCCCAGGATGGGCGCCAAGCTTATTCCCGTGGTTCCCTCAAGTGTATTAGTACTGGTTGACATTTTCACAGGGAAAATGAACCAGGAGAAGCAAAAGAAAATACAGTAATTTGCAAAACTGCAGGCCATATGAATTATTTCCACTTTAATCCTGCAAATTAAAAGCTGAGGAACTTGGAGGACCCTCCGAAGCTTGTCTTTTGAAGGGATAGCATTCTCACTCTTGATGACCTGACACTACCCTGGAGGCACCTTTGCCCGGTATCTTACCTCCAGTTCCCTTTCCATCTCAGTCATATAAGTCTCTTAGCCCAGATGCTTGGATGCTGATCTCATCATAGCACAAGCGTCAATTTCCTCATCCTTCCATTTCGAATCGCCCAGCAGCTCTGGTGAGTGAGAATCAGTTAGCTTGTAGCCAACTGGTGCAGTTACAATGGTTGATGTCCCTCTCCCTCCAGCAGGAGGCCATTAGAAACCTAACTACAGCCCTGCTTTAGTAGATGATGTCCTTATCTTGGTCAGATCCCCTTTTCCACCCACCCCCCAACTGCTAAAAGTACTAAGAGCTCAGAGACCTGCCCTTGGTCAATAAGAGCCATCAAATTCCAAGTTGCATGGGAGGGTACATCTCCCCTTGGGGGATAACAAGTGACTGATACAAGAATATCAAAGACCAGCCCCCTCCTCAAGATGGGATGACTCTGAGGTGTGATTTAAGCTCCCAAGTTCCCATACCTATTCTGAATCTGACCAAGGTTAGAATGTACCAGAGACCAAATCCTTTCTTGCTTCCTACCTTGTCCCAATCTTGCTTTCCTGCTTCACAGGTCTTTCCTGAAAGGCATGCCCTTGGTAGATCACATGTCCCAAATCCCTGCTTCACTTCTCAGTCTCCACTTCTCAGGAACCTGACCAAAGACACTCACCCACACCTGGAACTTGTCTAGGGGCTCCACCCATCCTCCTTCACAGAAGTTTCTTTTGGAGAAATAAACAGAGTCCAGATCTAAAGTAGGAGCTGCCCTTAACCACACAGCAACCTCATCATGTGCACACCACTCCACAGGTTCTTGGCTTCCTACAGTTGGCCAAGCCAGGGTTCTCTCCTGAGGACAGCTGATCATGGGGATGGAGAAAGCAGATTTCTGAGGCAATGGAGAAGAAAAATGTTAGAGACAGTTGGAGCCTCATGATAGCTTCTGGGGCCAGACTCCTCTGATGCTACACACATATCTGGTAAATCAATGTCGACCTAAGTACTGAAGATCTGACAGAATGGAGAGAAACCAGAGTCGATTCAGCAGAGATGAGCCATCTATCCACATCAATCCAAACTTTCTTAGCCTGTGACATCCCTATGGTGTTGTCAGGACAAACCAGGGCCATCATCAGTCTCTCACACCTTCCAACCATTTGACAATCTGCACCTCTCACTCAATAGAACATTATGCAAAGTTCACATTCAACAATAGTCTGCTGGTGTTGTAATTGACATCCAGATTAGCCCTAAGAAAGGATTTCCTGACATTAGCAGGAAAATGTTCAGCATTACCTAGAGTGGTTGGTTAATGTCATATTCCAAAGAATGAAAACGTGAGTAACTAACTCACTGCCCCCCCTCACTTTTCCAGTGTTAGCGACTTGACTCACAAAATCGATCCTTAAAGATAATATCGTTAAAGGAAAAGTGCCTTTATTCCCCAAATGAATGTTTTCGGAAAGCTCTTTCCTCCATTCGTCATTGGCCATCTGTTTGCTTAATGTTTGCTATTTAAGAATGACTCCCCTCCAGGTCTCCTGTGGCCCTGCTCTGCTGTCTTCCCCACCCCTCCCTTCTCAGCAGCCAGTTCTTCATGGATCTAGGAATGATTCCAGTAAGAGGAACTGAGGTGAAACCTAAGGAATGACTTTCTGTGTTCAAAAAGATGCGAGACGTGGTTTTATTTTTTTAGGAAAAACTACTGCAATGAGTTTCAGGGCATCCCATCTAAACTTGGATTCAAAGTTTGACCCTTCTCTGCAGCATCTCTAGCAAGTGTTCTGCCTAACTCACGTTGTGCACCACCAAAAACAGGGAGCTCGCCCTCTCTCAAGGCAGCCAGTTTTATAATAGGATAGCTTGGACTCTGAGAATGTTCCAAATCTATCCCACTATAGCTATTGCTTCTTAGCTCTGTCACCTAGGACCCCACAGAATTTGCTTGTTCCCTGTGCCTCTCAGAAATCTGAAGTCTCTGAAGTCACATATCCAGGCCAAATAACCACAGTTCCTCCAACTGTTTCTCATAGGACTTGGGTTCCAAGCCCCTCCCAAGATTCTCACTCTCCTTTGACCAGTGTTTCTTTAACGTATTGAGCTTCCAGACTGGGCACACATTCCAGGGGTCAGAGAAGAGCAAGGCTGTGATTTACTTTATTTGGTCTCTTTACCTCTATTGGTAAGTCCCAAGTTCATGGTAGCTTTCAGGGTGACATCTCTGCATGATGCTTTTCTCCCTCCTTGGGAGGACTTGCTCTCTGGAGAGGTCAGCTCATTGCACTGAAATCATGGAGCTTACACTGAGCCTGGCTTGGTTGTCACGGGAAGTAAATGAGATAATGGACGGAAAATGCCTGACACATGGCAAGAGCTCAGTATACATTAGCTCTCTTTCCCCCTCCTCATTTCTCAGCCCCAGGGCCTGCCTAACAGCTGGGGGCATCTCCAGGCCTGTGTGTGAAGGAGAAGCCAGTGGGTGGAGTAGCAGGACAGTAACCAGATGGCTCAGATTTCCGGGGACAAGCCTAATTTTAAATACTTTGCTCTGTGATCAGATCATGCATTAGCCAATCTGGCCTGATTTTTTAGTTTGAAAAATATGATCACTAGAGTCAATGGTGACATAGCGCCAATGCTCTGGTATAGACAGACCAGCAAGCTGAAGGTGGCAGTGCTTGCATCCTGGTCAGCAAATAGTAAGTCCACCCTGTGTGGTAACATCAGGTGGTGATCTTATAGAAAGCAGTGAAGGGGGAGAAAATCAGGACTCTTTAACTTTGCTGCAAATATTAGATAGATTCCCCTGGCAGTTACTATGTATACTGTCCTGGGGAGGAGGGGTCTTTCAACAAAAGAGCTGGAGTCTGAGAATTAGGGTTGGCATTAGTTCCTGTTTGATTATAAATTTGTTGTGTGACCTCAAGCAAATTACATCTTCTCTGGGTCTGTGTTCCCATCTGTAAGATGGAAGGTTTGGATTAGGTATCTTCTAAATCTCTTTACAGTTGGAAATTTCCACGATTTCACTATGTGTGTGATGATATATCCTACTGAGTCTTTGTGCATGTGTTTTCCTCTGAACTGTCAGCTTATTGTTTTGCCTCTCTGTCCCCCCTTACCCCACCCCCTTTCCATCCCCCCCTACCCATCTCTCCTCTCTCTCTCTCCTCTCCCTCCCTCTTTCTCTCTCTCTTCAATTCCAGTTCCCTCCTCAGCTAGGTTCAGCTGCACCACCTCTTTCTCCCCCTCCAATATTCTGTCCTGCCTCTCACTATTGCTCGGGATGCTGCTCAGCAGTAAGCAGCTCCTCATCCCCTCTCTGGGGCTCCTCTGCCTCAGTGGCCCCACCTGCACTCAGGGTACCAATCTGACCAACTACAGGCCTGAAGAAGGGGGCTGGGCAAATGGAATAGTCCAGACCCACACTGCTTATCATGGTCCTCTGCTGCCACCTGTCGTTTAGTTCGGAGTGGCACTGCTTGGGGGGCTGCCTGGGCTCACAGGGGCCACGAATGCTGCTCCCGCCAACAGGAATCCATTACATGCAGTGTCCTGCCAGGTCTGATTTAAAGCTCATCCTGTAATCCGTCTTGCGCCCCCTCTGGGCCTGTCTCCGGTTTCCTTGCCTGTGAAATGGATAGAAGTTGTCTTCAACTCTGGCAGAGATGGGTGAGGAGTAGGGGCTCCAGGGATACCTGGTTTTGCATCCTGCCCCTGCTCTTGGCCTGCTGGGTGACCTGGGGTGAATCCTTCCTCTTCTTTGGAGCCTGTAATCTTGAAATGGATGATGTGGGGAAACACGGTTGAGAGAAAAGGGCTAAGACAGATTGCTATCAGGCAGGCGGTACGTGACTGAGAAGTTGGAAGTGGACATACCCACTGTGTCTACAAACCTTTGGCCAAGGCCACACCTCCCTCTTAGTAGCCAAGCCTTTCCATTCATTCATCCATTCACTCACTTATCCACTCATTCATTCCACAAGCTGCCCGGTGCTGTGGAGAACAGCACTGATTCAGCCGAGAATCTAGCTCAGTTCTACCACTGGTTCTCTAACCTGGGGCAATCCTGGGTCTCTCTCTCTCAGCCTCTGCTCCCTTCTCTGTGACATGAAGGGGTTGGGACAGACCAGGGGAAGTTGAAATCCCCTCCCTCATCCTACCATTCTAAAATGATGATTCTCCAATTGCTGGCATCCTGCCAGACATGCTGGGCAATCAATTACATGCCCCTTCTCAGAGACCAGGAATGTCCTACCTCATACCCCCCAGAATTCCTCCATTCACGCCATAGGCCTCTGGACGGCCTTTGTAACAAACCCCCCCAACAGTCAGCCCTTGCTGAGTCCCCCTGCCTCCCCCCAGAGCACTGTTCTGATGCCAACCATCAGGTCACACGTCAAGCACAGAGGAATAGACATTATTTAGCCCCGCCCACTTGGGTGCATGAAGATCAGCAGTTCTTGGCACCAAAAAGTCTCCTAGACTTCCTCCTGGCAATACCAGTCTCAGGGTCCCTGGAGACTTGAAGTGGGGCCAGGAGGAGAACTGGAACTGGACTGAATCAGACACAGAGTCCCAAACTCCTTTCTCAGGTTTTGAATCCACTGAGACCCCTGCTGTGCAGCAATTGGCATTTGAAAACAAGGTCTTCATGGGGTGCAAAGGAGCCCAGCCCTGGAGCCCGTGGCTTCCTGGCCCCAGATCTGCTACCAGAAACCCAGTCAGCCTTAGCCTCTCAGCCTGGCTGCATAGCCATGGGCAAGATGCCACGCACGAAATTGCAGCCAGGTAGCAGCCGCCCAAAAGGAGCTGCCTGGTGGTGTCTGGGAGCTGTTCCTCATCTCCCAGCCCCTGCAAACCCCCCAACCCCAGCCGCCCATGAGGGAGGTCCTGCCCACATCTGCTGCTGGCCGTCACATCTGCAATGGATTACTGGGCTGGCCCCGGCTCAGGCTCATCCCAGATGTGGATTCCCCTGGAATGTGCCTTCTCTCTAATTGTCCAGCCTCTGAAGGGTCTTGGCCCCCCTCCTCTTCGTCCACCCCTGCTGCACCCCAGTGAGCCACGCTGAGGCCTTCCTCCTTTCCCACAGCTTGTGCCGGAACAGCCACAGCCGGGACCAGGGCCAGCCCGGTGGGGGGCCGCACTCTCCTCCAGCCTGGTCCATGGGGCTGGGGAGCGGGAGGTCTCAGCCCATCCCCCCCCTTTTTTCCTGGGGCCAGGCACTGGGGGGCAGAAGGAGAAACTCTGGAAAACTCACTAGAGGTGAAAGAATTTGGCTCCGAAGTGCAGGCTCCCCTAATCCCTGGCCCTTCCTGGGAATGCCATTAACCTCCCCAGCCCCACTGATGGAAAGAACAGGTCTTCTCTGGACCAGGCCAGCTCCTAGGAGGCTCCCAAATGACAGCCTGACTGGGCAAAAGTGGCTCTCTTGGGTCCCAACCAGCATCTTCATCTCCCAGTAGTTGCAACAGCCTCCCAGGTGGTGCGTGGGATCTGATCTCTGTAGGTTTAGGTGGTCCTTTGCAGGGCTTCCAGAGGAATTTTTAAGGCACAAATCTTAGCCTGGGCTCTGGTTTTGAAACCTAACTCTGCCACATCCTGGCTGTGTGGTCCTTGGCAAGTGACTTCACCTCTCTGAGCCTTACAATCCTTCTGCACAAGATGAAGATATCACCACCATCATTTCTGTCTGAGTTTTATTAAGTGCGTACTATGAGCCAGGCTCTATGCTAAGTACTTTACATGTCTTACCTCAGAAAAGCCCCAGGAGCAAATTGTTGTTATTATTTGTTTTACAGATGCTCAAACAGAGCTATTCTAAAGTTGTATAACATGCCCAAGGTCACACAGCTGGTCAGTGTTGAGGCCAGGACTTGAACCCAGGCTGGCTGACACCTGGGCCTGCAGACAGGGATTCCATTAATGAAACCAATATAATCTCCATTATTAAAAATAATCCTCCCGGGCTGGGGGTGTAGCTCAGGGGTAGAGCTCCTGCCTAGCATGTGTGAGGCACTGGTTTTGATCCTCAGTGCCACATAATAAGTAAATACAATAAAGGTATTGTGTCCATCTACAACTAAAATATTTTTTAAAAAACTACTACTCCCAGCTGGGGGGGGGGGGTACATGCCTGTAATCCCAGTGGACTGGAAGGCTGAGGCAGGAGGATCACCAGTTCAAAGCTGGCCTCAGCAATGGTGAGGCACTAAGCAATCCCATGAGACCCTGTCTCCAAATTAAATATAAATAGGGCTGGGGATGTGGCTCAGTGGTTGAGTGCCCCAGAGTTCAATCCCCAGTACCAAAAAAAGTAATAATAATAATAATAATAATAATTAATAAAATCCCCATCACCTCCTTGCTTAAAAATAGCTCTCCAATACCTACAAGATAAAGATCATATCAATGGAACCTAATATAATCTTATTTTTATTAAATATAATCTCTGATCATCTCCTTGCTTAAAAACCAATAGCTTGATAATAAATATTATTTCAATGGAACCTAATATAACCTGTTATTATTAAAAAATAATAATTGGATCATTTCCTTGTTTCAAAAACAATATCTCCCTAATGCTTACAAGAAAAAGTTCAATTTGCCCAGCTAGGTCTTTAAGGTCCTTCTGAACCTAGTTCTGATGCAATCTTTTAGCCTGTGCCTCGGCCTCCTTTCCTCTATGTGAGACCATGTTTACTGTTTCCTCTCAATTGCATTTGATGATCTGAGTCTGCACTGTGGTACTCTCAGCCTGAAACGTTTTCCGTGTGCACCTGCTGCTCTCCTACTCATTCGGCAAGAATGGGGCCAACTGTCAGCACCCATGGAACCCTTCTCACGCAGCTGATTCCTCTTTGCATCCATAACATTTTTGTGCATGTATCAACTATGGTGCATTTCATGTTGTATTCTAAGGGGTGACTCTCTTTCACTCTCTGGGCCTTGGTGACCCCAGTAGATGGGCGGATGGCTTCTAAAAGTTCTTTTATGTGCTGGGGAGATAGCTCATCTGGTAGAGTGCTTGCCTTGCAAGCACAAGGCCCTGAGTTCGATCCCCAGTACCGCAAAAAAAAAAAAGTTCTTTTAGGATTGCTTTCCTATGACCTACAAGTCAATACTTGAGGGGACTCTGCGCTGGCTTTGCCCCAGCCAACAGCTTGAGGAAGGCATACAGAGGAGAAGAGGGGCAAGATCCTGAGTCCTGTGATCACTCACTTCTCCCTTTCTCACCTCTTTCCTCATCCTTTGGAACCCTCTTGAAAATCCACTTCCTACCCACAGTCTTTCCTGCCCCTCTAGCAGTACCAGAAATGGCTCATCCATTCCACAACACCCTAACCAGGGACAGCTGCCACTACTCTACCTACCCTAGGACTCATCAACTGCTATAGTTTGTTCTTTGGCTGAGGAGTGCCCTAGCTAGGAAGCTTTGCCCAGGCATCTGTTTGTCTGTATGCTCATCCATATTTCTGTTAAGATTGCTCTCCTCCAACCAGAAAAAGAACCAGAGCACATAAGAGCTCAGCGGGGTGGTTTTGGGATTATCCACCTTGTTCCCCAGCTGGGGAGCCACAACTCTGAGGACTTGCCAAAGGATCCCTAGCTAATCAGAGGCAGAGCTGGGGATAGAGCTGTCCTCACCAAAGTCTATATTCCCAGTCCTTAACCCCTCACCTCAGGGTCACTCCTGAACTAGGTGGGTTGGAGTCAGGGAGAGGGCTGAACAACCCCAGTTCAGTCAAGGCTCTCTGGAACACAAGTCAGCTTAAGTCACCCCTGCTGCTCCTGGTCATCTCCTCAGCACTTAGGCCTCCACAGCACATGGTGACCCTGCCCCCCACTTCCATGTGGTGCAGGATGTGTCTGCATCCCATCCCCCCTCCTAAAATAACTGACTGACTGACAGATCGACTGACTGGCTGATTGCCTAGCTGGTCACGGCTGGTTGATAGATGAACTGTTTGGTTGTCTGATTGACTGACACTGTCCTGCCAGCTAATAGAGACTGACAGTTGATGGACAGGCTGACTGACAGACAGATGAACTGATAGACTGACTGACTCTGGAAAGACCCTAGAGGGTCCAAGAACACCAGCACACCAAGGAGAGGGGCAACAAACCCTGAGTCCCTCAGCAAGGCTTTTGTCAAGACACCTCTAGAAGCCTGTCACCAATGAGAACGGGAGGGAAGTGGTGGAGGGGTGGGGGCACAGAGGGGCTAATAGAAACCAGATGTGCGGCTGGCCTGCCTCAGTAGGGGCACTCAGGTGGGGACCTGACCTGGCTCCTGGCACCAGGACATTTCTGGTGGGCACCTTGAAGAAAAGCAGGAAGGAGCCAAGGGGGCTGGGCCCACAGAGCACCTTCGCCTGAGCATGCTGAGCCTCACCAGGCTTGCAGGAAGAGGAATCTCATCCTTCTCCCTGTCATATCCTCCATCCAGTTGACATTTAAAAATAATAGACCCCGTCTGGCTTTTTACAAAAGAGCCGGGCCCTTGGTAGGCTCACAGGATTTCGAGCTGGTTCCTATTAAGTTCTTTGCAATTGGAAGGCACTCCATTTCTCAGGCAAGCCCACATCATTTTGCTGACAAGTGGAAGTGTGTTTGGAGGCTGCTTTCATGTTTCTCAGGGCTGGTCATTTCATCCCCTCGTGTCTGTCACTGCAGTCCTGGGAAGGGACAGGTATACATATTAGAGGAGCAGAGATGATGGGGTTCCTTCCATCCCTCCTTTCAGGCCTTCTCTAAAGAGATCCAGTTGCCCACAGGGAAGAAAGCTCAGGCCCTATGGGGAAAGGCTTGGGGTAAGTCCTAGAAGCCCTCTGCCCTCTGCAGTCTTGCAAAAGGAGCAGGCTGGGCCTGCAAGAGAGGCCCCTGGAATCTGGGAGTGCAAGGGAGGGAGGAAATCCTGATTCCAGACTACTGGGTCCATGGTCAGTCACACATAATTGTAGTCATAACAAACACATTTGAAGCTCACAGGCCTGTGCAAAACAATGTGATTAATAAGGGAAGACATAAAGCAAATTAGCATGCCAGACAAGCAAATTGTTTTCAGGGCCATGGAGCCAACCAGAGGCCAGGCTGCCCTGCTGGCCACCTCACGCCCCACCCCAGCTATGCCTCCCCTACCACCTTGTGGTCTTTCCCACTTACCTTCCCATGGCAAGGCCAATCTGTTACCCACAGTCTAGGTAGAAAGAGGGATAACAACAAGGGACAAGGCTATGGGAAGTCTGCAGGGAGGGACAGTGGAAAGGGTCTGCTTGGGAGTTAGGGGACGTGAGTTCTACCCCTGGCACTGATGTGGATCAGTTCTTTAGCGCTGGTAAGTTAACAGAACATACATTTCCACTCAATATGAAAAAGATCTTTCCAGAACTTTGAGCTGCCCAGCGGTGAAATAGTGAACTCCTACACTGTAGGTGTGCTAACAGAGCTTGGGACTGCCATTGGGATGTCATTGAAAGAGCTCAGGCATAAAGTAGGGAAATGGGGAAAGCTTCCTCTCAAGCTGGTTCTCTGGCTTTGGGATCTTAGGCAAATCATTTGAATAATCTGAATCTTGAGTTTCTCATTGGAGGGAACAATAAAAAGGAAAAGAATCCAAAGGATGGTGTGTGCAAGTGCTATGAGAAGGACTAGAGAAGCCAGGCATGGTGGCCATGCCTGTAATCCCAGCGACTCCAAAGACTGAGGCAGGAGGATCATAAGTTAGAGGTCAGTCTCAGCAACTTAGCCAGACCCTGTTTCACATTAAAAATATGAAAATAGGACTTGGGGTGTGGCTCAGAAGGACATACCGATCCTTAAGGGATGATTCTGGGAGTCATCACATCCCAACCCCATGATGTTGGTGGTTCTGTACTACAGGGGGAGCAGGGAGCCTCCCAGTCCAAACCTTTCTGCATCCTCCAACTTTCCCCAGTCCCTAAGCCCAGCTTACACTCCACCTCATCTCTTCATCTTGAGTGATTGACTTTCCCTGACCTTACCTCTGAGCAGCTACAGATGGTGGCATTTGCAGAATTCACAATTCATTTACCTGCTGTTTCTCTAATGTCATCCTGAACTGTTCCTAAATGTTTTCATGGTTGCTAACCTCCCTCCTCATCCAGACTGTATTTAATTCTTCAGTACACACTTTGTTCCGCAAAGTATTCAAATCAGAAGCCAGACAGTGAGCTCCATGGGGGCCAGGACTGGATCTTTTTGCATCTGGAGCAGAGTAGGCATCCTATCAGCCAGGGTAGTAGATTACACACACCAGAAACCATGCTAGCTTGCCTGCTTCCTCACATTAGAAGGATAGAGTTCACAGAATCACGCAGAGCTCTGAGATCCTTGAACAAGGGCGATGAGGTCCAGCCAAGATCCTACACTAGCAGCAGACTGCTACAAGTTGTCATTAACACTTCCTCCTCTGGACACTTGCCCCTGTGCCAGCAGACTCTTGGCTGGGCTGTAGCCATCACACATGATCTCTTGCCATGGGGTGGGGCCAACCCACTGGCTGTGTTTAGGTCACAGGAATATGTCTAGCTGTCAGGGAGCTGTAAAGAAAACTACCTGTCTCCTTTTGGTGTCTGTGCTGCTCCTTACCCGCAAGCAGGCAAGGCCTTCCCATTCTAGTCATTCACCACTGCCTCCTCCTGCCCAGTGCTACAGTAGTTGTGGGCTGGGTTTGATTTAGGTATTGACAGAAGTTTCAGAATCATCTCCAGCCTACACTACTATTGTGTCCTATATGGCTGTGGTCAACTCCTCTAATTTTGCTTCACAATGAAGCCTGGTTCCTCTCTCAGAGAAGTCCTCTATGAATTCTGTCAATGGGACATTGAAATGAAGAATCCCTATTTAGCCTCCGTCTGTACCCACGCACCTTCATCTGGACCTTACACTCTACCAGACCTCCCTCCAACTCTCCAAGCTAAAGACTTCATTGTTTATCCTTCTGTTTCCAGCTTCACCCCATCCTTTGGCTCTGATGTGTTTTCCTCTTTTCCAACCTGGGGCCTCTTGACAAGGAATTCTGACACTATTCCAGCAATATTGTTGTAGGTTGCCTCAAGGAACATCCCAGCACACTCTCACCAGAATTAGGGAGCCTCCGACTCAATGGCAAGGCTCCATTCATGAATCAGCTTTCCATGGCTACACTCCACTTGGCAACCAGAGCAACAACCAGTGAAGCCCATTGACCTGTAAGAAAGGATGGATGGTGGGTCAGGGACTGTTGATTGGTGGTTCAACAGTGGCTGCTCAATTTGGGTCTGATGTTCATGGAATGATTATCATAGTTTTGTACCTTTACCTGTAGCCCCGTTTGCCTTGGAGAATGAGATTTGAACTTGTTGAGATTCTATTCCACAGGGAAGTTCTGGAGAAGTAGTGTAGGTATGAGTCCTGTGCTGCCCAGAACTGAGTTGGACTCCAGCCTGGGGCTCTTCCTGATTGGCTGGAGTTTTCTCCTTATTCAAAGTAAAGCTTATGAGTTCCTCTGTATAGCTGCCAGAAAATTCATATGCCTCCCAACAGCTAACTATGCATCAACACCCAGGACTTGAGTTCTTGTTTAAAACATAAGCCCACTTTCCCCGGCCTACCTCTAACCACTCATAGAAGCCTCACCTTCAGTCTCATAACACCAGGTAATTGTATCCCAGGGACAATCCCAGTGAATTGTGGCACAGTCAGCCAGCTGTCCAACAAAGATTTTTACTTTCCTTCCATAGGTTAGAATTCTTGCTGAGAACCAACTGCCCAACCAAGGAATCCATTTCCCAGTGCTCTTGCATAAGTTAGGCCACGTGACAGGCTTTATTGACAACAATAAGCAGAAATGATAGGTATCACTACAGACTGAGATAGTTAAGTATTTTGGGCCCTCCTCATACTCTCTTGCACTTTTCTTGCAACCTAGAGGCCATTGCTGAAGATGGCAGCTTTACCAGTTGAATAAAGCTGGGTTTCTGGATGACAGCAGGGAACAGAGCACCCCTATCCTGAAGACCTCATTGGACTGATGTAAGGTAGTATTAAACATTTTTTTTGACACAGGGTCTCTCTAAGTTGTGGAGTCTGGCCTCAAACTCAAGATCCTCCTGCCTTGGCCTCCTGAGTAGCTGGGGTTGCAGGCATGCACCACCATGCCTCACTGACGTTAAACTTTTATTATGTTAAGGTTTTGAGATTTTGGAGTTGGTATCAAAACAGTTAGCCCATCCTGACAAATATCTTGGGCCAAACATGCAGCCCAGTGTTGTCTCTCATATCCTGACTCTAAGAAACTACTGTTTTGAGCCATGCCTGATTCTTTGAAGGGCTCTTAAGCTCTCCTCTCCATGGTTTATGTAAATAGGTATTAAATATCATCCAAAACCCAGATCTTTGGATATTCTCTCTGCCAGGCCGCCAAGGACTTGACACATGCTTCCCCAGTACTTTCTGCACCTTCAAATGACTTATATTAGTCCCATGTCATCATTGAGGGATGTATTTCAAGACCTTCAGTGGATGTCTGAAAATTTAGACAATACCAATACCTTAATACTAAGTTTTTTTCTATAAATATATACTGATGATAAAGTTTGATTTATAAATTGGGCACAGTAAGAGACTAACAGCACCAACAATAAAATTGAACAAATATAACAATATACAGCATTACTACTCTTACATTTTATGGCCATTATTCCCTAAAATAAGAGTTACTTGAACATAGAACTATGATATAACACATCTGATAACCAAGATGGCTATAAACTAACAAGTGGGTAGTGTATACTGTGTGGGTACAATGGATAAAAAGAATGATTCATGTTCCAAGTGGAATGGAGTAGGATGACTTGAGATTTCATCACATAGTCAGAACATCATGCAATTTCAGACTTGTCAATTGTTTATTTCTAGAATTTTCCATTTAATGTTTTCAGGTTATGGTTGTAAGCAGGCTACTGAAACTGTTAGAGGAAAAATTATAGATAAGGGAGGACTACTGTGCTCTAAAATTAACTACCAAACATGGCCAAAGAATTTTGTACCCTTGACCAATGTCCCACATCATGAATGATACCCTACGAGCTCTCTAAAATGCCTCCTCATTATAGGCTCTAAGACATTGCTTTTTTTTTAAATACATATACTTTTTTCCCATAGTTTTTATCAGTGCTTTACAGTTGTACATAGTGATGGGATTTGTTGTTGCATATTCATATGTGCACACAATATGTCAATATAATTTGGTCAATAAAAGGTACATATTCTTTATCAAGTTTGAGCTACTCCTTAAAGTACTTTCTTGGGAAGTGGTTTACTGCCACCTGTCCTTTACAGCATACCTGTCCCCAAACAGTCCACAAAACCCCAGAATTTGGGGTATCTGTAGCATACCACACAGGCTGTGTCTCTTGTCATGTTACCAGCCTCAGGTCCCTGTGCCTCACAGGCTCTAATGTTTATTTGGCTCTTCCACTCAATCCTACCATATCCCTTGGGGAATATGGAAATCATCTCTCCAGGAAAAAAAAAAACTGATACCCTCTAATACTTGTATGTCTATGTCCCATTTCCTGAGGGAAATCTTAGGCTTGAACCAGCCTAGAACATTCTCAGTGCAAATAGTCCCAGTTTTCCAGTAAAGCATCTATTCCCAAACAGGACCATCCCCAGGGACTTTAGTGATGAGACAAGACCACTGCTGTCTCCAGCACCTCCCTCTCCTACTGGAAGTGATCCCCAGCACCGCTACTGCCTGTGTAGCAACCACTTTGTCTCCAGCTTTGGGCTCATTCTACTAACAATTTAGGAGCCACAGGCCCACCTCCACTCAGTTCTTCAATGTGCTTTGCTTTGGGTGCAGCTAGATTCTGTGTCATACTTTAATAAACATGGATGGGGCCCCATTTCCTGACACCCCCGATGTAAACCCCTTATTATGCCCTTTAACAGCAGAAGAGTTGGCTAGTACAGTCCTTTTCTGGGGGAAAAGTCCTACTATCTCCTGATCAATCACACACTGAGAGCCCAGAACAATGTGAAGAATAGGTCTTTACTCCCAGCTCTGCGATCTGGAGAGTGGACCCTCCACTGTCCCCTCACCCCTCCTACTGCCTCCCCTTGGATTATATCTAAATCAATGGCCTCAGCAGACCTTTGTCCTAGCTTTTCAGGGCCACCCACAGAGTTGCCCTCTCTTGGTGTCTCCATGAGTCTCTCCTCTCAGACTCTCTCTCTCCTCTTGTCCATACTCAGACTCCTTGTCCTTTTCAATTCTCCTTCCCCTCAAGATCCATCTTTTTTCCTCCTCATCGTGAAGCTTGGGATGTCAATCTAGTTTCCCTGCCCCTGGATGGAACTAGAAAGAAATTTGGACCCTTGCAGATGGAAAGGGAGATGGACCTCGCTGGTCCAGCTTCAGGGTCAAGCGCTTACAAGACAATGAGGCCTTTCATACTGACAAGAGTGACCGCCTCTTAGTATGCCTCCATGTGTAATGCTGCTAAAAGAATCTCCTATTGATTTGCTTCCCTTTCAGTTGCATCACAAAAGTTCCCCTTCTGTTATCTCAGCATGGTGTGTTCTGGGCCCCAGGAAGGGTGCAGGGCCATAAAAACCCTTTTAGCTATATTGAGCATCTCTGGTCATGGGATATTGCTATGGATTTCTTCTCAGCTTCTCCATACCTCAACTGTACCCCATCTCCATCATTTATTCCATTAATATATATATGTATATATATTTACATATGTATATATATATATATATATATATGTGTGTGTGTGTGTGTGTGTGTGTGTGTGTGTGTGTGTGTATAACCTTACTGTGCCAGGCCCTAAGCAAGGTTCTGGGTGGGGGAAAAATAAGAGGTAAGTCCCACTCTCTACTTGCTCCCAGACCTCTACAAGAGACACACAGTGGAAACAGACAAGTACAATATGCTGCACTCAGTGCTATGACAAAAGGAGGCCACAAGGAATGAGGTAATGAGCCTAGTGCATAGCTAGAGAGGACTTCCCAGCAGAAGGGAACTCAGTGAGGCTTACAGAAGCTAAGAGTCAATACAGGCTGTTATGGTTTGATTTTGAAGTGTCCCCCAAAATTTCATGTATGAGACAATGCAAGAACGTTTGGAAGAGAAATGATTGAGTTATAGCCTTAACCTAATCAGTGAATTAATCCCTGATGGGACTGAGTGGTAACTGGAGGCAGGTGGGGCGTGACTGGAAGAGGTTGGATTTGGGGGCATGGCTATGGGGTATATAGTTGTATCTAGCAAGCGGAGACCTTCTCTCTCCTATTCCTGATCATCATGTGGGCTGCTCCCCTCTGCCACACTCTTCTGCCATGAGTTCTGCCTCACCTCAAACCCTAAGGAATGGAGCTGGCCCTCTATGCACTAAGACCTCTGAAACCTCGAGCCCTTAAATAAACTCTTCCTCCTCTACAGTTGTGGTCAGGTCTTTTAGTCACAGCAGCGAAAAAGCTGACTAAAACACAGACAGAGGGAATCGTGGAGTAAAGACCTGGGACCAAACTAAGTAAGCTGGTATCTTACCTGGCTCCTATACCCCAAGAGCGGTAGTCAAATATGCAACAACTGAACAGGCACACTCTCCCACCAGCCAGAATGAGGTGATGGTCAATCAGAACAGAGGCTGCCTGTAGGTTACAAGTTGGTACTTGTATGGACCAATGACTGATAAGGGGTGGGGTCTCACCAAAGTTCTTACCTTCCTCAGGATTTGCCTAACCCTGTAGTTGGGGGAGAAGACCTGGTAATAACCAGGGTTAAATTTCCTAAGAATCTAGTGGGGGATGAGAATAAAAATCAGATTCAGGTCGATTTGATGAAAAGTATATCAATATAACGGGGTAAGGTAGCTCCTCAAGAGTTATGCTGGACCCGGAGTCCTCAGGTGCTCCCCTGTGGGTATGGGAAGGGGACAGCATGAAAAGGTAAAGTTTCTATAGATTTGCCCTGGTGACACTGGCCTGAGGGGAGCTAATAACTGTGGGTACTCCAGCCACTCACTCCTCTTGACCCCTTTTTGGTAGTAGGTCACTCAATTAAATAATCAGAGTGCCCTCTGGTGGACTGCAGTGGCCGCAGGCCTGAGGAAACCTGTAATTGGTGGGTTGACACGCCTATGGCTAGGCAATGCTCTGAGTTGTGCATTGACAAATTGCATCCCCCTAAATTCTGGTCCACTGCAGCTAGCTTCACAATGGAGGCGGGAGGGATGGGCCAGTGGCAGGGACAGAAGAGTATCCTGATGGAAAATGTGAGCTATGGAATGGGTTGCTCCGAGCCAATAAACTGTGGTGAAGTAGTCGGTCAGTGGTCCTCCTTGTGGGAGGTAGAATCCCTGAGGTGGCCTCCAGTGTCCTGTTACACCTTCTGGCTGGCTTCACATTTGTGCCTGCTAAGCAATACAAAGGGGCATTTGTACTTTTTTGAAGCTCCTTCCCAAATGTGGCCAACACATAGGTACCTGCTCAGAAATGCAGATGTTAGAGAAGTGGCTGAGAACACAGGCTTGGCAGGCAGACTGTCAGAATTCAAAGGCCAGCTCTACCACTTCCTTAGCTGCGCTAATTTGAGCGAGATACTTAACCTCCCTGTGTCTCAGATTCCTTGTGCAAAATGGGAACATTTTCCTTCCCTGGAGTTGTGAGGATTCAAAAAGATCATAGGTCTAAGAAGTTACAGTAGTAGCTGGTACATAGTGAGCATCCAGGACTTAATAGCTGAGGCCAAGGGGGAACCTTGTGTTAGGGAAGGGGAGAGTCATTTTTGCAGAGATTATCTGTGGCAAGCATGTGGCTTAAGGGGAAGGGGTCAGGATTCACAGTCTTGCATCTGTCTCTACAGGAACTTGGGGCCTGGGGCATCTGCAGTGGCCTTTTTGTTGCCTAAGCTCAGTCTTTTCTCTCTCCTTGGCCTCATGTCTCTGGTATAAGCATCTGACATACTGACAAGATAGGTTAAATAAACCTCAGGAATCCAGTAGGCTGATGCGGTGACACAGGTGGCAGAGGGTTCTCCAGTCTTGCCAGGGGCCAAGTGGTGGTGTTGGGACGATGCCTAAGTCTCTTCAGCCTTCAGTCCCTGGGAGGATTGTGGAGGGCTGGTCCTGGAACTCTGCCAGCACCCACTGGGCCTGCATCTGGTCCTGAGGGAGGCTTGTAGTTCCAGAGGCAGGAAGCTGCTGGAGAGCTCTGAGTCCCCAGGCTGACTAGTTCAGCTCAGCAGTTCTGGCCCCCTCTCATGGTGAGAATCCAATAGCAGGATCCCTGGGAATAAAGTCCTACTTTGGGGAAGTCTGCAACTACTCTTGGGATGGGGTGGTTGCTGTATGAGGCTATGAACATCTGAAGCCCTTGCAAGGTGCCCTGCTCAGTCCTGAACTCTTCCTTCCATGGAGTAATTGGAACAGTAGCCCTAATGACAACAGAGCATTTATCAAATCCCTCCTGGAGTGCCAGAGCAGCTTGGGAAGAATGGGAGCTCTGGCACCAGCCAGATCTGGGCTCTAATCCAGAGGCTGCCAATTTCTTTCCACATCTTTATTGAGGTATAATTCACACACCATACAATTCACCTGTTTGAAGCCTATGATTCAATGGTTTTTAATGTGTACATGGAGTTGTGCAACCATCACCACGATCACTTTCAGAACCTTTTCATCACCCCAGAAAGAAACCAAAATCCATTAGCAATCACTCACCATTCCCACCCCAAACCCAGCTAAAGAAAGCCAGAGCTGGACAGTAGTTAAAACAGTAAAAGCAGATTTTACTCAGGAACTATTGCAATAGGGTAGAAAGAGACCTCAGTATAGAACTTGGCTTAATTCCTAAAACAATAAAGACAAATGGGGGTTTATAGCTAAGGAGCAGGTTCGGGGGCAGGGGGTCAGTAGACGGAAAATTACTGAGGAAATGTCAAGGGTAGGGGGTATGCTTGCTAAACCAACCTAACAGGATATTTGCCAAAGACAGGACAGGGTGATCCTATATCACTTGGAGGCTGATGGGAGACAAGAATTGTGATCAGATTTTTAAAAAATATTTATAGTTGTAGGTGAACACAATACTTTTATTTTATTTGTTTATTTTTATGTGGTGCTGGGGATCAAAGCCAGTGCCTCACATGTGCTAGACAAGCACTCTACCACTGAACTACAACCCCAGCCCTGTGATCAGATTTTGAGGACAACCAGATACTGAGCATGGGGGATTCTTGATGACTATAAGCTGACTTCTGAGCATTCTTGCTAAAAGTGAATTATGTGGTCCTAAGGATAGGCCCAAGGAATGGACTTAGAGAATCCTGACTAAAATTTGGTCAAGGAAAGAATTTTTCTTTCTCCTTAGTCTCTGGCAGACACCAATCTGGTTGTGTCTGTATGGATTTGCCTCTTCTAGAAATTTCATATAAACAGAATCACACAATATATGTCCTTTTGTATCTCATTCCTTTCACTTAACATAATATTTTCAAGGTTCATCCATGTTGTAACATGTATCAGTACTTCATCTTTACTGTGAAGTAGTATTCCACTGTATGAATATTCTGAAGTTTTTATGTATCCGTTTATCAGTTATTAGTCATTTTGATTTTTTTGCTATTACAAAGAATACTATTATAAATATTCATGTATAATTTTTTGTGAACATATGTTGCCAATGTATATATCTAGGAGTGGAATTGCTGGTTTATATGGTAACTCTATGCTAAATGGTTTGAGAAAACCTCAAAACAGCAAACCATCCCACAATGGCTGCACATATTACATTCACGAAAGTAATGTATGAGGATTTGAATTTCTGCAATCCTTGCCAACACTTGTAATTATCTGAATTTTTTTATTATAATAGTTCTGCAGAATATGCGGTTGTATTAAATGCTTTGCAGTAGTTAGCACTTTTTGAATGCTTAGCACTGTGGTTTGAATTCACATTTCCATGATGGCTAACCATGCTGAGCATCTTTTCATTCAAAATCTGTGAATCTTTAGAAAATTATCTATTCAAATAATTTGCCAATTTTACATTGGGTTGGCTATTATTTATTTATGACTGGGGATTGAACCCAAGAGTGCTTTACCACTGAGCTACATCCCCAGTTCTTTTTTATTTTTTTTTATTTTGAAACAGAGTTTAGGTAAGTAGCACAGGCTGGTGTCCAACTTTCAATCCTCCTCGAACTTGGATCTCCCTGCCTCAGCCTCCCAAGTAGCTGGGATTACAGGTGTGCACCCCCACAGCCAGCTGCATTTTCTATATACAAGGACATTCCATCTGGAAATAGATATAGTTCTATTTCTTTTTTTCAGTGTGGGTGACTTTTATTTTATTTGCATTCCTAATTTCCCTGACTTGAGCATCCAGTACAATATTGAATATAAGTGTGGAGCATGGGCGTTCTTTGTTTTGTTTCAGATCTTAAAAGAAGAGCCTTTAGTCTTTAACCATTAAGTATGATGTGAGTTGTGGGGGGTTTTCCTTTGTTTAAATTGATTCTTTTTAGTTATATAAAACATTGCAATACATTTTGATATAATCACAAAAGCACGAAATATAATTTGCTCTAATTCAGTCCCCAGCACTCCCCACTTTTCCCCTCCCGCTCCCTTCCCTCTATTCTATTGAGCTTTCTACAATTTACTCATAGTTTTTTTTTTTAATTAGTGGGGTTTATATATACATTTTTTGGTACTGGGGATTGAACTCAGGGGCACTCAACCACTGAGTCACATCCCCAGACCTATTTTGTATTTTATCTAGAGACAGGGTCTCACTGAGTTGCTTAGTGGCTCTCTAAATTGCTGAGGCTGGCTTTGAACTCCCATCCTCATGCCTCAGCCTCCCAAGCTGCTGGGATTACAGGAGAGTGCCACCGTGCCCAGCCATGTATGTACTTGATGTTGGAATTCACTGTGCTATATTCATGTATGTACATATGAAATTTAGGTCAAATTCATTCCACTGTTCCTCCTTTTTCCCATGCTTCCTTCCTGCCCCTCAATCCCCTTCATCCTTCTACTGACCTTTCCTCTATTTTGATGATATTCCTACTCCCTTTTTCCCTCTCTCTGTTTCTACCCCCTGCTCCCCACCTCACCCCTATTATTTTGGATTAGCTTCTGCATATCAGAGAGAACATTTGACCTTTGGTTTTTTGGAATTGGCTTATTTCACTTGGGATGATAATCTCCAGATCCATCCATTTACTGCAGGTGTCATAAAGTCATTCTTCTTTATGGCTGAGTAATATTCCGTTGTGTATATATACCACATTTTCTCTATCCATTCATCTGTTGAAGAGTACCTAGGTTGGTTCCATAGCTTAGCTATTGTGAATTGTGCTGCTATAAACATTGATGTGACCGCATCACTATATTTTGCTGATTTTAAATCTTTTGGATTTATATGGAGAAGTGGGAGAGCTGGATCATATGGTGGCTCCATTCCTAGTTTTTTTGAGAAATTTCCATACTGTTTTCTAGAATGGTTGCACTAATTTGTAGTTCCAACAAAAAACTATCTGAGTACCTTTTTCCATTTGTGGGGTTTTCACAGTTATCATTTATCAGATTGAGGAAGCTCCCTTCTAAGTTTGTTTAGGGTCTTTTATTAATCATGAAAGGGTGTTGAATTGCTGTCAGTTTCTATGATCTTTATTAATATAACATGTGGCTTTCCCCTTAAGTCTGTGAATATTACATTGTATTACAATTGGTGTGTTACACTGATTGGTTTTCATATGTTGAACTAACACTGGCATAAGTTCCACTTGGTCCTTATGGATAATTCTTTTTAAATGCTCAGCAGGGGTTTAAATTTACTAGTATTTTGTTTGCAGCTTTTGCAACCATATTTATAAGAGCTATTGATCTGTAGTTTTCTTTTGTTGTAATGCTCTTATCTGTTTTTTTATTTATTGTTCTAATTAGTTATACATAACAATAGAATGCATTTTGACATCATACATAAATGGAATGTAACTTACTCTTCTGGTTGTACATAATGTAGAATCACATGGGTCGTGTAGTCATATATGCACACAGGGTATTAATGTCCAATTCATTCTACTGTCCTTCCTACCCCCAAACCCTTCCCCTCCCTTCACTCCCCTCTGCCTAGTCCAAAGTACCTCTATTCTTCCCTAAACCCCAATCCCTTATTATGAATTAGTATCTGCATATCAGAGAGAACATTTGACCTTTGACTTTCTGGGACTGGCTTTTTTTCACTCAGCATGATATTCTCCAGCTCCATTCATTTACCTGCAAATGCCAAAGCAGTATGGATATTCCTCAGAAAATTTGGAATGGAACCACCATTTGATGCAGATAACCCACTCCTCAGTTTATACCCAAAGGACTTAAAATCAGCATACTACAGTGACACAGCCATATCAATGTTTATAGCAGCTCAATTTACAATAGCTAAACTATGAACCAACCTAGGTGCCCTTCAACAGATGAATGGGTAAAGAAAATGTGACACATATACACAATGGAATATTATGCTTTTCTGGTTTTGTTATTAAAAATAATACTGTCTTCAAAGAAAGTGTTGAGAGGTGTCCCCTACTCTTCATTTTCCCCCTTAGACACTATGGATTGAACCTAGGGGCAATCTACTACTGAGCTACATCCCCAACCCTTTTTATTTTTACTTTTTAAAATTTCAAGACAGCATCTCACTAAGTTACTGAGGTGGGCCTCAAATTTATGATCTTCTTGCTTCAACCTCCCAAGCAGCTGGGATGATGAGCATGTTCCACTGTACCTACCTTGTTACCTATTCTTCGAGTATTGGGAAGACTTTTCAAAGGATTGGTTATTCTTAAAACATTTGGTAGACTTCACCAATGAAGCCATCTGGGCCTAGACTAATTTAAAACATTTTTAAAATTATTAATTGATTATTTTTAAATTATTAAGTGATTATTTTTGTTACAAGTCTGTTTAGATTACCAACTTCTTGTCAGATCCATTTCAGGAGTACATATTTGTCTTAGTCCATTTCATGCTGTTGCAAAATTGGAGACTGGGTGAGTTATAAAGAACAAAAAATTCTTTCTCACAATTCTTCTATCTAGGACATCCAAGATCAAGGCACCAGTATCTGGTGAGGGCCTTCTTGCTATGTTCTCACATGGCAAAAGCAGAAAGGCAAAAGGGGATTAATACTACATGCTCACATGGAAGAAGAGAGCAAACCCACTACTGAAGCCCTTTATAAAGTGGCATTAATCCATTCACGACCTAAACACCTCTCATTGGACCCCACCTCCCAGCACTGTTGCATTGGGGATTCAGTTTCCAACATATGGATTTTGGGGATTACATTCAGAGCACAGCATTCTGCCCTGACCCTTCTCCATTCATGTTCCCCTCACACACAAGAATGCATTCATTATAGTCCAATAGCCCCCAAAGTCTTAACTTATTTTGGCACAAACTCAAAAGCCCAGAACCCAGAGTCTCATCTAAATCAGATAAGGGTGAGACTCAAGGCAGGCTTTATTTCGAAGCAAAGTCCATCCAGTTATGAGCCTGTGAAGTTGAACAACTTGTATACTTCTAAAATACAAAGGTGGGAAAGGCACAGGACAAACTTTTCTATTCCAAAACATGGAAATTGGAAAAAAAGGAAATAGTAACAGCTACCAAGTTAGTCCAAAACCCAACAGGGCAAACAACATTAAATATATTTTGTGACACTGGGGATGGAACCCAGGGTCTTGAGCATGTTAAACAACTGCTTTACCACTGAGCTATATCCCAAGTCCTCAGAGCAGGTGCCCAGGATGGCCTCAATCTTGAGATCCTCTGGCCTCCACTCTCAGCCTCCTGAGTAGCTGGGATCATGAGCATGCACCACCACCCCAAGCTTTCAGAATAATCTCTTTATCAAACAGTCACTTGCCCATAACCTTATGTCTTTGCCCCCAGTCCCACACTTCATTTTTTTTTCAAAAACATGTTTTATTTTTTACATGGCCAGGCTGAGATTTTTTTTTTCTTTCTTTCTTTCTTTCTTCTTCTTCTTCTTCTTTTTTTTTTTTTTGTACTAGGAATTGAACCCAGAGGCACTTTACCACAGATTTTTATCCCCAGCCCTTATTATTTTTTTAAATTTGAAACAGCCTCTTTTTAAGTTACCTAGGGCCCCACTAAGTTGCTAAGGCTGGCTTGAATTTACAATCTTCCTGCCTCAGCCTCCCAAGCCTCTGGGATTATAGGCATGTGCTACTACACCAGAGCAGGCTGAGAGTTTCAGAAATATTTGTATTTTATTTGAGAAAAACAAATATTTTTGTTGTCCTGAAGATCCAAATCTTTATAGTCTGGTTCTCTTTCAATTATGAAATTCAACTTTAATTGTTTCTCTCTTCTTACATTTTACTGTAAGAAATTGAGTGATGCCACGTAGGATTCTGAACACTTTACTGCTTAGAGATTTCCTCTGCCAAGTGTCCTAGTTCATTGCTCTTAAGTTCTACCTTCCACAAAGCCCTAGGGTATACACATAATTCAGCCAAGTTCTTTTTATGGTGTAACAGGGATGGAGTCCCTTCTCCCCCAATTGCCAATACCTTATTCCTAATTTCTGCCTGATACCTCATCAGAGAGGTCTTTTTCCCTCTTTTTTGTGGTACTGGGAATGGAAACAAGGGCCTTGCACATGCTAAGCAAGTGCTCTACCACTTAGTTGATCACAAAGAAAATTGAGACTTTCCATTTGACAAAATACAGCACCCATTCATGTTTAAAACATTAGGAAAACTAGGGTAGTAGGAATATACCTCAGCATTGTAAAAGCTATATATGACCAGCTCAAGGCCAATAAAAGATAAAGCATTCCCTGAAAGCATTCTCTCTAAAAACAGGAACAAGATGGAAATGCCCTCTTTCACCACTTCTATTCAACATAGTCCTTGAAACTCCAGCCAGAGCAATTAGGCAAAAGAAAGAAATTAAAGGAATATGAATAGGAAAAGAAGAGCTCAAACTGTCCCTATTTGCCCACAACAAGATTCTATATTTAGAAAATACAAAAAACTCCACCAGAAAACTTCCAGAACTCATAAATGAATTCAGCAAAGTAGCAGGATACAGAATCAATACCCATAAATCAATCACGTTCCTTTATTCCAATGGTGAATCAGCTAAAAGAGAAATTAGGAAAACTATCCCATTCATAGGGGCCTCAAATATAATAAAATACTGGAGAAACAATCTAACAAAAAAGGTGAAGTACCTCTACAATGAAAAGTACAGAACACTAAAGAAAGAAATTGGAGAAAACCTTAGAAGAGGGAAAGATCACCCATATTCTTGGATAGGCAGAATTAATATAATCAAAATGGCCATACTACCAAAAATGCTATACAGATTTAATTCAATCTCCATTAAAATCCCAATGATGTTCTTCATAGAAATAGAAAAAGCAGACATGAAATTCATTTGGAGAAATACAAGGCCCAGAATAGCCAGAGCAACCCTTAGCAAGAAGAGTGAAGCAGGAGGTATCACAATACCAGACCTTAAACTATGCTACCAAGCAACAGTAACACAAACAGCATGCTATCGGCACCAAAAACAGGCATGAAAACTAATGGAATATAATAGAAGACAGAGACAAACCCACATAAATATGGTTATGTCATACTAGACAAAAGCACCAAAAACATACATGGGATCAATAAATTAGCAAAGGAACTGAACAGACACTTCAGAGAATAAGAAACAAAAATGTTCAACAAATATATGAAAAACTGTTCAACATCTCTACTAATTATAGAAATGCAAATTAAAACTACACTGACATTCTATCTCACTTGAATCAGAATGGCAATTATCAAGAATAAGAGCAACAATTAATGTTGGCAAAGATGTGGGGGAAAAATACACTCATACATTTCTGGTGGGACAGCAAATTGTGTAACCACTCTGGAAAGCAGTATGAAGATTCCTCAGAAAACCAGGAATGGAACCACCATTAGACCCAGTTAGTCCACTCCTCGGTTTGTACCCAAAGGACTTAAAAGCAGCATACTACAGTCACATTTATAACATCAATGTTTATAACAGCTCGATTCATAGTAGCCAAGCTTTAGAACCAAACTTGGTGCCCTTAAACAGATGAATGGATAAAGAAATGTGGTATATATACATAATATTACTCAGCCATAAAGAATTCTGAATTCTGTCAGTAAATGGATGGATCTGGAGACTATCAGGCTAAGTAAAATAAGCCAATTCCAAAAAGGAAAGGCCAAATATTCACTCTGATATGTGGATGATAACACCTAACAAGGAGAAAGAGAGAGAAGCATAGAAGTTCAGTGGATTAGATAAAGGGAAATAAAGGGAAGGAAGAGGGGATGGGAATAGGAAAGATAGTGGAATGAATTGGACATAACTTTCCTATGAAGATTTATGAATACACGACCAGTGAAACTCATCAATTTGTACATTCACAAGACTGGGGTCCTAATTAGAATAAGACATATTCTATGCTTATATAATTATATCAAAATATGCTCTATTGTCATATATAATTAAAAGAACCAATAAAAATGTTAAAAAATCAAATTGAGGGTTTCCTTATAGTTCTTCTCTTCTCCAGAGCCCTCACCAGATGTGTCCCTAATGCCCCATTCATGGTAATACAGGCTTTTCCCAGTATATACTTCTAAACTATTCCAGTCTCTATTCATTACTCAGCCCCAAAGCCCCCTCCACATTTGGAGGTATTTGTTATAGCAGCATCCCACTCCTCTCTCTTTCTGTCTTGACCCATTTGTGCTGTTGTAACACAATACATAAGAATGAGGAATTTATAAAGAGCACAGATTAATTTCTCACAGTTTGGAGGCTGGGAAGTGTAAGATCAAGGCCTTTCTTGCTGCATCCTCACACAGTCAATGGTGGAAGGGCCAAAAATGATGAATGGTGTGTCAGCACATGACAGAAGAGTGGAAGAGAATAAAATTATTTCAGCAAGCTCTTTTTCCCCACATTTTTATTGGTGTATTATAGTTGTATATTATGATGGGATTTGTTGTTGCATCATCATTAATGTAAATGATGTAACAATATAATTTAGACAATGTCATTTCCAAGGATGTCCCCTAGCAAGCCCTTTTTATAGCAGCTCTGCTGTTTTGACCTACACACTTCCCAAAGGGCTCCACTTCCCAACATTGTTGCATTGGGGATTAGGTTTCCAAAAGTAAGAATTTGGGGTGACACATTCTTGCCTCAATAGTATCTTTCTAGGAATCTGTCCATTTCATCTACGTTATCTTATTTGTTAGCATATAGTTACCTGGTTAATCCTTTGTGTTTCTACTCAATGTCGGTAGTGATGTCCCTTCTTTCATTTCTAATTTTAGTAATTTGAGTCCTCTTTACTTCCTGGTCAGTCTAGCTAAAGGTTTGTCAATTTTGTTGATCTATTCAAAGAATATTTTTTTGTTTCATTACTCTATGATTTTTCTCTATTTCATTTATTTCCATTTTGATCATTAAAATTAGATATTAAAATTTAATTTTTCTTTGTTTTCCTTTCTTTAGATTGAGATTGTTTTTTTTTAACAGCCAAATATTGCCAATTTTCTTGCTATATTATCCTGGCTAAGTCACTTCATCCCTAAGAGCTATAGATTCTAATGACAAAATGCTGGGACCTAACTCATAGGATTGTTGTGAGGTTGAAATGAGATAATACAGATGAAGTATTCAGTGCTGACCCTGGTACAGAGTCAGTGCTTAGCAAATGGTAGCTTCTGTTACCTTTTGATGCCAGGTCCTTAACTTGGCACTTTATCCATGTAACACTGAAATTATCCTCCATGACATATTGCAAAAATAGAATCAATCATAGAATTAAAAAAAAAACTTTATTTATGGCCAATCCAAACACATATGAAATCCAGAAAATGGTGTAAACCATCATCAACTGCTACTAGATGGCATTCCTTGAGACCATAGATCTGCCTCAGATGAGTGCTAGGAAGGACCTCCTCCCTGGGTCCCTCTTCTTCCTTTCTTTATTATCCCTTTGCCACCACTTCCAGCACACACACACACCACCCCATGTCCCTTGTACTACTACCACCTCTTGTGGTCAAGAATGGTGAGAACAATTGGTTATTTCTGGCCAAGACCAGTGGGGAATGGCTCCTGGCTTTGGAAAGACTGGGGAACTCCCCATTCTTCAGATGAAGCACCTTTCAAATCAAAAACTTCTCTATTGCTTCTATCCATTTCCTCCCCTAAAAAAATATTTTGATAAATCTCTTCAGCACCTGAAATGAAGATGGGGGAGGAACAATTGAATGACTTCTGATGTGAAAAGACCTTCTTTTTCTCACCAACAATAAGAATTGTGAGGATTAAGTATCCTAGTGGAACCTTCACAACAGTGCAAAGAAAAATATGGCCACCTCCACTTAGTGAGTTGAGTGAACCTGAGGGACATCCAGGATCTTTGCACACCAGACAGAATCTAATCATGTGAGAGAGCTCTTCCCTGAGAATACTTAGGTAACAATGTTTTAGCTGGACTTTTTTTGTGGAAGGAGGCTTGCTAATTCCTGGTGCCTTGGAGAGAGCTGCCCCTTTTTATGGAAGATTGAGGTAGCTATGAGATTCCTGCTGAAAAGTCACACACACACTCTATCTTCCCCCACATTCTCCTCTCTTCAGCTGCTTGGAGAACAAACAGCTAATCTGTATTATTGCCTTGGATTCAGAGTATCCCTATCCTGATTACTTCCTTGATGGCTAAATGTTGTTACAATGCATTATGCCAGTGGTTCTCAAAGTGAGGCCCCAGACCAGCAGCATCAACATTCACCTGGGGACTTGCTGGAAATGCAAACTCTTGGCCTCATACCAGACCTACTTAATCAGAAATTCTGGAGTGGGACTTAACCATCTGTGTTTTAACAATTCTTCCAGGTGGTACTGATGCCTGCTTGAGGTTTGAAAGCCATTACATTAAGGGCCCAGCTTCTGTTTCCCCTTCCAGCTGTATTTTGTAAAGTAGCAAGCATTCTAACAGTTCATTAGCAGATAAAGAGCTGCTGTCCAGGAGTACAGCGGTTTACAAATACCCAGGACTTTCAGATGTTGTAGCAAAACCTGAATTTCTGAACAGTCCATCAGATGCCTTACACAGGTGTCATGGTATTTTTTTCTTTGTATCTAGGGTTCTATGTTGTCACACCTAGAAGTTGCTCATTAGCTTATCTACAAAGCTGGCTGTTATCTTTTCAACTGATTTCTAGCCACTAATCTCAAATGGATGGCAATGGTCAGATGTGACTCCCTTTCAAATAACAGGAAAGAAGTTAGGAGACCACAGTGATTCCCCTAATAGCATTATGTGCATGGATTAATGAACCCACATACCCATTCTATCTGCTTCTCTTATGGAAAGAGGGTCCTGACCATGTTTATTAAATTTCTTTAACTCTCAATTTAGTGATTCTTTGAATAATGGTTCCTGCCAACTGAAACAGTTCTCATAACAACCAACTCTCAAATTCTCTCTTGAGCACAATGTATCCAAGCAAAAAAATACTTCCCCGCACACCTTTACCATCATGGATTCCCTCGAAGTAAGGAGTCTTCCTGGGCATAACAAGTGGCATGACATCAGTATGTTGCCCAGGTGATGATTATTTCATTCTCGATGGGGAAAATTAATTCTAGGGGTTTGGTGGATTGATTTATTTCCAAGTAAGGCAGTGATTTTACTGAATGCTTGCCTGAACTTCCTTGGTTAGTTTGGGCCAGAGAAACTTAACTCTGCATCCATTCCTTTCCTATTATGGTTTGCATCTGTAATGTCCCCCCAAATTACATGTTGAAAGAATGGTTCCCAATGTGCAAAGTTCAGAGGTGAGCCTTTTAAGAATGACTAAATCATTGGCCCCTTACCTCATCAGTGGATTAATCCACTGATAGCTGAATGCACTATGGGGAGGTGGGACATAGTTCAAGGAAGTAGGTCACTGAGGGTCTGCCCTGGAAGGATTTAATTCTTGTCTAGTCCCCTACACTCTTGGCTTCCTAGATGCCATGAATGGACAGTTTTCCTCCACTCTGCACTTCTGCCATGACATTCTGCCTTATCTTGAACCCAGAGCAATCAAGTTGACTGACTATGGACTGAACCTCTGAAACCATAAGCCAAAATAGACTTCTCCTCTTCTAAGTTGTTCTTGTTAGATTTTTGGTCACTGATGAAAAGCTGACAACACATTCCCCCAAGCATCCAGTGTCATGTATTGCCCACAAAACAACAGGGTTATATATTCCTGAAGTCATTCCACTGCTTCTAGAGCTCATGCAGGGACACTGTTGCAACTTATACAATGCTCTACTCATTAGAGGCACTTTGTGCCTTTCCTGGAACCTAAGGCTTGTGCTGTGGGAGATAGCTCTCACATTCCTTATGGCACCAATCTAGTAGCCTGCAACTCCAAATTAGAACACTGAAGTTGGGCTGGGGAGATAGCTCGGCTGGTAGAATGCTGCCTCTCAAGCACAAGGCCCTGAGTTTGATCCCCAGTACCACAAAAAAAAAAAAAAAAAAAAAAGAACACTGAAGTGTGCCCCTTTTCCATTAGGGAAAGTGAGACTGACTTAAACTGACATAATTCAATTTTCATTCTTTTGAGCACAGGCTGAAGAAGTAGTGTAGGCTTGGAGACTTACCCTTCCCATCAGAGAGGTAGTACCTTTTCCATCAGAGATTGCTTGTATCTCCTTACTAGATGTGGTGTTAGTGCTCAGCCAGTTGGCTTTATGGAAGGAGTGCCTCCATTTCTGCTATTTACCAGTATGATAATGAATACTGCTAAGGCAGCCACCAAGTTGCATTCAACCAAGTACTGTTAATGATCTATGTTACAGACTTGTTACCCCATGCAAGTATCTATTTGGTATGCTGATTTCATTTTTTATATATAGCTGGATAGCTGGATCATATGGTACATCTATCTTTATTTTTTGAGGAACCTTAATACTGCTCTCCATAATGACTGTACTAATTGACATTCTTATCAGTAGTTTGTAACAGTTTCTTTTTCTCTACATCCTCACCAAGCATATTTGTTAATTTTTAAATAACAGTCATTCTAACTGGGTTGAGATGGTATCTCATTGCAGTTCGATTTGCATTCCTCTGATGACTAATGATATTGGGCATGCTTTCATGTTTGTTAGCCATTTGCATTTCTTCTTTGAGAAGTATCTAGTAAGATTGTTCTCCCATTTTTAATTGTAGTACTTATGGAGGTTTTTGTTGTTGCTGTTATTGCCTTTAATCTTTTGGAGTTGGATTATATATTCTGGAGATTAACACCATGTTAAATGTATAGTTGGGAAATATTTTCTCCCATTCTGTAGGTTCTCTTCACTCTGTTGATCATTTCCTTTGCTGACAGAAACTTTAATTCGATGCATTCCTATTTGCTTTCATAGTTCTATCCAGAAAATCATTGCCTATACCAATGTCTTGAAGTGTTTTCACTATGTTTTCTTCTAGTAATTTCAGAGTTTCAGGTCTCACATTTAGGTCTTTGATTCATTTTGAGATGAATTTTTTTTGCACATAATGAGAAATAGGGTCAAGTTTCAATCATCTATATTGGCCTATTTTTAAGCCTCCTCCATATCTTTAAAAAATGTATTTGTGGTAGTGGGAATTGAACCCAGTGGCACTCTACCAATGAGTTATATACCAATCCCTTTAAAAAATTTTATTTTGAGACAGTGTCTCACTAATTTACACAGGCTGGTCTTAAACTTATGTTCCTCTTGCCTCAGCCTCCCCAGGAGCTGGGATTACATGCATTTTCCACTACAACTGGCCAAGACTCTGATTCCTAATAATTGTCTTTATGGTTATAAATTTATTTCTGAATACAACTCTGACTGTTTTCTACAGCTTTTGATAAGTAATGTTTTCATGATCATTGACTTCCAAATAATTTATTTTTCATTTTTGTTTCCTCCCACTATTTTTAGATAATATTGGTTTTTTATTTCCTCAAGGATCAATCAAGTGGTAAAATGGTACTTTACCATTAAGCTGCATCCCCAGCCCTTTTTAAAAAAATTACTAGGGTGTTACCAAATTGCTGAAACTGACCTCATACTTGGTGATCCTCTTGCTTTCACCTCCCAAGTCACTGGGTTTACAGGTGTGCTCCACCATGTCTGGCAGCCCATTATTTTTAAATATCCAAATTATAGATATTGCTGTGGTCTGAATGTTTGTGTCTTCCCATATTCATATTTTGAAACCTAATCACTAATACGAAGTTATTGGGAGATAGCACCTTTGAGGGGAGATTAAATCATGAGGGCAGGAATTTAAAGCCCTTATAATAGAGGCCCCAGAGGGCTATCAAAAAGGGTCTGTCACATGAGGGCTCAGAAAGAAGGCACCATCCATGAACCAGGAAGTGGGCTCTCACCAGACATCCAATCTGCTGGCATCTTGATCCTTCACTGCTCAGTCTCCAGGACTGTGAGAAATATATTTCTATTATCTATAAGTTACCCAGTCTATGGTATTTTGTTATAGCAGCCCAACATTCGAAGACAAATAATTAGGACTTTAGTTTTGATGTTTAAAACTTACAGCATTGTGCTCAGTAAATATGGTCTGTACAAAATAAAACATTTAAAACATTTTATGAAGATAACCAATTTGTATAAATATTCATATGCATCTGAAAAGAATGTATATTTTTGACTGTTGGATACAAAGTTTTATATTTGTACCCAAAAGTACATCACATGCTTACATCATCAAGCTCTGTAATTTTGTTAGTCAATACTTCCCTACTCACAATTATTTTAGTCTAGTGGTCTTCCCATTTCTGAAAAGTATGTTAAAATCTTCTACTTTGTGGAATTATAAATTTCTCTTTCTAATTATTTTTTTATATATTTTGAAACTACCTCTTTAGGTATGTATTTTCTCCCTCCATTGTATCTTCCTGGTGAATTGTTCCTTTAATCACTATGGAGTTTCCTTCTTTGTTCCCTTGCTGCTATTTCATCTGCTAATAATAATGTTTACTTAATTTTTGTTAGTATTGTCTGGCATATCATTTTTCTACTCCTTTGCATTGTTAACCTTCCTGGGTCATTTTGTTTTAGCTATTATTTTTCCTACACTCCCACTAGAATCTCTGTAATTTAGTAGGTAAATTTGATCTTCTCACATATATTTTTATTACTGACATATTTGGACTCACGTCTACCTTATTTTGTGTTTTCTATTTACTTTGATTTCTCTTTGTTTCTTTTGGAATAAAGAAGCAATATTCTTTTTTTATACTTTCTCTACTGATCTGAAATCTCAATATTTGGAAAGCAGGGAATGGAGGCTCAGAGAAGTGAGATGTTTAATTCAAGTTTATACATCTATGTATGACCTTAGTGATGTGGTGCCTTTAGGTGATTTTCCCAAGATTAAGACCCAGTTCTGATTGACATCAACGTCAACTGTCTCAAAATTTCTCTGATGAGGCAGATAATAAAAAAGCAAACTCAATATGTACACTTTTTTTTCTAATTCAGCTAATGTTTATTGAAAGCTGAATATGTGCTGGGCACTATTCAACAAGCTTCTCATTTTATTTACCTCACTGTCATAAATTTGAACAGAAAGTAAGCACAATGTATTGGTGAATTATGCTGGACAAGACTGTCCCCTTCCTAGTATTGGAGGCATCCACCTCCTTG
The DNA here is from genome assembly GCF_902686445.1 of Sciurus carolinensis. NCBI lineage: Eukaryota > Metazoa > Chordata > Mammalia > Rodentia > Sciuridae > Sciurus > Sciurus carolinensis. Next base: position 52,814,040 of record NC_062232.1, read on the forward strand.
ACATTGGACATAGCAGCCTGATTAAACACTGCTCTTCACAAACACACAGGATCATCTACAGTTCTCCAACCTGCAGGTCATTCATTCTTTCATTCAACAATATTGATCAAATACCTACTATATGTTATGCATTTGTTTCTACCCTCTTGGAACTTATATTCTAGCAGGGATGGCAGGTAATCAACACTTAAACAAAAAAGAAAAAAATTAGATAGTGATAAATTTGTAAGAAAATAGTAGAATGCTTTATAATAGCTAGTGGGTAGGGGCTACTTTAAATAAGATGGTAAGGTAAGGCTATCTACAGGAGGAGGTCTGTTTCTGTGAACAGGAACCACAGATAGTAGATCTGTGTCCCTTACTGTCTTTAGTAAGAGATGGTCAGAGATGGCTTCTCTTGAAGAAAGGACATTGGATCTGAGAAGTTGAGTAATAAAAAGAAGCAAACTATGTGGCATTCCAAACAGAGGGAACAGGTATTAAGGTAGATTTTGGTATGTATAAGGTAAAGAAGGAAGGCCAGCATGGCTGAAGGAAAGTGCTTAGGTAGGGAAAGTGATAGGAGATTAATTCAGAGAGGGGGTTAGCAGCAACATATAGTCCATGATCATAAGTTGATTTTGTTCTAAATATGATAAGAAGCCATTACCATATTTTGTTGTTGTTTCTGCCATTTGTTTTGTTTTACTTTTAATCATAGTAATTTCAAACATATTAAAAAGTAGAATCATGTCCTGAAACTTCATGTACCAATCACCCAGCTTTGAAAATGAACATGATCAGTTTCCAGTTTCATTTCATCCATAGCCTCCACTCCCCCCATACACACTGAATTATTAAGCATAACTCAGCATATCCTTTAATCCATAAATACTTTATTATACAGCTCCAAAAGATGAGGTCTTTTTATTTTTAAACATAACCACAATGTATTGGAGGGATTTATACAAGGGAGTGGTGTGTATGATTTGCATTAGCAGATCACTCTGGCAACTTATGAGGAACAGATTATAGGTGTTCAAGGGTGGCAGTGAAGAAATTGGTTAGGTGACTGCGGTGGTTCAAGAGACAGATGGTGATGATTTGGCCCAGGAGTAGCATTGAAGATGGAAATGAGACAGGCATCATAGGTAGGAAAGTAATAGTAGCCCATGAAGTCCAAAAAACCTTAATTACAAGGTTCTAAGGGAGCTCTTGCTCCAAGACCACAGTCACCTTTGTCAGCATTATCCAAATACTTTGAGGATAAAGGATGGTTCCAAGGAACTCTACCCAAGGGTGGCCAAGGATGATTGCTCTTTAGGCCACCCAAACCATGTGGGTTGAGGTATAGACAATCATGCTGTCCAAATGAGCTCACTTTACCATTTCAAAGTACTTGCAGGATGCTGGTCATGACACAATAGAACACTACTGTACAGTACAGCACTACTAAGATGGTCAAGATACAATAGTTGACTTGACTTTCTGAGGTCCTGCCTACCCATGAGGCTTCTGCAAACCTACTGAGATCACAGCTCCTTAAGTCCTAAGCCAGAGGGGAGATGCCAGGATTACTGCTTGCCAGATCAGCCAACAGCATCATAACCATAGAGATCTGAAGCTGTAGTCAAAAAGTCAAGGAGGGAAATAAAACATACAGTCTGGAAAAGTGGGGTTGAATGTACGATTTTATCTGAGGACTGAGCCAGACCATATCATGACATGGGAGGCGGGAGGAGGATGTGAAACACCTCACAAAGTTGAAGTCAAGAAAATCAACAACAGGTTGGTAAGCAGTGCATGCTGCGCAAGGAAAGTGGTTTGGGGTGTGGGCCGCAAATCATTCAGGGGTGTCAGAAGGCAGTTCCAGCTATACAGTTTGAGGTTTAAGTGGAGGTGGAGGTGGCCGATACTAGGAATTCTGTCATGCGGGGTGAGATACTGGCAGATGTTCCTCTATTCCTCTGCCTCTTTCAGGTATATGGACGAAGATGAATTTCAGTTGAGGCCTTCAGCTTTCTGAAAATCCAGGCTGTTCTGAGTTGGTTCTGAGTTTCATGAACAGTTGTGGGACATTCTTGTTTGGTTGTGATATCCAGGCCTTGGTTATCCTAGGGATGTCCTAGCTTATGATTCTGAAGGGTGGAGGTAAATCCTCCCCCACTTTCCCAAGAGATTTCTATCAATATTAGTTCATAGCATATGCTTTTCTGACCCTGGCCTAGACTATCCCCTTCTCATACAGATCCAGGTCCTGGAAATCAGAAGAATGACCCTGACCCTCCCTGCCCTGGGAGGAGGAAACTTTCTGAGCTTTTGTTCCAAGAATATCTCTCCAAAAGCCACATAGTTGGTCAGCACTTCAGCTACTGGCAGAATTGGCTGTCCAGCTGCCTGAGAGATCCACATTAAGTGCTGACAACAGTAGATCAAGGTGAAAGTCACTACCCTACAGCAGGAAAGTCAGGGAATGAGTGAGCACAAAAGTCAGCACAAGGCAAAGCCTCTAGGGGAGCATTTCATTTGTAACATTCTCTTAGTAGGGCTCTGGACGGTAACAATGGTGAATGTCACAATGATGATAGTAGTGATAATGGTGATGTTGCTGATGATGATGTAATGTTACTACTTATTGTGTGCCAGACTTTATGCTAAGTGATTTACATATATTATCCCATTTAATCATCATAGCCATCCTGCAGGGCTCTTATTATTTTCCTTATTTTTCTGCTAAGGAAACTGAAACTAGGATAGGTTAAGTTAATTTACCCAAGATTACCAGCCAGCACATGGCTGAGCTCCAATTCAAATATGTGCACTGTGAGGTCAAAACCTGAGCTCTTAATAATTTGCTATATTGCCCACAGAAGGCGTTTATTCACAGCATAACAAGTCTGGGGCAGAGCATCAGTAAGGTCTACTGGACTAGAGTTCTGTGAATAAATTATATGACAATTTCTGTAATACACTATGGCCTGGATTACCAAACATGTCTTGAATGTTAAAATGAGGTAGGCAAGAAAATAGGTTGGGGAAAAGAGAAGGCACAGATATCCAGTCCATGCACAGCACAGATTCAATGATGCCTCTCCCAACGTGCATGCTTGGCTGTGGGTAGTAGATAGCAGGCTCACCCAAATGTGTGTACTCTTTTGAATGTGGGAAGCACCCAAGTAATAGTCCTAGCCATGCTGGAAAATAGTTATGGCTTCCAATTCACATTCTACTCATACTCATTGAGGATTCATTTAATAATATTTCCCAATTCCAATACCTAAGACAGTTCATTGTATAGGATCCTAGTCAACCCCTTCTAAAAGTGCTTACTGAGTAAATTTCAACATTCTATAGAGATCTTGGGCAACACTGTGGAGTTCCAAGTGTAGATGCCAATTGGCCCAACCTTGCTCTGAGTGGCAGATCATTTCATTTTCTCCAGGATCCCAGTATAATGGGCTATCACCACTTTTCTGGAGAAGGTTTCCTGATTATGAACATGGAATAACCAATTTTTTGTCCTGTCCTAAAGAAAGTCATCATCTTTTTTCCCAAAGTGTAAAAGTTGAGACATTATATATCTGTATCACAAATCAAGGGGGTTCTATCTTCCATGTCACTATTGATATGGAAGTTAATGTGGATGTGGATGGAGTAGCCATTCTATGTGATTGACAGTATTTCCCCCTTAGATTCACCCCAGTGTTTTCTACAGATTTTCAAACTAACCTAGTTAGAAGTTCATAACCCACCTTCTTCTAGTTAACCACATAATAATGTCACATGTACTTTTTAGTGATGTTGACAGACATGACAACCAGTTTATCTGCCTCTAATGACCTTGGATACTGACTACTGACACAGCATTCCGAATCAACAGAACTACCTAGAAGAAAACAGGAGTCAGCACAATTGTGTCTGTTCTGAGATTTCAACTATCCATGCATTTATGAACCAGGGTCCATATATCAATAGGACAGCATAGTAGTAATAAATACGAAGTATCAGCTATTTCTGGCTTTCTTCCTTCAGTCATGGTTGAATTTCTTTGTTTTACCCCTTTCGATGTTAGACATAGTCATGTGACTTGCTTTGGCCAATGAAAAAAGACCACTTCTGGGTGGAAACTTTAAGAGACAGTTTCTTCTCCATTAATGCAGCAAGTTGAGATGGAGTCAATATGGATCTCTGGTGACTATGATGGGCAGAGCTTCCAATGACCTATAGTGAACAAGTGCATGAACAAGAAAATAAACATTGTTTGAAGTACTAGATCTGGGAATGGTTTGTTACTGCAGTATACCTTAAGCTATCTTGAATGATACAGACAAAAAAGTCTGTCTTTAAGAGATGAGAGGCTCAGGAACTCAAGAATGATACAGAAAACACTTTAGGATTTCATCTTCTCTTACCCTCCCCATACCAACTGTCCTCAGAACTTTGGGTTAAGTAAAAGAATGGGAAAACCTGACTTTAGCAGAATTAGTCGCAGCATGATAACAACCATTTCCTGTTTTAATCAACTTCACATTCTTGGTATTAATGCCAGCCAAATCAAAGGGTTATTCATAAAGCTAGATGTGTGGGAAGTTTGGGAATATGGGAGGGTGGCAAGTGGAAAATTGCCCTCCAGATATCTTTGAGAAACTTGTTCCTTTGAATTAGCCTGAATCACGCATGGACCATGTGGCCAGCAGCCAATAATAGTGATCTTTTCACTTAAGCTCTTATTTTCTCCTTTTATGGCACAAGCCAATTTTCTTTTCTGACTGTTTCTCCCATTTATGTCTCATCCTTACTCTTTGAACTTGATGACTATCCTTGTCTTCCGTGGGTTTTTTGACCCTGGTCATTTACTTGTTTGCTCTTACCACTCTTGAACAGCAACTACAACAACATCGTCCATTGTTTTTTTTTTTTTCTTTTTTTTGCGGTACTGGGGATCGAACCCAGGGCCTTGTGCTTGCAAGGCAAGCACTCTACCGACTGAGCTATCTACCCAGCCTCTACATTTTCCATTGTTGAGCACTTACTAGGTGCATGACACTGTGCTAAGCATTGCCTCATTTCATTTAATTCTCAAAACAGCTCTGAGAAGAAGGCATATTGGAGTTTCTATTTTACAGATGAGAAAAAGTGAGACTCAAAGAGATAAAGTCAGCTAGTGAATGACAGCTGCAGGATTCTAATTGTATTAAAGGCCTACCTAGTCCCTATATACCTACCCGGCTCTCCATTTGGGATTTAAACTATAGCAGCTACCTTGCTCTGGTACTCACTTCCTGACTTTCCAAAGGAGTCCAGCCCTCACTAAAGGATAAAATACTACAAACACTTTGCACAGTTTGAATAATCAATAATCCCTTTGGCTCTTGCAATGACTCAGTTTGACTTCTCCAACCCTCCTGGACTACAGGGCAACAATGAAGCTGGACTACATCCCCAGGTACTTTCCAAATCTTATCCCACAAAGACCTCCAGTGTGGGAAAGTCCAAAGTTGTCTCCGGAAGCGTCACCTCTGAGCTAACCTGATTACATACCTTAAAGACCAAAAATCCTTTTCCTGAGAGTGGGGTTGTCAATCAGCTCCCCTAGCTATCCAGGGAACGTTTGAAGTCTGTCCTTGATGAGATTATAAAGGCTCACAGCCCATCTCTCTGTTTTTCCAGACTGTTTCTGTGATCTACACAACTGAGATGAGCTTTTCCATAGTGTCAGAAAAGCTATCCTATCACAGGAGGCCCCTGACCACTGACTTGTACAGGGGACTTTCACTCTTGTGCTTGTTTTTCTAGGAAGCTGACTGCAACCAAGATAAACTACACAGGATGAGAATGTGAGTTGCTTACCCACAAGGCTGCTTCAGATGCCTAGAAGTATTACCTCAAGGAGGCACTGGACAATCCCTAACCACAAGGTCAAAACATCACAAGCTGCAGCGCCTTCCCCTCAGCCCACATCAATAGACTTTGTCCTCTTTCTTGGAGATTTCAGTTGCATATCATCATCTGGCTGTGAGTTCCTCCTTTCTGAGATAATGTGGTCCTAAAGATACAGGACGAGCTACCTGACAAGGTGATAGATTGTTACCCAAAAGATGACTACATCATGATCTATAGGCTTCCAGAATATCTCCCAAAGACTAAAAGAAAGGAAGAAGAAAAATTCTTCTCTACCAGAAGATGATAATCCAGCCCATCTCGGGAAGATTTCAGCTACCTCAGCCATTTTACAACCCTAGAAGGCCACTGAGGACTATTCCAAGAACTAGCTGTGCCTCCCAGGAATTCTGGGGTTTGCGAATCAGACTTACACATAATAGAATAAGTTTGCTGGGAATTTATGAATCCAGGAGCCCATTGAGGTTATTGAAGACTCACTGAGACCACTGAAGCCCTTTCTCATGGAGATGCATACCTTGTAATCTGGATTGAGCCTGATCCTCAAACCCCAGGATCAGGGCCATATGGTGGTGGCAGATACCTTCCTCATGGTGGCACAATTTGTCCCTTGCTCCAGATTTTACCTACCCTTGCTACTGCTGTCTGGTCAAGAAGAACCTCAATTTTATCTCACAGGTTTGTAGATTTGCTACTCCTCAAAGTCTTCCCTGTCCATGTTAGACTATCTACCACCACCCACAAACCAGAGGACAGGCAAACAGCAGGACCCTGGATGAATACCTCCTGGTGTGGACATCCACCTACCTCCCCACCACAAAGTTAATCTCTAAGGACTCCTTGTCCTAAAGGATTTCCTGTACTTCTAATTATATGTTTCACCCTCTGCTTCCTGAAACCACAGAGTACCAAAACAGACACAGACTACCCAGGAAAATATTACAAAAACTCCATATGACATAGCCGGGAACTATACTAGGCTTAGGGAATTACGCATCAAACACCAGTCAAAGCTGGGCTTATGGAAGGCAGAAGTTTTGTTCAAAAGACTATTAACATTGAGTGGATATGACTTATTAAGAAGCATTTGTTGTGAAACTGACTCAGCTGGGTATCCCTTGGACCTACTCTCTGCTTACTACACTTTGTGAAATGGTCACTTAAATGATGTTATGAGAAGTCAGGTTGTAGTAGTTCAAGATGAGGTCAAACCAAATGTTTCCTAGCTCCCTGGAAGGCTAAATCTTCTGTGGATGCCCCCAGAAAGGTTTTGCTCACTCTTAAAAAATAATAAACAATCTACAGGCACAGAATGTGTTTGAATTCCTGCCTTCCACCAATACACAAAGGTTAGCTAAAAGAATACCAAAAACTTCAGTGAAAAAGCCAAAACTTACACATTCCTAGAAGAACACATACGAATGGGGAGTGACTGTAATAGGTAGGAGGTTCTTTTTGGGGGTGATGCAAATGTTCTATGATCAATTGTAGTGATGCTTGTACAACTTTGTGAATATACTAAAAGCCCACTGAACTGTATACTTGCTGTTTATAGCATGTGAATAATAATTGAATAAAACAGCTTAAAGGCTCTGAGTTGGGGCCTGGATGGAAGAAAAAATAAAAATAAAAAAATAAAGAAGGGCAGTTTGGCAGGACCAAGGTATCTATCAATTCGTGGGTATGCCCTGCAACTCCAACTTCCTCCATGGCCAACAGATCTATAATTCTGGAGATGAGGACAATGTGATTGCTATTTTCTTACTTCCTGTACTCTAAACTGAAGTCCTTCCTCTAGATTGGTTTAGAGATGGGGTCTGAGGACTTTATGAACTACTCAAAGATGGAATTCATACATCTCCAGTTTCCCTAGCCACAGAGTGAGAGCTCAGAATAAGCAAGTATGGGAATGTGTTGAAATATCATAGAGGAGCCGGACATGGTGGTGCACACCTGTGGCTCAGGAGGCTTAGGCAGGGGGATCTGAGTTCAAGGCCAGCCTCTGCAACTTATTGAACCCCTAAGCTAGTTAGTGAGACCCTGTCTCTAAATAAAATATAAAAAGGACTGGGGATGTGGCTCAGTGGTTAAGTGACCCTTGGATCAATCTCTAGTACCAGTACCAAAAATAAAATATATATCATAGAGGTAGTCAATCATTCTTAGTCCCAGGAGAGTGTGAGAGGTGTATTCTGCCTTGTGATTGAAATGTTAATTCTACTTACTTTTACTTGTTCAGACATGGTTTCTCTTAGTTCTTTGAATATATTTATTATACCTGATTTAAAGTCTTTGTCTAGTAAATCCAATGTTTAAGCTTAATTTGGAGCAGTTTGTAATGACTGCTATTTTACCTGTGTATAGGCCATACTTCCCTGTAAATTTTGCATGTCTAATAACCTTTTGAAATTTGGACATGTAAGATAGTATATTGTAATAACTCTCATATCCAATTATTCCTCTCAGACTTTGTTTTTGTTGCACAGGCTGTCGTTGAAATGTTTCATTGCTGTTACTGTACCATTTTTGTGCAATGAATTTACTGAGTTCTGTAGATTTTTCTATTCCCTGAATTCTGCAGTCACACACACACACACACACACACACACACACACACACACTATAGGGATAGTACTTTGTTCATAGAGCTGAGCTCAGTCAAATCATAGCTGCAACACCCTGGGAATTGAGATTTTCCAGGGAGCTGCTAGTTCAGTGAAAATATTGACTGTGCTTTAAGGCATGGGGCTTTTAAGGGAACACCAAAAGAGATTAGTCTTCTCCACTGGCTGTGAAGCTGCTAGTTTTTCATTGCTACTCCACCTCTGAGCTGGGGAGGGAGGAGAAATGGAAATAGCCCCAAGGCAAAACACCACCCACCTCACTGTTTTCACTAAGATTTAAAAGTTTTACTTGCTTTTTGTTTCATTCTGTGCATTCTGAGCCTTTGTTTAATTCCAGAGCTCTTAAATAGTCAACATTCATGGTTTTATTAGTATGTTCATTGTTTTCTGGGAGATTGAGTCCTTCCTCAGCCATTTTGGAAATCAATCTCCTTTGCCACATTCTTTATAACCAATGCATAATGTTACCTAATATGCATATATCATAGTTAAACTGTTATTTGATAAATATTTGTTTCCAAATATTCATGATTACCAGGTAGCAACAGAATAATCTTCTTTATTGGTTGTGCACCTGTATTCATTGAATGGAATTCCAAGGTCAAGGAGTAGGCACATTTTGAACTTTAACTGGTACTGCTGAATTTTCTCCAAAATAGATGAACTAGTTTACTGTACACACAAGGGCATAGTGAGGCATAATTTCCCTACCCTTACTAACACCTGACACCACCAATCTCTTAATTTTGCCATTCTATTGCACAGTAAATATTATATTGTTTTAATTTTCATTTTCCTGGTTATCAGTAGAATTGAGCAACTTTTCATGTTATTAGTGATTTGTTTCCTGTTATGTAAACCCTTTGCCCAACTTATATTTTTCTCATTGATTTATAAGAGCTTTATTTATTTTGAATATAGATGTCTTTTTGTGTTAAATACATAGTAATTATTTCATCCCATCCAGTTAATTTTCTCTTGTTTATGGTGTCTTACACTGTACAAAAGATTTATTTTATTTTACTAAAGTCAAATTTATCAATGTATTCCTGTAGGACTTATGCATTTTATTTTTCTGAACAAGGCATTTTCTACTTCAAGGTTATAAATAAACTCCCTGTTATTATCTTTTGATCATTTATAGTTATGTCTTTTTATACTTAATCTCTTACTCCAATTAGAATTTATTTGGCATATGGTATGAGTTAGAGATTTAACCTAATTCTTTTGTAAACAGATAAACAATTGACTCAAACCTTTACTTGGGCAGAACAACCTTTTGCCACAAATTTCAATTGCTTTCTTCAACACATAAAAGTGTACAGAGATACATAGGGATCTGTCTCGGAATGTTTATCTCTTCCACATTATTCTGTTCAACTATTTTTTCCTACACTAATTTCACATAATTTTAATTAACAAAGCTCTTTGGTAGACTAGAATTTTCCTTCAGAGAACTTCATTTAGTCACGTATTAAAATATTTGAAATTCAATTCTGTCATTATTCAACTTTAAATAGTTTACATATTTCTGTTTGATTACTTCTTTTGGAGGGGGGCAGATACTGAGGTTTGAACCCAGGGACACTCTACACTCCAAGACTGAGCTACATCCTCAGTCCTTTTTGTTTTGAGACAGGGTCTTCCTAAATTGCTTAGGCCTTTATTAAATTGTTGTGATTGGCCTTGAACTTGCAATCCTCCTTCCCCTGCCTCCAGAATCACTGGGATTACAGCTGTGCACCCTCACACCCAGCTTGATTATTTTTTTTTAACTTGGTAAATATTTGGTTTTTAACCTCAGGGTGTATTTTGCTTGTTTCTTTGTTCTTTGTATTTTTGTTTGTTTGTTTCAGTGTGTTGACAATATTTCTCCACAGTTATCTCATATCCAGCATTGTTCGCAAGAAATCTAGTGTCACTCTCAGTCTCATTTTTTTTTTGTGTGTGTGTGTCATCATTCTGGTTTGTTTTCTCTGGAATGTATTAAGATAATCTTAATCCTTTACATTCTAAAATGTCACCACATCACTTGTACCAGATAGTATCTTAGCAGAAAACAGGTGGGACACACAGAAGTAACTAAAGAGAGTTTAATGAATGGTTATTTACAACAGTATGAACTGGCTTAAAGGAAACACCAAAGGATGGTGAAGCTCCTAGAGACTAGGAATAGCAAGAAAGTGTTCCCTTGAAGGGCCAAGGGAAAAGACTACTTTTGAAACTGTCAGAAGTTGTAGCTATTTGAAAGAGGTTTCCTGCCAAAAGTTGTGATCCAATGCTAGACCACGGCTCAGCTGGAAGGGAGTGAGGGGAACAGACAGCATGACCTTCTTGCCATCCTGCCATCTTCTCCTGGCTGTTTCTATTGGCCAAATTGTTTTTAAAAGTCCAAAGGTAAGGGAACCCTAAAAACGCAGACTATAATGATCAACCTCTAGGTACATAAAACATGGTGGAAAAGGGTAATCATCCAGTCCCAACTCTGGGACACCTTTCAATCTGTATATTGTCTTTATTTCATCTAAGAAAAATTTTCCTTTGCTCTTTCTTTGAATAGTTTCTCTACTTCAAGTTCTCTAGTCTCCCTCAGAATTTGTATTAAATATTTGTTAGAACATATGGATCTATCATTCTCATTTTTATTTTGTCTTTTTACATTTCCCAGTTCTCTGTCATTTGTACTGTATTCTAGGATATTTGTTTGGCCTTATATTCCAGCTCAACAATGAAGTCTTCAACAATGTCTGTTCTCCCCTAAAGTCCATTGACTGTGTTTTAGATTTTTTATAGTTTTATTTTTAATATCAGCCTGTTCTTGATTTATAAAAGTAACATCCTCCCTTACACTCTGAGGATATTAAGTCTTATTCTTTTTGCTCTAGTATCTTTATTTCCTTGATGTAAATTCTGTTTTTTGATTGGTATTTCTCTTTTATGATGCTGAGTTACCACAAATGCTTAGTGTTTCTTCACTGGGTGCTCATCTGTCTGTGAAATATGTATCTGTCTCCTCCAAAGATTATACAAGATACATGGTTTAAGATACATGCTAGGAAAGATGTGTTATCAACTAAAACAAGGCAGAAATGACCACTGTCATTGTTAGTCAATATTGTGGAAGTTCTAGCTAATGAAATAGGAAAGACAAATTAATAAGGTATGAGTAAAAGAAAGGAAAAGACACATCATTATTTGCACAGGATATTTGTTTTTGTCTCTATCCCACACCTAAATGAGATGGTTCAAAGAAGGTCAAGACCAGGGTGAAGATAAACAGATCATTACACTTCAGGATTCTGTGTTCTGGAAAGATGATGTCCAAACATTCCACAATGTCTTTGCCACTGAATACAGGTATAAATCCTGTACAGAATACATGTAGTAGCTATTTGAAAACTGAAAAGTAAGCAGGCTGTGAACTCGGGAAACAAGACCAGAATTTGAAGTAAAGTCAAGGTGGTAAAGTTTACAATTTTTTCCCTCTGGTATCTTGCAGCCTAACTCAAGATAGCCCACAAACCTGATATTGATTTCAATGCAGACAGAAAGATCTCCAGGAAAGGTCCTTTAGTTCAGGTTTTAGGAATAAGAAATGTTTCCCCGAAAGCTATGATGATGGCTTGAAGGCTTATGGTAATTTGAATCTCTACAAAGAGGAGGACTCCTCCCTCACATTGAAGGGCTGTGACTCCAAGAGGGTGAAATAATCCCATATTGCTTTTTTTAAATGTCTTTCTGCCATGCAGCCATTATGTCCTGATATAGATACATTCACAGGAAGTACATGGCAGGTCAGGATAAATAAAGTCTCAGCTTTCTGTCTAAAAGACCAAAAAGGGGAACCTCAGCAACTGGAAAGTACTAGGAAGATTGAACAGAGGGAGGAACATAGAAAAACAACTCTATAAAATTGTCAATGAACTCCTGGGTTCACTCCCAAGTTATACATGTGTGAATCTGATGCTAAATAACTTACCAAACACATATTAAATGAACATTAAAAACAGAAAACACATGTTCCTATATTAACATTAAGAAGTATACTTTGGGGAAAAACAATTGCATATATAAAAGGAGACATTATATAGTGATAAAAGGGCTGACACATGAAGAATACATAACAATCCTAAATGAATAACCAGCTAAAATAGTGCCTCAAAATACATAAGGTAAAAGCTGTTATTACAAAAAACCTAAAGGAAAAATAAACAAATCCACAATTCTAGTTGGGTGATTTCAATTCTTCTTATCATTAATCAATAAAATTAGTAGAAAATCAGAAAAGATATAGAAGAACTGAACAATACCATCAACCAAATAAAATTGATATTCATAAAATGCTCCACTTTCAAGTTCACATGGGACACTCACTAATATACAGTATATATTGGATCATAAAAATACTTAACAAGTTTAAAATAACTGAAATCATACAAGGTACATTCTCTGATCATAAAAGGATCAAAATAGAATCAGTACCAGAAAAAGAAACACTTCCAAATACTCGAAGATTGAAAAAACTTTAAAAATATGTCTCAAGAAAAATTAGAATATATTTTAAACTGAATAAAAGTACAACATATTAAAACTTATCCAATGCAACTAAAGTGACATTCATAAGGATATTTACAGCATTGAATACTCCCATAGAAAGAAAAAGGTCTCAAACAATAAACCAAGCTTCCACCTTAAGCTTCCACCTTAAGAAACTAGAAAAGGAAGAACAAAATGAACCCAGTGCAAGCCAAGTGAATAATAAAGACAAGAAAAGAAACCAAATAAATTGAAAGCAAGAAAAGTATAGAGAAAATTGATGAAATTTTGAAATGAAAATTGATGAAAATTGCTTATTGCCTTTTTTTTTTTGGCAGTGCTGGGGATTGAACCCAGGGCCTCATGATTACAAGGCAAGCATTCTACCGACTGAGCTATCTCCACAGCCCGTAAAATTGTTTTTTTGAAAGATTAATAACATTGATAAGATTCCAGTGAGATAGACAAAGATAAGGACAGAAGACAGAAGTCACCATATTGGAAACAAAACATGGGCTATAATTATGGATCCCATGGATATTAAAAGACAGTGAATACTAGAGGCAACCCTATACACACAAATTTAATGACTAAGACAAGATGGAACAATTACTCAAAAACCACAAATCAAAACTTACCCAAGTAGTTTTCAAGATGGGGGACTAGAGGGTGACTGCATTTCATGTCACTCCAGGACTCAGGATTCAAGAAGAGGAGGTATTGAGAGACTCGGGACCAACTCAGAGCTCCCGGGTGAGTCTCTCCCACTGGGCAAGGCTTCCCAGATGGGGCTATAGTCCTGGAACTTCGTGGAGTAGAGTTTCCCAGGGAGACTCCCCCACTGGAGTGGTGAACTCAGACAACTGGGAGCATTGCAGAGGAGGGCCGCCCAGCGAGAGACTTCCGCGCAGCACAGAGCAAGGCTCCCAGGCCCAGGCAGCAGGACTAGACCCCAGGGAATGTTGCAGAGAAGGGTGGCTCAGCGAAAGTGTCCCTCGCAGGGCCAGGCTCCCCAGCCCAGGAGGTAGGTCCAGACCCCAGGGAACGTCACAGAGGAAGGCTGCCCAGCCCAGGTGGTAGTTCTGGACCTAAGGGAACCTCTCAGAGGAGAGCTGCCCAGTGAGACTTCCCCACAGGGTGAGTCTTCCCTGCTGGGCGAGGCTTTCCCACCAGGGCAGTAGAACCAGAGACACAGGCCCAGACCAGACGTGCCCCAGTCTGCAGTCTAGTCCCCCTTTGAATGACCATCAGTCAACAACTGGAGGCGCCTGTGCCCACTGACAGGGAATATACCCCACCTGAAGGCCACTACCCCTAGAGGGGCATCATCCTTGTGTATCACTGCATTATCAAGTGCCTCCAAGACTTCTGGCTACTGAAGGATAGAAGGTGAGTTATTGGAAATCTACAGGGACACTATAAGTCAATAGAGGAAATCTGCAATATCTCAGAGTTTCACTACTAGAGGGGGAGATACCAGACCAAAATGAGAAAACAAGGGAAGAAAATGTCCCAAACAAACCTAGATGCTACATCAATAAAATCCAATGACAGCATGGCAGAAGAAATGTCAGAAAGGGAATTCAGAATGTACATAATTAAAATGATCAGAGAAGCAAACAATGAGATGAAAGAGCAAATGCAGGCTTTGAATGATCGCACCACTCAACAGTTAAAAGAGCAAATGCAGGAAGCAAAAGATCATTTCAATAAAGAGTTAGAGATACTGGAAAAAAAAAACAAAGAGAAATCCTTGAAATGAAGGAAACAATAAACCAAATGAAAAACTCCACAGAAAGCATAATCAATAGGATAGAACACCTAGAAGACAGAACCTCAGACATTGAAGACAAAATATTTAATCTTGAAAACAAAGTTGACCAAACAGAGAAGATGGTAAGAAATCATAAGCAGAATCTACAAGAATTATGGGATATCATGAAAAGGCCAAATTTAAGAATTATTGGGATTGAGGAAGGCACAGAAAAACAAACCAAAGGAATGAACAATCTATTCAATGAAATAATATCCCAAATCTGAAGAATGAAATGGAAAATCAAGTACAAGAGGCATATAGTACTCCAAATATACAAAATTACAACAGACCCACACCAAAGCACATTACAATGAAAATACCTAACATACAAAATAAAGACAGAATTTTAAAGGCCATGAGAAAAAAAAAATCAAATTACATTCAAGGGGAAACCAATATGGATATCAGCAGATTTTTCAACCCAGACCCCAAAAGCTAGAAGGGCCTGGAAAAACATTTTTCAAGCTCTGAAAGAAAATGGATGCCAACCAAGAATCTTATACACAGCAAAACTTACCTTCAGATTTGACGATGAAATAAAATCCTTCCATGATAAACAAAAGCTAAAAGAATTTACAAAAAGAAAGCCAGCACTACAGAATATTCTCAGCAAAATATTCCATGAGGAAGAGATCAAAAACAACTATATAAATCATCAAAGGGAGGAACTACCCTAAAGAAATAGCTAAATAAATAGAAACCAAGTCATGTCAAAAAAAAAAAAATGAACCAAATGACCGGGAATACAAATCATATCTCAATAATAACCCTGAATGTTAATTGCCTGAACTCATCAATCAAAAGACATAGACTGGCAGATTGGAATAAAAAGAAAGATCCAACAATATGCTGCCTGCAAGAGACTCATCTTATAGAAAGAGATTGCCACAGACTAAAGGGGAAAGGATGGGAAAAAACATACCATGCACATGGACTCAGCAAAAAAGCTGGAGTATGCATCCTCATATCAGATCATGTGGACTTCAAGCCAAAGTCAGTCATAAGGGATAAAGAAGGACATTTTGTACTGCTTAAGGGAAGCATAAATTAGCAAGACATAACAATCCTAAATATCTATGACCCAAACAGTGGCTCATCCATGTACATCAAACAAATCCTTCTCAATTCCAGGAATCAAATAGACCACAACACAATAATACTAGGTGACTTTAACACACCTCTCTCACCAGTGGACAGATCTTCCAAACAAAAATTTAACAAAGAAACCATAGATCTCAACAACACAATCAATAATTTAGACTTAATGGACATTTATAGAATATATCATCCAACAAAGAGTGAATACACTTTCTTCTCAGCAGCACATGGATCATTCTCTAAAATAGACCATATATTATGCCACAGAGCTAATGCTAGCAAATACAAGAAGATAGAGATACTACCTTGTATTCTATCAGATCATAATCGATTGAAATTAGAATAAATGACAGAATAAAAAACAGAAACTACTCCAACACCTGGAGATTAAATAATACACTATTGTATGATGAATGGATAACAGCAGACACCAGGGGGGAAATAAAAATATTCTTAGAGGTAAACAAGAACAAAGATACATCATATCAAAATCTCTGGGACACTATGAAAGCAGTACTTGGAGGAAAATTTATTTCATGGAGCACATTCAATAAAAGAAGAAAAAAATCAACAAATCAACGACCTAACACTTCAGTTCAAAGCCCTAGAAAAAGAAGAACAGAGCAACACCAAAAGTAGTAGAATACAGGAAATAGTTAAAATCAGAGCTGAAATCAATGAAATTGAAACAAAAGAAACAATCAAAAAATTTACAAAATAAATAGTTGGTTCTTTGAAAAAACAAACAAAATTGATAAACCCTTAGCCATGCTAACAAAGAGAAAGAGAGAGAAAACTCAAATTACTAAAATTCGGAATGAACAAGGAAATATCACAACAGACACGATTGAAATACAAAACATAATTAGAAGCTATTTTGAAAATCTATACTCCAACAAAATAGAAAATCTCAAAAACATCAACAGGTTTCTAGAGACATATGAATTACCTAAACTGAACCAGGAGGACATACACAATTTAAATAGATCAATTTCAAGTAATGAAATAGAAGAAGTCATCAAAAGCCTACCAACAAAGAAAAGTCCAGGACCAGATGGGTTCTCAGTCAAGTTCTACAAAACCTTTAAAGAAGAGCTCATTCCAATACTTCTCAAAGTATTCCATGAAATAGAAGAGGAGAGAACCCTTCCAAACTCATTATATGAAGCCAATAGCACCCTGATACATAAACCAGACAGAGACACATCGAGGAAAGAAAATTTCAGACCAATATCCTTAATGAACATTGATGCAAAATTCTCAACAAAATTTTTAGCAAATTGCATACAAAAATATATTAAAAAGATAGTGCAACACAATCAAGTGGGTTTTATCCCACGGATGCAAGATTGGTTCAACATCCAGAAATCAATAAATGTAATTCACCATATCAACAGACTTAAAGTCAAGAATCACAAGATTATTTCAATAGATGCAGAAAAATCATTTGATAAAATACAGCATTCCTTCATGCTCAAAACACTAGAAAAAATAGGAATAGTAGGAACATACTCAACATTGTAAAGGCCATCTATGCTAAGCCCATGGCCAACATCATTCTAAATGGTGAAAACTGAAAGGATTCCCCCGAAAAACTGAAACAAGGCAGGGATGCCCTCTTTCACCACTTCTATTCAACATTGTCCTTGAAACTCTAGCCAGAGCAATTAGACAGACCAAAGAAATTAAAGGGATATGAATAAGAAAAGAAGAAATCAAATTATCCCTATTTGCTGATGACATGATTATATATTTAGAGGAACTGGGAAATTCCACCAGAAAACTTTTAGAACTCATAAATAAATTCAATACAGTAGCAGGATATAATATCAATGCTCATAAATCTAATGCATTTTTATACTTAAGTGATGAATCCTCAGAAAGAGAAGTTAGGAAAACTACCCCATTCACAATAGACTCGAAAAAAAATAAAATACTTGGGAATCAATCTCACAAAAGAGGTGAAAGATGTCTACAATGAGAACTACAGAACCCTAAAGAAAGAGATTAAAGAAAACCTAAGAAGATGGAAAGGTCTCCCATGTTCTTGGATAGGCAGAATTAATATTGTCAAAATGGCCATACTACCAAAAGTGCTATACAGATTCAATGCAATTCCAATTAAAATCCCAATGATGTACCTTACAGAAATAGAGCAAGCAATCATGAAATTCATCTGGAAGAATAAGAAACCCTGAATAGCTAAAGCAATTCTTAGCAGGAAGAGTAAAGCAGGGGGTACCACAATACCGGAACTTCAACTATACTACAAAGCAATAGTAACAAAAACAGCATGGTATTGGCACCAAAATAGACAGGTAGATCAATGATACAGAGTAGAGGACACAGAGACAAACCCAAATAAATACAGTTTTCTCACACTAAACAAAGGTGCCAAAAACATACAATGGAGAAAAGATAGACTCTTCAACAAATGGTGCTGGGGAAACTGGAAATCCATATGCAGAAGAATGAAACTAAACCCCTATCTCTCACCCTGCACGAAACTCAACTCAAAATGGATCAAGGACCTTGAAATCATACCAAAGACTCTGCATCTTATAGAAGAAAAATTAAGTCCAAATCTTCGACATGTGGGCTTAGGACCAAACTTCCTTAACATGACTCCCAAAGCACAAGAAATAAAATCAGGAATCAATAATTGGCATAGATTCAAACTAAAAAGCTTTTTCTCAGCAAAGGAAACTATCAACAATGTGAAGAGAGAGCCTACAGAGTGGGAGAATATCTTTGCCACTCATACTTCAGATACAGCACTTATCTCCAGAATCTATAAAGAACTCAAAAAACTCTACACCAAAAATGCAAATAATCCAATCGACAAATGGGCTAAGGAAATGAATAGACACTTCACAGAAGAAGATCTACAAGCAATCAACAAACATATGGAAAAATGTTCAACATCTCTAGTAATAAGAGAAATGCAAATTAAAACCACCCTAAGATTCCATCTCACCCCAGTTAGAATGGCGATTATCAAGAATACAAGCAACAACAGGTGTTGGCGAGGATGTGGGGAGAAAGGTACACTCATACATTGCTGGTGGGGCTGCAAATTAGTGCAGCCACTCTGGAAAGCAGTATGGAGACTCCTTAGAAAACTTGGAATGGAACCACCATTTGACCCAGCTATCCCACTCCTTGGCCTATACCCAAAGGACTTAAAATCAGCATATTACAGAGATACAGCCACATCAATGTTCATAGCTGCTCAGTTCATAATAGCCAGATTGTGGAACCAACCTAGATGTCCTTCAATTGATGAATGGATAAAGAAACTGTGGTATATATATACAATAGAATATTACTCAGCCATAAAGAACGATAAAATTATGGCATTTGCAGGCAAATGGATGAAACTGGAGAATATCATGCTAAGTGAGATAAGCCAATCTCAAAAAACCAAAGGAAGAATGATATCGCTAATAAGTGGATAATGACACATAATGGGGGGTGGGAGGGTTTAGTGTTATGGTTAGAGTTAGGTTTAGGGAGGAGGGCAAGAATGGAGGAAGGAAGGACTGTATAGAGGGAAAAGAGGGGTGGGAGGGGTGGGAGGGAAGGGAAAAAAATAACAGAATGAATCAAACAACATTACCCTATGTAAATTTATGATTACACAAATGGTATGCCTTTATGCCATGTACAAACAGAGAAACAACATGTATTCCATTTGTTTACAATAAAAAAAATAAATTAAAAAATAAATAAATAAATAAAAAGAACTCAAAAAACTTTAGACCAAGAATACAAATAATCCAATTAACAAATGGGCTAAGGAAATGTACAGATACTTCACAGAAGAAGATCTACAAGCAATCAACAGATATATGAAAAATGTTCAACATCTCTAGTAATAAGAGAAATGTAAATCAAAACTACCCTAAGATTTAATCTCACCCCAATTAGAATGGTGATTATCAAGAATACAAGCAACAATAGATTTTGGCGAGGATGTGGGGAAAAAGGTACACTCATACCTTGCTGGTGGGGTTGCAAATTAGTGCAACCACTCTGGAAAGCAGTGTGGAGATTCCTTAGAAAACTTGGAATGGAACCACCATTTGACCCAGCTATCCCACTCCTTGGCCTATAACCAAAGACTTAAAATCAGCATACTACTAGATGCAGCCACATCAATGCTCATAGCTGTGCAATTCACAATAGGCCAGATTGTGGAACTAACCTAGATGCCCTTCAATTGATGAATGGATAAGGAAACTGTGGTATATATACGCAATGGAGTATCACTCAGCCATAAAGAATAATAAAATTATGGCATTTGCAGGCAAATGGATGAAGTTAGAGAACATCATGCTAAGTGAGATAAGCCAATCCCCAAAACCCAAAGGCCGAATGATCTCTCTGATAAGTGGATGATGATACATAATGGGGGGTGGGAGGGAGGCAATAATGGAAGAAGGAGGGACTGTATAGAGGGAAAAGAGGTGTGGGGGGAGGAAAAATAACAGAATGAATCAAACACCATTACCCTATGTAAATGTATGATTACACAAATGGTATGCCTCTACTTCATGTACAACCAGAGAAACAAGTTGTACCACATTTGTTTACAATAAAAAATTTTTTTAAATAAAAATAAAAACCCAAAATGAAATCAATAGCCTCAGTAGTTCTATATTAACATATATTTTTATTTATATATGTATAGCTATCTATCTTACCCAAGGCCAAGTAAGTTTTATCCCAGAAACGTAAGACTATTTGAAATATTTTAAATGAATTAACATAGTCCACCATACTATAAGAAAAATCACATGATTATATCAATTGATATTTTAAAAAACAGTGGACACAATTTATATCTATTCTTGGTAAGAAGGCCTGATAAAGGCACTCACAAAACCATCTATAGCTATCATCATCAAAGAAGACATAAATAAATGGAAAGACATGCCATGTTCTTGGATTGGAAAAGTCAACATAATAAACATGTCAATTATTTCCAAATTTATTTCTAAACTTAATGCCATCCCACTCAAAATATTAGCAGAATTTTCTATCTATAGACAAACTTATTCTAAAATGCATATGAAAAGGCAAATGAATTAGACTAGCCAAAACAATATCTTTTTTTTGGCTGTGGTGGGGATTGAACCCAGGGCTAACTGAGCTATATCCCCAGCCCCCCAAAACGATATTTTAAAAGAATATTGTGTCAAAAAGTAATAAAAGGAAGGAAGGAAAGGACAAGTTTGGAGGAATCACAATATCTGATTTTAAGACTTATTCTATAAAATGTATTAATTACAATTCTGTGATATTGGCAAAGGAACAATATATGTTTGATCAAAGGAACAGAATAGGGTGTTTACAAGTAGAACCACACAAACATTACTGACAGATTTTTGTCAAGGTTGAAAAATCAATTCTGTGGAGAACTTTTAAAAGCGAGCTTGAAGATAAGTAAATGCATTTTTTTAAACTGAAAGGCAAAGTGAAAAGTGGAAAAAACAGAATATCCAGAAACTGTGGGATAATTATGAAAGGTGAAATATATGCATAATGGGAATAACAGAAGGAAAAGAAAGGAGCAGAGGACATATTTGAAGTAATAATGGCTGAGAATTTTCCTAAATTAGTGATAGACACCAAACCACAAATCCGGGAGTCTCAGGGAACACCCAACAGGATAAATACCCAAAACTCTATGCCTAGACATATCTTGCTCAAACTGAAAACCAAAAACAATGAAAAAATCTTCAAGGAATCTGAGGGGAAAAGCACCCTACTTCCAGAGGAAAAAGAAGAATTACGCCAGACTTTTCAGAAACCATGGAAACAAAAAGAGAAGTGAGTGAGGTTTTTAAAGTGCTGAAAGAAAAAAAAAACACAAAGTGAAATTTTATACTAAATGAAATTACAGTTTAAAGTGGAAATAAAGACTTTTGGGAGAGTACTGGGGATTGAACTCAGGGCACGCAACCACTGAGCCACATCCCTGGCCCTGTTTTGTATTTTAGTTAGAGACAGGGTCTTGCTGTGTTGCTTAGTGCCTTGGCCTTGCTGAGGCTGGCTTTGAACTTGGGTTCTTCCTGCCTCAGCCTCCCGAACGCTGGGCTTACAGGCTTGCACCACTGGCCAGGCTAAGACTTTTGAGACAAACAAAAAAATGTAAGAATTTATCACCAATAGATCTGCCTTGAAAGAAATGTTAAAAGAGGTTTTTCAGAGAGGATGTATATATACTTTCAGAGAGGATGCATATATACTTTCTGGGGTCAGAAAGTACTATCCACATAAAGAAAGAGTGTTGGAGAAGGAATAAGTGAAGATAAAATCATTTACTTTTCTTGTTCTTAGTTAATCTAATAGATAACTGTTTCTTCAAAATAATAATAACCACAATGTATTTGGTGATTACAGCTTATAGATAATTGAAATAGATGACATAAAGGATAGGAGTGAGGAATTGGGAATACTATTGCAAGGTACCTGTAAGAACTGTGGAGTGGTACAGTGTTATTTGAAAATGACTTAGATTAGTCAGAAATGGATATGCAAACTCTAGTGCAAATACTAATTTTTAAAAGAACAATAATTGATCTCGTAAGAGAGGAAAGAAAATTGAATCTTATAAAATCCTATATTAAAACCTGAGAAAGAAAAAAAACCCAAGAAAGGAGAGGGAGGGAGAGAGAGAGAGAGAGAGAGAGAATGCACTGTACTTCAATATAAAATATTAAGCTATAACATTTCAAAAAAAACATAAGAAAAGCCTTCAGAACTGGGTTAGACATTGCAACAAACTGAAACATAAAGAAGAAAATTGGTAAGTTAGACATCATCAAAATTAAAAATGTTTTCTCTTCAAAATACATTGCTAAATAATGAAAAAGCAAGCTACAAGCTGGAAAAAATCTTAAAACCACATATGAAATGGAGCTCTTGTATCTGGAATATACAGGCACAAAACTGAACAGTAAGAAAAGAACCTAAGCAAAAGTGTTCAAAAAACTTTACAAAGAAGATATGTGAAAATACGATAGGTATACAAAAGATAATCAACATCTTCACAGAAATGGAAATTAAAATTAGAGAGACACCACTATACCCCTATAAAAATGGCTAAAAGTTTTAAAATACACTGATAATGCCAAGTGCCAACAAGGATGCAGAGAGACAGGAATATACATTGTTGGTGTACAGCCAAACTGAAAAACCAGTATGTTTCTTATAAAGTTTCTTGTAAGTTAAACATACAAATACACTTCCATATAACTCAGTGATCTTAGTTCTAAATATTTTCCCTAGAGGATTGAAAACATACACTCATACAAAAACAAAGATATTTGTACTAAAATTGTTCATATAGCCAAAGAGTAGGCACAAAATATTCATCTGTGGGTAAATAGTTTAACTATTGTACATCCATACCGTGGCCTGCAACTCAGCAGTAAGAAGGAATGAAGTATTGGTACACTATTGATTCAGTTAGGTGTAGTTACGTTGAGAGAAACCAGTGTCAAAGATTACAGTAACACTGCATGACCCATTTATATGACTCTTGAGAACACAAAATACACTGATGGAGAACAGATCAGCACTTACTAGTACAAAAGGTATTTGGGGAAGAAATTGTGGCAATGGAACTGAGCTGATTGGGATATTCCTGATTGGGATAGTGATTAGGCAAATATATACATCTATACACCAAAAAGTAAATTTTACTGTGTTAATTTTTTAATTAATAAAATATTTTTAGAGCAGTTATAGGTTCACAAAAAAATGAGGTGACAGTACATGGAGTTCCCATATACTCCTTCTCCCCACACATATACAACTTCCCCCACTATTGACATCTTCTGCCCAACTGGTTCATTTGTTACAATTTAAAAACCTACATCAACACATTATTGTCACCCAAAATCCACTGTTACATTAGGATCAATCTTGGTGTTATGCATTCTTTGGTTTTGACAAACGTATAATGGTATGTACCCACAATTGTAGTTACCATATGGAATGGTTGCATTAGCCACGTGTCATGGCACACGCCTGTAATCCCAGTGACTCGGGAGGTTGAGGCAGGAGGATCGCAAGGTCAAGGCTGGCCTCAGCAACTTAGCAAGATCCTGTCTCAAAATTTTTAAAAAGGACCAGGGAAGTACCTCAGTGGCAAGGTGTCCCTGGGATCAATCCCCAATACAAAAAAATACAAAACAAAAAACAAAAAAACCAGATTGTTTTCACTGCCTTAAAATTCTCTACTCTTCCTATTGAATCTTTCCTTTCCTCTAATCCCTGGCAACATTCATCTTTTCATTGTCTCCATAGTTTTACCTTTTCCAAAATGTCATATAGTTGGAATCATGCAGCATGTAAATGTTTCAGTTTGACTTTCTTCACTTAGTAATATGCATTTAACTTTCCTTTATGTATTTTCATGGCTCATTAGCTTATGTCTTTTAAACATGAATAGTATTCCATTGTGTGGATGTACCACAGTTTATGTATACATTCACCCACTGATGGATATCTTGGTTGCTTCCCAAGTTTTAGCAATTGTGAATAAGGCCACCATAATCTTGTGTGTGCCGTCTTTGTATGGACGTAAGTTTTCAATTCATTTGGGAAAACATCAAAGAGCACGACTGCTGGTTTGTATGGTAAGAAAATGAGTAGTTTTGTATGGGGCTGTCAAGATGTCTTCTAATGTGGCTATAGTATTTTGCATTCCTACCAGCAACGAATGACAGAATGACAGTTCTTGTTGCTCCACATCTTCACCATATTTGGTGTTTTTGTTTTTCTACATTTTTATGTACTCTAATTTTATGTAATTCCACTTGTTCTACTACCATTTGGTGAGAAGACCATCCTTGTCCCCATTGTATTGCCTTTGTCCCTTTGTCAAAGAGCAGTTAACTATGTATTTTGGGGGTTTTCACTCTGTTTCATTGATTGATTTGCCTATTCTTTCACTTATATTAGAGTGTCTTGATTACTGTAGCTTTATGGCAAGTCTTGAAGTCAGATAGGGAGGCCCACCAATTTCATTCTTCAATACTGAGTCAGCTATTCTAGGTCTTTGACCTCTCCACATACTCTGTAGAGTCAGTTAGTCAATATCTGCAAAATAACTTGCTGAGATTTTGAGATTGCATTAAATCTACAGATCAATTTGCAAAACTGACATCTTGACAATATTGAGTCTTCTTATTCACGAACATAATATCTTCATTTCTTCTTTGTTATTTCTGAGAACATAGAGGAAAAAACAAAACTCAGATTCTCCTGTACTCACATTCTACCATCAACAGAGAGGATTTCTGTGACCAGATATTTATAGGGTTTTCCCCACAAGTAAGCAATCAATTCTGCAGTAGACACTAGTTAGGTATTCTAATACTATACCTGAAGATAGTGTCAGATCCCATGGGTTGAATGCTCAGTTTCAAAGACTGCCTCCACCCTGACATCAGGTGCCACTTGCAAGTCCCAGATTGTTTCACCTGTGCTTCTGAATGAAGAGCTAGAAGTCAGGGTTCTTAAAACCTCCACCTCAGATTTGATTGATTTGCTAGAATGACTTACAGAACTCAGGGAAACATATTTGCTGGTTTATTATAAAGGATGTTACAAAGGATGCTGATGAATAACAGAAGAGATAAATAGGGTAAGGTATGGGGGGAGAGGCATGGAAAACCCATGCCCTTTCCAGGCACATAACCCTCTAGGAATCTTTCTATATTCAGCTACCTAGTAAATTTCCAAGCCCTATTCTTTTAGTTTTAATGGAAGCTCCTTTATATAGCATGATTGAGTAAATTATTAGCCATTAATGACGAACCTAACCTTCAGTCCCTATCCCTTCTCCAGAGGTTAGGGAGGTGAAGCTGAAAATCTGAACCCTCTGATAACACCTTGGCTTTCCCAGTGAAGAGCCCCCATCCTGAAGCTACCTAATGGCTGCCAGTCAGCAGTCAACTCATTAGCATACAAAAAGATTCCAAGGATTTTAAGGGTTGTATGCCAAAAAACAGGGACAAAGTTCAAATATTTCCCAATATCAGAATATCCTTTATCAAAGTTTTATAATTTTCCAAATATACACCATTTACGTATTTTGCTAGACTTATACATATGCATTTCATTATTTTGGTATGGTAATGTGCTTTTCATTTCAAAGACCATTTGGCCTTGCCAGTGTGGAGGAAAGCAATTGACTTTTGTATATTAGCCTTCTATCCTGCAACCTTGTGTAATGGCCTGAGTTCCAGCAGGAGGATTTTTGTTTGTTTTGTTTTTGGTCAGTCAGTCCTCTTGACTTTTCTACATAGACATTCATGCATCTATGAAAAAAGTCTACTTTATTTCTTCCTCCTAATAATTTCCATTTTCTTGCTTTATTCATTAGGTAAGACTTCATGTAGGATTTTGAAATGCTATACCTTGTTGCTGTTAGTGTTCGGAGAGCTTCAAGTTTCTCATCATGTATTAACTGTAGGGTTTTTGTAGATGCTGCTTATCCAAAGTTGAGGAAGTCCCTCTCTATTCCTGGTTTCCTGAAACTTTTTATCATGAATAGGTGTTGTAAAATATCAAATGCTTTTTTGCATCTATTGATAAAATTATGTGATTTTTCTTTTTAGTTTGTTAATATGGTAGGTTTTATATTGATTTTTGAATGTTGAACCAGTCTCATATGTTTGACATAAATTCCATTTGGTCATTATGAATAATTCTTTTATATTTGTTAATTTTATTTGCTAATATTTTGCTGAGGTCTTTACATTTATATTCATGAGATATATTTCTCTCTTTATATTGTTTTTAGGTTGTCTTTTTAATAAAGTAATTCTGACCTCATAGAAGGAGTTAGGAAATCTCTTTTCAGCTCTTCATTTTCATAGACCTGGCCTCCAGGTCTATGAAACCTAACCTATAACTTATAAACATAAGTCCTGGGGCTGCTGATGGCAGTCTGGACCTGGGATCAGCCTGGGTATTGAGCTCCTAGGAGTAACTAGATGTCAGGTGTGATCTGGAGCCTGGGGCAGTGGGGGCTGGCTTGGCTCTGGTGCAGGGAGACTGAGTTTGTGGGGCTGGCCTGGAGTGTGGGGTGCTGGGAGCCTTCCTTGTGCTGAATTTTACTGGGGCATGTCATTGTTAGGGTCTGATGCAAAGTCCAGTACTCATTTTTTCTCTCCGTACACCACACAGACAGTATTTCTCTCTATGCTGTGCCACCTGTGGCTTGCAGCGGGGAGATGTGGGTAATGTGAAACTGTCCTTCCTGCCCTCTTTAATATACCTGTTCTTATTTCTGTGCTACACTCAAGTACTGTGAACTCTCACCTGGTTTCCTTAGTTCTCATAAAGGTATTTTTGTGCATGGATAGTTGTTCAAATTGATGCTTCCACAAGGGAATCTATTTATGTTATAAAGTCTTATTCTACCATCTTGCTGATGAAACTCTCCTTCAATTTTTGTTTATCTTAGAGAATCTTTATTTTTCCTTCACTTACCAATTTTATTTGTTCATATCAATTATTACAATAGTGGGCTTAATGGTGGTTTATTTATACATACACATAACATGATTTAGTCACTTTAATTCTCCAGGACCTCCCCTTTCCCTTCCCTCCTCCCTCCCTTTGTTCCTCTTCCTCTGCCATAATAGTCTTCCTTCTCTTTTCATGAAATCCATTTTCCCTTTTTTCCTCTAGCTTTCACTTATGAGAGGAAACATAATGACACTCGCCTGTCCTCCACTTTTGAAGGATAAATTTCACAGGGGACAGAATTTTAGGTTGGTAGGGTTTTTTATCATCTCAACATTTCCACTATTTCACTTTACTCTCTTCTTGCTTGCTTGGTTTCTGAGAAGTCAGATGAAATTCTTATCTTTGCTCCTCCACAGAAAAACTATTTTAAAAATTCCTCTGGCTTCTTGCAAGGTGTTTTTCTTTATCTTTGATTTTCTGAAGTTGAATATGATATGTCTAGATGTAGTTTCTTAGCATTTATCCTGCGTGGCGTTTTCTGAGATTCCTAGAAGTTTGCTTTGGTGTAGGACATTAATTTGAAGAAATTCTTGGTTATTATTGCTTCAAATTTTGCATCTACCCTTTCTGTCTTTTTCCCCTTTTGGTTTTTCCACTTTGAATATGTTGCTCCTTTTCTAATTGCCCCATGGTTTTTGGATATTCTCTTATATTTGTTAGTTTTTAGTCTTTTTTTAGTCCTTGTTCTTCAGTTTTGAAAATTTCTATTATCATATCCTCAAGCTCAGAGTTGCTGTTTTTTTTCCCCCTTGGCCATGACCAGTCTACTAATGAGTCAGTCAAAAGTATTCATTTCTGTTGTATCATTTTTGATCTCTAGCATTTATTATTAAAAATCTTAGAATGCCCATCTCTCTGCTTGCATCATCTGTCTTTGCATGTTGTCTATTTTGTCCATTGAAACTCTTAGCATATTAATCATATATTTTTTAAATTTGTGGTGTGATAATTCCAACATTTCTGCTGCATCTGACTCTGGTTCTGATGTTTGTTTAGTCTCTTCAAATTCTTCTTTGTCTTTAATATGCCTTGCAATTTTTTTTGTTGGAAAGTGGACATGATGTACTAGCTACAAAGAACATAGTAAATAGGCCTTTAGTAATGTAGTGGTAAGGTGTAGGGAGAAGGGAAGCATTCTACAATCCTATAATTAGGATTTTCTCAGTCTTTTGGTAAGCCTGTTGCTCTGTACTGTGAACTTCACACATACTTACTGATCTCTTCCCCTCTGGTGGGTCAGGTTAGCTACCGGGGCTAGAGTTGGGTATTTGCCTTCCTCTAGATAGCTTGAACTTTGGTACAATTCCAGAATTTTAGACTCAGTAGTTTCTCCTGAGGGCAGAACTTGTTAAGAACAGAGTTCTTTGGCATGTTACAAAATGGTTAATTTTCCCCATGTGCCTGATGGGACCACGAGGGAATTTTTCTCTGAGAATCTATAGGAGGCCATGGAGCTAAAATTCACAAGTATGGGGTCCTCCTAGTTTTTAACTTTTATATCATACACTCTGAGTCTCTAGCAATTCACCAATCACAATTCAGGATTTCCTTGTCTGACACTGGTTCCTGCAGAGGTTTCTGTTGTTGGGTTTCTACTCTGGTGAATTGTGATACTCTTTATCTGCCTGTCTGTCTCACCATTTTTTGAGGCAGTAGTTCACCCTGTGACCTCACTTCTCTAATGGATCTGAGAAGAGTTGTTGATTTTTCACATTTTTCAGCTTTTTATTTTCTGTTAGGATGGAGTGGCAATTTCTAAGAGCCTCACATACTAGACTTGGATAAGAGAGTCAGGATAGGTTTGAGACATGGATTGTCAACTCACAGTTAGAGTGGGAAAGCCCCAACTTTATGTGTATCTTTGCGATCATTTAGTGGTTTTCCATTCAAGTACTGAAGCACTTTGTCCAGTATCAACTAAAAACAGTGGTTCCCAAAAGTTGGGGGATCAAAACTATTTTGAAAAGAAAAATTAATCCAGGTCCCCCATCTCCAGAGTTTCTAATTTTGAAGTCTCAGCAAGTTCAGAGGATTTGATGGTTTGTTTTGTATTTTCTTTTGTTTGGCTTTTTAAAATTTTTATTTATTTTTGTTTTTGTCAGCTTTATTGAGACATAATGACATACAAAGATCTTCACATATTTTATGTGCAAAATTTGATGAACTGGTACATATGGAAATACCCATTATGTCATCACCATGATCAAGGCCCTAGACATATCCAAGATCCCCCAAAGCTGCCCTGCATCGTCTTTCCTTTCCTCTCTTCTTTTTACTCCTCTACTTTCCAGTTTTTCTTTTTTGGTGACAAAAATTAAAATATTTTGAATTATACAATATTGCATTGCTAACTATAAGTGCTATGTTGTCTAGAAAATCTCTAAAATTTATTCATCTGGGATGACTGAAGTATTGGACTCATTGACTAGTAACTTCTCATGTACAACAGTCTCAGACCCTAATAACTACTACTATATTCTTTGCTTCTGAGTTTGATCATCGTAGATACCTTATAGGAATAGAATCAAATCTTTATTATCAATAGTGGTTAAGTAAATTAAACTGTGCTGAATTACCTTATTTCACACATCTATATCACAATATCTTTCCAAGAAAGATTAAATTTTGTATAATGCTATATTATATGATAAGCTGTAAAATAATAATCTCAATTTCAAATAAATGTCCCATTTCTTATTAGAGAGGAAAACAGAACTAATTTTTTATGAATTAGTTTTTAAAATATGAAGTTTAGCATGTCAAGGAATATAATACCATATTGAATATCAACATCTTTCCAAGAAAGATTAAATTGTGTGTGTTTGTGTATTGTTTGACTTTTTATTTATTTTTTGATTCTCAGCCATTGTTATGCCAAGCAAAGTTTAGAAACCACTAATATAGATCTCTTAATCAGAATTCCAAGATTCAAATTCCAAGTGGTCAATATGCATTTCTCTGGTGTGACCTGAAGGTGGTGCTCCTGCAGTATGCCAGTATAATTCAGCCCAAGAGCTAAAGGGAAGCCGGGTTTAGGGAGGAAATTAATATGAATACAGGATCCTGGATCCAATCAGAATAGACAATCTCGCTTTTAGATGATGAAAAGTAAAGATTAATTAATAACTGAAAATAACCATGTGCTCCTTATATTATCCCCAAGTGGATCTGAAATGCCATTTTCCACCCTTCTAAATTGAATGAAGTCATATATACATATCCAGGTTGTACATAGTTGAGCTGTTCTCAAAACACCACTGCTTTTAATCATTGGAGATCTTCCATCACCTGAGATTGTCTCTATTCCCTTTTACAAAAGGAGCCAGTTCCGAAGTGGAGGAATTTGAAGCCTTGATGAACCTGTACCATAGATTTTGTATTTGAAGGCCTGGATTCTGGGCTCCTGAATCAGAGAGAGCACATTCCCTTTTCAAGAATGGGTGTCCTAACAATAAGACACCAGAAACAGCTCAAGGTCTGATATAGGACTAGAATTTGCATCTTCTGTTCTGAAAACACCTCTCAAGTAGATTACAATTTACTTGGCAAAGTGGGTAATTTGGCTGCAAGCCCAACACAAAGATAATGTTGGTAGCACTTACCATAGGTAAAGTCTGGGGTCTCAATGGCTCCAGAAGATGCTAAGTTCATAGGACTCAAGATAGATATGTCTTAGGTCAAGCCGACACATAGCCAGGGAATAGTGGTTTGACTCCCTGAGTTCTGAGCTCCACGGTGCCCTCAAACTAAAACATCATTTAGTGTTGGAAATATAGCTCAGTTGGTAGAGTAGCTTGCCTTGCTAAGCACAAGGCCCTGGGTTCAAATCCCCAGCACTGCAAAAAAAAAAAAAAAAGTCATTCAGCAAAGCAGAGCTTACCAACTTACGTGCCACAACACAGATATTAACGCCCTCAATTTTAAGTGTATGGACAGAACCTGAGCAGCTACAGTCTGGATTGGTCACCTCTGATTGTAAGGTTAGTTTCTTTCACTAATCACACTGTGCTAAACAAATATTTTCATGATATATATACATACACACACACACACACACACACACACACACGCACACACACTGTGACATGGGAAAGATTAGGAAGTTTTGCACAAAACTGGGCTGGGTAATATCTGGGCCCACTAGACCCAATTCCTTAATAT
The DNA here is from genome assembly GCF_902686445.1 of Sciurus carolinensis. Classification (NCBI taxonomy): domain Eukaryota; kingdom Metazoa; phylum Chordata; class Mammalia; order Rodentia; family Sciuridae; genus Sciurus; species Sciurus carolinensis. The sequence continues at coordinate 52,845,708 of NC_062232.1, forward strand.
CTCTGAAGCCCACCAATACATTTGTTTTTTGGTAACACCACCCTCTCTTCAGTTTCTCTGATAGCCAGGAAATCTTCTGATTCAGTATAGCGAAGGGATAAAATGAGGGTTATGACTGAACCTACCCATTTTTCTGTCACTAGTAGCTATAATGTTATGAAGTAATGGATTCAGACCATGAAGCACAGTCCCTTCTTGTGGTCTTCCCACTAAGCTACTAGCAACCAGAAATAAAACTCTCTCTCCAACCCATATTTTCCTGCACTGGCTACTCCTTATCTGCTTCAAGCGTGGTCAACACTGGTCCCCTTCTATCAGTATGGCCAGGAGATGAAGTCAAATGTCCAATCAGTGCCTGATTATAGGGTGTCTAGGTCTATGAATGGTTCAATGGTCTAGGCTAGTTTGTCTCTGATAAAATTTTCTCTTGAAAGCATGATCTGAGGAGAAAACTTTTGCTCTTTGGAAATGTGTCAAGAAACACTGACATATTCATACTAGAGGCGGAATCGAGTGGCATTGGTCATTTATCAGGGCATGAATGCAATGTGGCTTGAAATCTAATTAACTCTTCTTTCCTGAGGGGGCTATCAGACTATATATGAGGAACAAGCTATATTTCTACTACCTATTTGACTTCCAGTCCCACCCCTACCAGCCTAGGAAATGCCACTAAATTGGAATTACCAGCAACACAAAAGAAACTGGGGTTGGATGTTAGCCTGAGTCTATCTGTATATCTCTGTCTCTATCACTATCTCTAAATATTTCACAGGAGTTGCTGGGACCATGAGCACAAGGTGTGTAGTTCTGCTTTGGCCTCTGTCATGAAGCTAATGTACCTTCCTTCTATCATTGCAAATCTCCCATACATTCTGGTATACCCATTAGGCCTTTTATGGTGAATTGTGTTGAATAAAAGGACAAGACTTTCTATCCTATCTTCTTTTGCTCCATTCACTGAGGCCTGTACAGAGGTAGCAGCAGCAAATTAGCAGGACTATATAGTTCAGGACTTATAGGTAGTGAGAAGATGAAGCCAAGGGGATGGTAGCAAGGGTCAGTATGTGGGACAGAAAAGCAGTGCTGAGGGCACAGCTCAGCAAGTTTTATTGGGGGGTTGGTATTAAGGGTTGAATCTGGGGTGCTTTAACACTCAGCTATATACCCAGCCCTTTTCTAACTTTATTGTGAGACAGAGTCTTGCTAAGTTGAGAGTGTGGCCTCAAACTCACAATCCTCCCGCCTCAGCCTCCTGAGTCACTGGGATTACAACCATGTGCCACTGAGCCTACCTACAGTGTTTTCTTTTTTTCTTTTGTATATTCACAAAGTTGTAGGACCATCACCACAATAAATTTTAGAACATTTTCATCACTTCCAAAAGTCACTTCCTATTCCTCTCTCTCCCTAACCCATGGCTCCCACTAAGTAACCTCTGTCTTGTTGATTTGCTTATTCTGGACATGTTATATAAATGGAAACATAAAATATGTGACCTTTTGTGTCTAGTTTCTTTCACTTAATGTGTTTCCAAGGTTCATCCACATCATAGCATGTATCAATACCCCATTCCCTTTTATGGCTAAATAATATTCCCTCGTATGGATGGGCCACATTTTGTTTATTCATTCATATGTTGATGGAAATTTGGGTTGTTTCCACTTTATGCTGTTATGAATAATGTTCTGTATATGTGTGTGTGTGTATATATATATATATATATACACTTGTAAATATACATATATATGTACACACATATGTGTATATAATAAACAGAAATATGTGTCTAATGATTCCACTCTTAATTATCTACCCTAGAAAAATAATGACTTGTTCACACAAACACTTGTACATACACACACACACATATATATATGTTTAATTCTTAAGAGACTGCCAGACTGTTACATTTCTTATTTTCCAAACTTACTACTATGGACATGTGCTGATTCTATGATCATAAAAATAAATGATTCACAATAGACAAAAGAAACTTCAGAAGTTTCTGTAGCATACCATGTACCAGTTGGCTCAGAGAATCACTCCAGGCTCAGCTAGCCAACTTCTTCCCATATTTCCTCCGGTCTAATCCCTTAGATTCTGTCCCACTGTTATTGTATCCAAACTAAAACCAATATGTTTGGGGCAGGGGAGATTGTGGCAAAGACCCTTGAGAGACAGTGTGATTGCTGAATTCAGAAACAAGGAGGTCAATGTGTCTGGAGTAGAGCAAACTAGAGAATTGTAGATAAAGTCATAGAGGAAATTGCATTGGTCAGAGAAGTTCTCTCTGACAAGGCAGTATTTGTTTTTGGTTTATTTGTTTTGTTTTTTATTTGTTCATTTTAGATATATATGATAGTAGAGTGCATTTTGACATATTATGCATGCATGGAGTAAAACTTAGTCTACTAAGGATCCCCTTCTAGTGGTTGTACATGATGTGGAGTTTCACTGGTGGTGTATTCATATATGAACATGGGAAAGTTATGTCTAATTCATTCTACTGTCATTCCTATTCCCTTCCCTCTCCCTTCCCTTCATTCCCCTTTGTCTAATCCAAAGAACTTCTATTTTTCCCAACATGGCAGCATTTGAACAGATATTTAGACAAAAGCATTACAGAGTAAAGGGAATAGACAGTACAAAGGCCCTGTGGTGAGTGCATGCTTGACTTGTTTGAGGAAGAGCCAAGGAAACTGGTATGGCTTGAAGAGAGTAAGCAAGAACAAGATTGACAAAGAGTACAGAGAGTCACAGGGAGGGGTAGATGTTGTAGTACCTTTGCTATGGTTTAGATGTATTCCCCAAAACTCATGTTGAAAACTTAATCCCAATGCAGCAAAATTGACAGATGGGATCTTTGAGAGTTAGGACCTTTGAAGGTTGATTGGGTCATGAGGGCTCTACCCTCATAAATGCATTAATGCCATTATCATGGGAGAGGGTTAGTGGATTCCTGATGAAAGGATGAATTTTCCCCCATTACCCCCACCTCTTTATTGTCTCTTGCCTACGTGATGTCCTCAGCAATATTAGGGTACAGCAAGGAGGCACACAATAGACACAGCCCAGGATCTTGGACCACACAACCTCCAAAACTGTGAGCCAAATAAATGTCTACCATACTTTACCACATAATCATCACTATCACATTAACAGATATTCACAAGAATTCATGCATCCTAATCTTGCACCAAAGACAGTTGAGTAATAAAGGACTTTTATGTAATACCAGCACCATTTGTTTTCACAAATTTTTAGAAACTTTCACATAATGGTCACACCCCACTGTTTTGCAAAAGAAAAAAAATTGGCATAAAATCTACAATGATTATGTGGTGCAATATGATATTGTGTAGAAATTACCCAGCCTGTGGTGTTCTGTTATAGCAGAGCATTGACCAAGACAGTCTTGAAGGCAATTAAGAGGGTATTCACCTCACAAAGAAATAGAGGCATATGAAGGTTTTTAGGAAAGGAAGGATGGTGATCTGATCTATGTTTTAGAAAAATCCCTCTGGCTGCTGTGTGAGCTGAGGCTACAGAGGTGAACAGAGATATTCTAACTGCCCTAATTTTCCAGGCCAATATCAAGTAGCCCTGGGCTTCATAAAACCTAAAATCTAGGATGTATACACACATATTAGCTAGAGGCTTTGTTGGGTTTTTCCCTAACTTAAATTAGGTGATAGTATCCCCTGTTTAATATCATCCAGTTGTTTCCCATGGCAGTCAGTGAACTCCAGTGTCCTTAAGTGCCTGGCTCGGTCCTCATCACCTTCAACTCTCCCTCTTCCTCCCTCCCTCCCTCCGCTCCAGAGCCACATTGGGCTGCCTTCTTAGTGGCCCTTCCCTCCACATTCACTAGACTCAAGTCTTTCATATTTTTCTTCGCTGGAACACTTTTCACTAAGCCCTTCTCATCATTCAGATCCAAGTGGAAATGCCATCTCCTCCGAAAGACCTTCCCTTGCCACTCAGTATAGCGTAACTCTGGGAGCTCTTCTTCTCACAGCCCCAGATGACTCCCTCCCCCACTAATCTCTCTTTGTAGTTAATTATCTTGACTATTTACTTATTCTCTAAGTTCATCCTTAGGATGTGAGCTACATAGGATAGGGGATTTGTTTTATCCAGTGTTGTATCCCCAAGAACCTAGGACAGTGATAGTACATAGTAGCATTTAATAAGTGGTTGCTGAACAGATGAATGAAAGGAAATCAATGCCCTTTACCTTTATTTCTCTAGCACTGTAGAGATGAGCTAGATTTTTTCCCCGAAGTTCTGGTGATGGAACTCACAGCCTTGCACATGTTAAGTTACTCTCTACCACTGAGCTATAGCCCCAGCTCTAAGTTAAACTTTTTGAGAGAAAATGCTCAAAAAGTAAAGGAGGCTAATAATAAAGCAAAGAAAGAGCCAGGCAGGGTGACCCATACCTGCAATTGCAGCTACGTGTATGGCTGAGGCAGGAGGATTGCAAGTTCAAGGCCAGTCTCAGCAACTAAGAGAGATCCTGTCTCAAAAAATAAAAAATAAAAAGGGCTGGGGATGTTGTTCAGTGTTAGTATATTGGATTTGGTTCCCAGTACAAAAAAAAACAAAGAAAGGAAATGCAAAAATTATAACAGTGCTTTCCAAAAAAAACATGGATCACTGAAAAAGTTAGTGAGCTTGCATCTACATATAACCCACAGCTAACCTCATACTTAATGGGAAAAGACTGAAAGCTTCCCACTAAGACCAAGAAGAACAAGATGTAGACATCCATTCTTGCCAACTCTATTCAACATTGTCCTAGAAGTTCGAGCCAGGGTAGTTAGGCATGAAAATAGAATTTAAAAACATCTAGATAGAATGAAAGATGTAAAACTACCTCTGTCTGCAGAAGATGTGATCTCGTATATAGAAAACACTAAAGAATTCACTAAAAAACTAACAAAACCAATAAACGTGTTTGACAAGGCTGCAGGGAGTAGAGGGGTAAAAAGGGATGATAGATAGGGTCCCCCTCAAGTAGATCTCATACTTCCTCAGGTACCATTTCCATGGAACTAAATAGTCCAGACACACGAAGATTCTTTCTGCCTTTTTGCAAGCACTTTCCCTGCCTCATCCTCATCACCCCTTTGTGAAAAAGTTGAAGGATTCTATTCTCATATCCTGTGTGCCCTGTGAGCTGTGCCAGCCAAGGCAGTCTGCAGCCAGAGTGTAGTTATCTCAGGATAAGGAATCAGGACTCTGTAATACATCCTTCCCTAAGCTTTTGTATTCTCCCTCCCTCTCTCTGGTTTTGTTTTTCATTTGGTTTCCTAGCAAATTTCCTTTTGAGAAATTCCAATATTGTCTCATCTGAACCAAGGGGAATAGGATTTGTCTACATGTTGGTCAGTGAAGGGCTAACTTGGAGGTCAGGGGCCCCTTGAGGCTAGGTGTGGGGGTGGCTGCAGCCAGCACAGCTGGAGAGGCAAGGAAGGGTTGAAGCTGTGCAGATGTGTTTTTTGGACGATGGCTTAAGATACTGGAATGATAGGCTTTTGGCTAAGGATAGAGTGCATCTCACTAGGGAAGAATGTGGTTGCCTGGAGACTTGCCGATCTGATCAAGATGACTTTAACTGGATTGGGGGGGGAGGCAAAACATGCCCATTTCAGACGGTAAGACTAGATACTATAGACAGCAGCAGGCATGTCAGCAACAGAAGTATAATAGCGAGAGAGACACCCAGTGATTTGCAGAAGAAAATGACTGAGAAGGAAATTGGGTATGGCGCTTCCAGCCTCGACTGTCAATATGCCAGTGTGAAGAGTAAGAGCAGAAAACAAAGTAAATTGAGATTTATTTTTAAACACAAAGAAGTAAAAAAGAAATCAAATATATCAATAGACTTAGAGGAAAGGGATTCACAACCGAAATATTGTCATGGGCATTTTGAAAGACACAAATCTAATAGAAGGATTTGGGTTACCCACCCACAGGAAAGTATTCTTTTTGCCCACCTGTACCAACTTTATGGCATCCTGAGAGTCAGATTAAGGACACAAAATCAGAGTACTAGGAGAAATGACCATGAACTTCAATAATTGTGGAAAATCCACATTTGCTCATTCACTTAGGGCCCCACACTCTTGACATGGCAGTGACCGAGTCAGGCAAAGTCCCTGCTCCCATAGAGCTGATATCCACCCAGAGCAGATAGGTGATAAATATGTGAACAATGAATGCACAAAACAACTTCAGATTGTGATTCACAGAGAAAAATAAAACTCATAATAATGAAATGGAGGGAGTAACTATTATAATTTGGGTGGTCTTGGATGGCCTATCTTCAGAGGTGACTTTTGAGTTAAGAACAAGTTGAGGGAGTGAGCCATGAAAACAGCTGAGGGAACAGCATGCAAGCAGAGGAAACAGAAAGGGCAAAGAACTTGACCTGTTGGGGAAAATAGAAGAAGGCAATTATCTCCCAGTTTGGTTCTCCCAGATGCAGATAATGCGAGAAGAATGTGAGTGATGGTAATTTTTTGGGAGGTGTGGGAATGCCAGGAAGGCAGTGGAAAAGTCATAAAGGGAAAAAAAGGACAAACTCAAGACCTCTGGGCAACCCTGGGAAATGGGGTAAAATACATGTTTCAGAATTACGCCCATCTTCCCAGAGTCATTGATGGATAACTTTCCTCCACAACAAGAATGACCTTACAAGCTTCCAGAAAAAGCAGGCAAAGATGCAGTGACAGTACCCTGATATGACAATTCTAAGGGATCTAGAAAGTAGCTGACAGTATCTGCTACAGCTAAGAAGCCTGGAGCAGAGTCAGAGAAAGGGTCAGTCAGGGGCCAGACCAACCAGGGCCAAGATGAGCTGCAAATTAGTGGTCAGAAGAGGTGTTTGGTGTAGGCTGCATAATGTTTTCTTTTGTTTCTGATTGTTTTGTTTTACTTTTTAATTGCCAATAATTAAAAATAAGATTTCATGTATTAACCTACTTTTCTAGTTCTCTTGGGGAAAAATTTATAATATAGTGAATCCTCATTTGATGATCTACCCAATGCCCCATTTAGAAGGGTTACACGCTCACCAGTGCACTAGTCTTTGAGTTTTAGATCAGCAGTCCAATATGTTATAGGCAGTGATAAAGAATGTTGGGCTGAGGTTGTGGCTTGGTGGTAGAACACTTGCCTAGCACATGTGAGGCACTGAGTTCGATCCTCAGCACCACATATAAATAAATAAAGGTCCATCAGCAACCAAAAAAATTTTTAAAAAAGAATGTTAAAGTAAATTCAAATGGAGATCAGGCTGGAAGAATCACTGAGCAGACAAAGCCAGTTCTGCCTCGTAAGTGAGCTTGATTTGCAAATTTAACTGAAACTTAACTTGAGTTCTACCTTGTAAATTCCTATATTAAAGAAAAATAGAACTAAGGTCAACCAATCAGAAATAGCCAAGAAACTGCTGAGTGTGACGGTGCATACCTGTAATCCCAGTGACTTGGGAGGCTGAGGCCAAAGCAGAAGGATCTCAAGTTCAAGGCCACCCTCAGCAACTCACTGAGGCCCTAAGCAATTAGCAAAACCCTGTCTCAAAATTTATTTTTTTAAAAGAGGACTCGGGGAGTGAGGATATAGCTCAGTTGGTAGAGTGCTTGCCTTGTGATCCCCAACACCGCAAATAAATAAATAAATAAAAAAGGACTTGGGATGTAGTTCAGTGGTTAAGCTCCCCTGAGTTCAATCCTCAATACCAAAAAAATAAAGAGAGAGAGAGAGAGAGAGAGAGAGAGAGAGAGAGAGAGAGAGAGAGAGAGAGAGAGACCCCCGGCTGTTTTTAATTGTTTATTTTGAGACAGGGACTTACTAAGTTGCCAAGGCTGGTCTCAAACTTGCAATCCTCCTGCCCCAGTCTCCCCAGTCTTTGAGATTTATAGGTGTGTACCCCCACACTTGGCTCCCACAAACTTTTAATTATATAACTAGTGACTTTGTAAATAAGTAAAACAAAGCAACTCTATAATTATAATCCATCAGAGTTTTGCTTTATCCTGTGTCTACCCTATAAAAGCCTGTCCCTGTACTCCCTCAGCAGAGGTCCTGAACCAATTCTGCCTTATAGCTGCACAATTTGTGTGTGGTTGTTTTGCTCAAATAAACTTTTAAAAATTGAGGCTGGGGTTGTATCTCAGGGGTAGAGGGCTTACCTAGCATGTGTGGGGTGCTAGGTTTGATCCTTAGCACCACATTAAAAAAATACATATGTATATTAAATAAAGGTATTGTGCCCATCTACAACTAAAAAATATTTTTAAAAAACTTTAAAATTTTTTCTTGTGCCTCAGCTTTCTTTGTTACAGGAATTAGGGGTCCATCCTAAGCACATAGGCAGGGATTGATGCAATCTGTTTGCTGTTTGTGCAGGAAGAGTCAAGTGCAGAAGCAGGGAGACAAGTAAGGAGGCTATTGTAGTCACTTGGGCAAGAGATGATGGAGTCTTGGAAAAGGGTTCCAGTGGAGATGAAAAGCAATGAAGGAATTAAGTATGTAAATCAGACTAGATTGTGGCAGGGTACACTGATACAGGGTGATGAAAAACAAGGCATTTTAGGATTACAGCCAGATTTCTGGCTTTAATAGATGTGCTGATAGTACTCTAATTCACTGAGATGGGAAAGACTAGAGAAGGAACTGGTTTCAGGGGAAAATCAAAAGCTCTATTTTGAACATAGTACATTTGAGATGCCTATTAGACATCCAAGAAGAGATGTGAGACAGGATATATGAGATATGTCTTAGATTGAGTCAGGAGCTTGGGGTGAGGTTGGGAGTGGGTAAGGAGACAGGAAAGTGAGAATTATTCACATATAGAAAGGGGACTACACCTTACATTTCTGACAATATTGTATATGAAATATCCAGACAATAACTTCTTCCTACAAAACACCCAGAAATGCTGGATAAAAGATAATAAATATGCTTTTAAATACATTGCTGAGCTCAAAAGGAAGCAAGCAAAATCCCCAAGAGCCAAAACAAAGAGCCCTCAGCAGCCCAGTTTAAAAGAAAAAGCCCTAGACTGATGCTGCTCTATGAGTGCCCTGGAGGCATCTGCGGATTACTAACCAAGCAGAGTTTCAGCATTTGGGGTTTGTTTATTTTGGACCTTCCTCCTCCTCCTTCTTCCTTTTTTTTTGGAGGGTGGGGTTTGAGGGAGGCACACTACATTTATCATAAAAAATACCCTATGCAGCTTAGATTTTCTTTCTTTGTGTGTGTGGTGCTGGGAATCGAACCCAGGGTCTTAGTTCATGCTAGCAGCAAGCACTCTACCACTAAGCTACACCCCAGACTCTTTGGAATTTGAGATGGTCTTGCTAACTTGCTGAGGGCCTGGCTAAGTTGCTAAAGTTGACCTCAAACTTGCAATCCTCCTGTTTCAGCTTCCCCCTTCGTTGCTGGGATTACATGTGTGTGCCACCATGCCTATTTAGATTTACTTTTACTGTCATTCATATTTTAAGCTATTACAAAATTAACTTTTAGCAGTTTATTGAGGCTTAACTGCTATACAAAACTGCACATATTTAATGTATGCAATTTGATGAATTCAGACATATGCATACACCTACGAAATCATCACTATATCTATCACCTTCAGAAGTTTCCCCGCATTTTGCTTTTTCAGTAAGAACACTTGACATGAGATCTACCATCTTAATTTTTTTTTGTACCAGGAATTGAACCCAGGGACACTTAACCACTAAGCCACATCTCCAACCCTTTTTTTTTTTTTAATTTGGAGATAGATTCTCACTAAGTTGCTGAGGCTGGCCTGAAACTTGAGATCCTACTGCCTCAGCCTCCCATATGGTTGGGATTACCCATGTCTGCCACCACACACAGCATACTCTTAAATTTTATTTTTATTTTTACAGACGGCATTTTGATTCATTGTATACAAATGGGGCACATAATTTCGTTTCTATGGTTGTGCACAATGTAGGTTCATACCATTCATGTAATCATATATGTCCATAGGGTAATGATGTCTGTCTCATTCCACCATTTTTCATACCCCCCTCTCATTTCCCTCTACGTAATCTAAAGTTCCTCCATTCTTCTCTCACCCCGACTCCCACCCCCACTATATATCATCATTTTAACTAAGTAGTGTTGACTATAGGCACTGCACTGTACCACTCTGGAATCAACCTATCTTTTAACTGAAACTGGATGCCACTTGAACAACTTCCTATTTCCTCTTGGCTCCAGTCTCTGGTAATCACAGTTCCAGGCTCTGTTTGTAAGAGTTTGGCTCTTTTAAGTACCTCATGTAAGGGAAACCATGCAATATTTGTCCTTCTGTGACCACCATATTTTACAGGCTCATTCATATTTTTGCAAATGACAGGATATTCTTCTCTTCAAGGCTGAATAATATTTCATTGTGTGTGTATACCATATTTTCTTTATTCATTCATTTCTCAACTTACATTTGGATCATTTCTATAATTTGGCTACTGTGAATAATGCTACAATGAATATGGGAGTATAGATATGTCTTCAAGGTCCTAATTTCAGCTCTTTGGGATACATATCCAGAAGTAGGACTGTTGGATAATAGAGTAGTTCTATTTTTAATTTTTGGAGGAATCTTAATCATTTTTTCAATAGCAGCTGTGCCATTTTACAATCTCACCAAGCATGTAGAAGAGTTCTAATTTGCCCACATCTTCACCAACACTTGTTTATCTTTTGATGTTTTTCATAATAGCCATCCTAACTGGTGGGAGGTTAGATATCTCACTGTGGTTTTGATTTGCTTTGCTGTTATGCTTCGTGATTTTGAGCATCTTTTCATTTACCCATTGGCCATTTGTATGTCTTCTTTGAAGAAATGCCTTTTCAAGTCCTTTGTACATTTAAACATTTTTAAATTAGTGGGTTTTTTTTTTTGCTGTTTAGTAGTAGGACTTCATTATATATTTTGGATACAAACTCCTTGTCAGTACTCATATAAAGACATACAGACCAATGAAACATGACAGAGAATCCAGAATTAAATGTACATACATATGGTTAACTGATCTTTTACAAGGGTACCAAGACTATACAACATTTTTATTATATTTAAATTGATCGCAATTAACCAATACTAAAGTAAATTCTCAACAAAATGAAAAAAACAACAAATAATTTCATATTAAAATACCAGTGACTTCCTAAGACATGTTTTTTCCATATCCAAACCTGGGTCACATCAACTTTCTATTTTATAATACAATTTTAAGGCAAACCTTTATTGAAGTACAACATATAAATAGAAAAATACACATACCTTAAGTCTAGCTCAGTGAATTTTCTTTAAGGGAGTACATCTGTGTGACAAGCACCCAGATCAAGAAGCACAACATTGCCCCAAAAGCTGTTCCACTTTATACCCTGTTCTCAGTCACCATCTCTCACACATACTCTTATCCTAACTTCTAATATTGTAGATTTAAAGTTTTGCAACTTTATAGCATGAAATCATGTAGTATGTATGGCCTCTTTCACCCAACATTGTGTTGTGAGATTCAGTCATAATGTTGGATATAGGTATATAGGTGTAATTTACGCAATCTTATTGTTGTATAGTATTCCACTGTATGAACATACAATTCATTGATCTGTTCTACCGTTGGTATTGTTGGTAGATGTTTGGAATATTTTCAGTTTGGGGATATTTAGAAATACAAATAATTCCGCTAAAACATTATCTTATATATGTCTTTTAATGAACATATATGTTTTCATTATGTGTATACTAAAGGTAGAGTTGCCAAGGAAGAAAATATGTGTATACTGAGTTTCAGTGGATGCTGCCAGCTTTCCAAAGTGGTTGTACAAATTTACCCTCCCACCAGCAGTATATGAGAGTTATAATTGCCCCACTTAATTTTATACTTTTCAAATACTTAATTTTATCATTATTTTACATTCTTGCCATAGGTATGAAGAAGCTTCACATCATTGTTTGAATGTGCATTTCCCTGATGACTAACAAAACTGAGCACCTTTTCAAATGCTTACTAGCCATTCGGATGTCTTCATTTTTCTTTTGAATGATCTTCCTTTTTCTTATTGATTTACAAAAATTTTTTTACACAATCTGGATACAAATCCTTTGTTGAGTATACATATTGCAAATATCTTACCCACTTTGTGATTTGCTTTTTCACTTAATGGTATCTTTCGTTAAACAAAAGTTTTAAAGTTTTAATTTTAATATAATAAAATCCAATTTAACAATATTTTACTATATGGTTAGGACTTTTATGTCCTGATTATAAAATCTTTGCTTATCTTGATATCATTAAGACATTTTCTGCTTTGTTTTGGGTTTCTTTTTTTGTTTTGCTTTGTTGGTTTTTTAATTTTGTTTATTTGTATAGTTTTTTTTTTTTTGCGGAAGCTCTTAGTTTTTGCCTTTCATGTTTAAATCTCTGATCATGGTGCTTGCAATTTAACAGAAACATAGGTAAAATAAACAAGGCCTAGGGCCCTCCTAAGAAGGAAGAGTAGCAATTAAGACTATCACAGACACAAATGAAAACCCCCAAAGAGTCACAAGCTTAGGATAGACTAGGAAAAAAAATTCCACTTGATAATAATGTAAGAAAACAAGCAAATTTAGCTATTTTGACTTCAGCATTATTGTGTGGGTGAGTTCTCCTTTGAGACTTCATAAACATGAAGAGTTAAAGCTAAAATTTATATGACCTGTTTATCCAGGAAACTGCAACTAAAAAATTAACAAAAGTATTCCCAGGTTGGTAGTGTACTGGGGTGCCTAACAGAAGCAAAGGTAAATCAACTCCACAGGGATGGAACTTCAAACCAGGCCATACAGAATTGGGAAAAATAAAATCTTGCAAAACTGAGTTCACAACTCAAATGAAAGACATGAAGGAATATGACACCTTTGTGAGAATTGACAGAAATAATGGACAATAGGATTGTACCTTTGTGAGAATTGACAGAAATAATGGACAATAGGATTGCACCTTTGTGAAATCCCTATAATGGAATTTTTAGATACAGAATATCTAAGTATGTTTCATATGGTTAAAGAAATAATGAGAAGAAAAAGTAATAATACACTATTTGAAAAGACCAGAAAGTTTTTTCAGATTTTTCTTTTTTCTTCAAAATCAGAACATGACAATCAGTAGTTTTAGATTGGGGCAGGGGGAGTACCAGGGATTGAACTCAGGGGCACTGAACCAACTGAGCCACATCCTCAGCCCTATGTATATTTTATTTAGAGACAGGGTCTTACTGAGTTGCTTAGCACCTCGCTATTGCTGAGGCTGGTTTTGAACTCGAAATCCTGTCTCAACCTCCCAAGCTGCTGGAATTACAGGCGAGAAGCACCACACCCAGCTAGATATTTTTAATAAAATTTTTTGAGGTAATTGTGGATTCACATGCATTTGCAAGAAACAATACAGAGTGATCCCATGGATCTTTTAAACAGGTATCCCCAAATGGTAATATCTTGCATAAGTATAGCACAATAACATAACCAGAATGTTTTTCCTTTGTTAATTTGTTCTAATAGTTATACAGGACAGTAGAATGCATTCTGACACATTGTACACAAATGGAGCACAACTTCTCATTCCTCTGGCTGTACATGATGCAGAGTCACACTGGTAGTGTAATCATACATGTATATAGGGTAATAATGTCTGTCTCATTCTACCGTCCTTCCCATTCCTATAACCAGCAAAATATTCTCCAGCTCCAACCATTTGCCTGCAATTTACCTGCAAATGCCATAATTTAATTCTTCTTTAAGGCTGATTACTATTTCATTGTGTACATATACCACATTTTCTTTATCCATTCATCTATTGAAGGACATCTAGGTTGGTTCCATAATTTAGCTATCGTGAATTGAGCTGCTATAAACATTGATGTGACTGCATCACTGTAGCACGCTGAATTCCTTTGGGTATATTGACAGTGACTGATTTGATCCAAATTTCCCCAGTTTCACTTATACATGTGTATGCATGTGCATGTGTGCATTTCATTCAATGAAATTTTAGCATGTGTTATTACCATTAGCATGTACATATCCACTGCCACAGTGAAGATATAAAAGAATATTTCATCACCATTAGGATCCTCCATGTTGCATTTTGATCACCTCTCTCCCTCCTGCACTATCCCTCATATCTAATCACTAGCATCCACTAACATGTTTTTGAACTCTATAGTTTTGTCATTTAAAAAACACTATGTAAGTGGAGTCATACAGTTTATAACTTGGAGGGTTAGGGTTTTCTTCCACACAGCATAACTCCTTTGGAGATTCATGCGGGTGTATCAACAGATCGTTCCTTTTTATTGCTGTGTAGTGTTCCATGGTCTGAATGTACAACAGTTTGTTTAAGCATTTGTACAATGAATGACATTTAAGTTGTTTCCAGTTTTCAGCTACTATGAATAAAGCTGCTATGAACATTCACTTGCTAGCTTTTGTGTAAACATAAGTTTTCCTTTCTCTGGAATAAATGCCCAGGTGTCCGAATGCTGGCTCTCATGGTTGTTGTACATTTAGTTTTAAAAGAAACTGCCAAACCGTTTCCCAGAGCAACTGTACCATTTTGTCTATTCTTCAGCAATGTATGTGGGATCCAGGTTCTCTGCATCCTTGCCAGCATTTGGAGTCACTATTTTTTAAGCTATTCTGATATGTATATAGTGGTACCATATTATGGTTTTAATTTGCATTTCCCTAGTGGTTAACAAGGCTGAAAATCTTTTCATGTGTTTGCCATCTATATATTCTCTTTGGTTAAATATCCTTTCATATCTTTTGTCCATTTCTAATTTCTGTTTTTACTGTTGAGTATTGAGAGTTCTTTATATATTCTAGATACCAGTCTTTTGTTGGATATGGTTTGCAAATATTTTCTTCCAGACTGTAGCTTGTCTTTGATCCTCTTAAAAGGATTTTTTTGCAGAGTGAAAGGTCTTAAGTTTGATAAGGTCCTATTTATCTATCAAATGTCCTTCTATGTATCATGCCTTTGATGCAAGTCTAAGATTTCTTTGCCTAACTCTAGATCCTGATTTTTTTTCCTGTTTTTTTCCCTAAAACTTTTTGTAAGTTCATTCTTTTTTTTTTACACAATACCTTTATTTTATTTATGTATTTTTATATGCTGCTGAGGATCAAACCCAGTGGTTCACAAATACTAGGTAAGCATTCTGCCACTGAGCCACAATCCCAGTCCCTTTTTCCGAAAAGTTTTACAAATTCACGGTTTACATTTAAGTCTATGGTCCATTTTGAGTTAATCTTCGTATACATTTTGAGATTTAGGTTAGGATTCTGTTTTTTTGGCTTTGGGGGGTGTTTTGTTTTTGCCTGTAGATGTCAAATCATTCCAGCACCATTTGCTGAAAAGACATTCCTTCTTCCATTGAATTGGATACATACCTTTGTAAAATAATCAGTTGGTAATAGTGGTGTGGGTCTGTTTTCTTCTGGGTTCTCTATGTAGTTCCAGTGATCTATTTGTCCTCCCTTTGCCAATTCTGCACTGCCTTAATTACTATAGCTATATAGTAAGACTTAATTTGCATAGTGTGGTTCCTCTCAACTTTGTTCTTTTTTGAGATTGTTTAAACTCTAAGCTCTGTGCCTTTTCATATATATTTCAGAATAAGCTTGTCCATATCTACGAAAAAATTCTGCTGGCATTTTGATTGGAAGTGCATTATTCAGTCTATATATCAGTTTGAGAAGAATTGACATCTTTACACCATTGATTATTTTAATCCATGAGCATGGCATGTCTCCTCATTTATTTAGGTTCTCCTTGATTTATTTTATTATCATTCTGTAGTTTTTACCATACAGATCATATACATGTTTATATAGTTTATATAACTAAGCATTTCTTTATCATTGGAGCTACTATAAATGGTATTTTTAATTTATGGTGCCTACATATTCATTTTTAGCATATAAAATGAATTTGATTTCTTTTGTGTTGATCTTGCATTCTGTGATCTTGCTGAACTTACTTATTAGTTCTAAGAGTTATTTTTTGTAGACTCCTCAGAATTTTCTATGTAGACAATCGTGTCATCTGCAAATAGAGACAGTTTTATATATCCCTTTCCTATTTGAATGCATTCTGTTTCATTTCCTTGCCTGATTGTGCTGGCTATTGTACTGTACTGAATAAGAGTAGCAAGAGTAGATATCTTTGCCTTGTTCCTGATTTTAAGAGAAAAGCATTCAGTCTTAAACATTAAGTATGGTGTTAGCTATAGATTTTATGCAGATGCCTTTGATTGAATCTAGGCAGCTCCCTTCAGATCCTAACTTGCTGTAAATTTTTATCGTAAATGGGTGCTGAATTTTGTCAAATGCTATACTTGCATAAATTGATATCATAAGCTTTTTCTTCATTAATCTGTTGATATGGTGAATTACCTTGATTGATTTTCAAATGATGAGAATAGGTTTGCATAACTATAATGAGCCCTGCTGAGTAACTGTGTATAATTACTTTTGTAAATAGATGGATTCAGATTATTAATATTTATTGAGGATTTTTGTGGCAATTCTTGAGAGAATAATGGTCTGTAGTTTTCTTATAGTTACATTGTGTAGTTTGGGTAGCAAGGCAGATAAAACTTCTAAAATTAGTTGGGAAAATTTCCCTCCTCCTTCTTTATCCAGAATGAATTTTGTAAGATTGGAATAAATTCTGTGACACCACCTGGGTTTGGAGATTTCCTTTTCAGGAGTTTTAAATTTTCTTAATAATTATAGGGATATTTTAATAGTCATAGGGATATTCAAATTATGTATCCCAGTTTGTCCTTTTGGAGGAACTGGACCATGTCTTCTCCACTGTTGAATTTATTAGTGTAAATTTGTTCATAATATTTCCATACTATCCTTTTAATAGCTTTGGGATCTGTATTGATATCTTGTCTCACTCTTATATTGATGATTTGTATCTCCTCTCTTATTATTATCAATCATGATTAAGGTCTATCTCTATTATTGATCTTTTCAAAGCAGCTTTTTCTTTTATTGATTTTCACTGTGTTTTTCTTATTTCTACTTCATAGATTTCTGTTCTTGTTTCCTTCCTTTTGCTTGTTTAGAGTTTATTTTGCTCTCCTTTTTCTAGTGTCTTGAGATATGAACTTAGATGATATATTTTAAACATTCCATTTTTTAAGTGTAGGCAACAGATAATAAAAATTTCCCTCTTGGTACTATTTTACCTGCATCCCATATATTTTGATATGTTGTATTTTCATTTTAATTCAGTATTTTTTGGTATTTCTAAATTTTTCTTGGACTTCTTCTTTGGCCATGGATTATTTAAATGTGTGTTGTTTAATTCCCAAAATGAGCTTAGAGATTTTACTGTTGTATTCCTGTGCAGTTTCTATTATGGCCAGAGAATACTCTGATTTCAATTTAAATTTTTTGAGAATTTGATTTATGTTTCAGGATATGGTCTGTGTTGGTGATATTCCATGAACATTTAGGGAAACAATGTGTATTTTGTTGTTGGTAGATGTATTTGCTCAATATATGTCAATCACATTCTGTTGGTTTAAGGTATCATTTAGTTGTTCTATATGCTTGATGAATTTTTGCATGGAAGTTCTATCATTTACCAAGAGGGTGGTGTTAATTTTCCCAAGTATAATTGTTGGCATTTGTTGATTATTTCTCAACTAAGTTCTGGTTTTTCCCATTCTTGTTAGGATAGGAGATCTTTAAATTATTTTCTAGACAGTTTACCTATTATTTTAGGAAACTATTTTGTGTTAGCAGGCAGTCATTCTGTTTTGATGTAACATACAGGTGCTGGTATACTTTTATGGACTCTGATTCCAATGACAATGAAATTTTAGAGCCTTCAAAGGCTCCAGTTTGATTTGTTTGATGCTGGGGCTTTCACTGTTTTCTGCTGGTGATGCTGAGTGGGCAGAAGAAAGTTCCCTAGGTAACACCATGAGAATGAATAACATCTCCTAGGTTATGCCACTTGTAACAGAATCTCCCTTGTTGGTGCCACTCAGTCTCTTGTTTTCTTTTGGTGGAGGTTGGGAGTACCAGGCCTGATGGGAAAAGAAAACCTTTCTCTTGGTCCTTTATTGTCAGTGGATCTTTCGATTGATCCCTCCTACTGTGCTGCCAGTTTCTCCTGGAGTTGCCATTAGAATTCCTATTTCATCCAGGGGAAAAGTTAGTCTACCTGGGCTACCTTCTGTTCCTGGTAGTAGATCAATAGAGACTGAGCCTATGCGGCCTTCTTTTGGGGTGGGTTCATAAAATGTCCTCCTAAATTTTCCTCCAATCCTAGAATCCCTAACCAGTTCAAGGTCCTCTTTCTACCTTTCCAAGTTCTCTTTTGATTGTCTCTTGCGTAATTTCCTGGGTTTATGTTTTCTATTCTTTCTTTTATTTTTTTCCCCCAGTAGTGCTGGGGATTGAACCCAGGGCCTCATGTATGCTAGAAAAGCACTCTTCTACTGAGCCCCATCCCCAACCCCTGGGTTTATCTTATTATTGAGTCTAAACCATCTTTCCTGGGTCCAACATACGACTTATCTCAGGTTGGTTTATATTGACTGCTGGTTTTCTTGACATTGAGACATGATTTCCTGTTTCCATCACTTGTGTATTGATGCTTTTATTTAAAAAATATCTCTTGTGGGTTATACAGTGTAGAGACTGTAGGTTTAGTCTTGTTCCCTGAAGATTGTTGAGTTTTGTTTTAGTGAGCAGATAAATCACTGGTTGATAACACTGTACTCACTAGGGCTTGATTTTATACTTTTTTTGGGTGAATTTGTTTCAATAATTTGCCCTTAGTCTTAGGATAAGTCCTTTCATCCTTGAACATAGTCTTCGTTCAAAGTCAAGGGCCTTTTGGGCTTCAGTGAGAAGCTTGAAATGTTCGCCAAAACGTATTTGCCCCTTTTACTTGGCAGAACTCAAACTCTAAACTTTGTCTTCCCTCATGACCATAATCATGATGATCATAGATAATATTTATCAAGTGCATTATGTGTGCCCGGGGCTGTGGTAGGAGCATTCAAATTATTTGTCCTCACAACAAACTTGCCTTTATAATCCTCACATTGCAGATGACAAAATGGTGGTTCAGAGATATCAAGTGTTGGAGCAGGGCTCTTCTAAAATCAGGTTACCCTCTATTGTCTCTCACTGGAGCAAAATGTATGTGTATGACTTTGAAATGAAAGTACCAAGATTGCCCTTGAGAATTAGATTGTCGAATTAATATAAGATGGATATTAAAAAAATATACGATGACACCTTAATAAAACAGAATGACTCCCTTGCCAGCAAAGCTTCACTATTACCTGATGGAAGTCATTGGCATATCTAAAGAAATAATGTGTCAAACAGAAGGGCAGTTGGCCAACTGTGGATGCATACAAAGAAAGAAACACAGAGACAAATATGAGCCACTTCCTCCAGACACTTTCTGAAGAACTTGGTACCCTGACATAAGGATTTAACCCTGATAACTAGCATATATATTGTGGAGAGGGAGGTTTCCAATTTTCTTGAACATGTTTTTATACTTTTAAATCATGCAATGGACTCCTTTCACTTTTATTTCTTGCTTCTTAAGCAAGTTTCTCATTATAATTTTGACTTCTTTTACTCCTCGCCTGTGTATAAGAGAATGCACAGGTATGGTTTACACGTGTGTCTTGCAACCATGGAAAGAATCAGTCTAGGCAAACTGGCTGATAATGGCATCATAGCTAGGCATCATAGCAGAGAGAAAAGTGAACATATCCTGGGTCCTACATGATATGATAAAGCCATTGAATTAAGTAACTTGGAACCTTCCCTATCACTAGAGTTCTTGTTATAGATGAGAAAATACATGCTCTTTATTTTTTAAGTCAGTTTATTTGTTTTTTTCTGGAATATGTTGCTAAAGGTGACCCAACTTAGAGTGAGGCAGATTCCGAAGTCTTTATGAATGGGTATGGGGGAAGTAGAAGAGAATATGAACAGGCGAGGGGATTACTGGAATGTTGGTAGATAATAGCAGTGCAGAGAGGGTGGAGTGATATCGTTGATGACATGAGCTCATGTGCAGGATTTCTACAAAGAGATTGAAAGTAATAACTGATAGGGAAAATGGAGAGTGAAAAAGATACCTACCTCCCATTACTGATACATGTGATATGAAAGAAAACACACCCATAGGAGAAGAGGTATGCTAGGGACAATCTACATCATAGCTCTGTCAGGAGTTTGTTAGAAAGTTGAATGAAGAAGCTGAGGGGATTTAGCTAATCACATTACAGAGGGCATAGTGGAAAGGTTAGCCTGGATAAAAAAAGGAGAATAAGATCTGGGCAGTTAAGAGGAAGTACAGAGGAATACAGGGTGAGCATCCCGGTGATAATGAATGATGTAATAGGCATTACCCTTTTGCTCCAGATTCATTCCAGGTTCTTCTCCAGTAAATGATATTCCGTTGTCCTTGCTAACTGGCTTTGGCTAGTGGAAAATATTGGCAGGAGATGGAATAGGAAAGGAAGTATCTACTAAGGTATTTTTCCCCTCTTTCTTTCAGAGGGAATTTTCTGGCAGTGGCTGCATCTTCTTCTATAATTTCAACTCCCTGGTGGACATCTCCATCACAATCTCACATTCCACCAGCTGGCCTTGGCTTCCCCTCTTCCCTTGTGCTCTTCCAACTTAAGGATGGTAGGGGCTTCCTGCTGAGGTAGATCCCTGTCCTGTATTGTCTTCCCTGTTTGAATCCTCAGCCCTTCTATAAACTCTATTGTCAATTCCCTGTATTATATTTCCTCTGTTGTAAACATTCAGAGTAGTTGATGTTTTCTCTGATTGATACCAGTGTCTAAGGTGGCTTGACTGTAACTGGTGTTGCACCCTTTCCAAAAATCATATTAGACTTTGAATGAAGTATTTGGGCTAGGAACTCCTCCTCACATGGACTAATCCCAGTTTCAGTTTCACTTTAATAAGGAATATACCTAAAGGATCAAAAAATGTTCCTGGGACAAGTTACTATACTGTTGTTTAGGTATCAGCTTAAAAACTTATTGAAATACCAGGATGGCCTCTTTAAGGCAGTTATTATAAGAGATGGCTCCTTTTCTGGAAGTCTGTTAAGGGGACTATTGTGAGATTTAAAAACTGAAAGTGTTCTTGGCATAAGAGGAATCATTGGTATTTTGAGATTCAGAAGTGGGGTTTAATATTTTATCATACTCCTCAACAAATTCAAATTGTCACATTTGCCTCCATGTCCCACAACAGGCACCACAGAAAACCAGGACTTACCTCACTATTCAGGTCTTAGTTTTCTGTTTTGTGGGTTTTTTTTGTTTTTTTTTTTTTTCCGTTTTGGTGCTGGAGATTAAACCCAAGAGTGCTTTACCACTAAGCCACATCTCCAGTCCCTTTTGTATTTTATTTAGAGACAGGGTCTCACTGAGTTGCTTAGGGACTCACTAAATTGCTGAGGCTGGCTTTGAACTAGTGATCCTCCTGCCTCAGCCTCCCAAGGCACTGGGATTACAGGCATGCACCACCATGCCTGGCTCTCAAGGCCTTGGTTTTGAACCACTTTCCTTACTATATAATTCTTGATCTCTTTCATATCCTCCTGATTGGAAACCTCAAAACTGATCTCCTTATAACCTTTGTTTGGCCACACCCTTGATATCTCTGGCTTCAACATTTTCATGTCCTTATTGGCCACAATCTAGACTGCTCCTCTGGTTATGGTGTCTTTGGTGTCTGTAGGTAACTTCTAACCCTAACCTTTTGGTCCAGGCTGCCTGGCAGACTACTTGGCCACCTTACCTCATGGTCCTATGAATGATGCTGCACTAAGTTTTTTTCAAGTTCTAAAAGTGGGATTATAACTGCTAGAGGGCTGCATCTAAGACATCTATGGAAAGAGGGAATTCAACTCTGGCTACAATGGCCATATGCTTTTTGTTTTTTGACACAGTATCTCTTTGGTGAATCATCCCTCCCCAATTAGTTCATATGATTCAGATGGGGAAACCATCCCATTCACCACCCTCACAGGGTTGCAAAAAGGTCAAGGCCTAACTAACTAGAGTCTTTCCTTCTCTTGGCCATAGTAATTAGGCCACGATGGGTTAATAAGTCTAGCCAAAGAAAAACTCCTCCTTGATGATGTTTCTGAACCTATTGGGAAAAGGAAGTATTTCTGAGATCAAAGAAATTAATAAGCCACATAAGACTGGAGGTAAGAAAGGTCATCTTTATCACCACAAACCAAGGATGAAGTCCAGCACATAAAGCAGAGTTAAAGATTGATAGATCCTTGGTGACAGAGTTTGAGACCCAGATCCAGCTATAGTCAATTGTACTCCGTTATTTCCCCTTTTGTCTTATACCACTTTGGGTTGGCCTTCTGTCACTGGCAAACAAGAGAGAGTCCTGGATGTAACACTCAAACACTTTTCAAATTTCACTTAAAGGAGCTATTGATGCAAATAGGTTGGGGCAATGTAGATATGTTCATGCTAGGTAAAGTCATAGAAATTATGAAAATGTGATTATGGCAAATAATAATTTTCTGTTGCTTCTCTGACTCTCATAAACTTCTTGAAGACCATATGTAAATTACAGAAATTTATCCTATTTGAGTGACCTGGGTCTGATCTGGAAGACACTCTTTTTTTTTTTTATTCTTCTCCAGGATCCTCTGAAGATTTTCCTTGAGGAATATTTGGGATCCTTGAAAACAGTCCAAGACTTGGAATCAGAATATGGCACATTTATTTAATAAAGGTCATAAATAATTCACAGTGATTCAGTGGGGAGAGAAAACAGCTGTGGCCATACTAATATATCCAATGTAATCTTGTCCAGAGTCTCTGAGACCACGGTTTTAGTTTTGAGGGAGCAGTGAGTAATGTGTAGAGAACATGGGTTTTGGACTCACATAGACCTGCTTTCTAGTTCTACTTCTGCCACTTCCTAGTTGGGGGGGGGTTCTAAAAAAGCTACTTCACTTCTCTGAGACTCCATTTTGCCAATTATAAGATGAAGAATGTGCCCTGCAAAGGTGTCTGTGAGATATAAATAAGATATCAATGCCTATGGTCAAGATGACTGCAGTAGCTTTCTAATGAATACCACTGATACTCTTGACCTCTACTCCCCATTCCCCATATAGCAGCCAGATAGTAAAATATTAATCTTAGTTAGGTATAATTTATGGACAATAAGTAATTCAATTAAATATTACAATTTGATGATTTGATGGTATGATTTGACAGATGGTTTGATGAATTTTTGCAGATGCATGCAACTCTGAGAACACCACTGCAATCAAAATACAGAACACTTTCATCATCTCTTAAAAGATTCCTCATGCCTCCTTGTTGTCCAGTGCCCCCTACACTCCCAGCTTCACAGCCAGAGTGACTTTCTGAAAATGTAACTCGGACTATGCTACTCCTCTATTTCATGCCCTGCAATGTCTTCCCATCCCTCAGGAAATTAAATCTAAATTCCTTACCATATCCTTTCAATGCCCTTTGCATTCTGAATCTTGCCACCTCATATTATATGACCTCCCTATAGCACACTGTGTTTTAACCATACTGGTTTCTTTAGTGTTCATAGAATCCGTCAAGTCATTTCCCACATCTAGGCCTTTATTGTTGTTTCCTCTATTTGGCATCTTCTTTGATCAATAATAATCAACACACTGGCTTGTAATTTTTCAAGTCTCAGCTTAAATGCTACTTCCTCAGAGAAGTCTTCCTAACCATCATAAAACATGTACTCCTCTGATTATTCACTCCTTCTCAGGGTATCCCCACATACCCTGTTTCTTTCCTTCACAACCCTAGTCTTATTTATTTGCTTACACATAGTGTCTGTCTCACTCAGTTAACTATAGTCTCCATGGTAGAGAGATCATAAATCTTTTTCTTCCCATTGTACTGCACATAGCAGGCAATCAATAAATATTTGTTGAATGACTTAATGATTCATTAATATACCTGGAAGAGTGCATGGAATATAACATATGTGCTATAAATATTATCATCTTGTGCCAACACCTATTTCACTTCATCAACATGCTAAAGACCACATGTGAAAAACTCATAGCTAATATACTCAGTGGGGAAAGACTACAAGCTTTTACCCTAAGATCAGGAACAAGAGAAGAATGTCTGCTTTCACCATTTCTAATCAGTGTAATATTGAAAGTTCCAGTCAGATCAATCAGCAATAAAAAGATATAAAAGCCATGTGAATTGGAAAGGAAGGAATAAAATTACTTCTCTTCATAGATGACATGATCTTGAATGTAGAAAACACTAAAGATTCCAGAAAAAAAAAAGTCAGCACTAAGAAATAAATTCAGCAAAGTTTCAGGATACAAAGTCAGCACAAAAATCAGTTGCATTTCATAGCAATAAACAATCCTAGTAATGAACAGTTCAAAAGTGAAATTAAGAAACAGTTCTATTTACAAAAGCATCAAAAAGAATAAAACACTTAAGAATAAATTTAACCAAGGAATCAAAAGACTTATACTCTGAAAATTATAAAATACTGCTGAAAGAAATGAAAGAAAACATAAATAAATTTAATTACATCCTGTGTTCACAGATTGGAAAGTTTAATATTAAGATTACAAGACTCAAAGTTGTCTATAAATTCGGTGCAATCCCTGTCAAAATCCCAAGAGTTTTTGTTTTCTTTGCATAAATAGAAAAACTCATTTCTAAAATTCATATGAAATCTCAAGGGAACCCAAACAGCCAAAACACTCTTGTAAAAGTACAAATTTAAAGGACTTCACATTTTTTTTTATCTCAAGCTTTACTACAAATCTAGAGCAATCAAAATAGTTTGGTATTAGCAAACAAATGGACATACAGACCAGTGGAATACAATGGAGAGCCCAGAAATAAACTTTCACATACATAATAAAAATTTTCACTAGGGTGAAGCTTTCAATTTCCACTACTGAGTATGATGTTAGCTATAATTTTTTCATAATATGGCCTTCATCATGTTGAGAAAGTGAGCTGGGTTGGCAGAAGAAACTAATATTTATCACACATATGTTGTAGGCCATGAATTCTTCTAGGTATGTCTATGTGTCATTATGTGCTAGGCTTAGCAATATAGTGGGGAGCAAAAGTTTTCTAACAAATGGCACTAGAAAAATTGGCTATCATGTTCAAAAGAATGAAGTTGGATCCATACTTAACACCATATACAAATATTAACTCAAATGGATCAAAGACTAAATATAAAATTTAAAACTTTAACTCTTAGAAGAAAGAAAGGGGGAAAATCCTGATGACATTTGATACTGATTTCTTGAATATGACACCAAAAGCACAGGCAGAATAAGAACAAATAAATAAGACATCATCAAATTTAAAACCTTTTGTGTACCAAAAGATGCTAACAGCAAAATGAAAAGAAAACTGACAGAATGAGACAAAACTGCAAATCATATGTCTGATAAGGGATTAATATCCAAAATATATAATTTCCACAACTTTACAACAAAGGAAATAAACAATTTGAAAATGAAAAAAGGAATTGAGTAAACACTTTTTAAAAGAAGATACACAAATGGCTAAAAATACATTTAAAAAATACTCGACTTCACTAATCACTAGAGAAATGCAAATAAAAACTGCAACAAGATACTACTTCATACCCATTAATATGGCTATTATGAAAAAGTCAAAAAATAAAAAATGATGACAAGGATGTGGAGAAATTGGAAGCTTCCTCATTACTTGTGGGAATATAAAATGGTAGAGACACTTTAGAAAACAAACTGATGGTTCTTAAACATAGAATTACCATTCAATCCATAAATTCCATTCCCAAGTATACCCAGACAGAATTGAAAGCAAAGACACAGATATTTGCTATGTCAATGTTCATAGCAGTACTACTCTTAATAGCCAAAATGTACAAACACCCCATATGTGCATCAACATGAATGGATAAACACAGTAATGTAAATACTTATGATAAAATTTTATTCGACCTTTTTTTCTAATTTATAGATGAACACAATACCTTTATTTTATCTATTTATTTATTTTTTGTGGTGCTGAGGATCAAACCCAGTGCCTCACATGTGCTACGCAAGCACTCTACCACTCAGTCACAATCCCAGCACTATAAAACCTTTTAAAGGACTGAAATTCTAATACATACTTCAACATGGATGAATCTTGAAAACATCATGCTAAGTAAAGTAAAACAGGCACCAAAGGACAAATACTGTATAATGCCATTGCTAAGAGATACTTAGAATGAGCAAATTCACAGACAGAAAAATAGAATCAAGGCTACCAGGAGCCAGGGTAAGGAGGAATGGGGAGTTTTGTTTTTTTTTCATGGGTTAACCATACTGGTTTCTTTAGTGTTCTATTTGGAATGATGTTTCTTTAGCTTCTATTTGGAATGATGAAAACATTCTGGCAATGGATAGTGGTAATGGTTGCTCAATATTGTGAATATACTTAATGACACTGAATTGTACATTTAAAAATAGTTAAAACACTAAATTTTATGTTACATATATTATCATATTAAAATATAAAATAATAATGAAGCCATGATTTCTAACTTGAAAAGAAAAATGAAAGGTTGGAGAAAGATATACTATGCTAGCACTGACCAAAGAAAGCTGGAATGCACATATAAACTTGAGACAATTTGAGACCAAGGAAAGTTATCAGGGATAAAGTGGTGGCATTACACAATGACAAAGGGGTCAATTTCTCCAAGAAGACATAACAATTTTTAATGCATATGTGTTAACAATGGAGTATCAAAATGCATGAAGCAAAAATTGAATGAATTGCATGGAGAAATAGACAAATTCACTATTATAGTTGTAGACTTCAATAGACCTCTTCAAGTCATTGATAGATCAAGCAGACAGAAAATCAGTAAAGATATAGTGGAACTGAACAATACCATCAATCAACTGGATCTAATTGACATTTATAGAATACTTCATCCAACAACCACAGAATATACATTCTTTTCAAGTTCATATGAATCATTCACCAATACAGACCATATTAAGGGCCATAAAAATGATAAATAAATTGCAGAAAGCTCAGTAGAGTAGAGGGAGGGGGTGGGAGGGGACACAGGTAAGAGCTGGGGCTGAATTACAGCAAATTATATTCCATGCTTTTGTGATTATGTCAAAATATATCCTAATGTTTTAAATAAGAATCAATAAAAAATACTTGAACAAGCTGGGCACAGTGGTGCATGCCTGTAATCCCAGCTATTTGTGAGGCCTAGGCAGAAGGAGTTCAGGGCTACCCTGGCAAGGTAGTGAGACCCTGTGTCAAAACAAAGAAACAGACAAAAACAAAACAAACAAAAAACACTTGAACAATTCAAAAAATATAGAAATCCTACAAAGTATGTTCTCTGTCCATAGTGAAATTAAACTAGAAATTTATAAATAGAAAGATAACTGGAAAATGGTCTAGGGTTGTGGCTCAGGGGAAGAGCACTTTCCTCACATGTGTAAGGCACTGGGATCAATCCTCAGCACCACATATAAATAAATAAAACAAAGATATTGTGTCCATCTACAACTAAAAAAATTTTTTTTAAAAAGAAAGATACCTAGAAAAATCCCAAAATATTTGGAGATTAAACCACATATTTCTAAATAATACATTAGTCAATGAAGAAATCTCAAGAGAAATTTAAAAACACTTTCAGTTAAATGAAAATGAAAATATAACTTGTCAAAGTTTGTAGGATGCAGGGAAATTTATAACATAAAATGCATATATTAGGGCTGGGGATACAGCTCAGTTGGCAGAGTGCTTACCTTGCAAGCATAAGGCCCTGAGTTCAATCCCCAGCACTGCCAAAAAAAAAAAAAAAAAAAAAATATATATATATATATAATATATATATATTAGAAAAGAAAATCTAAAATTAGTGCTCTAAGCTTCCACTTATGAAACTAGTGAAAGAGCAAAGTAGATTAAAGAATACAGAAAAAAGAAATGCCAAAATTTGAGAGAAAATCAATGAAATTGAAAACAGGAAAATAATATATAAAATCATCAAAAAAAGCTGACTTTTTTGAAGAGGTGAATATGATCAATAAACCTCTAGTTAGTTTGATGAAGAAAAAAGGACAAAAATTTCCAAAATGAGAAATAAAAGAGGGATCATCATTATTGATCCAATGGATATTAAAATATTAATAAAGAAATAATATGATCATCTCTAGGCCGACAACTTGATACAATATGAAATGGACAACTTCCTTGAAAGACACAAACTACCAAAATCACGCAAGGAGAAATAGATAATCCAAATAGCCCTACATCAAATAGAGAAATTGATTCAATAATTAATAACATTACACAAAAGAAAGTGCCAGGCCCAGAATATTTCATACCAAACATTTAAAAACTGATTCTATTTCTCGACAATATCTTCTAGAAAGTATAATAAAGGGAACATCTCCTAACTCATACTGTAAGGTCAGCATTACTCTAATACCCAAACCAAATAAAGACAATACAAGAAAAGAGAACTATGGGCCAATGTCTTTCACAAACATAGATACAGAAATCCTCTATAAAATTGTAGTGAATCAAATCTAACAATGTATAAAAAGAATTATGCACACTATTAAGTGGGATTCAATTCCAGCTATGCAAAACTGCCTCACATTTGAAAATCAATTAATGTAATTCATCATATTACAACTTAAAGAAAAAATCATATGGTCATATCAATTGACATATAAAAAGCCTTCAAAAAATCCAAAATAACTTTGTGACAAAAAATAAAAACTCAGCAGTTTAGGAATCAAGGGGCATTTCTTTAATTTTATAAAGAACATCCACAAAAACCTACAGCTAACATCATACTGAATGGTGAGAAACTGTATGCTTTTCTCTAGAAGGTGAG
This sequence comes from Sciurus carolinensis, assembly GCF_902686445.1. Lineage (NCBI taxonomy): Eukaryota > Metazoa > Chordata > Mammalia > Rodentia > Sciuridae > Sciurus > Sciurus carolinensis. The sequence goes on from NC_062232.1 coordinate 52,874,767, forward strand.
GAACAACACAAGACTATTATAATGTAAAACTTCACAGGGCATGATGGCGTACATCTGTAATCCCAGCATCTCAGGAGGTTGAGACAGGAGGATGGTGAGTTCAAAGCCAGCCTCAGCAATTTAGCAAGGCCCTAAGCAACTTAGTGAGACCCTGTCTCTAAATAAAATATAAAGAGGACTGGGGATGTGGCTTAGTGGTTAAGGACCCCTGGGTTCAATCACGGGTACAAAAAAAAAATTCAAAACTTCTCTGTAAAAGGCACCCATTTAGAGAATTAAAAGATAAGCCACATACTGGGAAAACATATTTGCAAATCACATATGATAAAGGACTTGTATTCAAAATATACCAAGAACTATTTAAGCTCAAAAATAAGAAAATGAATAGCCTAATTAAAATTGGACAAAAGATCTGAATAGATCCTCTGCCTAATAGGATATACAGATAGTAAAACAAGCATATATATGAAAAGTTGCTCAATATCATATGTCATTAGGTAAATATTCAGACAACATTGAGATACCACTACACAACTACTAGAATGGTTGAAATTCAAAAACCTGACAATACCCAATGCTGGCAAACATGTGGAAATATAGGAAATCTCATTCATATTAGGTGGGATGTAAAACGGTACAGTTACTTTAGAAGACAATTTGACAGTTTCTTAAAAAGCTAAATATCATATTTTATGATGCAATAATTGCACTTAGATACTTACTTGATCAACTTAAAAATCTGTAGTCACAGAATAGGGGTCTAGCTCAGTGGCAGAGCACTTGCCCAGCATGCATGAGCCCCTGCATTCAATCCTCAGTACCACAAAAACAAGCAAACAAACAAACAAACAAAATGACTATGCCAACAGAAAAACCTACACACAAATTTGTAGTAGCGTTAGTTATAATCACCCCAAATTGGAAGCAATCAAGATATCCTTCAATAGGTGAAAGTATAACAAACTGTTACATCCATGCAATGGGATACTATTCAATGCTAAAAAGAAATAACTATTGAGTAATGAAAATACATGGAGGAAACTCAAATGCACACTAGTGAAAGAGCTACATACTGTACTATTCCAAAGATACTTCCTTCTGGAAAAGGCAAAAGTGAAGATAACAATGATCAGTAGTTGCAATTGGCTCAGAGGATACGAAGATGAAAAGGTGAAGCACAGGGGATTTTTAAAGCATTAACATACCTGCATGATAATATAAAGGTAGATATATGACAATATACATTTGTCAAAACCTGTGAACTTTACACTACGGTACACCTTACTGCATTTTTTTAAAAAATATTTTTGAGTTGTAGATGATCTTTTATTTATTTATTTTTATGTTGTGCAGAGGATCGAACCCAGTGCCTCACACATGCTAGGCAAGCACTCTACCACTGAGCTACAGCCCCAGCCCCACCTTACTGCATTTTTAAAACACCATGTGGGAGATCAGGGATCCCAGAAAGGAATGCAGACCACGATAAGAGAAGCCAACCACATCACAGAAACAGCTTCATTGAAAGGAGGGGGACCTATGTTAACTTTGGAAATGTGTGGAGTCTGTAGGACTAACACAGAGAACTGTTCAAAAACACTAATCTAGATGATAAAGTCTTTTTCCCATGGAGGTATATGTTAGCAATTCTGATACTGCTGCGCATGTATACTGAAATTGAACAATTAACTAAATAGAGAGCAGATGGTGGGAACAAGGTTTCCCTCTTTGGCATGGGAATTTGAAAATAAGTAAAAGGGGGCTAAAGTGATCCATGTGAAAATGGATTAGAGTTGGGGATATCAGTCTAAACTCATATTTAACTTAACGCACAGATGGTTAAGTACAGAAGTGTTTATAGATATGTATGTATATATATATGTATGTGTATAAAGTTAATATACACACATATATTTCTTTACTCTGTCAGCTGAGAGGATCTAGAAGCAATGACACTTAAGGAGCAAAAAGCACACCTGGCATCTAGAACTTGGTTTCTAATACCATTTTGCCATAAAAAGAATAAGGGCTCTTCAGAGAAATGGGTGAACCTAGGACCAGGCCAAAAACACACAAGATGAGCCTGGCATGTTGTGGTGCGAGAAAAGTAAGGAAGTGCTAGTATACCCACACCCATACCCACACACGAATGCACATATGCACATGTGCATACGTGCACACACACACACTGACAGGGTTATGTCAAGGAGCACAGGAGTCATGTGAAAGAGCTCCCAATTGTAAGGGCTTGAACAAATTGAGCAACAAAAGAAAGTAGTATCAGATTATAACTCAAAGTATTAAATGAATATCCATTAGTCTGTGCTGATATAAATAAACAAATAAATAAATAAATATGGGAGAAGAAACAAATCTGTGCAGAAGAATTTTGAGTAATTTGTGTGATTATTCTGCCCTCATGTAGGGGGGACCTAATGCTATGGTGTGGGCTATGCATAGTGAATTCCTTCCAAAGAGTAGAGTATGCAAAGCAGAGAAAAGAGACGCTTCTCAGTAGTAAAACCTAACAGTACTACCTCAGCAAGGTCAACATCGACAGACATAAATCATGTTAATAATGTGTCCTTGATATGATGTCATGAAAAAGACACTTTAATTCTGTGATCTCCCTCCCAATAGTCCATAACCTCATCCTTATATTATCTCTTATCTGAGAAAAAATTAGACAAAATTCCAATGGTGTGGAATCTGGCAAAATACCTAACTTGTAATAAAAAATCGTAAGGAAAGTTAGAGAAACTATGACAGCCAAGAAGAAGCTACAACTTAAGATCATGTTATATCTCAAGTGGGACCCTAGAACAGAAAAGAAATATTAGGTAAAAACTAAGGAAATCCAAAGAAACTAGGAACTTCGATTAATAATGTTTCTGTACTGGCTCATTAATTTTGACACTATTTAATAATAAAGGAAACTGGTGCATGGTATATTGGAAGTCTGTAATATCATCTCATTTTTCTGTAACTTTGAAACTGTTCTTAAAAACAAAGACCATTGGGGTTGGGGATTTAACTCAGTGGCAGAATGCTTGCCTAGCACGCACGAGGCTCTGAATTTGGTCCTTGGTCCTGAAAAAAAAAATCTTAAAATAATTAATAAGCCAAAAGGTGATAATGTCCATCTCATCATGGTTCTTATTTGCATTTCTTTGATTAAAGGTGATGCTGAGCAGCTTTTCATAGGTTTACAGTCTGTCCATGCATATTTTTCTTTAGTGATCTTCCTTTTTGTGTCTCTTGCCCACTTTTCCATTGAAGAATTTACATTTTTGTTAATTGATTATAAGAAGAAAGTAATTAACTTTTGTGTGTCCTATGTATTCTTTCCCAATGCACCATTTTTGTCTTTTCATCTTGTTTATGACAATTTCTGTTGCATATAAATCCTTCATTTTTATGTAGTTAAATCTGTCAATCTTCTCTTTATGGTTGGGCATTTAATATTCACGTTCAAAAAAGGCCTCTGCCACCCTAAGATTATAAAAATGTTCATTCACATTTCCTCCTACTGGCTTTATTGATTCTTTTTTTCTTTTTTATATTGTTATGCCAAAAATTTGCATGTTAAAGGGAGTGAGGCATTAATACAGTTTATAGTTTTTCTAAACAGCTAGTTGTACCAGTAGTTCTTATTGAACATTTCTTTTCCCTAGTAAGTTGCAATGACTCTTTTATAACACAATAAATTCCACATATGGAGGCTTATTTCTGCATTTTCCATGGATTTTACTGAGCTACTTGTTCATTCTGAGCATAAATAGTATTCTAACTATTGTAGCTTTGTAATAAATTTTAATATCCAGTCTGGTAAATTCGCTTTTATTAGTTTTATTTTTCAAAATTTTCTTGTGATTCTTTTCTTCTAATAATTTGTTTATTTTGATTCATTGTAAATAAATGGAGTAAAACTTGTTTCTCTGGTTGTACATGAAGTAGAGGCATACCATTTGTGTAATCATACGTGTACACAAGGTAATGATGTTTGTCTCATTCTGTTATTTTTCCTTCCCCCCACCCCTCCCACCCCTCCCACCCCTCTTTTTCCTCTATATAATCCATCCTTCCTCCATTCTTATCTCCCTCCCACCCCCCATTATGTATCATCATCCACTTATCAGAGAAATCATTCTGCCTTTGATTTTTTTGGGATTGACTTATCTCACATAGCATGATATTCCCTAACTTCATCCATTTGCCTGCAAATGCCATAATTTTATTATTCTTTATGGCTGAGTGATATTCCATTGTGTATATATACCACAGTTTCTTTATCCATTCGTCAATTGAACAAAATCTAGGTTGGTTCCACAATCTGGCTATGGTGAATTGAGCAGCTATGAACATTGATGTGGCTGCATCTAGTAGTATGCTGATTTTAAGTCCTTTGGGTATAGGCCAAGGAGTGGGATAACTGGGTCAAATGGTGGTTCCATTCCAAGTTTTCTAAGGAATCTCCACACTGCTTTCCAGAGTGGCTGCACTAATTTGCAACCCCACCAGTAAGGTAAGGTATGAGTGTACCTTTTTCCCCACATCCTCGCCAAAATCTATTGCTGCTTGTATTCTTGATAATCACCATTCTAATTGGGGTGAGATTAAATCTTAGGGTAGTTTTGATTTACATTTCTCTTATTACTAGAGATGTTGAACATTTTTCATATATCTGTTGATTGCTTGTAGATCTTCTGTGAAGTATCTGCACATTTCCTTAGCCCATTTGTTAATTGGATTATTTGTATTCTTGGTCTAAAGTTTTTTGAGTTCTTTATAGATTCTGGAGATAAGTGCTCTATCTGAAGTATGTGTGGCAAAGATATTCTCCCACTCTGTAGGCTCTCTCTTCACATTGCTGATAGTTTCCTTTGCTGAGAAAAAGCTTTTTAGTTTGAATCTATTCCAATTATTGATCCTGCTTTTATTTCTTGTGCTTTGGGAGTCCTGTTAAGTAAGTCTGGTCCTAAGCCGACATGATGAAGATTTGGACCTACTTTTTCTTCTATAAGATGAAGGGTCTCTGGTCTGATTCCAAGGTCCTTGATCCATTTTGAGTTGAGTTTTGTGCAGGGTGAGAGATAGGGGTTTAGTTTCATTCTTCTGCATATGGATTTCCAGTTTTCCCAGCACCATTTGTTGAAGAGTCTATCTTTTCTCCATTTTATGTTTTTGGCACCTTTGTTTAGTGTGAGAAAACTGTATTTATTTGGGTTTGTCTCTGTGTCCTCTATTCTGTATCATTGATCTACCTGTCTATTTTGGTGCCAATACCATGCTGTTTTTGTTACTATTGCTTTGTAGTATAGTTGAAGTTCTGGTATTGTTCATTCTAAGTATAATACTACAGTATTCTAATTATTGTAGCTTTGTAATAAATTTTAATAGCCAGTTGCATAAATTTTCTTTTATTAGTTTTATTTTCCAAATTTCTTTGTGATTCTTTAATATTTATTCTTACAGATAAATTTAAGAATAATTTTTATATAGTTTACAAAAGTAAATACAACAAAACTTTTAGAATTTTTATTGAGAATGTCTTTATCAATAGGCTGAGTATGAAAATAAAGGGCAGTATTTCACAATATTGGGTCTTCTTATGTAGGAACAGCTATATTTTCCCCTTTATTCATGTCTTCTTTTAGGACTGGAGGTGTTGCTCAGTGGTAGAGCACTTGCCTAGATTCATGAGGCCCTGAATTCCATCCCTAGCCTCAGAAAAAAAAAGTATTTTTCTATATTCTCAAGTAAAGTCTTAGACTTTTCTTTACATGAATCTTGCACTGTTTTGTTAAATTCCTAGGTGCTATGTGTGGTAGTGCATGACTGTAATTCCAGCAGCTCAAGAGGCTGAGGCAGGGGGATCACAAGTTCAAAGCCAGCCTCAGCAACTTAGCAAGACCCTAAGCAAATTAGTGAGACACATAAAATATTTTAAATAGGGCTGTGGATGAGGCTTAGTGGTTAAGTGCCCTTGGGTTCAACCCAATAAATAAATAAATAAATAAGTAAATAAATTCCTAGGCATTTATACTTTTCTTCACATGAGCCTTGTACTTTGCTAAATTTATATGCTTAAGTAATCTACATACAATATTGCTACTGGCAATTGAATCCTTTCTAACCATTATATTTTCTATCTTTATTATTGATATATATGAAACTATTGAGGTAGTGATAAATAAATATGTATGTATGCATCAATACACATACACTCTCTCTCCATTGAAACAGAGACCCCCAAGCATTGGAGCCCATTTCGTCCCCAGAGGATTCAGGTTCTTGTTATTGTTCCTTTCTCCCCTGAGCATATTTGTCCAGCTGAGGACAATTATCTCAAGTAGAAAAGGGAACTATTAACAATCAAGAGTACAGATTCAGTGGTTAGGAGAAAGGGCTCTAAGGTCATACTGCCTAGGATCAAATTCAAGCTCCACCACTTTCCAAAACTGTGTCATTGGACAAGTAACTTGATATCTCTAGGCTACAGTTCCTCCATATGAAAAATAAAGGTGATAATAATAGCACTTACCTCATAGGATTTTTGTCAGCATTACATGAACTAATCTAGACAACACATTCAAAACAGTGTCTTGGAACACTAAATATCACCTATTAGGAAAATTTACCTCCAGCATCCCCCATCTCAATTCCCTACTCTTTATCTTTCAGAACATCATTTTTCTTTAACTTGCCATATATAAGGTTTCAATCAGTGTGCACTGTAACAGTTTATATTAAAAGTCAATTTTGTCTAAAATGTTACCTGGCTGTAGAGCACATTTGACATTCCTGCTCCTATGAAAAAGAAAAACAAATGGATTTACAACTTTCAGCTGTTTTGTATTCCAAAAGTGTTCCTACATCTACCCTTTTAAAGCAAATGCATCAGAAAAAATGTTTCTAGAGCATGTAGTTGAAACTTTTTACATATAATCTCCCCATTTTGTTACTACAAACACAATACAGACTGAAAAGAAGAAAAAGAAAAGGGAAGACATAAAATGTATCTAATAAAATATTCGACATAAAAGAGGACTGATGGAATTAAGTAGCCTCCTTTCCCATTTTTACATTCTAAACAATGATTCCATCAAGACAAATCATTAAAAAGCGTTAATACACTGAGTCATAGAACATTTTTGTAAAAAAAAAATCATGGTAATCTGAAAGAACTAAGGCAAAAAGAGAAATTCAATGCCTTCCAGATGTATGATGTCTTTCTTCAACTATTTGATTTCTCTAGGCAGCCAGGCAACCATAATAACTAGCAGGGAGGGTGGCATAAATGTCCTCTCTCAGAAGCCAGATTTGTCAAGACAATGGTACAGGTCTACCCTGGGAAATTCTATGAACAGAAAGTTTTGAGACCTCTTATTCTGGTTACAGCTAATGGCAACAATCCTGCATACACATTAGGCCAGAGTGTACCTACAACCTGACTTACACAGGTCAAGAGTCCAAGAGGTCAATTCAGAGGACTTCAAATTTCCATTCTTCTTTTCTTCCTTTATTCCTTCCTTCCTCAACAACTATTTATTGAGAAATTACTACATGTGGAGTACTATATCAGGCACTGGGATAAATCAATGATCAAGAAATAAATGGTTTCCTATGTTCATATATGAATACATGACCACTGAAACTCCATATCAACCACAAGTGGGATCCTAATTAGAGCAAGTTCTATACCATACTATATCAAAATACATTCTACTGTCATGTACAACTAAAAAGAACAAATACAAAATTTTAGAAAAGAAATAAATGGTCTCCGTTTCCACAGAGATTATGTTTGAGTAGGAGAAGATAAACAGTAAAAAGTAAATGAACAAAATTTCAGAAAGTGATAGAAAATATTAAGCAAATGGATGTGACAGTGATTGGAGGCTTACATTTTATAGTATGGCCAAAGAAGGACTCCCTTACAGAGACAATGTTTAAACTGAATTATCACAAAGATATGGAAGACTATTCCAGCTAGAGCAAAGGTAGGAATGAGAAGAGAAAACTCAATATGGTTGAGACTCTTGTCATGATGTTACCCTGGAAATTCATTTGTGTGGTCTGTAAAAATTCTGAATGTGGGGCTGTGGTCATAGCACAGTGGTAGAGTGTTTGCCTAACATTTGTGAGGCACTGGGTTCGATCATCAGTACCGCACAAAAATAAATAAAAATAAAGGTATTGTGTCCATCTACAACTAAAAAACACTTCAAAAAATTCTGAATGCAGTCCATAGGGATTACTGGTCAGTTCACATCTAACATGACAGTCCTCTGCCTATACAACATCATATACCCTAGTACCTTGATTCAAATGCTGACCCAGATGCCCTATACTTCACCCAGAATTTCTTGGCCTTAATAAAGAGAGATACCATTCCTGCCACCTCCCTGCCCTTCCCATCACTACTTGGTCAATGCTTTGGAAAGCTCCAAGCTGCCCTCCAGGATGTATATCTGCTGACACATATTGCTCATCAAGGTAGGGGATACTGAGAATTTAGGGAACCTACTCTGGCTCTCCTCTTGCCCTATCTGCCCCAGTTAACCCTAGAGTAAATGAGAGAAGTCATTACTGGCCCCATTCCATTTCTCCAAAATCATTACTCGCCCTTCCCAACTGCTTCAGTATTACCTAAAGGAATAGTTCCACATGTTTCCCTGGGCTTTTATTAAGCAAACTGTTCCCTGCTGGACTTTACTACTATGAATTGCTTCTATTATAGCTTTTACTTGTTTGTTTTCTGTCCTCCCTCACTAGAATGTAACTCTGAGAGAAGGGGTTATCTAATTCGCTGATATATTTCCAGTGCCTCCCAAATAGTTGGTACTTCATAAACATTTGTTGAATGAATTCTAATTATAGCTTCCCTCTTAGGATTGGTCTCTTGGGTATATTTCTGGATTCTCTATCCTGTTCCATTGGCCCATTTGTCTACTCTTGTGCCAATACCACTTTCTCTTAATCACTATAGCTCTGTACTAAGTCCTGATATTAAGCAGAGTGAACCCCCCCACTTGCTTTTCAAAAAGTATCTAGCATGGAATTAAAGAGTGTGGAATTTGGCTGAACTCCATGGCACAAACCTGTAATCCCGGTGACTTGGGAGGTTGAGGCAGGAGGATTGCAAGTTCAAAGCCAGCCTCAGCAACTTACTACAACTTAGCAAGACCCTGTCTCAAAATAACAAATGAAAAGGGCTGGGGATATGGCTGAGTGGTTATACACCTCTGAGTTCAATACCTGGGTAACAAAAAATAAAAAATAAAGAGTGTGGAATCTGGAGCAAGGTTTACCTAGATTTGAATTCTAGTTCTGTTACTTATTGTTTACATGAGCCTGGTCAAGTTATTTAACTTTTCCGTTCCTCAGTTTTCTCACACACAAAATAGGCATGAAATAGCATCTACTTTATAGGATTTGTGTGAAGATTAAATGATTGAATATACATTAAGTATATAACATATGATTGGAACACTGTCTGAAATATACTAAGTGTTCAATAAATATTATCTGCTATTCTAGGCCCTCTGCATTTTTTTCTTGGTGGTAGAATTTACTAATTATCTATTACATATGTTATGTAACAGTGTTATGTTTTAGGTATAAGGTATTCTCCAAAAGCTCATGTGTGAGAAAATGCAAAAAGTTTTAGAGGAATGATTGGGTTATGACAGCCTTAACTTAATCAATGAAGGAATCCTCTGACAGGGATTAGCTGAGTGGTAACTACAGGCAAGTAGGGTATGGCTGGAGGAGGTAGATCATTGGAGCCATGCCTCTGGGGTATATATTTGTATATATTTTGAGAGCTGAGCTGTGTCTGTTTGTATCTCTCTCTCTCTCTCTCTTTCTCTCCTTCCTGGTTCCATACCTTAAGCTGCTTTCCTCTGCCACAACTACTTTCCGCCATGATGTCCTGCTTCAATGCTTCACTTTGGGCCCATACCCATGGAGTCAGCAATATATGGACTAAGATGTCTGAAACTATGAGCCCCAGAATACACTTTTTCTCCTCTAATTGTTCTTGTCAGGTCTTTTGGTCCCAGCAGTGAAAGAGCTGAATAGACCACATAGTATCTGAAAACTGAATGGCTTCAAGCAACAATAATTGTTTACAATCACTCACAGTTACTGTGGGTAAGGAATTAATAAGTGACTTGACAGGGAAGCTTTGGCTAGGGGGTCATTTATGGGATTACACAATCCTGTTGGCTAGGATTGGAGTCACTGAAGGCTTGACTAAGTCTGGAAGATTTGCTTCCATGGAGGATCATTCACATGAACAGTAAGTTGGTGCTGGCTATTGTCAAGAGGTCTAAGCTTCCTTCTATGTATGGTCCTCTCTCTACATGGTAACTTGAGCACCTCACAACGTAGTGGCAGATTTCTCCCACAGTTTGATCCACAGGCCCTTTGCATTTTGATGATGTAACTTTTAGAATCAGGTTTGTAAGTTACACACACACACACACACACACACACATACACACACACACAAATACCTCAGTTGGGACTCTGACTGGAATTGTATTGAATTTATAGATTAATTTGAGGATCGTTCACATATTTACAGTCTGGAGTCTTTCTAGCTATCAACAAAGCATTTCTTTCTACTTGTTTGATCTATTTAATATATTTGTGTGTGTGTGTTTGCGTGTGTGGTACTGAGTATTGAACACAGGGTTGCTTAACCACTGAGTCACATCCTCAGTCCTTTTTTAATACCATTCAAATCAACTTAGTGAAACAATAAGTTGGTAAATGCCTCATTAAGTTCCTGAAGCTGGCTTTGAACTTGTGACCCTCCTCCTCAGCCTCCCGAGCTGCTGGGATTACAGGCATGTGCCACCATACCTAGAAAATCTCTTTGATATCTTTCAGTAAAATGTTAACATTTTCTCCATATAGATCCTATTTTTTTTGTACTGAAGTTTTGCATCTATGTTTATATGAGATATTGGCCTGTGTTTTTGCTTTCTTGTGATGTTCCTGACATTTGTGTTATCAAGGTAATTCAATTTTCAAAAAATAAATTGGGGAAATTTTTAAATTCTTTCTATCCCCCTGGAAAAGTTTTGTGTGAAATTGCTATTGACTTCTAACATTTTAGCTTGACAGATATTTTCCCTTGGCGCTTTGAAAATGTTGTTCTTCTAGGAGATATAGCTCACTGGTAGAGCACTTGCTTATTATTCATGTGGCCCTTGGTTCAATCCCCAGCACACCTCAAGGGGAAAAAGTGTTACTGTTAGAAATCATTATTCCCCTATGTTTTGACTTTGTTGCTTTTGAGAAGTCTGCTCTCAATTGCCTTTGGGGATATCCAGATATGCATAAATTTTTCATACTTTCATATCTTCTAATTTCTCATGTATAATTTCTCTCTCTCCTCCCTGAATTCTAAGTGATTTCTTAAGATCTACCATTCTGATCAATAACTCTCTATTTTTGTCTAACTTGCTATTTAACCTCTCTACTGAAAATTTAAAATCGATGGTTATATTTTTATTTCTGGAAGACCTACTTAATTCTTTTAAATTTCAATCTCTCTCTCTCTCTCTCTCTCTCTCTCTATATATATATATATATATATATATATATACACACACACACACACACACACACACACACACACATATATATATATATATATATATATTTTTTTTTTCCGGTAGAGACCTGATGGTATGGATTCATTCATCTCTGTCCTTGTTGGATACAACTCTATAATCCTAGATAAACGAAAAGGAAACCAAAAGAAAACTCAGAAAGATGGAAAGAGGATGGTGAACTTGTGAGGGACCCAAAGACTTTAGAAAAGACATATTATGAGAATACCTAACAATTTTCCACTCATCAGAGGAAGTTGACTCAGGCCTCTAAGTAATTGACTTCAAAAAGTAACAGAAGGTGGCCCAGGTAGATTCATTTCTCTCCTAGATGTAACAGGAGCCTCAACAACAACCCCAGGTGAAATGGGCAGCATTGGCAAGAGGGATCAAAAGTAGCCAGAGGACACTCTACACCATTCTCAAAACTCTCCTCTCCCAGGAAGTGATAATGGGTGACTGCCTAGACATCACCAGCAAGGGGGTACATGCCATGACAAGCAACCTGAAGTTGGAAACCTCTTTGTCTTCATGAGCCTCATACTCCTCTACTTCACTCAGAGACATTAGGCAAGGTGGCCCAAGGGTACATGCAGATCCATTGCAATAAGCTATGTTGGTCTGGAAGCACTCTTAGTCTCCCAAAGACAGGGGGATCCTGCTCTAAGAAGTACCTTGCAGGAGGCACTTTGCTTCTCCACTGAGCCAGAGATTCCTTTTCATACCAAGCATCATGTGGCCTTACTCTCAAGGAGTAGCCTTGGTCAAAGTTCCCTGTTAGGTCTTAAACATAAAAGAAACAACAAATAACTTATACTTAGTCTGGATTTAAAAATCCCTGATCATGAAAAGACATCATTAAGAAAATTTAAAAGTATGTCATAAACCTGGATAAAACTGTTCACAACAAACATATCCAACAGAGAATTTTTATTTCAAATACATAAAGGAGACCTATAAATCAGTGATTTCCAATGGAAGGTGATTTTAGTCCCCCAGGGACAGTTGACAATGTATAGAGACATTTTTGGCTGCCATGAATGGACTGGGAATTCTAATGGCTTCTGTCCATACAATATTTTTCAGTAATTAAAAAGGAATAAAGTTCAAAATGACAATTAAATACCACTTCACATCCAATAGTACGGCTATAATAAATAAGTCAGATAATATCAAGTATGTTGGCAAGGATGGGAAGAAATCAAAACTTTATATACTGCTGGTGGGAATGAAAAATGATGCAACCATTTGTAAAAGGCTTTGATGTTTCCTCAGAAAATGAAACATAAAGTCACCATATGATCTAGCAGTTCCACTCTCAGGGGTGTGTGTCTGTGTGTATACAAGAGCAATGAAGATGTATGTCCATGCAAAGACTTGGATATGAATGTTCATAGTAGTATTACTCATATTAGCAAAAGATGCAACAATCTAATGCCCATCAACTGATGAATAGATAAACAGAATGCTGCAGAAACATACAATGGAATATTATTAATTCATAAAAAAAGAATGAAGTAATGATACATGGTATAACATGGATGAACTCTGAAAGCATCCTGCTAAGTGAAATAAATTGGCCTCAAAAACCATATGTTGTATGACACAATTTATATGTAATGTCCATAATAAGCAAATCTAATGAAATAGAAAGTAGATTTCTGGTTACTTAGAGCTGGAGACATGGCACAGAGAGATGGATGGTGTTTTAAGGGGTATAGGGTTTCTTCTTAGGATAATGAAAATGTTCTAAAATTGATTGACTGTGCTACAACTCTGTGAGTATACTAAAAAAACATTCAATTGTACATTTATATGGGTGAATCATATAGTATGTAAATTATAGCTCATTAAAGCTGTTACCAAAAATAAGAGAATGAAATGTATGATACACAAATATGTAGAATACTAAAATTAAAAAAACATCATATGACTAATAGACCCCAAAGAGCACATATTGTGTTATTCCGTTTACATGAGATTCTGGAATAAGAAAATTAATTTATAGTGACTAGAAACATATCCATGGCTACCCATGCGGGTCAAGGACAATTGAGAGGGAAAATGAAAGAACTTTCAAATGTTATAGAAACGTTTTACATCTTGATTTAGAGTGGAGGAAATAGGATGCATACATTCCCTAAAACAAATTGGATTGTACACTTAGGGTATCTGCACTTCACTGTATGTAAATTTTATCCCCATTAAGTGATGATATAGGAGACAGAAGAAAGGATGAGAGGAGAAACAGAAGAAAGGAAGAGAGAAATGGGGAGGGAGCAAATTTAGGAAATATTTACGAAGTAGAATCTGTAGATTTAACGTTTGGGTGAATATAAAGAATCAAAGAAAGGAAGGGACTATAAGAATAAAAGGTGACAGAGTGATATCCTGTAAAATTCCTGACTTCAAAGTCAGATAATTGTGTAAGAGTTTCCTCCAAGGTCTAGCTATGGAGGCCTGGGTAATCATCTCACTTCTCAGAGTTTTTCTTGTTCTATTTATCTGTAAAAATGAGAACAATCCCTCATGAGGATTTTTGAAGATTAATGAAATAATATGTGTAAAGCACCTATAGGAACATAATTATGGCTTTGGGATTTCTAACTTGGCCCCCAGATATGTGTTTCTCTGCCTCTGGGGTGGGATCCATGTCTCAGACACAGAAAAGAATGGTACAAGGGATATCCAAAGAAAGAAGTGAGGATGAGCACCAGTTTGCCAGCATGCTAAGAGCTGGACTTGAGACCAAGGTGAAAGTTTCCAGATCTATTCTTAGGACACATCTCCCCACCAGATTCTCAAGCTGGGATGGAAGATGCTAGTGATATTCTTATGGCAAGTTCATACTGACAGAGGCATACGCTTTCTAACATTTATTCTTATCTCTACCTGGGCCATCAAGCTTGACCTTGGCCTCTCTTTCTCTGGCTGGATAGAGTGATACTCCCTCCAAGAGCAATGAGACACTTCCATGGGGTCTGTTGTGGGGGCCACGTCTTTTGTATCTCATCAAGATCCTGCTTCCCCTAGAAAAAGAAGAACAAATCAACACCAAAAGCAGTAGAAGACAGGAAATAATTAAAATCAGAGCTGAAATCAATGAAATTGAAATAATTCAAAAAACTGATGAAACAAAAAGTTGGTTATTTGAATAAATAAATAAAATCAATAAACCCTTAGTCACAGTAATGAAGAAAGAGAAAAAGTCAAATTACTAAAATTCAAAATGAAAAATGAAATATCACAATAGACACTACTGAAAAATAGATGATAATCAGAATCTATTTTGAAAACTTATACTCCAATAAAGTAAAAAATCTTGAAGACATCAACAAATTTCTAGACATATGGCCTACCCAAACACAATCAGGAAGACACACACAATTTAAACAGATCAAGTTCAAGCAATGAAATAGAAGACAACATCAAAAGCCTACCAACCAAGGAAAGCCCAGGACCAGACAGTCTCAGCTGAGTTCTACAAGACCTTCAAAGAAGAATTAACACCAATCCTCCTCAAATTACTACATGAAATAGAAAAGGAGGGAACCCTTCCAAACTTATTCTATGAGGCTAGTATCACCCTGACACCAAAACCAAACAAGGACACATCAAGGAAAGAAAACTTCAGACCAACATCCCTGATGAACATAGATGCAAAAATTCTCAATAAAATTTGGCAAATCTCATACAAAAACATAGTTAAAAGATAATGCACCATGATCAAGTGGGGTTCAACCCAGGGATGCAGAGTTGTTTCAACATATGGAAATCAATAAAAGTAATTCATCACATCAACAGACTTAAAAACAAGAATCATATGATCATCTCAATAGATGCAGAAAAAGAATTTGACAAAATATAGCACCCATTCATGCTCAAAACACTAGAAAAACTAGGACTAGTAGTAACATGCCTCAACATTTTGAAAGCTATCTATTCTAAATGCAAGACCAAAATTATTCAAAGGAGAGAAAAATTAAAAGCATTCCCTCTAAGAACTGGAACAAGACAAGAATGCCCTCTTCCACTACTTCTGTTCAATATCTTCCTTGAAATTCTAGCCAGGGCAATTAGACAGAAGAAAGAAATTAAAGGGATACAAATAAGAAAAAAAGAATTTAAACTATCACTATTTGCCAATGACATGATTCTATATTTAGAAAATTCAAAAAACTCCACCAGAAAATTTCTAGAACTAACAGATGAATTCAGCAAAGTAGCAGGATATATAATTAACACCCATAAATTAAATGCATTCCTATATATCAGTGATCAATCCACTGAAAGAGAAATTAGGAAAACTACCCCATTCACAATAGCCTCAAAAAATAAAATATTTGGGAATCAATCTAACAAAAGAGGTGAAAGACCTCTACAATGAAAACTACAGAACACTAAAGAAAGAAATTGAAGAAAACCTTAGAAGATGGAAAGTTCTTCCATACTCTTGGACAGGCAGAATTAACATTGTCAAAATGGTCATACTATAAAAGTGTTATACAGATTTCAAGCAACCCTATTAAAATCCCAATGACATTCTTCATAGAAATAGAAAAAGCAATCATGAAATTCATTTGGAAAAATAAGATATCCAGAATAGCCAAAGCAATACTTATCAAGAAAAGTGATGCATCACAATGCCAGACCTTAAACTATACTACAGAGCAACAGTAACAAGAAGAGCATGGTATTGGCACCAAAACAAACACACAGACCAATGGTACATAATAGAAGACACAGAGACAAATCCACATAAATATAATTATCTCATACTAGACAAAGGTGCCAAAAACATACATTGGAGAAAAGATAGCCTCTTCAACCAATGATGCTGGGAAAAATGGAAATCCATATGCAACAAAATGAAACTAAACCCTTATCTCTCACCCTGCACAAAAATCAACTCAAAGTGGATCCAGGACTTAGGCACTAGAACAGAGGCCCTGCACCTACTAGAAGAAAAAGAAGAGAGCCCGCACCTACTAGGCCCAAATTTCCTCCATGTGGGTTTAGGAAATGACTTCCTTAATAAGACTCCTAAAGCACAAGAAGTAAAATCAAGAATCAATACACGGGTTGGACTCAAACTAAAAAGCTTCTTCACAGCAAAGAAAACAATCAAGACTGTGAACACAGAGTCTACACAATGGAAGCTTCTTTACCACACACACTTCAGATAAAGCACTAATACCCAGGATATATAAAAAACTAAAATAACACCAAAAATATCAAATAACCCAATCAATAAATGGGCTAAGGAACTGAACAGACACTTCACAGAAGAAGATATACAATCAACCAAAAATGAAAAAATGTTCAACATCTCTAGCAATTAGAGAAATTCAAATCAAAACTATTCTAAGATTCCATCTCACTCCACTCAGAATGGCAATCAAAGAATACAAGCAACAATAAGTGTTGGCAAGGATGTGAGGGGAAAAGATGCACTCATACATTACTGGTGGAACTGCATATTGGTGAAACCACTATGGAAAACAATATGGAGATTCCTCAGAAAACTTGGAATGGAACCACCATTTGATCCAGCTATCCCACTCCTTGGCCTATACGCAAAGGTCTTAAAATCAGCATACTACAGTGGCATAGCCACATCAATGTTTATAGCAGTTCAATTCAGAATAGCTAAATTATGGAACCAACCTAAGTGACCATCAACAGATGAATGGATGAAGAAAATGTGGTATATATACACAATGGAATATTACTCAGTCTTAAAGAAGAATAAAATTATGGCATTTGCCAGTAAATGGATGGAACTGGGGAATATTATGCTAAGCCAAATAAGCCAATCCCAAAGAAACAAAAAAAAGAATGTTTTCTCTGATATACAGAGGCTTACTCACAATAAGGGCAGGGAGTGGGGAGAATAGAGGTATTCTGGACTAAACAGAGGGGAGTAGAGGGTGGGAAAGGGCATGGGGGTAGGAAGAATAGTAGAATGAGTCAGACATTAATACCCTGTGTGCATATCTGGTTACACGACCAGTGTGATTCTACATCATGTATAACCAGAAGAATGAGAAGTTATACTCCATTTATGTAAGATGTGTCCAAATGCATTCTACTGTCATGTATAGCTAATTAGAATAAATTAAAAAATTAAAAAATAACCTGCTTCCCCTTCCACCTATGCCCTAATGGCTAAAGTTGTGCAGGGTCCAACTTTAGAGGGTGGGCTGTAGGCCCCCTGGGCTCTGGTCTACTGTCAGAGTCACCAGGCAAAGTGTAGTAGAATTCAAGTCATGGCTCATGATTAACTTTGGGGCATACTTGTGAAGGGTCATATTCTTTTTAAGATGGGAGTTTGGTCATCTTAGGGACTTCAGGCTGAAGATTTTAAGCATGAACATGATCTAAGAGAAATTATCCTATTCCCCATGTTTCAGAAATCTCCCACTTTCTCTGTTCACTTTCCACATTCCCAGAAGAGTACTGAGATGGAAGTCTGGATGCAGGCCAAAGCAGAGCAGCATCACCCAGTCACAGTCGGAACCTCAAGAGTCTCAGGACTAACTGAGTGTCCTGCCATGGTCCCAAGACAAAGTCACGTTTCTGGAAACACTGTGGGGGTGGGGAAGGCAGTAAAGAGCTGGGACAAGTTGCCTGAAGTTTGGGAGTCTGTCAGGGTTTCTTGAGAAGTCACATCAGGTGAGGAAAAGTAACCTCAGTTACCATGGGGGGGCAGCAGAGGCCAATTTACAGAACCCTGCGCCTAGAAGAGGAACTCCTGGGTTAGAAGGTTTGGGACTCTACGCTGAGTCATATCCAGGGTCAGTTCAATCCCAGGCCACCATCAAATCCCTGCAGGCCAGTACAGACCTGACCCAATTGGAGGAGGTGTGATCCAAAGAACAACCAGAGAAGTCCAAGAACAGGAAAGACTCCAGGAGAGTAGGGCAGCCCTGGAGACCTGAAATGCCACAATGGAGTTCACGGTAAGGAAGGAGAGCAGTTGTTTGCATCTAATTTAGTTCAGTCCTTACTGTATCTATGCATGAGAAACTCTCTCTCCCTGACTCTCACGTAGATATATTCTTTCCCACTTTTGATAGTCTAGGCGGAGCTCTCCCAGCCTAAAGCCCTTGCTCAGAATAGTTGCCTTAACTTCTGCTGCAGATCACCTAAGCAAAGTTGTTGTATTTTTAAACATGTCCACCATGCAGTCCTCTATTGCCTGGGAGAACCATGCCTTTACTTTTAATTTATTTTTTAAATTTTTTATTCTTAAATATACATGACAGTAGAATGTATTTTGGCAGAATATAAATACATAGAGTCTAACTTATTTTACTAGGTTCCCACTCTTGTGGTTGTACATGATGTGGCGTTACCCTGGTAGTGTATACAGATACAAGGCTAGGAAAGTTATGACCAGTCAACTCTACTGTCTTTCCTGTTCCCCTCCTCCTCCCTTCTCTTTGTTACCCTTTGTCTATTCCAATCTATTTCTATCATTGCCCTCTCCAACCTCCCTTGTTTTAGGTTACCATGCTTTTACTTTTATAGTTCATGAATTTAGGGTATCCAGATATTGTAAGAATACAATTCAGGGATTTGGGGAAGTTTCATCCTCCCCCTGGGTATACCAGAAGGGTAGGAAATCAGTGATTTCCTGAGGAAAAGAATCAGACTGGTAACTAGCCCTAGCTTGATTGACTACTAACCTCAAAAGAGTTTGGTCATACACATTCTAAAAATGAACTGAAAGCCAAACCCCTGAACTGGGGAAGTCCAAAACTGAACACAGACTTCAGAACAGAAAGAGATAACCTGTTAACTGAATGAGCCTGAGACACATAACACATTGGAGACCACATAGCTGATA
The DNA here is from genome assembly GCF_902686445.1 of Sciurus carolinensis. NCBI lineage: Eukaryota > Metazoa > Chordata > Mammalia > Rodentia > Sciuridae > Sciurus > Sciurus carolinensis. The sequence goes on from NC_062232.1 coordinate 52,894,249, forward strand.
TCATAAACAGGCCCAGATATGAATTTAGATCAATCAGTGAAGATGCTGAGTTTCCCTGAGGAATGTCCTGGAAAGACTGCACTTGCTTTTTCTCCTAAACTCTTAGATTATGGGTCAGGTTCAGACCAAAGCCAAGAGATCTCCTGGCTTCCTTCCTGCAGGACTAGGAACTCAGCCCCCTTTCCTTTCCTCCTTAAAGCTGCCATTTGCTGCTGTGGCCTTTGGGTGGGGCTCAGTTCTCCTTTGACCTAAAGAGAGATAAAGTCTTCTCAGCGTTTCCTCCAAATAAATCTACATACAATCCTCAAGTAAAAGGCTCTACTGACAGCCACCAAGAAGTAACAAAAGAAATACATTGTACATACTACCATTGGTGAAATGTTGCAGTGTAATAAGCATAAAATGACAAAGTCATCACTCAAAGTCCCCAGGTATCCAGACACAGTGGCACACACCTGTCTGTAATTCTAGTGACTCAGGAGACTGAAACAGGAGGATTACAAATTTGAGGCCAGCCTCAGCAACTTAGCAAGGACCTAAGCAATTTAGCAAGACCCTGTCTCAAAATAAAAAATAAAAAGTCTGGGGATGTGGCTCAGTAGTAAAGCACCCCTGGGTTCCATCTCTAATATTAAAAAAAAATCAGAATCCAAAGTCCCTATGTAGGTGGAAATTGGGCTCCATGGAATCTCTGTTTGCATTCTTCCCTACACTTTCCTTATTTTGAGGATAGGGCTCACTTACACCCAATTGCCCCCACCCCAATACACACATATTCCTCCCAACCCAGACCTAAGGCAAGTACATGCCATGTAGCCCCCCTTTCTCTGCATGGATAATCTGTAACTCTGTGGACATTCATCCTGGATGGTGAAGAGAAGCACCCAACCCACAAGCCTCCACTATACATAGAAATTGTCCCCTCTGGGAGTTTACTCCCAGCAGAGAACCAGACTTAATGACCTGCCTATGAATGTGTCTCAGCAACAGAACAGAATAGAAAGATACCAGGGGGGAAGAAAAATGGAGTGCCTACCCTGTCCTACAAAGAACAGTTCACAGTGGACTAATATGCACTGAGGGCCATGTATAAGACACTTTAGCGCCATCATAACATTTTATCCACACAACAGCCTTATGAAGTGGCTATTTTCCCCATTTTCGTGAAAGGAAAACAGGCACTGATTGCTTGTGCTTAGAAGTATTAGGCTGGGACGTAAACCCAGGCCTGCCTGACTCCAAAAAGAAGTCTGCTACCAATGTGCTGTTTCCTGGAGATAGTAGGAGGTCTAGGACTCCCAGGGACATAGCTAGTCCCTGCAATACCAGCAGAAAAACGTAAATGCCAGATCAAAGGGCTATGGCACAAGCTACAGGGAGAGAACCACAGACCTTCCAGGGGCAGGACAGATACAAGGCCAAAGCGCAACACATACTAGGGTATAACCCATCCCCAGGTAGTGGAGAAGCATGGTAGTGGGAGGGGCTGATGGAGAAGCGCCTGACTCCAGACAATCAAGGCCTTCTTTGGGCCCAAAATCCCAGGTCGCAAATGGGTCAGCTCCAGTCTGCTGCCTGAAGACCTCCACCCAGTTGTCTTCCATACCCACCTCTGCTAATGGCAAGAGATGAGGCAGACAGTGATTTTGCATTGAGTTATGCAGGATGGCCTGTATTTCACCACCTTCACAGCAACATCCGTGGGAATGATGAGGCAGGGAGCTGAAGAGAGGGGTTTTGGCCTTCACAAGTAATCTTCACCAGATCCCAAACCAGAGGTCTTTTGGTCAAGGCTTGCCCTGCCTAGGGACTGGCTCTAGAGAAAATCCAAAGAGTAATGTTAGAGGAGCCCCCTACCACTGCCCACTACCAGCTGGGAAATCTACCCCTATCTTCATAGGTGTTTTGCTAACCTATGATGAAGTACCCAGTGAAGAATGAACCTGTGCTGGGGTAGTGGCTCAGTGGTAAAGCACTTGCCTAGCACATGTGAGGCACTGGGTTGGATCCTCAGCACCACATAAAAATAAATTAATCAATGAAATAAATTAAATTAAATGAAGGTATTCTTTAAAAAGAACAAAGCTGTTTCCCAGAGAGGAGAAACCCATTGCAATAAAGAGAGACTCTCTATGGGGGAAGGAAGAGGCTGTGATTGCCCTCCCTCCCACTTGGGCCCTTGGAATCTCTCCTTTCTTTCCCCTTAGTGCCCTAAGGCTCGATCTTATTGTACCACTGTCACTCCCTTGGAAAAAAACAGAACATGGGAAATTCCAGATGGTAGTAAAGAAGATCATGAAGAGGAGGACACACAGGAGGGAAGCTCTTGCTCCCAGTACCCCAATAGTGAGCCCCATGGTACAGTTTCTTATGGACTCTACTTCCACCTACCCAGTCCCAAGCATGTGCTACTCTCTTTTGAACATTCTGTCCTTAGAGGGCCACAAAGATCATCCCTTGTTTTCCATGGGTACAGTGGAGGCAGCAGGAAGAATCTGTATAAATAACTACCTGAAGCACTCTGAGAGAAGCAGAGGAACATGCCAGAAGCCCCATCAACCCAGCTTCTGTACCACATCTCTCAATCAACAGACAGTTTTTCTCTGGGACTCACAAGCTCCATCTTTACTACTTTCAGGCTCCAAAACAGCAGAAATCCGGCTCCTTTCTTCTCAGTCCTTGGTGAGTTTCCACAAGGTAGGCACCTTGTACCTCCAACCTCAAAGATCGAGGGTTTGAGGGCAGGGTTTTCTCCCTAGCCAGTACTACAGAAACCTCAGTCCCAAACATCCTAGAGTCCTCCCACTAAGCCTGACTACTTCTCCAAGGAATACGTTTCTTTTGTAGGTGATCCTCAGGACTCAGTTGTGATTGATTCCATTTATTATTCTACAGTTCACGTGAGAACCAATCCCCTATATTGCAGGGCATGGCTACAATGCTTAAGAACCCCACAGTCTGACAATACTTCACCCTTGCAAACCCTTACTATCCAAATACCAAGAGTTTCCCAGTTTCCTATAACAAGGAACTGATTCTGTCACAGATGGCACTTCAATTCTCTGTATTGTAAAATGTGGGTACTTGCTCTCAAAAAACTATAAAACTACAAACAAAAACTCTTATTAAAAACTCTTTGCATACATCTGGACCACTGTACTTTCATCCTTGCTATCAGAAGCATAAGGAAATATCTTTAAGTTCAAGAAAGATGAAAAGTGGAAACAAGAATTCCAATGAATCTTGGAATTGAGACAGTTTTGGAAGTTGGAGAACCTCTACCACATGATAATCTTTGATCCAGGAAAAATTATGATACTCCAAAATATGAACCAGAAGAGAAGCTTCTATTGGGAAGGAAAGAAATGAATGAGGCGACCTTCATGAGCTAGAATCCTACACGAATCTTCCATGGCTTTTCTTTCCAACAGAGTGTCTGAATCCTATTTGCTTAAGCCACCCTTTCTATGCATCAAAATCTAGAATCACAAAACTTTGGATGGCAAAAACTTTGAAGGTTATCTAATCCATCTTGTAACTATGTCACTACAAGCAATAATTCAGCTTCTGCTTAGATACTTGCTTGATGATGCCTTCATTGAGGGGATCAGTTTCTCTAGAGGCAGTCATAAGAATTAATTCTGAGCTGGGGGCAGGGGCACATGCCTGTAATGACCACAGCTCTGGAGGCTGAGACAGGAGGATTGGGAGTTCAAAGCCAGCCTCAGCCAACAGCAAGGTGCTAAGCATCTCAGTGAGACCCTGTCTCTAAATAAAATACAAAAAATGGCTGGGGACATGGCTCAGTGGTCGAGTGCCCCTGAGTTCAATTCCTAGTAAACCCCCACCAGGACAAAAGAATTGATTCTGTTTCTACATGTTGGGGTTATTGTTTGTTATTAAAACACAGTCATACTAGCAGATATGTTAGAACAAACCTATAACTCTGTAGTGGAGTGGGGATGGTCTCATTTGAAATGGCTCTATTCAATCACTCCCCACTCACTCTTTAAGTCACTCCCCCTTTAAATGAATACTAAGCATCTATGTGCCAGGTACTGGACTTGGCACTATAAAAATAAGGAGAAACAAAAATATACATGGTTCCCATTCTTATGGAGTTTGGAATATAGTGGGAAAGATGGTACTACTCCAAGGAATTACACAAATAAAGATGAAAATGCAAATAAGTGTTATAAAGAAAGGCAGAGAGTTCTATGACAGATATAACAAAGGAAGCTGACCCACCTGGAGGAAGTCTTCCCTGAGGAAATGATGGTGGAATGGAGTGCTCAATATTGCAAAGGATTAGGTAGGAAAAGTAGCTGAAGATAGAAAGTGGAGAGAGTGGTCCAGGCAAGGGAAGCATGTCGAAAGGCCCTATGGTGAATGAGGCATGATATATTTGGAACTGAAAGATGGCCAGCAGGGTTAAATCACAGAGCATTAGGGAGAGAGTGGTAAGTGCCTAGGCTGAAAAACTAAGTTGGGCAAGACCTTATAGGTCCTTGTAGGCCACATCAATAATTCTTCCTTTCAAGTGTCAAAGGAAATTATTGTAGCTTTTTTTATACAAGATGATGACATGATCAGATTTAACCCTTGGAAACATTCATTTTGCTTTGCATAAAAGTGGTTGGAGGGCCTGTTGGGGTCGCACACACCTATAATCCCAGCAATTCAGGAGGCTAAGGCAGGAGGATTGCAAGTTCAAGGTCAGTTTCTGCAACGTAGTGAGGCCCTGTCTCAAAGTAAAATAAAATAAAAGGTCTGGTAGAGTACCTCTGAGTCTAATCCCCAGTACCACAGGAAGAAGGAAAGAAAGAAAGAAAGAAAGAAAGAAAGAAAGAAAGAAAGAAAGAAAGAAAGAAAGAAAGAAAGAAAGAGAGAGAGGGAGAGAGGGAGAGAGAAATGGTTGGAGGGAAATAGTATGGATATAATAGAGAGACCAATCTTGCAATTGATAAAATAAGAAATGGTAGTAACCATTTAATGGAGAAAGATGGCTGGAAGTGTAACTTAACATGTGGGTGGACTAAAATGATTTCAAAAAGTAAAATAAAGAGAATTTAGCAACAGATTGGATACAAGGAAGATGGGGTGGCCAAGGGTGACTCCTAGGTTTCTGAATTGCACAAATGGATAGTTGAGGATGCCATTAACTTAAAGGGGGAAAGTAGGAGACAACCAGATCTAAAGGAGAAAATCATAGGTTTGGTCTTTCTTGGACACATTGAATTTGAGTTGTACTTCAGACATCTAAGTAAAGACATAAACATAGGATACAAAACATGGATATGAATGAGCTTTCCTAGGCAGAGCATACAGGATGAGAAGACAGGGCAGCCTCACCTCCAGGAGCTCCAGCATTTACAAGCCAATTAGAGAAAAATGGGTTCCAAAGGAGATCAATAAGAATTTCTCAGAGAAGAGAAACACAAGAAAGGAGGCTAATGAAGAAAACTACCCCAATAAGGAGGAAGTGGTCAATAATGTCAAATGCCACTGAGGAGTCAATTAAGACAAGGAGGAAGTTTCCTTTGGAATTAATGACATGAAGGTCATTGGTAATTTGGGTGAGAGCACTTTCCCAGTGGTGATAGGATAGAAGCATAATTGGAGTAGTAAGCTGAGAAGTAAAGGGACACAACTCCTGAGAAGTTTACTTGAAAGAGGAGAAGAGAGAATGGATAACTAGTGGAGGTGTAGGTCTGAGGGGGACATAACTTCAAGAGAGGAGAGACTACTTCACCTGCTACTAAGAAGCATCCAGTTGAGGGAAAGACATTGAATATATTAAAGAGAAAATGGATAGTTGATGTTGTGAGAAGGTGGGAAGGGGCAGGCTGCCAAACACCAGTGAAGGTCACAGTCCCCTGACAAGAAAGGATACCCCCCTTCACTGTTATGGAAGGAAAATCCTACAAAGGACACAGATGAGCCAATATGTAGATATGGTGGCAGGAAGAGAAGGCCTTGCCTGATACTTGAAGTTTCTCAATGAAACAGGTAACAAGGTAATCTGCTAAGACAGAGAAGGAAGAAATAGAGGTTGGAGATTTGGGGAAAATGGCTGAGAATATTTCAAATAGCCACCCTAGAGAGTGAGAAGTACTAAAGAAATTTAGCCCCCAGTAGGCATGTGAAGCAGTGATGAATATTTGATTTATTAGAGTCGTGATTTATACTGGAGGAGGTCCAATTTGTGGCAATGGAGGTAGATAGCTGAGATATGGTGGAAAAAATGAGTGGGATTATGAACCAGGTGATGGTTGGATAATAAATTTGTGCACTGAAATCCCCTTGGATGATTGCAGGTCTTGTAATGGTGGATAAGAAAGTGCATGATACAGAAACCAAAGCCTTCATTGAGAAAGGGGGTGTGTGAGTTTCCTAGGGATGCTCTAACAAATTACTACAAACTGGATAGGTTAAAAAAATTATTCTCTCATAGTTCTGGAGGCCAGAAGTCCTAAATCAAGGTGTTGGAAGGATTGGTTCTTTCTGGGGTTCTTGGAGAAAGTCTTTTCCATGCTTTTCTCCTAGCTTCTGGTGGCTGCTAGCAAAACTTGGCTTGCAGCTGCATTAATCCAATCTCTGCCTCCATTGTCACATGGCCATCTTCCCTCTGTGTCTGTGTGTTTCTGTGTTCAAATTCCCCTCTTCTTGTTAACTTATTTTTCAATAGTTGGGGTTGAACCCAGGACTTTTCACATGCTAGGCAAGTATGCTACCACTGACATAAACTCAGCCATTCTCTTTTTGGTACCAGAGATTGAACTCAGGGGCATTTACCACTGAGCCACATCCCTAGCTTTTTTTATTTTATTTTTAGATTTTGAGCCAGGGTCCTACTAAGTTACTTAGAGCCGCACTAAATTGTTGAGAATGATCTTGAACTTGTGATCCTCCTGCCTCAGACTCCCAGCTGGCTAGGATCAGAGTCAGGCACCACCCTGCACAGCTCCCTCTTCTTATAACATCATTAGTGAAGGGACTGGCACTTTAACCCAGTATGACCTCAATTTAATCACATCTACAAAGATCCTATTCCCAAAGAAAGGCATCTTCACAGATATTGGGAATTAGGACTTCAATGCATCTCTTTGGAGGACACACAATTTAACCCCTATAGGGGATATGATCAGGAGGTCTGTACATGACAGCATCTTGATATATCAAAATAATGTGAGGCCCAGCACAATGGCCTATGCCTATAACCCCAGCAACTCAGGAGGCTGAGGCAGGAGGATCCTAAGTTCAAAACCAGCCTCAGCAACTTAGCGAGGTCCTGAGAAACTTAGCAAGACCCTGTCTCAAAAAAAAAATTAAAAAGGCTGGGTATGTGGCTCAAAAAATTATATGAGACTCAAAAGAACTGTAGTATTTGCAACAGAGACAAAAGCAAATGGTCTGGAAGTAGCAATGGGGAGCAAATAAGACACTTACCCAACCTGCTGAACCTAAGGTACTGGAAAAGACCACAAGCAGGTTTCATATAAGAAGACAGCAGGGGAAACAGCCCTCTAGGTAGAACTGGGTTTCCACTAGGTAAAAGAGATTGAGAACACTGATTAGGAAGCAGCTGGTCAAGAGGCCCAGTGGAGACTTGGGAGGTAGAGAAAAACCGGAGGGCTGGGTTGTGTGAAGAAAACAGAAAAGCAGTGAGAGTCAACGTGAAGGCAGAGATGGGGCTTACAATTAGGGAGGTTACTGATGATTATGGGAGATGTGGGGCAGGGTGGATTTAGTCCTAGTAACTCTGAAGAGGTTGGCTCTGGGCCTTGACTAACCAGCCAGAAAGCTGGCTCTCTCCATCACCGTTGGAGTGGCAGCTACAATAACTGTAGACTGGTACACTCTAAGCTCTGGAATAGTGGAGACCCCAGAGGGGGCCATCTCTGTACCTTTGCGGCCTAGAGAAGAATGAATCCTAGGGTTGGACCACTCTCAATTACCTAAGAATGAGGCTGGATTCCTCATATTAGAAATTAGAAGTGAGACAGAAAGCCCAATGTGGACTAAAATGTAGACATTTATTTCTCTGGGTTTTGACTAAGAAGGTATCAAAATATCTAGGAGGAATTCCCTGGGTTGTAGGTCTTGAAATGGGGCCCACCATCTCTCAGCCCCAGATGTCCCAACTCACCCACAAGTGCCACATAATCAAGAAGCTGTGAATGTTACCTAGTATATAAATCTAGGCAATTACCCAGAATCACTAACCCTCTTCTGAGAGGAGGTAAGGTGACTTGAGTTCTGGAGCCAGACTACGTGTATTCAAATTCTGCCTCAGGCACTTGCTAATCGTGTGATTTTAGTCAAGTGACTTAACATGTCTGTATCTCAGTTTCTTCATGTGGAAAATGAAGACAATAATAGTTCCTACCTCAAAGAAGTATTAGCATAGTCTTAATACATGAATTAGTAAAGTGACAGTATATGTAAATGCTTAGAGCAATACCTGCTCCATACTGTATACTGTAGAAATGTTTATTTTTTTAGTGTTATTGGTTCTCTCTTTCATCCTTTCACTTAATCACTTGATACTACTCTGCTTGCTGTACTTTCTCTGGCTTTGAACCCTACTATGAATAGCTAATTCAGAACCTTCCCCTATGGGTGTTCTTCCTTGGGTTTATTTACCTCTAGATCAAAGAAGCCTAGGGTCTTCAACTGTTTGTCAGATGGTGGAGGCTGAGACATCAGCCTAGTAACTCACCTTGCACTTCATCATTGTATTCCAGTTGAAATGGGCTTTCCAGAATGGATAACAGTGCTCCAGGTGTGATGTGACAAGTGTAGAAAAGGGCAGAACCATTGCTTCTCTTGTTCTGGTTCTATACTTCTATTAATGCAGCCTAAAATCTAATTACCTCTTTTGGCAGCATCATCACTCTGTTGGCTCGCATAGACTTTACAATCAAATCAAGGTCTTTTTCAAATATGCTCTTGTTAAACCAGGCAGGTCTTTTCTATCCTTTGCTAGAAGAACAAACCCAGCTGCAGTTGCTAGGAGAAAGTCAAGCCCAGCAATCCAAGCCCAGTAGCAGGGGTAGTAACAAAGGAAAGCTGGCCTAGGCAAGCAATTGGTAGTTTGGGTTCATGGCAGATGCTACTAATCGCCTGCTCCACAATGATTGTCCCTCTTCTTCCTTACTTACAGAATCCCAACATTGTTCAAAGTCCAATGTACTCATCAAAATTACTGGATTTACCAGTTTCCTTTGCAGCTAGGAATGTCCACATGATCCAGTTATAGTTCAAGGGATGTAGGTGGATGTCACTGGAGAGAATGCTCCATTGCGAATAAAAAGACAAAACCTTTCTTGGAGGTTCTTTGCCCTTAGCCTTTTTCCCCCCAGCTCTGTCACTTCTTCCTATCTAGAATACACATTTGAAGACCAGAACTGCTATGGCAGCTATTTTGTGACCCTGAGGCAAAAAGCAAGTGGATGAAAGTCTACCTTAAGGATAGTAGAGATGAAAAGATGAAAATGGTGAACTGCCATACCAGCCCTATACCATCTATCAAAGGAATTTTTATTGAAAAAGGCAAATAAACCTTTATCTGTTTAAGTCACAGTTGTAGAGTTGTCTCTTATTTTTCCCAACTGGCATAGGGTTATAACAGGAAAACTAGGGATCCAAATGGAGGCTGAATCAGAAGGGGGTGTTTAAAAATACAAGTTGGCAGTTGGGACTGGAGGAGTCTGTCAGTGTACCACCAGGCTTCAGCCACCGGGTTAAGGTTCAAGATCAGGACTCCCTCCCTAGATAGTAAACTAAAAGAGCATGACTGCGACTAGACCTTGACAGGGGACTTGTGGTCAGGCAGGGTCTCAGATAGGACATGAGAAAAAGGACCAGGGATCAAAAGTGGGGAATGCGGAAGTAGCAAAGGAATGGCTTGATGCTGAGTTCCAGTAGGCAGACTGGGGTTACTTCAATCCTGCCTTGTCTTAGGACAGATGTAGCCTGCGGATATAAGAAAAATCACTCCAAATATGGAGGGAGGATTGCACGGAGGGTGGGACCCAGGCAGACCCTGACAAGCCTCAGCTCAAGCTGTGCTTTAGCCATCCTGGCAATCTTCTTCCAGGTTCTCCGATTCACCCTTAATTACATACCATTTTTCCTATCATTTGCCCATGACCTTTAAAGATTCGAGCTTAACAGAAAGCTCCCTGTGTATCCACATTGGCCTCTAAACAGCTTCCACTTTGTCTTCTTTCTAAATTGTCAGTATTTCACTGTGGAAAAGCTTCCCCTCCTCCCTCTACTACGAGTTGTCTTCCACACTTCCTGGTTTGAGGGTGCCTTTCTTGGCATTGAGAACCCTCAGCAGTGACCCACCTTGATACTTCTGCTTAGGGGAATGGGAATGTGCAGAAGAAGGGCTGAGAAGGCTGGCTAGGGCCTACCAGCTCTGGGGAGCAGCAGGCCACTCTAGTCCCCCTCTTCACATTAGCTATTCTGCTCCAGGGACTGATTAGATGCCTATGCTTTTGCTGCCCCTAGCCCCATTTCTTATGTCATTTAAAGTGAGACAATGAGAGCCTCCTCTGATTGCTGGTGTGCTACCACTTGTCCTTTGTGTGCAGTGGGTACTGGGTGGGTAAGTTATTGTTATATTGTGCTCCTGTGATAAACGAACCTTTGTGAGACACTTTTCACCCTGTGTGTGCTGGGGGAGAGGGAGGGAGTCTTGCCTGAGTGACTTCTCACAGAAAGCTCCAGAGGTGCTCAGAGCTGATAGCCTAGGCCTGGCAGGCTGTTCTTTCATTGGCACTCAAGGGTGTCAATCACTGTGGCCCTGCCAATCAGCTCTAAACTAGGTATCTGTAAGCCATTAGCCTTCTTTGTTAAACAGAACACTGAACCCTCTAAGGACTAAACAAAGAATGGCTGAGAAAAGATAATTCCTAGGTGGGCAGGAACAGTCATGCCAGTTTCACAAACTGGTACCCTTTGGTTTCACCCTCCTTCTTCAGACCCTGTCTCTATTCCTTACATCTAGGCCAGTCCTAGGTCCTTCCAATTATGCGTCTTTCATTACCCCCAATGTGCATTTCTTTTCTCCACCCCCACAACTCCTGCCTTTGTTCAGTCCTGGACTACTAACTAGTCTCCTAACCAGTCCCCCTGCCTTCAGTCTCACCCCATCCACCCAGTCCCTCCATTGCTGCAGGCAAATCAATCTTCTAAAAACACCAATCTGATCATGTCACCTCCTCCTTAAAACCTTTCGACCTCTTCCATAGCTCTTAGTACCCCTGGGATAAAGTCCAAACTACTTAGCATGGCCTCCAGGCCCCTGCATGATTTGGCTCTTGCCAAATCCTCAGCCTCTTCTTGGCGGTGCTCTCACTTCACACCTAGTCACAATGAACTCCTTTGCAGGTTTCTGAACATGCCTTTCCTGGCTTCACTTCTGGGTCTTTCCACATGACCTCCCTTTGTCTGGGATATCCTTCACACATCACTTTCCCTGCTTTCTGGTTAGCCAGTTCCCACTCACCCCTTAAGACTTCAACCCATCTTCCCCTAACCAAAGATGCATATTTTACTTATGTCTTATCTCTGATGTCTAGTTCAGCAAGTGGACCATAATAGATCTTCAATAGATGTTTGACAAATACATGAATGTATTAATGCCCCAAGTCAAGTGGATATGTGCAAAATCATCTGTGATGGAAGCTGGTAGAGTTAAGTGGTCCCTCTGTCTGTGGAAGGGATATCTCTCCTCAATATTATCCTATTGTCCTGGTCTGCAATTCCTTCTCTAACAGGCATGCCTCCTGAATTCATCTGTGAGTATCTCAAGGGCAGGGCTATGTCTGATCCACTTCAGTGTCCTTTATCCCTGGCACAGTGCTTGAACATAAATGAATGAATAGGCCTCTCAAATAAATGTCTGACACTTTTGTACCTTGACTCATTTCCCTCTATTTCTTCACAAACTCTTTCCATTAAGTGTGTCAATCTGTCACACTCATGGCTTCACAAACATAGAAGACTGTTCCCCATCCCTGGAGGTTTTTCACCTGCATTCCTCTTATGTGCAATGCTTTCCCCATCTGCCCATCCAAATTCTGCTGCTTCTTTAGGAACCAGCTCCAATTCTTTTTTTTTTTCCAGACACTTTTCATGCACCCAACCCAGTCTCCCTCTGAGTAGTGCTAACAATTCCCACTCATCATTTAACCCTTGGCATCCCCTCATGCTATTCAGGGAAAAACCAAGACACTGAAAGGGAAAGGATTCACTCAGGGCATGCGGCATGTTTGGCATGTTCAGCGGTGGAACTAGTACCTGATCCCAATTCTCTGGCCCATGAATTCTCCCACTAGCCAATATATATGTTTGATATTCTTACATAGACTATAATTTCCTTTAAAACAGGACTGTGTCTTCCATCCCTACAACTTTTCAGGGCCTTTCTTGAGTGTTAGAGAACTCTAGAACCATGATGTCTGGGTTTTTGTCTTGGTTGCACTAGGTCGGTTACCTCACGCAATTTAATCATACTAAACCTCAGCTTCCTCATAAGCAAATGAAGGTAAGAGACTAATTAGATCCGTGTAGAGATCAGATGAGTAATGCATGTAAAGTGCCTAGAGTAGTATCTAGCACATAGTATGCGTTCAATAAAGGCTATTGTCTCTATCCTTATTCATAATGTTAGCAAATCCTTGCTGACAATAGTTGGTTAAAAACTAGAATATGAGAGTTACAAGGAGTAGGAGGGAGTGAGGAAAGGAAGTAGACCACAGAAACAATCTGAGATTTTGAGGAGTCCAAACAAGGTTAGTGTCGCGGCAGGACGTTTGTACGTTCGAGTTTCTAATGCCATGTGACTCTGTGAGGGCCCCAAGCACATGGTTCCATCCCGGCGGCACAGCTTCCCTAACTCTCGCTCAGCTATTCTCAGCAGCCTGTAGGGGGAGCCAGACAGCTAGGACGGGGGTTGGGGGGAGGCTGCTGGAAATCTTCCTAAGGGCAAAAACGACACCCCACCACTACTACCCATCTTATTCCACTGCCTTGCCCCCACCAAGACGCTCTCCAAGCTCAGTCCTCTTCTAGAGCTAAACTGGGAGCTGTCCTTCAGCACCACGGGCCGCCTTGGCCTCGGGCAGGACAGTGAAGGCGACAGCGGAGTTAGGGACACGGGACTGGTCCGATCCAAAGCCGACTCCAGCGTCTCCTAGTCACGGGGACAGGGGAGGCGACCCAGGGAGGCAGCGAGACGCTATGGAGATACCTCCCGCCTTCAAGAATCACCCTCAGAAGTCTCCTAGCCCTCGGGGGAGTGTGGGGCGGCCCTGGGGAGGAAGGCGGGCGCCCTAGTTGGTGGGGGAGGGGGAGTGCCAGGGCCTGGGACTCAGCGTGTGGCGTGTGCACGCGGGCAGCGGGCGGATGAACGGAGGCGCTGAAGTGAATGGAGTTGGGGGGTGGACTGGAAACATCCCCAAACAGCACAGGCTGCGGCCGGCGGGGGCTGGGGTGGGGTGGGGGGGCAGTCCTGAGGCGCAGGCGCAGTCGGGGCCCCAGTCCCGCTCCCTCCTCCTCTCGGTGCCTCTTTCTCCGCCCCGCTCCCCCCCAAACACACTCGCACACGGGCTCTCAAGGTGTTCTCCGCACAGCGGAAGATGGCGACAGACTGAGGGGGCATGGCCAGCGGGAGCCACGGGGCCGTGCCGCTGGGCGGCCGCCACAGCGGTGCGAAGGAGAGGCGGAAGCGAGAGGCGCACTAAGTAAAGCCCGGTGTCCGCGTCCGGCGCCTGTGGCGCTGCCGGGAGCCAGGTGGCCCGCCCGAGCCGGAACTCCGGGAGCAGCGGGTGCGGAGCCAGAGCGGAGCCGGCCCGGGACCGGCCCCGGCGAACGGCAGGAGCACAAGCGAAGCCCGAAGGGCTGAGCAAAGGACCGGTCGACCGGCCTAGGAGGGCGCGAGCGAGGCAGGGAGCAGCGTGGAGCGGGCAGCGGGCGGACGGGCGGGAGAGGAGCGGCGCGGGGCGAGGGGAGCAGAGCGGAGCGCGGCGGCGGGGCCCGCACGGCGGCGCTGAGGGGCGCAGAGCTGCGCCGAACCGAGACGGCCGGAACAGAGTGCGAGCCGGGCAGCCGCCGGCGCAGAGTGAAGTGGCGCGGAGCCGAGGGCAGCTGAGGGGCCCGACACTATGAGGAGTGCGGCACCGCCGCCGCAGCCGCCACCGCCCCAGTGCCCTGCACCGCCCCCCGCCGGGACGCGGGGCAGCGCCTAGCGGGCCGGGCGGCGGCGCCCAGGTTGCAAGCGAGGGAGCGCGGGAGGGGCGCCGGGACGGCACAAGAGCGCCCCGCGACTCCGGCCTGAGTGGGGCCCGGGGCCGGCCGGCCTGCCTCACCATGCAGCCCCCGAGGTAGTGCCTGGACGGCGCCGAAGAGCGCGGAGCGGCGCGCAGCCCGCCTGCCCGAGACGGCCGTCCGGCCTCGCGCCTGTCTACTCCCTCCAGCCCGGACCCCCCTGAAATATGTTCAGGGGCGCTTGGATGTGGCCCGGGAAAGACGCCGCCGCGCTGACTATCTGCTGCTGCTGCTGCTGCTGGGCTCCCAGGCCGAGCGACAAACCTTGCGCCGACTCTGAGCGGGCGCAGCGATGGCGACTGTCCCTGGCGTCCCTGCTCTTCTTCACCGTGCTGCTCGCTGACCATCTGTGGCTGTGCGCGGGGGCCCGGCCCCGGGCCAGGGAGCTGAGCAGCGCCATGCGGCCACCCTGGGGGGCCGGCCGTGAGCGGCAGCCGGTGCCTCCTCGTGCGGTGCTGCCGCTGCCGCCGCCGTCGCCCGGCGAGCCCAGCGCGCCCCCGGGCACCTGCGGGCCCCGATACAGCAATCTGACCAAAGCCGCCCCCGCCGCCAGCCCCAGGCAGGTCTGCGGCGGCGTCCCAGAACCCACGGGGCTGGACGCAGCTTGCACCAAATTGGAATCTTTGCAGAGACTTTTCGAACCGACTACCCCGGCCCCCCCTCTGCGGCCCCCTGACTCCTCTTCCCGTGCCCGGGCCGAGTTCCCCTCCGCCAAAAAAAACTTGCTCAAAGGCCACTTTCGGAACTTCACTCTCTCCTTTTGCGACACCTACACGGTCTGGGACTTGCTGCTGGGCATGGACCGCCCCGACAGCCTGGACTGCAGTCTAGACACCCTGCTGGGGGACCTGCTGGCTGTGGTGGCCAGCCCGGGCTCTGGGGCCTGGGAGGCATGTAGCAACTGTATCGAGGCGTACCAGCGACTGGACCGACATGCTCAGGAAAAATATGACGAGTTCGACCTCGTGCTGCATAAATACTTACAGGCAGAAGAGTACTCAATCCGGTCCTGCACGAAAGGCTGCAAGGTAGGGACTGGCGTCCGCGGCCACAACGGCTGCCTGGGCGGCGGCAGCAGTAACATTAAAACGGGGAGAAATAAAGGTTTCCCTCTACCCACCTCACCACTTCCACCCTTCTCACTGTGGCTCTGCGAGCGCCACCCTGGGCCCCTCCCTAGAGAAAGGGCTCAGGGATTCAGGCAAGGTAATCACCTGGTCAACTTCTATCAATTGTGGATTCTGATATCTTAGGGCGGGGGCTTCCTGATCCCGCCCCGGTACAAGGAAGGAGGGGTCCCAGGGTCCTGGGCTGGCAAAGGGGTGGAAGGAGAGGTTGTGCTCCCCAGCCCTCATCCCAAGCCAGCTGTGCCACACTCCTTTCCTGGGCTTGAATTGAAAGTCCCGGGGACTGGCTGGTGCAGGGGGGAAGGCCAACAGAGGAGGAAGAATATTTGGCAACCTAATGCTTACCCTTGTCTCTTGCCAATGGGTGAGAGGAGGTGCATTCCCGGTGGTAGGACACACCACACTGTTGACCTTATGTGACCTGAGGTGGCTGCCAGAACCGGGGCAGGTGGAGCCCAGGGGTGCCTGCCTTCTCCCAAGGAGGGAACCTGCAGGGTCCTCTCCCCTGACAAAGGAGCAAGCTGAGAACAGGTGATACTGGCTTGTGGAAGAAAGGGCCACTGAAGGCTGGTGCATTACAAAACTCCCAGTGCCTTCCCAGCGCCCTAGAGTGGCAGTGGAGGGAACACTGGCTTTCTGGCTGCTAGGGGCAGGCATCCAGAGAGGAGAGTCTCAAGAGGCAAGGCAGCTGCAGAACGGGCCTGTCTAGAGAGGAGCTGAGTGTTAAGAAACTTCTTGACCCTCAGCAGGGGAGTTCTGGAGAGTAGGTGGCTGGGGAATGTAACTATTTGGGTCCTGATGCTACTGCCCTGTTCTCCATGCCTGGCCAGGTGACTTGTGTTTTGAAGGAAAGAGAACAGCAAGGTCAAAGGGTCAAGTGACAAGGAGACCAGGTGGGGTGGTGCCCTCACACATTCTGGAGCTAGGGGCAGAGAACTGGAGAGAGGCAGACAGTTGCCTCCTAGCTTAGCTCATCTCCCTCCAAGGTACTGGGGAGGGGCAGAAAGTGCCCCCCTTTCCATCCACCATGGCTCCTGTGGTCTTCTGCAAGGTTTTCCTTGCTCTTGGTGGGCTCCATAGGAACTTGGGGAAGAGGGTTGGGAAGAAAGGGGGTAGCTCCTTGTTCCTGACTTCACTTTCTCCTTCTCCCTTTTCCTGTTCTCGTAACCTAGCAGTCTCCTCCCGCCTCCCTCAGCCTCAGCTGACTCACTGCCTCACTCACACTACCAAATGAGATATTCCACTTCTTAAAGGTGTACAGACAGATAGACACACACACACACACACATGGCCACGCGCCACCACCGCCACCACCCTGGGCAAAGACACACAGGGATACAGAGAGGCTGTCACACCCACGAACAGTGCCATAGAAGCAGACACCATGTCACACACAAGCGCATCTCCTCATGGTGTCAGAGACACGCAGGCGGAAGTACTGTCACATGAAGAAGGACACATTTTGTCATATAGAGATAAAGACACATACCCTCAATGTCTGCCACAGACACACTGAGTGGGAGCAGAGGGATGTGGTTCACTCGCAGATGGAATAAAGGATGTCTGTCTTTTGTGTTTCTCCCTCCGATCCCATAGCCCCAACTGTTTTTTTCTTTTTCTTCTCTCAATCAGCAGGATGAATGAGAGCCATGCCACAACTTTCCCATGAGGTTTTCTGCATCTTAGAGTCAGCTCCAAGCCCCATCTAATCCTGCACGAAATAATCCCTTGCATTGATTATTTCTACCAAGCAGTTTGATGTAGAAGATAACTGATCTCTGATTCTGAAGGCCTTATTACCTCTACGACTTGTTAGCAGTATGACCTTGGGCAAGTCACTTCACTTCTCTAAGCTTTCATTTCCTCATTTGTAAAACAGGAATAATAATCCTTTCTTTTCCCACATTCTGGGTATTTTATGAGATTTAAGTGGGAAGAGGTAGCTGACAGTATTTTGTATTAAGAATGTAACATCTGGCATTGATTTAATGCTTTGGGCTTTCAACCCCTTTAACATGTTTTATGAGATCACAGGTGCCCAGGGAGGTTGGTAATACTCACACCACTACCCCCATTGTACAGATGAGGAAACTGAGGTGTAGAGAGATTAAGCCATTTGCCCTAAGGTCAGTCAGGCAATAAGCAAGAGTGCCAGGTCTCCAACCTATGTGTCCCAGTGTTAAGCCCATGCTTTTGCCGTTTCCTCCCATCAGGTTCCCCACAGCCCTCCCTCCTCTCCTTTGTCTCCTTGGTCTCCTTGTCTCTCTCTCCTGTGAGCAAACGAACAACTCCTGCTCTCTTGCTGCCTGCTGTGCCGGCAGAAGGGCAGTGCCAGCTCCATAGCTCTCTTCCTGTCTTTCCCACCCCTCTTCCAAATCTCTTTCCTTCAACTACAGCCTAGATTCATATGGTTCTCAAATCCAGCTGTATTGTGGGCACTAAGGGGAAAGACAGCCCTGTTACTCTCCTTCCTCCAGCCCCATCTCTCCTCAGCCCCTCACCCATGTCCTTTGCAAGCCTTCTTTGCCAATCACAAGCCTGCTCCTGGACTCCAAGCCCTCCTGTGGGATCCCTGGAAAATGATGCCCCACCCTTGGAGCTTCTCTTGGGTGCAGAGTTCACAGCCTGAGACCAGGATAAGGTGGTTCTACTTTTGGAAACCGAGCCTGAAGCCTTGGTTCTGGGGCCATTTGACCCCATGTCCCCAAGGCCATTGTTCTGAGCACCTCAATCAGATCCTTTCTGGATGGCCCCAGAAACCCTGTTCTTTCCCTGTGAAATGTCTGCCCCTGTTTTGGGCCCCACAGGGCCCCACAAATCATACCTGTCCTCACTGCTGCCTGTGACACCTCCCAATTTAGTACTAGCTGCAACATTTCCTTAATGTGCGACTGACTTCTTCTCACACAGCAGGGCAATGTTAACCCAAGCAGGCTGATACCCATCCCCACTCTGGCCTCTCCCAATCCTTGGGGCCAAGCCCCACTCCCCCTTATCTGCTTGTACACCCCCAAGCCCTGTCCTTCCCTTAACTCTGCATATGGTTGTTGGACAGCCACCTCACTTCCACCCAGCTTGCCATCCTCCCAGTCCTGCCAAGCCCCTACCTAGGTGTTTGTCTCTCCCCTCTGTCTCTTTCCTGCTCTCAATTCAGAAAATTTCAATCAGGGGAGTGGTGAAGATGGGCACAGACCCCTGGCTTCTTCTCACAGCTCTTCATCTAAGAGGGCTGTAGGTCCAAGAGAAGGACATTCTCAACTCCCTTTCTGCCTATTGGGCTGCATCGATCCAGGTTATTGCCCAGAAAGGATGTGATAGTTCTGTTCTATTCTGAACTGGCCCAAATCCACCTGGCAGACTGTGTGCTTTGTTCCAGGTCTCAATCTGACCAGGTTAAGAAAGGGAGAGAGTTGTAGGAACAGTTTGACCTGGAAAAGGGGAGAATCTAGAGAATATGATCTTGGACTTCACACCTCAGAAGACTTGTCCTGGTACAAAAGAAGACACATGTCCTGCTGGTCCCAGAGGGACTTTATAGCTAGAAAGTCCTGCTGGGCATGGTGGTGCACGTGTTTAATACCAGTGTCTAGGGAGGCTGAGGCAGAAGGATTTCAAGTTCAAAGCCAGTCTCAGCAATTTAGTGAGGCCCTAAGCAACTTAGTGAGACCCTGTCTCAAAACTTTAAAAAAAGAGCTAGAGATATAGCTCAGTGGTTAAGCACCCCTGGGTTCAATCCCTAGTACAAAAAAAAAAAAAAAAAAAAAAAAAGTCTAAGCTCAAAACAAACAATCAAAAACTGAAAAGTCCTGGGTTTGAACCTAGCTTCTTTATTACCTGTGTGACCTTGAGCTAGGAACTTCAACTCTCTTAGCCTCACTTTTCTCATTTGTAAAACGGGGCTAATTCTTCAAAAAAAGCTCTGTGAGGTCATGATTAATGAGAAGTCTGTATATTATCTAGGCCTGGCACATCAGTCACTCACTTCACAGATTTTTTTTCCTTCCAAAGAAGAAACCAACTGCTCCCAGAAAGTATCTTGCCTGATAAAAGTAGATCCTTGGGTCCAAGTGCCTCAGAGGTGACTCTAGCATCAGATTACAGGGGAAATTGGACCAGATGACCTCTGAGGTCTATTTCAGCCCAGAGATTAGGCCCGTGAGCAGAGCCTGCTTTCCGAACAGCAGTATTGGAAGGGGAGAGCTGGGAAAGGAGGTTGGGTCTGACACCCACACATGGGGAGAGGGTGTGGGGGGCTGCGAGAGCCAGCGCCTTGCCTTCTGCCCGTACCCGCTGGGGCCCTGCTCTTCCTCCACTCCGGCTGGCAGCTGTTTCTGCCTCACTGCCTTCCTCTCTCCTCCCACCTGCCACAGCTTTCCTGCCAAGCAGGACTCCCAGGCTAATGCTTAGTATGAGGGGTGCTTAGAGCAGAGAGCTTAGGGCACTGAGCGAAGGGCAGGGACCCCCACTTGGCCAGTGATCACTGTTGTCACCCAAGCTGACAGGCAGGGAGCATCGCCTCATAGGCATACTACCTGACGCAGGGCATGGGCCCAGAAAAGATGCCTTGGTCCCTGTTTGCGGGTGGAGGAAGGGGGACACTGTCAATAAACAACTTCCTGGGAACCGTGGCAAAGCTGGTCCTGGGGGATGGGCCTCCAGATCCACAGGAGCTCATCTCATTACCAAGGAATGTGAGCATGGGGTTCTCTGAAGGGGCAAGAACCAGAAATCCTGGAACAGGGACAAAGAAGTCCTAAGTCTTGTCCTAAGACTAGGACGAGAACATAGTGGATTAAGACTGTGAATGGGAAAGTGCCCTCATGCTGAAGCGCACCTCTCCAGACCTCTTACCACCATCCTGCCCACCCTGACCCCAATGTCCCTCCCATATTTTAGTCTGTACCCTACACTCTCATTCACATACCAAGGACCTACAACCTATCTAATCTTCTATTTATCACCCTAGACTCTTCCCAAACCACACCCACACTTTATTCTCTAACCCTTATTTATTACGCTTACACTCTTATATTCAAAAAACTTACCTCTGCCCCTCCCACCCTGATCCTTTACCTCTCTTCCTACCCTGTTTCCCTCTAACAGTCAGCCCCTTCTATCACACTCCACCCCTTCCAGACTTTATCCCAGATCCCACACCCTCTTGGCTTACCCAGATCACCCACTTGGCACTGAACCTCTTGCCCTTAATATCTCCTTGTGCCCTTACTCCTCCCATCCCTCACACTCCACTCACACTTCACCTCCCTCCTATTCATCTCTCCTCCTTCCCCCTTTCATTTTCTGATCCTCTCTTCACCTGCCCCCTTGCCCTTCCCTCCTCCTCTCCCTCTCTGCTCCCTTTCTCCCTCCCTTCCTTCTCTCCTCCCCAGTCAGATTGTGCACGTGCATGTGTGCATGCATACACACTCAGACACATAGACACATCCCCCAGTCTTCATGGTTACTTCCCATCCTTCCCGCAGGCTGGTGCCTGACTACTATAGTCACCATAGCAACGGGAACCTCCAGGAAGGATATACTGGTATCTCCTGAATGTGGGGGTGGGGGGGAGTTAAGGGAAGGAAGGGAGCCCAGCAGCCTCCCACCCAGTGTCATGGTCTGGCTGGAAGAGTCTGCTGAACATAGTGGAGGTAGGGATGAGGAAAAGGAAGACAGTGGGTGGGGCCTAGATCAAACGAGGTTCAGGGATCTCTGAACACATCACAAACATGAGAGGTGCTTCCAAGCCATGTGGATGTGTGCCGATCCCCTCCACAGATATCAGTAACTTAAGGAAAGGGTTCACCCACTCTTCTTTGTGTGGGTGGGCATGTAGGCCAGACACCTCAGACTCAGGGATGGGAAGTTTGCCCTACAAAAACTTCTCCCTCACAGCAGTTCTTTCATGCTCCCCACCCTCCAAGGCTGTTTACCAGCTATGTGCCTATGCAGACTGGACATCTCACCTGCCCTTCCCCAGCTCCTCTCTCAACCACATGTGGATTTTAGCTGCAGGTGTTTGTTGAAAGCCAGAAGAAGCCTCTTCTTCTGGGTGTCTAGACAAATCTGGGCCCCCAGAAGCACCATTTTCCAGTGCTGGTCTAACAGGTCTCTGGGCTATAGGTATGTTCACATCCCTGTGGTTACAGGTGCACAGGCTTGCAGCCAGGCATGCTGTCCCTGGGCATGATGCAGGCTTCAGAAAAGCCTGAATTTCTGAGACCTTGAGCTGGGTAGGTGCTTAGAGGGGACAGCAAGGGCACCAGGGGAGTTGGCTCTGGGGAGGGAAATAGTTCTTATGGAGTAACAGAGATTGCCAGGACTAAAGCTTCTGCTTGAATGAATTCTGGAGAAAGGAGCTGGAACCTGAGCCACAAGTTTCTAGGCCAGAAGTTGAGGCCAATTGGCTCTAAAGAAGAAAGGGATAATAAGGGGAAAGGGAAAAAGAAAACGAAGCTTTTGAGTGCATAAGAGATACCAGGGGCTTTATATATGTCCATAGACTCATCATTTCCTGACAGTCATCTTAGCAAACAAGTACTATTATTATCCCCTTTTTATAAATGAGAGAACTGAGACTCAGCAAGGGGGAAACAATCACCCTAAGTTATGTAGCTAAAAGGTGGAAGAGCTGGGATATAAACCCAGGTCTGACTTTTCTTTCCCTAGTACACAGATGTATAAAGGTGATGTTAATAGTATTCTATGGCTATCAGAGGCAATGCCTTGCTGGCTACAGATAGGCTGGGGTGAGAAGCTAGGCTGACTGGAGAAGAGACTCAGCAGATCCTATTGGACGCTTAGGGACCCCATTGGTGTGGTTCAGATCCAGCATGAGGACCCACTGACATCCTCTTTATTTAGGATCCCAGTCTTTGTCCTTGAGACCCAGTAACCATCACTGGTGTCCTCCTGGGGTAGCAACAGGAGGATGGACACAAGGGAATTATTTGCTCCCTCCATTTTCTGCAGGCTCTACAAGGAAGGAGGGAAGAACTGTGCTTCTCTTGCTTGAAAAGAAGGTATCTCTGTTATTTTCTCAGCCTCAAACTGCTAGAAGGATCAATCAGGGCAGGAAGGGAGAAGATGCCCTGAGCAAACCAAGTACAAACCTGAGCCCCACCCAGCATGTGCTGGTAAAACTGGAAGAGAAGACAATGAAGAGAAACCTTGTCACCTCAGAGTCTGTAGAGGCCTAGCTTGGGATTTGGATACTCAGTTCCCATGCCCACAGCCTTAGATGCCTAGGCTTCTCTTGGGTGGTTCAAAGAAGTGCCTGCCAGCCCATCGAGTTGTACCTGGACAAGGATGTTTGGTGCTATAAGGATTACCAACATTTCCTGTCTTGTTAGACTTTAAGCAGATAGCATGGCTACCTGACTGATCTGTGAAAGGTGTTTGTTTAGTGTTAGACCCAACTAAATCTTCTGACGAACTTAAACCTTCAGGATTATTATATTCTTAAGAATTATTTTTTAAAAATTATAGACTAAGAATCTTTTTAAAATACTTTTTCCCAATTACAAAAAATGATCTTTGACAAATTTTAGAAAAGAGAAATATAATACAAAAAAGGGCAGATGTGCTTCAGCTTTTTCCATTATGTTAAAATATATATAACATAGTATTTACCATTTTAATCATTTTTAAATCTACAAGTCAGTGCCATTCAGTACATTTGTAATGTGCAGTATCACCACTATCCATTTCTAAAACACTTTTTTCCTCTCAAATAGAAACTTTGTATCCACTAAACAATAACTCCCCATTCTTCCCTTTCTCTAGTTCCTGGTAACCTCTAGTCTACTTTCTATTGCTATGAATTTCACTATTTTAGGTGGTACACATAAGTGGAATCATACATTATTTACCTTTTTTTTTGGTCTGGCTTATTTCATTTGCCCTGATGTTTTTAAGGTTCACCTATGCTGTAGCATGTATCAGTACTTCATTCGTTTTTATGGTTGAATAATATTCCACTTGTGTGCCTATGCTACATTTTGTTTATCCATTCATTTGTTGACAGACTTTTGGGTTATTTCTAACATTTGGCTCCTGTGAATGATGTTGCCATGAACATCAATGTAGAAGTATCTGTTTGAATCCCTGCTTCCAGTTCTTTGTGGTATAATTAAGAGTGGAATTGCTGGATCATATGATAATTGCATGCTTAACTTTTTAAGGAACTGTCATTCTGTTTTCTATAGCAGCTATATCATTTTAAATTACATTTACTGGGCATGGTGGCTCGTGACTATAATCCAGCCACTCAGGAGGCTGAGGCAGGAGGAGCACAAGTGCAAGGCCAGCCTCAGAAACTTAGAGAGGCCTTAAGCAACTTAGCGAGACCCTGTCTCAAAATAAAATAAAAAGGGTTGGGGTTGTGTCCTAGTGGTTGAATACACCTGGGTTCAACCCCTGGTATGTATGTATGTATGTATGTATAAATTAATTAATTAATTTAAAAAATTATGTTCTGCACCATTTTCCATATAAACCAGCAACACACAAGTTTCCCAGTCTGTCCACATCTTTGCCAACACGTGTAATTTTCAGGACTTTTAAAATAATAGCTGTTACGGTTTAGATGTGGTGTCCCCCAAAACTCACATGTGAGACAATGCAAGAAGGTTCAGAGGAAGAGTGATTGGGTTGTGAGAGTCTTAACCCAAACAGTGAATTAATCCGCTGATAGGGATTAACTGAGTGGTAACTGAAGTGGTAGGGTGTGGATGGAGGAGGTGGGAACTGGGGCATGGCTATGGGATATATATTCTGTATCTCCATAGTCTCCACTCCGTCTCTGCTTCCTGATCTCATGTGAGCAGACTCTCTCTGCCACATACTCTGCCGTGATGTTCAGCCTCATGTCAAGCCCCAGGGAATGGAGCCGGCCTTCTATGGACTAAGACCTCTTAAACTGTGAGCCCTCAAATAAACCTTTCCCCCTCTGCAATTGTTTTGGTCAGATCTTTAGTCACAGCAGCGAAACAGCTGACTGAAACATCCTGGTGTGACTATACATTTTTACATAGTTGATATATTTTCTTACCCTGCTCTTTTTAACTTACTGGTACACTGAGTATTTTCCCATGTAATTATTCATAAACATCATTCGTGATGTATGTACATATTCTGTCACATGAGTATAATGTAATTTATTTAACTGATCCCCTATCATTAGATATTTACATTATTTCCAACTTTTTACTATTATAAGTATTGCTGTTCATGAATACTTTGTTTATAAATACGTGTTAGATCTGATTCTTTTTTAACTAATAAATGCTATCTCAATCATTTTATTCTTAAATCTCTACTTTGCTGAGTTTTTCAAATCACAAAATAATGCATGCTCTTTGTATCAAATCTAATAATACATAGGTTTATAAAGAAAACATTAATAATCCTCCTATTCACTCCCTGAGTCCACTGCCCTGAGGTCACAAATGTTAACAAATTTTTTATGTATTCTTCCACCCCTCTCTCTAGACTTACATAAACATCTCCACAGTAAATGACTTTTTCTTTCCTTTGTTTTGCATACAAATGGGAACATAAACATTAATTCTACAGGATGAAGTTTTGAAACTAGAATTACAGAATCAAAGAGTATTAACCTTTTTAATGCTCCTGACACTTTACCAAATTTTTTTCCAAATTACTAGATTTTTCTAGTTTATTCCCTCACCAAAAATGTAAGATTAATTTACTTGAAAAATAATATAGCAGTGGTTTTTCATTTGCATTTCTTTGCTGAGACATTTGTTTTTCTTGATTATGGGCCATTTGTATTGCCTGTTTGTGAATTGTCCATTTGGGTTATGTGTTTTTCTAATTGCCTTGTATGCATTCTTTTATATGTATTAATTATATTAACCTTTTTCTAATCACATTTGTGTCAGATTTAAAAATTTTGCTATTTCTGTCTTAAAGCTGAAAAGATAGAATGAAGAAGTCCCTTCCTTCTACAGAAGGCTCTCCTAGGCCTTCTATATCCTTTCTCTTATTTCTCTCTTCTGTTTGTGAAGTGCATAATATTATCCCCATTTTGCAGTATAGAAGATAGACCCAGAAGTCAAATGAGTAACTCAAGGTCATTCACCTAATACAAGTTGGAGCTTGGATTTGAATGCTGACAGACAATGGTAGTACCCAATATGTGTTGGTTTAATTAATTATACTATAGGTAAAAGCTTTGTGCTAGTTATTTTATGGGTATCATTTACAAAAAGTAAGGGAAGTTTTATTTTATTATCTTCCTTTTGCATATGAGGAAAGTGTACATCAGGGAAGTCAAGTAACTTGACTGAGGTTTTATAACCACTAAGAACACACCTGGGATTTCTTGACTGCAGTAATGTTTGAGTTTAAAGATGTTTGACCCTGCCTTCTCACCACAAATACTGCCTTCTGAGGGACCATCTTCTTGGATCCAAATTGGGGCCCAGGGAGGGAAAGTAATTGGCACACAGTCACATAGCAAATTAGTGGCCAAGTCCCTGCCTCCTTACTCGTGACTTGTTCAAGTTTGCCCATCTAGTTAATGGCAGAAGCAGAATCAGAACCCAACTCTGACAAACTCTTTCCATCTGGTTAGAGTAAAGGTTTCTTAATAAAGAAATTTATGGGGTAAGTGGCGGAGAAAGGGGTGTGTTGTGGATGCCCTGAGACGTTCAAAGGAATGGACTCTGTCTGGCATTGGTGTCTTCTAGGTCAAGGCTATTCTGGAAGTCCCCAGATTGTAGGACCTGGGACAGGAGAATTTAGGCCCTAGGGCAAGTAAACCTTGCAACTGGAAACAGCCTCCCCTGCATCATTGCCAAAGATTAGACCTTAGGATGCTGGTGGGTGTGGAAGAAATAAAGCAGTGTGTGTATGTGTATGTGCTTATAGAAAGGGGGAAATGAGTGCTTTGATAGGAGAGTGGAAGTGATTTTTTTTAAGTTTCTAGTATCCAAATGCTCTTCCCACTACCCTCGCAAGGAAAACCTTACTCATAAGGGGAATGGGCTGAATATATTGATTTCTGAAAATAACACCTTTCCATCCTAGCTATCTCTCCCCAATTTGTCCTGAAAGTCCATGAAGAGGAAATTTTTTGAGTAGTAAGATTCAATGATTGTAGTCATTTGGAGGGACAATACCAAATGCAGTATGGCATAAAGACCTTGGGCACCAAAGTCCAGGTAGACCTGGCTTATCATTCCGGTTTGAAATCTGTCTTCTCTTTAGAGTAGTTGTTGAGCCCTTGAATATATTCCTTGATCTCTCTTGGAACTTCACTTTCTTCACCTTCAAAACTATGAAACAGGGTCATTATAAGGATTAAAGGACATAAATCATGATAATCTTATAAGAGCACACTGCCTCCGAGGTGGAAAGTGCTCAAGAAATGCTAGCCACCATTATTATATTGTTGCCTGTGAGCCTTGGCAACTTATTTAAACTCTTTGGTCCTCATCTGTAAAAATCTGTAACTCTGGAGGTGATTGTGGGGATTCAATGAATTAATAAATATCAGGATCAGGTGCTTAAAACAGAGTGTGGCTTATAGTAAGCATTTAATAAATAGTAGCTGTTTTTCTTATCTTAATTAGATGTGTTAAATCCCAGTGATTGCTTAATACCCAACTGAAGTTCACAATATTGAGGTGGGCAGCTTAGGAGTAGGGTAAGGTGATTTTGGAGCAGGAGGTGATGTGTCAGGGTGGGGATGGGGGATCAGGAGCTGGAAGGCAACTGGAGAGTTTCTAGCAAGTGAGCACATGAAGACATGCTTAGATGGGAGAGGGAAGAGATAGAGAGGGAGATAGAAGGACCACAATGTCCTTGATTCATCTCACAACCAGATACCAAGTACAGCTATCAGTCACCTTTGATCAGGTCTGTGTTCTCCCCCAGCCTTTCGCCTACCTAGCAAAGCATAGCATTTGAGAAAGGAGGTGAGGCAGATGCAGGGGATTGATTTCACAAGGATGGCTGCAGAAGGCTGGAGATGGTTTTCTGAACCTGGGAGTGGGAGTGTGTGCAGCTCCAAAGGAAGCTATGGTTGTCACTGTCACACTAAAACCATTCCTGTGGTGACTTGCACAACAGTTGTGCACAGAAGCCCCCCAAACTGCCCTCCTCTGCATTCCTCTTTCTGGCCATGGGCTCCCTCATTAGCTCTGTTGGGCTCACCTGGCCCAAGGCCATGCCCAACAGTGGTGATAGAGTAGATGATCCAGAGCAGGACAGAGCAGTGTGGGTTGTGTGTAGTGATGATGGTCAGGTCTTGGGGATTTTGCTATGCTGTTTTCAAGGTTCATGGCAGCAGATCAGTTTGCTTTTACTTAACTTTTATTTTTTAAGTAATATATATTCATAATTTTTAATGTCATGTACAAGCTACATATATACACATACATGTGCACATACACCCCTAAACCTTACTCTTCAGAGTTAAACCCTAGAAATGCTGTTTTCTGTTTCTTCTAATGTTTCCTTCAACATTTCTAAATGTTATCAAATATCACTATTTTTATTTTTCTGTTTAAAAATCTGTGTGTATATATGTGCATATGAATATCATAAATATATATATCCTTGTAGCTTATATATGTCTTTTAAATTACATGTCTTAATATGTCATCAAAACAGTAGTCCTGTGTTTCACCCTGAGCCTCACTCTTCAGAGTTAAATACTTCCAACTTTCATAGCTGTTTTTTTAATTTGATATTTACCTGCACATTTCTAAATGGCATGTCAATATGCTATTTCTTAATTTTTGTTTTAGATGACTATTGACTTTTTAATCTGATTAGAGGAGGATTTAGCCCTTTTACTACCATTGACACCATGCATGAACACATGCTTCCCCTCCCATCATACACTCAATATTGGCATATCACAGCTTCTGATTTTAACAATATTCCATGTTTACGTTATTAGGATAATACTGTTCATAGCTAAGTCATGTAGAATATGGAGATTACATTTCCTTCCTTGGTCAACTTGTTTTCTTGGAGTTAATAATTGCCTCTTTTTTCCTATATTCTATAGCTTTTTGGTAATATATTCCCAATTACTTCATCAGTTGTAAAATTCCATGAAATCACATTCATAACCAATTATTTTCAAAATTTTTTTCTAATCTGTCCACCTTCATCCAATCTGGGATAGTTACTGGAAGCCTGGCTTTCAAAGACTTGGCAAACACCTCCACTTACTTAGATAGTCAAGTCCCTGTTGAGATATTGAGAGCAGTGCACTTATAAGTAAGATACAATTCCTGTCTTGGGGGAGCCCACGGTCTCATGGGTGTTTAATTATGCAGATATCTCACCAGAAGGCTTGGACTCTGTCCTGGGACTTTGAAGTAGGCCATCCTTTTGGTCCCAAACTCCAGGAAGGCCTCCCCTTCTCCAACTCCAATAAATTATTGGCAGAGTCTGATACAGTCCCCCAGAGAGCAAATGTGATCATAAGCTGCAGTAACAGAAACTGTTTCTAGGACAGGAGGGCTGATGCATCTACTTCACTTTGTGTTGATAAACCCTATCCAGGGATTTTCTTCATTTTCAAAGGACACAGAAATACAGGGACTTTTCTGAAGATGAAAAATCAAATAGAAGAGATGACTGGAAATTATATCCCTTGAAATAGTTTAAAAAACCCAACAACCTGGGAATGTTTATCTTCTTGGAAGAGTAATCTACACTTAGCTTTCTCCATTTTTCTCACCTCATGTTCCCTTTTCATTTTACTACAATCTGTTTCTGCCCTTACTGCTGCACTAAAATTGTTCTGACCATAATGAGACCTCCTCTTAATTCCACAAACCAGTGTGTTCATATCTATGTAAATCCTTATCTGCTGGGTATTCCCTATTTTTGAAGTTCTCTTATCCCTTAATTTATAGGATGCCACTCTCTTCTATTTCTCCTACAGTCTCTTAAGGCACTCCTCCATTTTCATGATTTCCTTCTTCCACCTGCCCTTTAAATGTTAGTGTTTGGGGTTGGGGCTCTAGCTTAGTGGAAGAGTGCTTGCCTAGCACATGTGAAGCACTAGGTTCCATCCTTAGCACCACATAAAAAATAAATAAAATGAAGGCATGCTATTTATCTACAACTTAAAAAAGTTATTGTTTTCCAGAAATCCACTGTTGATTCCTTTCTTTCTCTTCCCACACTCCCTCGGCAATTCCATACATTCCCTTGGCCTCTACCATTACTGTATATATCAGTTAGGGTGAGCTGGGGTATGCTGTGGTAACAAGTAACCACCAAAGAGCAGAAACTTCACATAGATGGTTTTTTCTTGCTCATGCTACATGTCCAAAACAGGTCAACAGGAAGC
Source organism: Sciurus carolinensis (assembly GCF_902686445.1). Lineage (NCBI taxonomy): Eukaryota > Metazoa > Chordata > Mammalia > Rodentia > Sciuridae > Sciurus > Sciurus carolinensis. Next base: position 52,924,063 of record NC_062232.1, read on the forward strand.
ATCTGTTTATGATAGTCACCAAAATACTCAAGGTAGTAGAGGGTCCATCTCAACTTTTCTTCTACAGCCAGAACCAGAGGAAGGAGAAAGTAGCAACTCCTTATCTTACAGCTTCTCCCTAGAAGTGATCTGAAAGAATGAGGCGACACCAACTGTCCATCCACCGGAGAAGTTCAGCTTTATTCAGGGAATGTACCATGTCACTTCAGGTGACACTTCATTGGTCCATGTAAGTCATATGGCCATACCTAACTTCAAAATGTGTGGGAAAGTATAGTCCTACTGTGTTCCCAATGATTAACTCCTTGACCCCTGATGACTCCTAAGTCTTTATCCAGACCCTAACTATGTTCAGGCTATTATTATGTCTAACTGTCTCCTAGACATTTCCACCTGGTTGACCCATGTATAATTTAAAATCAACATGACCAAAAACTACTTTTATTTTCTTCATTTTTAAACCTACTCTTCCTTCTATTTTTTATTCTTCAATAAGTGAAACTACTGTTCATTGAGCCACCCAAGCTAGGAGCCTGATAGTTATCCCAGACCCCTCCTTCTCCGTCATTGTCCACATCTTTAAGTAATCCTGTTAATTTCACCTCTGTAATATTTCTTCCCACATCCACCCCTTCCTCCTCATTTTTAAATTCTGCTACTACCTTAGTTGAGATTCTTTTCATCTTCTAGATTATTGCAATAGTCTCCCTAAATGGTCTCCCCGCCTCTAGCCTTGATGCCTACACTCCATCCTCCACACTTTCAGACAGAAGTTAGAAAAGTTAGTCACAGAAGTGACAAGCAATCTTTAAGCAATTATTTAAAGGCTCTCCATTGCCTATAGACTAAGGTCCAATTCCTCCTCAGCATCCAGAGCATATTAATATGGCCATGGCCTTCCTATGCAGCCTCATGTTCCCCATTTGCACCTTTAAACTATGCTGAACTACCTATAGTGTCTGAACCCAGAACTGTTTCACACCTCCCAGCCTTAACACCTGCTGATTCCTTTGCTTGAAGTATACTTATTCTCTCACCTACTGAACTTCAATGCTTTTTTCCCCCCAAGTTCAAACTCAAGCTTCTCCCACATGGGCATGTTTTCCTGTCCTTCAGTATTCAAAACATGGTTGATCATTTCTCAGTTTATGCTACTAATGTACCAAGTACATACTACTGATAACAGTGGTTCATAATGATTGATTCATGTGGTTGTCTCCCCTTCTCCTTGAGGACAGCATTTGTGTCTCACTCATCACTATTATCTATAGCTCCCACTCCAGTGCCAGGCACTCAAAAGGTATTGGGGATGTGTTTATTGCATCAACAAATGAATGAGAGACCAGATTCAGGGAAGTCTACAAATAATTGTGGGTTTAAAATGGGGGACAGAAAGGGGACTGTTCTGTATGGCCCCAGAAGAGCTAATAAAATACATGAGTGAAGTCACAGGGAGGCATTATTTCAGCTCCAAAGAAGTACAATTTCTTTAACTGCTGGAGTTGCCCAAAAATATGGGCAGCCTAGGAGAGAATGAGCTTCCTGTGACAATCAGAACCTGTATAGCACTTGGAAGGGATGTCAGAGTGAAAATTCCAGCAGAACGTAGGACAGTGGAGTGATAACTCTCAGTCATTTCCATTCTGGTGCAGTCATGAACCTGCCTCTTCTGCTCACCTGATTGACATGAATCTTTTAGGTCTCTTCAGAACTGCCTCTGCATTAGGGACACTACCTCTCCACTAGCCCACTCCTAGCCATGCTGGGCCCACCTAGCCCCTGCCTTGCAGCAGATGGCCTAAGAGACTTGCAGGTGTAGGGCCTCCAAACTGGGTTGACTTGAGGTTTTCATCCACCTCTCCGGCCATCTCCCCCACCTTTCCTTCAGGCCAGACCACTTTGACTCATGACTGCTCATTCTGAGAAGCAGGACAGTTGTTGCTTATTTTTTATAGCACTTAGGTAAAGCCCTGTCATCTACCCGGATTTGCCCTAAAATGCCTCTAATCTCATTCTGACTCTGCCAATCCCAATGAACTACTGTTCTCCCTAGAGTTACATCCATGATCTCCTTCCTCTGGTTTGGGAGATTGACTTTGACCTCACCCTGTTCTGACCCAACTCTTTGAATGCCTAGAGTCAGGAATAGGAACACTTGGCTCTTTTCTGACTTTGCCCAACAGGGTCCCTTATAGAATTATACGTGTGCCAGTGGATGTAGTGCAAAGAGGCATTGGGTTAATAGTCAGGGTACCTCTTTGGCTTATAGTTGATTTCTTACATGTCTCTTACTTGGTTAAAGCAGTTCCCTTTTCAGGGCCTCAGTTTCCCCATGAGTAAAATCTGGAGTGGGATGGTTACTTATATACTGCAGTGTTTCCAGACTGGTTTTCATCCCAAGCCCAGCCCCCATTACTGCTTTGCTTCCACAAGTTCTGCAGCTGTAGCTCCTGGCTAAGGGTCTCAGGGGGTCCATTAAGAAGATAAGCAGCCATGAAGAGAAGGTCTATAGGGAGGATTTAGATGAGGAAACAGGCCCTAAGGAGGGAAGCAAGTTGGAATTCAAGAAGCCAACTGCTTATTTCCTGGTTGGCAAGAACAGACTCTCCTCCCCTGGAGGGTTTTCCAGCCCTCAACCCAGGAGCTTAGGCTGGCCTCCTCTTTCTAAACCCTCTGGCCCTGAGTCCCTGTTTAGGGGCACGAGAGTCTGCATTCATGCAGCCCTCTGGAAAAGTCAGACATTTCTTTCCAGAGGATTGTAGGACTTAGAATGCCCCAGCCAGGGCTGCAAACCATCCAGGTCCTCCCACTCCTCCTTAAGTTGGCAACTGCAGAGCTCAGGAGGGGTGGGGATCCCTCTTATCATTCCCCTCCCATTTCAGGAGTAGCTTCTCCACCCATTTGGGAGGAGGGCTGGGACAGCCTTCTCAGCTTCCTTTTTGGGTTAATTAGTGTTCCCTCTAGTTACTCACTGCTTCCTTCCCCTCCCAGTTCCCATAGCAACTGGGCTGTAGCAGCCTGAACTTGATTGAGCCCAGCGGTGTCCCGACTGAGGTGGGGAAAGGAGGGCACCGCCAAGTCAAGGCTTCCTGCCCCACCCATCCCCTGCTGCTACCTCAAGGGTCTAGGATGGTTCAGCTCAGATGACAAGTATAATAGAGAAGACTTTCTGCCAGGTTGGAGTTTAAATAGCCTGAAACCCCAGGACAGTCATGGTTCTCCTCAGCTCTCCTTCCCCTACCCTGGGCAGTCTCCTGTGTCCTGCTCCCCTTAGTTTATAATTCAGTCACCGGTAGGATGATAATGATTATTATTATTATTATTATTATTTACAGGGAGAACCCTGGAAATCAGACTCTGAGTCCCTCCCTCTGCAACTATTTGATATGGCCGTAGACAAGTCCTTACCTCACTTCTGGGCCTCAGTTTTGCCATATATGAAATGACGAAGCGGGACTAAACTAATAGTTCTCAAGCCTGCCTTGCATACTAAAATTGCCTGAGATGTTTTGCAAAACTACAGATGTGTTGGCCCCACCAACAAAGATTCTGACTTTGTTGGTCTGGGGTCGATATTTTTAAAATGATTGCCAAGTAGTTCTAACATGCAGGCAAAGTTGAGAAACTGGTGAGCAAAAGATATCCACAGGTCTCCCAATTGACTTTTATCTAGTTCTGAGACATTTCTTTTTCCCTGCATGCTCCACCTCCAGTAAACCCCACAGTTGTCCTCAGCCTGGCCCACCTGTCCCTTCCCTATCCTCACAGATGAGTGCTCAGGCCTCCTGTGACTACCCATGCAACCCAGCACCCCCTGACTCAGGTCTCACACTGATGATGTAGGGAAAACTACCAAGATTTATCTCAGAAATAGAGATGCAGAATCTAAGGCAGGCTTGTGGCCTAAGTGGTAGCCTAAGAACCAGACCTTTCACCTGTGAAGTACCCACCACTGAAACATGTGGGCCAACGGTGGTTCAGCTGGCTGACTATGGGACCAAGGAATTGGATTACCCCTGAGCCCTGTGTCTCTTCTTCCTCATTCCCCTCATTAGCTCCTTGTCTGTTCCTGCCTCACCACCCACAGTCCTGGTGTCCTCCCCAGGCAATCTGCTCACCCACTTGTTGCCATGGTGATTCTGGTTGGGGGTGTAAGGACTGAGGGGGGGTCGTCTCATTAAGGAGAAAGGCCGCACTTTCACTGTCAGACCACCCTTCTCCCCTCCCGTTCCATGCTTCCCCGCCCTTCTTGGAGCAGATGAGGGGAGAGCCCGATTACCATCACCTGTGACTGGGAGGTGGCGGATAGGAACACCACTCAGGCCTCCTCACCTAGGAGCAGGAACATTGAACTGGAAGACCCTATGGAGATCTTAAAGGGACCTCTGAGCCCCAGCCCCACCATTGAGGGGTGGTGATTCCATATGGTTTAGGGTGAAGGTAAGGTAGATTCTAGTTCTAGATTGCAGAGATGGGGCAAAGGCTATGGATAGAGACACCAGTCTTGATACTCTGGGGCCAAAAATATGGAAAGGGTACTGCAAGGTTCTGTTTCCCTCCCCTCTTGTGATTTCACTTTCTTTTCTACCTTCTATTTCTTTCTCCTGCCTTCCTTTGCTCTCTTATCCTTCTTTCTTATAATTCCCTTTCTCTACCTTTATTCCTTCTTATACATCCCCTGTTCACTTATTCCACTTCCTTGCTGTCTCTTACTCCTCCTCTTAGTAGCCCTCTGAACTGCATCTTACCCTTCTTATGCTCCACATTCACTCTGTTAATGAGCTTTCCATCACTGTGACAAAATACCTGAAATAATCAACTTATAAGGAAGAAAGGTTTATTTTGGCTCATAGTTTCAGAGGTTTCAGTCCATAGTCACAGACTCAAAGCACTCTTGCTTTGGGCCTTGTGCTTTGGGCCTGTAGTGGCACAGTACATCATGGCAGAAGTGCATGGCAGAGGACACCTGTTCATCCCATGGTGGCAGGAAAGCAGAGAGAGGAAAGGGCAGTCAGAGTCCTAATATCCCCTTCAAGGGCACACCTCCAATGACCTACTTCCTCCCACTAGGCCCCACCTCCTAAAAGGTTCTGCTACTCAGTAGCACCACAGGCTGGTGACCAAGCCCTTGACACATGAGCCTTTGTTGGACACTCTAGATCCGAACTGTAGCATGCTTTTATCTCCCTACTCTTTTTTACTGTTCTTTTCTCCCACCTTCACCCCACTCTCTTACCCCTTTACCTCTCTTCCACCTCTTATTCCCCTGCTCTTTCTCCCCAGCCTTGTTTTTTCTTACTCTCATGATCACCACCGTTGCTTACCCTCCAAACCCCCCACTATTTCACCCTCTCTTGCACACCTCCTCTCTTTTACCCCTGCAGCCTCCCTCTCTTACCCTTTAAGTTCTCTTTTACTGTCCTCTTTTAACCCTCTAGCTCTCTTTTACACAGCCCCTTACTTTCACCTGTTCCTTTTCCCCTCCATGCACTCCTTTCTCATTCCTTTGCACATACCTTTTATCCTAATAATTTCATTTTTTTTGGAATTTACATAAGTGAAATTGAAGACAAGTATGCAAGAGATGTGTGTACACAAATATTCAATGGAGCATCATTTAGCATAGTAACTAGTGGCCACATGGAAACAAATTAAATGTCCATGAGCAGGAGACTGGTGTCCATTCCATTCCATTCACATGAAACTGTTTCTGTTCTTTTGGTGCACCTTGTATTTGCTTGCTTCTGTGTCTTTGCTTACGCTGTTCCCTCAGCCTAGAATATCCTTTTGCCTCACCTCTACCCATCCTATCTATGGAGTGCAAGCTCAGCTCATATCGCCTTACTGCAGTCTTTCTCAACTTCTCTACTTGCTTCACTCCAAGGATCCATGGTTTGACTTCTCCCGTAGTATAGATCATATACTACAGATTCAACTTAGATTTGTCTCTCTGTGAAACTGGAATTCCTATGAAAGTAGGAACCTCTTGTCATTTACTCATCTAGTATATTCAATCAACAGATATTTTTTATGTATATTGCGCTGAGTTCACAATGGTTAATAAGACAAACTCATGTTTGCCTGCATGCAACTCACAAAGTGGGGTGGACAGTGAGATAAAACAAGTGTGCAGACAAAGCAATAATTGTGGTGAAGAAACACGTAAGGAAAGGATAGAATAATGAGGGCAGCATCCTCTGCTGAGAGTAGTCAAACCATGGCAGAGACCCTCTCTGAGGAGCTGAAACTTAAACTGAGACTTGGAAGATGAAAAGGACCCATCAATGCCAAAAGTGGGAGGAAGAACATTCCAAGCCAAGAGAACAGCATTTGCCAAGGCCCCAAGTTGGGAAGACGTAGGGAACTTTCAAGCAAAAGAAAGAAAACCCCTCCTTGTGGAGCATGATGAACTTGATGGGAGATAAGAAAATGAAAAATGAGGTTGGAGAGAGACGGGACAAAGTATGTAGGAGTTTGAAGTCAGTGTTCAGAAGTTTGAGCTTTAGTCTAAATGCATTGAAGGGTTTGAAGCAAGGGAGTAACAAATCCAATTACAGTTTAAGACCTCTCTTGTCCTGTGTGGACAGTGAATTAGAAGGAAAAAGAGTGGAGGTGGGGAGGCCAGACAAGAGATGACGGCATCCTGCACAGAGGTGTGGCCATGGAGCTAGAATTGACATGGCTTATAGATGGACTGGAAGGGCGGATGCAGGGGAAGGGAGGAATGGAAACTGACACTTAGGTTTTTTCATAGCACTTGCCAAAATGGTCAAGATTTGTGGGTGAGGGTGTATTTGGAATTTTAAAAAATTAAGAACTATATTTTAAAATTCAGAACATGTTAAATTTGAGATGCCTGTGAGATACCAAAAGTCCCAAGCATTGCTTTGTTCCTGATTTGTACCACAATCCACCCCCTACATCCCTACCCCTGCTTTGCTTCAGGCCACTGTAAAATATTATTGCCAAAGCCCATGTTCACAGTGGAGTCATTTTTAGTTTAGTGAAAATGTTTAAAGTAAGTGTTTAAAGTAAGTGAAAATGTTTAAAGTAAGTTGATCTGTGTGGTTGAAAGGCCTCCTGCTGCAGAATGACCTGGACCTTTGTAAAAATGCAGATCCCTGAGCCCACCCCTGTCTTCTTGAAACTGAATTGGGAGGAGGCATCCTCCTGTTTAACAAGTGCCCCTGGGGATTCTGAGGCACACTGGAGTCTAAGAACCATTGCTATGAGAAGTGACAGTGAACCTAGAAGGCACCGCTAAAGATACCGGGTCTGGGTGTGGGCAGAACTCAGACTCCATGTGTGAGCAGCCCCTGGACAGCCTGTTAAAAAACAGATGCTGGCTTAGCAGAGCAGGGACAGGGCTTAAGCTTCTGCATTTCTCACCAGCTCCTAGGTGATAGTGATGCTACCGCTCTAGGTCCACACTTTGAGCAGCAAGGGGCTAGATCAGTGATTCTCAATAGAACAGTTCTTGTGCAGCATTATGAGCTGAAAAGCAAAGGAATAGCATAATCCCATTGCTACTCGAGGCCACTTTTATTCTTGTGCAGACAGTGGATTGGAAAGAGCAAGAGTTTAAGTACGGAAGCCAGATAGGAGACTGTCATCCAGGTGAGAGGTGTTGGTGGCCTGCATTCCTGGTCATGGAGAACCCAGGGGGCATTTGACAATGCTGCAGATATTTTTTGGTTCTCACAACTGGGAAGGTGGGAAGAATGCTGCTGGCATCTAGTGAGTAGAGGGGCCAGGGAAGTTGTCCAGTGTCCTACCTTGCACACACAGCACAACCCCCACGACAAAGAATTATCTGGCCCAAAATGTTAGTAGTGGTGCTGCTGAGAACCCTAAAGGGTATTGAGCAGGGGACATTTCTACCGAGGACTCAGTGCCTAGTAATGGTGGGCTAGATGAGGGATAAGAAGTATGCCCATTAAGTGGAACTTTGAAGAGAGATTTTAAAAGAAGTGTAACAGTGTCCATGATTTCTGCTGTACACCAGGGCTGGAGCCAACAGGACAAAGCATGGATTAAGTAGAGCTTAAAGGCACATATGGTGCCTGGTAAGGCAGATTCCTGTTTTTATTAAAAAAATTACCTCCTCACATTTGTACTGCCCTTGGGAACTTAGAAAACATTTTCATATATGCCATATTATTTGACCCACACCATACCCTAATGAGGTAGAACAAGGATTATTTTCTCTATCCCTTTTTGAATTTAGCAACTTGACACTATCAGCCAAGGAAATGTTTGCCAAATGGAATGGAACTGAAATTTGCCTCATTATATATAGGTAACCTTGTACAAGCGAAGACACCTCTTTGAACCAAGTATAAAATGATAGTGTTGGATGGGATGATTGGTAAGACTCCTTCTGCTCTGACATAGGAGTAATTTTGATTTTTGCCAGCAAACAGATTCTAAGTCTTGGATGACTGTAGATTGGGGAATTTGGGTGCCCAGGCTCTATGAGATGGGAGATCTTAGGGTAGGATATAATAGCCATGACCCGAACCCTTCTTCCTCTTGTCCTCCAGGGTCCGTTAGGTCGTTGAGGCACCTTTGAGAGGTGATAAGTTGGCCTTCCCCACCCCTTTCCTCTGAGGTGGGAAGTGGCTGGCACATGGGCTGATGCTCTTTCCTCTCCCCACAGGCTGTCTACAAGGCCTGGCTGTGCTCAGAATACTTCAGCGTGACCCAGCAGGAATGCCAGCGCTGGGTGCCCTGCAAGCAATACTGCCTGGAGGTGCAGACCCGGTGCCCCTTTATCCTCCCCGACAATGAGGAAATGGTGTACGGAGGGCTCCCTGGCTTTATCTGTACAGGTAAAGGCAGGGCTCTGGGGAAGAGGGAGGAGGCTGGGGCCCAGGGCAGTCACCAGGTCAAGGGAGTGGGAGCAGGGAGGACAACAGGAGAATCAGGATAGAAAAAGTCCAATGGTTAGAAGAGTAGGCACCAAGGTCCCCAGGTTGATAGGGTCAAATGGAATGGGGGGGAAAGAGAGACCAGAGTAGCCATCTCTACCCAGAATATACCTAGCCAAGGATTCATCCTAGAGAAGCTAGCTGGGGTTCCCCAGGGAAAGAAGGGCTTGGAAAGGGAGGGTGTTGAGGACCAAAAGAGAAAGAAGTCTTGGTTAGGGCTACCTGAATCCTGGCTTGGGAAACGTCCTCTGCAGGTAAAATAGAGAGACATCAGCTCCCTGAGCATCCCACCACACCTTCCTTATCCATTGGCAGGGTTGCTGGACACTTCACCAAAGCGACCGGAAACCAAGTGCTGTGACGAGCAGTGGGTCTCCTGTGAGTCGGAGAAGAGGAAGTTCAAGGAGTCTGAGGCCCCCAAAACCCACCACCAGCAATTCCACCACTCCTATTTCCACCACTACCACCAACAATATCACCACTACCACCCCCGCCATGACCCTCCAGGCCGTGTCAGCCACAAGCCCTCCCTGCTGCCGGTCTCTGGGGGATCCCGCCTCAGCCCCAGCAGGATCCGGCTCTGTGTCCTTGTTCTCATGCTCCTCCATACCATGGTGTCCTTCTCCAGCAACCAGGGTGGTGGGGGACTGGGGCTGGAGACACTGCCTGCCCTAGAAGAGGGCCTGACACGGGAAGAGTGACAGCAGGGAGGGAGGACAGACCTCCACCACATACTGACAGCAGCTCCAGCCCCCCCCATGTGGGGGGGAGGGAGCTCCTCCCATGGGAGGAATAGAACCAGGTGGGGGGCGGGGGGGAAATGGGGGACCACACATCCCCCCAACCTCCCCCCACCCCAAAGCAGCTCCAACAGAATGGCCAGAGGGCCCCAGGGAGCTGCAAATCTCATCTGGGAGAAAAAGGTAGGAGCAGCAAGTGCCCCCTCCCAAGCCCCATCTATGAGGCTTAGCAAAAAATGGGGGGGAGTAGGGGCTGGAATTGGCCACCCCTGCTGAGAGCCCTGACCCCAGGAAAGGAGGCTGCTCACCCAGCCTCGGCCCTGCAGGGAATGTTGGGGGGCACAGAGGGGAAAAGCTCTTCCCCCCCTTCCGCATTCCTTTTGTTGCCAAGATCCTTAATTCCCTCCTGCCCATATCCCTACAGGCGACGGCAGACAGTGCAATGGCCCTCCTGCCACTTTAGTGCACCTCACCCCACGTGGGGCCACCACAGGTGAAGCACCAGGCTGGGACATGAGGTGTGCCCAGTTGCAGCTAGGTTGGGGCCCCAGTTAAGCTGTGCCCCACCACCCTAGGCAATGAGGGGTAGGAATGGGGTATGGAATAAGTGGTGAAAGAGAATGAAGATAGGGAAGCAGGAGAGGAGAGGAGAGATGCAGACAGAGGGCCTGGAGAGATGGCCTAATGGGCTACTACCAGCTGGCTTTGGGGAGGTGAGTGATTAATGTTGAGGCAAATACAGAATTGATCCCCAAATCAGAGAGAGTTGAAGAAGGAGCCCTCTGGGGAAAGGAACTGAGTTGTTCTGCCAAAAACCAGAAGGCTGAGGGCACGTGGTTGGACTGCCGCTGTCTGAAGGGCCATATCTTACAGAAGGTGCACATACTCCCAAGGGCCACTCTTGCCCTGGAGATCTTGGCCTTGGGGCCAAAGACCTTTCATTTCCGATCTCCATGGGGAGGAGGGACTTGAACCCAAGTGGGTCAGTCCTGGCCTGGGTCCTCATACTCCCCCTTCCTGTCCTAGCCCAGGCCTCCATGAAGGAGAACCTGGAGGCCTTGCCCCAGAGCTCTCCAGAGATGAGCCTCCCCTGTCCCCACCCTATCCCCTTCCCCAGCCTACCAAAGAGTATTCATCCCTTCCCATTCCTGCCCCCGTGGGTTACTACTATTCCAATTCCAAAATCCTCCTCACCCTATAGTGGGTCCCCTGCTCCAGCCATCCCTGTCCCTTGCTGGAGAAAGTCCAGAGGAGGGGAAGAAGACCATTTGACTAAAGATAATGTGCTGTTTTCCCTTGGCTGCAAGACTTGAACTGTTTATAGTCAGGCTAGGGAGCTGAATGAGAAAAGACATTGAGGAGATATTGAGGACCCCGTTGGGGCTATTAGCCTTATACTGATCAGCTGAGAGGGGGAGGCCACATTGCCTGGGACATCGCAAAGCCAGTAAAATCTCACAAGAACCAGAGCCAGAACTATGTGGATCCGGATAGGGTCTTTCAGTTCCAGAAGGGCCTGCATCCTATGATGTGAGGCTAGTGAGTGGAGGAGAGGAGTAGCCCTGGAGCTGTAGCAGAGTGAAAACAAGAAGATGGGGATGGGGAGGGAGAGCTGAACTTGGTCAGCTTAGGGGTGAATGGGAGGCCTCCCTACTAGAGAAGGAATCAAGGACCTCATCTGGATCTCAGACCAGCTTCACGAGCCTGATGAGTCCTTCCCTGACAGTTTCTTCATTTCTCACAGCCTGTTGCCCCATCCCCTTGCCCTGCCCACACACTCCCCTTTTTGGCCCTCAGCACTTTGGGCCTGGCCACATACCCCATCCCTACAGTGCTCTTTTCAGCTGGGGAGGGGAAGAGGTGCTGGCATCTTTCCAGATGTGCTTATGTGTAAGTGAAGGGGCAGGTGCTTGGGCTCCAGAGAGACCCCAAGTACTGTCTTCTAACACCTGCATCCTCAGGAGGGGAAAAGGGACTGGGCAGTAAAGGGGGACCACATGGCCCCAGAGAATGGACCCTTGGAGACTCCCATCCTCTCTTTCCCCTCACCAAGTGCCCAGGAGACCCCTGGCTCAGACCAGCCCAAGGCCTTGCCCAGTGGCAGGGGAAAGGGGCACCACACTCCACCTCAAAGTCATTTGACTGTCCCCATTCACTCCACCAACCCGATCTTCCACCACCTCTCCAGCTGCCCCTGCTCTCCATCACAGGCAGCAGAGCCGGGCAGCTTTCTTATGCCATTTTCTACACTGTGCTTCATGAGTAGGACTTTCTTGCACTAGTTCTATGACTGAGTCTCCAAGCTGGTTTCCTAGTAGTCCCCCATCCCTTCCTCCCTTACCTGGCTATGATTCAGTTGTCTCTGCCCTTCCTCTTACCCCTGCCTCTGTGTTTCAGTGAGAGTCTCTATGTGTACTGCTTTCTGTTTTGTTGCATTGTGGGGCAGAGGATTCTCTGCCCTTGTTTAACCCCATAAATAAATGGTAAGACTTGATGATAACCCTCCCTTCATGGCTTATTCTATGGTGTCCAAGGAAAAAGTCCAGGACCTGGGGAGGGGGTGGAGCCACAGGATGCTGACCCTGTGCCAGGCACCCTGTTGGCTCAAATCTCAGAAAGAAAGGGTGAACTCTGTAGTAGGCTATTCTAGACAAGGAGTCATAAAGCCAACCATCTGCAGGGATCAGGCAGATAACTTTAAAAAGTGAAGTCAGTTGATGTGGGGAAAAGCACAGACTTGACTGGGAGTGGTAAGAGCTGTAGGGCATGTACAGAGGGGTAGCTCAAGCCTAGGGTTGTCCCATGGGAACATGGGCTCAGTATTGCCAGATCTTCTCAATCTTCAAGGAAAGCCAGAACTCAGGATTTTGGTGTGAAGAGCCCTAATTCCTGAATGATGGCTCAAGTCTAAAAACCAGCTGACCAACCTACCTACCTCCATGTGGGCTAAACATCTGCAGGCCCTGCGTGACCTGGGGATCACCAGCTCTCGGCCTTTGTTGCAGCTTCTGGTTCTAGTCTACCTGTCATGTCTCTCCACACCACTTCACCAGGCCCAGCATCCCACCACGTGAGTGAGGGACACTCAGGAAGAACTGCTGGAGAGGCAGCAGAAAGGGCCTTCCACCTCTACTCCTCTTTCACATAAATGTTGGAAAAGGAGAACATTCTCAGGCTGAGCTGCTGAATTGCTTTGCAAAGGAAATGCAAGTCCTCCAAGCCCCCAAAAGTAGCATAACATGTAGGCTAGGGCATGGTCTCTGGAGCCAGACTCTGACTTTAAAATATAGTCACCATCATCTCCTACTGGTATGACTTTGGACAAGTTCCTTTACTTCTTTGAGCCTTAGTGTCCTCATCTATCAAAAGGGTTATTGTGAGAATCAGATGATGTACATAAAGCACTTGGCACAACAGCTGGCACAAAAGAGCCACTCAAATGCCAATAATTATTATTATCATTAGTCATTCAGTCTTTCTTCTCCTTCCTTCATCCCCACCTAAAACGGTCACCAAATTCTGTCATTCTCCCTCTGTGTGTCAAATCCTTCCCCTCCTTTCCACCCTAACTCCCACTAAACCACTTCAGGCCTCAGTATTTTTTGCCTGGACTATGACAATAGCCTATTGTCCAACTGATCTCTTGTCCAATTACTCTGGCTCCAATCCATCCACCACCTAGCAAAGTGCCAGGCACTTTATAGATATTTTGTGAAAGAACTGCACCCGTGGTTGAGTTTCCTAAAGAACACAACTGATTTTCCTATAGCATATGTATGTCACTGTGCAAACACACCAAACACACACACACACACACCCTGAAAATCACATGACTCCACATTGCCTGTAGAATCACGTGGGAACTTCTGAGCATGACACTCAAGGCTATTTATTTCCTAATCCTATCCTACAAATCTGATTGTCCACCATAGGCACTCATGCACTCACCTCTCAACCCATTTCCCACCTGTTTTTTGACTGAATGAGCTCTGTACCTTCTCATCCCCTGTCCTTTGCTCAAATGTTTTTTTCTGCCTGGAATGCCTTCCTCAGCTCTGCCCGTTACTGGCTTACCCAGTTTTCAAAGTCTAGCACAAATGCCCGCTCTGCTTTGAAGAATTCCAGTCTGCCCTCTCCCCAACTGGAAACAATCTCTCCTCTTTACTTTGATAATACTTTGAACCTCAATCATGATACTTCTGACATCCTTTCTGTGTTCAACTTATTCATTCATTCAAATATACCTATTGAGCAACTACAATATGTCAAGCACTGTGCCAGGTGCTGAAATAACGGCAGGGCACAGACACATTACAGATCCACAAGATAGCAGGAACTTATGCAACAGACAACCATAATATACTCACTCTAACATTAGAATAAAATATAAAATACATTTTATGTTGTAATATAAAATAATTGTATCTTAAAATAATTATATTTTAAGATAAATTTTAAAATAAATAAAATTTCATAAAATTTTATATAAAAATATATAAAAAATAAAAATGTAGTGCATTTTTGTTTCACTGCATGTCCATGATGAGGGAGCCAGGCTCTCTTCACCTGAAGAGAGCATAGGAAAGAAATGTGAGAGATTGAAGGTCTCTAATTTACTACACACAAAAGCAGAGGGGGCTACACATTCCACAGTATTAAGGAGGTAAAGGGCACAGTGGATGTGCCACAGAAGTGGCTCCAGCCTTATGACCCCATTTGACTCTTGGACTAGGCTAGTATCACCCCAAAGCTGCCCCCTCTGAGCTCCCCCTCTAACCAGGCCTAGTCCCTGGCACTCTCCTTATTGGTCGGTGGACCTGCAGCCAGCCCCAGTCTCTTCCAGCCCAGCATGAACGAGGAGGACTGCAGGGGCTCGCAGCCCTGGCAGTGCGTCAGCATCACCTGGAAAGTTTTAGCTCGGGGCCCTCCCAGCACAGAGTCTGATTTACTTAGTCTGGAGAGAGGATCCCAGCTTCAGTATTGTTTAACAAAATTCACAAGTAATTCTAGTGTGCAGCCAGGTTGGCAACCATGGGGTGAAGAGAAGGCTGGGGCTACATAAAATCCTTGTTATTTCAGGATAAGTGGTGCTAGAAAAAAGGCCACTCACAACGAATCCACTTGAAATGGGGACAAATGTTTCACAGTAAAGTGGGGGAAAAGCTTTGAATGAGACTTTACCTTGAGAAATAAAATTGGAAATGTAGAAAATATTTAGTTTCCATTTATAATGTTAAATAATTGCAAATATGGACTAATTCTTAGAATGAACAAAGAGTGAATCAAACATTGGAGGATAATGTAATTTTCCTCACCAAAGTGCATGAGAGCATAATATTGACTTTTGCAGCACAGTCATAAGCAGAGTTTTTGTTTTGTTTTTCCAAAATTAGAGCACTTCTTCAATTATCCCAAGGACCTCTCGTAATCCTTTGAGAGTTGAATCATTCTCTTTGAAGCCTTGATCCTGTCATTACCCAGGTCAATCTTCTCTTCTGCCAGTGGTAACTGGTCTTTCTCTGCCAAATCCCCATTTATCAAGGACTTTACATGACATTAGAGATGGTCTCCAATATCGCTTTCATTGACTTCATGAAATCTTGAATCTTTTTCAAGATTTGCAGTTTCACTCTGAGATTTATTTGCATTGTGTAATACTAACAATTAACAAAAGACTAAGAGAGACCTTGGCATAATGAATGTGGATAAACAGTATTGGTGTGTTAAAGTGGGAGGAGGGGCTTACATGAGACTCCAAATAGTGACTATTTTATGTCATGACAACTTTGCCTTTTCTACCCAACTTCATAAAGTCCCTTTTTCTTTTTGGATGTTTAATCTGCTTATCTGTGAAACAAAGGGAGAGGATTAAATGTTGTTATAAAGATTAAATAGTTAACTCAAATGAAGTAAATATATGTGAAGGCACTGAGCCAGTTGCTAGCACAGAAGAGCAACTCCATAACTCCTGCTCTTCCTTCTCTCCCAAACATTTTCAGGTTATTTTAGGAGACACTAAGGGACAAAGAAGGAAAAGGGAGAAGTCCCAGGATTTATGCCCCAGGCTCAAGTTTCTGTTCTACTGCCATTACCTCCTGTCATATTCACTGTGGCAGGTCGCCGAGATCTATTCACTCAACACTGAACACTAGGAGGCTTAACTGCTTAGGGATGTGGAGTGGGAATTCAAAAATCACTCAGACATGGCATCTGCCCTCAAGAAGCTCCTGCTTAGGTTGGGGAGAAAATTTGAGACAGAAATCACTCAAATTACCTGTAGAATTAAGAATTTCTCCCACCTCCATTGTTACCATGCAGTCCAGGACAACAACTCTCTTGGACAACTGCAATGGCCTCCCAGCTGGCCTCCCTGCTTCTAATCTTACACTCTACCCAAAGGGATCTTATAATGTAAATCAGATCATCTCTTTGCCCTGCTAACATCCTCCCACAGTTTTTCATCTCTATCAGAATAAATTCCAAACTCCTTCCCCTGGCTCACAGAGTTTTACACAACCTGCAGCTTGCCTTCCTCCCCAGTCTCACCCAATACACTTTCTTCACTCTCCTCCACTCATCCTGCCTATTTCTTTTCTTCTGCTAGGCTAAGCTTGTTCCTGTCTCAGGACCTTTGTACATGCTGTTTCTCAGCCCCAAATGTTCTTCCACCAGGTTTATCCAAGACTAACTCATCATTATCAGATCTCAACTCGCATGTCACTCTCTCAGAAACACTTTTCTTAACTACTCTAGGTATAACATTGCCCTTCTTGCCCCAGACACCCTGCTTTTTATATGATCTAGCACTTGTAACTATTTGAAATGATCTTGTTTTACATTAGACTCCCTGTATATTGGCTTTCTCTCCATTTGATTGAAAGCTCTGAGCAAACAAAGACCTTGTCTGTCATGTTAACGATCTCCAGTGCCTTAGTCAATGTCCACTGAATGAATGGATGTGGATGCTGAAGCGAGTGTTTCATCTGGGAAGGAGAAAGTGGTTTAGGAAGTGTAGAGTGGGTGGCAATAGATAAGCATGGAAGATTGTCGGAGGTCACAACGTGGAAGGTGTTGAGAATCAAACCGGGTAATCTAGGCTTTACAGGGTGACCCTTTGGGAGCCATGGAAGATTGTTGAGCTCTATCGGCTGATCTAGAGTAAGATTCACCTAGTTCCATGTGCCGGATGGATGGGTGGGTGAAGGGAACGGAGGATCTGGTTTAAAAGCCCACCAACCACTGTCTGCTCAGCCTTCACCTTCGCTTTCCTCTAGGTTCTCTTCCGTGGCCAGGTTCCACCCAGCTCCCCCACTCTTCAGGGGCCACGGAAGAGCCCTGTCTGCCTTTTCTCGACACCGGCCGCTGGGTGGCGCTGTGGTTCCTCCTACCCGGGCTGGAGGCACCAGGGAGGCGGAGGCGCCGCCGCCAAACCAGGCCTGGCGCGGGGGTCGGTGGGCGCCTGCCGAGCAGGCTCTTCCTCATAGGCTCTGTTCTCCCACTTCACATGCTTCCCCCGTGTCCAGACCGTTTCCTGCCCTCATCCGCACCCGAACCCCCGCCGCTGCATGTCCTCCTTCGCCTCTGGCAGTCCATGACTTTCAAACCAGCCAGGCCAAAGGCAGGCCAGAGGCGGGGGCCTGGGCGGGGCGCAGGAGGGACTGGGCCGGGCAGCGCCCTCCCTTTTCAGTCTGTGCAGGACTTGGGCCTCCCTGGACCCCCGGAACGCCACAAGGTTCCCCAGAGCCCCAAGCCAGCCAGCCCACCCCGTCCAGCCAGGCTCCAACCAAAGGAGCTCAGTGCTGCAGAGGCAGCCTTTTGATGCAGAGGGACCAGAGTAAGGCACAAATCCAGTGTTTATGTTAGCCCTGCGTTTCCTCCTGACTCCTGGAGCAAGAGGCCAGTCATTTGGGTCTCCCTCTTTGACCTCTTCCACTCTCTTACCATAATGACCCAGATATTTCTTTCTCTCTCTCTCTCTCTTTCTCACTCTCTCTCTCTCTCTCTCTCTCCCCTCCCCCGACCCCGTGTGTGTGTGTGTGTGTGTGTGTGTGTGTGTAGTATCTTAAAATGATCCCCCACCATCATGGCTGCTATTGTCTACCCAGGTCCTTCTTATTTCCCAACTGGCCTCCCTGCCTCCAGTCTCCCGCTCTTGCAGCTCTTGCAGCCCAGACACCCTGGCTCAGGGCCAGGAGTCTCCTGGAGCATTGGCCTGGCATCCTGCCCCTGAAATGGCTCTTGTTGCTTGCAGAAAGCGAAAGCTGGCATAAAAGGCCCTCCACACTCTGACCTCACCATTTTGGCTACCTCCAACTCACATCCAGAGTCAAAGGCCTACCCCTAGTGGGCTGGCCTGAGTAGAATGGGAACTAGGACAGAAACTGAACACAATGGTAGGCTAGACTCTGTGCAGAACTCTACAGGCATCTATTTGAACAGCCTTCATTCATGAGCACATTGTCACAAGACTGAGAGATGCAGAGGACACACACCTGCCTTCCCTAGAGCACTGGAACAAGTCCAGATATATCCCTTGGACCCTTCTCTTATTCTTCTTGTCCCCTGGATCTCTACTCTCCTGCCATCTCTCTGTCCCTTCTTCCCCTCCACCTTGTCCCCCTCCTGACTCTCCTGCTGCTACAGGAGGCTTATTCTCAATAAGTGCACACCAAACTGTCACAGAGTTGTAGATGATGTGCATGATCAGGTTTCTCCATAATGGCAAGTGTCATTTTCAGCAGTTGGGTTGTTTTTTATTTTTGTTTTCCTCCAGGAGCCTAATAGTCACAGGTTCTAAGACTACATGTAGTTCTCCATGAGAAAATCTTTTTATTAAAATTTATATATATTTCATATTCATATATAATATGCATATATGTATATATGAACTTATCTTTGTTGAACCCAGCACATGGACCTGTAAATTAACATGGAGAATTATACAAGTAAATGAGAAAATTGGCAAAAACAGATTTATTGCCAAGCAAAGCACTTAACAGTGAATTTCAAGAGGCCCTGGGCACTCGGACTCTAGGGATCAATGCCCAGGGTCAGGTATGGTCCTTTCATGGCCAGAGAAGTGACCTGGTGAACAAAAGAGCATTGGATCAAAGATGCATGCCTGACAAGGGTGCAACGACAGGAAAGACAGTTCATCTGCCCTGACTTCATCTCAGGGTTGCTTTCCCTAGGAAATGACAGCTTCCTGTCCCCAAACAAGCCCTACTGCTAAGAATATCTTCTCCTATTTGTTCTGTACATGTGCACACAGTGTCCTGCTGATCCCCACAGTAACCCTGTGTAGTAAGGATTATTAGTTTGGGTTTACAGATGAAAAAACTGAGGCTGAGAGGCCAAAGGATCCACCCACTCCAAACAAACCACAGAATAGAAAGCCAGAACTAGAATCTAAGAATTCCAACTCTAAGACCTGTGCCAGCACCTTTCTACCCACAGTTTTGTGATCCCTTGAGGACTCAAAGCTAGGCCAACTGACTCCAGCTGTGTAACTCACTCTGTTCTTAAAAGTGATTGAGCCAGGCACGGCCCCGCACGCTCATAATCCCAGCAACTTAGGAGGCTGAGGCAGGAGGATCGTGAGTTCAACGCCATCCTCAGGTCCTAAGCAACTCAGCAAGACCCTGTCTCTAAATAAAATAGAAAAAGGGCTGGGGGTGTGGCTCAGAGACTAAGTGCTCCTTGGCTCAATCCCTGGCAGAAAGAAAGAAAGGAAGAAAAGGGGGAGGGGGAAGAGAGAGGGAAGGGAAGGAAGGAAGGAAGGAAGGAAGGAAGGAAGGAAGGAAGGAAGGAAGGAAGGAGGGAGGGAGGAAGGAAGGAAGAAAAAGAAGGGGGGAAGGGAGAGAGAGAGAGAAAAGCAAGCACTTTGACTAATATGAGGTAAAGGGTTTTCCTCACCTGGTTCCTGGGCCACACGTGTCCTGGGTAGAAATGATGACAGAGGAGCTCAGTGAATGTTGAGGTTGGTAGGACCATCAGAGCAAAAGGCAGCCTCATGCCAGACCCCTCTAAAACAGAATTCTCCAACTGGAAACTTCTAGAGGCATTTTGTTTGCCTTGGTAGTGTTGATATATGCGGTATTTAAGTTTCTTTAATAAGTGGTCATACACTGTAGTCATTAAGAGCGTGGCCTGACTTTGCATCCTGACTCTGCCACTTGTTCTGTGAACTCTGAGAAGGTTACTTAAACTCTCTGTGCGTCCTCTTGCTTATCTGTAAAATGGAGATAAACAGTAGTACTCTACCTTATTTGGGTTTCAATGAATATTGAGTATATCTGAAGTTCTTAGGACAGTGCCTGACACATATTAAACTCTATAAGGTGTTTATTGCTATTATTTTTTTATCCTTATTCTTTTTTTTAATTTATTTTTATTGTAAACAAATGGGATACATGTTGTTTCTGTTTGTACGTGGAGTAACAGCATACCATTTGTGTAATCATACATTTATATAGGGTAATGATGTTTGATTTATTCTTTTATGTTTTCCTTCCCCTCCACCCCTCTCACCCCTCTTTTCCCTCTATACAGTCCCTCCTTCCTCCATTCTTGCCCCCCTCCCACCCCCCATTATGTGTCATCATACGCTTATCAGTGAGATCATTGGTCTTTTGGATTTTTGAGATTGACTTATCTCACTTAGCATGATATTCTCCAATTTCACCCATTTGCTTGCAAATGCCATAATTTTATTATTCTTTATAGCTGAGTAATATTCCATTGTATATATATACCACAGTTTCTTTATCCATTCATCAACTGAAGGACAGACATCTAGGTTGGTTCCACAGTCTGGCTATGGTGAATTGAGCAGCTATGAACATTGATGTGGCTGTATCTCTGTAGTATGCTGATTTTAAGTCCTTTGGGTATAGGCCGAGGAGTGGGATAGCTGGGTCAAATGGTGGGTCCATTCCAAGTTTTCTATGGAATCTCCACACTGCTTTCCAGAGTGGCTGCACTAATTTGCAGCCCCACCAGCAATGTATGAGTGTACCTTTTTCCCCACATCCTCTCCAACAACTATTGTTGCTTGTATTCTTGATAATCACCATTCTAATTGGGGTGAGATGGAATCTTAGTGTAGTTTTGATTTGCATTTCTCTTATTACTAAAGATGGTGAACATTTTTCCATATGTTTGTTGATTGCTTATAGATCTTCTGTGAAGCGTCTGTTCATATCCTTAGCCCCTTTGTTGATTGGGTTATTTCTATTCTTCGTGTAGAGTTTTTTGAGTTCTTTATATATTCTGGAAATTAGCACTGTATCTGAAGTATGAGTGGCAAAGATTTTCTCCCACTCTGTAGGCTCTCCGCATTGCTGATAGTTTCCTTTGCTGAGAGAAAGCTTTTTAGTTTGATTCTTGCTTTTATTTCTTGTGCTATGGGAGTCCTGTTAAGGAAGTCTGATCCTAAGCCAACAAGTTAAAGATTTGGACCTACGTTTTCTTCTATAAGATGCAAGGTCTCTGGTCTGATTTCAAGGTCCTTGATCCATTGTGAGTTGATTTTTGGGCAGGGTGAGAGATAGGGGTTTAGTTTCATTCTGTTGCATATGGATTTCCAGTTTTCCCAGCACCATTTGTTGAGCAGGCTGTCTTTTCTCCATTGCATATTTTTGGCACCTTTGTCTAGTATGAGAAAATGGTATTTATTTGGGTTTGTGTCTGTGTCCTCTATTCTGTACCATTGATCCACCTTTCTATTTTGGTGCCAATATTGCTATTATTTTTATTGAGACAAGATCTTGCTCTTCTGTGCATGCTAGCCTCAAACTCTTGATCCTCTTGCCTCAGTCTCCTGAGTAGCTGGGTTACAGATGTGCACCTCAGAGCCCATCTTTTATTGTTATTAGTATTATGTACAAATTGGGGAAAGATCAAATAAAACCCAAATTTCTGGTTTTTCCAAAAATATTTGAGAGTACTGGGCCCCATTGCCAGCTGGAGTTGAGTCTGCCCGCTTTAGGTGGGGTGTGCTCTCTCCCAGTCAGCTCCACCCTCACAAAGTCCCATTTGTCCCTGACACTGAAGCCAGGTGTCAGTTGCTATTTATCATCGTACATACAGCTAGCTTCATGGGTTTTCATTATCTGCCTGGCCTCTAAAACTAGTATGTCATCTCTGTCCACTGCTTTAATGCTTCAAGTGGCAAGAAATGTAACCAAGCAGGAATTGTTAGCCAATGGGTACATCTCAAGAGACCCCCCAATCAGGCCAGTCAGAAGCTTTTGCCTGCCTTCTCCTTAATGTCCCAGAATGGCATTAAATCACACCAGCTTGAAAGTCAAGGAAAACAGCAGAAATGGCAAAGGGAGGCAAAATGAGGCCATGACATTCCAGAGCATTCTGTCTTGCATTTGTGTTACAAATCTGGCTCAAGGATTCTGTATTAACATATAACCACAACTCTGCAAAGTTATGTATGTACAATAATAGTTATTACAGTATTTTGAATAATATAAACTATTAGAAGGAACCTAAATGCCATCAATAGAAGATTGGTTAGATAAATTTCAAAGTATATACACACACACACACACACACTCAGTGGAGTATTATGCAGTCATTAAAATGAATGTAAAGAGCAGTGTGTTCAGTTACCTTCATTTCTGTAGAAAGGAGGAATAGGACATATAAATACACATTTGCTTGTATTCATATAGAATGTTTCTGGAAGGATGGGTGAATATGGTATAGACCTAACATATCTGGAAAGATATAAAGAAATTGGTAGCCATTGCTACCTCTAGGGAAAGGGATGGCATAACTGGGCAAATGAGACATACTTTTTTCATGATATACCTTTGTATTCCTCTTGAATTTTGCACCATGAACCTAATAAGATGATGTCTCATTTTAATAAATCTTCTCCAATATCTTGCCCAAGATAATCTGAAGTCATCTAACCAATCAAAGAGGGCAGCACAGAAAAAAACCTGGTACTGTAGTTCCCAATAGTTCCCAAATCTTTTTTTTACTTTTTGTCTTGGCAAGGTCATTTACACAGTCATGTCTAAGTGCATTTTAATCAGGTTCGTTCTTCTTGTTCTTGCGCAGGCCACCTCCTCTACTCTGGTCAGGTGGACTTCATTGAACCTCTAAAAAAATCCTGGCTCGGGCTACCTCCTTCAGACCCAGAAATGTAAACTTCTAGAGATTTCAGCTGAAAGGAAGGGGGTTTGGCAAGGGCAGTGCATCCAGAAGTCAGGCTTTAAGTCCTCCTTCTTCTCCATAAGTGTTCCTCCCAGTCATCTGAGGAGGCAGAGCCCTTTCACCTGGGCAGGGCACACTCCCAACCAAAGCCTACTGCCTTTACCTGACCAAAGGCCCCAAATTCAATTCCATAGGCTTTAAAATGAGACATCTCTGTGCAAAGTCCAAGCCCAGGTATGTAAAATGTCCAAGGCACTGGGATCACAAGGTGAAGAAGACACAGTACCTGTTCTTTAGGGACACACAATCTGGATTCTGGCAAAGTCTGAGTTGGAAGGAATCTGGGGCTATAACTTAGGTGATGGCTTCCACCCAGAGTTCTGTGGTGCCCTCGGGCTTTCTAGAGGAGCTTCAGGAGTACCGCAAACATTAGATGTGTTGGCAGGTTTTACACAGAAACCAAGAGCTAGATCCCTTGATTTCAAACCACGGATTGGATCCCACCTTATAATAGGTTCACTTTATAATAAAGCAAATGACATATTTGAACTCAATGAACATATTTCTATTAATAAAGCACTACTTTTATCTGATTTATATAGTGTAAGTGTTTTATCTGCATAAGATTTCAGTAAAAGGAGAAGAATGCAGTCACATCAGGTCCCCTTGTTTGACTAAGGAGGAAACAGACAGAATGGAAAGGACTTATGCAAGGTAACACAGCCTGACAGAGGCAGACCCTAGCCTGGAAGCAGGGCCCCTTTCCACTTGTATATGTCTTAAGCATCTAAGACCACATCTGAATTAAGAACTGGGTTGGACTAAGTACTTCTTTCCCTATGGGATATTTGCAGGGCTGGAACAACTCCAGGATACTTTGGAGTTCAACCTGATCCACCATTTTCTCCATCACGTGATCTTATGGGGCCTGAGTTTTCAGTAGGCCTCAGGTCTGGGTTTCTTTCTGTCAGAGGCACCACCCTGCTGCCTGTTCTGTTCTCTGGAGCTTCCTGGGATTCCCTCAAGCCAGGGCTTGGGCCAGGAAAGCCAAAATTTACTACTTGCCCAACATGGCTTGACTCCCAGAGGCTGGGTCTGAGCTCCAAGCCTCTTGCCTGCACTTCCTGGGGACTCACATCCCTTGCCTTGTTGCTGCTCGTTCTTGCCCCCTCCTCCCAGGTGTTGGCCCTCTTTAACACTCTCTTGCTGGCAGACATCCTTGCAGGCCCTCCCCCCTTAGTCACTGCTCCCCACTGAAACCACTACTGCTGCCTGAGACCTCTTGCCTTTTATCTTGCCCCAGAAGTCGAGCCCTCCGGTCCCTTAATTGTTCAGGTTGCTCTTTTCTGAACTCACTCCAATTGAGCTCCATAAATTGTAGATAATTGGACTGTCTCGCTTAGATTACGAGCCCCTGGGGCAGTGTCTTCTTGGTCTCCTACAGCCCTGCCCACAAAGGGAGGGGGCGAGGGGCAGGGCCCAGAGGAGTCCAGCCCAGCAGACCCCTGAGGAGAAGGCACAGGGTCACAGTAGAGACATTCTTCCACCACCCAGCTCTGCAGACTCCTGGGTCAGCAGCTGTGTGAGGATCCAACCCTTCCCCACCAACCATTTTGGCAGCAAATGTCTGGCATATAAAGTGGTTTTTCAAATGCTGTCAAAGTTCCAGGATTCTGGATGAAGGACCCTCCTTTGGAAACACCTAAGCGGCCAGAGAAGAGCTAGGGATTTATGGGGGGGGTGTCTCAGATTGAGGAGAATCCTTGACAATTTCATTATAATAACACCTTCCCAAAGAAGTTTATGTGGCCATCCATCTTGGGCACTGCCAGGAAAATTGACTTGGCCACATCCTAGACATCTAGGGATAATTATTGCTCTAAGGGGTATTTAGAGCAAGGAGAGAGTCTGAGGTAATACAATTTTGTTCCCGACTCAGGACTGTCTCTCTGACCACCAGCTCATGACTTCCCAGCACCCTGGTAGTACAGTGAACCAGGACACACCCTGGAGCAGCTCTATGGTCATTCTTACCAGATGTGGAAGACGGTCTGTCACCATTGCCACTGAGGTCGTACTCCACCTCTTTCCCTTCTACTCCCCACCTTGCCAGAAGACCCCATTACTATCCATCAACTAGTTCTGCTAAAGGCAGTGGAGCCCACCATTATACCCTCAAGGCCTGGCACAGACCTGTCACCAAGTAAATATCTGTGGAGTGAATGAATGGATTAGTAAATGTAGTATTATGGTCTGAACTCTCTCATGTTTTCAAACTCTGCAGAATCTACCCCTTTCCCTCACAGAGTTCTCTCTTGGGAAATGAAAAGGGAAGGTCATATTATTTATCCTCTTGACTCCAGTTGGGACTGTATGCAAATGTTCCCAAGCAGAAGGTTTTTAAGACTTCTACAAAATGAGCCTGAAAGGGAAGCAGCTGGGCTGTCATTAAAGGAACACTACAACTTGGAATCAGAAGACCTGTTATGAGATCTTCTCTTGCACTCATCAGCTAGAATCTAAATTGCAAGGGGGAAATGAGGCCCAAAATGGGGACAGGCTTTGCCTGTCACTTCAGAGGGCATCTGCACATCTATTCAATCAACAAAATTTTACTGAGTACCTACTGTGTGCCAGGTATTATTATAAGGGGTTTCTATCCTTGTGGTGGCTGGGTTGAAGCAATAAATGAGAAGCCTAATTGCAGACATGGAGACAAGTTAAGAGCTTGTGTCACTATTTGTGGTAAGAGAGAAATCCTGAATGAAGGCAGTAGGAATGGAGGACAGTAGATACCTTGGACACTATTCAGAAAACAGCATTGATAGGACTTGATTAATTGTCTGTGAAGGTTGAAGAAGAGAAACCATTCTAAGATAACTAAACCTAGGTTTCTATTGTGAGAGACTTAGTGGATAATGGTGTCACCAATGAAGATAAGGAATCTGGAGCTCAGGTTTTGTGACTTGATGGAAGAAGACTCTGGAAGATAATGAGCTTGCTTTGGAATATGTAAAATTTGAGGAGGTGGAGGGCAAATGACCCAAGAGATTGTGAATATGCAGGTACAGAGCTCAACTAGAAGCTTGGGCAGAACTGAGAGTTTTGGGAGTCCTCAATATGAGGCTTTTTAGGGAGAAAGTATATACAGAGAAAAGATGAGAACCCAGGAGAGGACCCTCAAATTTTCCAACCTTAAAAAGGCATGTAAAGGGGCTATGTATAATATAGTAATGAAGACATAGAAGAAGCAGTTAATCAGGGAGGCAGTGAGCCTCAATAGAGGAGAATCATGAAAGTCAAGATAGAATTTTAAAGGCAGAAGTGGTTAGCACGGTTGGTATAGAAAAAGAAAGATCTGGAAATGTCTGTATGAATTCTACAGTGACCATTACCCATGCAGTAACTGGACCAGTGGCACCTGAGAGCTGTGGGTTGAAAAGTAACTCTGGGTGAGGAAATGGACACAATTAAGTAGACCACTCTTTCAAGAAGCTTAGCTGAGAACTAACAAATGAAAGTAGCAGCCAAAGGAAAATAAAAGTTCAAGAGATAATGTTTAGAAGATAGGAGAGACTTGATGTGTGTGTCTGTGTACATGTTATGTGTGAAGGCACATGTGCCTGTTCTCAGTGGAAGAAGCAGGCAGAGGTTGAAGTTTCAATAAACAAGGAAGTATGATGATAGGATCTAGAACATAGAAAGACTAATTAGACTTATGCAGGAAACAAAGAAAAAAGAAAGAGAGAAGGACAGTAAGAGATGCAAACAAGATTGTAGTTGTGGAAAGGGAGTTCATATCCCATGGCCCCCATTTAAAAAGGAGCAAAAGTTTAGAATAGTGGGTAAGGGACCTGGGAGAGAGAGGTACATAGAAGTCAAAGGGTTCACAATGTTTAGAAACTAAAATTAGAAGCCATGTATTTATAGTGACACCCATCTGAATGGCATCCAATTTTTCTCCAGAAGGAACAAGGGATGTAGATTTTCCTGTTGATCCAGGGTTTGAGATTTGTAAGGTAAGAGCACAAACAGGCAAGAGAGCTTGAATAGCAAAGTTGATGGCAAGAATGATCAATCAAGGGAGACAAGGTGGCTAAGGAAAGAAGTAAAGATGGAGGATTGCTAAAAAAATTAGGAACAAATAGTAGGGTCAAAGGTCTGAAGTTATGAGACACAAGAAATAAGAAAGGAAGTGGGAAAGCTGGGAGATTGTGGTAGTGTTCTTAGCATGTCAGAATTCACAGACATTCTATGTGGTTTCAAGGTATGACAATAAGTTGGTTTTCTGAAGTGTAATTGAGGCAAAAGTCTTTGCAGGGTGTCAAGGATATGGGAGACCTGAGAAGTAGTCCTTCATCCTGGCTTTTGATGGAGGTAGCAATGGAAATCTTTTAAAAAGTTCACTGTAATCCTGCCATACTAAAATCACCTGGGCACTTAAAATATATATATTCACCCTCAGGCCACATCCTTAGAGACTCAGATTCAGTTGGTTTGAGCTGGCCCCAAGCATCAGCGCTTTTTAAAACTTTTCCAAGTGATTGCAGGTCAAGAACAAGTGGGATGGAGATATGAGTGGAATCATCCACATGAATGTAGTAATTTGTCAATGTAGGAACAGGAATTGACATGGAGCAGGAGTATATAAACTAGGAGGGTAAAAATCCTCTGACAATGAAAATAGGTGACCCTGATGGTGGACTGAGGAGGATAGGGGATAATAATACCAGATGGAGCATGTTCCAAAGGAGTAATAGTGGAAACCAATGGTATGGAAGCAGCCCCAAGAACTTAGGTGATGCAGATCCTATGTCAAGGTTATGTGCTGTTGTGTAACGGGAGGAGGAGCTGAGTTGTAGAGGAAGTATTGTGCCTAGGAGGAACCTGATTTTAGCAGTTAGTGCAGGAGGTGGAGCATGACTCTAAGAAGAGATCATGAGTGGAGGGGAGTTTGCTGACATAGAGTGGCATTTCCATGCACACATTGGAATCAGGACTGCCATACCTCTCTGTCCCAAGGATGCTGTTCGCATTGGGAATGATGGGGCTAGTGAAGAAGAAATGCCAGGGCAGGACAGGGGTGAGAGATTAGGGGAATGTTTGAGACCACATGAGTCTTCTGTGCTTCTCATTCTTCCTGCTTCAGGTTTTCCTTTGGCTTTGTGAAAGACTGACTAACGAACAGGTTTGGAATCACAATCATTCCCAGAGGGCCAGTTCTAATGGTCTCCCCTTACGTTCTCAGTTCTCCTTTTTCTCTTGAATTTTTCTCGCCTTCTTCAGTCACTTATCCCTCACAATGTCCAGATGGGTCCCAGCTGAAAGTCACTGTGACTTGATTTCACCATGGTACCTTCCATTTAAGACTCAGAGAATCAGCCCAGAACCTCTATGGTAGTGGTTGGTCTACATATTCAGAAAAGCTGTTGGAGTCTTTGGCTACAAGGCTCTGGTCAAGTACTGCTCCTGATCCTTGCAGGTCGAAGATGATATGTTGTAGTAAAGGTCTCAGAGAGAAGTTCATAGGCACAGGAGGAATTCCTGTGGCTAAAAGAAGCCACAGTTAAAGGAAATTTCACCTTCGGGCTCCAGATACTGCTTATTAGCCGAATGTGAATGACAGTACGCTGAGTTGGTTAAAGATGAGAAAAATACTTTGCCGAAAGAACAGGTATTTCCTATGTGAATTGGGCGTAGGACAGACTTCTGCTCTGAGTTGCCTAATCCAAGTTGTTTTCAAAGAAAAGGTTCATGGGATCAGGCTGTCCCCACTCCATCCATTCTTCACTCCACCATCAGAGTTATTTAGCCTAACCCCGGCATGGAACAATCAAATGCTATATTTCCTGGGCCTTGGCATGCCAACTTACACCCTTACCCTCCCTCAGCTCCCTGTGGAACTTTCCAAACCAACCCATTCCCACTTGGACAATACCCTCAGGCTGGGCAGTCTTTCTCAAATCTAGAGGAGGGAAAAATGGGTGTGAATGGAAGTTCACAGACTGTCATAGGCAGAATTTTAGGATAGACCTTCCTCTAACAATTTCACAGTTGTATTAACCATCTCCCCTTGAGTATGGATAGGATTAGTAAATATAATGGGCTATCACTCTGACTGTTATGCTGACATGTGGAAGAAGTAATGTGTCAAATGTAACTAATGTCAGTAATCAGTTGACTTTGAGTCCATCAAAATGGGGATTATCCTGATTTAATTGGGTGACTCCTTAAATAGAGGAAAAGTCTTTCCAACAAATGGTGCTGCTGCATTTGAATAGCTACAGACAAAATGATAAAACTAGACCTGAACTTCACACCTTCTACAAAACTTAACCAAAAAGGGGGAGTGGGCTAGGGGTTGTAGCTCAGTGGTGGAGTGCACCATTTATTTGTGAACAGTCCTGGATTCAATTCCCAGCACCAAAGGAAAAAAGTAACTCAAAGGGGATCATAGAGTTAAAAATAAAATGTATTACTATAAAAGTTTTAGAAGAAAACAGAAGAAATCTTTGGGACATAAGAAGAATTCCTAGACTTCACATGAAAAGCATGCTCCATAAAAGAAAAAAATAAATCAAAAATAAAAATTTTTACTCTTCGAAAGATCCTGTTAAGAGGAAGAAAAGAAGCTACAGACTGGGAGAAAATATTTGTAAACCACGTATGTGACAATGGGCATTTATCTCAGATGTAAAAAAAAACTCAGTAAAAAAACAAACAAACAATCCAATTAGAAAATAAGCATGAAAATAAGGCATGAAGAGACATTTCACTGAAGAGAACATACAGATGGTAAGTAAGCACATGGAAAGATGTTCAACATCATTAGCCATTAGGGAATTGCTAATTAAAACCACCTATCCAAAAGGCTGAAAAAAATAGTGACAACACCAACTGCTGGTGAGAATGTGAGAAACTGCATCACTCATTCCTTGCTGGTGGGAATGTTAAATAGCACAGTACCTCTAGAAAGACTATGGCAATTTCTCTAGAACTGCACTTCCGCTGGCCATATAACCCAGCCATCACATTCTTGGACATTTATCTCAGAGCCGTGAATAATCTATGTTAACACAAAAATCTGCACCCAATTGTTCATAACAGCTTTATATGTAATAGTCAAAATTGAAAACAACCAAATGTCCCTTAGTAGGTGAATGGTTAAACAAACTACTACCATTGGAACCCCACTCAGCAACAGCAAAAGGAATGAGCTATTGATACATGCAAAAACTTGGATAGATCTGAAGGGCATTATGCTGAGTGGGAAAAAAGCCAATCACAAAAGGTCACATACTTTATGCTCTAAAATATTCCCTAAATGACAAAATTAGAGAGTTGGGGAGTAGAAGAGTAGTTGCCAGGAGCTAGGGATGATGGGAGGGAAGGGAATAGGTTGACTAAACTGGGGTACTACTGGGGACATCTTTGAGGTTATGAAACAGTTCTGAATCTTGCGTGCAGTGGTGGTTTCTGGAATCTACACATGTGATAAAATGGTATAGAAATATACACATACATTGATCCAATGTCAGCTTCCTAGAGTTGATATTTTTCTGTAATTACGTAAGGTATAACTATTAGGAAACACTGAGTGAAGGATATGTGGGACCTCTGTACTATCTTAGCAAATTACTATGATTCTCTAGTTATTTAGTTATTTAAAAATAGAGAGAGAGAGAGAGAGAGAGAGAGAGAGAGAGAGAGAGAGAGAAAGCACCACAGCAGCTGCTCTCTCTTTGGCCTTGCAGAAGCAAACAAGCATATTGTGAACTGCTTATGGAAGGGACCATATAGCAATGACCTCAGGTTAGCCTCTAGGAGCTGAGAGTGATCCTAAGCCAACAGCCGCCAGGAAAATGAGGGCTTAAGTTCCACAATCACAAGAAATGGAATTTTGCCAGTAACCAGTGTGCTAGAAATGGAACCCCAAGCCTCATATGAACTGCAGGCCTGGGACCCTTGATTTTAACCCAGTGAAACCCTGAACAGGGAACCCAGCTAAGCTGTACCCAGACCTCTGATGCATGGAAACCATGAGATAATAAATTAGTGTTGTTTTAAGCCATTCAGTTTATCATAATTTGTTACACAGCAATAGATAACTAATGCGCAACCATGAGGGTGAGATGCCATTGAAGGAATGGGAGCTTTGCTTCCAGGGCCCACAGCTGGGATTGTCACATTCTGACAAAAGAAAGCAACAACATCGGGACAGAGGAGCTGGTCTCAGAGTTGAAACAGATGCTCATGGTCTTTCCCCAAAAAAATGATTTTCAGTTCAGAGTCTTGAACTGCCTCCAAACCAACCAGCTCTGCTGGCTGCTTGACCCTGCAGTCTGCTGTCACATCCCAAATATGCTGTTCACAATCACAAATGAATTGCACATTGATGGCACTATGCACTTGCCCTGCATCTTGCTGCAGATTTTCAGCTGTAGCTAATTCCCCTTGCAACTTTCTTGGCCTCCCTTGGGGTGATGGCCTTGCACCTAGGGCCCCAACTGCTCCTGCAGCCCTACCCAATTCACAGACAGCTATGTCAAGTCAGCTTGAGCCTCAGAAACTGGTCCTTTCTCCCTTTCTTCGAGGTCCCAGAATCTGGGCCAACCCTGATTGGTTCTCAGTGACTGGCAGAAAGGTCAAAAACATAGGGTAGAATTGCAGAAGTGGGCTAGGAGTTTTCTTTTGATCTTGGTTTCTGCCACAGTGTATCATGGTCACTGTGTAGTCTGCTTGGGCTACCATAACAAAATACCATGACTGCATAGCTTGAACAACAGAAATTTACTTTCTCACATTCTTTTATTTTTCTTTGTTCAAAATATTTTATTTTTAATTTTTTTATTCTTTTTAGATATACATGACAGTAGAATGTATTTTGACATATTATACATGCATGGAGTATAACTTATTATAATTAGGATCCCATTCTTGTGGTTGTACAAGATGTGGAGTTACACTTGTCTTATATTCATATATGAACAAGGGAAAGTTATGTCTGATTCATTTTACTGTCTTTCCTTTTCCAATTAAGGGCTGGGAAGTCCAAAATAAGGTACTGATTTGGTTCCTGATGAAGGTTTTCTTTCTGTCTCCACATTGCATCTTCACATGTTGGAGAGAATGTTTTGGTGTGTCTTCCTCTTCTATAAGGGCACCAGTACCACCAGATCAGGGTTCCACCCTTATGTCCTCACTTAAATTCAATACCTACTCACAGACTTTATCTCCAAATACAGTCACATTGTGGGTTAGCGCTTCAGCATATGAATTTGGGTGGGACAACAGCTCAGTCCATAGCAGTTATCCTCTACCATGCCACCAGCATTTACAAATTCTGTTCCAGTACAGGCGAGCAGGGTTGGTGAGAGGTTGAAGCAAGGGCCAACTGGTCATGCCCTCATAGGCTTGAGCAATCTCGCTTCAGTCTTGAGAGGCGACACAGCATGGGGTACAGACATTGGTGTCAAGCATATGTTTCCTCTCACTGGTTGTGAGACCTTGGGTAGGTATCCAAGCCTGTTTCCTAATTTGTCAAATGGAGAAGATAATACATATTTCTCAGAGATATTGTAAGAATTAAAGGAAATAACACACATAAAGTCACCTATCAGTACTTGCACAGAGTAGGTATGCATTAAAAATTAGTGGCATCCTTCACTGGGTCTCTAAGGCCATTCCCCATTACAGTCACTCTTACCCCATCTGTTGCATGCTCTGACTGCTGCACACACTGATCCCCTTTGCTCTGTGTAGAAGAAAGAACTATTTTACATCTCTGAATTGGAGGCTGCAGTAGGCAGAATTTCTAAGAAAGGCCCCAGGATTCCACATCCTAATTCCTAGAACTTGTAAATGTAATGAGCTTTCTTTCCCACGGTTGTTATGTTATATGGCCCATTTGACTTTATAAAAGGGAGATTCAAATGGAATATCATTCAACCTTTTAAAGGTAGGAAATTCTGACACATTCTACAACATGGGTAAACCTTTAAAACATTATGCTACATGAAACAAGCCAGTCATAAAAACAATAATATATGATTCCGCCTATATGAGGTACATAAGAGTTGTCAAATTCACAAGGACAGAAAGTAGAATAGGAGTTGCCAGGAACTAGGGGAGGGAGAAGTGAGGAGTAATTGTTTAATGGGTTCAAGTTTCACTTTGGGAGGATGAAAAAGTTCTGCAGACAGATAGCAGCAATGGTTGCACAATATGCATGTATTTAATGCCACTGAACTGTACCTTAGAAAGGGTTAAATGGTATATTTTCTGTATTTTGCCACAATAAAAAAAGGAGACTATCTGGATAGTCTGGATGGACCTAATCCAATCACATGAGCCCTTAAAATGCGGTGAATTTTCTGCAGCTGGTGGCAGAAAAGGAAGACAGAAGAGATGTGAAAGACCTGAGGTGCTGTTGCTAAAGATGGAGGACATGAGAGAAGAAATACAGGTGACCTCTCAGAGCAGTGAATGACCCCCAGCGTCAGCCGGCAAGGAAACGGAATCAAGTGGATTCTGCCAACAACCCAAATGAACTTTGAAGTAGACCCTTAGTTTCTGGATAAGAGTTCAGGCCAGATGAAACCTTGATCTAAGTGTTAGGAGACCCTGAGCACAGAAGCCAGCTGAGCCCACCCAGACCTCTGATCTACTGAACTGTGAGCTAATCAATAGGTGTTGTTTTGAGCTGCGAAGTGTGTGTTCATGTGTTGCAGCACTCCTAGAAATCTAACACATGGGCCTTGGGATTGTTGTTACATGAGGAGGCCCTAAACATTTGTTGTTGTCGGCTTTACTCGTGTAGATAGTTTTGCATGAACGTATTTGCATATTTTTGAGTGCCTTCTATGTGCCAGACACTGTAGGGTACAGCTTTGAGGGTACAGTTTTCAAAACAGATAGATACATGGAACCTCCAGCCTGACCCAGGGACTGGGTCAGTATTTTCTCCCTCTTACCAAGGCTGGAGGCTGTGACCAGCCTCACCCCCAGTGGGGCATTCTGACTGTTATCAGGATCCCCTTGGGTCCTCTAAGTATCTGAATGCTCTCTACCATTCTCTAATGATTGTGCTGGGGATGGCAGAAAGGGACAAAGGTAGGAAGGTATAACTGGGTGAACTTCTCTGAGGCCCAGAGCCCAGGTGCTATAATTCTGGTCCACAGCACACAGAGTCTCCAGGGGACTGGGTAGGGTTCCCAGCATCTTGGGACAGACCAAGGCCCAAATAAATTAAGTTGAAGGATCTGCCTTGGCTTCTGAAAGAGCCAAGTGAAGTTCAGTGAACTTCACTAAGTTAAGTGAAGGTCACCTGGGGCCATTTTCAAGATTCCTAGTGGGCATTTGGAAAATAGGCCCAGAGAGGGAGAACAGGGTGGCAAATGTGCTTGGGGGGTATTGGAACTGTGTCTGGGGATGGGTGAAAGCCTGGGAAGAGATGGCAGAGGTACGTGGGGGAGATAGCCAAAAGACTAAGCTTGCAAAGCAAAAAGAACTGGAGTGGGAGTCCATGTGGAGAGTAGGATGTGTAACAGTGAGTCCCCAGACTGACCAAGCTCAGCAACTTAAAGGCTGAGTGTGGCTTAGGCTATGGAGACCCAGTTCCTCTTCCAGGCCCCCAGGGAACACCTGGGGGCCTGAGGTTTGGGGGAGGTACCAGGAGTGGGACCCTGGACAGCTCAGCTCTCCAGCCCCTTAGCTTCTCTTCCTGACTCACTGGTAATCTGTTTATGTGTTTTTCTGCAAGATTGGTTTCTGCTTTAGTGAGGTGGAGATTGGCTTTCTGCCCTCAGCGCCCCCATTTCTGAGTTACACACCCTCATTGCGGAGACTGCCATCTCCCCGCCCCATTTGACTGACTTTGCTCTGCCCTCTCTGATCCTTAGGCCCCCAACTGATGGACATGGAAGTTCTAGGATTTGGGAAGGCTGGTCCTTCAGGACTGTCCAGGGAAGCAAAGGGCTCTGGTTCCCCATAGGCCCAGACATCTGGGGTGGGGGCAGGGTGGGTCTGGGCAGGAACTCAGACTCCATAGGAACCCTGAGAAAATCAAACTGAAATGCTGCCCAGGGAAATCTGCAGTTGTCCATCAAGAACTTCACTTTAATACATGTGGTCATTTTTGTGTGCTTATTCAGATTGCAGCAGCTGCAGAGGGAGAGGCCCATAAGGGGGCAATGAGACTGGAGCCAGGTGGCAGGGTGGAGAGAAGGTAAGGTCTGGGTTACTACAGAAGGCCAGAGCCTAGTGAGTGCAAAGGGGAGAGGTGCAGGTGGTTGGGGCTTAACAGAGGTAATCCTGGGGATTTTGGGCTGGGTCTGAAGGGACAGAGGAAGGGGAGGGCCAGTGACAGCTGAGGGGTGCCTGACTGAGGTGGCACATGGTATGGATGATAGAGACAGGGGCAGACGAAAGGAGTGCATGAGAGAGCAACCCTTTTGCTGTTGATGGATATTGTCTATTACCATCACTCAGCATGTGAAGTATTTTTCTATTGCAAAGCTGGAGAGATATAATTCTGGAAGGTCATTCCCAAGGATAGGAGAGGGGCACCTGAATGAATCATCAGAGCAACCCTGGGGAAGGGGGCGGAGATAACGACCTGAACTGGGAAAGGCCTGATGATTCATTGGACTCAAGATCTGTCAATCCCCTCTACTCTGCCAATGGACTGAGAACTGGAGATATTCCTCAGACCAGACACTGGGACTCAGTGAGTGCTATAATAAGGGAAATGGAGTGAGTTTGAAACAGGAAGAGACAGGGAGTCTGCTACTGCTCTTTGAAGGGAGCTGGTCTGAGTATTCGAAGTAGAAATCATCATCTGATCCAACCCTTTATTTTATGCTCAAGGAACTTGAGATCAGAGAAAGGAAGTAATTTGTCCAAGGTCACAGAGTTAATGAACCAGGTTGACAAAGAGGCTTCAGAAAGAGGCCACCCAAGCTACTGGAGAGAATAGTCTCAGGTCGGGTCTGAAAATACTTGGCAAACTTAGTGGCACTTCCCATTCCTGTGCCTGTGGTGGACATTGCACCCTAACTTCTGTGCTGACTCTACCTCGAAGTCCTTAACAGATTACACTTAGGCAACCACTAACAATGCATCAGCATTGACATGGTAAATGAAAACAATCTATAGGTCTAGAATATTAGCTGTGTCACAGAAAGGTAGGATGACGGGTGCTCCTTGACTTATGATGGGGTGGCATGTGGATAAACTCATCATAATTTGAATATGCTGTAAAGCAAAAATTTGTTAAATTCATCTGTCTTACTGAACAATAGCTGAGTAATACAGTATACTGTAGAACATTGGTTGTTTCTCCCTGTGACGGCCTGGCTGACAGAACTATGACAGAGCTCAGAATCACAAGAGAGTAAGGTATGGCATATCACTAACCCAGGAAAAGATCAGAATTGAAAATTCAAAGCGTAGTTTCTACTGAGTGCATATTACTTTCGTGCCAGCAAAAAGCTGAAAAATCATAAGTTGAACCAAGGTAGGTTGAAGCATCATAAATCAGAGACCACTTATAGTCTTAATATGCAGTTGGTTAGATACCATCATCTAAAGCTCCTTTGAGTGCAAGCAACAGAAAAAACTGCTCTCAGGAAGGACAAGAACAAGGACTACTCTGCAGACCTAAAGAGAAGTTGGTGACCACTC
Source organism: Sciurus carolinensis (assembly GCF_902686445.1). Lineage (NCBI taxonomy): Eukaryota > Metazoa > Chordata > Mammalia > Rodentia > Sciuridae > Sciurus > Sciurus carolinensis. The sequence goes on from NC_062232.1 coordinate 52,960,592, forward strand.
CTCATTAGGACACTGTCACTCATGAGACTCAGCTTCAATGACTGGCTGCCATGCTTTGTGTCTCCCAGTAACAGTTTTAAATTCCCTGGAGGGTGAAGTTCATTAGACCAAATTAGAATAGATTTTAAAATTTTTAAACAATAACTGATGGAGTGGGACATGTTCATATAGCACAGAGCAGACTTGGCCACTAGACCCATGAATGGGGCATTCCCATTGAGTACGAGTCAAGATGTTTTTGGCTGCAAATGATAGAAAACACATCAAAAAGTGACTCAACCTGGGAAATCCATTGCCTTGTCACTAAGATACCCAGGGATGGGGAGTCCCAGGATTGAACCTAGTATATTTCCATCTATTTTGCTAAAGAGTGGGGAAATGGTTACTGGATAGATAATCAGCAGTGACAGACACTGGGGTGTTGTGAGCCAGGCCACCGCTGTAGGACATGTCTGCCTGATATGCTTTAGGAAAGCCCCAGGGGACCAAGAGAAGCAGACTGGTGAAGGTGGACTTTTCAAAGACCAGAACCACACAGACCTCTAAGAGGAGTTCCATAAATAAATACTAGGCAGTCTGAAGTGCAAAAAAGGCCTCTTTTGAACCAGAGAAGGTCATGCCTTCCTTAGCATGGGACCAGTATACAAGGTAGCTCAAAAAGATACCCAGGACAGGTGTAGTTTCCCAGGGCCAAGAGGAAATCTGGCAATGTTCCCCACCTCCCTATTGCTCTCCTCCCCTTGCAGAGCTAAATTAGTAAAGCAGATTCTGGAAAGGACAGAGACTCCCACCAGCCCTAATGGTGGCACCAACCCAAACTTTCCAGGCAATGAGTCTGAGTAGCATGGTCGAGCATCCAAGTCAGACAGGACTTAGGCCAAGAACAGGAATGGGGATTGAGTGCCCTATAATCTGTGCCAGCCAGGCCCATCAGTGGAAAGATCTGAGATCCATTAGGAAAAAGAATCAGGGTTATGTAAACTCATTTATTTCTAGGGTTTTGTAATTTTAAAAGAGTAGCTGTATTCCCCTCAGCTTTTAAGAAAAGTTCCTTTTGAAAACCTCTTGTTGTCTTAGATCAACTCAAGCAAAAGATATTTATTTGGACATAGAAGGATAAAACTGGCTAGGAGGTTATCAGGCACCCAGAGGCTCAGTTGAAACCTTGGATTGAAGAGATGGAGCTGAGTTTAATCTAGAGATGGCACTTCTTTCTGGACTTTTACCTTGCAGAAAGGAATGTAGATGAGTATGGTCTATAGATCTTACATTATTTGAAGGCTTTGGACCTGAAGACAAGATCAAGCTTGTGAAGATTCAGGTTGGAGCCCTTCTTAGAAAATAATACCCCTAGGGCTGGGGATGTAGCTCAGTGACAGAACACTTAGCATATATGAGGCCCTGGGTTCAATCTCCAGCACCACACACACACACACACACACACACACACTCTCACACACACACACTACCGCAGAGGGTAGAGTCCATTTTTTCTCTCTCACTTTGGCCTTTGCCTTTATCTTTGATTATACATATGACATTGTGTAAATTATCTGGTCTCATGGAGTCCCAGTTTCTTTGTCTTAACACAGAGATAACAGAGAAGATTAAGTAAGCATTAAATGAGATAATATACAGTGTTCAACATACTTGGCTCAAAGTAGATGGTCAGAAGTCCATAAAGCCAATAAAGCTTATTCACTTTTTATCTTGTCCCTCCCCTCCTTCTCTCTGTGTCTATCTTTTTACCATATTCAGAGATGAAATAATGAAACCCCTACCTTTAAGTAGCATGTAGCCTGGAAAAGAATATAGTCAAGGAAACATCATTTACAATGAAGCCTCTAGCAAAGGTTTGTGTGTGTGTGTGTGTGTGTGTGTGTCTGTGTGTGTGTCTATGTGTCTGTGTCTGTGTAGACACACAGGAATGTGGAGGAAGTAAGACCAAAGTCTACCTGAGGGAGTCCAGGGGGGCTTCACAGAGGAGGTTGCATTTGATCTGGGTTCTGAAAGATGAGTAGGAATTTTCCCAGTGGATGAGCATGGGAAGAGACTTTGGGGCTGAGGAAACAGCACCTGTAAGGTACAGGGGATGAGAGTACATGCCTAATTCAATATTACTGAAATATTATGTGCTACCATATCAGGCAAGGAAGATAAGTTTCATTGCCAAATCCTGGGTATATTATTGAAAAATCTTGATCAGGAAAATGACTTATCACCATAGTAGTAATGTTTAGGCTGATTTGAAGTGGTAGTAAGATTAGAGATTAGATGAAACACTACTAGTATTTTGGTTAAGGTGGGACCTTAATATGAGAGGTGGGCAATGGGGATGAAGAGGAGGATCAGAGAGTGATCAAGAAGACAGAACCTTTTACACTCGTACATTGCCGATGGGACCACAAATTGGTGCAACCACTCTGGAAAGCAGTGTGGAGATTTCTTAGAAAACCTGAATGGAATCACCATTTGACTCAGCTATTACACTCCTAGGTTTATACCCAAAGGACTTAAAATCAGAATACTACAGTGATACAGCCACACCAGTGTTTATAGCAGCTCAACTCACAATAGCCAAGCTATGGAACCAACCTACGTGCCCTTCAACAGATGAATGGATAAAGAAAATGTGGCATATATACAGAATGGGATACTACTCAGCCATAAAGATGAATGAAATTATGGCATTTGCAGGTAAGTGGATGGAACTGGAGACTCTCATGCTAAGGGAAATAAGCCAAATCCCAAAACCCAAAGGTCAAATGTTCTCTCTATATGTGGATGCTACACACAAAGGGGGGAGGGGAAGTTGGGATGGAAGAGTAGAAATTCATGGGATTAGACAAAGGTGAGTGAAGGGAAGGGAAGAGTGTGAGGTATAGGAAATACAGTAAAACGAATAGGTTATAACTTTCCTTTGTTCAGACACGTATACACAACCAGGGTAACTCCACATCACGTACAATCACAAATATGGGAAGTTATACTCCATGTATGTTTGATATGTAAAAATACATTCTACAGTCATGTATAACTAAAAAGATCAATTTTTTTTAAATGAAGATGGAACTTTTAAGACTTAGAAATTAATTGGATATGGAGAATGAGGGAGAGGAGTCTAGTTTTGTGTTTGGGCAACTGGTAGATTAGCATAACACACAGGGATAGACAATAAGGACAGGGGCAAGGGAACACAGTGTGGGGCAAGGAGGAGATGATGAGTCGCATTTTGAAATGTTAGATCAAAGGATCTGTGGTGAAGATGTTCATAGGCAGCTCAGAAGGGAATCTATCATGGAAATGGAAATTTGGAAAGTATCAGTCTCAGTTCAGAGGAAAAGAACAGCAATATTTAAAGGTGGACAGAGGCACTTAGAAAGACAGCCTGTGATTCAAAAGGTTAAGCATAGAGTTATCATTTGACCTGGCAATTCTGCTAAGTGTCTACACTCAAGAGAATTAAAAACACATGTCCAGACAAAAATTGGCACATGAGTATCATAGTAGTACTCACAATAGCCAAATGGATAAGCAACCTCCCTCCAGGTCTGTCAATGGATGAATGGACAGATTGTGGTTTATTCATGCAATGGAATATTATGCAGCCATAAAAAGGAATGAGGTACTGAAAGATGCTATGATATGAGTGAAATTTGAAAAATTATTTGAAGTAAGTGGAAAAATATGTGAAAAAACTAAGTGAAAGAAGCCAAACACAAATTGTATATTTTCATCTATGTGAAATGTCAAGAATAGGCAAATCTTGAGAGACAGAACATAGATTAGTGGATACTTACGGCTGGTGGGGTTTCGGGAATTCAAGGATAATGGTAAGGGGAATAGGGTTTCTCTTTAGGATAATTACAGTGTTCTGGAATTAGTGCTGAAGGTAGCACAATTCTGTATACACACTAAAACCCACTGTATTACTTTAAATTGGTGAGTTGCATGGTATGTTATATCTCCATAAAGGTGCTATTAAAATATAGGGGGAAAGATGGGCAGAAAAAGAAAGGCCCTCAGAGGAAACTAAACAGAAAGTCCCAGAAGTATTATAACCAAGTGCAGGTACAGGTATAGATGCATAGAAATAAGAGAAGATCAAAAGAGGGTTCCAAGCCAGGCATGCTGGTGCATGCCTGCAATCCCCGCAGTTGGGGAGGCTGAGGCAGAAGGATTGCAAGTTCAAAGCCAGCCTCATCAAAAGTGAGGCCCTCAGCAACTCAGTGAGACCCTGTCTCTAAATAAAATATAAAATAGGGCTGGGGATGTGGCACAGTGGTTGAGTGCCCCTGAGCACAATGCCTGGTACCAAAAAAACATGAAAAAGAGGGTTCCAAGGTAAGAATCAAATGCCAGAGACAAGCCACATAAGAAATAGACCTTCCTTTCTTCTTTCATTCTCTTTTTTTCTCCTCTCTGGATAAAGAGACATCTCAGCTGTGGCCCCCTAGAAGGCAGGAGAGTCTGGCCCTTTCCTATGCAGGCCTGAGTGCCTGTACTGTTACAGTTTCAGTTTAAATGTTCCCCAAAAGCTTACGTGTTGCAGGTGTGGTCCCCAGTCTGTGGTACTACTGAGAGATTGCGGATCCTTTAGGCAAAGGGGCCTAGCTGAAGGAAGTTAGGTCATTAGGGGTGTATCTTTGAAGAGAATATTGGTTCCCCAGTCCCTTCCTGTTTCTCTCTTTGCTTCCTGGTGGTCATGAAGTGAATAGGTCTCCTCCATCATGTGTTCCCACTGCCATGATAGACTCTGCTGCCAGAGGCCCAAAGCAATAGGGCCAAGTGACCATGAACTGAAACCATGAGCCAAAATAAACATTTTTCCCTTATTGATTGTCTCAGATATTTTGTCATGATGATGGAAAGCTAACTAGCACATGTAGTCATACACAAGCTTAGGAGCAGATGAATGAAACAGAAGCTTGTTTGGATGAAGGAAGGGACAAGATTCTTACTAATGAAAAATCTTAGGATAATCATCCAGTCTTTTTCAGATGATCAATTTTATACCAGAAGGAATATGAATTTTGTTACTTGCTGGCCCCACAAAGCGAAACATCAGTGGGGCATACTCCTGAAGTAGAATGCTCCTGGAATAAAAATACCACTTACTTTGTCTACATCATCACCAATGAGCGCTGAATAAGTCAGGTGCAGTGGCACACACCTGTAATCCCAGGGGCTTGGGAAGTTGAGGTAGGAGGATCACAATGTCAAGGCTGGCCTGAGCAACTTAGTGAGACTCTAAACAACTTAGCAAGACCCCATCTCTAAATAAAAAAATAAAAGAGGGCTTAGGATGTGGCTCAGTGGTTAAGCACCCCTGGGGTCAATCCCCAGTACCAAAAAGAAAACAAAAATGAAGAAACAACAACAACAAATAAAAATTGAATGAGTTGTTTTCTACACAGAATCCTAAATAAAGTGTTTCAAGCAATTGTGTCTCTGCCTTTGATTCTTTCTTGAAAGGATCCTAAAACCTGAAGGACATAGGGATATCAGACCATGAGTTCCTCACAGATGAGACCACATAGCATTCATTTCTGTATGGCCAACATCTCAGAGAGGACCTGACAATATAGGCTCATATCTGACCAGTCACAGACTGAATAAATTAATGAAGCAAATGGACATCCCTTTAAAAATAGCAGCTTGTGTGAAAGTTGGAAAATAGGAGGAATTAAATTCCTACGTAGAGGGGCCGGGAAGTAAGGGAATATATTGCAAGTCCCAGACTCAGTGGAGGAGAGCCTAGTTTAAGTTGCCAGTTCAGATCAGGCAGGAGAAATTCCTGAGTGAAGCTGGTCTAGTCCATGATGGTGAGAAATGATGGGCCTCAGGGAAGCAGAGAGGCATGCTCAGTCCACGGACACTCCAACGCCAAGATGGAAACCACTCTTTTTGTTGTTTGTTGCTCAAACAACAAAACTGAAGGCCCAAATTTGGCCTAAGGCCCACACTTCGCAACCTTGGAGAAATCTTCTTAGGAGGAAGTGTCAGCCAGAGATATTTGAATGAAGGGAGAAAACAACCATCTGAGTTGTGGGAGTTGTGCATTCCAGGGTTGAGTTGAGGCTGATTGCTCAAAGGAAAGGGACATCGGGTGAGGGATACTGAGAAGCCAGCCAAGGGAGAAAGAAGAGCCTGGAGAAATGATGTTAGCTGCAGCTTCTTTGTAGGACACAAAGTCCCAGCAAGAGAATAGTGAAAAACCACCCTAAGGGAAAGAGAGAGAATTTGTCACTCCATCTACTGAATGTCTATAGCACTTGGAATATAATATAATTATTTTCTGAGGTGTTTGTTATACCACTGGGCTGAGCACAGGGCCCTTGTGTGATCCTTCCGTGCCTGTGGCCCATGTGCTGACAATGTCTGTAGATTGAATCAACGGTTGTATGACTCGAGGACTGAAAGAGATAAGGTATAGTTAATGATAGTTTAGGAAAATATTCAAAAGAAGAAAATGGCTTATGCATAAGGTTATTTATTGCAGAATTGTCTATAATAGTGAAAAATTGGAAATACTTAAGTAAATGATGGAGAGTCCACTCAATGGAATATTATGTGGCCATTAAAATGATAATTATGAAGACATTGGAGCAATATAGCAAATGATAATGATATAATACTAAGCGACACAAGCAGAATACAAAATTGTGTGTATGCTACAATTACAAGTATGTAAAAATGATCTATGCATATGGCCAAGCCCTGGAGAGGGGAGCATAAAAATGAAAACAGATGACTCATTGCAGTGACAGGATTGTCGGTAAATTATTATTTTTCTTTTCTGTGTATTTATGTTGATAGTGTTTATGCCATTACAAAGGAGAAATAAAGTTGATAGGTGGAAGGCAAATTGAACCATGACCTTGAAAATTGGACAAAGTCCTGCTGCCAGAGGTGGGGATTCCACGAAATTACATTATCCAGGTGAAAGAACACCGAGGCTGGGGCTGGAGCTACTGGCATGGAAAAGAAAGGGTCAGCTTGAAAAATGCATGCAGCTATTATCTGCCTGCTCCCACTTCTGCCAATCTGTCACCTGGACAGGTTGTACTGTGCTGAAATTGAGAGTCAGGAATTTGAAATCTGAAGACTGACATTCCACTGCTTACTAACTGTATGATCTTTTGGGCAAGTTCATTAACCTCCCTGAGCCTCAGTGTGGTGCTCTGTAAAGTGGAAATCACAATTCTTACCTCAAAAGATCACTATATGTATTAAGTAGAAGAGAATGTGTTTCAAAGTCTTTTGTAAATGCTGAGGCCTGTACAACTAGAAAGAGATATTAATACTGTCATCATGATCAGTGTAGTTATTATTATGTCTTCCAACTTGGCCTGAAATTCCATCCAGAAGAGATTTATTTCAATAACAAGAAAATAGCTTGAGTAGAATTCAAAGGAGAAAGTTATTATTCATTCAAGAGTCAGCATAGTGGGCTGGGGATACAACCCAGTGGTAGAATGCTTGCCTAGCAAGTGCAAAGCCCTGAGTTTGATCCCCAGTTTCTAACACACACACACACACACACACACACACACACACACACACACATACACACACACGAGTATGTGCGCACACAGTCAGTACAAACCAGTTGCAGTGGTGCAGGGCTATAATTCCATCTACTTGAGAGGCTAAGGCAGGAGGATTACAAGTTTGAGGTCAGCCTGGACAACCGTGAGACCCTGTTTCAAAATAAAAATAAAAGAATAAAAAGAAAAAGGGATGAGGATGCAGCTCAGTGGTAGAATACCCCTGGATTCAATCCTCAGAACAAAAACAACAGAGTCAGCAGAACCTATTTCTGGAGGTTGAACCAGGGCAGGGGTACTTTTTTAAAGCTTTTAATTTGTAGCCAGGGTTGAGATTTACTGGCAAAATAGCAAAATAGACCCTGAAAACAGGTAGACAACCTCTTGACTTGAAATTCCAGATTGAATTTTGTCTCCTCCATTTACTAAGTATGTGACCTTAAAGTAGTTGTGTAATCTCTCCAAGCTTCACTTCCCTTATCTTTGAAATAGAAATAACAATGGTACTATCTCATGTTGTTATGGTGAGTATTAAATGAGTTAAAACATGGAAACCACCCTAGCACAAGGCCTGACACACAGTAAGTGATATGTGGTGCTAGCTATTTTATTTTCTGTGGGCTCTGCTCCAAACCCATACTGAGGAACACATCCTGACCCTATTAGAGGGGAGAGGAGGTGCAGCATAGGGTCAGGCTTATTGCCACCTTTACGTGGACTCCAGGTTCCCAGTGGCTGGCCTCTTTTCCCAGATGATCTAACACCTTGGGCTTGGGTCTCTGATATGTGACAGCTGGCTTCCTCTTGTGACCTCATATGCACAGTTGTCTCTTCATCAGCCTCCCTGTCTACCGTGTGCTACGGGCTGGTCTTGAATGCTGCTTGAGCCATGGTTCCGAGACACTGTCAAGTAAGTTAGATCCTATTTGCCCCCTTTCACTTCAGCCTTGTTCACTGCCAGATTTGTACACTCTGTCTTTGTGGAACAATGGATGGAGACAAGACAGATGACCCCAGGTTTCTAACCCTAAAGGGGAGATGAGAAAGTGGTAGAAAGAAGTTAGGCATCTGTCTTCACCATACATAATTTACACTGGAATCTATGTTGGTGTCGGAGCATGTGCAAAACCTAAAACTGCCTGAACGTGTTCTGTACTCTGTATAAACAGTCCCTGACTCAACGATGGTTCAACTTTTAATTTTTCCACTTTATGGTGGCGTGAAAGCGATGCGCATCCAGTTGAAACCATGCTTTGAATTTTGAATTCTGCTCTTTTCCTGGGCTAGGAAAACACAGTAAAAGACTTAAAACACTTTCTCATGATGCTGAGTAGGGGCAGCCAGCTGCAGCTCCCAGTCAGCCACACAAGCATGAGGACAAACAAATGATACTCTAAAGTACTGTCTTTCTAAGCTATAATGTTTGGTAGGATAGGTGTAGTAAAGGAGTTTTCAACAATATTTTCAACTCACATTGTTTATTGGGAGGTAACCCCACCATAAGTCAAGGAGCATCTGTGACTGCTATAACAAATAACCACAAACCTGATGACTTTAATAATACATGTGCCAAGTATGGTGGTGCACACCTGTAATCCCAGTGACTGTGGAGGCTGAGGCAGAAAGATATCAAGTTTGAGGCCAGCCTCAGCAACCTAGCCAGGTCCTAAGCAACCTAGTGAGACCCTGTCTCAAAATGATACATAAGTAAGTAAATAAATAAATAAATAAATAGGACTGGGGATGTGGCTCAGTGGTAAAGTTCCCCTAGATTCAATCCCCAGTAGCCTCCCCCTGAGTTTTTTTAAGCAACACACATTACACTTGTTTATTTTCTCACAGTTCAGAAGTCCAAAATCGACTGTGTGTGGTGGCACGTGCTTTGTAATTCCAGCTACTTGAGAGGCTGAGGCAGGAGGACCACATGTTTGAGGCCAGCCTGGGCAATTTAAAAAGATCCTGTCTCAAAATAAAAAGGGTGGGGGATGTAGCTCACTGGTAGATTGACCCTGGGTTCAATTGCCAGTGCCCAACCCCTCAAAAGGTCAGCCTGGGTGACTTAGTGAGACCCTATATAACAAGAAAGAAAGAAAAGGAAGGAAGGAAGGAAAGAAGGAAGGAAGGAAGGAAGGAAGGAGTCCGAAATCAGCTTCAGTGGGCTAAAATCAAACCACTCAGTCATGTTCCCTCTGAAGGCTCTAGAGGAGAATTCATTTCTTGTCTTCCAGCTTCTGGTGGCTGCTGGCATACCTTGGATTGTGACCACATCACTCCAATCTCTGCCCCCATAGTTTTGTTGCCTGCTCCTATTCTCTGCATGCTCCTATTCTCTGCATGCTCCCTCTGCTTCCCTCTTACAAGGAAACATGATTACTCTTAGAGCTCACTCAGATAAATCAGGATAATCTGCCCATCTACAGATCTTTAACTTAAATCACATCTGCAATATATCCTTTTCTGGCATGTAAACTAACATTTACAGCTTCAGGGGATTGTGATGTGGATATATTGTGAAGGACCATTTTTCAGCCTACCATATACTCAAAGGTATTTTCTCCTTTAATTCCCTGCAGGCTTCTGCCTTGTCCTCTGCTGCCTGAGAAATGAGGCCATTCAAGCTTCATGACTTTTGTTTGTGTCTCTTCTGTCTATGTTTATGGTCTGCTTGCTGTCTGTTATTTGTTTGAATGGTCACTGCAGGGCCCTGTGCACCCATTGGTCTGGGAATTCTAGCCGCCTTCTGAGAGAGTCCCTCTCTTTGGCTGTGTGGATCTGGGCCTCATGGGGACTAGCTTTGAAGAGCTGAGTGGTTTGTTTCTCTGGAGAGAGTGAACAATTGCTAGCTGGGGCTTCCTGCCCCAGCTTGCCCTATCCTTTCCATTTAGCTGCTTCCTGTTAGTACCCACTCCTAAAGACACAGTCTACTCTGTGCCATGTACTAAGACTACTGTGCCTTAAGTTTTTCAAAGGCAAGAACAACACCAAGGGAGAGATCAAAGGACACGTGATTCCAGTGCAACATGCTGAGTGCCATACTAGCACTCCTACGGTATCAGGGGCCCATAGAGGAAGGGCCCTTGGTCCACATGGGGGTGTTTGGGGATGACTGGGAATGGCTATCTCACTTGCCCTAATTTTCCCCACCCCAAAATGCTCTATGGCATAGAATATAGGCATAGGAATGAGTGTACTTGGTTTGGAGTCCTGGATTTCTTATTAAATTACGACATGGCTTTGCCAGGTTACTTTTACTTTTGAGCCTCAATGTCCTCTGTGCTAAAATTGAAAAGGGGGATTCATAATAATAGTTATATGAATGGATTCAGCAAACAGTGTATGCAAAGGGCTTTATAAGACAGAAAGCACCATAACCTACTCTAGTTGTTATTCTTAGCTCACCACTCTCCGTCTTTTCCTTACTTACCCACTCTCCACTTTCCTGCAGGCTATTTCATGCTAATCTTTTGTTTCAGCTAATTCAATCCTGATTCTTGCATTGTTTCCTGACTCATTCCTTGCTCTACACACACAAGGGAACAATTTATTTCTCACCTATTGTTCTGCTTCCAGTCAATCTCTTGCCAGTCATATATTAATATTTGCAAACAACCACATTTCTAGAGAACCATTACTTCAAAGGCAGTTGTTTATCAACTTTCCAAATTTATGCCCAGTCTAGATGAAACTTCTCCATGGAATTTAACCACTCAGTATTCAACAGATATTTACCAAGCACCTACTAGGTACTAGATACTATGGGAAGCACTAGGTGAACAAGTGAGAATAAGATAGTTATAGTCTTTGGCCTCAGGGAGCTCAGACTAGTGGAGGAGTAAGATCAGTAAACAAGCAATTTTAGTTTAGTGTGAAGCTACCATTAGAAGAAAACACAAGGGCTGGGGTATAGCTCAGTGGTAAAGTGCTTTCCTAGCATGCATGAGACCTTACATTCCATGCCCAGCCCTGCAAAGAAATAAAGAAGAAAGTTTTGTGGGTGCAAATGAAGCAGCAGCAGAACTCAGATTCAGTGAGTGGGTGGAGTCAAGAGAGGCCTCCCAGAGGGGATGATACCCCGGAGGTTATCAGGATCTCTAAGCCTCAGGGATGAGTAGAAATTAGAGGAGATGGAGGAAGAGTTTGCCAAACAGAGGGAATGACATCTATTCTGGAGGAACTGAAAGAAGCTCACTATGGCAGGAGTATGGAGTATGAGGAGGTGATGGGTGGATGTTCAGAAACAGAGGAGGATGAGGCAGGTGAGAGTGGAAGCAACCTGATTGTACCAGCCTGTATTCTAAGTCGTGTTCTTTGTTCTTTTCCTGGGTACTGGTAATCAAACTCAGGGTATCATACATGCTAGACAAGCACTGTATCACTGAGCTACATACCCAGCCCCTCTAAGCCATGTTTTGATTTTACTCCCAGTCCTTAAGGGGTGAAGTGAGGTATAATAGGAACATGGAATCTGCCTCACAGTAAATACACAGCAAACATGCTGTAGGAATGAGAGCATAATGTGAAAAATATTGCATGTGGAATGTACTATGGTGAATTCCACATTTATGTGTACCTACAAAGTACCAAATTATAAAAACAATAAATAGATGGGGGGAAGCCAGTGAAGTAGAGGAGAGAGAACAGGGAGAGGGGAGAAGGGGAGGGAGAGAGAAAATCCTGGGGACTAAAATGGAGCAAATTATATTCCACAAATGTTTGATTATGTCAAAATGAACTCCACTATTGTGTACAGCTATAATGCACTCATTATAAAAACATTAAAAAATAGCCAGGCATGGTGGCACACACCTGTAATCCCAGTAGCTCAGGAGGCTGAGGCGGTTCAAAGCCAGCTTCAGCAACTTAGCAAGGTCCTAAGCATCCCTGATTCACTTCTCAGTACCAAAAAAAAATTTTAAATAAAAAATAAGCTAGAGATAATTAGCCCTCTTTGACATGGGGGGAAAGGAGAGACAAGTTTCAGAAGGGAGGTTAAGTTTGTGTTAGATAGTGAAGGACAACTAGTATTTCCTCATAAAGACAAGAGAAGAAAATATAACTTAAAAATGAACAAAATAAAAAATAAAGAGCATGTTCAAAGGCTCAAAAAATATAAAAAGTTGTGGCCTATGCACATGAATTCCTCCAGATTCCACTGTGTCTTTTTTCCCTTATGATTCTGCTATGTATCCTTAATAAATCTTAATATCCTTAGTAAATCCTTGTAATAAATCTTAGCCACGAGTACCAAAAAATATATATAAAAATCATGGTATACTCAGAGAAAATTGTCTGATTTATTACACAGTTCTCTTATTCTCCTTTTAGACCTATATTCATGGCTTTCTCCATAACCACAGGAGTCTAAGTTAAAGATGGTAAATACATTTCATGCCTCACTCTGAGTAGTATGGATTGCTTGGAGTTATATGTTGAGAAGTCTTAGGTCGCACATGGACTCAGTGGTAGACTGCCATGATTGATCAGCAATGTCTGTCTGTCTGGGGTAAAGGAAAAAGAAGTTGTTGTGTACATGTGCCATATATTTGTCATGTGCCCTACACTTTCCCCTTTCCCTCACCATTGGGTTTGAGGATGGAATCACCTCAGCTAATTATGAATTGGCAATTCTTCATTCCTAAAAGTTTTCATGAGGGAATGAATATTGGCTGAGACTTGATCCACTGGTGAAGCATTGACCATGCCCCTATGCTAGGAATAGAAACTAGCCCCAGGGATTTCTTAGAGAATACAAGATTGTCCACTCAGCCAGAGACTTCATTATGTTGAACCAATGGAATAAAGCCCAAATTGTGGGTTCCATGTTGAAATAAAGCACGAATATACTTATTCCCACAGTGTGGGTAATGTCCAAATTTGGCTATAAGGCACTATCATGAAGTAGGGTCTGTTTATTGTGGTCTAGTTCTACTTTTTTTTAACCTTAGCTTATGTTACATTAACTGGCCCAATGAGCACAGGAAAGAAAAAAAAAACTGTTTGCTTTTACAAAGACTTGTAAATCACACCAATGAAGTCAGCACAGTCTAGCATACTTTTTCTCACATAGTAACTGCTTAAAGCTTGTTTTGTGTTTCCCTTCTTATTAACACTGCACTCCTCTACTTTCTGTGCCAGTATAGACCACTGCATTGTTCAAATTCCCACTCCAGAATTGTTTTAGGTATTGTGTGGTAAAGATCTTGTTATATTGCAGGGAGGTCACCTGGTTCCAGGGACAGTTCTGGAGTCTCAAGAGTGGCAATTGTACCTTTCCAGCAAACTGGCTACGAACTAGGTAGTCTTGAATTAGGTAGTCACTCTAGGCCAAACACCAGAATTGAAAGTGTGAAACCTTTCAAGGCTTGGAAAATTTGAAGCAGAAGATGGAGGTTTTTAGCAACTGCTAGTTGAAAATGAGGAGGCAGAGGTGGGTGAGTTGGGGCCTTGGACATCCAGAAGGCCTTGTACCCAGCAACAGGTGCAACAGGTGGGGTACAAGGCAGGGTGATGGGGAAAGACCAGATGAAGCTGCCGAGTCACATCAGCTCATCAGCGTGTCTCAGTTACCTGGGTGCAAAGAGAGCTGCCAGCCATTGGAGTGTGTTGCACTCTTGAAAGGTGTTAAAGCAGGGGGATCCCTAAGCACCACGGGCCTACATGGCATATCTCTTTCAAGAGAGGGTTTGGGGACTCAGAAAAGAAAGTTGCTCATTGCTAGGATTGTGGAATTCAAAATCTGTAGTGTAGAAACCTGACTCCATGCTGTTACTATTTTCTATAATTATTTTTTGTTTTCCCTTAGGATTTAGTAAAATTCCTTTAGAGAATGTAAACTGTGCTAAGGAAAACCAGAAAATGGAACTTTTTTTTCCCAGCAAGGGCCCGAGTTTTAAAGGGAGAACAGGGAAATTCAGAAGATTGAGTGTTCATTTATTCATTCCCTCATCAAATAGTTAAGTATCTGTGTGTGCTAAGTGCTGTGCTAGGTGCTAAATATTCAGAGAGAAATAAGATATGTCAAGGAACTTGAATTCTAATAGAGAAACCATTCATATAAACAAATCAGTGAACTAAATAATTAAAAATGGTGCTGAGACCCAGCACTGCAAAAAAAAATCATGCTGAGATATAAATTTAATCAGAATAGAAGAGGGTGTTAATAGTTAGGAATAAGTAAGGCTAGTTGCTGTAATAGATGAACCATCAAATCCAAATAACTAGCCAGGCATGGTGGCATGCATCTGTAGTCCCAGTTATTTATGAGGTTGAGGCAGGAAGAAGAATCACGGGTTCAAGGTCAGCCTGCATAATTTAGGGAGACCTCCATGTCCAAAAAGAAAAAAAAAACTAAGTAAATTAACACTATATATATATATATATATGTATTTTTTTTTTTTTTTTTAGTCACATCAAAGTTTTCTGTGGGTCAGCTCCACAAAGTCATTTTAGACATCTAAACCTGTTCCATCTTTGAATACAGGTTACTGAGAACCACCTAGCTGACATAAGGGGAGAAAGAGGTAGAGTGGAGAAAGCACTCTCTCATAACCATTTTAACCCAGAAGTTATGCAGCATGTGGTCATGTGGCCCCATATAGCTGCAAGGGGGTTGAGTGGAAAAGTCTAATGATATTCTGAAGAGGATATCTGAAGCAGGGTTTGGTAAGCACTGTGACTCCACCACAGATGGAATGGTAATTCCACCTGGAATGGACAGCAGAGACTCTGAAGAGAGGAGATGACTTCTGAGTGCAATGCCTAAAGAGAAGTCGCTGTTGCAGTGAAATAATGCCATGGGAAAATGAAGACTCAGACAGTTGCTACTTACAGCCCTTCCTACTCATCTTGAAAGTCTCTTCCCAGAATCCATTTGACTTAAGTCATTGAACTCCCCACTCTACTCTTGCCTCTTCTTTCCTACTCACCCTGAAAGTCTCACCTTAACTGCTACTTGATTCAGGAGTATCTTACCTGATCAATCAAGTAAGGAAGTTTCTCCATAGTATCTCCCATATGAGCCACTATTTTGTTTAAATTATTTAAATGTCTATCTTTATGATTATATTTAATTACCATAAGAGCGGGAAATAGGTCCAGTTTTACTCATCACTGTATCTCTAGTGATTGGCACTCTGTCTCACACACAGTAGGCCCTGAATAAGTATTTGTTGAATGAAAAAATCTGCCTTCCCCAAGTATTCTTTTTTTTCTTTTATTTTTTCTTTTCTTGGTGTTGGTGATTGAACTCTGGGGCATCCAAACACTGAGCCAAATCCCCAACCCTATTTTGTATTTTATTTAGAGACAGGATCTCACTGAGTTGCTTAGCACCTCGCTAAGTTGTTGAGTCTGGCCTTGAACTTGCAATCCTCCTGTCTCAGCCTCCCAAGCCACTGGGATTACAAGCATGCACCACTGATCCCAGCAAGCATTCTTTCTTATATCATTTTTCTCAGCCATTTCAAGTGGTTGGTCAGTTAACTGATCAATGAGGTCAGTCCTCAGTAAGTGCTAGGTGCTCTTTTGCATACAGGAGCTGATAAGGAATGAAACATTGATTCTTTCATCATTTATTTGATTGCCTGGAGAGAAGGATAAGGTAACCAATTCATCCTGGCTTCCCCAGGACTTCCCTCATTTGCTTGTTTTCTAGTACTCGGGACTGAGCCCAGGGATGCTCCACCACTGTGTTATATCCCCAGACCTTTTTATTTTGTATTTTGAGACAGGGTCTAAGTTTCCCAGGCTAGCATTGAACTTGTGATTCTCTTTCCTCAGCCTCCAAGCAGTCACTGCACCTGGCTGCTTTCCTGGTTTTCACATGAAAGTCTTGTACCCTTGAACCCATCCCTATCCCCCAGTCCCTAGTTCCAGGCAATCCAGGACAGTTGGTCACTCTGGAGTAGAATCTGTGTCTTTTCTTCATTCCAGATGTCCTGACACATGATAAGTATTCAAAGAACGTTTGTTGTGTGGAGGTGGGTGGGATGGTGGTTGGTTGTGTATGTGGATTCTGGTGAATGAGTGACTGGCTGAGTGGGTGAATGGATACACCTATTTGGGAACTCTTCAGAATCTGGAGAAAAGAAGAAACACCTGGACATTTCAAAACACTCAGGAAAAGTCTGCAGCAGAGGCCTGGGAGGGAGGGGCACTGCCTTGCAGGAGTTCAAGACAGTAACATACTCCCTTGGCCACTTGTCTGAATGAGACTGGTTTGGAGTTTCCTGTGAACCTAGATGATGGATAGCAGGCTGACCTGGCACAGAAAGTACTCCTCTCACTTTGTCAGCCACTGGTATTATTATCCCCTCACTACATCCTCAGGGGAGGTCAAGGAATAAATTAATATTTTCAAGGCCTTACTCTGGGGAACAAAGTACAATAAGCTTTGAGGTTATTGCATGGAGGAGGGGTGTAGAGAGGTGAGAAAATAGTCAGAACTTTATAATTACAGCTCATTATATATTTCAAATGATTTAATGGATATATCTAATACAAATTATATTTACCTTTTCTCTCCACAGATTCCTGGTGGCTAGGGGTCAAATTTTTCAAATCACATTTTAAGCATATTAGAGTAGCTATGTATTCTTAGAAATCCACTCTCCTCTGTGTTATGAAATGCCCTCCAGCCTAGCACTGCCCTTATTCCCCAAAGATGAATCACTTTGGGACTGTCTTTCTGAACTTCTCTAAGCACTTAAGATTCATACCCTTTATGACAGGTATCCCTGAATATTGCTGTGAATTATAAAAGCCT
This sequence comes from Sciurus carolinensis, assembly GCF_902686445.1. Taxonomy (NCBI): domain Eukaryota; kingdom Metazoa; phylum Chordata; class Mammalia; order Rodentia; family Sciuridae; genus Sciurus; species Sciurus carolinensis. Next base: position 52,977,905 of record NC_062232.1, read on the forward strand.
GATCCTCTTGTTAGATGGTCACTGCCTTAAGTATGGATATAGATTCGAATATCTAACCTGCTACTTATTAGCTGTGCAAATTTCAGCTAGTTACTTAACTTCTCTGAGACCTGCAGCTCAGCATCTCCTTCTATAAAAGGATAAGACTGTCTCAAAGGGTTTTGCAAGGATTAAATGAGATAACACAGGAATTTCCTAGCACATGGACTGGCACAAGCAGGCCTTTGATAAATATGAGTTGTCTCCTTCTTCCCCTTCTTGGAGGAAGGAACCGTATATTATTTGTTTATTTTTGTATTTCCAGCATAGGGATTAGCACATAGTGGGATGTGAATGTTTGCCAACTGGAATTGTCAAAGAACTATCCTCATTTTGATGAGTGGTGTTAGGCGAAGGCTCAATTACAATGACATGTTATAAACGTTGGGAAGCAGTAAAAGGGGAGGCTGGCACAAAAACATTTGCAGAGTTAAACACAAGCCATGGCCAACTCATCAATTTCTGTCTTTATTGCTTCCGTGCTAACTACGCCAGTGTCCTCTTTTATTTGCACTTTTGTTCATATTGCACCACTGACATACTTATTTCTTAGCAATTATTATATGATACATTTGCCTACCCAACTGGATCATAAATTCCTGGAGTAAGAGGATGTGCTTTGTGTATCTTTGTGTCTCCTGTACTTTGAACAATACACACAAATTATTATTTTTTAACAGTAGGGCTATTCACACTTATTTTGACATGTCTACATTTGGTGATGAATTTCTCCCTAATATGAATTATGTATCTTCACCTAAACTGGAAGTTCATTTGAAGTTGTAAGCCATGTTTCTCTTGTAAGGCCTAGTATTGTGTCAGGCCCGCAGTGGGTGCTAATTGCATGCTATTGAATTAACTAAGGCGTGATCTTCCATAGTACAGAGATGTCATTCTGTATCATAAAGAGTATTTCTGGTCAGTCATGGTGGTGCATGCCTTTAATCCCCAGCAGCTCGGGAGGATGAAGCAGAAGGATGGCAAGTTCAAAGCCAGCTTCAGCAATGTAGTGAGACCCTAAGCAACTCAGCAAGACCCTGTCTCTAAATAAAATATAAAAAAAAAAGGGGCTGAGGATGTGGCTCACTGGTTAAGTGCCCCTGGGTTCAAATCCTGGTAACCCCCTCCAAAAAAAAGAATATTTTTGTTGACTCAAGATTTACAAGATTCTGATATGGTCCATTAATGTCATGCCATGTCAGATAAAATTTGATTCCAGTACAACCAAAGAAGAGTATGATTTTCTTTCTTTTGAGAAGACAAAATGATGTAACTGTTTTTTATAAAAATAAAATAAAAAAGCAACAGATCACCCCAAATCTCCATCCAGAAACAATCAGTGCTCATATTTAGTGAACATCACTGCAGACATCTCTCTATGTACTTATTCAGAAAAGGGATAGATGAATGACTTGATAAAATGATTTTATGAAAATGGGATCCTAGTGTGCAGTCCAGTTTTATTAAAAAGTGTTCAATTTAATTTTACTTGAATTTAACAGAAGACTGAAATGAAACCACAGGAATCACCATCCTTTGAATAAATATTATTTTACTTCAAGAGATATTGACTCCACCCTAAGAAAGATAAGATTATCACTGTTATATCTTCTCTCCCCAACCTCTGGATTTTTATTAGTCATGGCTTTACTTTGTCATTGTTTTTAACTGTTATGTGTTACTCTGCTACCAACATTAATCCAGTTATTTAGGGTGTAGTTATACAGTACAAATATTTATTTAGTTCTATGAATTAAACTCTCCACCTCTATTTCTTTATCATGGTCTCTCTATCCTCAGACAATTTTAATCTGAGTTTTCTCTTGATTGGAAAGATTTCTTAGTAGGTCTTATAAATGCTGTATTCCCTTAGTTTTGCATGCACCTTTTCATTTGAAAAAGTAGTCAACTGAGGATGATATGTTTGTGTCTCAAACTTTTAACATTTTAGAGACTTCCTTCTTTGTCTTTCTGCCTGTATGTATGCATGTACGTATTTTTGGAGTGCTGAGATTGAACCTAGGGCCTTGCCTCAAATTTGTGATCCTCCTGCCTCACACTTCCAAGTACGTAGGATTAAAGATGTGCACCACAATTCTGGACTTAACTTCAAAATGCTTAATGTTCTAAAATAACAAGAGTTACTAACATTTATATGGTATTTGCTAAATTTTAGAAACCTTTGAATTGATTTTAATTTTAATATATTGAATGATTTAATCCTTCAAACAAACCTTTGAGGTGGTTGTTGTCATTATCCTCATTTTACCTATGAGGAAACAAAAGCAAGGGAAATCCCCAATTTTCTCAAGGCCATAGAGTTAGTAAATTGAAGAAATGGGATTCAGATGTCAGCAGTGTTGTTAAACCACCCCTTGATGTTGCCTCCCTATGGCGACCTTTATCATCTGCTATCCTAATAATCTGTGTAGCTTTATCACTCTTTCATCCCCACCCATGTGTCTATATTCTTTCTGCATCAAGATACTTGTGATCCTTGAACATACCATAGTCTTCCACGCTCCGTACATTTTCACATGCTGTTCTTTCCCCAGACTACTCTGAGCACCCCCTATCAAACCTGCATGGCATACTCCCCTTTATCATTTTTTCTTGTTCTTTTTGCTAAAGTTCAATTCTAATTTTGCAATTCATGGTTTGCTCTTCAGTGAGGCTCCATTGCCTCAAGATACAGCTAGCTTTTTCAGCACAATAGAGGGGGTCCTGAAAGATCCAGACCCTGCCTACCCCTCAAACATCATATTTTCATCTTTCACTGCATATCTCATCCCCATCCATATCAAGCTATTTAAAGTTCTCCAAACACACAATTCTATTCCATGCCTCCATTCTTTTGTCCATGTTCTCCGTTCTGCATGGAATCAATCCTCGGCCTACCTTGAAGACCTCTACATATGCTTCAAGACTCAGGATTATCACTTCTCAGCCTTTGGGTTAAAATAAAGGGAAGACTCAGTGCAAATAATCACTGGGGGGAAACTTCTCTGCCTTGCCCCAACCTGTTCTCCTTGACACTCTTTTGAGCAGAATTGGTTATTCTCTTCTCAGTGTCACTCATACACTTTGTACATTACTTCCATTGCAGCATTTACCAAATCATCACAGAAATTTTTTTTCACATAACCTTTTTGAGGGAAATGGTCATATCTTTATTTCTTTAAAGTTTACTCTGACCTATATCTGGCACATCATTGCCACTTCAAAATTATGAGTTGAATGAATGAATCTTACTAGTCCCAGTACCTAACACAGTACTAGGACAGAAAAGGCACTCAACAAGTATCTGTTTAGTTAACAAATAAATACAGAAGCCCATTTTCTCACTGTTATATGATCTTTTTCCAGGCAGTTGGCCACTTCTTCAAGCAGATCCTTTAGTAAGAGCTCCCAATGCCTCTGAGCTGGCTTGTGGTTCAATTTCCAGTGCAAGAGCAATAGGATGACATCAGGAAACATGCCCAGAGGGAAAGGAAAGGGTCAAACTCAGAGAAGCAAAGAAAGGTAGAATATTTGCTAGTACCTAACAGGTTTGGATGTGCAAAGGTAGCTCTATAGATATAGTTAAGTCTGCCTAAGTCAATGATTTCCACACCTGAGTAGATATCAATACTTTGGGGCAATAATTTTCCATGGTGTTTGTCTATCTTGTGAGCAGAGACACTGACAGCCTTCATTCCAGGCTGTTTATATAATGAACAGCTTCTTTGGAAAATAACAGAAGGCATGCTTTTTTCTGTCCCATATGATAAAGGTAATCTTTTCTTTTAGTATAAATATCAAGCAGACTTGTTGCCTACTACAAAAGATTCAGATTTCCTGAGATTGGGGTTCCTCTTTGGAAACAAAACTCACTGCATGTGCTTACATCACCTGGCCCTCTTCATATCATCCTGTGAGAATTGGGGCACAGGAAACTGGCACACATATCAATACTCTGGCTATTGCTGTTACAATAAAAATAAAATTTTAAAAATAATAACTATATAGTAAATAATAAGAAAAATTCTTGTTTATGACTCAGAGGTTTCCCATCTTCATGATATCCATAAACTATGAACACTAACTTGTTAAATTTTAGGTAGGGTCAAGTCTCAAACTTTCACAGTTCTTGACAAGAATTACCCAGAGCACTTATGGTTTTTTTGTTTGTTTGGTTGGTTTGGTTTGAGTTTTTGTTTTGTTTTGTTTTACAGGGGATTGATTAAAACCATGGGCAATTAACCACTGAGTTGCATCCCAGTCCTTTTTATTTTTAATTTTGAGAAAGTTGTGACAGAGCATCATTAAGTTGCTTTGCACCTTGCTAAGTTACTGAGACTGACCTCAAGATTGGGATCCTCCTGCCTCCTGAGTACTTGGGATTACAGGCATGCACTCACACTGGCACTCCCTTGAAATGTAGTTTCCTGGGTTGTGCCTTAAATTATCATTAGATAGTTTTAGGAGAGAGACCTGGAAATATGAATTTTTATTAACTTTTTCTGATGCCAGAGGTCTTTAGATCTCCTTTGGGAGCTACCATGTTCAGGATTGTGCTACAGATTTGACTATAGACTAGAAGGTTGAACTTTCTTCTAGCAAGGATAGAGGTAGTAATAGTATTACACATGAGCTGTTTTGGCAATTTTTCTAGTTTAGAAAAACTCAGCATGGAAAAATGGTTCACTACAAGATCTATCTCTCTATATAGATATATACGTATTTATGTATATGTATCACATACAAGCAATATGTCAAGAAGTTGTATGTACTGGAGATATATGTATATATGGATATAGATCTCTCTTCTCTGTCTCTCTCTTTCTCTCTCTCTCTCTCTCTCTCTGTATGTATATATATATATATATATATATATATATATATATATATATATCAATCACTGTGTAAATTAAACTTGAGCTTTCCTTCCTGAGAAAAGTAGGAAATGTTCATTTTTCTTATATTTTTTTACTTCAAGGCAGGGTCTTGCTAAATTGCCCTAGCTGGCCTTAAACTTGCAATTTGCAAAACTCCTTCCTCAACCTCCACAGATCTAGGATTATGGGTGTGTGACACAATACCTACTGAGAAATGGTTCTTAAGTTAGACTGATTTCTCTGACCTAGATTTCAACAAATATTTATTGAAGACCTATTATGTACTGAACTCTTGTTCCAGGTGCTAGAAATATAGTAATTAATGAGACAAAGTCCATCCTTTTGTGCAATTTATATTCTAGAGGAGGGACAAAGACACTGAACTCATAAACCACAGATATTTTCAGACAATAAAGAAAATAAACAGGGTAATGAAATAGAGAATAATTTGGTCAGCATGAAGGGACATTCTAGCTATAATTGTCAGAAAAGTTCTTTCTGAGGAGGTACCATTTGAACTGAGATTTGATTAAAGGAGACTGTGTAGCAGTCAGTCTCTGCCTGCCAGAGACATGCATTTGCAGAAAATGAAGCTCTTTAGCCTTCATGGTCAGCATCATTCAACTTCCCCCATACCTGAAAAGATAAACATGAGGAGCTTCTTCCCACTGGTGACTGGAGTTCAGAATTAGCCTGCTGCCCTAAGCAAGTGATCTGGCATGTTTGAGGAAAGCCCTAGCCCAAAGAACTGGACTTCATTTATTTGACACATATTGATGCAATGTATAACTTGTGTTGAGAATTATTCTAGGCATTGTGGATACAGCAGTAAGAAAGGCCCTTATTCTCATGGAGAGTCTATGACAGTTGTTGGTTTGAACTCAATCCCCATCCTCATTTCTCTTGCTAGGTTAAGAGGGGAATTATACCCATCCTGATGCTTCATCCATGGACTTGAATGTTCTTAAATGATATCAACCCCCAGAATCCAGAAACTTTTACCTATAGCTTTATGATTATCACCACTATACAAATACTACTCTTTTTGGTTCCCAGATTTCAAATTTGATTCTCCAACCAGTGCAAATAGGATTTGAATTAACCTCATTCCCTTGGAGTCTGAGACTTAGGCTCTCAGCCACCTCCCTTCTTCAGGTTGAGCCCTATATCCCCAGCGGCTCCATTCTTCTCATTGCTGCCTGCCAGCCTACTTTCTCCTCTCTCTCTTGTCAAGGACCCAGAATGCCTGTTGCTGTGGTTATAAAACTGGCTTCCAGAACTCCCTCTAGCTTGCTTGCTTATTGCCTGATGATCAAAGCTAAATGAAAACAAAGAAAATGGAGGCAGCAGTGCCTGTCTCAGCAGACCCTCTCCAATGAGGGGTTCCTTCCAATCAGGAAGATGTTGCTCTGGCAACCAGACTTCTCACTTCTAACTTCCTCTAATCCCCCTCTTATCAATTTTCTATTACAATTGAATGAGTTTCTTTTCTGAGACAAGTTTCTCAACCATTTTTATAACCTGCTTTGTGGTGCCAATTAGCCTTTTCTTAAAGGGAACACATTCTTTATCTTTCTGAGTACTTCTGACTATTATTTCAGTGTTTATTAGATGTAAGGCAGCATACTGGACCTTGGTGTTAGTTACAAAGATAGAAAATAGTTATGATGTATGAGAAAAAACACTGAATTTAGAGCCAAAATATCTGGTATTTTAAGATGTATAGAAGTCATTCAAAATCATGGCCAAAAGCTAAAGCAGCACAGAGATGCATAAAATGAAGAATAAGAGTACTGAGCTCTCTTTCCCATTTTTTGATTATCAGAAATATGTTTTAATGTTTCAATAAATTCCTATACATATAAGCAAATATATTTTATTGTTTTCTCCTGCAAATGAGTTCAACATTGGACATATCATTCTGCTATTTGACTTTTTCTTACAATTTATTGAGCATTTCTTCTATCAACCTATGTCTATCATATTCTTTTTAATGGATGCCTTACATTCCATCATATGGGCATACATTTATATGTCTGAAGTATTTTTATTACAATAAATTTATAACACATACCTTGGTACACATAGTATTTGTGTTAGATAAATCCTTAGATGTGAAATTGTTGCATCATAAGTGTGTATATTTAAAATTTTGAATGTATGTAACCAAATAGCTCTTCAAAACAATTGTATCTACCTATTTTCTCATCAACAGTGTATGAGTCACTAGTTCCCAAGAAAACTGGTTTTGAATTCTATTACTTTCTGAAAGTGTGACTTTGAATGAATTACTTAACCTAGATGAACTCCAGCTCAGTAGAATGGAGATGATAATCCCTTCTTTGCGACATTGTAAAGATTAAAGAAGATAGTCTTAAAGAGTATCATAGAATTTCCATATAGACCAAAAATTCCACTTCTAGGTGTATACTAAAGAGAATCAAAGATGTTCACACAAAAATGTGCACATAAATACTAACAGCAGTACTATTCATGTCCAGAAAAAAAAAAAAAAAATGTCCATCACCCAATAAACCAGCAGATAATGGTGATATATCCATACAACACAATATTATTTGGCAATATGAAAATAATGAAGTACTGATACGTGTAATAACACAGATAAATTTTGAAAGTAAACTGGGCGAGGTGGCACATGCCTGTAATCCCAGTGACTTGGGAGGTTGAAGCAGGAGGATTATGAGTTCAAAGCCAGCCTCAGCAACTTAGCAAGGCCCTACCTCTAAATAAAATATAAAAAAGGACTTGGGATGTGGCTCAGTGTTTGAGTGCCCCAGAGTTCAATCCCTGGTACCAAAAAAACAAAAACAAAAACAAAATCAACTTGAAAGTGTTATACCATGTAAAAGAAGTCAATCACAAAAGACCACAAACTTTATGACCCCAATTACATGAAATGACTAGTATAGGCATGTCTAAAGAGACAAGAAGTAGTTATTAGGGCTGGAGAAGGAAGTGTCAGGGGGGAAATAGGGAAATAAGGAATGACCGTTAATGGATATGGAATTTCTTTGGGGATGTATGAGAATGTTCTAAAATAGATTATGGTAATGGTTGTACACCTCTGAGAATATACTAAAATATTGATATTTGTGCTTTAAATGGATAAAATTGCATGGTGTGAAAATTATGTATCTCAATAAAGCTCTCATACAAAAATATTAAATAATATAATATTTCCACTTCCAGACAAGATGGGGTAAAAGATGTCAAATATATCTTCTACTTGAAATAACCCCCCACTAAAAATATTCAGATAAAATACATGAAATAAGGATATTTGAGACACTAACTTTTAGACCACAAACATGATTCTTGACAAAATGTAAACAAAGGTAAGCCTCATGATTGCCCAGTTTACTGCTGCAAGAGGTCTTCTGTTTGTTTGTTTTTGTACCAGGGATTGAATCCAGGGGTACTTAACCACTAAGCCACATCTCCAGCAATTTTATATTTTTATTTTGAGACATGGTCTTGCTGAGTTGCTCAGGGTCTCAACAAGTTGCTGAAGATCAGTTGAACCTGCAATACTCCTGCCTCCACCTCCCAAGCAGCTGGGATTACAGGCATGTGCCACTGTACCCTGCTCACAAGAGAGTTTTAAAACCATAACACAATGAAAGGGAGCCCAGGTGGATGCCAGCACACCCCTTGAGTTGAGAAGATGGAGATGAGAGTCCAGAAACACTAAAGTGACTAGAGTGCATATGTCAGAGTTCTAAAGAGGAGATAGCTTTACAAAAAGACACCCCTGGAAACCTGCAGGGGTTTCAGTATTCAGTAGAGTATAGATCGGCACACACACATGAGGAAAAATATCCTAAGCCAGGGAAAAAGTCATCCAAAAGGGTTAAAAAAGAATGCAGCATTCACATGGGGCCAGTAATAGTACCTATTCCCACCAGTCAGAATGGAATAACTCATAACTCACAAAGCACTGGATAGAGTACTCAGGAAGGCCTTGCTTTAGTAATGGGAAATAATTAACTCTAGATTGAATACTATTCCAGATTCACATAACAAATCATAAAAGCCAGACTGCTAAGTATCAAACTTTTTTCCAAGTAACATAAATATATCCCAGAGAAAGCCTTAAGAAGATTTATGGGGTTACAAAAATATCCAGCACAAAACAAGGTGAAATTCACAATATTTGGCATCTAATCAAATGTTACCAGGCATGCAAACAAGCAGGAAAACACAACCCATAATGAGGAGAATAATCAATCAATTAAAACCATCCTATAACTGACAGATGTTTCAATTAGCAGGGGACACATGAAAACATTTATTATATTAACAATGATAACTGTATTACATATGTTCAGAGAACGAACTTCAGATAGAAAAGATATCAAAAAGACCCTAATCAAACTTCTGGAGATGGAAACTATAATATGTGAGATGAAAAGTACACTTGATAGGATTAATGTCAAATGAGACATTGTGAAAGAAAAGATTAATAAACATGAAGGCATAGCAAAAAAAAAATACCTAAAATAAAACACGTGGAGAAAAGAGACTTTCAAAAAATTAAACAGTGAGCTATAGGTCAACTTGTTTTCATTTTCTTTTCCCTTTTTTTATTTGTTTTGATTTTGGGGTTTTTGTTTGTTTATTCGTTTGTTTTGGTAATTGGGATTTAACACGGGAATATTCTACCACTGAGCTATATCCCCAGCCCTTTTTATTTTTTTTAGTTTGAGACAAGGTCTCACTAAGATGCTGAAGGTCTCACTAAGTTGCCAAGGCTGACCTCAAACTGATCCTGCTGCCTCAGCTTCCTGATTTGCTGGGATTGCAGGCATGCTCCATTGTGCCTGGCCCATGGGTCAATTTCAAGCAATGGAATACACATGTAATTGGAGTCCCTGAAATGAGAGAGAGAGCAGAAAAATATTTGAAGGTATAATGGCCAATTTTTTAACCCATAGATTCAAGAAACTTCAAAGTACCTTGAGAAACAAAGAAAACTAAGCCACAGCATGGCATATTTGAATTGCTCAAAACAATTAATAAAGAGAAAATATTAAAAGCAGTAGAGGGAAGAAAGTAAACAGGTTAAACGCAGAGGAAACTGTTAATGCAGCCAACGAAGAAACAACATGTATTATGTTCAAAGGAACAATGAATGAGAAGATTCTCATGGCAAAAATACAGGCAAGAGGACAGTTGAGCAACATCTTTAAAGGACCGAAAGAAAAAGAAACTGTCAATTTAGAAATCTTTATCCATGGAAATATCTTTAAAAAATGAAGTTGAGTTGGGTGCAGTGGTGCATGCCTGTAATCCCAGCAACTCAAGAGACTTAGGAAGGAGGATCACAAGTTCAAAGTCAGCCTCAGCAGATTATCAAGGCCCTAAGCAACTCAACAAGACCCTGTCCCTAAATAAAATATAAAAAAGGGTTGGGGATGTTTCTCAGTGGTTAAGCACCCTGGATTCAATCACTGGTACTATAAAAAAGAAGAAGATGATGAAATAAAGATTTTCTAGACATAAAATAGGCAAAACATTTCATCGCCAACAGATCTGGGATACAACATGACATATGGAAGTCCTTGTGGTAAAAGGAGAATGATACCAAATGGAAATATGGAATGAATCAAACGGAATGAGCCAAAAGGAATGAATAGTACTGAAAATAATAACTACATGGATAAGTGCATAAGATATTTTTCTTATTGTTTAATTCTAAGTAATAATCATTTAAATAATAAGTAATAGCAAAGTATTATGAGGATTATAGCATAATTAAAAGAAAAATGTGTGACATAACACCAAGAGCAGGAAGGGAAAATGAAAATTTCCTGTTTTAAAATTCTTGGGGTGGGGATGTAGCTCAGTGGTACAGCATTTGCTTATCATGTGTGAGACCTTGGGTTCAATCCCAAGCACTGGGAAAAAACGTTCTTATACTAATTGTGAAGTTGTATAATATCACTTAAAGGTAGGTAATGATAAGTTAAATATGTATGCTGTAGACTCCAACACAATCCCTAAAATGACAAAACAGCTACAGCTAATGGGTTGGCAAAGAAGGTTAAATGAAATCATGAAAAATAGTCCAAAAGATGGTAGGGAGAGTCAGAAGTGGAATCAAAACTGGACAGGACAAATAGAAAACAGATAAGATGATGTATTTAAGACTGGGTGCATTGGCACACACCTATAATCCCAGCAGCTCAGGAGGCTGAGGCAGGAGGATCCCAAGTTTAAAAGTCAGTCTCAGCAACTTAGTGAGGCCCTAAGCAATTTAGCAAGACCCTTTCTCCAAATAAAAATACAAAAAAAGGACTGGGGATGTGGGTCAGTGGTTAAGTGCCCCTGGGTTCAAACCCTGGTACCAAAAAAAAAGGATATATTTAAACCTAATTCTATCAGTAATCACATTATGTGAAAATGGTCTAAACACCCCAATTACAGGCAGAAACTATCAGATTAAGTAAAAGAGCAAGACTCAACTGTGATTTTTTTTATGTGCCAACTTACTTAGGCTACAGTCCTTGGTTATTCAAACGCAAATCTCAGTGTTGCCATGAATATAATTTGCAGGTGTAGGTACAGCCCCCAATCAGTTGACTCTAAGTAAGAAAATATGTCCTGGAGAGACCTGGGTGAACCCATTGAAAAACTGTAAGATAGAGTTGAGCTTTCCCTGAGAGACAGAAGAAATTCCACCTGTGAATCACCTCTTTGGCTCCTATGTCCACAGAGTTCCATCTGCCTCATGATCTTTCCTTTTTTTTTTTTTTTAACTGAACCTAGGGTCTTTGCCACTGAGCTGCATCCCCAGCTCTTTTTATTTTTTTATTTCAGACAGGGCCTTCTAAGTTGCTGAGGCTGTCTTTGAACTCTTGCCTCAGCTTCCCAAGCTGCTAGGATTACAGGTGTGTACCACCGTGCCCAGCGGATCTTTCTTTCTTGCCTATTTGAAGTCCTCAGAGCAGACTGTGTCCTTGGAGTTTTAAACCGCCTGGGACCTTCTCTTCCTGACTGCCAGACCTAAGAATTTGGGACTGGCTTACCTAGCCCTCACAAAACCTCACAGGTGGGGAGGAAAATTCCTTGTAAAGTCTCTCTCTCTCACTCAGACTGTATACACACACGCATGCACACACACATACAAGTTTGTGTGCATGCATTGCACACTCACCTTGGCTCTGCTTCAGATGATGACCAATGACTTGAACTGTTTATATTGATCACCCTAAATTGTCCTAAGGTACCCAAGTCTCCCCTCATCTTTAAGTACACTTAGACAGCTTTGTATATCCCTTTAGTGATTCTATCTCCCCAATTATGAAAATTTTCCACTGTGCTCCTCAGAATTCATGGGTAGACATTACCAGATTCCCCTACATTCACAACATTCCCCTAATTTTTAAAAACCTTCTCAATGGTGCTATGCTCTCTCTGTTGCTTCTATCACCTAGTGCTTGGAGATGTGGGAGAGGTCCTGTTTTTTGCTTCCAGAACATTTTCTTTCACTTCTCAATAATAACCTCTAGCCTTGAATCTCATGTCATCAGATTCAATTAACAACTATCTGTCCTCAGAGCAGTCGTCTGCTAATCTCGCACCACTCACCCTTACTCTGTGAAGATTATAGTGCCTGACTCATTATCACTCTGCCTAATGCTACTCATATTATAATTCTTGGTTATTTTAGTATGCACATAGATTCAATTTCTCTTAGTTTTTTTTACTTCCTCTGTTCTTGCATCTTGTCCTCCACCTAATTTGAACCACTAGCCTACATTGTCCTACCACTTACCTTATCATCAAAAGAAACTACTATTTCTTACTTTTCTCAATCTCATGAATCCCATTCTTCAACTATGGCTTCCTTTCCAACTCATGACTTGTCATCCTCCCACCCAACAGCACTTCATCTTAATTTAAACTATTATTCTCACTCTCCTTCATAATTGAATTTGGCCAGAGAAAAATATGCAACCATGCAGATTGGTCTCATTTTATGTTCATGAGGAATAATGGTCTGTAATTCTCTTTCCACATAGTATATTTGCCTGGCTTTCACATTAGAGTAACACTGGTCTCATACAATGAGTTGGAAAGTCCTCTTTCCTCTTTGGCTTTATGGAAGATTATGTACAATTGATATTTCTTCCTTATATGTTTGGTAGAATTTGTGAGTGAAACAATTTTGACTTAGAAGCTTTTTAACTATAAATTGCATTTCTTTAATGAATAATAAATTATCCATGTCATCTATTTGTTTAGTAGTGTTTTTTATGATTTGTACCTGTCAAGGAATTGGTCCATTACACCATTACATCTAAGGTGTTATATTCATGGACATGAGTTTGTTTGTAATATTCCTTTATCAAACTTTAATATTTGAAGGGCCAGCAACCATTAAAATAGTAAAGCAAAGAGTTGTAACCAATAATGTAAAATGAAGACAAAATAGAATAAAAGAAAAAATAATCAGAGCATCCCAAAGAAGGCCTAAAAAGAGGAATAAGGGAACAAAATTCAGATGGAAGAAACAGAAAACAAATAGCAAGATGAGAGATTTAAATCTAGCATATATAAAATTACATTAAATAAAAATGCTCTCAATCCTTTAGTGAAAAGGCAGAGAATGTCAAATAGGATAGAAACTGAGACCCAATTATATTGGCTGTCTACAAGAAATATACTTTAAATATAAAAATACAAACAGGTTACCATATTAAGAATGGGGGAAATATACCATATTAATTCTTGTCAAAAGGAATCTAGAGTGGCTATTAACTCCAAAGTAGATTTCAGAGCAAGGCATCTTATTAGAAATAGAGAAGATCATCACATAATGAAAAAAGGTTCTATTCATCAGGAAGAAGTAACATTCTTAAATGTTTATATATGTAACAAAAGATGTTCAAAACATGAAGTAGAAGTTGATAAAACTGCAAGGAGAATAGACAAATCCATGATTCGGACTTCAGATCTAAATACCCCTTCTTAATATTTGCTAGGACAGGTAGAAAATCAGTAAGGATATGAAAGATTTGAACAACATTATTGCTGCATTCTGAATGTTTGTGTTCCCCAAAAACATATATGTTGAAAATCCCCAATATGATAGTATTGAGAGGTGAGATCTTTGGGAGATGATTAGGTCTTGGGAGTTTCAATTTCATGAATGTGATTAATGCCCTTAAGAAAGAGACTTGAGGGATTCTCTTTGCCCTTCCATCATGTGAGAACCATGGAAGATGCCATCTATGAAGAACAGGTCCTCACAAGACACTAAATCTACTGTAACCTTCATCTTTGATTTTCCCAATCTCCAGAACTGAGAGCAATAAACTTCTGCTGTTTATAAATTACCTCCTATGGTATTTTTATAGCATCCCAAATGGAATAGACAACTACCAATCAACTTCACCTAATGGACATTATGGAATGCCAGCCAATGAGAGAATAATACTCATTCTTCTCAAACATACTTGGAACGTTTTTTTTTTTAATTTTTACAGAATGCATTTTGATTCATTGTACACAAATGGAGTATGACTTTTCATTTCTCTGATTGTACATGATGTAGAGTCACACCATTCACGTAATCATATGTGTACATAGGGTAATGATATTTGTCTCATTCCACCATCTTTCTTTCCTCCCTCCCCTCCCCTCATTTCCATCTACACAATTCAATGTTCCTCCATTCTTCCCTTACCCCTTGTCCCCCTCCCATTATGTATTAGCATCCACTTATCAGAGAAAACATTCAGCCTTTGGTTTTTTGGGATTGGCTAATTTCACTTAGCATAATATTCTCCAACTCCATCAACTTACCTGCAAATGCTATAATTTTATTCTTCTTTACAGTTGAGTAATATTCCATTGTATATATATACCACAGTTTCTTTATCCATTCATCAATTGAAGGACATCTAGGTTGGTTCCACAATCTGGCTATGGTGAATTGAGCAGCTATGAACATTGATGTGGCTGTATCTCTGTAGTATGCTGATTTTAAGTCCTTTGGGTATAGGTCAAGGGATGGGATAGCTGGGTCAAATGGTGGTTCCATTCCAAGTTTTCTGAGGAATCTCCATTCTGCTTTCCAGAGTGGCTGCACCAATTTGCAGTCCCACCAGCAATGTATGACTGTATCTTTTTCCCCACATTCTCACCAACACCTATTGTGTGTGCTTGTATTCTTTTTTTTTTTTTTTTTTTTTTTGGTGCTGGGGACTGAACCCAGGGCCTTGTGCATGCAAGGCAAGCACTCTACCAACTGAGCTATATCCCCAGCCCAAAGAGTTTTTTCCATCCCCGCCCCATCCAAGGGTCCGGGTATTCAAACCATGGTCCTTGCGCATGCTAGGTGAGCATTCTCCAAAAGGAGCTATCTCTTTGGCTTAAAATGATCAGAGAATTCTTTTTTTTTTTTTTTTTTTTTTTTGCAGTGCTGGGTATTTGAACCCAGGGTCTTGTGCTTGTGAGGCAAGCACTCTACCATCTGTGCTATATCCCCAACCTGTATTCTTGATAATAGTCATTCTAATTGGAGTGAGCTGAAATCTTAGGATAGTTTTGATTTGCTTTTCCCTAATTACTAGGGATGTTGAACATTTTTTGTATATTTGTTGATCACTTGTCTGCTCAGTTCCTTAGCCTATTTATTGATTGGGTTCTTTGTATTTTTGGTGTAAAGTTTTTTAAGATCTTTATTCAAGGCAATAAAATAAAATTTAAGAAAATTAAGAGAATTCAAGTCATACAAAGTATGTAATTTTGCTGCAATAGAAAGAAATTAAAAATCTATAATAAAAATATAACTAGACTTTCCCCAAATATTTGAAAATAAAATAACATCCTTCTAAATAACCCAGGAGTCAAAGAAGACATCTAAAGGGTAAATAAAACATATTCTAATCTAAATGAAAATGAAAATATGACTAAATTGTAGGATGCTGCTAAAGTAGTAAGAAGGGGGAAATTGATAACAATAAACTATCTACATTAGACAAAAATGAAAGACCTAATGTCAATGACCTCAGCTTTACCTTAAAAATCTACAAAAAGAGGGGCTGGGGCTATAGAAACCTTGCCCATCATGTGTGAGGCACTGGTTCAATCCTTAGCACCACATAAAAATAAATAAGGTATCGTGTCCATCTACAACTAAAAATATTATTTTAACAAAAGAATCTAGAAAAACAGCAAATTTAATACAAAATGTGCATAAGAAAGGAAATAATAAATAAATGATTATGAATATTGGATTGGAAATCAATGGCATAGAAAGAAGGAAACAACAGACAAAATCAATGAAACCAAAAGCTGGTTCTTGAAAAACGTCAATAAAATTGAGAAGCCTCTAGCCAAACTGACCAAAACAAAGAGAGACAACACACATTACTAACATCAGAAATGAGAGTAATGACATCACTACAAATTTCACAAAATATTAAAGGATGTCAATGGTATTTTATAACCACTAGATGTGTAGAAATTTGACAATTTAGATGAAATGGATACATTCTAGGAAAGAAAGAAATTATCAAAGCTCACAGAAGGAAAATTAGTTAATCTTTATAACCCTACATCTAATAATGAAATTGAATTCTGAGCTAAAAACCTTCCCGTAGGACTGGGGCTGGGGGATGTTGCTCAGTGGTAAAGTGCTTGCCTGTCATGTGTGAGTCCATGGGTTAAAACCCCAGGACAAAATAACAAAGAAAGAAAAAAAAATCTTCCCACTAAGAAAATGTCAGACCCCAGATTACTTCATTTGTGAATTCTACCAAAATTTTAAAGAAGAAACAAAATCAATTCTATACTAATGCTTCCAAAAAACTGAGGAGGGTCAGGTGCAGTGGTGCATGCCTGTAATCCCAGTAGCTTGGGAGGTTGAGGGAGGAGGATCTTGAGTTCAAAGCCAGCCTCAGGAATGGCAACTCAGTGAGACCCTTTCTCTAAAAAAAAAAAAAAAAAATAGAAAATAGGACTGGGGTTGTGGCTCAGTGGTCAAATGCCCCTGAGTTCGATCCCCAGTACCCCCCCCCCAAAAAAGGGTTACTATGATAAGAAAAGATGAGAAAAAGAACTGAAGAGGAGGGAATATTTCCTAACTCATTACCCTGATACCAAAATCTTTTCTATGAGGCCAGTAATTTCTTGATTCAAAAATTTTCTCAACAAAATTTCAGCAAATCAAATACTACTATATATAAAAAAGGGTAATAAAAACACCTCATGACAAGGTGAGGTTTATCCCAAGAATATAATGTTGGTTTAGTATCTGAAAATCAGTCAGTGTAAATCACTATATTAACAAACTAAAAAAGAAAAACCATAATGAATACAGGAAGAGCACTTAGTCAAATTTGACACTGATTTCTGGTATAAATTCTCAGCAAAGGAGGACTAGAAGGGAACTTACTCAACCTGATAAAGAATAACTTAAAAAAAAAAAACCTTACAGCTATTATCAGGGTTGTTGGTAAAATATCAATAACAGGAAAAATAGTGTTCATTTTCATCCTTCTATTCAGCATTGTGTTGAATATTCAAACCAGTGAAATCAGGCAAGAGAAATAAATAAAAGACATTCAGATTGGAAAAGAAGTAAAACTGCCTTTATTCATAGACACGATCATCTATACAAAAATCTGATAGAATTTTCAGAAAATTTCTTTAAACTGTTAAAGATTGCTGGGTACAAGATCAATATATAAAAAGAATTGTATTCAATGTACTAGTAATGAAAAAATCAATAATTGAGATTAAGAAAACAATACCACTTGCAATAGCAACAAAATACTTAAGGATAATTAATCCAACAACTAATCAAAAACACTTAGGGATAAATCTGAAAAAAAGATGTGAAGGATTTACACAGCAAAAACTACAGAATACTGCCAGGAAAAATTGAAGAAGGCTCAAATAACTGGGAGATATACCATGTTCATGGGTAAGAAAGCGCAACATTTTTAAGGTGTTAATTTTCCCTAAATTAAGCTATAGATTGAGATTCAATCCTAATCAAAATCCCTGCAAGTGATGAAATGAAAAGTAAATGTGAGAGCCAGGATGTGGATGAGTCTTACTAGAAGAATAGTCAATTAAAGGAGACTCCCATCTGAATCAAGCTTTAAAAATAAATCAAAATGGCAAAAAATAAAATCGTCTCTCTATAATAACAATGAATGTAAATGGTCTAAACTCTCCAATCAAAAGATGTAGGTTGGCAGAGTACATTAAAAAACAAAATCCATTCATATGTTATTTGCAATTGACTCAACTTACAGACAAAGCCATTCACAGACTGAAGGTAAAAGGATGAAAATAGATATATCATGCAAATAGAGATTGAAAACAGGTAGCAGTATCTACACTCATATCAGACAAAGTAGTTTTAAATAAAAATTATTCAGAAGAGACAAAGAAGGTCAATTCATACTAGTTAAAGGAATCATCCAACAACAAGATACAATGATTGTAGTTACACCCCAAATGTCAATGCACCTATCTACCAAAAACAAACCTTCTCAATATGAAGAATCAAATAGACTCTGATATAATAATACTGAGATTTCAACACATCACCAATAGATAGGTCATCCAGACATAAACTAATTCAAGACTGTTCAGAACTAAAAATACTATTAATCAAATGGAACAGACATCTATAGAATATTTCATCCATCAACAACTTAGTTCAGTTTCTTCTCAGCTACACATAAAACCTTCTCCAAAACAGACCATATTTTAGCACAAAGCAAGTCTTGACAAATACAAAAAATACAGATAATCCCTGGCATCCTATCAGATCATAATGGAATGAAATTGGAAATCAATTAAAAGATTAAAAAAAACAGAAATAATTTTAACACCTGCAGATTAAATAATACACTTTTGAATAAGGAATGGTTCATAGAAGAAATAAGGGGAGAAAGCCAAAAATGCTTTGAAAGAAATGAGGAGAGAGATACAACACATCAAAATCTTTAGGACAGTATGAAGGTAGTTCTAATATGAGTGTTTACAGTATTGAGTACCTACATTAAAATGAATGATCCCAAATATATAATCTATTATTACATCTCAGGGTCCTAGAAAAGAAAGACCAGATTAATTTCAAAACCAGTAGAAGACAGGAATAACTAAGACCAGAGCCAAAATTAATGAAATTGAGAATAAAAAAAAACAGTAAAAGATTTCAATACAACAGTTAATTATTTGTTTATGTTTGAAAAGATAAACGAGATTGTTAAACCCTTAACCAAACTAAAAAAAGGAAGAAGACACAAATCAACAAAATTAGATATGGAAACAGAGATGTCACCAAAAAAATTATGAAATTGAGATCATTAGAAACCACTTTAAAAATTTATACTCTACTAAACTGGAAAATTCAGAAGATATTGACAAATGTCTAGACACATATGGCCTACCCTAATTGAACCATAAGTTCAATATCAAACAATGAGATTGAAGCAGCAATTTGATGGATTGTCAGTCAAGTTCTACCAGACTTTTAAGGAAGAAATAATGCCAAGTCTTCAAATTATTACATGAAATAGAAAGGGAGAGAACACTTCCAAACTCATTCTATGAAGCCAGTATCACCCTAATACCAAAACTAGAATACATTAAGGAAAGAAAGCTATAGATCAATACCCTGATGAACACAGTTTCAAAAATCCTTAATAAAGTATTAACAAACTGCATTAAAAAACACATTAAGAAGATAGTACACCATGATTAAGGAGTTTTTACCCCAGGAATGCAAGGTTGGTTCAACATACATGCAGCAATAAATGTAAATCACTACATAAATATAATTTATGTAAATATTTGAATATTTATTTAGAAGAATCACATGATCATCTCAATAGATGCAGAAAAATACTTTGCCAAAATCCAGGACCCATTCATGTTAAAAATTCTGGAGAAACTAGGCATAGAAGGAATTTTCTTCAAAATTATAAAGGCAATATATAAACCCAAAGCCAACATCATATTGAATGGAGAAAAACTAAAGGCATGCTTTAAAATCAGGATGAAGACAAGGATGTCCACTCTCACCACTCCTATTTGATATAGTTCTTGAAACTGTAGCCAGAGCAATCAGGGAAGAGAAGGAAATTAAATGATACAGATAGGAAAAACTGAAGTCAAATTATCTTTGTGTGTTGATGGCATGTTCATATACCTAAAAGACTCAAAAATTCTAGAGCTGATAAGCAGATTCAGCAAAGTAGTGGAATATAAGATCAACATACAAAATCAATAGCTTTCCTATAATATAATACTGAATCTGTTGAGAAAGAAATCAGGAAAAATATCCCATTTACAATAACCTCAAAAAATAAAATGCTTGGGAATAAATCTAATAAAGGAGGTGAAAGACCTCTACAATGAAAATTATAGAACTTAAAAAAATTGAAGAAGACCTTAGAAGATGGAAAGACCTCTCATGTTTTTGGATAGGCAGAATTAATAGGTAGTATTGCCAAGTGGCAACAACAAAAGCCTTATACAAATTCAATGCAATCCCCATCAAAATACCAATGGAATTCTTCACAAAACTAGAAAAAAATTGTCCTAAAATTTGTATGGAAAAATAAAAGACTCAGAGTAGCCAGAGAAATCCTGAACAACATGAGTGATGCTGAAGGCATCACAATATCTGATCTCATATTATATAACAGAATTTAATAACAAAAAAAACTTGGTATTGGTATCAAAACAGATATGAAGACCAATAGAAGATAGACAAACTCACATAGATAAAGTCATCTGATATTCAACAAAGGTGCTAAAAACTTACGTTGGAGAAAAAATAGACATTTTAAAAATGATGCTGGTAAACTAAGTACCCATATGTAGAAGAATAAAACTTGATCCCTATCACTCACCCTGTACAAAAGTCAACTCAAAATAGATAAAAGACCTAGGTATTAGTTCAGAAACTGCAATTGCTAATGAAAACATAGGCTCAACACTCTAATATATTGGCACAGGCTCTGGCTTCCCCTGAAGTTCAAGAAATAAAAGCAAGAATCAATAACTGGGACAGAATCAAATTAATAAGCTTCTGCACAGCAAAGGAATATTTAAGAGCATGAAGAGAGAGCCTAGAGAATGGAAGGTCTGCTCCTCTGACAGGGTATTAATATCCAGAATATATGAAGAACTCAAAAAAGTTAACACAAAAACCCCCAAATAACCCAAACAATAAATGGGCAAAAGAAATAAACAGACATTTCTCAAAAGGGGTAATACAAAAAAATCAACAAATATATGTAAAAATACTCAACATCCCTAGTCATCAGGGAAGTGCAAACAAAAACCATATTAAGACTTCATTTAATTTAAGTTGGAATGGCAATCATCATGAATACAAATATTAAATGATGGCAAAAATACTGATAGTATGTGTGTGGGGGGTATACTCATACATTGTTGGTAAGATTGCAAATTAATACAACCTCTCATGAAAGTGGTATGAAGATCCCTCAAAAAACTAGGAATGGAACCTCCATATGACCCAGCTATTCCATTCCTTGTTATTTATCCAAAATAACTAAAATCAGCATACTGTAATGATACAGCCACATCAATGTTTATGGCAACACAACTGAAAATAGCCAAGTTACAAGATCAGCCCAGGTGCCTCTCAACAGATGTGGATAAAGAAAATGTGATATATATACCATATTTTCTTTATATATATATATATATATATATATGTTCACGATGGAGTTTTATTCTGTCATAAAGTAAAATAAAATTATGGCATTCGTTGGTAAATGTATGGAACTGGAGATCATCATACTAAGTGAAATAAGCCCAACTCAGAAAGTCAAGAGCCTAATAGAAGTTAGACCAAATTAAGGAGGGAAAGTGTGGAGGAGAATTCCGCAGAAATAGAAAGGAGATCAATGGAGCAGAGGAAGGGGATAGAAGGGGAGGGAGGAAGGATGGGAAAAGGAAAAAAACTATAGAATGAAATTGACCAAATTATGCTATTCACATGTATGAATATACCAGAGTGAATTTCAACTTTATGTATGTTTATAAAGCTCTAATTCAAAAACAATAAATTTACAGCAGTAAAACCAGTCGAGGGCAAGGGGGGAAGAAGCAGGGAAGAGAAAGAGGAAGCACTGGGGACTGAAATGGAAAATAATTATTCTATGCATGTATGATTATGTCTAAATGAACCCTACTATTATGTATAACTATAATGTACAATGTGAACATTAAAAAATGGAAAAAAGAAAACAAAACAGCAAAAAAATAGATGTAAATTCATCCATTTTAATACATACATTAAATGTGTATGGTTCAAAAAAAATCTCTACAAGATTCTGCAGAAATTGACAAGCTGAAACTTCATATGGAAATGCAAAAGACATAGAATAACTGAAATAACTTGAAGGAAGAGCAAAATTAGAGAGCTAATACTACCTGATCAAGACTTCCTTTAAAGCTGCAATAATATAGACAGCTTGATATTGGTACAAAAATAGATAAGTAGCTCATTGGAACACAATAGAAAGTCCTGAAAGAGACGTTCACATATAAGGACATCTGATTTTTTTGGCAGTGCTGGGAATAGAACCTAGGACCTCACACATGCCAGGCAAGAACTCTACCACATAGCTATATCCCTGGCACAACAACTGATTTCTGATGGAGGTGAAAAAGCAATTCAGTAGAGAAAGGGTAGTTTTTTTTTCTTTTGTTTTTATTTTTGTTTACCTATGGTACCAGGGAATGAACCCAGGGGTGCTTTACCACTGTGCTATATCCCCAGCCCTTTTTTATTTTTTATTTCAATACAGTGCCACACAAAGTTGCTTAGAGCCTCACCAAGTTACTGAGGTAGTCTCAAACTTGCAATCCTCCTACCTCAGGCTCCAGAGTCTCTGGGATTACAGGCCTGGGCCACCATGCCCAGCATGATATTCTATTCAATAAATAATTCTAGAATAATTAGATAAGTATATATTTGTGAAAAGAAGAAAGAAAGAATGAAACTTAAATCTATACCTTGCACCTCTAAAATTAATCCAAATGGATCAGTCCTAAATGCACTACTTCTAGATAGAGGAGCTTAGACATCAATATGAAACTTCTAGAAGAAAACATTTTTAAAACATTTGTGAACTTGAGTTAGGGAATTTTTTTCTTAAATAAGATACTACAAATAGAGTCCATAAAGCACTTGTTTATGTGGATTTCATCAAAATTTAAAATTGCTGTTTTCAAAAAACATGGTGAACAAAATGGAAAAGCGACCCACAGAATGAGTGTATAGTTTAAAGAGTTCGGTCATTTAAATAAGCAATTCACTTGTGTGCCAATTAAATGATCACAGCAAAGTTTCATTTTGCACACACAAACAAGCTTATGCTAAAATATATATGGAAACACACAGAACCTAAAATAGCTATAGTAATCTTAAAAAAAAGAATAAAATGGAAGAAATGAGATGAGTCCAATATTAAGAATACAATGTGCATATATGACTATGACTGGTGTGATTCTATATCATGTACAACCATAAGAATGAGAAGTTATACTCCATTTATGTATGATGTGTCCAAACACATTCTACTTTCATATATAAGTAGTTAGAACAAATTAAAAAAAAGAATACAATAGAAGAGTTGGGCCCAGTGGTGCACACCTATAATCCCAGTGACTTGGGAGGCTGAGGCAGGAGGATCACAAGTTCAGAGACATCCTCAGCAACAGTGAGGGGCTAAGCAAATCAGTGAGACCCTGTATCTAAAGGAAATACAAAATAGGACTGGGGATGTGGCTCAGTGGTTAAATACTTCTGAGTTTAATCAGTATGACAAATATTTTTATTCTTAAAAGAATAATACTGTGGGAGGAATCACTCTATCCAATATATCAATATGTGTATTGATTGTATATATACATAATATATATTATTGGAATATTGGGATATATATACATATGTGTGTGTATATAGGTTATGTATATGTATATATGACATTGTTTTGGTTACTGTGACTATAGTACACTTATATGCATATATGTTATATACATATATGTGTATGTACATATATATACATGTACATATGTATACACACATTTATATAACCATATACAAGACTACTATATAGACTCATAACCAAAACAATGTCATTGGAACAGGGATAGATATGCATGGATCAATAGAACTGAGAACCTAGAAATAGATCCACATAAATATGCTCACCTGATTTTTGATGAAGGTGCAAGACCAACTCAACTGAAGAAGCAGTTATGTATATACATATACATAACCAATACATAAGGTTACTATATATACTTTTCAATAAATAGTGTTGAAATAACTGAACATCCATAGGCAGAAAAATAAACCTCTATCTAAACTTCATACTGTATATGAAATTAACTCAAGATGGATCACAGACTTAAATGTAACATGTAAAGCTATAAAATTTTACGGAAAAATAAAAGAAAATCTGTGGAATATAGGACCAGACAAAATTCTTAAACTTTGCACCAAAAATGTGTTGCATAAAAGGAAAAAAGTTAAACTCAACTTTATCAAAGTTAAAAAACTTCTGCTCTGTGAAAGACAATATTAAGAGGATGAAAAGACAAACTATATACCTGGAGAAAATATTTGAAAACTACATATTTGAAAAGGGACTTAAATTTAGTATTTTATAAAGAGCTTTCAAAACTCAGCAGTTATAGGCAAGGTAATCAGAAAATAGGCAAAAGATGTAAGATAACCAAGAAGATACGTAGATGGCAAATAAATTAATGAAAGTATGTCAACATCATTAGTTGTTTGGTGGGCACAGTGAAATATCATTACACACTTGTCAGAATGACTAAAACAAAAGTGACAGTATGAAGAGCTAGAGGGTATATGAAATGTGAAAACCACTCTGGAATACAGTTTCTTATAAAACTAAACATGCAACTACAATATGACTCAGCAATTGCACTCCTGGTCATTTAGCAGAGAGAAATTAAAATTGATATTCATACAAAAACTTGTGAATGAATATTCATTGCAGCTTTATCTGTTAGAGTCAAAAACTGGAAACAACCCAGATAGCCTAAAACAGGTTGTGGTTAAACAAACTGTGGTACGTCCATACCTCAGAGTACTCCTAGCAATTAAAAGGGACAAAATAAGCCAAGTGTGGTGGCACATACCTGTAATCCCAGTAACATGAGAAGCGGAAGCTGGAGAATCACAAGTACGAGGCCAAACAGCAATTCGGTAATATGTTGTCTCAAATTAAAAACAAAAATGACTAGGATATAGCTAAGTAGTAAAAGCACCCCTGGGTTCAATCTCTAGTACCAAAAAAAAATAAAGAAAGGAAGAAAGAAAGAGAGAGAGAGGAAGGAAGAAAGAAAAGAAAGGCTAACTCCACAAAGTTATCTACTGTCTGAATCCACTTATATAACATTCTTTTTGGGGGGATTTTTAAAAAAATTTTTAGTTATAGATGGACAAAATACCTTTATTTAATTTATTTATTTATTGTGGTTCTGAGGATCAAACCCAGTGAGTGTCTCACATGTGCTAGGCAAGTGCTTTACCACTAAGTTATGACCCCAGCCCAATATATAACATTCTGTAAATCACAAAACTATAGAAATTGGGAAACAGATTGAACAGATTGGTTGCTGTCAAGGGTTAAAGATGGGGCAGGGGAAGAGGCACGTGGGAAGAAGCTGGATGTGCTTTTAAAGAGACAACATGAGAGATCCTAAAACTGTTCTGTATTTTTACTGTAGTGGTGAATATAAGAACCTGTACATGTGATAAACTTGTGTAGAAGTAAATATACACACACAAAAAAACACAACTCAGTCTGATTAAAACAAATCTAAATACATTTGTGGATTGTATCAATCTCAATATACTGGTTGTGATAGTGAACTATAATATTGCAAGATGGGGAAAACTGGGTGAAAGGTAGATGAGATCCCTGTGGTACTTTTACAACTCCCCGTGAGTCTATAATTAGCTCAAAATTAAGTTTAATTTTTAATATTTTGACTTAAAACATCTGTAACCACACATGGTGGCATACACTTGAAATCCCAGCTATTCAGGAGGCTGAGTCAGGGGGATCACCAAAAAGTCTCCAAAGGAATTAAATAGCTTATATAAAAATATCTGAGACATTTTATGTACTTAGTAAAATTCAGAAAAAAATCATTTGATATAAATTTATTAAAGGCCTATTACATGTCAAACACTGTTCCAGTTCCCGGTTATATGACAATGGACAACATAAAAATGTTCTCTACCCTCATGGGACTTACAGTTCAGTGGAGACTGGCAGTAAGCCAGAAAGCAAACATAATTGAAATTACAAATGTTGATAAGTGCTCTGAAGGAAATGAACAGAGTGATAGTGTTTGTGTCCCTGTGCTGCAATATTCCTAGGTTGAAACCTAATCCCTAATGTAATGGTATTGAGAAGTAGGACTTTGGGGAAGTGACTAGGTGGATGAGGGTGGAGCCCTCATGAATAGGATTAGTACCTTTATGACAGATGCCCCGGCTGCCTTGCCCCTTCTTCTTACCTTTGAATGAAGCAAGAAGGCACCATCTGAGACACTGGTCCTCACCATACACCATATCTACTCACACTTTAGTCTTCCCAGCCTCTATAAATTTTATCATCTAAGATATTTTTTATAGTTGCCTGAATAGACTAAGACAGGCCCTCATGTGGACAATCTGTCATGTAAATAGGGTGGAAGGATGGAGGAGACTGAATGGTAGTCCAGGCAGAGGGAACGGCAGGTGAAGCAGGTCTCAAGCAGGAAAGAAGTTGGGTGGGATTGGAGGATTAGGAGAAAAGAAGATAGTCAGAGCAGAGGATATCACTGGGAAAAGGAAATGAGCTGAGAGATGTAGCTCAGGTCAAGAGGAAGTAGTACCCTGGGTTTTAAGCAGGGGCACACCATTATATACTTCAAATTTCAAGCAGATCCTACATCTTGAAGTATGGGCACAACAAGGAAGAAAGTGAGCATGCCAATCAGAAGGTTATTGCAGTTGCCCAGTTAAGGGGTGGTGGTTTGGTCCTAGGTAAAAAGGACTTAACTTTGGAGGGATGAAGAAACGATCAATGCTATGAATATGTCAAGGCTTCATGCTAATGCCTCAGAATGAAGAGAAGGTGTTGAATGTGAGATAGTAGCAAGTACCTTCAGATGGTACTTCCCAGCAGGTGGCTACAATTTCAGGAGAGCAAAATAAACTGAGGAGATAGATATGGAAGTCATTGATATTGAAATTATGATTGAGTGCATGGGAATCAATAAGATTGCCAAAGTAAGAGAGGCAAGAGAACAGAGGAACTAAGGGTAGATTTGGGGATAGCATCCATATATATTTTATTTCTGATAAAAACAAATTTTTCTATTTTCCCCATATTTTTATTGGTGAATTATAGCACTTATTCATTTTAAATTATAATTATTTAATCATATTAATTCTACAAATTAATGGTTTCATTGACATTTCCATACTGCATGTATAGTACTTAGATCATATCTACCTCCCCACTACCCACTTTTTCCCTCCCCTTTCTTCTTCCTCCCCTTCTCCGCCTTCCCTACCCTATGTCTTCTATTTTCAGTTTATCCTATTTATCTTATTTTACATTTTTAGTTTCAACATACAAAAGAAAACATGTGATGCTTATTTTTCTGTGTCTGGCTAATTTTGCTTAATATGATAACCATCCATTTTCCTACAAAAGGCATGTGAGATTTGTGGCTTAAACAGCATTGTGTATATATACCATTTTTTAAATCCATTAATCTGTTGGCCAGCACCTACACTGATTATTGGCTTATTGGCAATAATGCTGCCATAAACATGGCTGTGCAGGTATCTATTTTATAGGTTGACTTCCTTTCTGTTTTAGTCAGCTTTTTTGCTGATGTGACTATAGGATCTAACCAGAACAATTGTAGAAGAGGAAAAGTTTATTTGGGGGCTCATGGTTTTAGAGGTCTCAGGTCCATAGACAGCAAGTGCCATTCCTTGGGGCTCGAGGTGAGGAAGGACATCATGGTGGAAGAGTGTGGCAGAGGGAAACAGCTCACATGATGATCAGAGAGCAGGGAGAGAAAGACTCCACTTTCTAGATACAAAATATATACCCCACAGCCACGCCCCCAAATCAATCACTTCCTCCAGCTACACCACATCTGCTTCCAGTTACCACTCAGTTAATCCCAGAAGGGATTAATTCACTAATTAGTTTAAGGCTATAACCCAGTCGTTTCTCCTTTAAACCTTCTTCCATTGTCTCATATGTGAGTTTTGGGGGACACCACATCTAAATCATAACACTTCTCTTTGAGTATATACCCAGGAGTGGTATAGCTAGATTGTATGGGAGATCTACTTTCAGTTTGAGGGCTTTCCATACTGTTCTCCATAGTGACTGTACTAATTTGCATTCCCAACAACAGTTTATAAGGAGTAGTTTTTTACCACATCCTTACCAGCATTTTTTATGATAACCATTCTGACTGGGGTGAGATGAAATCTCAAAGAGTTTTAATTTGCATTTTGCAGATAGCTAACATATTGAGCATTTTTCATGTATTTATTGGCCATTTGTACTTCTTTTGAAGTATCCAGATAATTTGTGCATTTATTGATAGATTACTTGTTCTTTTGATAGCCATTTTGAGTTCTTTATATATTCTCATTATTAATCCTCTGTCAGATGAATAGCTGGCTAAGATTTGCTCCTATTCTGTAGGTTGTCTCTTCACTCTGTTGGTTATATACTTTGCTGTGCAGAAGCTATTTAATTGGATGTAATCCCCTTTGTCAATTCTTGTTTTTATTTCCTGAGATATTGGAGTCTTGTTCAGGAAATTGTTGCCTGTGTCAATATCTTGAAATATTTCCCCTATGTTTTCCTCAAGTAAAAACTACTTTTCATTATGAAAGTAATATAACCTTATTATAGGAGTTTCAAAAAGCACAGAAAAAGAAAAACAATCTAAAAAATTTGATCACCTAGCCAAGCACAGTGGCACACACCTATAATCCCAGAGATTTGGGAGGCTGAAGCAGGAGGTTTGCAAGTTTGAGGCCAGCTTCACAAACTTAGTGAAACCCTCAGCAACTTAAAGAGACCCTGCCTCAAAATAAAAAGTAAAAACACTGTGAATGTAGCTCAGTGGTACAATATCCCTGGGTTCCATCCCCAGTGCCCAAAAAAATATTCAGTCATCTAAATCAACCAAGTATTTCTTCCTTCCAGGTTTTTCATATATACCTTTCAAGTAGCATGTGTATACTCTTATATCCTTCTTTCTAGATGTTTTAGAGTAGCTTATAGTTTAGAAAAGGGAAAAGAGGCCCCAGCAAATACAGAGAAGACCAATGTAAAGGAATAAGTAGCATTAGACAGTTATTGGTGACTTGGAGAGAAAATAGAGACCTGGATGAGGATGACTAGGTATTAGTTTGGTGACAAAAGGAAAGGGAAGTATGAAATCTTAAATTGTTGGATGGATCCAGGGAGGGTTATTAGCATGAAATATATCTGAGTGTGTCTATAGACAAAGGAAGAAAGCAGAAGAGAGTGAGAAAGTGAAAATGTTGACAGGGTATAATTAATGGAGCATAGTTTCTACAGAAGTAAGAGGATCTGGGATTAAATACTGGGAGTGAGAAAAATTTCTTTCTCTGACATAGGAGAGAAGAGACTGAGCACAGAAGGAAGTTGAGGTAGCTCCTGCTCTATGGAGATGATTTGAGAGACTCAGTCAAGTAGGTGAAGTCAATGAGTTTCATTTCCTGAAAGTGAGGGAGACAAAAGTGGGGTTGTGGTTCAGTGTTAATGTGCCCGTCTAGAATGTGTGAGGCACTGGATTCAATCCTCAGCACCACATAAAAATAAATATATAAAATAAAGGCACTGTGTCCATCTGCAACTAAAAAATATATTTAAAAAAGTGGGTCGGGGCTTTGGGAAGTGAATAATGCTTGGACTGGTAAAGTCAACAAGATTGCAAAGCAGACCAGTGGGTAATTAAGAGTCTGAATTAGAATTAGAGAGGACTGGGCTGGTTCTGTGACTCAGTGGTACAGTGCTTGCCCAGCATGTGAGAGGCACTGGGGTTTGATTTTCAGCACCACATACAAATAAATGAACAAAATAAAGGTCTATCAACATCTAAAACAACATTTAAAAAAAATAAAAGAATTAGAGAAGACCTCCAACATCATCTACTTCAATTTTTCATTTATACACAAGAGGTTGAGAGGTGTACCAATCACCCAGCTAGTAAGAGCTATAGCCGGGATGTGAAGTTAGGTCTTCCTAAATCTCTCTCTAGCCCAGGAATGTTACCGAAAGTTCGCTCCTTGTTCCTGATGCCAATCCACTAATGAAGACGGTTTTGAGAAAAAGGAAAAAGAAGTTTTATTGCTTTGTGAGCAAAGGAGAAACACAGGAGACTCCTGTCCCAGAGGCTGTTATTCTGCCCATCAGCAGGAACAGAGGGCTTTTTTTGGGCAGGGGACACCAGGAATTGAACTCAGGGGCACTCAACCACTGAGCCACATCCCCAGCCCTATTTTGTATTTTATTTAGAGACAGGGTCTCACTGAGTTGCTTAGCGCTTTGCCATTGCACAGGGGGCTTTTAAAGAGGTGATTCAAAGGCTCCCTTCCACGTGTTCTCTGTTGTACTTCACTTGTTAATTTGGGAGACAGTCATTTCTGAGATCATCTCCAAAGTCTGGATTACTTTGTTCCTATGTTGGAGGGTGTACTCAAGGACAGATAACTCTGCCTAGGATGGGGAAAGGAAGGTAATCCTGTTTCCCCTGAGATTAGGGAGAGGGAGAAATGGGGGAGGAGCAGGGAGAGAGGAAAAGAAAGAAACATGTCCATTTAAAAAATAAGTTACAGTGGCAGAGCAGCAAGGGCTATATTCAAAGCATGAAGTAAACTGCTATTAAAGGAAGACACTTCAAATGTTTTTTCCTTCTGATCTATCCCACGGTAAAGGACTTTCCCCTGCCTAACCAGAAGCAGAGCCAAGGCAAAACCCAGAAAGTTTTAGTCCAAATACCAACTTTCTCTCAAACCTGCATGTTGGCTCCGTGCCCTCTTTCTCCCCAACCCCATCCCCCATCATCTTAATGCACAACCCCCGTCTAGACTATTGGAAAGGCAAGTATAGGCTTCCACAAAATGGTTGGAAAGTTTTCACCTTAATCAGCGAGACAATGCTCCTTTTGATTAGAATGAAATAAAGGCTTAATAAAAAATCGGAAACAACCTAGGATGACCAATATGAGGGATAGTGAGTTTAGTGATGCTCCATAGGCAACATGGAATATTAAGCCATTATATAAACTATGAAAACTGTAGAAATGAAATGCTTATGATAAAATGGTAAGAGAAAATGTAGAATCCAAAATATATATATATATACTGCAATTGAAAATATGTGAAAATAATTTATGTCCATTGACATTAACATTCAGAAAGGGGAAACTTTCCATGCGATGGGATTATAGATTTTTATGAGTTTTTACATGTTCTTTATTATTGTTTATCTATTATTGTTTATCTATTCAAATAAACATTTAAATACAAAAGAAGTAACTATTATGTCCTCTGGAAAGGAAATACTTATTTTCACAGTTGCTGGAAGCAAATGTTTTCTATTGCTAAATAAACCTAAATGGAGGCATGGAGGGTATCCTAGTCCTTTGAAATGCTTAA
This sequence comes from Sciurus carolinensis, assembly GCF_902686445.1. NCBI lineage: Eukaryota > Metazoa > Chordata > Mammalia > Rodentia > Sciuridae > Sciurus > Sciurus carolinensis. The sequence goes on from NC_062232.1 coordinate 53,009,612, forward strand.
CTTCATCAGTATAATAAGCAGAAGGAGTCATCAGCAGTATGTCTCCTGGATGTCACAGGCACATTTTCTTGAGTACCTCTCCTTTAGCAACACCCCCTTTTTTCTCCCTTTCCCTCCTCCAGGATTAGAAGCTGACAGTAGGTGCTGGTAGACCTGGAAGGGCAGTGGAGGGAGAGAAGTCTCATCTCCTGAACTCCTAAGGTGTTAGGCCAGTCCTTGTTTCATTTATTTATTTGCTTTAAAAAATTTTAAACTTATTTTAGCAATTACACTCCATGAAAGGAGAAAAGGAGCACTATTTTATCTGTAAGCCCACCATGGAACCCAATTGTTTTCATGTATCTGTTTTAGAATCTATACCTGGAGATAATGTTTTTACAGAGTTGTAATGACAATGTCAATACAATTGTGTGTTCTATTTTGTCCAACATTTTGTATTTAGGTTTTTCTATGTTTATTGCAATCCTCAGAATGGGGGTTTTCATTTCCTAAATAATATTCCATTCAATCTATGTATCTTAATTCACTAACTATTCTGATTTTGTTGGATGTTTGATTAATACTGGGGTTTTCAGATTATGCTTAATGATGTTGCAAAGTATAATTGCATGTATAGTCTTTTTTCCTTTTTTGAATGATGACCTTAATGACAAATTTCCAGGAGTGGAATTGCTCTAGGATGGGGCATGAATATAGTTTATAATTTCCAACACATATTGCCAAGTTGTCTTTTGAAAGAATTGTCCTAATTTATCTTGCTACTGGAACAGTATGGGTATATCTTTTCATTCTCTCACTCCAAGCCAACCCAACAAATGCTTGATATTTTTGCTACTTTAACAAGTATAAAGTGGTATTTCATTCTTGTTCTTTAGTACCAGCATGGTTAAATGTGATAAATCACATCTAAGAAGCAGAAGAAATCTCAGATCTGGGATCATAACTGATGTTTCCTAATGACTAGTCCAGTGTTAAAAAAAAACCGTGTTGCCAGGTACAATGACATACGCCTCTAATCCCAGCATCTTGGGAGGCTGAGGCAGGAGGATGGTGAGTCCAAAGTCAGCAAAAAGTGAGGCACTAAGCAATTCAGTGAGACCATGTCTCTAAATAAAATACAATAAAGTGCTGGGGATGTGACTCGGTGGTTGAGTGCCCTGGAGATTAGCTCCCAGTACCCCCCCACCCCCCAAAAAAAACTGTTGCTAGCATGGTGGCATATACCTTTAATCCCAGCTACTTGGGAGACTGAGGCAGGAGGATCACAACTTTGAGGTCAGTCTGGGCAACTCAGTGGGACATTGTCTCAAGATTTAAAAAATTATATAGAAAAGGATGGAGATGTAACTCAGTGGCAGTGTCCCTGGGTTCAATCTCCTATACTGGGGGAGAAATAACACCCCAAAAAATTTTAAAAAAACCTGTACTTACGTGTGTGTGTGTGTGTGTGTGTGTGTGAATTATCCATTTCATGCCTTTTCTGTCTGCCTAATGAGCTGGGTTATTGCTAGAAAGCAGGGGAAAGAAAAGGGGTCAGCCACAAAAGGTTTCAAGTTACCCCTTGCCATATGTTGCTGTTCATACTACATTAAGAGATGCCAGGCCAGTCAAAGTGGTGCATGCCCATAATCCCAATTACTTGGCAGGCTGAAGCAGGAGGATGGCAAGTTTGAGGTCAGACTGGGCAATTTAGGGCTATCCTGCCTCAAAATAAAAAATCAAAGATGGGGGATGGGACTCACTGGTAGAGCACACCTGTGTTTGATCCCCAGCACACACCCTCAACCAACAAAAGATGCCAGGATGCCAGGTATGGCCTAGCTAGTCAACGAAGAGCCAGTAAAAAGGGAAGCTGATGAGTACTGCTGAAGAAAATCATCACTGAAAAATCTCTGGCTTGCTTTTAGTTTCTGGACCTCTACTGGTTTTCAGGCATACATAAAACCCCAAGGTATACATGCACTTGATAGAAAATCAGTTATATAATATTTGAAGTGCTTGAAAAATTGGCAGAATTCTTCACAATCTTCCCTAATGTGTTCCTGAAGTTTCCCAGTGAGCCTGTTCCTGGGGATTGTATTTACTTGTACTTTGTTGCCAGGCATGAATCAAGGTGTTGTATTTCAACCAGATGTCCTGAGCCAGGCTCTGTAAGATAGAGTAGCAAAGGGAGACATGTGTTTTCCTTTACACAAAACTTCTCAGGCCATCACCAGCTGTTTTCAGTCTCATGGGTGGATCTCTCCACTTGTCAGATTTCCTAGCTCCTGAGGCTTTGGAAAAGCCACCCTTGGTTTCTTTAATCCATGTTGGGCATTGCTAATTCTCTTTTAAGTGTCAAATTACACTTCCAGCAGTTTTTTAAAGCCAACTCCTAGGCTGGCTCCCTAACCTGGGCCCCAAGGGTTATGGGGCCTGCTGACCTAAAAGCAGTCTGATTGCAACAATTCTTTATAGTGTCAGGGAAAATTGGGAAAGACTGAATGGGCAAAAAATATTGCTGCATGTTCCGACTTGTGCACTCCTTGAGGTTATCTGTGACTTTCATTGGCTTTGAACCATTTAACATATTATAAGTTGTGGAAAACTAATAATAATGCAACATGCCCTTATCCGTAGAAATGCAAAGGGGTTTTGACTGGTGCCATGCAATCAATCATTTTCCCATAGATATTGACCAGCTTTGCATCAATTTGGAAATTCATGTCAGCACTTCCTAATTACCTATGAGTATGTTTTTTTGAATTCTGCTTAGAACTGGTTGTAATATCTTACTCTTTCCTTCATTACCAAATGGGTTAAAATTTTCCACGTGTTTCTTTTATATTTACTTGAGTGACATGATTTTGCCTTGAAAAACTTATCCTTTAACATTAGCTTGCCTTTCCATCAGAGTTTGTAGGCCCAAATGGACCTCTTCTTTGGTTCTTTTGTCTGAACTGAAAGCATTAACTCTGTTCACCATGATATTTTCAATTTAACTGTTTTTTTTTTAGGAGAAGAATTCAAAACAATAACTATATTAGCTATAACTTCAACTAATTCTTCCTTCAGCCAGCTCTTCTCAGAATTCGGTTCTCCACCTTCCCCAAAAGGCATTTTTGGAAGAAAAAATTATTCCAACAGCAAGTTTTTGGCCCCATCAAAATCTGCAGACAGAAGTTCCCTGATAAGTCCAGAGTAGGTCTGATGACCCACTTTTGGAGACTGGGGATTCTCATAAGTCAAGTGGTAGTTTGCCAGTAAGTTTTGACCTTTCCAAAACTACAGTTATATGTAGAAACCATTTGAACTAGAAACTATTCATTTCTCCCTCAAATTTTAAAAATGTAAGAGTAAGTTTAGGGGGCAGTTTGGCAGATGTTTTTTCAAAAATAAATGTTAAATTTAAATTTAAATTTAAAGAATCATGGTCAGTTGCACAGGACGTTTGGTGATGGGATTCTGAATCGAGTTAAGGTAAAATGAAGTTTTATCCCATCAGTATATAAAACTATAATATACCAATAAAAAAGAGGAGAAAAATAAAATCATGGTTTATTTTAGCTTAATAAAATAATAAGATTTGTGTACAGCTTGTTGGGTATAAGAATGAGACAGTGTAAAATGGAGAAAAACTTTAAGGCAAGGTACAAAATCATTAGGGGTTGGTAGGAATTGGGACTAGGAGTGAGAAGCTAGGTCAGTGATCCCTAGTCAATTTCTTATTTCATACTTTAGGCTCAACCGAAGTAAAATAAAAGCAACTCCTGTATTTTGAAAATGCTTTAAGATTGTTGGTTAGAGCTGGGTGCAGTGGCACATACCTATAATCCCAGAGACTAAGGAGACTGAGGCAGGAAGATTGCAAGTTCGAGACCAGCCTGGACAACTTAGCAAGACCCTCAGCAACTTAGACCCCATCTCAAAATAAAAAATGAAAAGGTCCTGGGATGTGGCTCAGCAGTAAATCATCACTGGGTTCAGTCCCCAGTACAGATATATAAGACAGAGCCTGGGGAGGGGTAAAAGAGTGAGAAGCAATTAGTTCTAGTCCAACTCATTCATTAATAAGGGAATGATTCTTAGTCTTTTGTGGCTTCAATTTATTTTGAAAAACACTTGGGTTGGACTAGGTGGTCAAAAGGCCTTCTACCTCTTAAGTCAAATACAGGAGCTGAGAAAGAGAAAATGGGTGTGTACTTTGGAACTCTGAGGGATAAACAAAGCAGAGTTCTCCTAAACTTGGGACATTACACCAGGTGATGCAGGGTCCAAGTTTTGGTGTGTGGTAGGAACACTTAGGGCATGTTACTTCTCTTGGCTGCCAGCTCCTCTCTTAGCAGCCAGTCTGCTTTTCCAAGTAATTTGGCACTTTTCTAAGGGCAGCTTTCCCTCAGGCATGGGTTTAGTGTCTCAACTCCTGCTTGCGTGGATCCAGTTTTCTGTTGCTAGGTAAAGCTTCACTTCCAGTCTCTTTGCAAAGAAATTTGTGGAAGCTTATTCTTTCGTGGTCAATGCTGTAAAGTACATTTCAGTTGAGGAGAGCCTGCATTCCCAAGCATCAACTGGATATAGGTTCCCATAGGAAAAATAAAATCCCTAAATTGAGGTAAACTTGCATGAAAAGAAGGGTTAAGATGGTGGTCAGAACCTCTGTATGTCTGTGGTATGCTGGATTTGGTTTCCTGGGTATTTGTTCATTAGCTCACCCAGTTCACATAAGTTCTGTGAGTTGTGAATGCCCATAATTGGTACTCAAAAACTCTTTGAAATGTGGATGGACGAATGAATGAAGTAATGAATGGACAAATGAAAGAATTAATACAACACCATCTGGTAAATTTTAACCAAGACTATTTCTTCTCCACTCTGAGCTGGGGATCAGGCCCTTGTGTGCATCCTGGGAAAGCACTCTACCACCGAGTTAGATTCCCAGTAGCTTTCTGTAGAAGCAATTAGTAGACCCCCTCTACCACCAAGGATACCAACATTTCTTCTTGGCTCTATCTCATGTAATCTCCTGGGCCTCTATTTTTTGCTGCTAGAATTAATTTACTTTTGTGACTTTTGAGATCTAATTTGGCTTGACTGAAGTCTCATTCCTACTCATTGGACTGTAAGATCCTATTGGGCCTGGCATGATACCACACGCCTATAGTCCCAGGTACTTGGTAGGCTGAGGCAGGAGGATCCTGAATTTCAGTCTTGACCGGATAACTTAGTGAGACCCTGTCTCGAAAAATCAAAGCAGCAATAAAAACAAAATAAAATAAAAAGAAATCACATTAGGATGAGGAAAGAATACTACCATTTAATAGATTCTGGCTTAAACATTACAGAAAATACCTTATTCTTGGATTTTTGAATGTGAAAAATAAACTATGCATAATAACATAATGGAAAGAATGTGGACTTTTCATCAGGACAAATCTTGATTTGAATCACAGTACTATCATTTACTAGTTGGAGGATGTCAGACACATTACTTCACCTTTCTTGTCTTTTTTTAACATATAAGAAAATGAGCAATTTACCTTTTTTTTTTGTAGGGGCAGGGGTTAAGCCAAGGTTAACCACTGAGCTACATCCCCAGCCCTTTTAAAAAATATCTTATTTAGAGATAGGGTCTCACTAAATTGCTTAGGGCCTCACTAAATTGCTGAGGCTGCCTTTCAACTCATGACCCTCCTGCCTCAGCCACCTGAGTCACTGGGATTACAGGCACCTGCCACTGCACCTGGCTAACAATTTACCGTTAAGGTTGTTCCTGAAGACTGAATAAAATAAATATGTAATTTCACCTACCACAGTGCCTAACACAGTAGGTACTCAATATAGCATAGCTATTGTCTTAATATCTTACATTTGGGTAACATTTTACAAATCCTCCCACACCTTCTCTTATTCCTTCTATAATTTGATTTATTTAAAAATTTTTAAAAATTTTTTCTATTTAGTCAGGTGCAGTGATGCATGTGTATAGGGTTAGGGTTTATAATCCCAGCTACTTGCTACTTGGAAGACTAGACTGGGCAATTTAGTGAGATCCTGTCTCAAAACAAGAAATAAAAAAGTTGGGGATGTAGCTTTATGGTAGAGCACCACTGGGCTCAATCTCCAGTACCATGAGCACCAAAGCGCGAGCGCGCGTGCGCGCGCGCACACACACACACACACACACACACACACACACACACGGGGTGGGGGGGAGAGAGAGAGAGAGAGAGAGAGAGAGAGAGAGAGTGAGAGAGAGAGAGAGAGAGAGGGAGGGAGAGAGAGAGCGCCCAACTTGGAGCTTATCCTCAGTCAGGACTCTTCACCTTGGGCCTAGACTTCCACAAATTCCATCCTCCCAGGAGCCAAACTGTTACCCTGTAGAGTTCTTTCCTTGGATTTTACTCTGCAAATGCTGACAAGGTAAGAATGCTTAAATTCTAACAATAGGTTATTTATACAGCATTTTAAGAAAGGCTAAGACCTGGGGCTGCTACTATTTTTAAGGAAAGTCTTTGAATTGGGGCAATTTGTATCTTTTGTTCAAAGTTTGGAGACCCTGAAACTCTTAGGGTTTGTGGCATGGCACTTCCCCACCCCTAGGATTGTGCCAGTCACTCTGGCCCAGCTCAGAGATGAAGTAGGAGAAGGAACAAAGTCATTTAAGGGCCTTTTTCTGTGATACTGTGTTTGTGAAAAATAGAATTCTTATTTTTCAAAAAAGGTGTTTTAATTATACATTATATTCCTTCTTCATTTTGTCTCCTGTGTATATATCCCCAGTAGAGAGGTGCCTAGTATATAGCCTATACTCTTAAATGTTTATTAGATGGATTTGATGCTTAAAATACCCAAAGTAAAGAGTATTCCCTCAATATAACCTAGTTGCTGAGAGATGGGGTGAGTTTGGGATATAAACTCCTGCCCGATTCTTCCAAACCTTTGTGGAACCCAGATCACACCCTGAAGAGTACCAGGCTCAGACTCAGATTCTTAGTGTATGTTCCTTAATTCTCATGAGTAGGAAAGGCAGATTTTGGGCACAATCAATATGTTCTTTAGCCAGATCAACTAGGCAAATATAAATGTGAAGGATAAATATGACTAAGAGTCAGGTACACTAACTGAGTGACTTTGGGTAAGTCATTATACTTCTTCTGAGCTTCAGTTTCTTCCTCTGTTAAAGGAGATCAAATGGCCACTCCACCTACCACACAGAGTTATATGGAGGATTCCAGAACCTCTAAAATCACTGCCAAAGTTTCTCTTAAAGTCCTGCTTCACCAAAACAGAACCTGTGATCCTGATGTTATATGGAGCCTGGTTCTGGGTAATATGTAGTATGTTTCCAGGCTACTTAATGGCCCAAATGGACGGGCCGAGACACATTGTAGGGGACACTCATGCAAATGACATTCTGCCAGCAACAAGGTTTTCTATTTTTGAATGAAAAACTCCTCTCATGAAGTGAGAGCCTCCCCATATGCTCAGCCACCCGTGAGTAGCCAAAGACTTTATTGCAAAATGAATATTCCATGTTGTGCCATCTTGCTCCCTTACAGCAAAAAGAATTTCTATCTTCCTTATCATTGCTTCATGGATTTCTGCAAACATTTCTATGCCAGTCATGCCTATAGTTGTTTCCTACAGCAAGCAAGAGGTCTGCTGTTCTTCCCCCTTTGTATTTAAAAAAATTCTAAATACTCCTGGCAGCCTAGCTTATATAAATGTGCTCGGCATTTTATTTTACTTAGCTTTCCACCTAGAGCAGCTGTCTTCTCTCTGTCAAACCCAGACCCCTTCTGCCTTCAAAACCCTGCTTAAAATTCATCTGTGCAGAGTCTTTAATCCATTAACCAAGATTTGGTAAGCCCTGGCTTGAGGTAGGCCCTGTGGGGGTTAAGACAGGGTCCTGTCCTTAAAGGAGAATTGGTGATAAGCTGAGGAAATGAGACCCTCACACGGAGTGGGGGAGAATTAGTAATCGTGAGTGGTATGCTCTGAGCACTAGATGAGTTGTACAGGCAAGGTGTCCTAGTAGAGAGTGCTGTGGGCAGACAGTGCCAGGATGGGGAACTTGAGCTAGGCCTTTGGAGAATGTTTAAGGAAATGAAAATGCCAACTATCCAGATTTGATCATTACACATTGTATACATGTATCAAATTATTACACTCTTCCCCATAAACACGTACAATTAAAATAATAATAATTAAGCGAGGCATGATGATGCATGCCCATAATCCCAGTTACTGAGGCAGGAGGATCACAAGTTCAAAGCCATCCTGGGAAGCCTAGTGTGCCTCTGTCTCAAAATAAAATTTTAAAATATGGGCTGGGAAAGAAGCTCAGTGGTAAAGTGCTATCATTTGGAGGTCCTGGGTTCAATCCCCAGCACCACAACCTAACGACAACAACAACAACAATAATAGAAAAATAGATTTAAAAAGGAAGACTGCTGATTTCAATTATGCAAAGAGGAGGAGAAAGGAAAGAGACCAGAGGAAAGGAAATTGGAAAGGGGAGGGGAGTAATGTCAACAAAGGGCAACGAGGCAGGAATGTAGACATTTGTTCCTGAACAGTAAAACCCCAGTTATGGAGATGCAGTGCTTTGCAGAGGCCTAGCAGCAGGACAGATGGAAAAGCAGTTCAGGGTTAGACTGGCAGACCTTGGATTTAGGCTAAGGAGTTAGACTGTTCTGTGGTCAATGGGAAGTTATTAAGGATTATTTACAAGAGAATGAACTGATAGGACCCAGATTTAAGGGCATTCATCTAATCATAGTATGTACAGTGTGACCTTGAAGTCAGAGCAAAAGGGCAGTTGGCAGCAGCAGTCAGGCAGGAGAGAGAGCTCTGACTTTCAGTTGTTTTGTCACTCTGCCACTCCAGGACTCATGTTCTCTCTATGTCTAGCTCTGTGAAGCTGCATTTGAGATCTCTCTGTTAATAGCTGGGTGGTAAGTTTGAGACAGAGCATGGAATCATTGAGGTAGACAGACCTAGATCAAAATCATACTGTACCACTTAGTTGTGTGAATTTGGACCAGTCATTTAGCCTCTCTGAGTCTCTGTTTCCTCACAGGTGAAACATGGATAATATTAATATGAATAGAAGTTAATGAGAAAGACAGGCACCTAGAGCATAAATAATCAACCAACATTCCTTTCTTTCCTTTCCTTTTCTTCTAGTTATTGGTGTGACCCTGAGCATGTCTTTTTCTGGGGCAATTACCATGTAAAACAAGAGGGCTGCTGGTCACACTGGTGTACACCTATAATCCCAGCAGTTTGGGAGGCTGAGGCAGAAGGATCTGGAGTTCAAAGCCAGCCTCAGCAACTTAGCGAGGTCCTAAGCAACTCAATGAGACCCCGTCTCTAAATAAAATACAAAATAGGGCTGGGAATATGGCTCAGTGATCAAGTGCTCCTGAGTTCAATCCCTGGTATCCCCTGCTCAAAAAAAAAAAAAAAAAAAAAAAAAAAAGAAGAGCTGTTCCTTCCTGCTTTACTATGCTGGAATCAATGTCCTTGCCTATCCAGTAACATATTTGACCAATCCTCCTTCCTCTTACTCTACTAGGAGAATAACAAGTATTTGGTGAAATCCTATTATGTGTTAGGAACTGTAAAGCACTGAATAAAAACAGACAAAAATCTCTGCCCACATGGAACTTATATTCTAGTCATGGCTGCAGAGAAGTCTCATAATTAACAAATAAATAAAATAAATATGCAATACGTTATGGTAATAGGTGCTAATAAAAATACAGCAAAGTGAAGGAACAAAGTGGTGGGAAATTGGTCAAGGAAGATTTTTTAAATTTTTGTACTGGGGATTAAACCCAGGAGCACTTTCCCACTGAGTTACATTGCCAACTCTTTTTATTTTATTATTATAGTTTTTGGTTTTGAGACAAGGTCTCACTAAGTTACTCAGGCTGGTCTTGAATGTGAGATCATCCTCTGAGTCTCCACAAAACCTGGGATTATAGACATGCACCACCATGCCTGTAATCTATACGCATTTATTATATTCCAGACACTTTGACATATAACATCTGAAGGAGGTCAAGAAATACCATCACCAAATATGTCACTTTGGACTTCAAAGTGAGGGTACCGGGAGAACAGCATATGCAGGAAGGGATTTTCTCTGAACTTCTCTTAACTGCCAAAAGACAGATCCTTCAAAAGAAACTCAACTGTCATGAATCCCTTCCCTGGTAACCTCATCAACCAGGGAAGATTAAACTCCTATCACAGGAGAAGAGACTGGAGCTCAACACCATGCCTAGACAAATTCGTCAGACTGTCTCCTATTCTGAGGGTCAATTCATCTTTCCTAAAAATCATTTACTCTCCTCTTAATTGCCTACATCACTCCTCCCTGTTCCCTATGAAGAGGGTAGATTAGCTTCTGGATCACGATGTGTTCTGGGGAGCTCACTTTTCTTTCATGTGATGCCTTTGTATCCATAATAAATTTTGTATACATTTTTCCTATTAATCTGTCAGCTCTCAGTTTATTTTGTTGATTCTATTATTTAGAGACCTAAGAGGGTAGAGTGAAAGTCTTCCCTCCCTTATACATACCATGGAAGCACAACTATCTAACAAGGTGTATATTGTCATCTGTTTTACAAATGAGAAAACTGAGGCTCTGCAAGACAAGAGAAAATCTCTTGTCCTAAATCACATACCTGGTAAATAAGTGAAAAGGCTGAGATTCAAACCAGGATCTAAGTCCAGAAGTCTGTTTTTCACCCAACTATCTGCTTATCACTAAGTGGGTCAGAGAGTCGCCTCTCTGTTCTCTATGTCTATTTATTCTGTGAATTAACCATAACTAAAAGGTATTTAATGCCATTCCCCACCTTCACATATTCTACTCAATTGGTGGGTATTCAGGGGTTGTCTCCTTTCTTTTTCTGGTACTAGGGATTCAACCCTGGGATATTTTACCACTGAACTACAACCCAGTCCTTTTTATTCTTTTTATTTTGAGGCAGGGTCTCACTAAGTGTCCAGGGTGGCCTTGAAATTGCCATGGCTGGCATCTAACCTGCAATCCTTCTGCTTCAGCCTCCTGAGTAGCTGGGATTACAGGCATGTGCCCCTCTTTTATTTTTTCAAGACAGTATGTTGCCCAGGCTGGTCACCAAATTGTGGGCTCCAGTGATCGTCTCATCTCAGGCTCCCAAGTAGCTGGGGTTACAAGCCTGTGCTACCACACTCCACTTCTCGATTTATTTTAAATATTTATTATTCAGGGCTGTCAACTAGTATTATTTTAATATTAGGCCCATACAAACAAAAGTAGAAAGGAATACTTGATGGAAAAGAAAAGTCAAATGAAGTACTACAAACCAATTATATTTGAATTTCTGGATTATTTACTTTCCTGCAACTCCCACAGTAGCACAAATAAAAGAGTAATTGCACAATTATCATTTAGTTCTACTTCCTTTTTATCTTTCCATAATATGTTATGTAGCTTGGCACCCAGGAGGTGCTTCACAAGTGGCATTGACAGGCATCCTTTGATCCAATTCCTATTTTGGAATTCTAGGTAGTCTAAGTCACTGTGGCCAACTTCATGCCCTATTCATTTGACAAACAATTCTGGTGCCTACTATGTGGCAGATGCTATGCTAGGCCCTTTTAATACCAAAATGGATCTTTTTTTACCACCAAGACACTCACAGCTTCTGAATGTGATGGTGCTTACCTATAACTTCAGCTTCCCAGGAGGTTGGGCCAGGAGGATCACATGTTTAAGGCCAGCCTCATCAACTTAGTGAGGTCCTGTCTCAAAATTTTAAAAAAAGGTGCTAGAGATGCAGCTCAGTGGTAAAGTGTCCATGAATTCAATCCCCAGTAATGCATTGTTTTAAAAAAAAATGAGCCCACAGTTTAGGGGATAGAAACATTCAAAATGTGACATGGTAACTGATAACATTGAAGCATGTTTAGGGTGCAATGAATGCATAAAGGAAAATCTATTTGGACTGAGTTTTAGTGCCATACTAAAGAGAACATATGAGTTGATTCTAGAAAAATTTATCAGGTTTCTGAGGGGGAGCATTCAGGAAAAGAAACTACTTTGTGCAAATGTGCTGAGGTGTATGAAGAAACAGCAAATTTAGTATTATGGGAGCATGTTTTCTTTGGAGGATGGTTGAAGACAATGCTGGAGAGGCAGATTACAGGTTTGCTTAGGAGCTGATATTTTGTTTCCTGTACTACATGGTGTCAGACATGTAAGGTAAATGGGTGATAAGGACAGTACTGGAGATCAGAGGAAAAAGATAGGAATGGCTGTGTGGAACTTGATTGCTCATGTTTGTCTTAGGGGGCAGTTCTAGCTAAATGTAGCCATCTGGCTGTGTGGATTCAGTGTTAGCAGGTCTTTTGTTTTGTTTTTAAATAGAAAAGCAGGAAATGTACATTAAAAATATGAAATCTCCAGATTTCTAAATGTTGACAACTGATTTTATTTTGTACCTGGGATTGAACCCAGGAGTGCTTAATCACTGAGTTATACTCCAGGCATTTTTATTTTTTATTTTGAGACAGGGCCTTGCTAAATTGCTGAGGCTAGCTTTGAATTTTCAATCCTCCTGCCTCAGCCTCCTGAGTCCCTGGGATTACAGGTGTGCACCACCATGCCCAGCTGATTTTTTAAATTCAAAACTTTAGCCAATATTGCACCAAGAACAAAATGTCTGTTGGCTACAGGTGGTCTGGAGGCTGGCATTATGAGACCTATGTTGTAGGGGATCAGGCACTTATGGAAAGATAGAAGGTAACTGAGGCAACACTTTAAAACACTTAAACACTTACAAGAATAAACACTGGCTGGGGATGTAGGTCAGTAGTAGAGTACTTGCCTAATATGCACAAGACCCTGGGTTCGATCCTTGGCAGCCCGCTCTCCCACCAAGAAAAGGCAGAGGAAAAAAAGGATAACCACATAAAAGCCTCCACTGCAACATTTATATTGCATATCAAGTCATATGCTCTTTCAGTGGGGCACCAAAATGAGGTCCCAGGTCAGATACAATTCCCAAGGCTTTTGAGGGCAATAGTGCAACCTAGGGTCTCAGGCAAGCTGTTAAAAGCCTGGTAGAACATGGTAAGCTGAGACCAGTATGGTCCCTGAGCATCATTACCACCGCCACCAGAAGATGGCTATCATTTGTTCTCCTTTAATGTTGGAGGAAGTAGGGGTGGCCTCTTTAAACTGAGTATGTAACAAAGACATCATAGGCAGTGTGAGATAGATACAACACAATTGAATAACTGTTACAATTCAAACTCCTCATTTTTCAGTTGGAGAAACTAAGCCCCCTCCCTCCACCCCCCCCCCCAAAAAAAAGCATGGTGACTTGCTAAGAATGACCCAGCAAAGTAGTGGTAGAGTCAGGTTTCCTGACTCCTGGTCTAGCATCCTTTCCAATAATCCTGGACTGTGATAATTAAGGTAAATCAGCCTGGCAGTTTTCCTAGCATCTAGAATTCCTGGTCTGGACAAGCAGGACTTGAGAGCAGCTGTTAAAAGTCTTCCTTTCCCCTTATCTGTATTATGATGATGATATTCTTTGTAAACTTTCTATTTCAAGGATTAAGGTTAAAGAGAGGACAAAAAGATGTTTTTGAAGCATAGAGACAATTCAGGAAGGGTAGGGAAGAAAAGTTGTCTGTGGCTAAGCTCTTTAAGGCTTATGACCTCTGTGCTCTCTGGACTGACCTCCCCATTGCACGCTTTTGGTTTTGTTTTGATTCTTTTCTTTTGTCTTCTTTTCTGTTACCCTCTGTGTTTTTCTTTTCTCTCAGGAGCCTAGGTCTTATGCCTACCCATTAGAGCTCCAGGGCATCACTAAGCCTCCTTGGTGGCACTCAGGATGTCTGCTTCGAGTTGATAAAGTTGCTAATTATTCGTTCCTCAATAAAATGAGAATGAGAACATATAGTGGCTAAAAAACCATGCATGATTCCCCTGCTACAGTCATTTAGTTCTCTATAATCTGAGACTAGTAACTCTTGTCAATGGTGACTCTTGACTAAACTAATCCTTTCCATCCTTCATTTCAGGGTCTATTGTTCTGACATTTGCCACTTTCCCCCCCCCTCTGAACCCGTTTCTGATTGGTGCAGCTGTTGAAGATGCTGCAGTTGCAGCAGTGTACATCTGGAACATTTGGCTGACTTGTTGAACTTCCCCCAGGGAGTACTCCAGGGGAAGGATGGGAGGGGTGGAGAGGCCAGAACAGTTGCCTGCAAACAGAGATGCCAATAGTGTCTGGCCATTCTGTGGACCACCATTGTAAAAATCCACCTCATTGTGTCCCTCAGTTTCCCTACTTATTCCTTGAAGGCACACGTTATCCACTCAAAAGCCCCCCCATCAGTGGAAGAGGAGAAACTATTCTGACTGGATTTTCTCATGCAGCACCTTCTGCTTTTAAAAAGGGATCACGATTTATATTTGCTAAATTAATTGGTATATCAAGAGATCCTTGGTGACTGTTTTTACCTTTCAAGGGACAACATCACTTCAGTTCCACTTGGAACAGATAGCCTTCTCCATGACTTAGATTGAGCCCTGAGACACACTCCAGGAGTGAGGCTGCCTGATTCCCAGTCCCTTTGGCTCCCAGGCTCCTAGGTCTCCTTTTCTTCTGGCGAGCCATTGGATTGCAAACACAGCAGGCATGGTTTCATTCCAAACCCAGAACTGTTTTAATTAGTTTAACGTCTGTTAAACGCTTTGAAGATTGAAAGCAACAGATAAGTACTGGATGATGTTATTAACAACTGCAGTTAATTGCAAACATTTCTATTAATGCTAGTTTCTGCCTCCTTTTCTTTGCTGTACCTACTTTCCAAGGTTCCCAAATTCTTCTCAGCCTCCCCCTCCTTTCCTCCCCCGTACTGGCGCTGAAGGGTTAAACCAGGGCGGAGTCCAGAGATGAACGACAGCAGGAGTCACCAACTGGTACGGAGCAAGCGGGAAGAGCTGGGTGGGGCCCTCAGGGAGAGGCGAACCCTCACGCCCCCAGGCCCCGCCCCGCGGCTAGAGGCCCAGACTGAACGGCAAGGGGCGGGGCGCCGAGGCTTGGCGGCCCAGTGGTTGGGCGTCCCGGCAGCCCCTTGAGGGATGGGGCGGGGTCGACCGGGACCTCCTCCCTCATTCCCTCGGCGGGCGGAGCCGCCCCTCTCTCCCGCCCCTCCTCCTCCCTTTCCCACCCCTCCGACTGGAGCTGCACATGCGGCTGCTCCCTGTTCCGTCCCGCCCAGCCACCGTCGCGCAGGCACGGGTCCCTGCAGCCCCCAGCCGATGGCAGGACAGTAGTCGCCTGTCAGGGGTCGTGAACGACTGAGGCAGACGCAGCAGCTCCCGGGCCTCAGAGAGTGGGTGTCTCCGGAGGCCATGGGCTACCCTGAAGTAGAGCGCAGGGAACCCCTGCCTGCGGCAGCGCCACGGGAGCGGGGGAACCAGGGCTGCGGCTGTCGCGGGGCCCCTGCCCGGGCGGGCGAAGGGAACAGCTGCCGGCTCTTCCTGGGTTTCTTTGGCCTCTCGCTAGCCCTCCACCTGCTGACGTTGTGCTGCTACCTAGAGTTGCGGTCCGAGTTGCGGCGGGAACGGGGAGCTGAGTCCCGCCTTGGCGGCCCTGGCACCCCTGGCACCTCTGGCACGCTGAGCAGTCTCGGTGGCCTCGACCCTGACGGTCGCATCACCCGCCACTTTGGGCAGCCGTTACCTCAACAGCAGCCCTTGGAACCGGGAGAAACTACACTCCCCCCTGACTCCCAGGACCGGCACCAGGTGAGTCACCTAGTAGGGGCGGCGGTGGTGGCGGAGGCCCCCTTCCCTAGTGAGTAGGGCGGGGGCCCTCCACCACAAGGCGGGGAGGGGACTTGGCCACTTGGAGCCAAGTTAGAGGGCAGGACCAGGGAGGGGGCAGGCGAGCAGCAGAGGCGTTGTCTAGGGCAGGTTGTCTGTCCTGGGTCGCTGGCTCAGCTCACCCAGACTCTCTCAGGTCCCCTTGACTTGGAAACTCTAGCCTGCGCCCGCCGCCCGGGGCTATGTGCTGCCTTGGGAAAAGTTGGCGACGCTCCCGCCCGGGCTCGGCGAGGAGGTGCCCGCGCTGCCCCCCTAGCCGACTAACGGCGAGCAGCTTGGCCCTCCTGCTCCTGCTGAGATTCTCTGCCCGCGGTGCTTGTTTTTTCGTGTCCAGAGCTGATGCCAGCACTAGCAGGCTCTTCTTTGGAGTTGGAGCTGTAAACAGCTGAAATAACTGCTCCACGCCCGTTGAAACAACTTTTAACCATACTTTCAGCGCGGGGTCCTTGTGCGCTGACCAGAACGTGGGCTTGTTCACACTTACCTGCAATTTGAGACTGATTGTCCTCGGCGTTCTAGTGAGGATCAGCGCCCCTGAGGAATTCTGGTAGAAATATGCCGTCTTGCTAGACAACTTCTGAACAGCAATTTAAAAAATCTATGGAAATAAAACTCACCCTTTGCGTGCCGGTTCTGACTTAATTTTTATTATTTGAATGTGGTGTTGCGATACAGAGGGTAGGTGGGAAGCGCTTTCGTTACTGCTAGCCTAAGAACAGGAATCTACCAGTGGAACTCAGGAGTAGTCTCTCCCAAGTGCAGTTTTTTTTTTTTCAATCTATGATGTTTGTACCCTTATTAGCATACCATTAACTTTGGTGTTTCGTTTCTACTTTCTCCTAGCTCTTTATTCAAGTAAATTTAGTGCAGTTAATATAAGTATTATCTTGATTGCCACATTTTGTCTTACATGTGAAACTAAGGAGAAGTATCCAGTGATGCTTTTGCGGTGGTTAAAGGATAATTGTGAATTTGTACTTTTTGGCGAAGAGGACAAGTTGTGCAAATAAGTTCCTCAGCCTTCTATATCTACTACTACATCCAGAGTCATTATCACAATCTTTAAGCCTTATTTGTACTGCTTTGTCCTTCCATCCAAAGTTGTACAATTGATCACATTCGTGATAATACTGTGATTTTGGAACTGACATTTTTCTTTTTTACAGTGTGAGTTGTAAACTTGCCCTGAGCCTTAAAATGTCTTGCTAGCATACTCCAACTTATATAACAGCTTATCAAAAAGAGAATCAGCAGACATGCTTCTCATACTTGAAACTTTAAACACTGTAGCTAAATGATAATTAGCCAGGATTCTGGTTCCTTTATTTACCCCCACCCCACGCCCAATAGAAATACTAAGCAGCTGAACATTGATATTCTGTGAAAAGATGAAGGAATTCAACTTTCTTAGTCAAATGGTGGCCAAGACTTTTTGGCATTCAGGATGGACAGAGCCATGTTTTTAGACTGAGGATTAGCAGACAGCTGTACTCTAGGGCTTCTGTGATGGCATGGGACTCTCACAGGTCTGCAATGGCATTGAGTTGCCTGCCCTTTGGGTAGCACTGAATTATTTCTGTCTAGGTTTAAAACAAAAGTTTCTCTCTTCTGTTCTTTATTTTTTGTTTTAGTTTTTCTAAACAGTAGAAGCAAGGATACTGGCTCTCTAGTTTTGTTGACATCAATTTTGAATTGGAGGTTTTAGGAGTTGTAAGGGGCCATCTTAGTCCATTTTATTTCGTTCCCTTGAAGAACACCGGCTCCAAGGGGAAAGGGACTTGCCCAAGATTCACATAACGAGAGTCAAAACTAGGATGGAGTTGCTCTCCTAATTTGCAGTTTAGTGCCCATTCCTTCATAGCATACTACATACTGAGGCTTTTTTTTTGGCAGAGAGAGGGAATAGGGTGGAGCTCTGTAGTAGACTTTGTACAAAGCAGAGGGCTCAGATTTGTGTCCTTTTGTTCTACTCTACCCACATTTTGACCAGACTAAGTTTAATCCTGTATTCATTATTCATCCTAATCTTCACTTTCAGAAGATTTAGAGTATACTCTGAAAGGATTCTAGCTCAGATACAACTTAAGTTTCTCTGGAGAATATTGGTTTTCCTATATGATAAATAAATGCATGAATAAATAAATAAAGGAAAAGTTGATTGACTATTAAATTAGTACTACTATATCCTGGGTAAAAATTGTAGTGCCCTGGTGCACCCTCTGCTGGTTTTGCAGGGACATTTAATTGCAGTATCTGCTGACAGTCAAAATTTTAAGTTGTGCTGACATATTCTGATTCATAAATAAGGAAGTAAACAGCCTTGTGGGATTTGGCCACGTAGGTCATATTTTTATATTTTAGTTTTTCAACTCAAACAGCTGCTATTACAGCAACTCTTGGATAGAGAGGAAGAAAGATAAAAATATGCACCCTCCAATGGGCAATGCATTCAGGTTTCTCACCAGTTTATCTGCAAGGAATGAAAGCAAGCTGACAAGAATAAATTGCAGGAAGATCTCACGAGATCTAGTGAGCAGAACAGTCAGAGGTACTTCATTGTGTAAGGTCATGCAGTTAGGCAAAATAAACCTATCCATGCTTAGGAGATGATGGACTCTAGACTCTCAATTATGACCCAAGAAACAGATCATAGAAACCACTGTAAATGTCATACTTCGATTTAAAAGCTTTTGTAAAAGCAGATATAGAAGGAAGGAAGGAAGTGCAGTGAGGATATAAATTCGTGAGACCAGCAGAGTTTCTCCAAGGAAAATATTAGGAAAGTCTCCCAAGTGGGGACATGGTTACTGATGATAAAATGTGAGAGAGACATATCAGACTTTCTGGAATCATAACTGTTTCCTGTTGTTGGAGTAGCTGAGTAGCTCTAGATTTATCTGGATACTTGGTGGAGGTAATCATAAGGGATAGAGACATCTTACTAGTGTCTGAATCAGTTAATAAATAATATAAAAATAAAATAAAATATCACTGGCTCATTCTATACAGAATTTGTTCCAGTTGTGATTGTGCTCCTCAAGGATCAAGAATATAGTGGGCAGCCTCATGAAGTGAGTCAACAACAACAAAACAAAACCCTTATCTTTTCCATGTAAAAGATCAAAAGTGGATTTTCACCTATAACCAGACAGAAAAGTTTAGTGGCTGTTCCTCAAGAAAAACCGAGCAGCTGATAAAAGTCCCCAGAAACCAAATTAAATCAATGAAAAAGATGAAATGTTATCTTGTTTTTTTTTTTTATTTTCAGTCTGGAGAGAGAGAATTAGAGAAAAATGATCAAAGTCTTCCAAATCATGTGAGAGATGAGTATGGTTAATATGTTGGTGTAATTTAATAATCCAATTCAGGAAATAGAAAGTCTGATGTGCCAGACACAAAGTTAAGTATTAGATATATTTTAATGCTTGAAAAATTATTTTTGGAGGGAAACAAATAAATGTCGTATGTCAATTCATTGCCCCAAGTGATAGTCTAAACTATGGTTAAAATAATAAGAACTTTTTCAGTACTGTTAGGGATATTTGGGGTATGTTCCTAATTACTTGAGGTGATGTCATAGAAGTCAACTTTAACATTCTACAAAACATTTGTTGGTATAACTAGATAGTCCATTAGTGTATCCAGATTTGATATTACTTATGTTAAGACTGATTGATTACAAAAATAACTAGGTGTCTCAGGCAAGGTGGCACACTCCTGTAATCCCAGCAGCTTGGGAGGCTAAGGCTGGAGGATCACAAATTTGCAGCCAGACTTAGCAATTTAGCAAGACCCTCAGTAACGTAGACCTTATATCACAATAAAAAATAAGACAGGGCTGGGGAATGTAACTCAGTGGTTAAGTCCTCTGGGTTCAATCCCAGTACAAAAAGCAAAACAAACAAAAACAAACAAAAGAGAAAAAGAAAATAACCAGGTAATTCAAAGGGAACATAATGAATGAGCCCAGAAATTATTTTAAAGGTATAGGATTCAGATGAAAAATAGTTTTCTATGTGTTTTAAGTACAAACTTTTCAGTGTGACATTCAAGGTTCTTGATCAGCTGGCTTCATTATACCCATGTTATTTTCTATCTCTCTTACTTTACTCCTGCAAGCCATTTGCTATATCCTGTCTTGGGATCATTCTCTAGTTGTTATTGCTATTGTTTTTAATAAAACTTGTGTCTCCACAATGGAACTCCTCAGAAATCTATCTTCATTTTTGTCTTTTTCCATAATGCCAGACACAGTGCTAGTTACACTTAGGACACTCAAATACTTATTGAGTTGAATATTATTTGGGAACTTTGGAGGTGTTTATGTAAAACAAAGACATTTTCTCTTTATATAATAGACCTGTTTTCCTCAGGTTGTGCTAAGCCTGTGAACTGTCAGCCATGTTTAGGTGAGTAAATAGTTCCACTGCTAATGTTTCACTGGTTTCTAAAATAATTAGAAAGTGAAATGGAGAAGAACCCCAATCATGTGTTCATTTTCCATTTTCACACCTTACCTCTAAGATGGTGCAAAAAGCTTTCTGTAATGTATTGTTTGATGTTTTATTTGCTTTTAGGTCTCATCTTTTTCTCTTTTTCTCTTAGATCTTGTGAAAAATGATCTATAATTTATCTGTAACTACCTTATGGAGAAGATCTCTTTATACTTCAGAACTTCTGAAGTATAAAACCACTTAATTCCTAAGAATATAACTAAGAGAAACCACTTGCTTTACCTGCAGAGCAACCTTCATAGAGGACTATCTTTATCTGACACCTCTATAAATCCTTAGCACTTAGCTCTTCATTTCTTTACCTTCTTTCCTTTTCTTTACTTTCACATTGAAGAGAAAAGTGCACACAACATAATTGTACAATTTGATGAATTATTACAAGGTGAACATGCTCATGTTACTGGTACCCAGGTCAAGAAATAGAATATTACTAGCATCCCATAACTTCTAAGTTTCCCCATACCTATCCCAGTATTATTCTTTCCAAAGTTAATGATTATTCTGGCTTCTAACATCATAGTCTTATTTATTTTGAACTTTATATAAATGAAATCAATCATTATATATTCTTCTGGCTCTGGCATTGTTTTGATCAACACTATATTTGTGATATCCATTCATGTTGCATATAGCTATAATTTTTATTTGTATTTTTATACATTTATATTTTCTCTTATTTGAGTATATCATAGTTTATCTGTTCTTTAATAATAAGTATATGGATGTTTCCAGTTGGAAATTATAAATAATATTGTCACAAATATTATTGTACATGTCCTTTGGTTACATACATTTGTATTTCTGTTGGGTATATATCTAGGATGAGGATTGTGGGGTCATGGGGAATGCATATTTTTGACATTACTGATAATGATAGTATTTCTAAGTGATTGACAATGTGTGTTCTCTCCATTGGAGTATGAGAATTCCTGTTGTTCCACATCTTTTATTTAACTTGGTATTATTGGTTCTTTTAATCAAAGCCATTATGATGGGTGGGTTTGTAGTACTATCTCATGATTTTAGTTGACATTTCTCAGGAGACTACTGAGGTTGTGCTCTTTTTCATATTTTTGTTATTCCTTTGAATATGTTCTGTGAAGTTCCTGTACAATATTTTTTGCTTTTTGTTGTCAAGTTGTCTGCCCATTTATTATAGGTAGTTTCTTATAGATTTTTAGGAATTCATATGTGGCCTGGATATGAACTACTTTTGTATTTTTTATATTGCCAAATCATTCCAAAATATGTGCTTATCTTTCTTTATGGCATACCTTGATGAACAGAAGTCTTTGATTTTAATCATCAGTGTTTTTCAATATTTTTGTGGTTAGGATTTGTTGTTGTTTCATTTAAGAAATATCTTCCTAACTTAAGGTCATGTATACATAGTCTCCTATATTATCTTCTAGAAGCTTTATCCTTTTTTGCCGCTCACATTCAGACCCATGAATCACCTAGGACTGATTTTTGTGTATTATGAGGTTTAGAAATCAAGCTTCACTTCTTTCCATATAAATAAGGATTTTTCTCTATTTCTCGAAATTGTCTTCTTTGTCATGAAGAATTCAAGTGTCTGCATATATGCTAGATGGTTTTTTGAATGATTTGTTCTCTTCTGTTGGTCATTAGTACAGTTTCTTTTGCTATAACAAAATAACTGAGGCTGAAATTTTTTAACAAAGAAGAGGCTTGTTTAGCTCACAGTTTTGTAAATTCAAGAGCATTGTATCAGCATTTGCTTAGCTCTGGTGAAGTTCCCCTTGGACGAGTCATAACATGGCAGAGAAGTGGAAAGGGAAGCAGTCATGTGCAGAACAGGGCAAATTTGCATGAGGTTACATCACTGCATAATAAACTACTCTAGTGAGAACTCAGTCTTTAAGAAAAACAATAATCCCTTCTGAAAGCAGCACCAACAATGACCCAATTCACACTAGGCCCCACCTCTTAAAGATTCCACCATCTTAACACTGCTACACGGCTTATAAATCCTCTAGCACATAAAACCTTAAGGGACAAACCACAACACACAAATACCATAGTCTTTATCATTGGATGCTATAATAAACTCTTGATATTTGGAAAAGCAAATCCTTTCATCTTGTTCCCTTTCTTTAAAAGTATATTGAATATTCTTGTTCCTTGACCCTTTTCCATGGGTATTGTAGAGTCAACTTGTCATGTCCCATACACCTACACAAAAAAGATGAAAAGAAACTTGTTGGGATTTTTATTGAGATTGCATTGAATCTCAAAATCAATTTAGGAAGAACTTACATCTTTATAATATTCAGCCTTCCAATCCATGCACATGGCACATCCATTTATGATTTTTCTTTAGTTTTTCTTGATAATACTTTTTAAAAATGTTTTTTAGTTGTCAATAGAACTTTATTTTATTTATTTTATGCAGCGCTGAGAATTGAACCTAGTGCCTGACACATGCTAGGTAAGCGCTCTACCACTACAACCCCAGTCCCTTGATAGTACATTTTTACACTTCTTTATAGAGGTTTTATAAACCTTCCATTAGATATATACTTATTCTAAGTTTTTTGTTTATTTTTATGCCATTGTGGGTGGTATCTATGGTGGATATTGTGATCCACAACCCAAATCCCATTTCAGGAATTCAGGAATTATTCCCTCAACCATTGAAGTCAGAGCTCAGCAAAGAGTGCACTTTTGAGTTTTCCTTGATTGAGGAAAACTGTTTCACCCAAGAAAAAGCCTCTTCCAGTGCAGTCTGCATTCTCAAATTGGGAAATTATGAGAGGGCCATACATTTTCCCTTCTCTTACACATCTGTTGATCCCATAAGCACTTCCTAATAAAAGCCCTACATGGTATTCTGTGTCTTTCACTCTGCTTCATAGAAAACCCAATCTGGGGGCATGTATAATTTCAGTCTAATTTTAATTGATTATTGCTGATGTTTAGAATTCTAGTTTATTTTTATATATCTACTTTGCATCCAGAAACATGATGAATTCATTTATTAGTCTTAATCATTTATCTGTATGTTCTTTTGAATTTTCCACAAATACTATCAAATAGCTTGTGAAAAGTGATAAATTAAAAAAATCTTTATCTCTTCCTTTCCAAACTATATACTTTAAGGAATTTCTTTCTTATTTGAGTGACTTTCTTACTTTATTGAACTGTTGGAAAAATGGTGAATAGAAGTAGAAATAGCAGAGCTTGGTGTAGTGGCACACATCTGTAATCCCAGCAACTGGGAAGGCTGAGGCAGAAGGATCTCAAGTTCAAGGATAGCTTCAGCAACTTAGTGAGCCCTCAGCAACTTATTGAGACTGTCTCAAAATAAAAAGGGCTATGGATATAGCGCAGTAGTAGCGGGCCCCTGGGTTCAGTCCCCAGAACCATTTAAAGTAGTGATATCAAGGCTTCCTTTTTCTCTTTTCAACTTCAGAGGGAAATATTTTAGCATTTCACTGTTACTTAATGATGCTTGTAGTTTTATTGTTCTTATTGTTTTTAAGGTAAGCTTTATCAACTTAAAAAGTTCTCTTCTGGCCCTAGCTTACTAAGAATTTTGCTTTATTCATGGTCTCCTGTATCCTTGTAAAAACATGGTTTTCTTGCATGTATGGAGATAACCATATGATTTTTCTCCATTAATAATGTAGTATTAAACCAAACTTGCACCCTAGAATAAACCCTATTTATTCCTAATGCCCTATTCAGTATATATGACTGCATTTGTTTCGCTAACATTTCATTTAGAATCTTTGTATCTACATTTATGAGTGAGATTAGCATACAATTTTCTTTTATTATCAAGTTTGGATATCAAGGTTATGCTGTCCTTGTAATAGTGAAAATGTTTCATTTTATTTTTTGACTGTAAAATTTATTTAATATTGGTAATATTTCTTCCTTAAATGTTTGGTAGGATTACTGAAGTCATTTTGCTGTGGGCAAGAGTTAAATACTATATTTTATATCTCACTAGATACAGGAATTTAAGACATTATGTGCCAAAAAATACTTAGAAATAAATTTAAGGAGATGAGAGACTTATACACTGAAAATTCATAAAGTATTGATAAAAGAAATTGAAGAAGACACAAATAAATGAAAAGATTGCTTGTGTTTATAGATTGGAAGAATTAATATTGTTAAAATGTCTATATTACCCAGAGAGATCTGCCAATTCACTGCAATCTTCATCAAAATTCTAATGATATTTTATAGAAATCGAAAAAACAGTGCTAAAATTTGTATGCAACCACAAAAGATCTCAAATAACCAAAGCAATCTTAAGCAAACCAAACAAAACTAAAAATCTAAAACTGCAAAACCAAACCAAACCAAAAGCAAAACAAAACAGCAATAATAAAAACAACAAAAAGCAAACTGAAAACACTGCACTACCTGTCTTCAAAATGTACTACAAAGCTACACTAATCAAACAGCGTGGTACTGGCATAAAAACAGTCACATAGATCAGTGGAACACAATAGAGAACCTAGAAATAAATCCATGCATTTATGGTCAATTGATTTTTTTTTGACAAAGGTACCAAGAACCCACAATGGGGAAAGGACAATCTCTTCAATAAATGGGACAGGGAAAACTGGATATCCACATTCAAAATCATAAAGTTAGATCCTTATCTCACACAATATAAAAATCAACTCAAAATAGATTAATTTATGACCTGAAACCATAAAACTACTAGAAGAAAGCATAGGGGAAAAACTCTATGACATCAGTCTGGGCAATGATTTTTTTGGATACGACCCTAAAAGCACAGGCAACAAGAGCAAAAATAGAACAATGAGGTTACATCAAACTGAAAAGCTTCTGCACAGCAAAGAAAACAATCAACATATTAAAAAGGCAACTTATAGAATAGAAGAATATATTTGCATAACCATAATGGATTAATATCCAAAATACAGGAGCTCAAATATATCAATAGCAAGAAAAGAAATAACCCTATTAGAATATGTGCAAAATATGTGATAAACATTTATCAAAAGAAAACATACAATAAGTATATGAAAGAAATGCTCAATATCACTAATTGTCAGGGAAAGGCAAATCAAAACAACAATGAGATATCACCTAATACCTGTTATAATGGCGATTATAAAAAAGAAAAGCCAGGTGTGGTGGTGGAAATCTGTTATCCCAGTGACTCAGGAGGCTGTGGTAGGAGGTTTGTAAGTTCAAGGCTAACCTGGGCACCTTAGAAAGATCCTGTCTCAAAAATAAAACAAAGCAAAAACAGGCTGGGGATATAGCTTAGTGGTAGAGCATTTGCCTAGCATGTGCAAGGCTCTGGTTTCCATACCCCAGTACCTGCCTCCCACAAAAAAAAAAAAAAAGATGGAAGATCACAAGTGTTGGTGAACAGGTGAAAATAAAGGGAGCTCTTGCACACTGTTGGTGGGAATATAAATTAGTACAGCCATTATATGATTCAACAATTCTACTATGGGGTATATATCCAAAAGAAATGAAATGCATATATAGAAGAGACATCTGCTCTCCTGTGTTCTTTGCAGTGTTCTTTGCAGCACTATTTACAGTAGCCAAGATATAGAATCAGCCAGTGTCCACCAGTGGATGGATAAAAAAATGTGGTATATGTACACAATGCAATACTATTCAGTTTAAAAAGAAGGAAAACCTGCCTTTTGTGGCAACATGGATGAATCTAGAGGACATTATACTAGGTAAAATAAACAATTAAATGGTGCAGTCATTTAGTTCACACAAGACATTATTGTTTTATAGCCAAATTCGTTTAGATTGTTCCTATGTTTGCTTTTAAAATTACTTTTCATTCCTTAATTACTTCTCAAGTTTCCATCTGGGATAATTTCCTTCTGCTCTAATAACACCCTTTAACATGTCCTTTAGTATGTGTCTGCTATTAATTTTTCTAGGTTAGCTGTTTTTTTTTTTCTTTCAGAAGCTTGAAGATACCATGTTATTGCCTACTGGCTTCCATTACACCTGCTGAGAAATAGCTGAAAATTTTATATTTGCTTCTTTGAAGGAAATTGCCCTTTTTTGCAGTACTGGGAATTAAGCCAGGGTGCTCTACCACAAGCCACATCCCCAGCCCTTTTTACTTAGCCCTTTTTATTTTTTAATTTTGAGATAGGGTCTCATCTTGAACTTGAGATCCTCCTACCTCAGCCTCCCTTAGTAGTTAGAATTATAGATGTGCACCACTAGTGCCTGGCCTTATTCTCTCTCTTAAAAAAATTGAATTTCAACCTTGTCTTAGTTTAGTCTACGTAGTCTGTTCTAACAAAATACTATAAACTCAGTGACTTATAAACAATAGATATTTGTTGCTGACAGTTTCAGAGGTTGGGAATTCCAGGATCAAGACACTGACAGATTTGGTGTTTTGTGAGATTCTACTTCCTAGGACTTTTTGCTGTATCCTCACAGGATGGAAGAGATGAATGAGTTCTCTTGGGACTATTTTATAAGGAAACTAATTTCATTCATGAAGGGCTGTCCTCCTAATTTAATCACCTCCAAAGACCTTACTTCCTAATATCACCATACTAATAATTAGATTTCAACATATGAATTTTGGAGAGACAAACATTTAGCCCATAGCAAACTTGTAGATATTTTCTCAGCATCTATTATATCTCTTTCATACTTTTCTCTATATTCTAATATTTTTCCTTTCTTATTTTGGATATTTTCTTCTGATTTACCTTATAATTCATTAATTCTCTTTTTACATTTGTATTATCTTTTGAACTCACCCATTGAGTTCTCAATATCACTTATCTCACACATAAATATGTACCTAGACAAAAACATATATAATACATATATGTGTGTGTGTGTGTGTGTGTGTATATATACTCTATCTATCTATCTATACACTAAGTTGCCAAGGCTCGCCTCAAACTTGTGATCCTTCCACCTCAGTTTCCAAAGAATCTGAGATTATAGGCATGTGCCACCATGTCTAGTTTATCACATGTATTTTTATTTCTAGAATTTTCCTTTGATTCTTTTTTTATGGTACTGGGGGTTGAATCTAGGCAGTACTCTATTATGGAGCTATACCCCAGGCCCTGGTTCTTTTTAAAGATAGTGTTCAATTCTTTGCCAAAACTCCCAATCAAGTCTTTTCTTTTTTGAAATATTAACCATAATTATGTAATAACTTTCATTTGATAACCATTATCCCAATCCTTGAGAGTGTTCCTATTATATATTGCATACCTTGATCTTTTATCACTTTGGCTGTTTCTTAATATGTCTTGTTAGTTTTGATCAAATGGCAAATATTGAATATGAAAAATTATAGTAGAGATGTTTTGAGGCTTCAGTTATTTTTATCCAGAAAGGGTTTATGCTTCTGAAAAATGTTTCACAGTATTAGCATTCCTTCATTACTTTAATCCTATATGAAATTGAGGTACTCTGAAGTGGCCTTCAGGCCAAATGAAGGTTGATTTACCCTTCTTTTTAGTATCTATCCCTTCTAAATTAGAACTCAAAGCTTGTGGGTTTTTCTAGAGTTCCCCATCTTCAATGTGTCCTGAATTACAATTTCTGTTCTCTTAGCTTTATGAGTCTGTCAAAAGCTGTGCTCTTTCAGCTGATGCATCTGTGATCAGCCAATGACCTTAGAAGAAAAACAACTTCTTGGAGTTTTCTTTTTATTCAACATCTTGGCTCCATAATGCTGTATTGTCTTCTGTTTGTCTGTTTTGAGATGGGGTTTCACTATGATGCCAAGGCAGGCCTCAAACTACTACATTCACGCAGTCCTCCTGCCTCAGTTTCCCCAGCACCTGGGATTACGGGCATGTTCCACTCTTCTTGGCTGCATTGCCTTTTAATAATGATATATCATTTATATCTTGTCCCAATTTTCTTGTGGTTTTCAGCAGGAAATTTAATCCAAATTACTTATGCATTTGTTATGAGAAGCAGAATCAGCTGATTTCTTCACAAATATATATTGATCATCTGTATGTATCATGCACTATACAAAGCAGTGGAGATGTGACTGTTGAATGGGTTAGAGAGGACTCTGTAATCATGGAGAATTGTGAATCATTAAGTACAATGCAAATTGATGGTGCAATGGTAGGGCTAATCATAGGATGATCTAGAGCACCTGGCCCAAACATGTGAAATCAAGGAACAGTTTTCTTGACAAACCATCTTCTGAGCTTGTGCCTGAAAAATAAGTAAAAATTAGGCAGACTGTTTTAGGCAGTAAGGACATCATGTGCAATGACCTGGAGCTGATATAGAACATGACAGTTTCAGGGAACAGCAACCCATTTTTAACAAAAGCTACAGTTATTAAGATAGTATGATACTGGTGCAAGGATAGGCATATAGATCAATGGAAAAGAATTGAGAGTTCAGAAATAAATCTTACATTATAATCAATTGATTTATTGTTATTAATATTTGTAGTGGTGGGGATTGAACCCAGGACCTCATGCATGCTAGGCAAGTGCTTTGCCACTGCTATACCCACAGACCTTTTAAATTTTATTTTGAAACAAGGTCTCACTAAATTGCCTAGGGTGGCCTGAAACTTGAGATCCTCCTGCTTCAGCATCCTATGTAGCTGGGATTAGAGGTGTGTGCCACCACACTTGGCAATCAATTGAGTTTTTTAAAAAAAATTCTTAGTTGCAGATGGACACAATACCTTTATTTTATCTATTTTTATTTTTATATGGTGCTGAGGATTGAACCCAGTGCTTCACACATGCAAGGCAAGTACTCTACCACTGCACTACAACCCCAGCACTCAATTGAATTTTGACAAAGTACCAAGACAATTTATTGAGAGGAAATAACCTGCTCAACAAATGGTGCTTGGAAAAGTGAATATCCACATTCAAATAGATAAATAAGAAATGGGCAATAATTGGGTACAGTGGTGCATACCTCTAATCCCAGCTACTTGGGAAGCTGAGACAGGAGCAGTGCAAATTCAAGGCCAGCCTGGGCAACTTATTGAGACCCTTTCTGAAAATAAAACTTAAAAAAGGGTTGGTGATGTAACTCAGTGGTAAAGTACTTGCATAATATGTGCAAGTTCTGGGTTTAGTTCTTAGCACTGCATAAAATAAAGGGGTAGTAGACCAAATAGACTTTTCTCAAAAGATATACAAGTGACCAGTTAGGTAAGTGAGTGTTCAGTATCACTAACCATCAGGGTAATGGAAGTCAAACTACAATGAGGGATCACCTCACTCTGGTAAGAATGCCTAATCTCAAGAAGACTAAAGATAGCAAGTACTGTGGAGAATGTAGGAAGAGGGACACTGTTGGTGGCAATGTACATTAATGCAGCCATTACTGGAGAACAGTATATAAGTTCCTCAAAAAATTGAAAATAGAATAAAACACCATTTCATACCCACTAAAATTATTATAAGGAAAAAGACAGTAAGAAGTGGAGAAATGGCAACCCTCTTACATTGCTGGTGGAAATGTGAAATGATGCAGCTGTTTTGGAAAATAGTTTGTTCCTTAATAAGTTAACATCAAATTACTATATGACCCAGCAATTCCACTCCAAGGCATATACCCAAAGGAATTGAAAACACATGTTCACACAAAAACCTCTACATGAATGTTCATAGCAGCATTATACATAATAGCCCCAAAGTGGAAACAACCCAAAAGTCTGATGAATATATAAACAAAGTGTGGTATAATATTCTATACAATGGAATATTTTTCAACCATAAAAAGGAATGAAGTATGGATACATGTTACAACATGGCTAAACCTCAAAAATATTATGCTAAGTGAAAGAAGCCAGTCATAAAAAAACACATTATATGATTCAGTTTGTTTGAAATGTTCAGAATAGGCAAGTATACAGATACAAAAGTTAGATTAGTAGATGTCTGTGGTGAGTGGTGGGAATGAGGGCACTTATTGGGGGGAATGAAAATATTCCAAAACTGATTTACCACAGGGTGGTGTATCAGTGGAACCTGAAAGAAAAAAAATAATGTAAGCGCTATCATGATGTTATACACTTCTGTTAAGTTACTAAAAACCACTAATTTGTGTACCCAAAAAGGGTGAATTTGTTGGTATATGAATTATATGTAAATGAAGCTGTTATTTTTAAAAAAGCATCTGACTGCATCACTATAGTATGCTGGTTATAAGTCCTTTGGTTATAAACCAAGGAGTGGAATAACTGGGTCAAATAGTGGTTCCATTCCTACTTTTCTGAGGAATCTCCATACTGCTTTACATAGTGGTTGCTCCAATTTGCAGTCTCACCAGCAATGTCTGAGTGTACCTTTTTCCCCACATTCTCGCCAACATTTATTATTACTTTTATTCTTGATAATTGCCTTTCTGACTGGAGTGAGATGAAATCTTAGAGTAATTTTGATTTTCATTTCTCTAATTGCTAGAGATATTGAAAATTTTTTCCATGTATTTACTGATAGATTGTATTTCTTCTGTGAATTGTCTGTTCAGTTCCTTATCCCATTTATTGATTGGGTTATTTGTTTTATGGTGTTGAGTTTTTTGAGTTACTTACAGATCCTGAAGGACATAGTCACATCAATGTTTATAGCAACTCAACTCAGAATAGCTAAACTATGGAACCAACCTAGGTGTCCTTCAAAAGATGAATGGATAAAGAAAATGTGGTATACATACAAAATAAAGTATTACTTACTCTTAAAAAAGAATGAAATTATGGCATTTGCTGGTAAATGGATGGAGCTGGAGAATATCATGCTAAGGAAAATAAGCCAATCCCAAAAAACCAAATGCTGAATGTTTTCTCTGATATGTGGATGCTAACTCAGTAAGGGCAGGGGGCCTAAGGAAGAACAGAGTTACTTTAGATTGGGTAGAGGGGAGTGAAGGGAGGGGAAGAGTGAGGATAGGAAGGATAGTAGAATGAATCAGACATTATTACCCTATGTACATATATGACTACACTACCAGTGGGATTCTACATCATGTATAACCAGAAGAATGAGAAATTATACTCCATTTATGTATGATGTATCATAGTGCATTCTACTGTCACATATAACTAATTAAAACAAAAAAGTGTCTGGCACATAGAAAATTATGAATAAATGTGTAAAAGGTGCTATTATTATATTTCTGAGTGATACCTTCCCTTACAGAGAGAGATAGAGAAAGAGAATCTTTAAGACTGTTCCTTCCAATTACTCCAGTACTTTCTCCCCCTAATAGATGGATCCAGGATCCCACCCATAATCAACTCAATCAAAAGCTTCAGGGATCTTAGTCTATTAGTGTGTATAATTTGAAAAAAGCCCTACCAGTTTTTCTGGTGTGCATTCCAAATCACAGATCTGTGAATTATGGAATTGTGAATGGCCTAGAGTGGTTAGAGTCTAGAGTGCCCATGTGGCCTACTATAGTTTGAATGTACCCTCCAAAACTCATGTTGAAATTTAATTGCCATTGGGACAGTATTGAGAAGTGGGACCTTCATGAGGTGATTAGTTTATGAGGGCTCTGTTCTCTTGAATGAATTAATGCCATTATCATAGGAGTGGGTTAGATATCAAGAGAGTGGGTTCCTAATTAAGGGATAAGATCAGACACCTTGTCTTTCTTCTGTCTTATGTGCTCTCTTGACTTTCCACCTTCCATCATGGAATGATGTAGCATAAAGGTCTTTGCCTGATGCTGGAACGATGCTTTTGTACTTTCCAGCCTTCAAAACTATGATAAGTAAATTTAATTTCTTTATAAATTATCCAGTCTGTGGTATTCTGTTATAGCAACACAAAATGAAATAAAAAAGGGTTTAGTAGCTACTTGAACTAGAGAAAGAATCAAGAATCTTAGCCTAGAATTGTCCCTCATTTTCTCTTTCTTTCCTTCTTTCTTCTTTCTTCCTTCCCCTCTTCCTCTCTCCCTCTCTTTCTGATAGAAATACCCAATTTGATAGAAATACCCAATTCTCATATACTACTAGAATTGTTTTCAGAGTTGTAGGGTTAAAATATGCAACATATCATACAGATCATCTCTGAAAGTGGTTTGTTCTTTTTTTTTTTTAATTGGAGATTGAACCCAGGGATGCTTTACCACTGAACTATAGCCCTAGCCCTTTTTGTTTTTTTTTACTTTGAGACAGGGTCTCACTAAGTTGCTGAGGCTATCCTTGAACTTTTAGTCCTTCTGCACAGCTTCCTAAGCTGCTGGGATTACAGGTTTTTGCCACTGTGCCTGGCTGAAAGTGGTTCTTTATCAGAGGTGCTAATGTCTTGACTGGAGAACTTTTCCAAAAGCACATGTCTCTGGATATACCCAGACATACATCACCAGAGTGTTTACAGTGGGACCATGGGCATATATAGTTTGGAATAAAGGCTTCTCAGATGATGCTATTTCTCTGCTTCATTTGAGAACTACTGCTCTAAAAGAAGTAGTAAAAGCAAGAGTATAAACAAGATAAGATTTTTTCCCTGCACCTAACTTCAGCTTCCCTTTTGCAGATTAATAGGTCTTTATTACCTGTAATTACTGGGCCTACCTTTGAAGACCATTGACCCATGAGCTTGGGTGGTAGTGAAGGCTTAATGAACATTTCTGTGGAATACCGCTTGGAAACTCAATTCATAAACTCTGTGTCTTTTGGTGAGAGAGGAATTAGATTTTGGTTGTCAGTTCTTCAGCCAGATGATAGTGATGTATGCTTGGAGTAGCCAAGAGAGAGGGTGGTTCCCTGTCTTTTATGGCTTCCTAGGGACTTCCCTGCTGCTAGCTGCTGAAACCACTTTAAATAATAGGTTGCTGAGTAATTTTCTCCATGTACATCCACCTGTCAATGGGCCTGCACTTCAGAGATGAAGAGTAATTTTTATTGGAGTGATGGCAGATAGCAGGGGTTGAAACCAGACAGCCACAATGAAATTGATTTTCAAAAGGAGATTACTTTTGAATTTTATTTTGTGGTTTGTGGATCGTCATTCTTATTTCATCCTGCCACACTAGTGGCCTAAAAGGGCAGTGAAAGGCTTGAACATTGCTAAGAATTTTAGATCAATTCACAAGGCTGTGTGCCTAGAAGCAGTGCATGATTCTAGAACACTTTTACTATGTTGTCTAGATGCTAAGATGGGGAAACTCTGAGGGTTTCTTATATAAGGAAGTTTTTTTTTTCTTCTCCCTGGTACTGAGAATTGAACCTGGGGGCACTCTACTACTGAACTACACTGCGAGCCCTTTATATTTTTTATTTTAAGACAAGGTCTTGCTAAGTTGCTGAGGCTGGCCTTGAACTTATGATCCTCTTGCCTCAGCCTCCCAAGTCACCAGAATTAAAGTTGGTGCTACCATGCCTGGTTTGTGATGTTGATTTACAATGTTCTCTTTTATCACTCCCTTTCTTTCTGTTCCAACTGATACCACTCTGATTGTTTAGCTTAGATAATCTTTAAGTTCTTTCTCATCCAAGAAAATCTGATTCATCTACAGCTTCTTATTACCTCTGTCCTGCCATCATTATATGACTGAGAATTGCTTTGTTCTTTACTTCATGTACACACCTCAGACTATTGTTTTCAAGTACCACTTAGTCATGTCATCCCTCTCTCCCTCTCCTCAGAAATCTTTGCTAACTCCCAATTGCTTATAGAATGAAGTTCAATATTCTCTATTTATTTGTGGAGGCAGGGTCTTGCTATGTTGCTTAGACAGGCCTCAAAATCCTGGGCTCAAGCAATCCTTTTGCCTCAGCATCCCAAGTAACTGGGACTACTGGTGTATGCCACCACACCCCACTTAAGTTCAAACTTCTTTTTTTCTTTTGCTTTCTATTTCCTCCCAGTACTGGGGATTGAGCCCAGTGCCTCACATATGCTAGGCAAGTGCTCTTCCACTAAGCTATATTTCCAACCTTTTGCCCAGGCTCATTGCAAAGTTGCAGTCCTTCTACCTTACTCCCAAATAGTTAGAATTACAAGTGTGTGCCACCACATCCAACTCAAACTTCTTAAACTGAAATTCCAAGTCTCTGTACATTCACATTTGCACTGTTCTGCCTTTGTTTTAGTTACTCTCTGTTTAGTTCTGTTTCATCCAGATGGGTGCACTGACAGACCTCTTGGAGCCATTGTACACCTATTTCCCAAAGTTCAATGCCCTTTCCTTCACCCTGTCTCTTGGAGCCCTCCATGTCCTTCAGAACTCAACTTAAACCTTAACTCCTTGGTAAATTGTTCCTTACCCTTTAATCCATCTCAGCACTTTTCTAAACCCCTCATTTGGCATCTCTTTGCTGTAGGTTATCTTATTACCTTAACTAGATGGTAATATTTTTGAAGACAGAGACCAAGTCTTTATACTTCTTTGTGTCTCCCATACGTATAACAGTAATCTGCACTCTTTTGTTGAATACCAAATTGAATCTTAAGTCATTACGATATTTCCCCTAATATTGGACTATAAAATACTGTAGTACACATTGCATGTGTAGAAAGACATCATGCCACTTTAAAGCAATTATTAATGACATCCTTTCATTATGGCTTCTTTAGACATTCTTACAGAAAGTATATTGGACTCTATAGTCTCTTCACCTAACTCTTTGTCCCCCTTCAAATCTTCAGAACCTTCCATGTTGCAGATGTTCATAATCCACTTTAATCTGCTATTGTAGTTACTGATTTCCTCAGTGCAGCAAGTCCTTACCTTTACAAATTCATTAGTATTCTTTTCTCCCTGCTGTCTGAAGGTACCTCAATTTCTTGGCCTTCAAATTGCAACTGGTTTGCCAGGTTTCGAGAGACTCTATACTCAAGTTTCATTTTGGGTTACAGGTTTCCCACTAACTCCCATTAGTTATCAGAGATCTCTAACCTTCTTTATATTCTTAACAGTATCTCATTTGAAATGTGTCAATATGTGTAAGCCCTTAAAGTAGGGATTCTGTATCTTATATCACACAAAATGGGTCAGTGTTTCAAATAACAAAGGCCTAGGTAAAAGCCAGGTTTGTGGTCATGTCCGTGTGAGAGTGTGGGGGACGTAGGGGATAGAGAGACTGATTTGTACTTGTCTGTGTTTGCATTTAAGTATTAAACACTAGGATTATTCCCAGTAAAAGATGTCGTGTTATATGTCATGGCCTTGTAGGTAATGTAAGTTTGCTATTTGACACCATCCCAGGAAGAGCATTTCAGTGTTTTCCCTATCTCTAGCATGGCTTGTGAAATGGTTTGTAACCTGAGGATAATGACCTAATAAAGGTATATTTACCAACCACAGACAATGTGTATATAGATTGAAATTCCTGCCACTATTACTGAGTTCAACAAATAATTACTCTCGAGAAATAGGATTCACAATGAAAAAGGTAAGAGCATATATACTACTATTTCATAACCTACCTGCTCACATTTCCAGTTAACCCATTTTCCAATCAGCCCTTGCCTTTACTTACTTATTCACTCGAGTAAGTCTAACTCTTACCTGTAAACTAGAGCGTCTCACGATTGTTTTGGTTTATTTGGGAGATTTTCTGTGTCCTGAAGTTTGTGGAAAGAGTAATGGGATGAGCTCTGGCTCTTAACCTATTAGCATATTTCAATGTCCTTTTTTGTAAAAAGGGAAAGATAATACCTTTCGTGTCTCCTTCAGTGTTTCTGTAAAGATCAAATACAAATATATGTGAAAAGTATAAATCTGTACATGTGTTGATAAATCTGTCTTAATTGTATAAAAATTTTATTCTCATCATTACCTTATATTTTCCATATACTAGCTCTATCTGTTAGGATAGATTCACAGGGATTAATGATGGTACTGTGTTTCTTCAAATCACATGCCTTTATGTAGTACTTCCTTTTTGTATATATAAATGCTTTCTGTCAGTCTGATCATCTGACAGTTTCTTTGTGGTAGAAGAACTAGAGTGGAAATTGAGACACAGTGGTTCTAGTTGCAGTTCTGAACTTAGTTATTCTCCCTAATTAAGTTGTGTCTCCTTAGGTGGGTCATTCATCTTTTTGGTTCTCAGTTACTTTGTTGCAAAATATTGGAGATTAAAGTTGGTACTTTTTTAACATTAGCAATATTATTACTACAGCTGAGTGCTTTTTTCCCATATTTTCCCTTTCTTCCCTCCACTTAAGTCTTCCCTCAGTGGCTTAAAACATATAGTCCAAATGCTAAATTCAAGACCCACATCAATAATTTTATTGTGTGCATGTTTGAGATTGTAACAGTAAACATCACTATTATGTGTAATTATAGTACACCAATAAAAATATTAAAAAAAAGACCCAGATCAGTGTTGGTTTGCCAGGATTATGCACTGTTGTAATAGGAACCCCTAGTTTATATACATTGGGTTACTGCCCATTCCTCCCTTCATTGTCACATGTCATTTCCCCTGTTAAAATCCTCTTTTTGATGATAGAATATTCCTTATCTTTAAGGACAGCTTAAATGTCACACTTTTCCTATGAAGCTTTTCCTGATCATTTAGCCATTAGTGAATTTTTTCTATTCCCTCTGAACTAAATCTGCATTTATGACATTGCCAGACACTGTAACTGGCATTATAGGAGATAGCAAGATAAAAATCAGCTCCTGACATTAGAGGCAGGTGTTGTTATAATTTGGATATGAGGTGTCCCCCAAAAGCTCACATGAGACAATGCAAGAAGGTTCAGAGGAGAAATGATTGGGTTGTGAGAGTCTTCACCAAATCAGTGAATTAATCCCCTGATAGGGATTAACTGAGTGGTAACTGAAGTGGTAGGGTGTGGCTGGAGGAGGCAGGAATTGGGGTGTGGCTTTGGGTATATATTTGTATCTGGCAAATGGAGACCTCTCTCTCTGCTTCTTGACAATCATGTGAGCCGCTTGCCTCTGCCACACTCTTCCTCCATGATGTTCTGCCTCGCTTGGAGCCCCCAGAAATAGAGCCAGCCTTCTGTGGACTAAGACCTCTGAAACCATGAGCCCTCATATAAATGTTTTCTCCTTTAAAATTGTTGTGGTCAGATCTTTTAGTCACATCAGTGAGAAAGCTGACTAAAACAGGTTGAAATTTGGAATGAATATTCTGGGCAGAGTGAGAAGCATAAGCAAAGACTTGGAGACGTTGGAATGGAGAGTGGATATGGGTAAAAGCTTAGAGCCTGTGGACCAACCCTATTTGGTCTTTAACAATTTATAATCTTGTGATAATTCTTGGAATAGTATGCTACCATGTCTCATGAAATTATGATTCATTTGCCATTCCTTTTCCTAATAGCAATTCAGTATACTTTTGGAGGAGTCTCTTTTATTAGACAACATCTTGGTGACATTGGAAATCTAGTTTCTTATATCCCACAAGAAAAACCAAAGTGATCAGAACCTTGTCTTATAACCACAATGAAACTAAAGAGTGGTGTCATGTGAAGTAAGGTCAACCAGTTCTTTCATTTTTGGAACTAGCCTGACATCTTATTTTACTGGTCTATATCCTGTAATCCATTGCTCCAATCACTCTTTTGCTTACCCTCAAGTTCCTTGACTCCTTGTCTCCATGTCTCCATGCCTCAATAAAACCCAGGCCAGGATCAGCCCTCCCATTTGACTTTATCAATTCTAACATGAAAGACTGTAGAGTAGTACTGAAGAGAATAACAGATTAGAGCCACTGCCAATTCAGGTTCCAGCCTCTGTTGGGTGTTTTGTTACTATCTAGCCATCTTTCTCTCTTTGGATCTCATTAATTTAGTCTTCTGAACTCAGCAACAATTCCATATTTTCACTTTGGTCCTCAAGGCTCCTGCCCTAGTACACATTCCCTTCACTTTCAACTGTTAAACTTGGTTCCTTCTTCATTGAAAAAAATCAGGACTATTGGTTCATACTATCAGTACCTACAGATTGAACTTCCCTTACACCCACTCTCGTTTTTACTACTGTCTACATAGAGAAAGTGTGCTCCCTTGCTTCAAGACCAGTCCTTTCACTTGGACTTTTCCCTCCATTTTTCAGAGTCCTTTCTCTTAGTCATTTTCTTCCTCTCCTGTATTGTCAATGTCTCTCAAATGTCTTTTTCTTTCAGACACTCATGCTCACACCAAAACAAATCTGTTGCGGGGGGACTTTCTTTGTCCCAACATGATTCTAATGCTATGATATTTCCCATTTTTCATAACAGTCAAACTTCGAAAAGTAATTGATTAAACTTGCTGTCTTTACATTTTAACCACTGGTTGATTCTTCATCTTCCTGTAGATTTGTTTTTTTATCTTCCTCACTGATGACTCTGTACTCTGTAAGATCACCAGTGACTTCCAAATTGCAAAATTCAGTGGGACTTTTTTATCCTAATCATATTTTGCTTCTCTGTTATGATTAATACTGTCTGATTCTTTATTCTTTTTTTCTATTTAAAAAATTGATAATAAGCAGAAGAAAACATTTGATACAGTGAATTTAGTGGTGATAATGTTTTCTTCAATTATTAATGTTCCTCAGTGAATATTTACTGACCGCAATGATTAAATTTTCATAATTGAGATATAATTCACATATAAAATTCATCCTTTGAAAGTGTACAATTAATTGATTCTTAATGTATTCATAGAGTAGTGCAACTATCACCACTACTTAATTCAGGAATATTTTCATTGCCTCGAAAAGAAACCTTGCACCCATTAGCAGTCACACCCTAATTGTCCCTTCCCCCAGTACTCTCAAACACTAATCTACTTTTAACCACTAATCTACTGTCTCTGAATTTACTTATTATAGATATTTCATATAAATGGGATCATGTTATATATGGACTTTTATGTCTGTCTTCTTTTACTTAGCTTGATATTTTCAAAGTTCATCCATGTTGTAGTGGTCATCACATGTTAGAATTTTATTCCTTTTCATGACTGAGTAATATTCCATTGTAAGTGTGTGCCTCATTTTGTATATCCATTCATCTAATGATAGAATTTTGGATTATTTCCTCCTTTGGGCCATTGTGAATAATGCTGCTATAATCATGGGTATATGAATTCTTGTTTACATACCTGTTTGCTCTTCTTTCTTTCTTTCTCCCACTTTTTTTTTTGTGTGTTGTGCTGGGGATTGAACCCAGGGCCTTGTGCATGCGAGGCAAGCACTCTACCAACTGAGTCACATCCCCAGCCCTTCCACTTTTTTTGCAGTGCTGGGGATCCCAGGACTTCACACATGCTAAGTAAGTGCTCTACTACTGAGCCAGTCCCCCAGTCCATATACCTGTTTTCAGTTCTTTGGGATATATAACTAGGAGTAGAATTCTGGGTCTTATTATATGTTTAATTAATTAAGAAATCACTAAACTATTTTCCACAGTTGCTAAACCATTTTTCATTTCCATCACTGGTGTGCAAGGGTTCTAATTTCTCCACATCCTTGTCAACACTTGTTATTATGTGTCTTTTTGATTATAACCAAAGTGGTATCTAATTGTTTTGATTTGCATTTCCCTAAAGACTAATGATAGTTTGCATCTTCTCTTGTGCTTATTGACCACTAGTATATCATTTTTGGAGAAATGTCCATTCAAATCTTTTCCCATTTCTAAATCACATTATCATTTTATCATTTAGTTGTAAGTGTTCTTAATGTAGTCTGCATACTAAAGAGATGATTTACAAATATATCCTCTCATTCTCTGTGTTTCTGTGTTACAGTTTTTATTCTTTAATCTCTTTGCTCTTATAGTTTCTATGCCAATGGGCATTTTTTCCTCCACTTTTCTGGTTGTTCCTTCCAATGTTCTTTCAGAAGATTCTTTTCTCCTCATCTCTTAAATGTTGATATTTCCTAGGTTTACATGATTAGCTCTTTTCTCTTGTTATTTGATTCATTCTCCAGCCTGACCTCCTAAAAACTCATGGAACTCTTTATGTACAACAAAAAAGCTTTGTAAATAAAATCTTAACATGTAAAAAAAAAACTCATGGCTTTAACTGTATGAGAATGATTTTGAATTCAATACATCTTTCTTGGGCTTCATACTTACTGAGATTCAGAACAATTTATATTGTAAAACCTTGGATATCAATTTATCATAAACTGCATTAATCTTCTTCCCACCCCAAACCCACTTCTCTTTTCATGTTCATTTGAGTAGCACTATTGTCAATTCACGTATTCAAGCCAGAAATATGGGAGTCATTCTGGATTACTACTTAAATGACTCCTTCCTCACCTACATTCTAACATTAAGTCCTGTAGTTTCTATCTCTTTATTGTTAATTGTCTCTCCTCACATTTCAACATCCACTGCTTCAAATGTCATTACCACCTCAATTTAGTTTAACTTTTACTTTTTTTCCCAAAGCTCATTTGAAGTGTCACTTACTCTAAAAAACTTCTTTGACTACTCTCAGCTAAATCAGAAATAGATGCTGTTTGGTGTTCCATCAGAATCCTATGCTTACTTGTGGCACTATACTTAACTATAATACCCATACTAAATAAATACACTATACTCTATAAACTTATTTAACTTTTAACTGTTTTTCTTTGTACTGAGGATTAAAACCAGGGGTACTTTACCACTGAGCTAGATCCCTGGCCCTTTTTATTTTTTCTTTTGAGGTATGGTCTTGCTAAATCTCTGAGACTGACCTCCAACTTGTTCCTGACTTAGCTTCCCAAGTTGCTAGGTTTACAACTGTGCACCACTTGAACTATGCCTTATAAAACTTATCATCTGCAATGTGTAGAACAACATCATGCATACAGTAGGTGCTCAAAATTGTTTGTGGCATGTGTTTTGGTTCTCAAACCTTTTTGAAGGGAAGAATAAGAGTGTGATACTTTGTTATTAATTCTTAGAATAATATTCAAGGAAAGTGTTATTTCTTCTCTGTATAACTTTTTGTTATTGCATCTATCCATTTATTGAGAGGATTCTGTTCTTGGTGGGACCTGAATTTATATAAGTTGAACAAAAGAAATTAATTATGCTCTGTCAGACATGTCATCTCACTTTTCTCCCTCATTCTCCAGTGATGTGATACAAGACTGTGGCATTGTTGCAGGTGGGACAAGGATTGGAAGGTCAGGATGAACAGACTTTTTAACCATCATATTTTTAGGATTGCCCTAGAAAATTGCACAGTAGTTAAGCAAAAAAGAATTTCTCATCCAGCCCTCTGCCTTCAAGCAGAAGAATTATAAAGCATTTGTGACAAATGGTCGCTCAGGAGCTCCTAATAATCTCATTGAGATGAATACCAAATGTGAATGGAAAGAAAAAGTGTAAAGTGATAAAAGTTTAGGGAAAAGAATATACTACTGCCCTGAGTTGATCATAATGCAATATATACATAAATCAAAACATCATATGTACCTCATTAATATGTACAAATATTATGTCTTAATAAAAATAAAAACATATGAAAATACAAAAAGTATGTACTCCCAAGTAGTCCATAGATATACGGCAATGTAAAGAAAGAGATATTTAAGAAATGTCTAAGGTATAAATCTATATAAAGAGCTCTGTTTTCTCATTACCTTCCATTAACAAATGGGAGGTTTTATTCTTACAGAGTTGAGCATTTTATTTGGTGTGAAGTCAAAGAAAAGAAGGAATTAGAGAGAAAAAAGATGGACTCTCAAGTTCCTTCCAAGATCTGGACTAAAGAAATGAGCCTTGGGAAAGATGCACATCAGATAGATGAGTTATACTGCTTCCAACTGCTTAATTAATGAGGTAGGTTTCTTTAACTGAGGTGTGATTATA
Source organism: Sciurus carolinensis (assembly GCF_902686445.1). NCBI lineage: Eukaryota > Metazoa > Chordata > Mammalia > Rodentia > Sciuridae > Sciurus > Sciurus carolinensis. The sequence goes on from NC_062232.1 coordinate 53,051,775, forward strand.
AAATCTGCAGACTAAAGTCAGAATATACTATCGTAAAGAGATTTTACAGTCTAAGTGGAGAATTTTGGAGAGGTATTCCACATGGCATTTAGATACAGGGACTTCATCACCTAGAGTTAGGATTTGAATCCCAGCCATACCATTTACTGTGTAAGACTAGTCTTCTCCATTTCCTTATCCATAAAATGAGAATAATAGGATATCTACACTATAAAGTCGTTATGAGAATTAAAGAAGCAATTAAAATGAAGCATAGCATAGCACTTAGTATATAGTAAGTGTTCATTAAAGGTTAGCTAGCAGTAGTAGTTTTTTTGTTGTTTATTTGGTGCTAGGGGTTGAACCCAGGAGCACTCAATCACTGATCCACACCCCAGCTCTTTATTTATTTTTTAATAGTAGATGGACACAATACCTTTATTTTATTTATTTATTTGTACACGGTGCTGAGGATCGAACCCAGTGCCTCACACATGCTAGGCAAGTGCTCTACCACTGAGCTACAACCCCAGCCCTCTTTATTTTTATTTTGAGACAAGGTCTTGCTAAGTGGAGCAAGCTGGCATTTAACTTTCAGTCCTCTTGCTTCAGCCTTCCGAGTTGCAGGGCATGTGCCACTGTGTCCAGAAGTTGACTATCTTAATCATTATTGTGCTGTACTGAAGAGAAGTGAAGAAGAAACGGGTGTGATGCTTGGTCAGTCTTAAGAGGAAATTCTTAGTTATAAAGTGGTAGTGGTAGTGGAGAAAATTAAAAAGACCACTAATAGTATAAATACCTAGAGAAACTTCTCATGGGCAACTGGATTCTATCACATTTCCCATATTAGATAACATTTGCCCCTGAGGTTTTCCATATATCAAACAGTATTTAGCTTAAAACTTTTCCATTGTCTTTAGGCTCTACCTCTCCTTCCAAAAATCAACATTAACCAAAAAAAAATTACCTGACAACTCTTTTTATAAACTTTATTTTTATTTATACTTGTTCTTTTTAGTTATACATGGCAGTAGAATCCATTTTGATCTGTTTATACAAGCATGGACTATATCTTGTTCCAATTAGGATCCCAGTCTTGTGGATGTTTGCATTATTGAGATTCACTGTGGTGTATACATATATGTATATAGGAGAGTTACATCAGATTCATTATTTACATTCTATTTCTTAAGAAATAGAATAGCTTAGGGCTGATGCTATAGCTCAGGGGAGAATGCTTGGCTAACATGTATGAGGTCCTGGGTTCAATCTCTAGTACTGCAAAAATAAACAACAACAACAAAAAACCTGTAGCTCCCTTTACCCTCATTTTGAGACATTGCCAATGAATTTTTAAAAAGAAGACAGAAATAATAATATTGTCCCAGAGACAGACTAGTATTTCCAAATGATGTGTCTCTGACATACAAGTAAGAGAAATTCATGAATCCAAATGTTTGCTGGAGGCCTGGGGATATAGCTCAGTTGGCAGAGTGCTTGCCTCGCATGCACAAGGCCCTGGGTTCAATACCCAGCAGCACACACACACAACAACAACAACAACAACAACAACAGTTTGCTGGATTAAGAAAACTCATGTAACAGGTTTTTTTAAAAATTATTTATTTATTTAAGTCATAGATGACATATTTATTTATTTATCTATTTATTTATTTATTCATTCAGTGTGGTGATGAGGATTGTATCCGGTGCCTCCCACATGCTAGGCAAACACTCTACCACTGAGCTACAACCTCAGATCTCATGTAAAAGGTTTTAACCCTGGTTTAGGGAGAACTTTCTGGTAATCATTTATAGCAGTTATCCATTTTCTTATTTGTAGTAAGATTTTTAAAAATATTTTTAGCTGTAGATGGACCCAGTATATTTATTTATTTACTTATTTTTTTGTGGTGCTGGGGATCGAACCCAGGGACTTATGCTTGCAAGGCAAGCACTCTACCAACTGCACTATCTCCCCAGCCCCTTTATATATATTTATTTTTTATTTTTTATTTTATTTTTTTTATTTTTTTTATTTTCATTTATTTATTTATTTTTTATTATTATATACAAATGGGACACATGTTGTTTCTCTTTGTACATAGTCAAGGCATACCATTTGTGTAATCATACGTTTACATAGGGCAATGATGTTTGATTCTTTTTTTTCCTTCCCCCCCCACCCCTCTTTTCCCTCTATACAGTCCTTCTTTCCTTCATTCTTACCGCTCTCCTTATCCCTAACCCTAAACCTAACCCTAAACCTAATGCTAATCCCTCCCACCCCCCATTATATGTCCTCATCCGCTTATCAGCGAGATCATTCGTCCTTTAGTTTTTTGAGATTGGCTTATCTCACTTAGCATGATATTCTCCAATTTCATCCATTTGCCTGTAAATGCCATAATTTTATCATTCTTCATTGCGGAGTAATATTCCATTCTATATATATGCCACAGTTTCTTTATCCATTCATCAACTGAAGGGCATCTAGGTTGGTTCCACAATCTGGCTATAGTGAATTGAGCAGCAATGAACATTGATGTGGCTGTATCTCTGTAGTATGCTGATTTTAAGTCCTTTGGGTATAGGCCAAGGAGTGGGATAGCTGGGTCAAATGGTGGTTCCATTCCAAGCTTTCTGAGGAATCTCCATACTGCTTTCCAGAGTGGCTGCACTAATTGGCAACCCCACCAGCAATGTATGAGTGTTCCTTTTTCACCACATCCTCGCCAACACCTATTGTTGCTTGTATTCTTGATAATCGCCATTCTAATTGGGGTGAGATGAAATCTTAGGGTAGTTTTGATTTGCATTTCCCTTATTACTAGGGATGTTGAACATTTTTTCATATATCTGTTGATTACTTGTACATCTTCTTCTGTGAAGTGTCTGTTCATTTCCTTAGCCCATTTGTTGATTGGATTATTTGTATTCTTCGTGTAGAGTTTTTTGAGTTCTTTATAGATTCTGGAAATTAGCGCTCTATCTGAGGTATGGTTGGCAAAGATATTCTCCCACTCTGTAGGCTCTCTCTTCACATTGCTGATAGTTTCCTTTGCTGAGAGAAAGCCATTTAGTTTGAATCTATCCCAGTTGTTGATTCTTGCTTTTATGTTTTGTGCTATGGGAGTCCTGTTAAGGAAGTCTGATCCTAAGCCAACATGTTGAAGATTTGGACCTACTTTTTCTTCTATAAGATGCAGGGTCTCTGGTCTGATTCCAAGGTCCTTGATCCATTTTGAGTTGAGTTTTGTGTAGGGTGAGAGATAGGGGTTTAATTTCATTCTATTGCATATGGTTTTCCAGTTTTCCCAGCACCATTTGTTGAAGAGGCTATCTTTTCTCCATTGCATATTTTTGGACCCTATGTCTAGTATGAGAAAATTGTATTTATTTGGGTTTGTGTCCATGTCCTCTATTCTGTACCATTGATCTACCTGTCTATTTTGGTACCAATACCATGCCGTTTTTGTTACTATTGCTTTGTAGTAGAGTTGAAGATCTGGTATTGCAATACCCCCTGCTTCGCTCTTGCTACTGAGGATTGCTTTAGCTGTTCTAGGTTTCTTATTCTTCCAGATGAATTTCATAATTGCTTGCTCTATTTCTGCAAGGTACATCATTGGGATTTTAATTGGAATTGCATTGAATCTGTATAGCACTTTAGGTAGTATAGCCATTTTGACAATATTAATTCTGCCTATCCAGGAACATGGGAGATCTTTCCATCTTCTAAGGTTTTCTTGAATTTCTTTCTTTAGTGTTCTGTAGTTCTCATTGTAGAGGTCTTTCACCTCTTTTGTGAGATTGATTCCCAAGTATTTTATTTTTTTCGATGCTATTGTGAATGGGGTAGTTTTCCTAATTTCTCTTTCTGAGGATTCATCACTTATGTACAAAAATGCATTGGATTTATGAGCATTGATCTTGTAACCTGCTACTTTACTGAATTCACTTATGAGTTCTAAAAGTTTTCTGGTGGAATTTCCAGGTTCCTCTAAATATATAATCATGTCGTCAGCAAACAGGGATAGTTTGAGTTCTTCTTTTCCAATTCGTATCCCTTTAATTTCTTTGGTTTGTCTAATTGCTCTGGCTAGAGCCAAGGATGATGTTGAATAGAAGTGGTGAAAGAGGGCATCCCTGCCTTGTTCCAGTTTTTAGGGGGAATGTTTTCAGTTTTTCACCATTTAGAATGATATTAGCCATGGGCTTAGCGTAGATGGCCTTATAATGTTAAGGAACGTTCCCAGTACCCCAATTTTTTCTAGTGTTTTGAGCATGAAGGGATGCTGTATTTTATCGAATGCTTTTTCTGCATCTATCGAAATAATCATGTGATTCTTAACTTTAAGTCTGTTGATATGGTGAAAGACATTTATTGATTTCCGAATGTTGAACCAACCTTGCATCCTGGGATAAAACCCACTTGATCGTGGTGCACTATCTTTTTAATATATATTTGTATGCGATTTGCTAAAATTTTGTTGAGAATTTTTGCGTCGATGTTCATTAAGGATATTGGTCTGAAATTTTCTTTCCTTGATGTGTCTCTGTCTGGTTTAGGTATCAGGGTGATATTGGCTTCATAGAATGAGTTTGGGAGGATTCCCTCCTCTTCTATTTCATGGAATAGTTTGAGGAGTATTGGAATGAGCTCTTCTTTAAAGGTTTTGTAGAACTCGGCTGAGAACCCATCTGGTCCCGGACTTTTCTTTGTTGGTAGGCTTTTGATGACCTCTTCTATTTCATTGCTTGAAATTGGTTTATTTAAGTTGTGTATGTCCTCCTCGTTCAGTTTAGGTAATTCATATGTCTCTAGAAATTTGTTGATGTCTTCGAGGTTTTCTGTTTTGTTGGAGTATAGATTTTTCGAAATAGCTTCTAATTATGTTTTGTATTTCACTCGTGTCTGTTGTGATGTTTCCTTGTTCATTCCGAATTTTAGTAATTTGAGTTTTCTCCCTCTTTCTCTTTGTTAGTGTGGCTAAGGGTTTATCAATTTTATTTATTTTTTCAAAGAACCAACTATTTATTTTGTTAATTTTTCCAATTGTTTCTTTTGTTTCGATTTCGTTGATTTCGGCTCTGATTTTAACTATTTCCTGTCTTCTACTACTTTTGGTATTGGTCTGCTCTTCTTTTTCTAGCGCTTTGAGCTGTAGTGTTAAGTCGTTTATTTGTTGATTTCTACTTCTTTTTTTGAATGCACCCCATGAAATAAATCTTCCTCTAAGTACTGCTTTCATAGTGTCCCAGAGATTTTGATATGATGTGTCTTTGTTCTCGTTTACTTCTAAGAATTTTTTAATTTCCCTCCTGATGTCTTCTGTTATCCATTCATCATATAATAGTGTATTATTTAATCTCCAGGTATTGGAGAAGTTTCTGTTTTTTATTCTGTCATTTATTTCTAATTTCAATCCATTATGATCTGATAGAGTACAAGGTAGTATCTCTATCTTCTTGTATTTGCTAACAGTAGCTTTGTGGCATAAAATATGGTCTATTTTAGAGAAGGATTCATGTGCTGCTGAGAAGAAAGTGTATTCGTTCTTTGTTGGATGGTATATTCTATATATGTCTGTTAAGTCTAAATTGTTGATTGTGTTGTTGAGATCTATAGTTTCTTTATTCAATTTTTGTTTGGACGATCTATCCAGTGGTGAGAGAGGTGTGTTAAAATCGCCTAGTATTATTGTGTTGTGGTCTATTTGATTTCTGGAATTGAGAAGGATTTGTTTGACGTACGTGGATGAACCAGTGTTCGGGGCATAGATATTTATGATTGTTATGTCTTGCTGATTTATGCTTCCCTTAAGCAGCATGTAATGTCCTTCTTTATCCCTTCTGACTAGTTTTGGCTTGAAGTTCACGTTATCTGAATTGAGGATGGATACTCCAGCTTTTTTGCTGTGTCCCTGTGCATGGTATGATTTTCCCCATCCTTTCACCTTTAGTCTATGGGTGTCTCTTTCTATGAGATGAGTCTCTTGCAGGCAGCATATTGTTGGATTTTTCTTTTTAATCCAATCTGCCAGTCTATGTCTTTTGATTGATGAGTTCAGGCCATTAACATTCAGGGTTATTATTGTGATATGATTTGTATTCCCAGTCAATTGACTCATGTTTGTTTTTGACATGATTTGGTTTCTCCTTTATTTGGCTATTCTTTTAGGCTAGCGCCTCCTGTTGCTGATTTGCATCGTTGTTTTTCATCTCTTCCTCATGGAATATTTTGCTGAGAATGTTCTGTAATGCTGGCTTTCTTTTTGTAAATTCCTTTAGCTTTTGTTTATCATGGAAGGATCTTATTTCATCGTCAAATTTGAAGGTAAGTTTTGCTGGGTATAAGATTCTTGGTTGGCATCCGTTTTCTTTCAGGGCTTGGTATATGTTGTTCCAGGCCCTTCTAGCTTTTAGGGTCTGGATTGAAAAATCTGCTGATATTCTTATTGGTTTCCCTCTGAATGTAATTTGATTCTTTTCTCTCGCGGCCTTTAAAATTCTGTCTTTATTTTGTATGTTAGGTATTTTCATAATAATGTGCCTTGGTGTGGGTCTGTTGTAATTTTGTATGTTTGGAGTTCTATAAGCCTCTTGTACTTGGTTTTCCATTTCATTCTTCAGATTTGGGAAATTTTCTGATATTATTTCATTGAATAGATTGTTCATTCCTTTGGTTTGTTTCTCTAAGCCTTCCTCAATCCCAATAATTCTTAAATTTGGCCTTTTCATGATATCCCATAATTCTTGTAGATTCTGTTCATGATTTCTTACCATCTTCTCTGTTTGGCCAACTTTGTTTTCAAGATTAAATTATTTGTCTTCAATGTCTGAGGTTCTGTCTTCCAGGTGTTCTATCCTATTGGTTATGCTTTCTATGGAGTTTTTAACTTGGTTTATTGTTTCCTTCATTTCAAGGATTTCAGTTTGGTTTTTTTTCAGTATCTCTAACTCTTTATTGAAATGATCTCTTGCTTCCCGTATTTGGTCTTTTAACTGTTGATTGGTGCGATCATTTAATGCCTGCATTTGCTCTTTCATCTCCTCCTTCAATGCCTGCATTTGCTCTTTCATCTCCTCATTAGCTTCCCTGATCGTTTTAATTACGTACATTCTGAACTCCCTTTCTGACATTTCTTCTGCTGTGCTGTCATTGGGTTTTATTGATGTAGTATCTAGGTTTGTTTGGGACATTTTCTTCCCTTGTTTTCTCATATTGGTCAGCTGTCAGTGGGACCCTGAGATATTGCAGATTTCCTCTATTGGCTTATAGTGTCCCGGTAGATTTCCAGTGTATCACCTCCTAGCCTTCAGTAGCCTGATGTCTTGGAGAAATTTGATAATGCAGTGCATCCGAAGAAAGCTGCCCCTAGCCCCCTACTGGTTCCAGGGTTTGGAGCTGGCTCTGTGCGGAAAGGCTCTCACTGGGGGCCTGCACCGTGCAGCCGCCTGTGTGGGAGGAGCCCATCGCTGGAGTGTGGAAGGCTACCTGGGGAAAACTCTAGCTGCCCTGCCCTGCTCTGATAAGCCACCCCTATCTGTGCCTGCCACCCAGGCCGAGCTTTACCCAGTGGGCAGACTCACCCGTGGCTCTATTTCAGTCCGAGTCTCTCAATGCCTCCCCTTCTTAACTCCTGGGTTCTGGAGCGACTGGGGGTGCAGTCACCCTCTAGGCTGCCATCTTGGACCGCCCAGTGGAAAGAGCCTGCAGCTGGAGTGGGCAGAGCCGCTTGAAGAGGTCTCTGGCTGCCCTGCCCTGATCCCAGAGGCTGCTTGTGGATCGAAGCTCTCCGTTGGTTCGGGGGCTTGTGGCTGGTTCTACGTAGAAAGCCTCTCACTGGGCGGTCTGCTCCGAGAAGCTAGCCTTGAAAGGCACCTCCCACCGCAGGGGTCCAGGCTGCTTGGGGAAGTCTCTGGCTGCCCTATCCTGGTCCCTGAAGCTGCTTGCGTGCCGGAGTACGCTGGGAGTATGCCGTGCTGGCTCCGGGACTCGGAGCTTGTTCTGTTCAGAAAGGCTCTCACTAGGGGGCCTGCTCCGAGAACCTGGAGAAGCTGGCTGTGTGGCGGGGCCCACCGCCGGAGTGCGCAGGGCTGCGTGTGGAAGACTCTAGCTGCCCTGCCCGGCTCCGATAAGCCACCTCTATCTGGGCCTGCCACCCGGGCCGAGCTTTACCCAGTGGGCAGACTCACCCGTGGCTCTCTTTCAGTCCGAGTCTCTCAATGCCTCCCCTTCTTAACTCCTGGGTTCTGGAGCGACTGGGGGTGCAGTCTCCCTCTAGGTCGCCATCTTGGATCGCCCCGTGGAGAGAGCCTGCAGCCGGAGTGGGCAGAGCTGCCTGAGGAGGTCTCTCTATATTTTTTATTTGGTGCTGAGAGTTGAACCCAGTGCCTCACAAATGCTAGGTGAGTGCTCTACCACTGAGCCACAACCCCAGTCCTGTAGTAAGATTTTTATTTAGCTGTGCTCATTTAAAATTGGTCTTCAGTAATGTGTTTGGGGCTTGATAACTGTGTAAATGATTTTGTAGCATTGTGATTATACCAAGAGCTCTGTATGCTTTTTATGAATTTACCATAATTCTACAAAATCATAAGTGTGCTGAACAAAGTTTTCTGTAGGTCAACTTACCAGCAACCTGTAGGCTCTGTAGTATAGTATGTAAAAAAAACCAAAACAAAACATAGGCTGACCTACTTTCTTGTTTAATTTTTTTACTGTGGCAAAATATGCATGAAATAAATTTTACCATTATACATGTAAAATTCAATGGTATTAAGTACATTCATAGTGTACAACCATTACTTCCATCTATTTCCAGAATGTTTTCATCCTCCTAAATTGAAACTCTTCATTCTCTTCTCCTCCAGCCCCTATCAAACATTGATATACATTTTGTCTTTATGACTTTTTTTCACTTAAGAGGATTGAACCCATTGAGACCATTGTCAATGATCTCTACCATTGAACTACATCCCCACTCTTTTAAAACAATTCTTGAGACTGGGTCTTGCTATGTTACCCTTGGTAGCCTTGAACTTGCAATCCTCCTGTCTCAGCCTCCTGAGTCACTAGGATTATAGGAAGGTGCTACCATGCCTGGCTTGTCTTTATAATTTTGACTACTCTAAGTACCTCATATGAGTGGAATCATACAGTATTTGTCCTTTTGTGACTGCCTTATTTAACTTAACATAATGTTTCCAGTGTTCACCTAAATCAAAGCATGTATCAGAATTTTATCCCCTCACCTTTTTTTTTTTTTTGGCAGTAGTGGCGATGGAATGCAGGGCCTAGTGCATGCTTGGCAAGCACTGTACCACTGAGCTACTTCCACAGTTCTTTTTAAAACACATTTTATTTTGAAGAAGGAGTTCACTGAATTGCCCTGGTTGACTTTGAACTTGCCATCCTCCCAAGTAGCTGGGATTACAGGCATGTGCTACCATGTCTGGATAGAATTTTATTCATTTTTAAGGCTGAATGTTATTTCAGTGAATGTATATATATTTTGTTTATCCATTCATCTGTTAAGTCGGTTCCACCTGTTGGTTATTGTGAGTAATATTGCTATGAACATAGGGGTATAAATATTTGTTTGACCCAGCTATCCCACTCCTTGGTCTATACCCAAAAGACTTAAAATCAGCATACTACAGAGATACAGCCACATCAATTTTCACAGCTGCTCAATTCACAATAGCCAGATTGTGGAACCAACCTAGATGTCCTTCAATTGATGAATGGATAAAGAAACTGTGGCGTATATATATATATATATATATATATATACACACACACACACACACACACACACACACACACACACACAATGGAATATTACTCTGCCATAAAGAATGATAAAATTATGGCATTTGCAGGGAAATGGATGAAATTGGAGAATATCATGCTAAGTGAGATAAGACAATCTCAAAAAACCAAAGGATGAATGATTTCACTGATAAGTGGATGATGACACATAATGGGGGGGAGGGGTTAGTGTTAGGGTTAGGGTTAGGGTTAGGGTTGGGGAAGGGGGCAAGAATGGAGGAAGGAAGGACTATAAACAGGGAAAAGAGGGGTGGGAGGGTTGGGGGGGAAGGAAAAAATAACAGAATGAATCAAACAACATTACCCTATGTAAATTTATGATTACACAAATAGTAAGCCTTTACTCCATGTACAAACAGAGAAACAACATGTATCCCATTTGTTTACAATAAAAAAATTTGTTTGAATTCCTGTTTTAAATTCATTTGGCTATATATCTAGAGTGGAATTACTGGGTTATATGGTAATTCTATGTTTAACTTATTGAAAAACTGCTATTTTCCACAATTGCTGAGCCAGTTTTGCATTTCCAATACCCACGTATGAGGGGACTAGTTTCTCTACATTCATGCCAACAATTGTGATTTTCTGTCTTTAATTATTGTCATCCTGCTAAGTGTCAAATGGTATCTCATTGTGGATTTGATTTGCATTTCCCCAAAGACTAATGATTCACATCTTTTTGTGTGTTTTTTGGCCATATGAATATCTTCTTTGGAGAAATGTCAAGTCATTTGTCTTTTTTTGTGTGTGTGGTTCTAGGGAGTGAACCCAGGGGCACTCTATCACTGAGCTATATCACCAGCGTTTTTTCCTTTTAGTTTGAAACAGGATCTTGCAGTGTTGCCCAGCCTGGCCTCAAACTTGATCCTCCTGCTATAGCCTCCTGAATAGCTGAGCCACTATGCCCAGCTCATTTGTCTATTTTAAAAATCATATTGTATTGTTTTGTTGTTATTGAGTTATAGGAATTCTTTATGTATTCTAGATATTAATCTCATCAAATGTGTAGTTTCAAATATTTTTCCCATTATGTAGGTTATCTTTTCACTGTTATTAGTGCCCTTTGATACACAAAAATATTTTTAAGTTATTGGTTCTTTTTAGTTATGTATGACACTAGAATCCATTTTGACACAATTACAAAAGCATGGAATATATCTTGTTCTCATTAAGTCCCAAGTACTACTCCTTCCCTTTCCTCCCTGACTCTGTTCTCCCTCCCTGTTCTGATTTTCTGCTGTTTACCCAGTTATTTTATTTAATGTGGATATTAATGTAGAACAATTTTTATGTTTTTACTTTTGTTGTCTGTGCTTTTGTTGTCACATCAAGAAATCACTGCAAAATCTAATATAATGAAGTTTTTCCTCTTATGTTTTCTTCTAAGTATTTTATGGTTTTAGGTCTTACTTTTGGGTATTTGTATAATTTTGAGACAAATTTTATATATGGTGTAAAGTAAGGGTCCAACTCCATTTTAAATAAGTTGATATCCAGTTCACCTGATATAATTTGTTGAAAAGACTGTCCCAGCCTCATTGAGTGGTCTTGGTACCCTTGTCAAAAATCACTTGACCATTTGTATTCTTGGTGTAGAGTTTTTTGAGTTCTTTATAGATTCTGGAAATTAGTGCTCTATCTGAAGTATGATTGGCAAAGATTTTCTCCCACTCTGTAGGTTCTCTCTTCACATTACTGATAGTTTCCTTTGCTGAGAGAAAGCTTTTTAATATGTATCCCATTTGTTTACAATAAAGAAAATCACTTGACCACATGTGTAGTTTATTCATGGACTTTCTGTTTTATTCACAGACTTGCTTTTGAGTCTTTGTTGCTTACTGGGTGAAAACTTGTGGGTTATTCATCCTCTCTCATGACATTTCTGCATGGTAGAAAGTAAATTTCATGAGGACAGAAATTTTTGTCTTGTTTGTTTCCTCTTATTTTCCTAGTATTAAGACCACAATCAATCAGTATTTGGTTACAAACAATAATTTTCACTGTTGAATTAAGGAGCAATATAACCTCTTTTAGAAGACTACTGAAAGGATAAAATGAAATATATACAGCATTTAGCATAGTGCCTTGTCCAGAGTGTGTAAGAAATGATAACTCTTTAAAATATTCCCTTTTATTATATAGTTCCTATGAATAAATGAAATAGTGATTAAAACTGATACTGTTTAAAATGGGTCTCTCTTCAGGTAGAAGAGATGGGTCAGTGTGTTTGTGGAGTTACCTTGAATTGAGTGGCCCTCAATTAGAGGTAGCACAAGAACTTAGCATAACCTTCTTACCCTCTCATAAACTGTTGAGACTGGCTCCCTTGTTTCCTGCACCCCAGAGACAAAGGCTGGATGAACACTGCTCCTGGGATGCCAGGGGAGAAAATGAGGATTTTAGGGTGAAGTGGGGGCAGGAGAGCATACATTTGGCAGGCAGCTTTTTCATTCTGAAAGGAATAAAGTCTGAATCACCAGGATGTGCTAACACCAGGCCTGGCAGGAAGATTAGAGGGATTTGTATTGTTGAGGTTCTACCATGTGCCAAGTGCCAACCATTGAACTTAGAGATTTACATATATTCTAATTCAGTCTTCACAATTTCCCTGCAAAGTAGATATTATCCCCATTCTACAGACGAGGAAACAGACTCTGAGAGATTAAATAACAGATGGAGAATAGGAGAACTGAAATTTAAACCCAGGTTTATCTTGACTCCCAGGCCTGTCATCTAAAGCAACATAGATTTGGTTTAGTTTTTTTGTCAAATTACAGCCCTTCTGGTAAGTGTGAGACCAACTAATACAAATTTTTGGACTCATGTTTTCTTCTGTTGTTGTTTTTTGGATACCTAACTAGTAAGCCTTTACATTATCACAGTGTCCTGTTCTGTTGTTTTAACTGACAAATTGGAAGTTCCAAAGCTGCTGGCAAATAATTTTTCTCAGAAATGCAAAATTTTCTGAATTATAAGCCTATACATATTTATAATATGCACTAGCAATTAAAAATGCAATTGTAATTTTACTATTTGTAGTTTGTTGCATTTGGCGAGATACATGCTGGGGTGGGTGGTTGGGAGAGATATGAGGGTGTGTATGTGTGTGTGTATACTTACACACATGACAATAGCAGAAAACATATGAGTCAGGAAAATGGACAAGCACATTGAGGATGATGGATTTAAAGGTTCCTGACAAAAATCATGTAAAGACAATAAGGCAAAAAATGTTGCTGGTTCATCGAAATCATTACCTTTGTCATAAGTTGACATGGAGAGGTATATTTCTGGGCCATTCATGCCCTCTTCATAGAAGAATATTGTGTTTTCCTTGCATGTATGAATGTGTATATATAATGGTGCAACAAGAGTTATGCCAGGTCCCCCATGGTACTCTCTACCTAGAGATGGTGTATTTCATCTGTAAGAGAATAAGAGCTAAAATTAATAGAGCTGAACTGTGTGACTTTGGATCCTTGTTCTGATACTAGCACTGTGTCCTTTAATAAGTTGTTTAAGGAAACTGAGGCTCACTGTTTATTGGAAAAGTGTGAATGATAACAGACTGTGTAGCTCATAGGGTGATTATGAGGATAAAATATATAAGAAAAGCACTTAGGAGAGTTCTCCGATCACAGAAAGTTTTCAATAGACATTAGCTGTTGTCATTGTTATTTTGTTATTGTTGCTATTATTGCTATTATTGCCAGTGATAGTAGTAGTTGCAGTTGTGGAACAGGTGTATCACAGACTGAAAATGAATGGGGAGGCAATGCCACATAGCCCCAAAATATTAACTTTTGAAGCTGAAAGACCTGGTTTTGATAACTGCTTTTATATTTGCTAGTTGAGTGACCTGAAACTTACTTGGTTGTTCCTTCATTTGTAAAGTCAATACAGTAATACTAGTAATGCTGATGCTACAGTATTATTGTGAAGCCAAATTGAAATGGCATATTTAAACATACTTGGCAACCTGAAATATGATAGGATATACACATATATACATGTATGTGTGTGTATATATAAAATATATAAATATGTATATTTGTAAAATATAGTACACAGAGCTATTTACCAACTTTTAGGAGAATTGAGGATGACTTACCAAAATGATTTAAACACTGATGTTGCCAAAATTATTTTAATATAATAGATAAACCAAGTGTAGAAATCTTTGAATTGTTATATGATTTGTTGAGTATTTCTTTGTGTTAAGTACTGTGACATACGTTTTATAAATCTTGCCTCATTTATTCCTTGCAACAGTTCTGTTAGTAGGAAAATGAGGAAAGAATATCTCAAGGAAAAAGTACAGCATGTGTGAAGGCCCTGGTGTGGGAGGAAGATGGCACCTTTAAATAGGACTACAAATAAAATACTTATGCCCAGAAAAATTTGAATTTCGAGTAAGTAATTTATTATTAGTATATCTCATACAATATTTGCAATATACTTAAAAACAAAAAAATAGGTGTGTATCTGAAATTCAAATTTTACTGGGCATTTTGTATTCTTTTTTTTTATTTTTTTAAATTTTTTTTTACGTTTACATAGGGTAATGATGTTTATTTTATTTTTCCCCTCCCCCCCACACCTCCCACCCCTCTTTTCCCTCTACACAGTCCTTCTTTCCTTCATTCTTACCACTCTCCTTAGCCTAACTCTAAACCTAACCCTAAACCTAATGCTAGCCCCTCCCACCCCCCATTATATGTCCTCATCCGCTTATCAGCGAGATCATTCGTCCTTTAGTTTTTTGAGATTGGCTTATCTCACTTAGCATGATATTCTCCAATTTCGACCATTTGCCTACAAATGCCATAATTTTATCATTCTTCATTGCGGAGTAATATTCCATTGTATAAATATGCCACAGTTTCTTTATCCATTCATCAACTGAAGGGCATCTAGGTTGGTTCCACAATCTGGCTATGGTGAATTGAGCATCAATGAACATTGATGTGGCTGTATCTCTGTAGTATGCTGATTTTAAGTCCTTTGGGTATAGGCCAAGGAGTGGGATAGCTGGGTCAAATGGTGACAGAATAAAAAACAGAAACTTCTCCAATACCTGGAGACTAAATAATACACTATTATATGATGAATGGATAACAGAAGACATCAGGAGGGAAATAAAAAAATTCTTAGAAGTAAACGAGAACATTTTGTATTCTTGAGAGCTTGTTTGGAGGTTCTAGCAGGGGAGCGCAGCTACTTGTATATCCTTGACTGAAGAACGGTCCTCCTCTATCGGGGAAGGTCATCCTCTTCGACTGAGCACGCAGCTTCGGGAGGGACGCACATGGAGCGGTGAGGGAGGAAGGGGACACCCGCCTAGCCAGCCAGATCAGCCGAATCAACCCTGGCGATCAATGGGGTGACAGATGTCGCAGCCAGATCGCCCTCACAACCCATTTTGTATTCTTATTTGCCAAATCTGGTAACTCTATGAGATTGAAATCATCTTTAATTCAAAGTGATTAGATTAGGGAAGCTAAGAGGAAACAGGATATGAGATAAGGCTAATCAAGTAGGCAGACAGGAACCTATGCAGGGCCTTTGGAACCACTGAGGAGGACTTTGGTCATCAAATATGAGGGGTTTTTTCTTGCAATTCTGAGGATTGAATACAGGGGTGCTCTTACCACTGAGCTATAACCCCAGTCCTTTTCCATTTTTTTTTTTAAATTTTGAGACAGGGTCAGGCTAAATTGCCCAGGCTGGTCTTAGACTTGTCATCCTGTTGCAGCCTCCTAAATCACTAGGATTATAATCATGTGCCACTGTGCCTGGCTTGATTTTGAGTTTTGAAATATTTAGCTGCTGTATAAAGACTTCACAGAAGAAGAAACTGAAGTTTAGAGAGGTTAACTTGCCAGTGATCTCAAGCCTGTAAGTGACATAGCCATGACTGGAAATTGGTCCTGTTTCCAAAATCTATTAACTGAAATTGGAAGATGGCAGTAGGGAGGTAAAGTGATTTTGAGGACAGTACCTAAGAGATGAGTGGAAGCTTGACATACAGAGAATTATTGATGATACCTTCACTGAATCTTGTTTCTCCTGTTTTTTAAAGTTTTTTTTAAGAAGATGGACACAATACCTCTATTTTATTTACTTATTTTTATGTGGTGCTGAGGATGAAACCCAGTATTTCACACATGCTAGGCTAGCACTCTATCACTGAGCTACCCCAGCCTTCTCCTGTTTCCAACTTTTGTAAAAATATTATTGGAGAAAATCTGAAACCTAGTGAATAACCTGGGAAAGCCATGGAATGTAAGCCCCAATGAGAGGATGGACTACGACTTCTTTATCACTGCATCTCCTATACCTAGAATAGTGCCTAACACATTGTCGACTCTCAAAAAATAATTGCTATTACTATTATGTATAAAATGCATCAAAACACATATGGCCGTCCAAGATACTCAGGAAGTTGAGGCAGGAGGATCACAAGTTCAAGGTCAACCTGGGTAACTTGTCTCAAAATAAAAGTAAAAGGCCTGGGAATGTAGCTTAGTGGGAGAGTGCCCCTAGGTTCACTTCCAGTACCACAAACCAAACCAAACAAAAACACAGATGGCAATATGAAGAGATAACTACACTTTTAGATTCTTTATTTTAAATTTTTATTCATCGTACACAAATGGTGTACAACTATGGTTTCTCTGGTTGTACACGAATTAGAGTCACACCATTTGCGTCTACTTTTAGATTCTTATGAAATAGAATGTTAGGTAATATATTTTAGATAGTTCACAAAATGATTTTGATGAATATTGAGAGCCTATAAATGTGAAGCAAGCATGGTTTATTCAGTCCATAGGTTTATTCAGTCAATAGGAGAATGGCAACTCTATTAATTTGTGAAAACAGTGAAATTGTGTTGGTTATCTGGGGACTAGATACCAGGAACCTACTGATTGACAGATTTATAAGGTATAGCTATTATTTCTTCACTTTTATTGGAGTATAGCAAACTTCCCAGTAGAATCATATTATATGCTATGAAGTAAGTGAAATGAATACAAAGACTTGTTTCTTTGTGCCCTTGTAGCATGTAAAATATAGCCCTTTTTTTGAATGTGCAGATAGAGGTAATACTTATCTTAGAGAATTTCTTTAAACTGAAGAGATGGAGTTGTGGTTGCCATATCACTATGGAAAATGTGAATGAATGTGTTTATTATATTATTTATGCTTATACAACAGAGAACAATTCATTTTTATTGAGGTACCATAGTACATGAGCATCAGATTTGGAGGAAGAAACTTTGGTTCTACTACTTACTGTGTAACTTTGAGCAATTTGTTGAACCTTTCTATCTCACAATATGGTATAATTACATCTTCCCTATTTCATAGGATACTGAGAAGATCAATAGGAAATTATGGATGTTTGTTTATTCATTCATTTGAAAGATATTATATTGAGTTGCTACTTTATGCCAGGCACTGTGTATTAGATGCTACATATATTATTGTAGCAAACAAAATGGTGTTTCTGATCCTGATATAACTTATAGTCTAATTGTAGAGATAGCCAATATGTAAGTAAATATTTGTTTTCAAAGAACTGTAAGGGTGCTATGAGAGAATAACTGAATGACCTGCTTTAATTAGAATGAACAAAGCACACCTCACTGAGGATGTTACATGGATACTGAGACATAGGAAAAGAAAACAGTTGGGAGAGGGGGTTACTAAACCAGGTAGTGGGAAAGCATGTGTGAATTCATGATATAAGAAGATTTTGGAATGTTAGAGGAACTACAAAAAGAACAGTGAGATTGGGAAGTAGTGAGTAATAGAGACAGTTATGCCAGATGGGATTATAAAGGTAGGAGGATCCATGTCTTCCTTTCCATAGTTAGTAGCAGTTTGAATTCTAAGTGCAGAACCTTAATACATAATAGAGTTTGGCGTGTTTAAGATACAAGAGGATACCAGTGTGATTAGAGCTCAGTGTGACTGAATAGGAGTTTCGTGTGGACAAGGAATTTGGATTTTGATCTAAGTAAATGGGAAGCCATTGGAGGATATTAAGCATAGACGTAATTAGAGCTGATGTGTATTTTTAAAAAGAGTACTATAGCTGATGTGTGGAGATGGGGTAAAAAGGAATAGAAAGTAGATGACCAATTGGAAGCTATCTTTCCAGGCAAAAAGATGGTGCCACTGGACTAATGTGGTAATAGTGAAGGGGAAAAGATGTGAAGAGATTTGGGGTGTATATTGAACACAGTGGAGAGGATAGGCATTCTTCCTTTGGTAATTAGTTATATAAGCTTCCATTTACTGACATGAGGGCATTTTGGGAGAAAATGGTTTGGGGACTAGGAGGATGTGAAATCTAAGACTTTAGTTTTGGCTAAATTGCTTCTGAGAGATACTGTATAATGAGGAGCAGGGGATAACTGAGTTTTTGCAACTTAAAGGGCATTTATCTTGATAAGAGAAGTCTTACTGGCATGGTGGTGTGAAAACAGTTTACAATGGGAGTAACTAGAGTATATTCGTAAATGCCTGAGGATAATCTATACACAAGGAGAAATTGATGATTTAGGAGAGAGATGGGATGACCAAAAAGGTAGCCTTTAAAAGAGGGGAGAAAGAGGATACAGAGCACAAACAGGAAATTTGGCATTGAGAGGGAGAGAAGCAGTTCATCCTTTATAAAAGGAGAAAAGAAGATAATAAAATGTGCAGATGAAGATCAACTGATAGATTTGGCAGTAGGAATCAGGGAGTGCTCACCTCTGATGATGCCCTTTTAATGAAATATGGGGCAAGGTCATCAGGATAGAGGGCAGAAAAGAGTGGCATGAGAGATTTGAGGAGAGAAAAAAGATATAAATTAGTTGTCCTGCAGAGCAAGTTTAATAGAGAAAAATAGTACTTTCAAATTGGCAGCATTTAGTACCTATTTGAGATCTGTGATCATGAAATTAAGTGCAACCTGTCAGCATAATTGTATGATTTCCTCTAGCAACACTCACCTTCTGGGACTCAATTTCACAGCAGGCAAATGGTTAAATTTATTCAGGATTGAGAATTTGCTAGACTAGTTTACTGACAAGGAGAAATAGATGAGGAGATGCTTGTAATGGTAGACCACTGAACATTCTGGATAAGGAGGGAAGAGGTCGAAGGATAATGAAAAAATGGCAGGTTCAATATAGTGGAGTCTCAGTGAAGTTCATTCATTTATTCATTTAATAAAGATTTTTTGAGGAGCTAAAAAATGCCAAAAATTAAAAAATAACATTAAACATAAAAATAAAAAAACATACCTATAATTATAAGACTGATGGACCAGAAAAGATAGAAATAGATAATATTGACTGGAGACAAGTAGAAAAGGTAGAGGGATCACTAGGGATAGCAGGGACATATTTTTGGTGCAGGTGAAAAACAAAAGAGCTTCTAAGTTTCTTAGTTTATTTCATATGTTGAATAGACAGTCCTTTTTGCCAGTTTTAGTGGCCTGCCTGCTTAAATACCCCCAACAGAAAGTAACTTCTCTGTTTAAAAAGATCACCATTCTTGTCTTTGACCTTTTGCCTCTGGCCTCCATGGAACTGATCCAGGGAATAATTTTAGAATTAACTGCTTAAACTTTCCAACTCTCCTGTTGGACTACTGCCCATTCACACATATAAGAAGGAAATAAGATATCATGTTTAAAAATGTGTGTCACAATGTTAGAGAATTTTATATTGCTATAATCTTAGAAGCAACTTTCCATATGAATTATTATTAAGAAGAAAGTCTGTACTTGATTTTGGATACCGCTTTAGGGGATAAAACTACTTTCCCTTATTCATTTACTTAACAAAATGTTCATATACTCCTGCTCTGTTCTAGACTTAATTCTACAGATACAATAGCAAACAACACAGTAAAGGTCCTTGCCCCCAGAAATCACATTCCTATGATAGACTTTATGACTGTACAGAGAGGGTGTCATTACCTTCTATTCTGATGTTGTACTGAAGCTACTGTTATGTAAGTTGGACCAGAAGCCACTCCCCCAGTTTTTTCTTTTTTTTCTTGTATTATTTCCTTATCAACATAACAATACCTGCCTTTGATCATCACTTTTGGATAAATTTAAAGGATTTTTTTTACCACATTTTCCCCCATGTGTCTGAATTCCTTCCAGTTGTGTGCGTATGCAGAGAAGGGATGTCTTTAAGGATGTTCTTCACCATTATTTTAAAAATTAAAAAAAATATATATATATATATAGTAGTTTACCATTTAAATTATGGCAAGGGAATGAGGGAGAGAAGGCCTAAACATACACACAACAAAATACCCATCCCTTTGTCCTATGATCCATATTTCCACTACTAATCCTGTCCTAGAATCAAATTCTGCCTCTCCACCTTGCAAACATTAAATGATAATCTATTCCATTATTCACTGTGTCCTTGCCCAACATCAAACCTATTGCCAGTTTAGGCAAATTATCCTTGTCTTCCTCTCTGATTTCCCTAGCCCACCACTTGCCAGATATATGCTTTGTCTGTGCTTCTTAGGTGGCTCAGCACGACTTGTAGAAATCTAGGTCTAGAGGTGATCTCTTCAGTCCCATCTATGCAGTACTCTGTGCACAGAGGATGTTCAAATTCTATTACTGGACTGCTATAGTTTAGACCTGGAATGTTCCCCCATAGGCTCATGTGTTAAAAGCATTCTCATCCTTGGCTCTATTGGTAGGGGGTAGATACTTTAAGACGTTGGGTGTAATGTAAAAAATTTGGGGGGCATATTCTTGAAGGGAATATTGGGGCCTTGTCCCTTCCTGTCTTTTTCTTTACCTTCCAACCTCTATGAGGTGACCAGCTTCCTCTACTTCACACTCCCCCGACCTTGTGTTCTGCCTTGACATGGTCCCAGACCAAAAAACCATGGACTGAAACCTGAAACCGTGAACCAAAATAAACCTTTTCTTCTTTAAATTGATTATTTCAGGTATTGTCACATGCATGAAAAGCTGACTAACACACCTTCTCTTAATTCAAGCCACTTGTATGCATATACCTCAATTTCCTTGGCCCTCTCACTTGTTTCTGTTCACTTGGCAAAACTGCCATCCTGTTGACTTTCTGCCTCCTTGATTCTTGTACACATGCATTGAAATTGGACTGGGCAAAAACAAATGATCACACTGCCTGGTCTCACTTTAAATTCATAACCATAGAACTCAAATTAGACCTTTCTGCTGCCTTCCTAGTTCATTCACTCCCTCTCTTTTCTAGATTTTGTCTTTCTTTCTCCTTAAACTCTTAACAACACTGCACCCATCCTCACTCTTGGCTGAGAACTTTGCTTCCTTCATCTGCATTGTTCCTAAGAGTTTAGGAAGTACTTTTGCATGCCTTTTCTGATTTAACCTCTCTCTCATGCCCTTTGAAATTGCTAATTTGAGCAGTATTCTTTAGAGCAAATGACCCTTGGTTCTTCATTTGGTTTAAGCATCTAGTGTACCTATTGCAGTTCAGAAGTCCTCATCATTTAAGGTTAAACAGATAACCCTATGCTTGTATTCCTAATTCTGAAAGAGGTGGAATCTCACAGCTGCCGTCTTCACTTACTTACTTACAGTAATGTTGTGTAATCATTTTCTCTGTACTCTGATCCTTTTAAATTGTTTCGAGTGCAAAGAAACTGTCTTACTGTCCACATATATAGCACTACAAAAGATAACGTCCTTGGACTTAAAATTCAGTGATTACTTTTTTGACTTCAAAGTGTCCAATCTGCAGTTTTATAATCAAGAAAAATATCATTTGCATTGTAGCCTGAACTAGCTTCTACTTAAATATTAGTGTGCCCTCTTTTAGTATTCATGTATTAAATTGATGTTTTGAGAGCAGATGAAAGAAGGATGAACTTTAATTTTCTAAAAGTATTTGTTTCTTTACTAAAGGGATCATTTTAGGTGGACCAGGTCCTTGGCAGATTTGAACTGAATTGACTAATAAAAATTCAGTTTATACCACTTTCCAGGAATGTATCTTTTGTGAAAGGCGATTTTCACCAGAGTGGTGTTCCTGGAAGCTATGCCATAAAATGGATCATATTTTTCCACAGGAATAATATTATAATTGGGAGTCATGTTCTTGACCAAAAACTCAGCATCAAATAGGTCATAAAATATAATCAACAGTGTGACATAAAAGCAAAGACACAGGAACTATATAAAGCTATAATCATTTTAAGTACCTACAATTTATGCTCTAAGTCCTATAAAATGAACATAGATATAGCATATGCAATCATTATGCAAGGGCCACCAGTGCCTTATAAAGTATGCATAAAGCACTTAAAATACAACCCAATTTTATAGTAAGTGTTACCAAAACATAACCTCCAAGTCATGAGAAGTCTATTTTTAGCAATACATTTTTTTTTTTTGCTATTCTGTACTACAGAAATTGTTATGGGATTGGAGGCAGTGGATGATCTAAATGGTTTAACTTTGATTCCCAAATCTGGCAGAGCATTCGAATCACATGAGAAGCTTTAAGGATACAGATTTCCGGGTCTGAATCCCAGAGATTCTGATTGAGTAGGCCGGGGCAGGGAGAGGATATGATTTTAAAATATTCTCTAGGAGATTCTGATGCACAGCCAAGTTTAGAATCCTAGGTATGAATGTGTCAGTATCTTTTTCTTTCCCATCTCTTTTCTTTTTTCAGCAAGCTGATATATTCAGAATCGTTCTACTCTATACATTTTTTGCAGGTAATAGGTTTAATAAATGTGTCCAAGGTGTTTCTTCCATTGAAAAACATTTCAAAAAGTAAAGCTTGTCTTGAAATTTGGAAAACGTTTTAATGTTAGGAATAACTCCACATTTCTCTACTCACCCACTCCTGTCTGTAGTTTTGAATAGTCTCAGGTGTTGAGTATTGTCTTAGTTTTTTTGACAGGCTGTGAAGAGTTTTTAACAGTTGATTGGGAGGCAATAAGAATTGAGAGGTCATTAATCATGAGTCATCTTGTCCTTTTCTTCTCTTTTCACTTTGCTGGGGATGGAACCCAGGGATGCCCTACTACTTAACTACAACCTCAGCCCTTTTCATTTTTTACTTTGAGGTAGGGTTTCACTAAATGGGCAAGGCTGGCCTTGAACTCGTGATCCTCCTGCCTCTGCTTCCCAAATAGCTGTGATTATAGACATGTGCCATAGCTCCCAGTCAGGAATTGAACCCAGGGCCTTGTGCTTGTGAAGCAAGCACTCCACCAACTGAGCTATATCCCCAACCCACTACTAGTCCTTTTTTAAAAAATAAATTTTATTGTGTATAGTTAAAGTATACAACATGATGCTATTGTATATGTATAGATAGTGAAATGGTGATTATTATAGTAAAGCAGGTTGACATATCTATCATCCGACATAGCTACTCATTTTTTTTTGTTTTCGTGACGAGAGCAACTAAAATCTGCTCATTCTTCATGAATCCCAAACACATTATAATTCTATTACCTATAGTCCTCATATTGTACATTAGATCTCTAGACTTGTATATTCTATATATCCACTACTTTGTATTCGATGACCTACATCTCCCTAATTCCCCCCGCCCCCCTCCCCCCCGTGACCTCTATTGTGTTCTTTCTCTGTATATTTGAATTTTTAAGATTCCACATAGAAGCAAGATTATGTAATATTTTTTCTCTGAGGTGTCCAACTTATTTAGCTTAGCATAAGGTTGTCTAGGTTCATCTATGTTGTGTCAGATGGCAAGATGTCATTATTTTTTAAGGTTGAATAATATCCCATTATATATATATGCCATGGTTTCTTTATGCATTCATCTGTTGTTGGATACTTAGGTTGTTTCCATATCTTGGCATTATGAATAATGCTGCAAGGAATATGGGAGCTCAGATATCTTAACTAGGTTGTGATTTCATATCCTTTGTGCATATGCCTGGAAGAGTGATTGCCTGGTCATATAGTAGTTCCATTTTGATTTTCTTTAGAAACCTGTATATATTTTCCATAATGGCTGTACCAGCTTGCATTTCATCAATGGTGTACAAATATTCCTTTTTATCCACACCTTCAGCAATATTTATCATTTGATACACACACACACACACACACACACACACACACACATAATTGTGGTACTGGGGATTGGACCCACTGAGTTATTACCCAGTACTTGTTTTAAAATTTTTGAGACATGGTCTCACTAAGTTGCTTAGGGTCTTGCTAATTTGTTGATACTGGTCTTGAATTTGTGATTCTCCTGCCTCAACCTCCCAAGTCACTGGGATTACAGGTATGCATCACCAGGCTATCATTTGATTTTTTGATAATTGCTATCCTCATGGATGTGATACCTCATAGTAGTTTTAATTTGCCTTTGACTGGTAATTAATGTTGTTGAGCACATTTTCATATACATGTTAGCAACTTTTGTCTTCTGTTTAGAAATGTATGTTCAGGTTTTTTGCTATTGTTTGTGTACTATTGAGTTGTATGAGGGTTTTTTTTTGACCTTGGGGATTGAACCCAGGAGTCCTTTACCACTGAGCTACACCCCCAGTCCTTTTTCAATTTTTTATTATTGAGACAGGGTCTTGCTAATTTGCTGAGGGTCTCAGTAAATTCCTGAGGCTGTCCTTGAACTTGTGATCCTCCTGTCTTAGCCTCCCAGTCTCTCAAGTATTTGGGATTACAGATTTGTGCCACCACTCCTGGCTAGTTTTTTTTTTTTTTTTTTTTTTGTGTGTGTGTGTGTGTGTGGTGCTGGGATTGAACTCTGGGCCTCAAGTATTCTAGGCAAGTGGTCTTATTAGGGAGCTACACCTCTAGTCCCCTAGCTACTTAAATTTTGGATATTAACCACTTATCAGATACATGGTTTGCAAATATTTTCTCCTAATCTGTAGGGTGCCATTTCATCTCGTTGAGTATTTTTTTTTGTTGTGTAGAAGATTTTTAGTTTGATGTAGTCTTATTTATTTTTTATATTTGTATACTGAACTTTTGGTGACACCCAAAAAAATCATCATCAAGGCCAATGTCCAGGAGATTTTCTCCTGTTTTTTTTTTTTTTTTTTAATTTCTGGTCTTATATTTAAGTCTTCCATCAATTTTGAGTTGATTTTATTTTTGTTTATGCTATGAGGGTCCAATTTCAATCTTTTATATGTGGAAATCCAGTTTTCCAAACACAATTTGTTGAAGAGACTTATACTTTCCCTTTTGGTGCTTGTGTCAAAAATTAGTTGATATTTGGAATTTTTTATGGGCTCTGCTTTCTCTTCCATTGGTCTTTGTGTCTGTTTTTATGCCAGTACTATACTGTATTGGTTACTATAGTTTCATAATATTATTTTAAATCAGGAAGAGTGATGCCTCCATCTTTGTTTTTTTTCTCAGATTGTTTTGGCTTTTCAGGGTCTTTTATGTTTCCACATGAATTTTAGTATTGTTTTTTGTTGTTCATGCAAATAATACCATTGGGATTTGGATAGGGATTGCACTGAATCTGTCACTTTGAGTAGTAAGGATATTTGAACAATATTGATTCTTCCTATCCATGAGCAATGTGATATCTTTCTATTTATTTGTCATCTTCTTCAATTTCTGACATTAATGTTTTATAGTTTTCAGCATAGAGATCTTTTACTTCCTTGGTGAAATCTACTCCTAAGTGCTATTTTTTGAGTGTCTTTTTTCATTTGCTCTACTGGGCATTGAACTTGGTGCCTTCCCCATGCTAGTCAAGCAGTCTACCACCAAATTATACCCTTGCTCTTATAGTTTGCATTTTGACTATTCCCTGAAGGCCCAGGAGTTAAAGGCTCAGTTCCAAGCCTGTGGCACTATTGTGAAATGGTAGAATCTTTAGGGTGTGGGGCCTAGTTGAAGGAAGTTAGATCACTGGAGACATACCCTTGAAGGGGACATTGAGACCCCTTTCTGTCTCTCTTTTTTGCTTCCTGGGTGCCATGAGATGAGCAGCTTTGTTTCAACATGCATTCCCTGCCACAATGTTCTGCCTCTGTACAGATGACCAAGCAATGGAGCCAGATGACTATGAGCTAAGATAAATCTTTTCTCCTTGTAAGTCATTTTCTCAGGTATTTTGTTTTAGTAATGGAAAGCTGACTAACACACAGTTTTATTTTGATGCCATTATAACTGGAGTTGTTTTCTTTATTACTTTTTCAGTTATGTCATTATGTGTGTATAAAACTTCTACTGATTTGTTTGGGTGGTACTGAGGATGGAACCCAGGACTTCCTGCATGCTAGGCAAAGACTCTACTACTGAACTATATCTTCAATCTGATGCTATTGAATTTTGTCTATTGATTTTGTATCCTACAACTTTACTAAATTTGTTTATTAGTTCTAGAAGAATTTTTAAGGCATTTTTTTGTTTGTTTATTTTTACATATAGGAGAACCTTATCAACCTGTTTTGCAAAGTGCTCAGGGCACAAGAATTACTTTGTGCAGGAATATATGGACCAAATGTTGACTGATCCAAGAGACACTGGTTCTTGTCGACTTTTGTAAATATAGAGCTCATTTTACATCTTTCTTTACAATTTGGATGCTTTTTATTTCTTTTTCTTGTTTGATTTTTCAAGGACTTCCAGTACTTTTTTAAAGAAGTGGCGAGAGTGGGCACTCTTTCCTTGTACTGCATTTTAGTGGAATTGCTTTCAGTTTTTCCACATTGATTAAAAGATTAGCCATGAATTTTTCATAAATGGCCTTTATTATGTTCAGTTTTATTTCTTTACCTAATCTGTCAAGAGTTTTTGTCAAGAAAGAATGCTGGACTTTGTTGAATGTTTTTTCTCTATTAATTGAGATGGTCATGTGGTTCTTAGCTTTCATTCTGTTATCATGATATGTCAACTCGATTGATGTACATATGTTAAAGCAGACTTACATGTCAATGATAAATCTCACTTGGTCAAGATACGTATAT
Source organism: Sciurus carolinensis (assembly GCF_902686445.1). Lineage (NCBI taxonomy): Eukaryota > Metazoa > Chordata > Mammalia > Rodentia > Sciuridae > Sciurus > Sciurus carolinensis. Next base: position 53,078,587 of record NC_062232.1, read on the forward strand.
ATGTTTTGATGTGTTGTTGGATTCAGTTTCCTAATATTTTATTGAAGAGTTTTTTGCATCAATACTCAACAGAAGCATTGGCCTATAGTTTATGTTCTTGTGATGTTTTTAAAAAGTATTTCATTTATTTATTTATTTCCTTTTTTTGATCCATTGTACACAAATGGGGTACAACTTTTCATTTCTCTGTTGTACATGAAGTCAAGTCATGCTGTTTGTGTAATCATACAGGTACATAGGGTATTGATGTTTGTCTCATTCCATTATCTTTCCTTCCCCCAGCCCCCTCCCCACCCCTCATTTCCCTCTATATAATCCAACATTCCTCCATTTGTCCCTTACCCATTCACCCCCATTATGATTCATCATCCAGTTATCAGAGAAAACATTCAGCTTTTGGTGTTTGGGATTGGCTCATTTCACTTAGCATGATATTCTCCAACTCCATTGATTTACCTGCAAATGCCATAATTTTATTCTTCTTTATGACTGAGTAATATTCCATTGTGTATATATACCACATTTTCTTTATCCGTTCTTCTATTCAAGGACATCTAGGTTGGTTCCACAATCTAGTTATTGTGAATTGAGTTACTATAAAGTTTGATGTGGCTGCATTACTGTAGTATGCTGATTTTAAGTCCTTTGGGTATGGGCCAAGGAGTGAGATGATAACTGGGTCAAATGGTGGTTCCATTCCAAGTTTTCTAAGTAATCTCCACGCTGCTTTCCAGAGTGGGTGCACTAATTTGCAACCCCACCAGCAATGTATGAGTGTACCTTTTTCCCCACATCCTCGCCAACACCTATTGCTGCTTGTATTCTTCATAATAGCCATTCTAATTGGGGTGAGATGAAATCTTAGGATAGTTTTGATTTGAATTTCTCTTATTACTAGAGATGTTAAATATTCTTTTATATATCTGTTGATTGATTGTATATCTTCTTCTGTGAAGTGTCTTTAGCCCATTTATTTATTAGTTTAATTGTATTCTTCATGTAAAGTTTTTTGAGTTCTTTAAAAATTCTGGAGATTAGTGCTCTATCTGAAGTGAATGTGGTAAAAATTTTCTCCTACTCTGTAGGCTCTCTTCACATTGTTGATTGTTTCCTTTGCTGAGAAAAAGCTTTTTAGTTTGAATCCATCCCATTTATTGATTCCTGCTTTTATTTATTGTGCTTTGGGAGTCTTGTTAAGGAAGTGTGGTCCGAAGCTGAAATGATGAAGATTTGGGCCTACTTTTTCTTCTACTTGGTGCCGGGTCTCTGGTCTAATTCCTAGATCCTTGATCAACTTTGAGTTGAGTTTTGTGCAGGTTGAGAGATAGGGCTATAATTTCATTTTGCTGCATATGGATTTCCAGTTTTCCCAGCAACATTTGTTGAAGAAGCTATTTTTTCTCCATTTTATGTTTTTGGCACCTTTGATACATACAGTATGAGATAACTGTATTTTTGTGGTTTTGTCTCTGTGTCCTCTATTCTGTACCATTGGTCTACCTGTCTATTTTGGTGCCAACACCATGCTGTTTTTATTACTATAGCTCTCTAGTATAGTTGAAGTTCTGGTATTCTGATACCTCCTGCTTCACTCTTCCTACTAGGATTGCTTTGGCTATTCTGGGTCTCTTATTCTTCCAAATGAATTTCATAATTGCTTTCTCTATTTCTATGAGGAACATCATTGGGATTTTAATTGGAATTGCATTGAATCTGTATAGCACTTTTGGTAGTATGGCCATTTTGACAATGTTAATTCTGCTTATGCAGGAACATGGGACATCTTTCCATCTTCTGAGGTCTTCTTCAATTTCTTTCTTTAGTTTTCTGTAGTTTTCTTGTGAAGGTCTTTCACCTCTTTTGTTAGATTGATCCCCAAGTATTTTATTTTATTTTATTTTATTTTTGAGGCTATTGTGAAAGGGGTAGTTTTCCTAATTTCCCTTCCAGAGGATTCATCACTTAAGATTAGAAATGCATTAGATTTATGAGCATTGATTTTATATCCTGCTACTTTGCTGAATTCATTTGTTAGTTAGTAGTTTTCTGGTGGAATTTTTTGGATCCTCTAAATATAGAATCATGTTGTTGGTAAATAGTGATAGTTTGAGTTCTTTTCCTATTCATATTCCTTTAATTTCTTTGGTGTTTCTAATTGCTTTGGGTACAGTTTCAAGGACTATGTTGAATAGAAGTGGTAAAAGAGGGTATCCCTGTCTTGTTACAGATTTTAAAGGGAATGCTTTCAGTTTTTCTGCATTTAGAATGCTGTTGGCCTTGGGCTTAGCATAGGTAGCCTTTGTAATGTTGAGGTATGTTCCTACTATCCCTATTTTTTCTCATGTTTCGAGCATGAAGGGATGCTGTATTTTATCAAATGTTTTTTCTGCCTCTATTGAAATAGTCATATGAGTCTTAATTTTAAGTCTGTTGATGTGGTGAATTACATTTGTTGATTTCCAGATGTTGAAACAAACTTGCACCACAGGGATGAACCCTTCTTGATTATGGTGCACTATGTTTTTTATGTGATTTGCCTGTATTTTATTGAGAATTTTTGTGGCTATGTTCATTAGGGATATTAGTCTGAAATTTTCTTTCCTTGATGTGTCTTTGTCTGCTTTTGGTATCAGGGTGATAACTAGCTTCATAGAATGAGTTTGGAAGAATTCCCCCCTTTTCTATTTCATTGAATACTTTGAGGAGTATTGGTATTAGTTCTTCTTTGAAGGTCTTGTAGAACTTGACTGAGAATTCATCTGGTCCCGGATTTTTTTGGTTCATAGGATTTTGATGACTTCTTCTATTTCGTTGCTTGAAATTGATCTCTTCAAACTGTGTATGTCCTCCTGATTCAGTTTGAATGGATCATATGTCTCTAGAAACCTGCTGGTATCTTCAAGATTTTCTATTTTGTTGGGTAAAGATTTTAAAAATAGCTTCTAATCATGTTTTATATTTCAATAGTGTCTGTCATAATATTTACTCTTTCATCATGAATTTTAAAAATTTGAATTTTCTCTCTCCTTTCTTCATTAGTGTGGCTAAAGGTTTATTAATTTTTTTATTTTTTCAAAGAATCTACTTTTTGTTGTCAATTTTTTGAATTCTTTCTTTTGTTCCAGTTTCACTGATTTTAGCTCTGTTTTTAATTATTTACTGTCTTCTGCTACTTTTGGTGTTCATCTCTTCTTCTTTTTCTACGACTTTGAGCTGTAATGTTGGGTCATTCATTTGTTGACTTATTCTTCTGTTATTGAATGCACTCCATGCAATGAATTTTCCTCCTAGTAATGCTTTCATAGTGTCCCAGAGATTTTGGAATGTTGTATCATTGTTCCTGTTTACCTATGAGAATTTTTTTTATCTCCTAACTGATGTCCTCTGCTATTCATGCATCATTCAATAGTGTATTATTTAGTCTCCAGATGTTGGATTAGTTTCTATTTTTATGTTACCATAGATTTCTAATTTCATTCCATTATGATCTGATAGAATGCTAGGTAGTATCTCTGTTTTTTGTATTTGCTAAGAGTTGCTTTGTGGCATAACATAGAGAAGGATCCATGTGCTTCTGAGAAGAAAGTGTATTTGTTCATTGACGGATGGAATATTTCTATATATGTCTGTTAAGTCTGAATTATTGATTATGTTATTGAGTGACAAGGTTTCTTTGTTCAGTTTTTGTTTGGAAGATCTACCCAGTAGTGAGAGAGGTGTGTTAAACTCACCCAGTATTATTGTGTTTTGGTCTATCTGATTCCTAAAATTGGGAAGGGTTTGTTTGTCATATATAGATGCTCCATTTTGGGGGGCATAGTTACAATTATTATATCTTGTTGACTTATGGTCCCCTTACACAGTATGAAGTGTCCTTCTCTATCCCTTTTGACTAACTTTGAATTGAAGTCCACTTTATCTGATTTGAGGATGGAAACCCCTGTTGTTTTACTGAGCCCATGTGTGTGGTATGTTTTTTCCCATTCTTTCACCTTCAGTCTGTGGATGTCTTTTCATATGAGATGAGTCTCTTGAAGGCAGCATAATGTTGGGTCTTTTTTTTTAAAATCCAATCTGCCAGTCTATGTATTTTGATTAATGAATTTAGGCAATTAATATTCAGTTATTATTGAGATATGATTTGTATTCATGGCCATTTTGGCTTCTTTTTGGTTTTTAACTTGACTTGGTTTCTCCTTTGATTGGCTTTTCCTTTAATGTAGTTCCTCCCTTTGCTGACTTTCATTATTGTTTTTCATTTACTCTTCATGGAATATTTTCCTGAGAATGTTCTGTAGTGCGGCTTTCTATTTGTAAGTTCTTCTAACTTTTGTTTATCATGGGAAGATTTTATTTCATCTCGAATCTGAATGTTAGTTTTGTAGGGTACGAGATTTTTGGTTGGCATCCATGTTCTTTCAGAGCTTGAAACGTGTTTTTCTAGGCCCCCTACCTTTTAGGGTCCAGGCTGAGAAATCTGCTGATAACCATATTGGCTTCCCCCTATATGTAATCTGATACTTTTCTCTCATGGCCTTTAAGATCCTATCTTTGTTTTATATGTTGGGCATTTTCATTATAATGGCCTTGGTGTGGCTCTTTGTATTTGGTGTCCTGTAAGCCTCTTGTATTTGATTTTCCATTTCGTTCTTCAGGTTTGGGAAATTTTCTGATATTATATCATTGAATAGATTGTTCATTTCTTTGGTTTGTATCTTCATGCCTTCCTCAATCCCAATAATTCTTAAATTTGGTCTTTTAATGTTATCCCATAATTCTTGGAGGTTCTGTTCATGATTTCTTACCATCTTCTGTGTGTAGTTAACTTTATTTTCAAGAGTAAATATTTTTTCTTCATTGTCTTAGGTTCTGTCTAGTCTCTTGGTGATGCTTTCTAATGAATTTTTAATTTGGTTTATTGTTTCCTTCATTTCAAGGATTTCGGGTTTTTTTTTCCAGAATCTCTTATTGAAATGATCTTTTGCTTCCTATAATTGCACTTTAAACTGTTTATTAGAGTCATCATTCATTGCTTGCATTAGCTTTCTTATATCATCCTTTACTTTGCAGATCATTTTAATTATGTACATTCTGAACTCCCTGTATGACATTTCTTCTACCATGTTGTCACATTTCTTCTACCATGCTGTCAAGGGATTCCATTGTATAGCATCTTGGTTTGTTTGGGGTGCTTTCTTCCCTTGTTTTTTCATGTTGTTCATCTATCTTCCCCTCTAGCAGTGTGGATCCAGGGTATTACAGTTTACTCCCTATAGGTTTATAGTGTCCCTGCAGGTTTCCAATACCTCACCTTAAAGGACAAGCTCAATATTAGCAGCTCACAATACAAACAGTATGCATCCTTAAACCAAACAGCCCCTATTAAGACATCAACAGTATTGTTGTAATAAACAGAGATGATAAGTTTGATTATTATCTACAATATAAACAATAGGTCTGCAATAATGCCCACAATTTCTAATGGTGGACAAAGAGGATGGGGTGGAGCATAGGATATAATATGATAATATAATAACTTATAAAATAAGTTTTTAGCATGAGAAAAGGGAGAAAGAGACTCCAAGGAAACATAGATAAGAGGAAAATAGAGTGAGAAATATAATAAAAAAATATAAAAATAGGACTAATAATAATAATAAATCTACAACAAAACTGAATATACTATTCAAACCTCCCAGTCTTCAGTAGCCTGATGATTGAAAACTACTTGATAATGCAGTGTTCCCTGATGGGAGTTGCCCCAAATAAGATAGCAGTGTCTGGGTCAGGGATAATCCAAGATGGTGGGCAGAGGTGTCCCCAGGTGTTGGTAGATGGGGAACTTTAGCATGATGCTGGAGATCTGGGCGGCACAGGGCTGGAGTTCTGCATGGGCACTGGATGGTGATTTTTTTTTCCTGTTAGGTATCAAGCAGATACTGTAGTTCTAAAAAGCATTTCAAAGTATTTATTTTAGCTCTATTTTTTGGTAGAGTTTAAGAAATGTGGATATTCATTTTTCTTTGAATATTTGGTAGAATTCAATATGAAGACATCTGGTCCTTGACTGTTCTTTGTTGTGAGGATGATTAATTCTTCAATCTCTTTATTATTCACCTGTTTAACCATTCCTACTTCGGTCATGCTAGGTTACATTTTTATGTTATTTCCTCCAGGTTTTCCAACTTGTTGGCAAATAATTGTTCATAAGAGTCCCTTAAAATCCTTATTTATTTCTGATATGTCTGTTGTACTTTCTTCACTTTTTAGAAAATAGCACTTATTTGATTCTTTTTCTTTTTTTCTTAAAAAGTGTCAATTTCAATCCAGACCCTAAAAGCTAGAAGGGCCTGGAACAACATTTTTCAAGCTCTGAAAGAAAATGGATGCCAGCCAAGAATCTTATACCCACCAAAACTTACCTTCAAATTTGACGATGAAATAAAATCTTTCCATGATAAACAAAAGCTAAAAGAATTTACAAAAAGAAAGCCAGCATTACAGAACACTCTCAGCAAAATATTCCATGAGGAAGAGATGAAAAACAAAGAAGCAAATCAGCAAAGGGAGGAATTATCCTAAAGGAACTGTCAAATAAAGGAGGAACCAAGATGTGTCAAAAAAGAAATAAATAAATAAATAAAATTTTAAATATGAACCAAATGACTGGGAATACAAATCATATCTCAATAATAACCCTGAATGTTAATGGCCTGAATTCATCAATCAAAAGACATAGACTGGCAGATTGGATTAAAAAGAAAGATCCAACAATATGTTGCCTGCAAGAGACTCACCTCATAGAAAGAGATACCCATAGACTAAAGGTGAAAGGATGGGGAAAAACATACCATGCACATGGACTCAGCAAAAAAGCTGGAGTATCCATACTCATTTCAGATAATGTGGACTTCAAGCCAATGTTAGTCAGAAGGGATAAGGAAGGACATTTCATACTGCGTAAGGGAAGCATAAATCAGCAAGATATAACAATCATAAACATCTGTGCCCCAAACAGTGGCTCATCCATGTATGTTAAACAAATCCTTCTCAATTTTAGAAACCAAATAGACCATAACACAATAATACTTAGTGATTTTAACACGCCTCTCTCACCACTGGACAGATCTTCCAAACAAAAATTGAACAAAGAAACCATAGATCTCAATAACACAATCAATAATTTAGACTTAACAGACATTTATAGAATATACCATCCAACCAAGAGCGAATACACTTTCTTCTCAGCAGCACATGGATCCTTCTCTAAAATAGACCATAATTTATGCCACAAAGCTACTGTTAGCAAATACAAGATAGAGACACTACCTTGTATTCTATCAGATCATAATGGATTGAAGTTACAAATTAATGAAAGAGTAAAAAACAGAAACTACTCCAACACCTGGAGATTAAACAATATGCTATTATATGATGAATGGATAACAGAAGATATTAGGAAGGAAATTAAAACATTCTTAGAGGTAAACGAGAACAAAGAAACATCATATCAAAATCTCTGGGACACTATGAAAGCAGTACTTAGAGGAAGATTTATTTCATGGAGCGCATTTAATAAAAGAAGTAAAACTCAACAAATAAACGACCTAACACTACAGCTCAAAGCCCTAGAAAAAGAAGAACAGACCAACACCAAAAGTAGTAGAAGACAGGAAATAGTTAAACTCAGAGCTGAAATCAACGAAATTGAAACGAAAGAAACAATACAAAAAGTTGACAAAATAAATAGTTCTTTGAAAAAATAAACAAAATTGATAAACCTTTAGCCACACTAACAAAGAGAAGACGAGAGAAAACCCAAATCACTAAAATTCGGAATGAACAAGGAAATATCACAACAGACACGAGTGAAATACAAAACATAATTAGAAGCTATTTTGAAAATCTATACTCCAACAAAATAGAAAATTTCGAAGACATCAACAGGTTTCTAGAGACATATGAATTGCCGAAACTGAACGAGGAGGACATACACAATTTAAATAGACCAATTTCAAGTAATGAAATAGAAGAAGTCATCAAAAGCCTACCAACAAAGAAAAGTCCAGGACCAGATGGGTTCTCAGCCGAGTTCTACAAAACTTTTAAAGAAGAGCTCATTCCAATACTTCTCAAAGTAGTCCATAAAATAGAAGAGGAGGGAACCCTCCCAAACTCATTCTATGAAGCCAATATTACCCTGATACCTAAACCAGACAGAGACACATCGAGGAAAGAAAATTTCAGACCAATATCCTTAATGAACATCGACGCAAAAATTCTCAACAAAATTTTAGCAAATCGCATACAAATATATATTAAAAAGATAGTGCACCACGATCAAGTGGGTTTTATCCCAGGGATGCAAGGTTGGTTCAACATTCGGAAATCAATAAATGTCTTTCACCATATCAACAGACTTAAAGTTAAGAATCACATGATTATTTCGATAGATGCAGAAAAAGCATTCGATAAAATACAGCATCCCTTCATGCTCAAAACACTAGAAAAAATTGGGGTACTGGGAACGTTCCTTAACATTATAAGGCCATCTACGCTAAGCCCATGGCTAATATCATTCTAAATGGTGAAAAACTGAAAGCATTCCCCCTAAAAACTGGAACAAGGCAGGGATGCCCTCTTTCACCACTTCTATTCAACATCGTCCTTGAAACTCTAGCCAGAGCAATTAGACAGACCAAAGAAATTAAAGGGATACGAATAGGCAAAGAAGAACTCAAACTATCCCTATTTGTGGATGATATGATTGTATACTTAGAGGAACCAGGAAATTCCACCAGAAAACTGTTAGATCTCATAAGTGAATTCAGTAAAGTAGCGGGATATAAGATCAATGCACATAAATCTAAGGCATTTCTATACATGAGCGATGAATCTTCAGAAAGAGAAATTAGGAAAACTACCCCATTCACAATAGCTTCGAAAAAAATAAAATACTTGGGAATCAATCTCACAAAAGAGGTGAAAGACCTCTACAATGAGAACTACAGAACACTAAAGAAAGAAATTAAACAAAACCTTAGAAGATGGAAAGATCTCCCATGTTCTTGGATAGGCAGAATTAATATTGTCAAAATGGCCATACTACCAAAAGTTCTATACAGATTCAATGCAATTCCAATTAAAATCCCAATGATGTACCTTTCAGAAATAGAGCAAGAAATTATGAAATTCATCTGGAAGAATAAAAAACCCAGAATAGCTAAAGCAATCCTTGGCAGAAAGAGTGAAGCAGGGGGTATCGCAATACCAGATCTTCAACTCTACTACAAAGCAATAGTAACAAAAACGGCATGGTATTGGTACCAAAATAGAAAGGTGGATCAATGGTACAGAATAGAGGACATGGACACAAACCCAAATAAATACAATTTTCTCATACTAGACAAAGGGGCCAAAAATATGCAATGGAGAAAAGATAGCCTCTTCAACAAATGGTGCTGGGAGAATTGGAAATCCATATGCAACAGAATGAAACTAAACCCATATCTCTCACCATGCACGAAACTCAACTCAAAATGGATTAAGGATCTCGGAATCAGACCAGAGACTGTGCATCTTATAGAAGAAAAAGTAGGTCCAGAGCTTCAGCATGTTGGCTTAGGACCAGACTTCCTCAACAGGACTCCCATAGCACAAGAAATAAAAGCAAGAATTAATAACTGGGATAGATTCAAACTAAAAAGCTTTCTCTCAGCAAAAGAAACTATCAGCAATGTGAAAAAAGAGCCTACAGAGTGGGAGAAAATCTTTGCCAATCATACTTCAGATAGAGCACTAATCTCCAGAATCTATAAAGAACTCAAAAAACTCTACACCAAGAATGCAAATAATCCAATCGACAAATGGGCTAAGGAAATGAATAGACACTTCACAGAAGAAGATCTACAAGCAATCAACAAACATATGGAAAAATGTTCAACATCTCTAGTAATAAGAGAAATGCAAATCAAAACCACCCTAAGATTCCATCTCACCCCAATTAGAATGGCAATTATCAAGAATACAACCAACAACAGGTGTTGGCGAGGATGTGGGGAGAAAGGTACACTCATACATTGCTGGTGGGGCTACAAATTAGTGCAGCCACTCTGGAAAGCAGTGTGGAGACTCCTTAGAAAACTTGGAATGGAACCACCATTTGACCCAGCTATCCCACTCCTTGGCCTATACCCAAAGGATTTAAAATCAGCATATTACAGAGATACAGCCACATCAATGTTCATAGCTGCTCAGTTCACAATAGCCAGATTGTGGAACCAACCTAGATGTCCTTCAATTGATGAATGGATAAAGAAAATGTGGTATATATATACAATGGAATATTACTCAGCCATAAAGAATGATAAAATTATGGCATTTGCAGGCAAATGGATGAAACTGGAGAATATCATGCTAAGTGAGATAAGCCAATCTCAAAAAACCAAAGGAAGAATGATATCGCTAATAAGTGGATGAGGACACATAATGGGGGGTGGGAAGAGTTAGTGTTAGGGTTAGAGTTAGGTTTAGGGAGGGGGGCAAGAACGGAGGAAGGAAGACTGTATAGAGGAAAAAAAGGGGTGGGAGGGGTGGGGGGAAGGGAAAAAATAACAGAATGAATCAAACATTACCCTATGTAAATTTATGATTACACAAATGGTATGCCTTTATGCCATGTACAGAGAAACAACATGTATCCCATTTGTGTACAGTAATAAAAAAATTATAAAAAAAATTAAAATAGACAATGTCCTTAATTTGATATTTTGGTGACTTAAAAATTTTAATGGAAAATAAAGTCAGGTGGTTATTCTATGTTACTGCAAATATAATGCATTCCACAAGTCAAAATATTCAGACCAATTTTATTGAGAGTTTTGAACTGATCTGCATGTTGCTGTGAGAAGAAACTTCAAATAAACTGCTGACATTCAGGATATTAAAAAAAAGTGTCAATTTCTTTTTTTTCTAAAAAACTGAATCTTAGTTTTATTTAGTCTTTCTATGGTTTTGCGATCTCACTTGGACTTGTTTCCATTCTGATTTTTATTTATTTCTTCCTTCTGCTAATTTTAGGTTTAGTTTGTTCTTCATTTTCTAGTTCATTGAGGCATAATATTAGATTATTTAGCCTCTTTCCTTTTTCAGTGTAGGCATTTCTATAAACATTCCTCTGAGAACTGCTTTTGCTGCATCCCTTAAGTTTTGATATTTTGTTTTTCCATTGTGGTTTATCTCAGGATATTTTTAAATTTTCTTTTTGATTTCTTATTTGATTTCTTCTTTCGGTAGTTCAGGAGCATATGTAATTTCCACTTGTTCATGAATTTTCCAGCATTCCTCCTGTTATTGATTGCTACTTTGATCCCATTTTGGTCTGAGACAATAGCAGATGTGTTTTTCAGTCATATTAAGTGAATTCAGACTTGTTTTATGGCATAATTTGTGGTCTAGCCTGGAGAATGTTTCACATGTTGTAGAAAAAAATGTGTGTTCTGCTACTGTGGAAAAGTTTGTTAATATGTCTGGTAAGTCCATTTGGCCAGTGGTTCAATTCAAGTTAAGTATTTGCTTAATTTTCTGTCTAGTTGATCTATCCTTTGTTGAGAGTGGGGTATTGATGTCCCCTAATTTTTATTGTATTGCTATCTATTTCTCCCTTCATGTCCAGTGATATTTGCTTTATGTATTTAGATGCTCCAATGTTTGGTCCATATATATTTAAAATTATTTTCTCTATATTAATTGACCCTTTTATCATTATAAATGACTTTCTTCATCTCTTGTAACAGTTTTGGCTTGAAGTCTCTTTGATCAGATCTAATTATAACTACCACTGCCTTCTTTTGATTACCATTTTTATGGGATATATTCCTCATTCCTTCACTTTTAGCCATGTGTATCTTTACAGTTTAAGTGGGTCTCCTGCAGACAGCATATGGTTGGATCTTATTTTTTATATCCACTCAACCACTCTTTTGATTTGAGAATTTAATTCATTTACATTCGGTGTCATTGATAGATAAAGACTTACTACTGTTATTTTATTTGTTTTCTGTTTTGGAGCTCTTCATTCCTTTCTTGTTGTCACCTCTTGTGATTTGATAATTTACCACAGTGTTAAACTTTGATTCATATCTCTTTATTGTTTGTATATCTGCTATGTTTTTGTTTTGTGGATGCCATGAGGTTTTTATAATGTATCTTATAGTTACAATCAAATATTATAAGCAGATAACAAATTTTATCACATGAAAAACTCTAAACCCCCTAATTTATCATTTCTTAATTTACATATTTTTGTGTTGTGTATTCCTTAACAACATGTGTATATATAATGTACTGGCAGTGTCTCATCATAGAGTGTATGATTTACACACTGCCATTGTATCATTGGAGTATTCTGGATTTGGTTATGCAGTTACCTCTACTAGTGAGTTTTATATTTTCATATGTATTCATGACAGCAATTATTGTCCTTCTGTTTCTGCTCGATATCCTTTCTTAAAAACTTTTCTTGTAGGCAAGTTCTAATGATGATGAATTTCTTCAGCTTTTGCTTGTCTGGGAAAGAATTTATTTCTCCATTTCTGAAGGAAAGTTTGCTGGGTATAGTATTCTTGGCTGACAGTTTTTTTTTTTTTTTAATTTTTTCTTTCAGCACTTTGACTATATCATCCTGTTCTCTCCTGGTCTCCAAGGTTTCTGTTGGGAAATACACTGATAGTCAAGTGGGAATTCCCTTATATATGATTTAATGCTTTCCTCTTTTTGCTTTTACTATTTGCTTGTTTGCTTTTGAAAATTTGATAATAATATGCCACAGAGAAAACTTACTTGGATTGTATCTATTTGGGAGCTTTTGAGATTCATGGATATGGATCTCCCAAGACTTGGGAAGTTTCATTAAATGAGCTTTCTGTCCATTTCTCTCTTTTCTTCTCCTTCTAAAACTCCAAGAATACAAATATTTACTCACCTAATGGTGTTCTATAAGTCCTGTAGGCTGTCTTCATGGTTTTTCATTATTTTTAAATTTTTTTCCTCTGAGTCATTTACAAAAACTATTTTCACATTCAGAGATTCTTTATTTTGCTTGATTTAGTTGCCTGATTAAGCCATCTTTTGTATTTTTATTTCTTTGATTGAATTCTTCCACTTTAAGATTTTTGTTTGGTTCTTTTTTATGATGTCTTTTTCTTTGCTGAATTTCTCATTCGGATCATGAATTGTTTTCCTGGCTTCATTGACTGCTCTATTTGTATTTTCTTGTCTCTCACTGAGTTTCCTTAAGATCATTATTTTTAACTCCTTTACAGATAGTGCTTCAATTTATCTTTCTTTGAGGTCAGATATTAGAGAATTATTGTGAGGTGTCATGTTTGCTTTTTCATGGTTCTTGTGTCTCCATGTTGATGTGTGTACATCAGGTGACATAGTCACCTTTCACAAACTTTACAGAGTGGCTTTCTTGGAACTCTTTCATCTGCAGATGGACCTGAGGGTGCTGATTGGGAGGGTATATTGACTCTGGCTCCATGTGGGTGCAGTGGTGTAGGTGTTGGAACTCTTTCATCTGCGGATGGACCTGAGGGTGCTGGTTGGGGAGGGTATATTGGCTCTGGTTCCATGTGGGTGCAGTGGTGTAGGTGTAGTCTTTGTGTAGCTTCTTCTGTTGTGATGTTGGTGATGACTGGAGGTGTCTCAGTGGTCTAGGCTGCCGAATTTTGTGAATGTTGACTGTGTAGATTATTGGGGTAAGAACTTCAGAGACTTTCTTGTTCTTGTTTGATGCACAGTTGGGTGTCTTAGGAGGGGAATAACTTGTCTGATCTGACAGGATCCACAGGCATATTGGTACTGGGATTCAGGCCATGGGTGTTCACAGGGGCTGTGGAACTGGTTCATGGGCTCAGGGTTTTGTGAAGCTAATGTTAACACCTGAGACTTGAGGTACAAATGTTTTTCAAGGCCCATGTGAATGCAGTTGTTCCACTAAGCTGGGATCTGTTCCTCTGAAGCACAATCAAGCAGCTTGAGCCCCAAAGGATGGAATATTACTGTGGTTCTGACCCTGGGGTCAGGGCACAACACTAGCATGGCTCTGGAGAAGAAATGGTACTCCAGGGTCTCAGGCCCTGGGGATCAGGGTATAGCTGCAACCTAGGACCCAGATCCCACACAGCATAGTGGCAGTTCAGGTTCTAGAGAGATGAGATACAACACAGTGATGATATTGGGTTCTGGGATGGTTGGAGATGACAGTGGTCCAGGTTCTTTGAGACTGGTTAGAGCAGTGTTATGGATTCTAGAATGGCAAGATTTCATTGTGGCTTCGTCCCTGAGGCCTGGGAAGCAGCATTGACCACTCACCTGAGAGGTGGGGTGCGTTAGCAGCTCAGATTGAAGGAGGCTAGTCTGGTTCCAGGAAGGTAGAGAACTATGGCTGTTTGGCCTGGACAGTAGCCAGTTCAATCAAGGCACTGATTTCCTGGGATGTTAGGTGCAGCATCTACTTGACACCAGAAAGCATGACTACTTAAGTTGGAAGAGCCTCCGGGTTCCTGGGGAGGGGGAACACATCAACTGTGCAAACAGTTAGATGTTCCAGAGACTCTAAGCTTTTAGGGAGCAGAGACATGCCCCAACTTCGGCACTGGGGGAAGAATGAGGGTCAATTGCTGTAGTGTGCTGGAGGCCTGAGGTACCATGGGGTGGGGTGCTGCCTGGATTCATCACTGGGTATAGGAGAGTTCCAAGGTGCAGGAGGCCTGAGGTCCCCCAGGGTGGAGCAGAGTGCCACTTCACCTTTACCCTGAGAGGAATGTGCACCAATATTTGGAATTAGGGGAATGGAGGAGCTCCATGATACCTTGGTCCTAGAAATTAGGGCATAGCAGTTGTTGACTGGAATGGCTACCAGGTGTGTGTGTTGTAGTGGAGCCAAAGCCAATGTGGTGGAAGGGTGCAATGACTACTTGTCCCTATAGTAGGACACATTCTAGCAGTTATTTGGTTTGAAGGTGGCTCAACAAGTAGCAGCATGGACCACAGGGGACAGGACACCACACCGTCCCCTTCTGTATGGGTAACTCAGTGTGTTAACTTTGGGGAGTTTCCTCAGCTGGGTTCAGAGCCTGTGAGGACTGCAGGAGCCTCCAGGAGAAGAAAACTGCAGGTGTTTGTGGTGGTGATGTGACTGCTGGGTCATCTTGCTTAGGTTTTCTCTATAGTAAGGAGTCCTTCCTTGTTCTAAACTGATTTCAAGTAGGGGGATTGGATAGAGGAGAGAAGGTATTTTCTTCCTTTTCCTATTGAGCCATCCCTAATTTGTGTACTCTACAGGATTTTTGCTACTAATTTATTGACTCTGGAGTTCTACTAGTTGGCCACCTTGCTGCCTTCATTCTTTTTTCTATCACCAGTCTTTTTTAAAAGGAGTCCTACCTGTTACTTATTAAAGATATTTGTAAGGTTGAGGTTGTAGCTACATGGTAGAGTGTCTAGCATGAGTGAGGCCCTGGGTTCAATCCAAGGCACAGCACACACACACTAAAAAAACCCTAAAGATACTTGTATAATGTATTCCTTCTCCTAGTAGGTTGAAAGTTCTATCTTGGCAAATACTAGATCTTACATAGCCCTTATTCTCCCTCATAATTCCTAACACACAGAAGAAACTCAGTAAATATTTATTTGTTAAATAATGAATAATAGTACCAACTCCAATTGGTAAGGCAGACATAGGATGATATTTCCTGGCTACTGCTTGTTCATTTGTGACAAAATCCTTCTCTGGACAGTTTGCACTCATAAGTCTTAAAATGTGGACCTAAATTTTATTACCATAGCATTTAGAGCTGGGAAGGGACACTTCATAGTTATATACCTGCCACTTTTTCAGATGAGAAAACTGAGTATTTTTTTAAGGTTAACATGCCAGGTGTTTCTCCTTTTCATGTTTTTCTTCATCAGTTTATCTTATATTTGAGTGGCTCCTGTGTGCCAGCTCCAAGGAACTAATAGTCTATTTCCTTTGTGAACTAAGAGGCACAAGGCCATTTTCTGAAAAGGGTAGAGCTGGGAAACAGTACTCTGAAGGTTTGAGGAAAGTGGAGAAAATTTTTTTAAAGTGGCAGAAAGTGAAAAGGGAAAACACAGTAAGATTGGTGAGCAGTGCTCAGGGCCCTACTGCAGGTAATGATTTTGTTTTTATGTACTAAAACCAATATGCCTGAACTCTAAAGAAAGAAATTGAAGAAGACCTTAGAAGATGTAAATATCTCCCATGTTCCTGGATAGGCAGAATTAATATTGTCAAAATGGTCATACTACCAAAAGCATTATACAGATTCAGTGCAATTCTTTAAAACTCCAATGATATTCTTCATAGAAATAGAACAAGCAGTCATGAAATTCATTTGGGAAAATAAGAGGCCCAGAATAGTCAAAGCAATCCTTTGCAAGAAAAGTGAAGCAGGAGGCATCACAATACGAGACCTTAAATTATACTACAGAGCTATAGTAACAAAAAAGGCATGGTATTGGCATCAAAACTGGCATGAAGATCAGTGGTACAGAATAAAAGATACAGAGGTAAACCCACATAAATACAGTTATCTCATACTAGACAAAGGTGCCAAAAACATACACTGGAGAAAAGATAACCTCTTCAACAAATGGTGCTGAGAAAACTGGAAATCCATATGTAGTAGAATGAAATTGAACCTCTGTCTCTCACACTGCACAAAACTCAAAATGGATCAAGGAATTGGGCATTAGACCAGAGACCCTGCACCTACTAGAAGAAAAAGTAGGCCCAAATCTCCATCATACTAGCTTAGGAACTGACTTCCTCAAGCCTTCTAAAGCAGAAGAAATAAAATCAAGAATCAATAAACGGGACTGGGGTTGTAGCTCAGTGGTAGAGCACTTACTTAGCAAGTGTGAGGCACTGAGTTTGATTCTCAGCACCACATATA
Source organism: Sciurus carolinensis (assembly GCF_902686445.1). Lineage (NCBI taxonomy): Eukaryota > Metazoa > Chordata > Mammalia > Rodentia > Sciuridae > Sciurus > Sciurus carolinensis. The sequence goes on from NC_062232.1 coordinate 53,095,572, forward strand.
AATAAATAAAATAAAGGTTCATCAACAATTAAAATTATTTTTAAAAGAATCAACAAATGGGTTGGTATCAAACTAAAAATCTTCACAGCAAAGAAAACAATCAAGAACTTGAATAGAGAGCCTACAAAATGGGAGAAGATCTTTACCACCAGCACCTTAGACAGAGCATTAATCTCCAGGATATACAAAGAATTAAGAAAAACTTAACATCAGAAACCCCAAATAACCCAATCAAGGGACTGAACAGGCACTTCACAGAAGAAGAAATATGAATGGTCAAAAAATATATGAAAAAATGTTCAACATCTTTAGTAGTTAAAGGCAAATCAAAACAACTCAGATTCCATGACACTCTAGTCATAATGGCAATTATCAAGAATAAAAGTAACAATAAATGTTGCTGAGGATGTAGAGAAAGTGTTTCACTCATACATTGCTGGCGGGATTGCAAATTGGTACAACCACTCTGGAAAGCATTATAGAGATTCTTTAGAAAACTTGGAATGGAACCACCATTCCATGTTTATAGCTGCTCAATTCACAACAGTCAAGTTATAGAACCAAACTTGGCCCTTCAACAGATGAATGGATAAAGAAAATGTGCTATATACACAATGGAATATTACTCAACCACAAAGAATAATGAAATTATCGCATTTGCTAGTAAATGGATAGAACTGGAGAATATTATGTTAAGTTAAATAAACCAGTCCCCCAAAACAAAAGACAGAATGTTCTCTCTGATATGTGGATGCTAATCCACAACAAAGGAAGGGAAGGGAGCAGGGATGGTAATAGGAAAGACAGTAGAATGAATTGGTGTGTACTTTATACATCCTCATATATAAATACACAGCCATCGTTACACTACATGATGTACAACCACAATAATGGGATCCTAATTAGAACAAGTTATACTTATTCTATGTACATATAGTATTTCAAAATACACTCTACTCTCATGTGAAAAATAATAATTAAAATATTAAAAAAATAAAACTGATCTCCTTTTTGTGTGACTTTGCCCTGTAACTGGCTACTATTCAATTTTGGCACAGAGAAAGTGTGTATAGTAGGTGATTAGAATTGGACTAGATAGTACAAAACAGCTTTGTCATAAAAAACATCTTCATAATGTGGATATGGCAGGGAATTTTGTGGTTTCACAACAGTGATGCAGTATGAACCCAAGCTGAATAAGGAGGGAAGAGAAAAAAAATCTGATGAATAGGGACAAAGTACAGGAGGAGGGATCAGTCAACTGGTTTCTTGGTAACCTAAAATAATGGTGACAGAGTAGTAGAACCAGTAATCTGGAAGGTTGGAGATGGAATGGTAAAGAGTAATATTAGCTTACAAGGTATGGGGCATGGGAATGGAAATGGAATATGAATGGAAAGAGGAGGTCACTGGAGATGAGGTGAAAGAACTGAGAAGTCAGCATATTAGAGATGCTATACTACACTTTTATTAATTTATCATCTTTTTAAATGGCAATAAAAATGCATTCCACACCTAGGCAATTTTTACCCTATTCAAAAATATCACTTAGAAGCCAAGTTACTGGGGCAAGGTGAATACATTGTATAGTCTGAAGCATTCACGAGAACTAATATTGTTCAGTAACTCTTTCCTCCATGATCAATAGTTGAACTATGAAATTTATTGTCTGAATCAAGGTTTTTCTTAGGTGGAGGAAGGGATCTTTATATTAGTGTTCACAAGAGACACATTTAAATGTCAGCTCTAGGACAGCTATTCTTGGCTATTCAAAGTCCATTCTTCAAGTAATTGAAGAGCTCTCAGAATGAATATGTTAAATTAGCTGTTGCAGTAAGAAAGATGTGTGAATTTTCAATCTGTGCCTCTCTGGTATTCCTTTTGTCTTCAGACACCCGCAGGTTTCTTCTAAAAAAATGTTTCCTCCATCTGGGGGTATAACTAAGTGGTAGAGTGTTTGCCTAGCATACAAAAGTTCCTGGGTTTCATCCTCAGCACCAAAATTACCTTAAACACTGTGGTTTCCTCAAACTGCCTTCTCAACTACCTTCTTCCTTTTATTGTTCTAAATATTTACTTTTCTCTTTATTTATTAGGATCAACTAATATTTATTGAGAAATATTTCAGGGAAATAAACCGTAATTCTACTATCGTAAAACACAGTTTTTGCCATTTTGGGGTACACTTTTTTCTATTTATAATCATATATAATTTTTCATAGTTTGAATCACTAACTATAGTGGTATGATAGTAGAAGGTCTGTCTGTCTTGTTTATCTCTGTATATCTAGTATTTGTATATCACATTAGGGATTTCATAATTCATTTTGTATGGATGAATGTGTAGCATAAATATTTTGGTTTTTCTGTTTAACATAGCAAGCATTTGCTGTTTTCTTCACATTCTTTATAATGTTTAAAAATAATTTATTGTTTTAACATATCATAAATTACCAAACTTTTTTTTCTGTGGTTAGACTTTTCAAGGAGTTTACAGTTTTTTTGCTATTACTGACAACCATACAACGCACATTCCCTTACCTTCATGCTCTGTTTACTGTAATTCTTTTGGTGAGCCATTTTTAAAGATACATTCCAAGGTGTGGGATTACCAGGCAAAAGGATATAAGGATTTCATTCTGGTAAGCTTATTGAAAGAATTGTATACCTTCTGCCTTCATGTTGTGACACCTTCCTAAGTGCCTTGGAATTTGACTCCTGCCTCTAAAATTTCAGTGAATAACACTGCAAAAAAAAGAAAAAAAAATTGTCAAAGGTCACCAGTAGCTTCCCATTTGCCAAATCGACCTGTTTGTTCTGGGTTTAAAGAACCTTCTTGAATTCTCCTCCAACATGTACTACTACTTTACCACCATCACTTTGAAATTCTGCCCTGGCTTCATGATATGGCATTATTTAGTTCCAACTCTACCTGTCTGACTGATACCCTTCCTTGAACCCCCTAAATGTAGCATTTCTGTATGTTCTGTCCTATCTCTTTCAACACTCTTATCTCTTATTAATAGCCAAGCCATTATCTCTATCCCTGACTTCTTTCTTAAGCTCCAGACTTCTTCTCTTACTTGATTTCATACCATATAGTTGTCATGTCTATAAATGAATTCATTTCCATCCTCCAAATCAATGCCCCCTAACTAGTCTCTTTCTGATAATACTACTGCCATTCATAGAGTCTAGACACTATAAGACATTTCGATCCTTTCTCTTTTTTCCATCTATTCTGTCAGTTATCCTGTTACATGAATTCTCATTCTTCTCTGTATCACATTTTATTCATATTATTTTTCCTAAATTGATTGAGTCACTCACTTAACAAATATTTATGGAGAACTTCCATTGCCAGGCACTTTTTATGGCTCCAAGGGTATAGCCGTTATCACAACAGAGAAAAAGCATGACCACCAGAGAGCTGATATTTTAGTGGAGAAATACACACAAGCAGATAGGTAAAATATATAGAATGTCAGATGATAAAGTCACATGGAGAAAAAAATAGGGAAAGTCAGGACAGGGTGTGTATTGTGTACAGTTTTAAGTGAGATAGTGCAAGAAAGCTAACTGAGAAGCTAACATTTGAGCAAAGCTTTGATGGTAGTTACGAGAAAGCCAGGCAGACATGGGAAGGAGGGAGAATTCCAGGTAGAAGGTGTAGCTAGTATCAAGACTTTAGGGTGGAGGAGAATACCGTTCCAGAAATAACAAAGTGACCAGTGTAACTGAAGCAGGATGAATAAAAGGAAGAGTAGTAGAAGGTGAGATCAAAGAGGTAAGGGGAGAGGACTAGATCATGTAGGATTTTGTAGGTCATTGTTGTAAGGACTTTGTGCTACAAGTGAGACAGGAAGCCTAACAATTAAGGGTTTTGGGCAAAGGAATGACCTGATTTTACTTAGTAGCAGGATAACTCTGGTTGCTAGATTGTAGCAGAGCAAGGATAGAAACAGGGAATGAATTTGGAGGCCATTATAGTAAGCCGGGTGAGAATTGATGGCTTGGTCCAGGGTAGTGATGGAGAAAGATTGTTGGATTCTGGATTTGTCATTGATTGAACATGGAATGTAAGAGGAAACAGGAGTCAAGAATGACTTAAAGGTTTTGACCTGGATGGGAGAAATGAGCTTCTCTCTCTCTCTCTCTCTCTCTCTCTCTCTCTCTCTCTCTCTCTCTCTCTCTCTCTCTTTCTCTGTGTGTGTGTGTGTGTTCTCATTTCATGGAACTCCCATAATATATATTCCAGGCTTTTAATTACTTTTTATCTGGTTTGTGTAAATAATCTTGATAAATATTCAGTGGTAGAATTGATACTCCTCTCCCAACCTTTTTCTTCCTTCCAGTTCATCCTTTATAAAGTGAGACAAACATATGTCCTATCTAATATCTTCAGTTGTCTTCTAATTTTACTTAATTCAGTAGGCAGACTCATCTGTCTTGCATTCATGCCCCTCATAATATGACCCCCATCTATTTCATTACCTGTTTCCTTTGCTGTCCCTTTGTAGGTTCCAGATAAAGTAGTATGCTACTTTTTGAATTTAGTGTTTATCAACATTTAAAATACTATAAATCATGCTTATTTGATATAGCACAATTGTTAAGAACACAGGACCTGTAGGTGAACACCCTCCATTCCATTTGAATCATGACTGTCTTTCTCATTATACCCTTGGACCATTCATTTAACCTCTGTCTCAGTTTTCTATCTGTAAAACGGAATAAAAGAAGTCTACTTCACAGAGATGTTATGAGGATTAAATGAATTTATATGTAAGGCATTTAAGCAGTGCCAGACACATGTGTTCACTGCTCAAATTTGATAGCAGTTATTATTGTTGTTACTATCCCTACTATAATATCAGGTCCATGAGGGCGACCTATACCCCCAGTCCTTTTTTTTTTTTTTGGTACCTGAGATTGAACTCCAGGACACTAAACCCCTCAGCCACATCCCCAGCCCTATTTTGTATTTTATTTAGAGACAGGGTCTCACTGAGTTGCTGAGCACCTTGCTTTCAGTGAGGCTGGCTTTGAACATGTGATCCTCCTGCCTTAACTTCCCGAGCCACTGGGATTACAGGCATGTGCACCACACCTGACACCCCAATCCTTTTTATTTATTTTTTATTTGTAGACAGGGTCTCTATAAGTTACTTAGGGTCTTGCTAAGTTGCTGAGACTGACCTCAAAGTTGTGATCCTTCTGCCTTAGCCTACCAAGTTGCTGGGATTAAAGGCAGGCATCACTGCAACCAGCTGAAGGCAAGGATTTTTTTAATCCATTTTGTTTACTGCCCTACTATTCCCAGTGACTACAACAGTACCTCACATGTAATAAATGCTCAGTAAATATTTGTGGAATAATTATTGTGGTTTCTTCAATCTGAGATGTCTGCCTTTCCCCCCCTATTTTCTTAATAATCTGTCCAACTAACAAGGCTCATCATGAATGACATGTATTCCATGGAACACTCTTTTTGATCCTTCTCCCCAATCTAAGCTCTCATTTCTCTGAGAACTTTGTTTATTCTTTTCTTATATATCTTTGCCTTTCATTCTGGTCATTTATATCTGATCTTGCTTACTAGATATTAAGGTCTTTAAGACACGGACTGTGTCTTTTCATTTTTCTCTCCCCTATGGTGCTAGTATAATGCCTTGAACATGGTAGATGCTCAATAAGCTTTCGCAGATTGAATTGAATTGAATTTGTTCTCCTACTTATGTACCTAGTGTTATATGAATTTTCAGATTTCTGAGTCATGTTCCCAAAATATCAAGTCTCTGTGGACTTCATTTCTTAGGTATCCTAAATGTTCAAGCTTAGAAAGACTATACTTTTTATCTGTAATTGCAGAAGAGGTAAATTTGTCTTATCCAAGTCAAGTTTCAACTGCCTGAGGACTTTGTACCACATCACAAAATTCTTCTGAGTGTAATATAAGGGGGAAGGTTTATCAAATATGGTAGTATACAGCTGGAATTCAGTGGTCTAGTAACCTTTCAACTAAGAATCTGGATAGAGGGAAAAAACTTCATGCTGATAAAGTATATGTCACAAAATCTATGCACTTAAACTAATGCACTTTATGTGGTAAGCTCCTCAAATCCTGTCTCATAATTTATTAACTCATTCTTACACTTAAATCATGGTTATTGGATTTCCTAGCCAACAGCTGTGGGGAGGCAATTTAGAAATGTTTAAAAGGCTCATAGAAGATGGTAGGAGGGAGGGACAGCTGACTCTAAGGAAGGAGGCAAAAAACCCACAGAAACAGGCCAAGGACTCTCAGCAGTGTGGGACTCATAGCCCTATATTTCTTAAACAGACCTTGAGGGCATCAATGTATTGTAACAACACAGTAATTGATGTTCATAATAATGACCCAAATTCATCAAAAAACTATTAAATTGTGATCATTCCCCATATTCTGTTGATTAAACAAGCAATGAGTAGTAAGTATTGAGATTTTCATTCAGGAGATTAAATTAAAAATGGTTTTATACATGAAGTAGTAAACTTTTAACTAGTTGGACAAGTTGAATAACTCATTCCTGAGTTACAATCAAGCTTTTCCTGCATTCAGTATATACCTCTCTGTTTCAGTTCTTCTAACTAGAATTGAAATGCATTGGTGAGGCAGCATGAGGCAGTAAATCCATAAAAATGAATTGTTCATTCACATTACATTTATAACATAGGAAATACGATTATAGAACAGATGTTGACTGATTGAAATGCTGTATGCTCAATCATGTTAGTGTTTATTTGATAAAGAATGCCATTTGTTTAGCTTTGCTCATTTATTCAGTGACTGTGGCCTAGAATTTTATTAGATGCTATTTAGCTGTCTATCTCTGCTCAGCAGAATACTGAGAGAACCTTAGCTTGAAGGAGATTGGATGTGAAGTTGGAGATTTTTAGCTTTGGGAATGAAGATGGGAAAACAATATTTGAAGTTTTTAATTTTAAACATCTTTGTTTTGTTGTGTTTCATTTATGTATGGGCACAAGAACATAGAAGTGACAAATAATCTGGCAGTATTCTTTACTTGTTTAACTTTATTCTGAAAACTTGTATCTTCTAAAAAAATCTTTTCAGTGGCTACCCTTGGAGAGAGAGAACCAAGAATTTTTCCTGAAATGGAACAATTTACAACTGATATGTTTCTGAATAACAGAGAAAACTAAAATTTAATTTTAAATATACTGGTACTAAACAGCTTCTATATTCAAAATAAATTATTCAACTAAATTTTTGTTCTCCCTTGGAGCCTGTTAGCAAATATCTTTTGTGTGGTAGCAAGATTACAGCAAATGATTTCATGGGAACATTTATTCAGATGTTGTATTTTATTTTATTAGCTGATATCATTTGGGCTTTTATGGCATAAAAACTAGTATAATAGGTATTTGAATGAATAGATTTAGGAACTAGGTAATTGGATTAACTTCGACATCTAGAACTAGCATCTCAGGTGATCTGGTAACATACTGTGTAATTTGTGTTACAGTGAAATAGATTTTAAAAATTAAGACCTTAGGTAAAATATCTTAGAATCACATTTATTTTAAAAATAAGATAAATAGTTTCATAATACTACCACTTAAATATTTTGGTAGACAGTTTACCCTTTTGGTAAAGGCAGAAGAGGGATTTTAATGGTTGCCAGTGCAGATCCAGAGTGCCTAAACTCTGTAAGCTATATAGACAGTTCAGGGGATTGTGGTATCTTATGTAAATGTAGTATATTATGCAGCACTATGAATTCCTTATAATCTCTATAAATAACATTTTGTATTTTACTAATTGATTTTACAATAACAATAATAAACCCAGTATATGTTAACACAAATAGCATTTTAATGAACAATAACTTTAAATTCTATTTCAAGAATATTCTTATGTGAAGTGGCATTTCTTTTTCCACAAGTGCACAGTCATCAACATAATCTTAGAGCAACAAAAAGAAATTCCATATTCATAAACACTTGCTCCTCCTTTCCCCTTAACCTTCCCTTCTTCTAGCCTCTATGAACCACTTCCTGTCTCTATAGATTTCATTTAAATAGTATTATGTAATATATGATCTTTTATGATTGACTTTTGTACCTAGAACAATATTTTCAAGGTTCATCAATATTATAACATGAATAAGTATTTCATTTTTATAGTTGAATGATATTCTATTACATCGATATACATTTTACTCATCTATCATCCATCCATCTTCATCAGTGGATGGAAATTCGGGTTGTATCTACTTTCGAGCTCTTATGAATAATGCCATTGTGAACATTTGCATACGTGTTATTATGTGGATGTGTGTTTTCATTTCATTTCTGGGAGTAGAATTGCTGAGTCATGACAATTTTATGTTTTAATTTTTGAGTAGTTGCCAGACTTATTTTCTAAAATACCTGTAATGTATCATATCCCCACAAGCAGTGCATACATATTCCAATTATACCACATTTTTAAAATCAAATCCATCCTAGTGAATCCAAAGTGCTATTTCAGTTGTGGGATTGATTTGCATTTCCCTAAATACTAATAATGTTGAACATCTTTTCATGTAGTTATTGACTATTCAGATATCTTTTGGGGGGGAATTTGTAATTTGAATTATTTATCTTTATATTTTTGAATTGTAAAATATGTGTGTATATATGTATATATCATATATATGTACAGATAAGGGTTTTATATTTTTAACCCTTACACTTAGGTATGTGATCCACTTTTTACTTAGTTTTTCTGTGTGATATGAGGAAGACCTCCAGGTTCTTTTTTGGTACGTGGATATCCAGGTTTTCCAGCACCGAAGTGTTCCATTTGTGTACAATGAATCAAAAAATAAATAAATAAAGATCATTTTCTCCCTATTGAAATGTCTTGGTAGTTTTTTAAAAACACCAGTTAATTGTAAATATAAGGACTTATTTCTAGATTCTCAGATCTAATATATTGATCTATTTATCTGCATACCATTACTGTCGATATCTTTGTGTATAGCTAATGACAATACCACACTGTCATGATTACTTTGAGGCTTTGGAGTCAGTTTTGAAATAAGGAAGTATGAATCCTCTAACTTTGTTACTCTTAGCAAGATTGCATTGGCTTTTCTCTGTCCCCTGAATTTCCATATGGATTTTAAGATTAGTTTGTCGATTTCCAGAAAGAATCCTGGATGAGTTGTGTTTTTTTTTGTGTGTGTGTGTGGTTAAGATGGTAAATTTAATGTTACGTTTTTTACCACAGTAAAAAATGTAAAGGGATGAAGAAAGATACAGCATGATAACAGTAATGGAAAGAAAACAAGAGTACCTCTATTAATTTCAGACAAAGATTTCAGAACAAGGAAAATCATCAGGGATAAGGAAGCCAAATTATCAAAATGACATAACAATGAAAAATATGTATGCATGCAACAGCAGAGTTCAATGCATGAAGCAGAAAAAAATGCAGAAATAAATCAACAAAGCCACAATTCTGATCAGAGAATTGTGCTGCTCTGTAAAGAAAGTAAAGATACTGAAGGCATGATCAACACTATTAACCAAATTGTCCTTTTACAGTATATACTGCTGGATGAGATTTTGATGGGTTGTGATTAATATGAAGATCAATTTCTGAGGTATTGCCATCTTTTAACAATATTGTCTTCTAATCAGGGAACATGGGATGTCTTCATTTATCTAGCTCTGCTCTCTTTAAAAAGTGTTTTGTAGTTTTAAGTATAAGTTTCGCACATTTTTGTCAAACTTATTCCTCAGTATTTTAAATTTAATGCTATTGTAAATGGATTTTTTTTCTTGGTTGTGCTGAGAAGTGAATCCAGTGCACATGTAAGTATGTGTTCTACCACTGAGCTATATCCCAAGTCCTGGAATTTTTTTCTTTAAATTTCATTTCTAATTATTTATTGCAAACATAGAAATATAGCTAATTATTTTAGTTGTAGATGGACACAATACCTTTATTTTAAATTCATTTTTATTTTTATGTGGTGCTGAGGATTGAACCCAGTGCTTCATGTGCCAGGCAAGCACTCTACCACTGAGCCACAATTTCAGCCCCTAAATTTTTATGTTGTACTTAGACCCTTCAAACTTGGGAAACTCACTTCTTAGCTTTAGTCAATTTTTCAAAAAATCGTGCAGATAAACTAGGTTTTTCTCTATAAAGAATCCTGTCATCCTTTTCAATATGGCTTTTATTTCTTTTTACTGCTTTATTTCATTACTAGTAACATGGTGTGGAATAGAAATAGTGACAGCAGACATCCTTGTCTTGTTAGTAGGGCAGCATCCAGTCATTTATCATTTAGTGTGATTTTAGCTAGCTATGGTCTTTCCTGGATACCCTTTATCGAGTTGAAGATGTTCCCTTCCATTTCTAATTTTAATTTTTTTTATCATGAGAGAAGGTATTGAATTTTAACACACACACACATATATATATATATTGATATGTTCATGGATTTTTCTTTATTCATATGGTATATTCTTTTATTGATTTTGTAATGTTAAACCAGACTTGCAGTTGGATAAAATCCAATTGGTCATGGTGTATAATTTTAATGTATTGCTGGATTTAGTTTTATAACATTTTACTAAGGACTTATGGACTATATTCATAAGAAACATTGGTCTGTAATTTTCTTATGATGTTTTTGTCTGGTTCTGATATCAGGGTAATAACCCTGCATTGGGGAGTGTTTTATCCTCAATATTTCTTGGAAGAATTTGGGAAAGGTAGTTTTTATTTATTTACTTTTAATTTTTTTCATACATGTATATAGGGTAATAAGGTCTTTCTCAGCAGGATATCCTTCCCATCCCAACCATCCCACCCCTCCCCTCACTCCCCTCTGCATAATACAAAGTTCCTTCTTTCTTCCTTACCCACCCGCCACTATGAATCAGCATCTGCTTATCAGAGAAAACATCCAGACTTTGGGTTTTGGGGATTGACTGATTTCACTTAGCATAATATTATCTACTTCCATCCATTTACCTGCAAATGCCATAATATTATTCTTCTTTAAGGCTGAGTAATGTTCCACTATATGTACCACATTTTCCTTATTCATCCATCTGTTGAAGGGCATTTAGGTTGGTTCAATGGTTTAGCTATTGTGAATTGATCTGCTATAAACATTGATGTGGCTGTGTCACTGAAGTATGCTGATTTTAAGTCATTTGGGTATAAACCAAGGAGTGGGATAGCTGGGTCAAATGGTGGGTCCATTCAAAGTTTTCTTAGGAATCTCCATACTGCTTTCCACAGTGATTGCAACAATCTGCAGTCTTACTAGCAATATATGAGTGTACCTTTTTTCCTACATCCTTGTCAACACTTATTATTACCTGTATTCTTGATAATTGCCACTCTAGTCAGAGATGAAATCTTAGTTTTGATTTGTATTTCTCTAGTTGCAAGAGATGATAAACGTGTTTTCTTATGTTTGTTGATGTGATTGTATTTCTTCCTCTGTGAAGTGTCTGTTCAATTCCTTCACCCATTTATTGATTGGGTTATTTCGTTTTGGTGTTAAGTTTTGAGTTCTTTATATATCTTGGAGGTTAGTGCTCTATCTGAGTCGTGTGTGATAAAGATTTTTACCCCTTCTGTAGGTACTCTCTTCACATTATTGATTATTTCCTTTGCTGAGAAGAAGCTTTTTAGTTTGAATCCATCCCATTTGTTGATTCTTAAGTTTACTTCTTGTGCTTTAGAGGCCTTGTTAAGGAAGTCAGTTCTGAAGCCAACATCATGAAGATTTGGGTCTACTTTTTCTTCTATTAGGTGCAGGGTCTCTGGTCTAGTGGCTATGTCTTTGATCTACTTTCAGTAGATTGTGCAGGGTGTGAAATACAGGTTTAGTTTAATTTTGTTACATACGGATTTCCAGTTTTCCCAGCACCTTTTGTTGAATAGGCTGTCTTTTCTCCAATGTATATGTTTGGCACCGTTGACTAGTATGAGATAACCATATTTATGTGGGTTTGTCTCTGTGTCCTCTATTTTGTACCATTGATCTACATGTCTATTTTGGTGCCAATACCATGCTGTTTTTGTTACTGTTGCTCTGTAGTATAGTTTAAGGTCTGATAGTGTGGTGCCTCTTGCTTCACTCTTCTTGCTAAGGATTGCCTTGGCTATTCTGGGTCTTATTTTTCCAAATGAATTTCATGATTACTTTTTCTCTTTTTATGAAGAATGTCATTGGAATTTTAATTGGAATTGCATTGAATTTGTATGGCGCTTTTGGTAGTATGGTCATTTTGACAATATGAATTCTGCCTATCCAAGAACATGGGACATCTTTCCATCTTCTAAGGTCTTCTTCAATTTCTTTTTTTAGTGTTCTGTATTTTCATTGTAGAGGTCTTTCACATCTTTTTTTTTTTTTTTTTTTACATCTTTTTTTTTTAGATTGATTCTCAAGTATTTTTTTGAGGCTATTGTGAATGGAGTAGTTTTCCTAATTTCTTTTGCAGTGGATTCATTGCTTATGTATAGAAATGCATTTGATTTATGGGTATTGATTTTATATCCTGATAGTTTGCTGAACTCATTTATGAGTTCTAGAAGTTTTCTGGTGAAATGTTTTGAATCTTCTATATATAGAATCATGTCATCTGCAAATAGTGATATTTTGAGTTCTTCTTTTCCTATTCAAATCTCTTTAATTTCTTTCATCTGTCTAATTGCTGTGGCTAGAATTTCAAGAATGATGTTGAATAGAAGTGGTGAAAGTGGGCATCCCTGTCTTGTTACACTTTTTAGAAAGAATGCTTTCAATTTTCCTCCATTTAGAATGATGTTGACCATGGGCTTAGCATAGGTAACTTTTACAATGTTGAGGTATGTTCCTACTATCCCTAGTTTTTCTAGTGTTTTGTACATTAAAAAGTGCTATAGTTTGTCAAATGCTTTTTCTTTGTCTATTGAGATAATCATATGATTCTTGTCTCTAAGTCTATTGATATGATGTATTACTTTTATTAATATTTGTATGTTGAAACAACATTACATCTCAGGGATGAACCCCACTTGATTATGGTACACTATCTTTTTAATATGTTTTTATGCAATTTGACAGAATATTATTGAGAATTTTTGCATCTATGTTCATCACGAATATTGATCTGAAGTTTTCTTTCCTTGATGTGTTTTTGTCTGCTTTTGTTATCAGGATGATACTAGCCTCATAGAATGAGTTTGGAAGGGTTCTATTCTTTTCTATTTCATGTAATAATTTGAGGAATATTGGTGTTTATTCATCTTTGAAGATCTTATAGAACTCAGCTGTGAATCTGCTTGTTCCTATGTTTTTCTTGGTTGGTCAGATTTTGATGGTGTCTTCTCTTTCATTGCTTGAAATTGATGTGTTTAAATTGTGTATATCCTCCTGATTCTGTTGTGGTAGATCATATGTCACTAGAAATTTGTCAATGTCTTTGAGCTTTTCTATTTTATTTGAGTATAAATTTTCAAAATATATTCCATTTATCTTCTGTATTTCAGAAGTATCCAGTGTGGTATTTCCTTTTTCATCATAAATTGTAGTAACTTGAGTTTTCTCTCCTTTTTCTTTGTTAGTAAAGCTAAGGGTTTATCAATTTTATCTATTTTTTCAAAGAACCAACTCTTTGTTTTGTCAATTTTTGACTTGTTTCTTTTGTTCCAGTTTCATTGATTTCAGCTCTGATTTTAATTGTTTCCTGTCTTTTGGTGTTGATTTGTTCTTCTTTTGTAGGACTTTGAGATGTAATGTTAGGTCATTTATTTGTTGACTTGTTATTCTTTTAATAAATGAGCTCAATTCAGTAACATTTTCTCTGAGCAATGTGCTCATAGTGTCCCAGAGATTTTGATATGTTGTATGGGTGTTCTCTTTTACCTCTTAAGTATTTTTTATTTCCTCTGTGATTTCTTCCATATCCATTCATCATTCAATAGCATGCTACTTGGTCTCCAGGTGTTGGGGTAGCTTCTGTTTTTATTTCATTGTAGATTTCTAGTTTCATTCCATTATGATCTGATAGAATGAAGGATAGTATCTCTATTTTTTGTATTTGGTGGGAGTTGCTTTGTGGTATAACATATGGTTTATTTTAGAGAAGGATCCATGTGCTGCTGAGAAGAAAGTATTTGCATGATGATGGATGAAATACTCTACATATGTTCATGAAGCCTAAATAATTGATTATATTATTTAAATCTATAGATTCTTTGTTTAGTTTTAGTTTGGAAGATTTATCCATTGGTGAGAGAGGTGTGTTAAAGCCACCTAGTATTATTGTGTTGTGGTCTATTTGATTCTTGAAATTGAGAAGGGTTTGTTTGATGTACATAGATGTGCCATTATTTGGGGCATATATATTTATGATTGTTATGTCTTGTTGGTGTATGAGTCCCTTAAGCAGTATGAAATGTCCTTCTTCATCCTTTCTGACTAACTTTGGTTTGAAGTTCACTTTGTCTGACATCAGAGTTGAAACCCCTGCTTGTTTATGCAGTCCATGTGAATGATATATTTTTCTCAATCTTTCATTCAGTTTGTGGATATCTTTTCTATGAGATGAGTCTCTTGAAGACAGTATATTGTTGGGTATTTTTTTTTAAATTCAATCTGCCAATCTGTGTCTTTTGATTGATGAGTTTAGGTCATTAATGTTCAGAGTTATTAATGAGATATGATTTGTATTCCTGGTCATTTTGGTTTCTTTTTTGTTTTTAACTTGACTTAGTTTCTCCTTTGATTGACTTTTCCTTTAATATAGTTCCTCCCTTTGCTGATTTTCTTTTTTTTCCATTTCCTCCTCTTAGAGTATTTTGCTAAGGATGTTCTGTAGTGCAGGCTTTCTAGTTGTGAATTCTTTTAACTTTTGTTTATCATGGAAGGTTTTTATTTCATCTTCAAATCTGAAGTTTAATTTTTCTGTATATACAATTCTCAGTTGGCATCCATTTCTTTCAGAGCTTGATATATGTTATTCCAGGACCTCCTTGTGTTGAGGGTCTGGGTTGAAAAACAGCTGATATCCTAATTTGTTTCCCTCATATGTAATTTGATTTTTTTTCTCTTATGGCCTTTAAAATTCTGTCTTTAATCCATATGTTAGTCATTCTCATTATAATGTGCCTTGGTATGTGTCTTCTGTAATTTTGTACATTTGGGGTCCTGTAAGCCTCTTGTAGATGACTTTCCATTTCATTTTTTAGATTTGGGATGTTTTCTGATATGTCATTGAAAAGATTGTGCACTTCTCCATACCTTTGTCTGTTCCAATAAATCTTAACTTTGGTCTTTTCATGTTATCCCATGTTTCTTGGAAGTTCTGTTCATGGTTTCTTAACATCTTCTCTGTGTGGTTGACTTTATTTTCAAGAGTAAATATTTTGTCTTTATTGTCTGGGGTTCTGTCTTCCAAGGGTTCTAGTCTGTTGGTGATACTTTCCACTGAATTTTTATTTTGGTTTATTTTTTCATTCATTACAAGGATTTCTGTTTGATTCCTTTTATAATCTCTGCCTCTTTATTGAAGTGATCTTTCACTTCTTGTATTTAATCTCTAATAACATCCCCTATTTCGAAGATCATTCTAACTATCTACCTTCTAAACTCCTTCTCTGACATTTCTTCTACTGTGTTGTCTATGGATTCTATTGTTGGAACATCTTGGTTTCTTTGAGGCACTTTGTTTCCTTTATTTTTCATGTTGATTGTGTGTTTTCTCATCTAGCAGTATGGAGCTGAGGCAGTATAGATTCTACCCTTATAGTTTTATAGTGTCCCTGAGGCTTCCAGTACCTCACCTTTAAAGGGGAGGCCAATATTAATAGAACTCACTGCAACAATATACCACCTTAAACCAAATGGTTCCTATTAAGGCATTTATAGATTTGTCACAATAAACAGAAATGAAGTATTTAATTACTGTCTAGAATATAAACAGTAAGTTTGCTAAAAGAGTTTACCATTTCAAATGATGGACAATGAGGGAGCAGAAGTAATGTAAATTGTGTTGTTTATGAGGGAGAGGGAGACAAGAGAGAGGTAAAAATTTATAGTAAGAGCGAGGGGGGAATTAATAGAGGTTGGTTGTTAGTATGAGAGAAGTGAGAAAGAGAATCCAGGGAGACAGGTAGGTGAGAGGAAAAAAATGTACAGATTTAAAAGAAAAAATGTAAAGATATAAGAATATACAATAAAACTCATATACTATTCATACATCCCATTCCTCAGTAAATTGATGCATAAAAACTATTTGGATTCAAAGATGGTAGAGGTGCAAGAGAGAGGGTGAAAAAAAGAAAAAAAGGAAAGTCTCAATGGAAAAATTGAATGATTGCTTCCATTGGCTTTTAAAAATTTTCTCAGCTTCCCTCTCCACTGATAGGTCGCATTGTCTAAAGTTTGATGTTAACTTCAGTCTAGTAGTTGCTGGATCATTTGGGTGGGTAAGTTGGTAGCAAGATGCCCTCACACCCTCTTACAGTCTTCCCACCCATTGTACCCGACCCCTTTTGTTCCTGCACACTTCGTGACTCACTGAGCTAGAGAGAGCCCAGTTTTCTCCAGTTTCTTCAACCTGTGTTCCCCCAGGGGTACTGCCCCTAGTCTTTGGCTTTCCACAGGGTTGCCAGACCCAGACTGGCCCATATAAACCCAGCTGCAATCTGATGAACCTGGGTTTCAGCTTCCCCCAGCCCTGTCTTGCTGCAGTCCCAAGATCTCATTGCCCTTTCAATTTGCAAAGAGACCATACCAGGGATGCACTCACACAAAGGAGTGACCCTGCAAAGAGGCAGCCAGATAGCAGCCACTACCACCCCAAACAGAAAGACTGCAGGTGCCACAATATATGTCCTGGTGCTCTTCTGTGTTCCTGAGATGGTGGCCACCACTGCAGCAAACCTGCAGACCCCGGCTGTTGTCCCAAAATGGTGGCAGCCATGCATAACTAAACCTGCAGGTTCTGTGACAACGGACTTCCAGGCAACAATAGGCAGCAGGTGATCCACTGGCAGTCTGAAGGTGGTCTGCAGGCTAACTGCAGGTTAGCAGCAGACGATCGGCAGATGGACATCAGGTGGTGGGTCATGGGTAGATGAAAGGCAGGCAAACGAGCAAATGGAGAATGATAGGTGGCTGTCAGTGAGCAATCTGTACTCAAAAGGCAGGGAATATGCTAGCAGAGGGCGGGTGATTCCTGGATGAATAGGGTGAACAGCAGGGGATCTGGCAGTGATGACTGCCTTGCAGAGAAACAGTATTTCCTGTGCTTGAATCCCAAGTTATGGAGTGACAAGGAACGCAACCTCCCTCTAGTCCACCATCTTGGATCTCAGGAAAGGTAGTTTTTAATTGTTCTTTAAAGTTTTACTAGAATTCATCTGTGAAGCTATCTGTGCTTATATTTATGAGCAAGTTTTTGAAAATTCAGTCTCATTGGTTTTAGGTCTATCCATATTTTATTTTTTCTTACTGAATAGAGTTTGGTAGTATTTGTCATTATAGGCATCTTTACATTTCACCTGAGTTATCTACTTTTATATATACGATTTTTCAAATTTTCCTTCATAATCCTTGTTATATCTGCATGATATATTAATTTCCCCTACGCTAAGATATTGCTATCACCTCCTAGACTCCTGCTATGTCTCAGGTAATATCTCCTTTATGTTTGGAATGGAGTAGTCCTCCAACTCAACCAAACCAAATATTTTACCAGGAAAAGAAGACCCTGTTGACTGGTACAGTGTTGTGATGGCAAGAAATAGATTCCAATATATGAAAAGACTTAGAGTTGTAGCAGGAAGGAAAGTTACATCTGGTTTGGTGGCATTACCAAAGTATATTTATGGAACCAGGGTCTCTTATATTTGAAAGATACTTTAAAGGTTATCAAGTCTTATTCAATAACACTGATAGCAGGCGTTTATTGCATTTTCATTTTATGACAGGCATAGTAATAAATGCTTACCTGCATCATTTCTTTTAACCCTCACAACAACCCCTAGAAATATGTCCTATTGTTATTTGCATTTTTATAAGTGAGAAAACATATGGAAAATGGAACCTACCTATCTTTACAAAGCTGAGAATTGGCAGATGTAGGTTTCATACGTAAGTCTGATTCTAGAATTGTGTCCCTTAATATGTAAGGACTGTGCATGTAGCTCAGAGGTAGAGTGCTTGCCTAGTATATGTGAGGACCTGGGTTCAGTCTCCAGTACAAAAAAAAATCACAGATTAATACATTATATAATGACTCTTGTGCATTGTGAGTATACCTTCCAGAGTATTCCTGAAAGATTGTTCTGTATTCTGTTAGAATATCTTCAAGGATGATCAGTATACTATTTTCTTGAGGCAGTACTTTCCATTTTTTGACAAATTTAGTGACTAGTAAAAAAGATGTCAAGCTAAAATCCGATCCCTTAAAACCAAAAAAATATATATCATGAGCTGTAAGAAGGGGAGAAATTTAGAGATTGTCTAATTAAGTCTCTTCATTTTTCAGAGAGGGATTTCAATCTAATAAAAACAGGTGAACAAGATTATATAGTACTTCCAGTTTCCCCCTCTTGAGCCTAAGAGTAACTCTGTTCCTTATTTTTAGATCAATGATTTTAATATTTAAGATAACTTTTGTTATTCCTCTTAATTTAATCTCCGTGTCAGACATCCCCAGTTTTTTCATTCCTTGTATGAATGATTTTCAGACTTTTCCCTATTCTGGATACCATACTTGGAACCAATTCCCCGCTGCTTATTCCCTCCTTCAAATTGTACCATGCAGAACTGAACATCCGTACTTCAGATATTATTTTTTCAGCCCAGCATTTCTTTAATTCAGTTATTAGACTTCTGATAATATAGACTGAGATTGTTAAAGGCCTTTATTTTCTGTGGTTATTTCATTAAATTATGGTGGGGTCAAAGAAGCCATTTTTGAGATGAAGCACATATAATGTCAAAGTTCTTAATGCTGATTTAAGAATTGTTTTCTTCAGTTCTGAATATTTACATGCTGGTGTCATCAGTAATTCATTTGCTTAGAGATTGATTTTCTGGAAAAAGTAGATGACATTTATAATTGTTTATGATCAGGCAGTTTATTCTTATACGTGTATACCTAGATTTCACTAGTTAATTTATAAGCACCAACATTTTCCATATTTGCTATTCGAATCTGTTTTAGGTAAACTAGCTTATAGACCATTTTCTATTAACAGAATTGTAAAGTTGATCTCTCTCAATCCCAGGTGATGAAAGACTTTCTGTCCCCAGCAAAACTATTGATACCCCTGAGTTAAATGAAAATATTCTAACCTGGGTATCAAAAGTATGTTGCTTCCTTAGCATTGGTCTCTTTCTCTGCCCTCTAGGATGTAGGGAGAAGGCATCATGGGAAAAGGTATAGGGGTTAGTGCAACTGACCTTTGACTGATCTGAACTATATGGTAAAGGAAAAGGAAATAGCAGTATGAAGAGAATGTCAGTTTTTATTGGAATTTAGATAGCTTCTTTTCCTTGAATGATTTAGGACAGGTTTACAAGGGAGACCTCTTAATGAATAGGAGGGAAGCACTAAGGATTGAGCCACTTTTTACTACACTTTAGTTGGTGTCAGAATTATCTTGGTACATTTTATTAAGATGTAAATATTTACCCATTATATAGAAAGATTGCCATTTATGAATATTTAGGTGGTTTTGCCTTGGAAAGAGTTAATTTCTCTAGACTGTCCTGTCTGAATCTCAATTTTCTTATCTATGAAATGAGGAAAATAAGAGTATGTAGAATACTCCCTACTTCCCAAACATCCCATGCAGAAAGTCTTCTGTCTCTCCGCTTAACTCTTCTAGAGTTGACTTTAAACTACTCTTGAAACTTCATGCACTGATTTGATTATAATCTCTTTGAGGTCAGACATTTGATTTTTTTTCATCTTTTATGAACTTCTTATTTCCTGATCTAAAGCTCAAATATTAAAATACATATTTATCATAATAATTTTAGTGGCCTTCTTTAAGCCATGATTTTATCTCATTTTTTTCTTGGTAGAACAGTGGGAATTTATTTAAGTATGTGGAACAGCTTAGAAAAGAAAGAGTAGAAAAAAGGAAAAAAGAGAACAGAATAAGTGTACTTGATATAAGAGCTGAGTTAGGAAACACATTAGAAATGAAAAATTATGTGGATGGTTTAAAATTTAAGCAGAAAAGCATCAATGACTATTTTAAGCCTTAGCTGAGTGACTAGACTCTTAAAGATAAGTCAAAAATGACTTGATTAGGCATGATAACAGTGTTGTAGAGGAGCAAAATTAGAAGAGGGAACAGTGAGACTCAATCAACATAAGAGAGCATTCAAGTTGTAAGACTTTAAAAAAATAGTTGAGTAGTGTTTTCTAGTGTTCTGACCATGGAGGAGTTGTAAGGAAAGCATAGTGTTTAAGCACGTGTGCTTTGGAATGAAACAGTCAAGGTCTGTCACTTTTTGTTTGAACTTGGCCATATTACTTGATTTGTTTAACCTTGGTTACCCCTTCTGGAAAATGAGTTTTGTAGCACCTACTGCAGAGGATTTTTGTGAATATCAGGTGAGGAAATGTGTGTCAGTGCATTGATAAAAGCATTTGATAAACATTAGGTGTTACTGGTTGTGTCTTCATGTTTATTTACAGGGGAGAATTTCAAAAATAGTGATAGAGCAGGAGGGTATGACCATAAGGTATTATGTGAGAACTAGGTGATTTGGAAGAGAATGAAGTTTGGGAGGAATTAGATAGAAATATTATTATTGCAGTGTATATATAACACTTTTATAAAGTGTTTTCCAATACAGCATGCCATGTGGTCCACACATCACTTTAACCCACCTTAACCATCCTCTGGAGATCTGATTGATTTTGGTATATGTGTGGAAGACTTGATGCTTAGTCACTGTGAATAAGTAGACAGAGAAACAGAGTAATGATTGCCAACCCTGTCACCTTTGCCCTTCAGCCATCCCCATTTCCCTAATACTTTTGGTGGGAAAGGGGTTGACTTTAGTCAATATGCTTACCAGAGGCTATGAGAAACATATTCACCTTCACCTCCTCTCTCTCTCTCTCTCTCTCTCTCTCTCTCTCTCTCACACACACACACACACACACACACACACACACACACATCCTTTTGAGCAGCACTTAAAGGGAGCAACATTTAGAATTTACGTGTGGAATATAATCTTTGAGGTTTGAATTAAAACTATCAATGAAACCACAAGAAAGTAATCAGGAGCATAATTGAGCAAGTGGAACAAATTTGTTAACTCTGTTTTGGGGAAACAATAGGTGGTTCTTAAGTAATAAATCAGTCTCAGGTTCACTGTTCCTTAATCAGGGTGAGAACAAGGGAGGGGATAATGCATAGTTTCTGAAGACATCTGAGAAAACAAGCCCTGCCTGTGATATGGGTGATTTCAATGGGGTAATGGAGGAACCTCTTCCTAGTCATGTCTAGAAAAATTGAGAAGCTTGCCATTAGCTTTACTTTGATGCAAATGTGACTTTAAGAATCAATTCATTCACTTGTGCATGTTGGGGTATATAGCAGTAACTCAAACTATTACTAAACAAGGTATTGGGGATATGAGATTAAAGTCTAATGTGTGCTACATTGAGAGGTATAATTTCTCTTAAGTATTGATCCTTAAGACAAAGCTGAACAGATATATTTACCATAGGATTCTTACTTGAAAGGATTAATTTTAGTATCAGAATCTCTGGGTTATAACAGATGTAAAGGTCACAGCTAAAGTCTTCATCTCCTTTGTGAATCACCTCTACAATATCTCTTCCATGGTGTTGTCATCCGAGGTTTAAAATGTGTCAGTAAAGAACTTGCCCTCACCAGAGATAGCTCATGTCATTTGTGGGCTGATCTAGTTGTTATAAAAATCTTCCTTATTTAATACTGTAGTCATAAATTCTCTTCCACATGACAGCCATTCAAATGGGAGACAGAGATGACCATGTCCCCTTGAATTGTCTCCAGCTCCCCAACTGTTCCTTTGTTGCTTTGTTGTTCTTTCTACCGTGTATTGTGGTCGTAATTTTGTAGCTGTATTTTTACACATTCTCTGAATTGTGAGCTCATTGAGAGCATGGACCACATCTTATCTTTGAATGTGTCTGATATACAAAACTCCTCACTGAATCTTTCTCCTTCAGTTCCTCACTATCTAGTCTACTCTTGTGGGTTGTTTTTTTTTTTTTTTCAATATTGGGGATTGAACCCAGTGGTGTTCTACCAATGAGCTACATCCCCAGCTATTTTTATATTTTATTCTGAGACAAGATCTCACTAAGTTGCCCAGGCTGGCCTCAAACTTGCTGTCCTCCTGCCTCATCTTCCCAGGTGGCTGGGACTACAGTTGTGTGCCACTACACCCATCTCTAGTCTATTCTTGTTTGGATATTATCTAATTTATCTTTGTTAAACAAATTTTCACTGATTGCTATGTATTGGGCACTGCTAGTGTTTAGGAATACAACAGTGAAAGAGACAGATATAGTCTATGACTTCATGGACCTAGTGTGAGAGACAAACAAGGAAATGGGCAGTACAAAAGAAGGTCATGAGGCTGCATTAAAGGAAGGACATAGCATGTGATCTTCAACCAAGCTTTTTGGGATCAAGAGAAGGCACTTCCTATTGTCTTGTTAAAATGAGAAAAATATTCTAAGTGTGGTCTGACCTGACTCTAATGACCATATGTTGAGCTGGATTATGTGTTTATTGAAGCTTTTAGGTGATGATTGCATTTTAAAATGCTACATTTTTGTTCATTTATTAATTCAATAAGTATTTATTGAAGACCTACAAGGGACTGGAGCTATAACAGTGATTAGTATATAGATTTAATATGAAGCTAATGAAACTTAAGTTCCAAGGCCCCTCATTTGCAAGGACCTTCTAAGGCCCTATAGCTCATTTTTTAAAAAAATTTTGTGTTCTTTTTCATAAAGAGAAAACTTTGCTTGTGTTTCAAGAAATAATCCACATCTGCATGTGGCTAGGAAGAAAATAGTTCCTGTTCCCTATTTTCATTCAGATGGGAACTGGAGTGGAATGGGGGGAGAGACCATAAATTGATGAACAGTAGATATGAAATATGTCAGAAGTAAATACAGAAGAAAATTTGAGCAAGTAAATGGATAGAGAGAGTGGTTATGGTATTTCTCTCTCAATTATATGGTCAAGAAAGGCCTTTTTTATGAACGTGAGACCTGGAGGAACTGAAGGAGAAAGCCATGCAGATAATTAAGAGAACAAACGAAGTAGAGAATAAAGCGTGTGCAAAGGTCCTGAGTCTAGAATGTGTTTGAAGAATAACGAAGGTGCCAATGTAGCAGAAGCAGTGGTAAGAAATGAACTCTGATGTCATGGTGATTCACTGAGCTGTCAACTCAAATTCACATGTGTACTGTATCTATCAATTTGTAATTTTGGAAATTTGTGAAGGGCTTTTCATTTGTTCATGCCAGATTTTATTGTGTTGTATTTTAGTCAGTGTGATCTGTTAATTCCTGATTCTGACCATCCAAATATTAGTAATGGTTTGGATCTTAAATGACCTCCAGAAGCTCTCATGGATTGGTTCTAGTTGATGGAACTATTGGGAGGTGGTGGAACCTTGAGGAGGTGGGGCCTAGCGGGAGTAACATAGGTTGTTGGGAGCATGCTTTTGAAGGGGTTATTGGGACCCCAGCACCTTCCCGTTTCTCTCTTCTTGAAGATCAAGAGGTGACTAGCTTCTTAACTACCTGTTCCCCACTGTGATGTTCAGCCTTGCCCAGAGGCCCAAAAGTAATGGACTTAACAAACCATGGACTGAAACCATGAGCCAAGATAGATCTTTCCTCTTTTTAAGTTTATTTTACCAAGTATTTTGTCACAGCAATGGAAAGCTGATTAACACAATTAATTACCTCTGTGTGCTTTGTTTGCTATTTTAGTCATCAATGGGAATCTCAAAGGGGATGGGACCTTTTGGCTAGGACCATTGATTGACACTTTATCTGTAAAACAATATTCAGAATATGCTCTTTGAAATGGTTACCAGTTCCCTCAGCTATAACGTGGCACATTAATTTTGACTTTCTGAAATGGTATTTTGAGGCATCATCGAATGCTTTGTTAGAATCAGATATAAAAAACAGTTATCACTTTCACCTGAAAGGGAGGGAAGGCAAGAAGGAAGTAGACAGGGAGGGGATGACTATTTTTTCTTAACAAACCCATACTAGCTTCTGGTGTAACCTCTTTCCTTTTTTTCCTTTTCTTTTTTGACTACCCCCAGAATTTTTAATTGAAGTTGTTGTAGAGATAATTGTAGGTTCACTTGCAATTGACAGAATAGTAGTTCCCTTGGACATGTACCCAGTTTCCTCCGTGTGGTAACATTTTATAAAACCCTAGTGTAATATCATTTACCCATCTTAGATTTCTCAAGATTTACTTGTACATGTGTGTGCTCACATGTATATATTTATATCTGTATAATGTTCTCATCTGCATTTGTTTGCATATCCACTATCACAGTCAAGATATAGAACAGTTCCAACACCAAAAAGATACTTTTTTTGTACATTGTCCTTTGAGAAGCACACTTACCTCTCTTGTGCCTGATCCTTTAACCCTATCTCTAACCCCTGGCAACTGCTAATCTTCTGTTTTCAATATTTTGTCATTTCTAAAATGTCATATTAATGAAATAAGACAGCATGCAAACTTTTGGTGTTCACTTCTTTTTGTCAGCATAGTTCCCTTGAGATTCATCCAATTTTCATGTGTATTAATAGTTTTTTCCTTTGTATTGCTGGATAGTATTCCATGATAGTGAACAGATTGTTTTTACTAGTCAACTGTTGAAAGACATCAGGACTGAATTCTAGTTTTTGGCAATTACAAATCAAACTGCTATGAACATTCATGTACAGGTTTTTGTGTGGACATAGTTATTTTTCCAGGATAAATGCCCAAAAGTACAGTTACATGTTTGTTTGGTGATTGCATGTTTAGTTGTTTTTTTTCCTTGCAAAGAAACTGTCAAACTGTTTTCCAGAGTGGCTATACTATTTTTTATTCCCACCAGCAAATTATACTTTCTCACTAGCAATATATGAATAATCCTTTTTCTTCACATTCTTGCCAGCATTTAATGCTATCACTATTTTTAAATTTAGACATCTAGATAGGTATATAGTAATATCTCATTGTGATTTCAATTTTAATTTCCTTTATAGTTACTCATGTTGAATATCTTTTCATGCACTTACTTGCCATTTCTATATTCTCTTGGTTAAATGTCTATTCAGGTCTTTGTTCATTTTCTAATCTGATTGTTTCTTCATTTACTGTTGAATTTTGAGAGTTCTAGATACAAGTCCCATTACACATATGTGGTTTGCAAATATTTTCTCTCAGCGTGTTAACTAGTTTTTTAAAATTATAAAAATATAGGCTTTCACAGAGTATAAATTTTTAATTTTAGTGAGGTTCAGTTTTATAGAAATGATAATTGTGTTGTATCTAACAATTATCTTCCTAGTCCTAGATCTCAGATTAGCTCCTATATTTTGTTCTCTACTTCTATCTTTTCTTGTCTTCCTGTGAATTACTTGAACATTTTTAGCTTGACTTATTTATACTGTCTTGTTTTGGTTGTTGATTTTTGGTACCAGGGATTGTGAACACAGGGCACTCAACCACTGAGACACATCTCCAGCCTTTTTTTGTTGTTCTAATTAGTTATACATGACAGTAGAATGCATTTTGACACATTGTACACAAATGGAGCACAACTTCTCCTTCCTCTGGCTGAATATGGTGGGGAGTCACACCTGTAGTGGAATCGTACATGTATTTGCGTAATAATGCCCATCTCATTCCACTGTCTTTCCTAACCCCCACACCCCCTCCCTTCCCCTCACTCCCAATCCAAAGTTCCTTTATCCCGCCCCCCATTATGGATTAGCATCCACTTATCAGAGAAAACATTTGGCCTTTGGTTTTTTCCCCAGCCCTTTTTATATTTTATTTAGAGACAGGATCTTGCTAAGTTGCTGAGGCTGGTTTTGAACTTGCAATCCTCCTGCCTCAGCCTCTTGAACAGCTGGGATTACAGGCATGTGATGCTGTGTCTGGTTTGTAGTGTCTTTGAGTGCATCTCTTTTTTGTTTTCTTAAAATTTGTTCTGTTAATATATACGTGACAGTATAGTGTATTTTCACGTGTATGAGTGTATCTTTATGTAGTATTTATAGCAATCTCTCTGGGTATTACTATATATGTATATGTGTATATGCATATGTGTGTACATATATGTATATATATGTACACACACATATATATAATTTTAACAGTCTACTAGTATTGACATTTTTTCACTTTGAAGTTTGTAAACCTTACTTACATTTAGGTCCCTTTTTCTTGTTTTGAAATGTCATTGTCTTGAGTATCAGGTGTTATAATTTTGTTTCAAATAAGATTTATAAAACTTCTAAGAAAAGGGATAGTTTATCATACATACCTGTATTTCTACTCTTTCTCTTGTTTCTTTTCCTTCCTAATGCCCTTAGAATTCCTCTATCATTTCTTTAGTGTTTGGAGAACTTTCCTTTGCCAGTTTTAAAGGATAGGTCTTATATCAATACATTCTTTTAAAAATACCTTTAATTTATTTATTTGTATGCAGTGCTGAGGATCAAACCCAGTACCTCACCCATGCTAGGCTTGCACTCTACCACTGAGCCACAACTGGAGCCCTGTATCAATACATTCTTATAGTTTTTATTCATCTAAGAATGTATGTATATATTTCCCCTTCACTCCTGAGGAGTTTTGCCAGATTGAGAAGCATGGTTGAGAGTTGTTTGCTTTCAGCACTTGAAAGATATGTATCACTTCTACTGGCCTTCACTGTTCCAGAATAGAAATTCTGTGCCTTTTGAATTGGTGTTCTCCTGTAGTCAAAGTGTATCTCTTTCTGTTCACTCTCTTTCAAGATATTTTTTGTCTTTAGTTTACAAAATTTTATATATAACCAAGCTCAGAAGGTCAAGGGACATAGGCTTTTTTCTCTCATATGCAGAACTAGAGAGGAAAAAGGAAAAGATAGGTAGCAGGCAGGGAGCTCAGGAAAATGTAAGGGGAATCAGTAGAGAGAAGGGACCAACCAGGGGGGTGGGAGACCAAAAGTGCTGGGAGTGATAATGACCAAATTATATTGTTTTATTTTGTGCATGTATGAATATGTAACAATAAATTCTATCATCATGTACAACTGTAATGTACCAATAAAAATGTGGAAAATTTTATTTGTAATGTGACCTAGCATGAATTTCTTAATCCTGTTTGGAGTTCACTCAGTTTCTTGGGTGTGCATCTCTTACCAAATTTTGAAAGCCTTCAATCATTATTTCTTTGAATATTTCTTTAGCCCCACATCCTTTCACAAACTCTTTCTGAATCTCCAATGATAAGAGTATTGGTTCTTTTGTTATTGCTCTACAGATACGTGTGACACTACTCTTGTTTTTCAGTCTATACTATCTGCGTTGCTCAGATTGGGTGAATTCTACTCTTCTGTCCTCAGGTTTACCCATTCTATCCTTTTTCTTCTTCACTGTCCTAGTAAACCCTCCAGCAATCTTTTTTTTAAAACTGGAGCTTGAACCCAGGGTTTTCTACCACTGAGCCACATCCCCAGCCCTGTTTTGTATTTTATTTAGAGACCGGGTCTTACTGAGTTGCTTAGCACCTCACTTTTGCTGAGGCTGGCTTTGAACTCATGATCCTCCTGCCTCAGTGTCCTGAGCTCCTGGGATTACAGGCATGCACCACTGCTCCTGGCCCCAGTCCTTTTATAATATTTTGAAACAGGGTCTCCCTAAGTCCTAAGTTGCCCAGGCAATCCTCCTTGAGTCACTCGAATTATGGTCATATACTACTGTGCCCAGCTTCCAACTATCTTTTTTTTTCTTTCATTTTTCAGTTACATAGTCTTCATTTGGTTCTTTTTTATACTTTCTATTTCTTTGCTGAAGTTTTTGTTTTTTTTTCATTTATTTCAAGAGAATTTATAATTTGTAAAGATGCTGAAGCATTTTTATGATAGCTGCTTTAAAATCTTTTCAAATAATTCCACTCTGATTTATTCCAGTATTTGATCTTCGTTGATTGTATTTCTTCTCCTTTAAGTTGATGTTTTCTTGTTTCTGGGTGTGATGGGTGATTTTTAAATTATATCATGGACATTTTGCCTATCATGTCAAGATGTTCTGGGTTTTATTTAAATATTTTATTTTAGTAGACAGTTACCATTGGTTTGTGAGCTGTGGGCTACTTTTGTGGTTTGTGGTTCCAAGGGCCTTTGGAGTACAATAGTACAGTCAGATTGATTGATTTATCTGGTGTGGCTGGTACTGCTGCTTCTGTTATTGATGGTACCTGAGAGGGTAGAAGGGCTTCCTTCCCAGGCCTGCCACTGGATTTCTCTGTAAAGGAGAGTCATGGTGGGATCTTCCACCAGTGTTTCTTGCCTTATTCTGCCCTAGCATGTCTAGGTAGGGGAGAAGAGTCTTGGGTCTGTGAAATAAAAAAAGTTTCTAAGAACTAGAGTACTCCTTTTGACTGAGTTCCATTTCCAGTTCCATTTTCCCTCCCAGTGTCTTTGGGTGAAGTTGGAGGGTTTTGCATCATAGGGACAAAATGTCTTCTCAGACCATCCTGCCTACTGCATCTGGGTTTCTCCAATAGGCTCTGTGTTGCAAGCTTCAGTGACTCTGGGTGGGCTAAAGCTGTCTCAGGAATGTGAAGAAGATGATCAGTGCCTTCACCTGGCTACTTATTTCTGACTGTGCTTCTAGTTAATCCTCTAATTCTCTGTGGTAGAGATCTTGTACTCATCTAATCTTGTCAGAGGACTGTTATTTGATCCAAGAGACATATGATCCTACCTGGGCTGACCTCTGTTGCTAAGGGAGTGATTGAAAAGCACCAGTTCTGGGTTTTCTTTTTCTGTGGAGTGGGGGCATATGAGGCCTCATGTTGATATGCTCTTTTTCTTATCACCTTTGGTGATAAGCAGCTCAGTTTCTTCTTATCACCCTTCAGAGTTCACCTTTGGTTGTTGATTGTTGCTTGTGCCATTTTTCAGGTTTTATAGTTATGTTTAACTGAGAGTAACAGGGAAAAACATCATCCTGCTCATATTGGGAGTCTTTTTAATAATGTGTTCTATCAAACTTGTCTAGAAATTGCAGTTACATTCACCTGCTTGCAGACATGACTTTTTGTTTTTAAATCAAAAGTATGTGTGCCTATCTCCAGACTTATGTCCCTCTCTCATTATTCACAATTCTGTCTAGACAGTAGTTTGGAAATATTAGCCCAAAGTCTTACAAGTATTCTGGAATTTATTTTAGGACAAGTGTGTCTTAATCTCTTCTCATGTCTCTGTTTTCAGTTTCCTTCTAATGTTTCTTTTTTTTTTCTACTAATGTTTCTTATATCCTTTCTTGTCTTTCTAAATTTCTTAAAGGAGGGCACATGGAAATAAAGTAAGAATTGAATGATTTTTCTTTCTCTTTGTTACCTAACATTCTAACATCACATTTTTGTTACTGATTGCATTTTGAAGTTCATTTTTATTTTCTTCATAATATATGACATTCCAAGACTCAGGTCATTCTGAACCTTGGCCTTTTTAGTGGTGTTGCAGGTAAATGTCACTCTTTTGTATTTATCATTGGTTATGTCTACTTCATTATATTAGCAGAGCTATATATACCAAAAGAAGAGTCAGAAAGTCTCATTTGAGTCTCACCTTTATAGCTCTTTCTAGATATGTGATTTGGAATCAGTTATTTAACCTCTGAACTTCCATTTCCTCATCCATAAAATGGAAATAATACTAATATTACTGATAGGACCAATTTCATAGGGTTTGTAGGATTAAATGAGATGCTAAATATTAAGTGTGTAGTATAATTCCTTACATAGAATAAGCAGTCAGTAAATACCATTGCTGCTATTGTTATACATTGTAAAAATCTAAGATTATAGAATACTTTCACTGTTGTCTCTTTTGATACCTATTTTTCTCCTTTGTGATTGTATAGTTTGAATTTCATTTTTGATAGCCTTCCAGTTTATGTGAATTAAAGTTCTCAGGGAAGGAGATTACATATCTTTTACATTGTGAAATTTTACCTAATTTAATTGCAACTGACATTCTTAATGCAGTGTTGGTGATGGTCCTCTTAGTAGTAAATGCAAATATTTCACAGCTATGTCTCCATGCAATTGATGTGTAGGTGTTAAATTAGCCTTTCTGGTTAACCATCCATAAATATTTCAAAATACATACCTTGTGTGGGTACCCAGCTTGCTTGTACATGCTACAAAAATTTTTTCTTGTTAGGCATTTCACATTATCATATGTCCTACCTGTATTTCTTGCTGTATTTTAAAATAAGTTTATGATTATAGTACATCAGCATACTTCTCTGGTGAAAAATGAAGTTTATTAGACATTTTGTTTGAAGTTTCTGAACAGGAATCATAGCTAATATTATATTTTGTGCAGTGCCCAACTATTGTCATTCAGGTACTTATCACTAATGACTATGCCTAAAATAATAGAATAATTGTATGAAAGCCAGCAAATTGACATTATTATGAGTGTATTCTAAGGAACCTGTTTCTTCCAGTATATTCTCCTATGAGTTAAAGTTGGTAATCTTTTTAATCTTGGTAAATTCTTTAGGTTTCATGTTTGATAGCTATAATTCTGGAACCTCCCAAAACTATCTTAATTAGAGGCATGTTGAAATGTGTTTGAAATTTTTCTGCTATAGTTCAGTTACTTCTGGGCAGCATTATGTAATCTTAAGGATATGTGTTTTCTTCAGGGATTCAACCTTTCTTGCTATTCTCCACCTGTTTTTTTTTTTTTTTTTAAGCTCTCCACCCTCTTCCCTGGGGAGAATAGGAATCCAAATCTAAATTGTTGTTAGGCTTTTGCAGATGTTTAGAACTAGGGTCTTTCTAACTCTAACATTCAAATGGTCTAGATTATTTTTGAGGGCCAGTACTGGAGTTTTGATCAATTTGTAACTTGGATAATTTAGATTTATGTAACAGAAATCTAATTGGAAGGCACAAAATCTAGTGTTTTCCTTCTTGCTATCAAGATGATGTGCAATGGCTAGGTACTTGTTTTTCTCCCTTCTGTTTCATTGGTGAGTTGATTCCAAGGTATGATTTGTTTATTTTGTGCTTGGAAAGTGTTCTTGAGTTCTTTGAGGTATTAGTGGTGGTCGGGGTGCTTGGTTAGTGGATTTGATTAGTGGTGGTTGGGATGTTTTATGTTCTACTACAGAACTGTATGCTTGCCAACAGAAATGTAGATGAAATAAACTGAGTTCTTGAGCTTGAGCTGCAGTTGACCCTTCTCTAGGTTTTCGTGGCCTACTGCTATTTCCTTGTCTCTTCCTTTAGCCCTTTTCATGACTTTGCTTTTCATGCAAAAGCATATTCTGGCTTTCCTTTCTGCAGAACCCTCTTCCTTAGACAGAATCTTCTTTGTACCATGTGTCAAGAATGCCCTCCTCTTTGCCAAACCCTTTGTCTGCTGTCATCTTGAAAGAACTAGAAATCTCACCTCCTTCATTAAACTCTACTGACCTGAGTGTCACAGAAATGACAGCTCCCTGAGGCATAGATCATGTAAACACTTCTCCCTGTCAGTTTATGTAGATGTTCAGTGTTTTATACTGCTGTCTTGGTATCTTTGTGGGATGGTTATCTGTGTTGTCTGGCATCTTGGATTTTTAAATCCACAAAAGGGAGAAATGCTAACAGACCTACTGGATATTCAGTCTTACAAGGAAGTAGTCATTTAATAGATTTTGCTTTGATGGAAGTGTTATTGACAGAAAAAGTGGACAAAATGCCTCTGAAAAGTTAGAACTCTTACTGCTTGTTGAACTTTCTAATACATAACTGAGTTTATAGGCTTAGAAAATGAGCCCTAGATATTCAACATTTCAATTCTTGGCCACATGGTATCTACTACAGTGTTTTAGAAGTTTTATTTGATTTCCTTTAAACTAGTCAGTTGATTTAAAGACTTGACTTCATTGCTTAGTAATCTTTGCCTGTGTGATAATGCCATTTTGAGTTTACAAGCCATCAACTGGAGAAGTCCTTAATTTCTGCTCTTATAGTGTAAAAAATCTGGACTTCTACCTATCTGAATGCAATCATTTATTAACTATCTGAACAAAAACTTGTAGGAAAGGGACAAAGCCTTCTTTAATCAAAACTCTGTCTGAATTTCCTCCTTTATGTCCTACAATTTTGTATCACTTTTCCTATCATTTTTCTATCACTCATCTAGTTCCAACAATACCAAACTAACAGTAATTCTCTATGCTCACAGTCATACCTTATACACATATTATCTTCCCTTGAATTGCTTTCTTCTTTCTCCAACCCTTTATTCATTTGGCCAATTATCAACTTAACTGCAAATGTCTTCTATTCTGAGCATTTTTGACCCTTGCACTAGACAAATATAATTACTTCCATTTCATTTTCCTCTAATGCATCTTCTACACATTACTAGCATTAAATACTTAACATTGTATTTTCACCAATTGTGTTTGTGATTTTAGCCCTACCTATTCTATTGAGTTTCTTAAAGACAGGTTTCGTTTGTTTTCCTAGAGTCTTGCAGAGTTGTTCCCACATACCATCTGCTCACCACATGTTGGGATGAATGAATGAATGAACCAAGGTTAGGCATCTCAATAGAATTAGAAATCACAACAATGGGGACTTATTGCTTTAACAGAGTTGTTATGGGAACTGGTAGCACACCAATTATCCCTCGAGAAGAATAAGAACGCCAGATAAAATTACAAAAATGCCTATTTGAAAACATCAGAGAGATACCCCAGCAAAAAGGGTCAAAGCCCCCAAAAGAATATTGAGGAACCTAACATTTTGTGCTGCATGTTCCTTCAAGGAATTTGCCAATGAAAATAGTATGCATAGAGAGGCTGAGAAGCTGAACTGAAGATAATAAACAAGAAAAAAAGTTGAGCAGGAGTTTCAATGAATTCACAGGGTTGTAGAGACAAAAGTAGGAATTAAGATATATCCTGATAATCAAAACTTGAGGGTCCAAGATGCCAGAGAAAAAGAAAGTACAGTAAGTCTAGTTCAGTATTTTACTTATTTACTTATTTATAAGTGGTACAGAGCAAGGAAGTACAGAAAGTGGCAGACACAGAGCTCAGTAGATAAGCAGAGCTTTTAGCAGTTGCACAATGCTGGATAGACAAATTAGAGTTCAGAGCCTGCCAAAGAGGAGGGACCCTGGTAATTATCTCAAGTTTTCAGTTGGGATCCCCAAAGGGCTAAACTCTAGGAGTAAGGATGTACTAGAAAAAACACCATTCCTCATAAAGCCTAAAGTGCAACTTTGAATCAGCTCAATTTTAGGCAGGATTAGAGTGATCTGTCCCTTACCACCCACCAGAAGCAAAGAATTTCTCTAGAGGAAAATATCATCCAGAGCAACTCTAACTTTTAACATACATTGTCTAGCATTCAATAAAATTTATTAGACTTAATATATTAGTTTGTTAGGACTGCCATAACAATGTACCACAGACTGGGTGACTGAAACAACAAAAATTATTGTCTCCAAGTTATGGAGGCTATAATCCTGAGACTGACTGGCAGCAGATTTTCAATTTAGTAAAGGTTCTTTCTGGTTTGTAGCTGACCATCCTTCCTCTGTGTCTTTGCATAGCAGGAGGGAGAAGGGAGGTCTCTTGGGTCTCTTCTATAAGGGTACTAATCTAATTCATGAAGGATCTGCCCTTATGATCTTATCACTTCCTGAAGTCCTTGCCTCCTAATACCATTGTGTTAGGTGTTAGGATTTCAAAACATGAACCTGGGGAGAACACAAACATTCAGTCTATAGCAGTATGAGAGAAAGCAAATTCTGGAACTGAAAATTACAGGAACTAAAGTGAAGGACTTGGTAGATAGGTTTGAATGCAGATTAAGTCTTCAGGGGCTGGGAGTTCAGTTGGTAGAGTGCTTGCCTCAAAAGCACAAGGCCCTGGATTCAATCCCCAGTACCACAAAAAACAAAACAAAAACAGATTAAGTCTATAGTCCAAGAGAGGACTGGTCAACTGGAACATACGTCAATTAAAAATATTCAGACCAAAGGTCCAAGAGGAAAAGAGATAGAAGATGCAAAAATAAATATGTGAATAACTAAACTTGGTATAATGATGTATAACTGTAGACCCAACTGCTAGGGAGGCTGAGGCAGGAGGATTGCTTGAACCCAAGAGTTTGAAGTTAGCCTGGGCAACACGGTGAGGCCCTGTCTAAAAAAGAAGAAAAAAATATTGTCTATAACTTATTGGCTTCACTTTGGTGTACTTGTTGGGGAAGAGTGATGGAAACATCAACTTAGCCTGTATAATGGAGAGAACAATAGATTTATATTCAGACATACCTAGGTTAAAGCCTCAGTTCTGCCTCTTACTCTTTTACTGAGTATGTGACCTTTGATTAGTGGTTCTCGGAACTTCAGTTTTCACATCTGTGAAAGGAGGACATATACCTACCATATAGAATTGTTATGAAAATTCAATGAAAAAATATGTGAGTGTTTTGTAAACTGCAAGTCATGTACACAATAGTATTTGTTATTTTTATTGTCTTAATATATAGCAACTTGGGACACTTATGCTATTTTGAGTAGATATTTACAGATAATTATATTCTAGCATCAACATCCTCCCTAATAACAGATTTTGTTCCATCCGTTGTGTATATACTTGGGGTGCTTTCTGTTCTGTGCCTTTTCTTTTTTAAAACATTTTTTGAACGTGAAGTCTTTTTATATTATTCATTTATTTATATGTGGTGCTGAGAATTGAACCCAGGTGCCTCATACCTGTGAGGCAAGTGCTCTACCACTGAGCCACAACTACAGTCCTCTGTGCCATTTCTTTCAGGTTTCATTTCACAATGTGTGTTGAAATGTAAATCTACTACTTTAAGATTGCTGGGATTTTCTCTTCTGTTTTCCCTATTCCTAAAGCTTCTCATAGAAGTATATCATATTTGGGTATGCTAAAGAATTTTTGTTTTGTGTTTTTTATGTCAACTTATCTGTTTGGTTTATTGCTTCTAACCCCTTCTATCCTACAATCAATTCATTCAATCAACATTTGCTGCTGTTCTAAGTGCCAGGCACTGTGCTAACTGCTTGTGATAAAAGGAGAGGGAGTTAGTGGAAGAACTAGACACCTGATCCCATTTGATATGGTAAGATAAGTGTTACAGGGGAGGCACATGAGTACCAAAGAGAGGTTACTTCACCCTAGGGTGACATCGAGAATGTGATGTGTGAGCTACGTCTCTAACAGTTAGTAAAAAACATCATGTAAAGAAGAAGATGTGCATTTCAGGAAGGGGAAACAGTATGTATAATGACACAGGGAATTGCAGAATTTGATGTACTCAGAGATCAAACATAAGTTTGCGTGATTAGGGTGGGGTATGAAAAGAGGATGGAGGGGCAGATTCCAGTGGAGATAGTTGTTAGGAAGAAGAGTAATAATGAGACAGGGGAGTTACATAAGCTATAAATTGGTGGTGTGGAGAATAGATTGAAGAGAGGTGAGATAAAAAGGTAGAAGGAAGAATTGGGAGGCTGGTGCAGTATCCCACGTGAGAAAAGAGATAGGGCAGTGGCAGTGGGGATGGAGAGAAGAGACCAGATATGAGAGGCATGGCAAAGGTAACAGTTTAAATGCATCTCTATGACTTGCTGTAGTGGTCCCCTCCCCACATAAATAAATGGATGGTTTGTATCTATTATCCTCTTCTTAGTGATCTTATAATATACAGTATCCACACTGAGTGAGATGAGGGTTTAATGAGGAAAGATCACTTAAGAACATACACATCTGGATGCAGTGTTGCACACTGTAAACCTAGCAGCTTGGGAGGCTGAGATAGGAAGATCACAAATTGGAGGCCAACCTTCACAGCATGGTGATAACTGCCTCAAAAAATAAAAAGGAGTGGGGACATAGCTCAATGGTGGAGTGCCCCTAGGTTCATTCCCCAGTACTGTGCAAAATAAAAGAAAACAGAAAACCATACACAAATCAAGTAAAATGAACCCAACTGGATGGATACTGATGCAGCCATGCTTAGGATTTAGTGAAGAATCTGTATCCTAGTATCTTTGGGTGACTACTTCATGGCCCTTTCACCTGAAGTCTTCATCACATCTCTCTCTTTAATTCTCAGCTCCATTTTTTTTTTCACTGAGAAAAGCAAAAGCAAGAAGTAGTGAACCTTCAGTTGTTCCTGCTCTCATATCTATTCATCTACCTGCATCCATGCCAATTTTCCCTACTTTTAGTATAGATGAACTGTCCATGCTTTTATCTAAAGCCAACCTTTCCTCCCGTATGTGAGATTCCATCTCTTCTTGCCTACAAAATAAACTGCTCTAGCAATTTTTTAATGTGTACTGGAAATGGAACACATGGCCTCTCACATGCTAGGCAAGTGCTCTACCATAGAGCCACAACTCAGCCCCTTGCTCCAGCAAATGTAACCCAATTTTCCTTCTCATTCTCTCATACCCCACAGCCAGTCCTCTAGCATTCTAACAAAAATCCACTCTGAATATTTCCATACTCTTTCTTAACCTTTATACTACTATTGCCCTGATAGCAACCACCATCATCTCTGAACTAGATTATTTCAGTATTCTCCTAACTTGTCTCTCTGCTTCCCACTCTTGTGCCCTATTTCATTTGAATCTTCACACAGCAGCCCAAATGATCCTTTAAAATAAAAGTCACATCCTTCTTTTGCTCCAATTGACTGAAAATAAAATCAACAGTTTTACCATGTTGTACATAAAGCTATACCTCTCTGGCCACATGTTCTACCACTTTAACCCTTGCTCTTTGTACCAGACAACCAGGCCAAGCATGTCCTATACTTGGGTTATTTGCACTTTCTGATTCTTCTGTCTAGAAATATATCCCTCACTTCTCCACAGATATATACCATATGGTTTGCTTTCTCATCTGCTTTGGGTCTTTCTTCAAATCACAAATATTTTTCCCAGACCACACTTTAGAGCACATAACACACTCCTGCACACCATCCATGTTTGACATGTTATCGTGCTTTATATCCCCTTATATTTTTATCACCACATACTTTCCATTTACTAATTAGCTTGCTTTATGTTCTCCCCTTAGAATGAGAGAACTCTTTGAAGATGGATATTTTGTTCCTTCACTGCTGTATCCATAAAACCTAGATGTACTGGGTGCTCAATAAACATGTCTGAATGAACAAATGAATTAATCAGTAACTCCGTCTTGGAAATGAGTCTTGAGAATGGTTGTCAAACATGAAATACTCTTTCTTGGTGGAAAGGAAGGGAAAGGGTATTATAGGCAGAGACCATATCATTTAAAAAACAGATGTAAGATTGAATGAATTCCTAAGATTTGGGGACAGTGAGCATTTTGTCTTACTACTGTGCAGTAGTAGCTAAGATGTAAACCTTTATCTTCTTGCTTTTTAAATCCTCTCCAGTCTTTAGAGCAAACTCTACTTTTATGGGGCCCTATTTAACACTACAACTTTTACTTTCATAATTGTACTGTTCCCTGGAGCAGGGACCATAGTTCAGTCTTGTATACTTAATAGATGCTCAGGAAGTGTGGAGTTAGTTGTGGTGTCACATGTCTACAATCCCAGCTACTTGGGCAGCTAAGGCAGAAAGTTTGCAAATTCAAAACCAGCCTGAGCTACTTAGTGAGACCTTGTCTCAAAAAAAAAAAAAAAAAAAAACAAAAGGACTGAGAATACCCCTGGGTTCCATCCCCAGTCCTGAAAAAAAAAGTGTATTTGATGATGGGAAGGGAAATTGCCTGGTGATACAAGTGCTTTAGTAAATAAAATGATCTACATTGTGTGACTTCTTTTTTTATGGGGTCTGGGATTGAACCCCAGACCCTGTGCATGCTAGGCAAATGCTATCCCACTGAGCAACAGCTCTTGCCCTTTATAAAATTTGTATTTCTAAAAATTATTATTATTATTATTATTATTATTATTATTTTATCAGGGATTGAACCCAGGGGTACTTAAACCACATTCCCAGCCCCCCTTTTTTATACCAGGGACACTTAGCCACTGAGCCACATCCTCAGCCATTTTTATTTTTTATTTTGAGACAGAGTCTCACTAGGTTGCTTATGGCCTTGTTAAATTGCTGAGTCTGACTTCAAACCTGCAATCCTCCTGCCTCAGCCTCCTGAGCTGCTGGGATTAAAGGAGTGCAACACCACTCCTGGCTTAAAATTTTTATTTTGAGAGAGGTTCTTTCTAAATTGCCCAGGCTGACCAAGAACTTGGGATCTTCTTACTTCAGCCTCAAGAATAGCTGTGATTAGTCTGTGGTTGTAGCTCTGTGGTAGAGCACTTGCCTAGCACATGTGAGGCACTTGGTTCAATTCTCAGCACCACATAAAAATAAATAAATAAAATAAAGGTACTGTGTCCATCTACAACTAAAATGTTTAAGAAATAATTAGGAAAAGATTACCATCAACCCTGAATTAAAAAAAAAAGAATAACTGTGATTATAGCTGTGCACTACGACACCAGGCTCATTTTGTGACTTTTGGTCATTGAACCATAATGAAAAACATCTATTACATTTAGCTCTTTCTCTATATTTATTTATTTTAGTGAAATGCTACTGAATAAATACTCACTCCTGGATACCAATTCCCTTCATTTATCCTGGGATGATACTCATATGTGTCAAACTTCATCAATTTGTTCACTTAAATTTGGCGAATTTTTGTTACACCTTAATTCCTCTTTAAATATTTGGTTGGATTTTATAATGAACCCATGTGCATCTGTAATTCTTTCTTGAAAAGGTTTCTAAATTCTATTTACTGAGATGATACAGAATTTTGCAGGATATCTATTCTTGAATGGGTTTTGTTATTTTGTGTCTTTCAAATAATTGGTTCATTTCATTTAATGTGAAATTTATGTGCATAGAGTTATTCATAATAACCCGTATTTGTCTTTTTGTGTGTGTGTGTGTGTGGTACTAGGGGTTTCAATTCAGGGCATCTTGCACGCTGGGCAAATGATCTACAACTAAGCTATACCTCAGCCCCCATTTTTATCTTTTTGATGAGTATTTGTTAATACCACTTTCGTTATTTGTGTATTCACTCTATCAGTGAACCACATCTTTAACCTTTTTAATTTTTTTTTTAATTTTGAGACAGAGTCTCACTAAGTTGCCTGGGCTGGCCTTGAACTTGTGATACTTGAGTGTTAGCCTTCTGAGTAGCTAGAATTACAGGCCTGTACCACTGCACCAAGTTTTCATTCTTGATATTACTGATTTGTATCCTCCTCCCTTTTTTTCCCTTGGTTTTAATGTTAAAGGCTCATCAAATGCATTGATCTTTTCAAAGAATCAACTTTTGGTCTTGACTTTTCTGAATTTTTAAAATTTTATTTCCTTTTGCTTACTTTTCTATTTCTATTAAGCTGGACATTTAGGTTATTGAATTCAGACCTTTATTCTTTCCTATAATGAGTATTTAATGCTATAAATTTCCCCTAAGCACTGGTACAGATGTTGACCAGGAGTGTTGAGATTCAACATGCTTGTTCCATTATTGATCTTAGGGGAAAAGCATTAAATCTTTTACCAGTGAGTATCATGCTAGCTAAAGATTTTCCATAGATGCTTTTCATCAGATTGAAAAATTTTTCTTTCGTTGAAAGTTTTTAACAAGGATATATATATATATATATATATATATAAATTATATATATATAATTTTGTCAAATGCTGATTTTGCACATATTGAGATGATTATGTTTGTTTTCTTTATTTTGGTATCAGGGATTGAACTAATAAACCATATCCCCAGCCTTTTTATTTTTTATTTGGAGACAGGTTCTTGCTAAGTTGCTGGGGCTAGCCTCAAACATGGGATCCTCTTGCCTCTGACTTCTGAGTCACTGGGGTTACAGGTACGTACTACCATACCCAGCTATATTGATTGATTTTTGAATGTTTTATTAAAGATTTTTGCATCTATAGTCAACAGAGGTAGTAACCTTTATTTCTTGTAATGTTTTGTTATTATTATAATACCTCATATAAACTGTGTTGGGAAGTTTTCTCTTCTCTTGTATTTATTTTCTAGAAGTTTTTGAGAAATTGGTATTTTTTCTTCCTTAAATGTTTGATAGAATTCATTAGTGAAATAATTGGAGCTTAGAGCTTTTCTTCTTGGAAGGTTTCTAACAGTGAATGAAATTTTAAAATAGGTGTGGGACCATTTGGATTATCCATGTCTTCTACAGTGAGCTTTGATAGTTTGTGCCTTTCAAGGAATTCATACATTTTATTTAAGTTGTCAAATTTATGGACAGAGTTATATGTAATATGCTCTCAATATCTTATTAATTTCTGTGGGTTCAAGAATGATGCCCTTTCTTTCTAATGCTGATATTTTGTGTTTTCTCTCATGTTTTCCAATCTGGCTATAGGCTTATTAATTTTTTTGATATTTTCATAGGAACAGCTTTTGGTTTGATTAAAAACAGATAACTGACAAATAAGTTCATTGAATTCTGTTCTTATCTTTTTTTCTTTCTTCTTATTTGGGATTTAATTTGTTCTTCTTTCTCTACTATTTTAAATTGGGATCTTAGCTTATGAGTTTTGGTTCTCTGTTCTCTTTTGTTGTGTTAGTGGTACTGGGGATTGAACTCAGGTGCTTTGCCACTGAGCTGTATTCCTAGCTCTTTTTATTGTTTTATTTTGAGGCAGGGTCTCACTAAGTTGCTGAGGCTGGCGTCAAACATGTCAAGGCTGATCTTGAACTGGAAATCTTCCTGCCTCAATTTCTCAAGTAGCTGGAATTACAGGCATACACCACTGTTCCTGTCCTCTATTCTCTTTTAATATAAGCATTTGATGCTCTCATTTTTCCTGTGAACACTGTTTTACATCTCAGAAATTTTTATATGTTGAATTTTCCATTGAGTTCAAAATATTTTATAATTTGTCTCGAATTTTTTTTGCATCATAGGTTATGTAAGTTTAAATTTTCCAAATATTTAGAGATTTTGGCATATTTTTTATTATTGCTTTCTGGTTTAATTTCATTGTGGTTAGCAAGTGTAATATGTATGATTGTACAAATCATACAAATTTTGTCACACTCATTAGGATGGCTGCCATTTAAAACCACAGAAAATAACTTGTGTTGGCAAGGATATAGATAAATTGAAACCTTTGTGCACCAATGGTGGCATTGTAAAACATGTGCAACCATTATGGAAAGCAGGAAGAAAGTTTCTCAAAAAATTGAAAATAGAACTACCATGTGATCAGTCCCACTTCTGGGTAATTATCCAAAAGAATTAGAAGGAGGATCTTGAAGAGGTATTTGTACAATCATGTTTATAGAAGCATGAAAAGATAGAAGTAGCCCAAAATGTCCATTAATGATTGAATGACTGAACAAAATGTGTTCTATGCATACAATGGAATATTATTCAACCTTAAAAAGGAAGAACATGCTACAATATGGATGGACCTTGAAGACATTATTGTAAGTGAAACAAACCAAAGACTGTATGTGTCAATTTATATGAGTTATCAAAAGTAGTTAAATTCATAGAACCAGAAAGTAGAATGGGAGTTACCAGGGGCTGGGGTTTGAGAAGAGGGTAGTCATCATTTAATGAGTATAGCATTTCAGTTTTGCAGGATGAAAAAGTTTTAGATATCTGTTTCACAATAATATGAATATACCTAACACCTTTGAAATGTACACTTAAAATGGCTAAGATGGTAAGTTTTATGTCATTTTTTACTACAACTAATAAAAAACTTTTTAAGGTTTGTTTTATGAACCAGAATATGGTATAACTTGGTGAATTTTTTCTGTGCACTTGTAAGGGCTGTATTCTGCTCTTGTAGGATGGAGTATTCCATAAATGTCAATTAGGTGAAATTGGTTAATAGTATTGTGCAGTTTTATATCCTTACTGATTTTCTGCCTACTTGTTTTATTGATTACTGAGAGAAGAGTGTTAAAATCTCCATCTATAATTGTCAATTTCCCTACTTATCCTTTTCAGTTGTATCAGTTTTTACTTCATGATTCTGAAGCTGTTAGGTGCATACATAATGAGGATGATTAGGACTTCTTTGTGAATTGACCTTTTAATCATTATGCAGTTGTCCCTATTTATTCCTGGTAACATATCTAGTTCTGAAGTCTTCTTTGTCTTGTATTATAGTCACTACAACTTTATTTGGATTACAATTTTAATGCTATTTTCCTTCCTTTACTTAACTCATATATGTCTTCATATTTAAAGTGGGTTTCTTAAGACATCGTGTAGTATTTTTGAACCATTTTGACAACATTAGTATTTTAAAAGATGTATTTAGTTAATTTACATTGAATGTAATTATTGATATAGTTGGACTTTGTTCTGCCATTTTAAGATTTTTTTTCTACTTGTCACCTTGTTATTCTTTGGGTCTAGAATGTCCCCCAAAGCCTCATATGTTGAAGGCTTGGTCTACAATGCAGTAATATTGAGCAGTAGGGTTTTGGAAAGTGATTGGATCATGAAGACTCTAACCTCATCATTGGATATTGCATTGATGGATTCATAGCTGAATGGACCATTGGGAGGTGGTAGAAACTGTAGGAAGTAGGGCCTAGTAAACGGAATGCATCCTGAGTGGTGTGCCTGTGGGACAGTTATCTTGTCCCCGGCCTATTCCACAAGTACTCTCTTCCTCTCCCCCGCCCTTCCTCCATCATTTCCTCTCTCAATCTCTCTTTATGTTTCTTGTCTGCAATGAGATGAGCAGCCTTGCTCTATGTTATGGTTTGGATGTGAGGTGTCCCCCCCAATAAAAACCCATGCATGAGAATTGAATGCAAAAAGGTTCAGAGGAGAAATGATTGTGTTGTAAGAGCCTTAACCCAATCAGTGATTTAATCCCCTAGGGATTAACTGAGTGTAACTGAAGTGGTAGAGTGTGGCTGAAGGAGATTGGAATTGGGGCATGACTTTGAGTATATATTTGTATATGGAAAGTGGAGTCTCTCTCTGCTATCTGATCACAATGTGAGCTGTTTCCCTCTGCCACACTCTTCCACCGTGATATTCAGCCTCACCTCAAACCC
This sequence comes from Sciurus carolinensis, assembly GCF_902686445.1. Taxonomy (NCBI): domain Eukaryota; kingdom Metazoa; phylum Chordata; class Mammalia; order Rodentia; family Sciuridae; genus Sciurus; species Sciurus carolinensis. Next base: position 53,139,018 of record NC_062232.1, read on the forward strand.
TGAGGAATGGAGCTGGACTTCTCTGGACTAAGACCTCTGAAATCATGAGCCCTCAAATAAACTTTTTCTCTTCTGTAATTGTGCTGGTCAGATCATTTAGTCACAGCTGAAGAAAACTGACTAAAACACTCTACCATACCCTCCCTGCCATGATGTATACTTCCCAACGAGCTCACAGTGCTGAATCCAATTGACTATGGATTGAAACGTCTAAAAATGTGTACCAAAATAAATCTTTCTTTCTTTCAAGTTGATTTTCTCAGGTATTTTGTCACAGCAAGGAAAAGCTTTCTAATATACCCCTCTTTTCTTTCTTCTCGTGTTTCCAATTTCCTGCTTTTTTTGGAATATTAGAGAGTTTCAATAGTCCATTTAGCTTATCTTTGGTGTTTTTGCCATATGACATATTTGTATTTTGGTGCCTGTTCCATGGATTACAATGTGTATACCAGATATTGCACAGTCTACTTTGAGTTAATTTTGTATCACTTTGAGTAAGATGAAGAAGCCTTACAACTTAATGGATCCACTTACATTTATTTTATTATTTTTTATTTTTTAATAGTACTGAGGACTGAACCCAGGGGTGATTTACCACTGAGCTATACCCTAACCTTTTTAAAAAAATTTTTTTAAGATCTTGCTAAGTTTCTCAGGTTGGCCTCCAACTTGCAGTTTTCCTGCTTTAGCCTCCTTAGTGGCTGAGATTACATGCATGTGTCACCATGCCTGGTTTATAATTATTATATATACATATATATGTATATATATAAAATATCTATATACATGGAACATTCCACATATCATATCACACATTTTACTTCTCAGTCACACTTATTTTAAAGAACATAAATGTAATTTTTAGTATTAGCAAGATAGTTGCTATTTCTGTTGGCACTTCCATTGTTCCTAAAGATCTAAGTTTTCCTTTGATATCATTGCCCTTTACCTACAAAATTTCCTTAAGAGCAGATCAGCTGGTATCAATTCTGTTATTTTTCTTTCATGTGAAAATGCCGTTATTTTAACCTTCATTTTTGAAGCCCATTTCACTGTATGTAAAAGTCTTGATTGACTATTCTTGTTTAGCACTTAAATATGCTTTTCTCCTGTTTTATGACTCCCATGGTTTCTTTTTTTTTTTTTTCCTTTTTAGTACTGGGACTTGAATTCAGAGGCACTCATTCACTGAGCCACACACCCATCCCTATTTTGTATTTGATTTAGAGACAGGATCTCAATGAGTTGCTTAACACCTCACTGTTGCTGAGGCTGACTTTGAACTCACGACCCTCCTGCCTCAGCCTCCCAAGCTGCTGGGATTACATGTGTGTGCCAGCATGCCTGGCTCCCATGTTTTCTTATAAGAAATCTCACAATTCCTTGATTGTTATCTACATGTAATGTATAATTTTTAAATGATGCTTTGAATATTAAACAATCATTGATTTTCAGCACTTTGATTATGATATATTTGGGCATAGTTTTCTTTGTTTTATCATGTTTGGGGTTTACTGAGCATCTTGGATCTGTCAATATGCCTTTCACCAAATTTGACAAGTTTTCTGTCATTATATCTTCAAATTTATTTTCAACACTCATTTCTTCTCTCCTCGGATTCTAATGACATGAATTTTAGAACTTTGGGTGGTGTTCCACAAGTCTTTGAGCATTTAGTTTTTCAACATTTTTCCTTTATATTATTCTTACTAGATATTTTCTGTTGATGTATCTTAAAATTCACTGACTATTTTCTCCATTGTTTCCATTTCCATTTTATTATTAAGCCCATGCAATGGTTTTAAAAATTCAGGTTATATATTATTCAAATTTAAAATTGCATTTGATTCTTTCTATGATTCAATTTTTCTGCTGAAACTATAATCTTCCATTCATTTTAAGTGTGTTTATCTTTACCACATGTAGCATAATTCTGTGTAATATTTTTCTATTGCTACATAAGAAGTTGCACATAGCTGTGTAAAATAATACATACCTATTGTCTTCTAGTTTCCATGGGTCAAGAGTCTGGGTGTGGCCCAGCAACTCAGAATCTCATAAGACTGTAATCAAGGTCTTACCTGGATTGTATTCTCACCTAAAATTCAGGGTTCTCTGCCAAGCTCCCATAGCTGTTGGCAGAAGTCATTCCTTTGCAGCTAAAGGACTAAAGTTCTCAGGTTTAGAAGCTGCCTGTAGTTCCCTGCCACATGGCCCTTTCCATGGGCAGTTCACATCATAGCAGCTTGATTTGTCAGCAAATGATTTCTTTCTCCAGTCTGCTAAAAGTATTTGGTGAAATCCTTATTTTAAATGTTTAATATTTCTATTTTATTAATCTTTATAATTGACAGATAAAATCAGTATGTATTTATCATGTACAACATGATATCTTGAACATGTATGTAATATAACAATCACTGGAGTGATATTCCATTATATTTGCCATATAATGTAACCTAATTAAGAGAGTAACATCCCATTTTCTTTGCCATGGTTTTGTTGGTTAGAAGCAAGTCCTAAAAAAATAGAAGCAAGTCAAGGCCTACCCACATTCAAGGGGAGAGATCACATAAAGCTGTGGCTACCAGGAGGTGAGAAATCATTGATAGGTTGACATAGGGTCTGTTTGCCACAAGTTGCTTTGAAGTCTTTGGTAATTTTAACATCTGGGTCATATATAGTATGGCATCTGCTTTGGTTTTTTTATTTGTGCATTGGTCACATTCTGGGGGTTCTTTGTATGTTGAATACTTTTGGATTGTATCCTGGGCATTGTGAATGTTATGTAAACTATTGGTCACATAATTCTCTAGAGAATTTTTTAGAAGATAACCATAGATTCAGTACACAAATTATACCTTGCTTTACACAAATGGGGGTTCTACTTTCAGTTCAGTTCTCCAAGTTGTTAGATTGCTGTTTTACTTTTCTTCTGTGCATGTAAAATTAAGGTGTTTGAGTGTTAAACCATAGTTGAAGTCTTAGTTCATTCCTCCAAGTTTTCGGTATGATTCTTTGGATCTGTCCTGCACATGTAAATTTAAATTGAGCATAAGAATTGTGTGCTTTCATACACAGAATTAGAGGATCACATTCTCTAGTTCTGTCCTTTCCAAAATTTTCTTCATGAGTCCCCTCATGAAGCCATGGTATACTCTTTCTTGGTTCCTATGTCTGGAAAGACAGGAGGTTCCTTAGAATTATAACTGCATTCACAGCCATCCTTGCCAAACAATTCTATTTCTAGGACTGACTTAGTGGGAAAAACTAGAGAAAATAGGAGGAAAAACCCAGCAGGATTATCCCACACATCCTTTGGCTCACAGGGATCTCTTTTCATGATTACGCTGGCTAGGAATACAGCATTTCTTTTGGACTTTTCACCAATCATGCTACTGTTCTTCCATGCGGCTATGCAACTAGGATCCACCCTCAGGGGAAATGTGCAAGATATATATATAGGTTGGGGAAATGGCTCAGTGGTAGAGCACTTACCTGGCATTCATGAGACCCTAGTTTCAATCCCCAGTGCTGGGGCGAAAAAAGAACAAAAATGAGACACCAACCTTGATGCAGAATCTTTCTCTAAGTTTTAAATCTTTTACAATCTATCTGCTTTTAGTTACTTTTCAAAATCGTCAGTAATTAATTTTTGTATTTTGCCCAGCATGTTAAGTTCATCAGTGGGAGAGAGAGACTGTACTGAGTTTACTCCATCTTTACCAGGACAGGAACTTATCATTTTACTTGTAAAATATTTGTATATTTAAAGTGGTTTCCTTATAGACAACATACAGTTAACTTGTTTTTATACACTGTTAAGATTTGGATATTTAGATAATTTTCCTTCAGTGTAATTAGTTATGTTTGGGTTTAAATCAACTGTTTTGCCACTCATATTCTATTTGTTCCATCTGCTTTCTAGTACTTAGTTCCTTTTTTTGTTTTTTTTTTTTTTGGAGGAATTGAATGTTTATGATTTCATTTTATCTCTACTATTAGCCAATTTATTTTTAGTGGTTACATCAGGTTACACTTATCACAGTCTACTTTAAAATAATTGAATACAACTTTGTGTGTAGCATAAAAACCATATGACTTTTTTGTGGTACTTGTGATTGAGCCTGGGGACTCACATGTGCTAGGCAAGCACTCTACCACTGAGCTATACCCCAAGCCTGTAGTATACTTTTATTTTGCAGCTCCCATTCTTTATGCTATTTTCATACATTTTGTTTCTATATATACTATAAACCCTTTAATACACTGTTATTATGATTGCTTTAAACTGTCTTTTACCTTTTAAGTAAATTTTAAAAAATAATAAACTGCCTTTTATTTTTACCATTCATGGTACTCTTCATTTCTTTATGAAACAAACTTTGATTAAGTTTGTCTCTGGCATCATTTTCTAACCTGAAGAATTTCATTTAAAATTTCTTGGTAAGTCTGCTGGTGATGAAGTCTCTCAGATTTATATGCCTGGAAGGGTCTTTGTTGAACATCAATTTTGAAAGGCAACTTCACTGGGTAAAGGACTCCAAGTTTACAGATTTTTCTTTTTATCACTTCAAAGGTGTTATTGCACTGTCTTCTGAATAGGGTAGTTTCCGGTGATATGTCTATAATCATTCTTACCTTTGTTGCTCTATATAATATTCCTTTAATTTGAATGCTTTTAGCATTGTCTGTTTATCACTGCTTTAAAGGAATTAGATGGTGTGTTTTACTGTGGTTTTATTTGCGTTGGTTATTTGAGGTTTGTTGACTTTCTCGCATGATCATGGTTATTATCATTTTTCTAGAAATTGGAAAAACTTTGACCATTATTTCATCAATTTTTTGATCTATGTCTCCTTGTGCAAATGTAATGATGTTTTTATTTCTTTTGTTTTTAGTCTTTTTTCTCTCTGTGCTGCAGTTTGGTTTCTATTGCTTAGTTATCAAGTTTACTGATAGATTCTGCAGTGTCTAATCTGTTATTAATCTCATCCAGTATTATTTTCAATTTAAATATCATAATTTAATCTCCAGAGCTCTATTTTTTATTTCTGTAATGTCAGTAGTGATATCCCCTATTTATTTCCTGATTACTTTGGTTTTGCTCAGTTAGTCTAGCTGTTTTTCAATTTAAAAGATTGTTTCAAAGACCTGACTTTTGGTTTTATTGGGTTTATTTATTTATGTATTGTTTTCTTAAAATATTTGTATTTATAGACTGCATTTTGATTTATTGTACACAAATGGGGTACATCTTTTCATTTCTATGGTGGTACACATTGTAGATTCACAACATTCATATGTAATCATACATATACATTGGGTAATACTATCTGTTTCATTTTGTTATCTTTCTGTTTCCCACCCCCTCCCACCACATTTTCCTCTACACCATCCAAAGTTCCTTCATTCTTCTCTTCCCCTCCGCCACCCCCTTCATTATACATTATTATGCACTTATCAGAGAAATCATTCGGCCTTTGGTTTTTTGGGATTGGCTTTCTTCACTTAGCATGATATTTTCCAACTTCATCCATTTACCAGCAAATGCCATAATTTTATTCTTCTTTATGGCTGAATAATACTCCATTGTGTATATATACCACAGTTTATTTCATACATCAATTGAAGGGCATCTAGGTTGGTTACACAATCTAGGTATTGTAAATTGAGCTGCTATGAACATTGATGTGACTGCATCACTGTAGTATGCTGATTTTAAATCCTTTGGGTATAAACCGAGGAGTGGGATAGCTGGGTCAAATGGTGGGTCCATTCCAAGCTTTCTGAAGAATCTCTGTACTGCTTTCCAGAGTGGCTGCACCAATTTGCAACTCCACCAGCAATGTCTGAGTGTGCCTTTTTCCCCACATCCACAACAACACTTATTATTGCTTATGTTCTTGATAATAGCCATTCTAATTGGAGTTAGATGAAATCTTAGGGTGGTTTTAATTTGCATTTCTCTAATTACTAGGGATGCTGAGCACTTTTTAATATATTTGATGATCACCTATATTTCTTCTTCTGTGAAATGTCTGCCCATTTCCTTAGCCCATTTATTGATTGGGTTCTTTGTATTTTGGGTGTAAAGTTTTTTAAGTTCTTTATAAACTTTGGAGATGAGTGCTCTCTCTGTGGAAAAGATTTGTGTGTGGAAAAGATGTGTGTGGGAAAGATTTTCTCACTCTGTAGGCACTCTTTTCACGTTATTGATTGTTTCCTGTGCTGAGAAAAAACTTTTTAGTTTGAATCTATCCCATTTATTGATTCTTGCTTTTATTTCTTGCACTATGGGGGTCTCATTAAGGAAGTCTGGTCCTAAACCAACGTGATAGAGATTCGGGCCGACTTTTTCTTCTATTTGGTGAAGGGTCTTGGGCCTAATTCCTGGATCCTTGATCCATTTTGAGTTGAGTTTTGTACAGGGTGAGAGATAGGGGTTTAATTTTATTTTACTGCATATGGATTTCCAGTTTTCCCAACACTATTTGTTGAAGAAGCTATCTTTTCTCCATTGTAAGTTTTTGGCACCTTTATCTAGTATGAGATAACCGTACCTATGAGATAACATGTCTTCTGTCCTGCACCATTGGTCTACCTGTCTATTTTGGTGCCAATATCATGCCGTTTTTGTTACTGTGGCTCTGTAGTAGAGTTTAAGGTCTGGTATTATGATACTTCCTGCATCACTCTTCCTGCCCAGATTGCTTTGGTTATTCTGGGTCTTTTGTTCTTCCAGATGATTTTTTCTATTCATAATTTCATTTATCTCTATCTGGATCCTTATTATTTCCTTTCTTCTGTTGGTTTGGGTTTCATTTCACTTTTTAATGTTAAGGTAGAAGGTTATTGATTTGAGATCCTTCTTTTTTAACATAGATATTTACAAATATAAATTTCCTTCTAAGCACTATTTTAGCTGCATCTCATATATTTTTTTCTTTTTCCCATATTTTTATTGGTTCATTATCTTTGTACATAATAGTGGATTTCATTGTTAAATATTTCTACATACACATACTATTACATAATTTGACCAATATAATTCCCAAGTATTTCCCCAAATTTTTGATATGTCATGTCCTCATTTTTATCCATCTCAAAGTAGTTTCTAATTTCCATGCATTGACCCATGGATTATTCAGGATCATGGTGTTTAATTTCAGCATATTTTTAATTTCCCAAATTTATTTCCATTATTGAGTGCTAATTTAATTCCATTGTGGTCAGAGTACATATTTGGTATGATTTATGTCCCTTTGAATTTGTTAAGGCTTGTTTTATGGCCTAGACTATGGTCTAAACTGGAATACATTCAATCTGCACTTGAGAACAATGTATGTTTTGTTCTTGGGTGGAGAGTTACATTTATGTCTAGGTATATTGGATATATTGTTTTGTTCAAGTCTTCTGTATCTTTAATAGTCTTCTGCCTAGTTATTCTTTTCATTATTGAAAAGGAGGTAATGAAGTCTTCAGCAATCACTGTTAAACTCTTTTCTCCCTTCAATTCTATTAGATTTGCATCATATACTTTGGAGTCTTTTGCATATACATGGTTTATAATTTTTATATCTTCCTGATAGATTACCCTTTTATCATTATATACTATCCCTATCTATCTCAGTAAATTTTTTGTCTTAAAATCTATTTTACTTTTATTTTTATTCCAACTTTCTTATGATTGCTGTTTACGTGATATCTTTTCCATTCTTTTACTGTCAACCAATTTGTATCTTTGAATCTAAAGTGTATTGCATGTAAACATCATATATTTAAACTTGTTTTTTAGATATAGTGTGACATCTTATTTTTTAAATACAGTGTGACTATCTCTTAATCCAATCATACTTGGTTTTTCTTTAATTTTACTTTTAGAAATCTTTATTTTTATTTTATTTTATTGGTACTGGGGATTGAGCCCAGGGACATTTAGCCACTAAGCCACATCTCCAGCCCTTTTTATATTTTTATTTAGAGACAGGGTCACACCAAGTTGTTTAGAGCATTGCTTAGTTGCTGAGGCTGGCTTTGAACTTGTGATCCTCCTGCCTCAGTCACTTGAACCACTGAAAACTATGTTTAAAACTATATTCTGCTACATGTTTAATATTGATATAGTGATACAAAATGTTCCCCATAAAATGATGAATATATTAATGTTTTTATTGATAATGTTGAATTTATATCTGCCACTTTACTTTTTATTTTGTCCTGCCTTTTTTTTACTTAAATAATATTTTAGTGTAATATTTTTATTTCTTGTATAATTTTTTTCACTATATACTTTTAGTTACTTTCCAAGTGGTTGCTTTAGGGCTTACTGTATACATCTTAATTTTTCATAATCAATGTCATATTTCTATTAACTTAATTTCAGTGAGATATTGACACTATTGCTAGATACCTCTAGTCTTTTCTCCCCTTTGTGTGCTATTATTGTTCTATTTATTACATCTACAAATATTACAAATACAGAAATATATTTTTATGTTTATTACTTTATATAACATATTTGAAAAAAATGAGAGAATAAAGGAGAGCAAGTACGTATTTATAGAGTTTGTTATATTAGCCTTCCTATTGCCATTTCTGGTTCTTTTCATTTTTTCCCCTGCAGATTCAAGTTACCATCTGGTATCATTTCCTTACCTCATTATAGTTTGTTCTCACCCACCTCCCTAGTGCTATTATTGTCAAATTAATATATTTTTATATAGTATATGCCCAATAGTTCAATTATAAACATGTTGTTTCCTACAATTAAATTAGTGCTTCTTAAGAAGAAAGGAGGAAAAGTATACATTTGCAATCTTTTATGATTAAAAAATTACCTTTAAAAGTTTTTTGCTTTTTGTGTAGGATCAAATTACCATCAAGGGTCACTTTATTTTATCTTGAAAATTTTCTTTAAGTATTTCTTATAAAGCAGGTATGCAAGCAATACATTCCTATCTGTTTTTCTGGGAATGTCTATTTCACCTTCATATTTGAAAGATTGTTTTTCTTGGGAGGATTCTTGGTTGACTGCTTTTTGTTTATTTTTCTTTCATTACTTTGAAAATATCCTTCTACTATCTGTGGCCTCTACTATCTCTGATGGGAAGTCAGCTGTTAAACTTATTTGTTTCCCCTGCATGTGATATGTTGTTTTTCTCTCACTACTTTCAAGATTGTGTTTCAGCATTTTTCCTATGACATGTTTGGGTGTAGGTGTCATTCCCTTCATTTTACTTGGAGTTTAAGATTTTTGTGTATTTAAGTTAATATTTTTCACAAAATTTTGGAAGTTTCTGACCTTATTTCTTCTAATATTTTTCTTACGTTTTTTCTCATTCTGTTACTCCATTATTTGTATTTTGATGTGCTTAATGGAGTCCTACAGTTCTCTGGGGTTGTGTTAATTCTTCATTTTCCCCCCTCTGTTCTTTGAATTTAATAATCTGCTGATCTTTGGAGTTTTCTGATCCTTTCTTCTGCCTGTCAAATCTACAGTTGAACCCCTTCCCCCCATATAGATCAAAAAACTATATCATATATAATATATATAATTATCTCTTTTTTGAGGTTGTATATTTGATGAGGCATTATTATCATAGCTTCCTTTCCTTTAACCGTGGTTCACTTTAGATTTTTTAACATTTATATCAGCTTTGAAACTTTGTCTGCTACATCCATTAGCTGAGCTTTCTCAAAGATACTTTACCTTGCCAATTTTAAAAATTTAGGAGTCCCGCTTTACTGATTCTTTGCATGTCTTGCAATCTTTTATTGAAAACTGAACAACTTAGATAATGTAGCAATCTGGATACTGATTACTACCACCACCACTCCCTCCTCTGAGTACAGAGTTTGTTGTTTTCACTCATGTTTATTTAGTAACTTGAATGTATTATTTCGGGGAAGTGTATTTTCTGACAATTGTCGTCTAAGAAGGCACAAGGTTTGTCCTGTTTGTAGTTGCATTTGGATGGTAGTGGTTGGGTCAGGGCTGTATTTGATTGTTGTCTTTCTGTATTTGATTGTTGTCTTTCTCTGGTCATTCTGTTTGACTCAAGTGGTATCATCTATGTAGCCATCATTATTAGCCAACTGGTTGTTCTATTGTTTTTAAAACATGTCCTGGGTTCATCTGATCAAATTACATTTTGGACAGGTGGTTTTAAGATGAGTATTTGAGATTTATTCTGACCCTAGGAGGCCTCCTCTTATATATGTGTCTTTCCCTGTTTCTCTCTGTTGATCATCTAGTTGATCTATGTCTCAGCTTGTTGGTGTCATGGAGCAACCGCCCTTCTTATGTGCTCACCAAATTTTCATTATTTTTTACAGTGCTTTGAGGCTTAAACTTCTTCCTGCTCTGCTGTAAGTAAACTCAGTTCCCTGTGGGGAGAATTATGGAGTCCTCTCTTCTTATGACCTTTCTGCCCCCTCTCCTGGGTAAAATATCTGCATCATTTCTGTAGAGCTCAAGGATGAGACGGTGACTTCCTTTCCTTAAAGTTACACCTATATTTTACTGATGAGGGTGGCAACTTCTGGACTTCCTGGCTTTTCTCTCTTGGTACAGAGCTGATTTGAGGATATTTGAGACACAATACTTTTGGCTAGCCTTATCTTGGGCAGAACATCTGCCCTACAAGTGGTAGCTGAATAGAGAAAGGGGGTACCATATCCCTTAGTATGCCCACTGGGGTTAAAGCTTCTGAAACATAGTGTTGGGGAGGGTGAGAAATGTTGACATTCTGCACTGTACCACATGGCATCATGATCTTAGGGCTGCAAGCTTGAAGGAGAGGGAGCTCTGTGTTCTTGGCTTTGATTGCCCAGAGTAGTTTCTGTCACAATAAGCTAGGAAAATGGAAGAGGGTGGGGAGTGGGGGACAGAGGATGAATAGTGCCTTAAGTATAGACTGATATTGCTCTTAACAAAGTTTAGTAGATATTCTTAATGTTTCTTCATTTGCTATATGCCCTGAGGACCATTTCTTGAAACTTTTAATAATTGTGGGTTTTTAATCATTTTCACCAATTTTGGTGTTTAACAGGATTGAGAGTCTTTCCACTACTATGTGCCACTTTCTTGGAAGTCATTCCTCTTATTCTTTTCTAATTATTCTTTTTCTTGGCGTCTCTGAACTCGAGACTGTCTCTTCCATTCAGTGAAACCATTGAGCCTTGTTTCAATTCCTTCTTGTGCTGTGGCCCAGAAACTACCTCCATATAGTATTGGGCACTAATTGGGTTTGCCTTGTTTGTTTCTCTTTTCCTTGGGGATTATGGTCTTGTTATACTTGTCTAATATCTGAAAGAAATGTTGTTTTGTATTTTTCAGCTTTCTAGCTGGTTAAGGTAGGGTGGCTAAATCTGGTCCCTTTTAGTACATGCTGGGAATTGAGATTCTCAGTCCAGTGCTGTTCTTTTCCTTTTATTTTTCCTGATGAAGATCTGAGACTCTATTTTGGAATTCTGGTTAAGGCAAGTCACTCCACTTTTCCTTGTCTCATCTTTCTTCTCTACAAAGTGAGATAGTAAGAGTCCTTTATTCTAGTGTTGTTTTAATGATTAAACAAGTTAATGCCGTTCATAACAGGATATGGCTGATAGAAAGCCAAAATAAGGTTTAGCCACTGCTAACCAGCATCACCACTATTATTACTACTCTCTTTATTTCCCATATATCATTTAGGTAATTTGCCTGAGGCATTATTTATAGTGTAGATATAAAAGATGACTAGACCATAATACCTAATAGTTATTGGTAAATATTAGACATTACCTAGCAGTTTTGTGTGTATGAACTCTCTTATTTATTTGTACTAATATGTACACTTAAGATGGTAGACTTTTAAAGTTTGAAGAGATCACCTATAAAAATTTACTTCCTTTGCATGTGAACATAGGCCCATAGGGTTGGTTCCCTAAGATAGTGAGATCACATAAGCAGTCCACCTTTGTCTTTCCTTAAGTGTTCTTGGTGTCACACCATGATATCTTTGACTTTTCTGTACCTTAAGCCCCTTCTACCATCATCCAAATGAAAATTGTGCCAGTAATTCCATGCAATCATGTGATTTTAAAAATTAAGGTAAAACTAAAAATAGTATTAACTTCCCACATGGAGTCTTGAGGTAATTCAACCTAGGTAGGTGGATGTGTTCAATACCCAGGCACTAGCAGAATATCCATGGCCTGTTTCTATTTTGTAAAGATCTGGAAATAGTTAAGGTGGCTAATTTTGGAAATGTGTTGCATTTCCATCTGGTCTGAATCAATGAACTTAAACTTCATGCTACGTGAGATGGAGACATTTTATGAGACACCAGATTTAGAGACTGTTATATAATGTTCCCAGAATCTGTTTGGTGTTATAAGAGAAATTTAATTACTTATTTGGACACAGGTGATGTGGTATGAGTAATGTCTGGTGAAGAAAACGGGAATGTCTTCTGTTGACTTAGATACCCTACCTTGAACCCTCAAATCTTCCCTATATGATGTTGTCCATCAAGAGAGCAGTACATTATTTTTTTAAAATTTTTAGTTGTCAGTAGACCTTTATTTTTAAAATTTTTTATATGTGGTGCTGAGAATTGAACCCAGTGCCTCATACATGCTAGGCAAGTGCTCTACCACTGAAACACAACCCCCGTCCAACAGTGCATTCTTGTTTTACTGTAATACTCTTCAGCATAGCAAGGTGATATAATAAAATTGACAACCTGTTATTGAAGAAGTATGTAACAGGCATTTAGCTAAAACCTTTATATATATTATCTCATTTGCTCCCTACAGAAACATTTTGAGGTAGGTGTTATTTTCATATTTTATAAAGGTAGAAACCAAGGCTCAAAAAGGTAAATTTTCTTGTCTAAGATTACATAGTAAGCCAGGGGACAGATTTCCTGACCCTGAAGCACATTATTTCCCATAAGAGTTATCATTGAAATTAGAACTGAGATCTTTGGTCATAACACTGAGATATAATGCATAGCTCTACTGCACAAACTCTGAAAGTGATGTTATATAGATACTACAGTATGTTTCTGAAACCAGAAAATTAATAGAGGAAACAAATGATCAGGGTTGCATGTTAGGTAAGACTTGGTGAAAGAATGCAAGAAGCTAGCTATGGGTTTTCCTCCTGATTATATCTGTCCATTGGTTTTACCAACCAGGATGTGTTTGTCATGAAAAGTTGTCTTAACTAAGCAAAAACACATTGTGATTTGTAGTAGTAAGTTGAGGGAGGGTAATGCTGCTAGGTGCCTCTGTTATTCTGGCCTGATCCTCATAATGGTGCTTGAAAATAGGTAGTAAAATTCCAATTTTCAGATAAAGAACTTGAAGCTTAATAACTCACTTAAGGGCACTAGGCGGTTATATTCTTGTAGAACTTGCTAGTCATTCTCCAGGTTATGGTACTCTAGAGCCTCTCTCTTCCCCGTCCCTGCCACTCCCCCTCCACTGCAGAAGTGTCTTCCTTGTAGCATCTTTCCTGCTACTAGCTCCTCTTCCTCTCTACTATGGACTGCTAGATTATTTTTCAATGTATATAGAGAAGATGTATTTCTTCATCATTTGTTTTTATTTAATTGGAAAGTTACATGGGGTTCTTTGAATCATGCTTAATTCATCTGGAGTCAGTGAAGAGCAGCAGTAGGGATCTTTGAGCAGTTCAATACTAATTAATGTGTCCAGTTTCTATATTTTACCTTGAAATTCTATCAAGTCTCAATAACATTCATTATCTCACACTGATCACAATTTCTGATGGGCAGCTATATATTTTTGATTGATAGAATCTAAAGACTGGTTAATTAATGAATGCCATTTGTTTCAGAGATTAAACTTTCAAAAATGAGGCCCTTTGTGGAAAATAGACTAAGCAAACTTTGGTGAAAAGACAGTTCTTATAGTTGATGCCATTTGGGATTGGTGATCTTGCAAACTAATGATTCTCCCTCCCTTCTTCCATCAACTAACCTTTAATTGCAGCTATCACAAAGGAAAAAAACAAATAAATGGCTTTGAGCTCCAAAATTTTTTTTATTTTGCCTCTCCTGTGCTATGGAGCATCAAAGATGCTCATTAAGAAGGAAGAGGCCCTACAAATAAAATACTAAAAGGCTCACTAATGGAGTTGACATATCTCATCATTGTTCCAAAATATTGAGTGTCCCAGAAATATTTAGTCATAAAAAATAAATTGTGAAAATCAAAATCTTCTACTTCTACCCTTTCTTTTGTTCTCCCTGTTTTTCTCCCTCTCTCTTTGCCCTTTTTCCTTCCTCTGCTTCCCCTTTTCCCTCTGTGCCCTCTCTTATTTCCTCCTTTTCTGTTGTTTTCATTCTCTCTTTTGTTTCCTCATTTCCTCTCTCTTTCTCCCATTGTTTGCATTGTAGCTGTCTGTCCTTTATGTGAACACTAAGCAATAGTTATGTTTCCTCCAGGTTTCCATGGAAATGTTGCATGTAGGCCTTTTAAGAAAAATGGCCTGCTCTATTAGTGAACTCACACCCAGAACTTTCAAGGATGGTAATTTAAGAAAAGTTTCTGCATAGAGATGAGGGCTCAAAACTCTTGAGGTCTAGGTACCCCTCCCAACCAAACATATAGTTTTCTTCTGTTGTATTTTCTTAGAGACCTGGGTATGAATATATTAAGAAAATAGGTAGATTTCTGTAGACTTATTATTCTTTGATTTTCTCCTATAGAACAATGACTTCCAGCATGCTCTTTTTCAGAGTAGAAGGAAAAGGTACAAATGGAAAATTTGGACATAGAAAACCTGACTTGGGGTTGAAGCAGAAGTGGAGTGAGGGGATTGGAGTCTTAACTCCTATGAGATTATGCAGATAGGAAAAGGAGCAGATTTTCTTTGATGAAAGGGCCCCTTCATCCCATATTCCTGCACCAGAATAAAAAAGAAAACAATCAGAGAGAGGTACTAGCTTCTGGTGGGAGGACAAGTGGGCTGTATTTTCCTGGCTTCTAGGGATGAAACAAGGGAAACATTTGGTACTGGTGCTGCCCAGCTAGAAGGGGTTTAGTGTTCAGAACAGCAGAGGGAGGGGCAACCTCAGGAAGGGCTGAGCTTCAGTAAGGGGTCTAAAACTCCATCAGAGGCTTCCTCCATGCACTGTGAAGAATAAGCTGCTTCTTCCCTCCTACAAATAGGTTCTGATGTTCTAATCACTGGAGTTAGTTATAGAAGGATATAATCCCTGCCTCCTAAAGTTTACAGTCCTACTGGGGAGGCAGGTAACAAATTTCAAAAATAACTTTAAAAGTATCAGATTGTGAAAAATGAAAAAGGAAATAACTAGGGTTCTGAGATATAGATAATAAGATTGGAAAGGATACTTAAAATGATTAGAAGTCCTCTTTGAAAAGATAATATTTAAACTGAGACTTACAGAGGAGAGGGATCTGTCTGCACCAAGAGCCAGGACAGAACAGTGTTTCAGATAGAGTAAAAGGCAACAATCAAAGACCCTGAGATTAGGAAGGGTTTGGCCTTTGTTAAGAATCAATTGTAAGTGTGGGTAGTATGAAACATTGGCAGAGGCCAGATATGCAGAGTGAGATTTATATGCCATGTTAAGGAATTTAAGTTTTATTCTGAATACAATGGGAAGTCATTGGAGGATTTTAAGCAAGAGCACATTGATGATATTGTGCTTTAACAAGATTACTGTCTGAGAGTGGAAAATGTATTGAAGGAGGTCAAGAGTGGAAGCCGAGAGACTAGTTAGGGTTATATAATGGATTAGAATAGTAGCAATGGAGAGAAATGGATGGATTGTGTTATAATTTGAAGATAGAGTTAACAGGGCTTGCTGATGGGTTGGGTGTAGGGATAGAGGAAAGGAAAGATTTAAGACTATTTTCCCTTCCTAGCTTGAGTTAAATGGGCAGCCCAAAATGGAGTGTTGGAGGGGTAGTTTTTATGATTAACAGGAAAGATAGTGATTTGGAATAGTAGGAGCTCATGTGACTGGCAGAGCCCTGGAATTGACAGGCTTACAATTGTTAATTCAGCAGCTGTCATGGCTGTAAGGAAGCAAGTGCAGGAAAGCCTTAGTCCCTAACAAGAGGCTAAAGGTGGGAAACTGCTCAGACCACTCCTGTGGTTGGGTAGCAGCAGATTTAGAAGAAATCCTGTCTGGATCAGGAGACAATTGGAAAAACTGGAGTTGCAGGACTGGAGTTAGGGAGAGTTTACTGTTCTTTTATCCCTTCATTGTGATCCAGGTACATAAATTTTGCTGGTGGATTCATGGGATCCAGAAAAACACCTGTTAAACCCATAATAGAAAAATCTTTGGAAATAAAAACTATACACTTTTGTTTTGAAAAGAGGGTTGATTATGTAAATGGATGAGAAATAAGAGGTATTACAAAGTACTATTCTTTTAAAAAATTTTTTCATAGTTGTAGGTGGACAGTATGCCTTTATTTTATTTATTTTTATGTGGTGCTAAGGATGGAACAAGTGTTCTGCCACTACACTATAACCCCAGTACTATTCCTGTTAGTGCCCCAGGGGTATATAAACCTTTATTGCTAAGGACTATGCTAAAAAGGCCTATCATGTGATATGTACAAGTATACATCATGTAAACAATGTGAGGATGTGCTGCAGGTTGCCTTTAAAGAATTATAACCTTAATAGTTTATAAGTTTTTAAAAAAGGAAAGCAGGGCATCTTTAGAATAATCAGTAAAATGGCAGCCAACATTTGACTGGTTTTTTTTTTGTGACGATAGCATAGTATACTTACTAAAACCATGGACTTTTGAGAAGCCTGATTGCAATCTCTGCTTTACCACATAAGTATTTTTTTCATTTATGAAACAAGGATCATAGAACCTCCCTCATATGGTTGTTTTGATAATGAAATGTGTTGATATTTATAAAGTGCTTAAAATGGTATCCAAGACAGGTAAGGTGGTACACACTTATAATTATCAGTAACTGGGGAGGCTGAGGCAGGAGGATTGCAGGTTTGAAGGCCAGCCTTGGCAACTTAATGAGTCCCTGTCTCAAAATAAAAAGAGCGAGGGTTGTAGCTCAGTGGTAGCATGCCCCTGTGTTCAATCTCCAGTACCATAAAACAGAACAAACCACAGTATCCTTGTTAGTGTTTGTTGGATAAGAAAATAAGGGAGTGTTTGGATAAGAGGCTAATCAAAGAAATGTAAGACTGGCCCAGAAACAGAGTCATGAGGTACGGTGGCAAGACAGAGGAAGCAGTTGCCTGGGAGTTGAGACACAGGTTTAATGTAGGCAGAAATGGCTCTGAAGTGGGCCTGGATTGCTTGTTCTGACTTGAGCAGTCTCTTCCTGGCTGTAGGACAGGAGTTCATATAGACCTCTTGAGGCCCAGAGACAAGTTAAGAATCCCTAGATTCTCTAAGGACATTAAACTATATACAAGTAACCTAGATAACTCCCTTCTGACATAAGGTTCAGTGGATATTAGTCTCTGCTAACCATTGTTTTTCCAAAGCTTAATATGACTTGTAGTGTATCCTTATAAAAAATGTTCCTCTCAGTGAGGTTACTTTGTATTTTTGGGGGGTGGGGGTTTGTTGGAGTGGGAGAAAGCTAACAATTCTGATAAAAGAATGAGTGAAGTTTTAAAAAAAACCTTTATAGTTTATCTTTCTCCTAAAGAAGTGACTCTAAACACTTTAATGAACATGTATATTTTTCCTTTTAACCAGGACATTTCTTCCTCCCTCTCATTTTGTCCCAGGTATGCCCATCCAAAAGATTTATAATTGCATTCTTTATACATTAGAGGAACTACCAAGTAGTGCTTTATGAGCATCAAATGGCAAAAGTCAGCATCTGTGGATGGATCAGGTTAGTAATTATAAGTGGCACATTTATCTTATTCCATCTGTGGAGTACAGCAGAATCGAGGCCTTTTTAGAGTTACAGGACTGTATGGGTTTGGAGAGGTCTCATCCATCTTCCTCCCTCTAGGCTCCACTCTACCTAAACCTTTCTGGAAAGATGAATAACTTATTTTGAAAGGGCCTTTGGGAATTAAATTTTGTAACCTCCTTCTAAGTCATTTCTATGTATAGGACTTTCACTGTCAAGACATTTTTCCTTTTATTCAAGTAAAATCTCATTACAAAGACAAAGATATTTCCATCATCTCCTGGATGCTCAAATAAATCTATTCAAGCGAAAGTGTTTTTTTCTGGTTTTAATTCCCTACCAGCTAGTTTATAATACAAAGATCTAATTTTGCGTGTGTAATGGGAGAAAATGAAGAGACAAAACCAGGGAGGAAGTGTGAGAGATTTACTTTTATAACCTTTCCTCTTTACTGTTAGATGGTGATCATTCATTGATACACTGTTGACAATATCTGGTGAACTCTCTTGCTTTCTGGCCTCATGCATTTGGAATGTAATTTCAAGCAATACACCAATTATTAAAAAAATCTAGAATTAAAGAAATGGAGAGTTGGTTAGGGGAAGATCAATTAGTTATGGACTCAATTGAACACGAGTCCCTTTGTTCTTTATCAGTGTTAAAGTCTTCTGGTCATTTTGATTTTCTCATTCGTCTGAATGTAACCCATGAGAGAGCCCTAGTGGATGATGTTGGGCTAAGAAGAAACTTGTGAAACTATCTCTCTTTAGCAATTAAAGGAATCCTCACCAACAATTTAATAATTAAAGGAGGTGCTAATCCACCATGGTTGGTTGAATGTGATAGCTCACAGTTCATGTCTGTTTAGACAACTTAATTCCAAGATTGAGCATTAGTTGAAATCTCTAAAAATATAATATTGATTGTATGATCCTGAGTGCTCAACATTTAATCATTTTAACCTAGTGTGTTTCTTTTAGGAGGTAAAATTGATCATCTGGCATACATTAAGGACATAATATAGTCCATATCTTTTTATTTATAACTAAAAAGATATTCTAAGTTCATCCCATCAAATACTGGGACAGCTCCTTAGCAGTAACATGTTCACGAGGAAGAAAATCATACATATTTAATTCTGCCCAGAGGGGCACTGTAAAGCATTGTGAACAGAAACCTGAACTTTCATAATGAAGCAATTGTGGATATTGTGTCAAGATATCATTTTAATAATCCAAATTTTAGTCATCCTGACTTTTCCTGTCAGATAATATTTTATTTTCTATTAGCCATACACCTCTGAAATGTTCACTAAAAGGCAGTGGGAATGGAATCTACACCTGTCCTAATTTGTTTGCATTGCCAGATATTTATGGAAAAATAAGTTTAACATACTTCATACAAAGATCTTCATATGGGTTCAGTCTCTTTATGTGGCTAAAGATATGAACTTACCAGCATCTTTTGGCTATGGGGTCATTATTCTCCAGTGATTGCCTGTATTTTTATTGTATATCACTCAGAAGTAAGGTTCATATTGAAATTTATACTGGCTCCAACGACATGACAGAATTGAACTAGAGAGAAGATTGAGGGTCAAGGTGTTACCTCTTTATGTCTCAGCCAGTTTGATAATCAAAATTTATGGTTTATCCTAGTGTGCTTGCTTTTCTCTCTTTCATAGCCCCCATTTAAACTTTTTCACTGTTGTTTGGTCCTGGGAACAGTTCTTATATTCAGCAAACACTTTTTTTGAGCAAATGCTTAAGTACAAACTTAGACAAGTTTGTTTTAATAAAAAAAGACAAAAATCAAAAAACATATAAGAGACCACATTTTTTTCCATATGGATACTTAGGAAAATAATCACTGAGGTTGGAGATTTTGGATTATATCTGACATCTGCTTCCACACAAGAATTGATGTACTGTCTGATCTGTTTATCCTCTAATGCATTTTGATCTTTAAAGTTATTTCAAGCCATTATGTATTTGCATTAATTGAAGAATGGGATTTATTTTTCAGTAACTTTGTGTATTTTAAGGTTTCATTCCCATGTTTGTTCCAGGGAAATCAATGAGTTTATACTTTAAGACCAGCATTGTTCCTGATGATAGCTGGGATATACTTAATTCCAAGTGGACCAATATCACTTTTCTGTACAGCAGAGTGAATAAGATCATCTGTAGATTAGCCAGAAGGAAAATGGCTTTGTGTTTTACCTTTATAGCAGCCTCTTGAAGATTATTTAATTTGATACTATTATCTACAAGAAATAAAATAAAGCAGGATGCAGCATGTACATTTAGATGTGTAGCTGACAGCACTCCTGGAAACAGAAAGTGTTATTTTTTTTTTTTACTTTAAAAAAAATCTGGAAGAGAGCCCCAAATAATTCAGGGAAAGAAAAATGATGCCAAAGTTAAGTCACATGACTCAGTGGATAATTCCAGTGAAACCCAGGAAGAACTGCATTAGTGATAGTCTGTTAAGTATACACAGTGCTTTACAATAGGTTGATTGCACTAAACAAAGGAGAAAATCCTTCCTCTGAAGAGCTTACAATCTAAAGATACAAGTTGGTATGATACAATATGGAATGAGAACAATAAGTGAGCCCCTTGGTGGGTGGTCTTCATAGCTGAAATGCTTCAAAAACAAGTGCCTTCTTGGAAAGGTGGGGGTTGGAGAGGGAGTGGCCCAGGCATGCAAAGAAGTGGAAGCCTGTTCTTTGGGGGCTGGGGAGTGGGGATAAGGAAGGAAAGGTTGGACAGCGTGTCTGAAAAGAAACTCAAGGTAAAAATGGGTATAGCTTGGTGACCTAGAAAACAAGAGAAAATGCCAGCAGCAGAGGACTGGGGTGGGCAGAAATATACAATAAATTTTGTAGTACAGTAAATACCTCATTGTTAAAGACCCACATCTGGAGAATGCTATTTGGATCAGCTTCTTGTCAACATAAATGGCTTCTATAGCATAGAAAAGAACAGTCCAATGTGGGAACAATTCAATGAGATTCTGCATGTGAAAAAACTTGTAAGCAGCAGAGCAATATAAATGTACATTATCATCTTATTTTGCTCAGCTTTGACTTCATTAAATTTTGGTGGGCAGAATATTTTAAGACAAAAGGTTAGTTGTAGAATTTGCCATTTCAGAGATGATATCAGGAACAAATTTGATATTATAAATGCTTCATTTGTTTCCTTGTTATCTCATCACAAATTTTTATAGTAAATATACCCCCAAAGGGTTCTCTCCCTTCCTTACAATGGAACTAATACAGATATTCACTACAGTGACAATCCTCATTCTCCTCCCCATTCCTACCTCTTCTCTTTCTATGCAGGCTCTTTTATATCTGTGTTCATATGTCAATGTGTTTCCTTTGGCCTCACAATATTTTGTCCCCTGCTTCACTTTAACAAGGATTTGAGTTCATTTACACCAAAATACACACAATAACAAGATTATGAAACTGACAGAGAAGTGGGTATGAGGCAAAAATAAATGTAAGAAACAGGAGATTTGGGAGGAAAAGGGACAAACTGTGGAGTGAAATTGACCGAATTATGCAGTGTACATATATGAATATACCAAAGTGAATTCCACCTTCATGTATATCTAAAAAGTACTAATTTAAAAAACTAATAAATAGAAGGAAGACCAGTATAATAGAGGAAGTTAAACAGGGAGAAGAAAAGAGGAAGTATTAGGAACTGAAATAGAGCAAATTATGTGCCCTGCATGTATCCTTATGTCAAAATGAACCCCATTAATTGTAACTAGAATGCACTAAGAAAAACATTTAAAAATTAAAAAGAGGCCAGGGAAAGATCAGTATACCAAGTATAAAGCATTGGAGGTTTTATAGTTGTGCCCTAAGTTTGGCTCTGAGCTTCTTAGCACACACATAATGGGGGGAAATGTTAGTTAAAAGATTTTCAGGTTTCTATATGCTAAAAATGAACTAATTTCTCAGAAGTATAGCTTTTCTTGAGGCCTGTGACAATTTCTGTGAGAAATTGTTTCCATGTTTTTTTTGTTTTTTTGTTTTTTGTTTTTTGTTTTTTTTATTAATGGCACTTTAGTGAATTTGAATTTTATCCTGTGGGCACTGGGAAGCCAGGGAAAACTTTTGATCCAGGGGATGACATACACAAAGCTGTATTTGTAGCAGGTATAGGAAAGCTCAAATGAGTGGTGGGGTGGGGTGGATGCAGGAGAACCACTTAGAGATGACTCTCTGATGACTAGGATACATCAAAGGGGGTGGCAAAGGAAGGAAAGAGGGAAGGGAGATTAGGAAGATACATGAATAGAAAGGGAACAATAAAGGATACCAGTAGGATTCAGGTATAGCTAGAGTGATGGTACCATAATCCTTTGCAAATAAAGAGGAGAAGTGTCTTCAAGAAGAATGGCCAGAAAGTGATAAAAAAAAGCAGAGGTGAACACTTTGGGTTTTTATAGACACATTTTGGAGCAAGCATAACAAAGGAAATGGAGAGTTACCTTTTATTTAGCAGTTTATATTTTATGAAATGCTTTTATTGCAGTTTGTCCTCTTGACACTCCTGCAGGGACAACAGTAGTATCCACATCTTGCAGATAAAAAAAATCTTGGGATTTATTGATTAATTGATGTATATAAAACTATTAAGTGCCTTGATTTTTCCTCTACTGTATCACGCTGCTTCAACGTGGAGCTCTTGGTGTAATATCACCAGATAACAAAATCAGGACAAAGTTAGAATTCTGTCATCAGTATGATCATCAGTTTTTTTCTTTGCTTTATTCAATTGTTCCACAAGGGACATTTGATATGAATAGGACTGTTTGCCCCTACACTAAATGTCCCCAGACTGCTATGCTTTTAAAATTTCCTATCTGCTTTTTATAGTTCTTTAATCTCTCTTCCACTGCTGTCAGCTGTTACTACTTGATATATCTGGCAGCTCCCCTACTTCTAATCAGTTGTGCCCCTGGAAACCAGATAAATACACTTGGTACTTTTAGACACAATCTTAAGAGTGACTATGCATTGAATTGGAACATAGGGAGTCCTCTTCTAAGAATCCTAACCCTAACTCTAATGTTATTTTTTATGACTAAAGAACAAAAGTCTTACTGCCTGATGATTCTTAGAATATGTATTTAGGCTGTCCTCTAAGTTGTTACTTCTGAGTAGTTGAGGGTGCTGGGTAAGTTACTTAAAATTTGAGGTGTGGGTATATGCATTTAGTATTTAATTCCCAACCCTTACCTTTTTTAAAGATATTTTTTCGTTCTAGATGGACACAATCCTTAATTTTACTTATGCATTTTTATGTGGTGCTGAGGATTGAACCCAGTGCTTCACATGTGCTAGGCAAGCACTCTACCACTGAGCTACAACCCCAGCCCATGACATTAACTTTTTAAAAACAAAACATGTCGGTGGTGACTGGGGAATGTGACTATGTTTTACAAATGGAAGTTAGTTTTTAGTGAGTAATAGTCTAGATGTCAAAGGTTTGAAGTGTCTTCCCAGTCTCCTTTATTGCACAGTGATTGGTGACTATTTCTATCCATCCCCAATTCCCTCTGCTGGAAAAATTGCAGACATTCCCTTTTATCTCTAGTAAGCCTTCCCTCCCAAAACAGTCCCTGAAGCCTCCAACCAGCCCTTCCCTTCCAAGATTCACTTCCCTATGTGAAGAAGTCTTTATGAAAAGATTTATTGACTATCCACAGGGACATTGTTCCTATAGGAAACACTGCACGCCACAGTGTGAAATCTGTGTCTCCATCTGGCTGAATAAAGCATTTTGTGACACTTGGTATAGCATGTGCATAATTCATATGTGGACTGTGGACAGCCCAGGCATCATAAGCACTCACTCTGTGTCCAAATGGAAATGTTTTTTTTCCAAATTTACTTTTCAAATTAATTTTAAGGTGATGGACAATTAGTGGCTAATCAATATATTCATTAAGCCACCTGAACTGGGTGGAAATGAGAAAGAAGGAAGAGGAAATATGATTTTCTTTCACACTCTATTGAGTATGAAATTAATAAAAGTTGATGTCATTAGAACTCAGCAAGGTCAATAACTAAAACTCTTGGTTTTCTAAATGTCACAGGAAAGAACATATTCTTCAAAGTGATGGAAGGCAGAGTGTCTATTTCTTTGTATGGGTAGTTTAGAACAAAGGTACTACTCTTTTGTTAGTTAAAAATACTCTCATGTCATCTTGTGCTAAGAAAAACATGAGAATGATTTTGGATTTTCTGTGGTCTGCAAAAAATACAGTTGTGATACTACTGTCTTATGGCCTTGAATGGGACTTCAGGAGAAAGCTTCTTGTTTGGAGGTTTTTGGAACTCATGATTGAGGATAAGGTTTACAAAGACAATTGGTAGGATACAACTCCTGATGCCCTTGCATGAATGCATTTAAGACATAAAAGTATTTTTTAGAAATGAAGCAGCCAGGCCTTGGTGGGATCAAAGAAGATTTCCTAGAAGCCCTTTGGCTTTAGTAGTTTTTTCTGTTTTGCATGTGACCGTGTTAGTATATCTATTTTAGGCTGACCTTTTTGAAAGAGAGAAATTTGCTTACCATTTTTTGCTTTCACATCTGTCTATTACAGGAACATATATTTGGTGGACATTCAAATGCCTCTAATGAGGTGTTTATTGGTGAATAAAAAATGAATTCTGAAGGGAGTAAGTAGTATGCTCTCTAAAGATAATCAGGTTTATCAATTTGAAAATATGGCAGTGCAGCTGAAGTGTCCAGATTGAATGGTAAGCTATGTATTATGCCTACAGAATGCTGCAACTGCTCCCTTATGTGACCTCAACTTTGGCAGTATAATGAAGGTAAATTACTAAACATTTAGAGAGCCTCACTTACTGAATAAAAACAATCAGCAGCTTGATATGTTATGTTTGGACCTAGCACTAGAGATGCTTCAAGTGTTATAATGCTTGTGAACACTGAGGCCAGCCCCTGATATTTGAGAGAGATTATGCAGATTTAACCAGAGCAGCATGGTTTGGAGTTCTCTGCTTCATCAGTTAGTGTTAGTGCCCTGTGGCTAAAAAGGATATGATGATGAGTGAGTATCAAGTGTAAGATTTAAAGTAAACCAATGAGATTTGAGGCTTTAGTCTTCTAATTGCATTTCATCTGTCAACTGCATTGAACTTTTTGTTAGAAAACCAGACTAAAATTGACCTGCTAGAGTCTATGGGGAGACACTGCTATAATAAATCTTGATTAGGTATCAGTATATATAATAGGGACAAGAGATGAGCTAGCCAGAAAAGGAGAGATGAACAGAAAGGATACTTTTGAACTGCAAAGGGGACAATGAGATTAGATGAAAAGAAACTTGATTTAACTCTCCACCCTTCTTCTATGCCACTATTTGGCTTAACCACTCAAATTTGTAGATCATGTATCCTTGTCTTAATTTTCTTCCACCACTACTACCCCTATTCATTCCTTATTCTTTTATTTATTTTTTTCTGCAATACTGCAGGTTGAACTCAGGATCCTTCACCACTGAGCTACATCCCCAGTCCATTTTATTTTTTAATTTGAGGTAGGTTCTCACTCAGTTGCTGAGACTGGCCTCAAATGTTCAATCCTCCTGCCTCAACCTCCAAAGTTGCTGGGATTACAGGTGTATGTCACTGTGCCTAGCCATTCCTTATTCTTGAGGTTCTCTGTGATATTAGTTAAGGTCTTACATAATAAGATTGAAAACTTTGAATGGAACCACCATTTGACCCAGCTCTCCCACTCCTCGGTTTATACCCAAAGGATTTAAAATCAGCATGCTATAGTGATGCAGCCACATCAGTGTTCACAGCTGCTCAATTCACAATAGCTAGATGGTGGAACCAACCTAGATGCCCTTCAACTGATGAATGGATAAAGGAACTGTGGTATATATACACAATGAAATATTACTCAGTCATAAAGAATAATAAAATTATGGCATTTCCAGGTAAATGGATGCTGTTGGAGAATATCATGCTAAGTGAGATAAACCAATTCCAAAAAAAACAAGGGCCAAATTATCTCTCTGATAAGTGAATGATGATACATAACAGGGAATGGGAGGGAGGCAAGAATGGAAGAAGGATGGATTGTATAAAGGAAAAAGAGGGGTGGGGAGGGGCTGAGGGGAAGGAAAAATGAGACAAATGAGACAAACGTCATTACCCTATGTACATGTATGATTACACAAATGGTGCAACTCTACTTTGTGTACAACCAGAGAAACAACAGTTGTACCCCATTTGTGTACAATGAATCAAAATAAATAAAGAAAGAAATCAATGTTCATATTTTCATACCCCCCCCAAAACAAGGAAAACTGTTTATAGTTTTTCTTTGTTTTAGTTGTATTTTTGAAAAATACGTCCTACTTCCCCCACTTTCCTTTATTTATTGATGCTACCCAAATGAAATCTTTATCAGATCATCTCCTCTGTCATATTTTTATAAAGGGACTCTGTCAAAAATGACTGAAACTTAGATTATTTTGTTTATCTAAAAAATAACAGTCTCTGAATGGCATCTCAATCACTCTGACACCTTGTCATCTAGGGTGGCATCTCAGGGTATTTATAATCTTCTCAATGGTTAGCATGAAATTCTCAAACCAAAATTAATTTGAAGTCACTTTAACTTAAAGTGATTTCAATAACATCCTCAAATCAAATTGTCATAGGCATAGTACCACTTAACAATTAGAAATTGAAACTTTGGAACAATAAATTTTAGAATATTCTATTTATGAAGGAAATGATATTCTATCAACACCCCACCCTAAGAAGAACTATCTTTTATCACTAAACAACCAAAAATTTGGTCTCCCCTACCCATGTCCCCCACAAAAAAAAGTTTTCACAGGTTGAGAGAGAGAGAGAACATATAGTAACTTGGATAATAAAGGAGCTAGCTTACTCATTATCATTCATTCATTTCATATATTCCTTAAACAAATATATACTGAGGGCCTATTTTATGTCAGCTTTTTTGCAGGGGAGGTTCCAGGAATTGAACTCAGCGGCACTGGAACACTGAGCCACATCCCCAGCCCTATTTTGTATTTTATTTAGAGACAGGTTATCACTGAATTACTTAGTGCCTTGCTTTTGATGAGACTGGCTTTGAACTTGCAATCCTCCTGCCTCAATTTCCCAGCTGCTGGGATTACAGGTATGCACCACAGTGGCTTTGTTTTATATAGGTTCTATCTACCTTGTTATATAAAAGATAATATTCCCTAGTTTGAAAATACCCATTATCTAGTGGTAGATAACACATGGATGAAATTAGAATGACCCTTCTGTAGTGGGAAGTAATCTATGGCTGAAATAGAGTAATCCTCAGTTCCATTTCTTTCTGGTAGTCAGTGATGTGATAGTAATTGCTATGGTTTAAATGTGCTCCCCCCAAAACTTATGTGTTGGAAAATTAATCCCCAAATTCATATGCCAGTGGTATTTGGAGATAGGGCCTTTGGGAGGTAATTCAAGTTAGATGTGGTCAACAGAGTGGGACTCCCATATTTGCATCAGTGGCTTTATAAGAAGAGGAAGGAAGACTCAATACCTTGATCACACTTGCTCCGTCTTCTCCTGTGATGCCTTCTGCCATGCTCCCATGCAACAAAAAAGCTCTCACCAAATGCCAGTCAGATGCTAGTGCCATGCTCTTGGACTGCCCAGCCTCCACAATGTGGGCTAAATAAACCTCTATTCTTCATAAATTACCTGATCTCCAATATTTTACTATAGCAACAGGAAACAGACTAAAACCAGTACTATGTAGTTTGCATCACTATGTAGTATAATGCTTTTGTTCTTCCACTGTAGGATATTTCTCTAGCTTGAACATCTTACCCATCATTCTTACCCATCATGTTTGTTGAGTTATTGTTTTCAGTGTCTTGATCTTAGTTTTCAAAATTTTATTTTTATGTAACATTTTCTTTTAAAAAATCAAGAAATTTGAAAACAGTAGAAAGAGGTCTGGTATGTCCTTCACTTAGTTTCCCCCATTGATTATATTTTATATAACTAGAGTGCAATGTAAAAACCAGGAAACTGACATTGATACTATGTCTTTATGTAGTTTTATGCCATTTTATCACATGTAAAGATTTTTGTAACTAATCGAGATACAGAAATATTCCATCACCACAAAGATTTTCCTATCTCCCTTTAGATGAACCCAACAGCATCCATCTTTTAACATCTCTTATCCTTGGCAACCACTAATCTGTTTTCCACCTCTAAAACTCTGACCTTTTGGAATTGGCTTTTTCTTTTAACTAAACATAATATCCTTGAGATCCATTCAAGTTTTCGTCTGTGTAAATAGTTCTTCCTCTTTATGGCTGAGTAGTATTCCATGGTATGAATTTGACATAGTTTGCTTAATAATTTGCCTATTTTATTGCTGTATTTCCATCATTGATTTGATTCTTCTGTTCTCTGTTCTGATGTTGATCTCATTCATTTAGTTTCCCATTTGACAGTTTTATTTTTCAGTTCTAAACTTTCCATTTGATCATCATTCTGTCCTTTTCTTTGCCAATACTTTTTTTCTCATTTGTTTTAATCATGTTCATACTTGCTTCTTGAAGAATGATATGGTGCTTATTTGAAATCCTAGTCAGTTAATTCTAATCTGATTCAATTCAGTATTATTGTCTTATTGTCTTTTCTCCCTAAGATTGACCAAGTTCTTGATGTGACAAATGATTTTTCAATTGAATCCTGAGTATTTTAGGTATTACCCTGTAATATGGATTTTATTTTAATCTTCTATTTTAGTAGACCTCTAATATTGCTCCTGGAGGGTAAGGGGGATACTACCTTTTTCCTGCCTGGTGGGTGTGTATGTCCTATGTTTCTTACTCAACTCTCTTTGACATTAGTCAATCAGAGGATGTTTTGCTATTGATATGTGTCAGGAGTGGGAGTTTAGGCTCTCCAGTAGGCTTCCATTGATA
The DNA here is from genome assembly GCF_902686445.1 of Sciurus carolinensis. Lineage (NCBI taxonomy): Eukaryota > Metazoa > Chordata > Mammalia > Rodentia > Sciuridae > Sciurus > Sciurus carolinensis. Next base: position 53,167,947 of record NC_062232.1, read on the forward strand.
TCATCCAGGCAGGACAGGTAAGTAATGCTTCCATATTATTGGGTGCAGGACACAGTCCTGACTCCCAAAATGATCCCTATTTTCACCAAGTGGGTAGGCCTCCTTACTCTTAGGCAAGGATGTTGGCCCCAGCTCCTCACTCAGACTTCTTTGACACTACCTCAATGGAAGATAGTATAGGTACCTACATACAGCTGGTTAAGGGAAGAATCTGGCTTCCAAATTTGGCCTTTGCTGAAAATGATGGGAGTGGGGCCTCTGTTTTATCTGTGGTGTTTGGATGGAGTAAGCATATGACTATCGGAAAGTTTTGTCTCTTGCCAGCATGCTGTTTTTCATTTTCCTTTCATTAGGAAGAGCCACCTTATCATTTAAAAATATTTTTAGCTGTAGATGGACACAATATCTTTATTTTACTAACTTATTTTTATGTGGTGCTGAGAATCAAACCCAGTGCCTTGCATGTACTGATGGGCAAGTGCTCTACCACTGAGCTACGCCCCCAGACTGAGCCACCTTATCTTGGGCTTGATGTTATTGATGTTAGACACTTAGAAATCCTTAAAAATAGTAGCATAATTACTAATAATATTATGATTGTGTTAATAATGTCTTACTTTTGTTTTAAAGTACTTTCGTTGAGATATATAATTGGCATACACTAAGCACATTTAAAGTTAACAATTTGATGTATAGATCCATCATCATAATCTAGATAATGAATATATCCATCATCCCCAAAAGTTTTCTTGTGCTCCTTTGTGTTACCTCCATTCTCTTCCTATTCAGGTTGTCCTCTCCCAGGTAACCACTGATTTGTTTTCTGTCATTACTGATTACTTTGCATATTATAGAATTATCTATACATGCCTTCATATAGTATGAACTCCGTTTTTTTCCTTTCAGCATTATTTTTGTATTTATCCATGCTGTTGGATATGCACATAGTTCATTATTTTAATGCTGAGTAGCAGCATATTATATAAAGGTATGACAATTTCTTTTCCTTTCAACTGTTGATAGGTAATTTGACTTGCTTTTACTTTTTCTCTATTGAAAATAAATGCTCTGAATATCTGTTTGCATGTATTTTTGTATGTATATGTATAAACTTTTATTCCTATTAAATAGTGGAATGGCTGGGATACATGATACTTGTATTTTTATCTTTTAAGAAACTTTGAGGGGCTTGGGTATAGTTCAGTGGTAGAGCTTTGCCTAGCATGTGCCAGGCAGTGGGTTTGATCCTCAGCACCACTTGAAAAATAACTAAAATAAAGGTATGTGTCCATCTATAACTAAACATATTTTAAAAAACAAATTGTGAAACAGTTATTCTACATCTTTCTAAGGCTTTGTATAGTGAGTCTTATTAATTATAGCCATTCTAGTGTACATTCAGTATTATTTCATAGTAGTAGTTTTAATTTGCATCCTTCCAATGGATAGTGATGTTAAGCATCTTTTCATGGACTTATGTGCAATCCAATATCTTCTCCCTCTCCTCCTTCTTCTCCTTCTCCTCCTCCTCCTCCTCCTTCTCCTCCTTCTCCTCGTTCTCATTTGCAGTGCTGGATTTGGAACCCATGGTCTTGTGCATACTGTGTGAACACTTGACCATTGAGTTATACACCCAGTCCCAAACATATGCTTTGGTGAAGTGTCTATTCAAAAATTTTGCCCATTTTATTAAGTTCTTTGTAATTGTATCATTGATTTCAAATACTTCCCCATATATTCTAGATACAAGTTCTTTGTCATATATAATTTGCAAATAAATATTTCTTCCATCTGTGGCTTGGATTTACCTTTTCATAATGGTGTCTTCTGAAGGGAAAATCTTTTTAATGTCCATGAAATTCAATTTAATGACTTTTTCCCCCTCTTATACTTTATGGATTTTGTGTTATATTGAAAACATCATTGTAAACTTAAGTACACTTGAGATTTTCTCCTATGGTTTCAACCAGAAGCTTCGTAGTTTTAGCTCTTATGTTTAGGTCCTTGGTCTATATTCACTTATTTTTTTTTAATACAGTATGTGGTAAGGGTTAAGTTGTATTTATCTGTTTTGTACATGACTATCTACTGTTTCCAACACCATTTGTTGGATAAAGGGTTATTTCCCCAAAGTATTGCCTTAGCACTTTTTTTAAAAAATAGATTGACAATAAAAGAACAGATTTATATCTGGTCTTTATTGTGTTTCATCAAACAGTTTTCTGTATTCATACAGTACTATACTATCTTGATTACTGTAGCTGGAGATTAAGACTGAAAAAAAAGCACAAGTCCACTAGCATTATTCTCTTTTTCAAAATCGTTTTGTCTAATCTAGGTGATTTGTTTTCTTATAAATTTTAGAATCAAATTGTCAGTTTCTAAAAAAAATATTTTATTTGGATTTTATTTGTTGTTCATTTTTTCCTTTCTTAATGTAGGAATTTGAGATTGTTGATTTGAGCATTTTCTCATTTTTTGGTTTTGGTTTTTGTTTTTTTTTTTTGGTCCTGGGGATGGAACCCAGGGTCTCAGGCATACTAGGTAAATGCTCTACAACTAAGCTACACCCCTAGACCTTCTACTTTTTTCCTAACATAGGAAGTTAGTACTATAAATGTCCCCCTAATCATTTATGACTATATATATTCACCATCATTCATTTCAAAATCTTTTTCTAAATTCCCTTTTGATTTTTCCTCTTTGCCCCATTGAGTAGGTATATTTAGTTTCCAAATACTTGATGTTTTTCCAGATTTCTGTTACTGAATTCTAATTTAATTCCTTTCTTCTTAAGGAACATTCTTTGTGGGACTTGAGTTTTTAAAATTTATTGAGAATTGTTTTATGACCTGGTATATGTTCTTTTTTGTAAATGTTCCATGGGCAGTTGGAAACAACATGTAGTCTTCAATAATGAGTGGAGTATTCTATAAATATCAATCAGATCACTTTGGTTAATAATGTTTGCAATGTCTTTTTTGTCCTTACTGATTTTTTGTCTACTAATTTTATCAAGTAGAGAGGCCAGGATAAGAAAATCTATATTATTGCACATTTGTCTATTTACCTTTTTAGTTCTATCAGATTTGTCTATAGGTCTTATAATTTTTTGTCATTGGACAGGTAAATATTTGAATTAAAATATCCTCTTTATGATTGACCCCTTCCCTTCCACAATATAACCTTTCCCTCAGTTATATTATTGCTCTAAATTCTACATCATGTGATTGATAAATACTGCATCATTCTTTTGACTGCTTATTACCATTTTATATCATTTTTCATCTCCTTACTTTTAATCTATTGTGTCTTTACATTTAAAGTGTATTTCTTGTTAGTGGTGTATACTTGGGTCTAACAATCTCTTCCTGACAGCCTCAGTCCTTTAACTGAGATGATTAAACCATTTACATTTAATGTGATAGCATGGTTAGGTATAAGTCTGTCATCTTGTCTTTTCCCTCTATTTTACCATGTATAATTTGTTCCCTTTTCCCTCATTTTCTGCCTTCTTTTAGATTAATGTGCCATTATGATTCAATTGCAAGGCCTTTGTTTGATTATCAACTTTGTATCTTTTCTGTCATTTTAGTGGTTGCTTTACACAATAATAAAAAGAATAATAAAAAGAATCTTATATGTTTACCCATGTAATTGACATTTCCAGTGCTTAACATTCCTTTGTATCAATTCATATTTCTATCTGCTGTCATTTTGCTTTTTCCTAAAGGGTATGTTGTAACATTTCTTGTACTGTGGGTATGCTCATAATGAATTCGTTCAGTTTTTTTAATCTCTGAGAAAGTCTTTATTTCACTCTTTTTGAAAGTTAGAATAACCTTTTTATTTTGAGCTTTTCATAGATAGGTATACTTATATAATAAATAATACAGAGATATCCTGTATACTCTTTATACTATTTCTTAATTAGTAACATCTTGCAAAGACGTAGTATAAGACTGGGCCCAGTGGCCCATGCCTATAATCCCAGTCGCTCAGGAGGCTCAGGCAAGAGGATCGTGAGTTCAAAGCCAGACTCAGCAACTTAGCAATGCCCTACACAACTCAGTAAGATCCTGTCTCTAAATAAAATACAATAAAGGGTTGGGGATGTGACTCAATGGTAAAGTGCCCCTGGGTTCAATCCCTGGTACCACTCTCCCTCCGCCAAAAAAAGAATGTAGTATAATATAACCAAGATGTTGACATTGACGTAGTCAAGATATAAGAAAGTTCCATCACCATGGATCTCTCTCATGTTCCCCTTTTATGCCCCACCCACCACCTCGCCCCTGTGCCTAACTCATGGTAACTGCTAATCTGTTCTCTATCTCTATAATTTTCTCACTTCTGGAGTATTATATAAAATATATAGTATATGTTCTTTTGAGATTCTTTTCAGTGGCGTGATTGCCTCAACCCCACTCAAGTTGTTATGTATATCAGTGATCATTCCTTTTATTTATTCACAGAGTGTTTAATTGTTCACAAGTTAAGGGACATTTGATCTTTTTCCAGTTTTTGCTTTAATGAATTAGGCTTATATGAACGTTTGTACATAGGTTTTTGCATTAACATAAATTTCTGTTACTCTGGGATTATTGCTCAAGAGTGCAATTGTCATATTACATAGTAGTCACATGCTTTGTTTTAGAAGAAACATTATTCAGAGTGGTTGTTAACATTTTGCCTTCCCACCAGCAATGTATGAGTGGTCCAATTTATTCACATTCTTGGCAACATTCAGCATTGTCATTAATATTTACTTTAGTCATTCATTAGGTATATAGTGATTTATCATTGAAATTTGAAGTTGAAATTGCCTAGTGACTAATGAGGTAAAATATCTTTTAATGTATTTATTTGCCTTCTGTATATAGTGAAATAGCTTTTTATGTTTCCCATTTTCAAATTGGATTTTTTAAACTGTTGAATTTGAAGGGCTCTTTATATATTGAATTTTCTAGTCCTTTATATGTTTCACAAATATTTTCTTCTAGTCTGTAGCTTATATTTTCATCATTTTAAGAGATTTTGAAGAGCAAATGATATAAATTGGATGAGGTTCAATTTTTTTAAAAAGCAGGTCATGTTTTTGATGCCAAATGGAAGAAATCTTTGCCTAGTCCTAAATTCTGAAAATTTGTTCCTATTATTTTTAAGTTTCATAATTGTCATGTTATATTTATGGTCATACTCCATGTTGACTTAATTTTGTATAAGGGTGAATGTTAGCTAAATGTTGATATTTCTCCATCTACAGATACGCAATTGCTCCAGCATCATTTTTTGATAAAACCATGCTTACTTCATTGAATTGCTTGCAGTACTTTGTCAAAAATCAATTAGACCATTAAAAGGAATGAAGCATTTACATATGTTCTATTTTGGATTAACTTTGAAAATGGGCTAAGTTAAAGAATTTAGATACAAAAGGCCACATATTATTTAATTCCATTTTTATGAAATGTCCAGAATAGGAAAACCCATCAAGACAAAATATAGATTGGTGGTTGCAAAGGCTAGTGAGGAGAGAATAGGTAGTGATTACTAATGGACATGAGGTTTCTTTTGAGGTTGGTCAGTATGTGCCAAAGTTATATACTTGAGATGGTTTACAACTGTGTATACAAACTACTACTTGAAAGGGTGAATTTTAGACTGGATATGGAAGTACACACCTGTAACTCCAGCTGCATTGGAGGATGAGGCAAGAAGATCCCAAGTTTGGAACCAGCCTGGTCAACTTTGCAAGACTTTATCTCAAAATAAAATTGAAGAAGGACTGAGGATGTACCTCAGTGGTGGAACACTGGATTCATTACCAGTACCACAAACATAAAAACAAAGCAAAAACAAAAAATACCCAAATAATGAAGGGGTGAATTTTTACATATGTAAATTATAACTGAATAAATCAATTATTTTAAGAATCAATCAGGCATTTTTATGAGTTCATTCTTAGGTTCTCTAGTCTGTTACACTGATCTATGTGTGAATTACCCTCCTAATACCACACTGTAAAATGTTAGCTGTAGGAACTCTGTGGATCATCTTTACAAAGTTGTGTAACTTCTTTTGTATTCCTAAGTACTGAAAAGGTTTTCCTTTATGGCTGTTGGATTTTATTGTATGCTTTATATGTCGGTTGGTATGATTATATGATGTTCTTATTTATCGCTTTTTGACCTTTTGGCTAAGATCAAGCAAGTATAGTATCATGTTGATATGGTAGATTATATTGATTTTAAAATGTCAAACCAGTCTATATACTTGAAATAAGACATACTTATTATTCATTTTATGATTTTTTTATTATTGTACACAAATGGGATACATGTTGTTTCTCTATTTGTACATGGCGTAAAGGCATACCATTTGTGTAATCATAAATTTACATAGGGTAATGTTTGATTCATTCTGTTATTTTTTTCCCTTCCCCCCACCCCTCCCACCCCTTTTTTCCCCTCTATACAGTCCTTCCTTCCTCCATTCTTGCCCCCCTCCCTAACCCTAACTCTAACCCTAACACTAACTCTTCCCACCCCCCATTATGTGTCATCATCCACTTATTAGCGATATCATTCTTCCTTTGGTTTTTTGAGATTGGCTTATCTCACTTAGCATGATATTCTCCAGTTTCATCCATTTGCCTGCAAATGGCATAATTTTATCATTCTTTATGGCAGAGTAATATTCCATTGTATATATATACCACATTTTCTTTATCCATTCATCAATTGAAGGACATCTAGGTTGGTTCCACAATCTGGCTATTGTGAACTGAGCAGCTATGAACATTGATGTGGCTGTATCTCTGTAATATGCTGATTTTAAGTCCTTTGGATATAGGCCAAGGAGTGGGATAGCTGGGTCAAATGGTGGTTCCATTCCAAGTTTTCTAAGGAGTCTCCATACTGCTTTCCAGAGTGGCTGCACTAATTTGCAACCCCACCAGCAATGTATGAGTGTACCTTTCTCCCCACATCCTCGCCAACACCTGTTGTTGCTTGTATTCTTGATAACCGCCATTCTAATTGGGGTGAGATGGAATCTTAGGGTGGTTTTGATTTGCATTTCTCTTATTACTAGAGATGTTGAACATTTTTCCATATGTTTGTTGATTGCTTGTAGATCTTCTTCTGTGAAGTGTCTATTCATTTCCTTAGCCCATTTGTCGATTGGATTACTTGCATTCTTGGTGTAGAGTTTTTTGAGTTCTTTATAGATTCTGGAGATTAGTGCTCTATCTGAAGTATGATTGGCAAAGATTTTCTCCCACTCTGTAGGCTCTTTCTTCGCATTGCTGATAGTTTCCTTTGCTGAGAGAAAGCTTTTTAGTTTGAATCTATCCCAGTTATTAATTCTTGCTTTTATTTCTTGTGCTATGGGAGTCCTGTTGAGGAAGTCTGGTCTTAAGCCGACATGTTGAAGCTCTGGACCTACTTTTTCTTCTATAAGATGCACGATCTCTGGTCTGATTCCGAGATCCTTAATCCATTTTGAGTTTAGTTTCGTGCATGGTGAGAGATATGGGTTTAGTTTCATTCTGTTGCATATGGATTTCCAATTCTCCCAGCACCATTTATTGAAGAGGCTATCTTTTCTCTATTGCATATTTTTGACCCCTTTGTCTAGTATGAGAAAATTGTATTTATTTGGGTTTGTGTCCGTGTCCTCTATTCTGTACCATTGATCCACCTTTCTATTTTGGTACCAATACCATGCCGTTTTTGTTACTATTGCTTTGTAGTAGAGTTGAAGATCTGGTATTGCGATACCCCCTGCTTCACTCTTTCTGCCAAGGATTGCTTTAGCTATTCTGGGTTTTTTATTCTTCCAGATGAATTTCATAATTTCTTGCTCTATTTCTGTAAGGTACATCATTGGGATTTTAATTGGAATTGCATTGAATCTGTATAGAACTTTTGGTAGTATGGCCATTTTGACAATATTAATTCTGCTTATCCAAGAACATGGGAGATCTTTCCATCTTCTAAGGTTTTTTTTAATTTCTTTCTTTACTGTTCTGTAGTTCTCATTGTAGAGGTCTTTCACCTCTTTTGTGAGATTGATTCCCAAGTATTTTATTTTTTTCGAAGCTATTGTGAATGGGGTAGTTTTCCTAATTTCTCTTTCTGAAGATTCATTGCTTATGTATAAAAATGCCTTAGATTTATGTGCATTGATCTTATATCCTGCTACTTTACTGAATTCACTAATGAGATCTAAAAGTTTTCTGGTGGAATTTCCTGGTTCCTCTAAGTATACAATTATATCATCAGCAAATAGGGATAGTTTGAGTTCTTCTTTTCCTATTCGTATCCCTTTAATTTCTTTGGTCTGTCTAATTGCTCTGGCTAGAGTTTCAAGGACGATATTGAATAGAAGTGGTGAAAGAGGGCATCCCTGACTTGTTCCAGTTTTTAGAGGGAATGCTTTCAGTTTTTCACCATTTAGAATAATATTAGCCATGGGCTTAGCGTAGATGGCCTTTACAATGTTAAGGAATGTTCCCACTATCCCTATTTTTTCTAGTGTTTTGAGCATGAAAGGATGCTGTATTTTATCAAATGCTTTTTCTGCATCTATTGAAATAATCATATGATTCTTGACTTTAAGTCTATTGATATGGTGAATTACATTTATTGATTTCCTGATGTTGAACCAACCTTGCATCCCTGGGATGAAACCCACTTGATCAGGGTGCACTATCTTTTTAATATGTTTTTGTATGCGATTTGCTAAAATTTTGTTGAGAATTTTTGCATCGATGCTCATTAAGGATATTGGTCTGAAATTTTCTTTCCTCGATGTGTCTCTGTCTGGTTTAGTTATCAGGGTAATATTGGCTTCATAGAATGAGTTTGGGAGGGTTCCCTCCTCTTCTATTTTATGGAATACTTTGAGAAGTATTGGAATGAGCTCTTCTTTAAAGGTTTTGTAGAACTCGGCTGAGAACCCATCTGGTCCTGGACTTTTCTTTGTTGGTAGGCTTTTGATGACTTCTTCTATTTCATTACTTGAAATTGGTCTATTTAAATTGTGTATGTCCTCCTCGTTCAGTTTCGGCAATTCATATGTCTCTAGAAACCTGTTGATGTCTTCGAAATTGTCTATTTTGTTGGAGTATAGATTTTCAAAATAGCTTCTAATTATGTTTTGTATTTCAGTCCTGTCTGTTGTGATATTTCCTTGTTCATTCCGAATTTTAGTGATTTGGGTTTTCTCTCGTCTTCTCTTTGTTAGTGTGGCTAAAGGTTTATCAATTTTGTTTATTTTTTCGAAGAACCAACTATTTATTTTGTCAATTTTTTGTATTGTTTCTTTCGTTTCAATTTCATTGATTTCAGCTCTGAGTTTGACTATTTCCTGTCTTCTACTACTTTTGGTATTGGTCTGTTCTTCTTTTTCTAGGGCTTTGAGCTGTAGTGTTAGGTCGTTTATTTTTTGAGTTTTACTTCTTTTATTAAATGCGCTCCATGAAATAAATCTTCCTCTAAGTACTGCTTTCATAGTGTCCCAGAGATTATTTTATGATTATTTTATACAATGTTAACATCAATATGTTAATTTTGTTTTTGAGATAAAGTCACATAAAATTCACCATTTTAACCATTTTAAAGTGTACCATTTAGTGACTTTTTTTTAGTTGTCAATGGACCTTTATTTTATTTATATGCAGGGCTGAGAATTGAACCCAGTGTGTCATGCATGTTAGGCAAGCATTCTACCACTCAGCTACAACCCCAGCCCCATTTAGTGACTTTTAATATGTACAAAATGTTGTACAGCCATCACCACTGTCTAATTGTAGAACATTTGTATCACCCCCAAAATTCCTGTACCCATTAAGCAATTACCTCTATATCCCCATTCCAAGAACTTTACTAATCTAATTTATATTTCTATAGATTCGTTGATGATTGACATTTCACATAAATAGAATCATATAGTTCTTTATACCTGGCTTCTTTCATTTAGCATGTTTTCAAGGTTTACCCATGTTGTAGTATGAAGGTACTACATTTTGTTTATCCATTCATCTGTTGTTGCTACAAATATTGATTACACAGGTCTAATTGAGCCCCTGTTTTTAGTTCTTTTGGTTATATACTTGGAAATGAAATTGCTGTATTCTATGTAACTATATGTTCAACTATTTAAGGAATGAGTATACTGTTTTCCATAGTAGATTTACCAATTTAGAGCCCCAACAACAGTGTACAAAGGTTCTAATTTCTGCACATTCTCATGTTGTCAAATTATTTTCTGGGATTTTTTAAAAATAGCTATCCTAATGGATATGAAGAGGTATCTTACTGTGGTTTGATTTTTATTTCCGTAATGACTAGTTATATAGAACATTTTTTTGTGTTTATTAGACATTTGTATACCAGTCTGTTTAAGTCATTAGCCCATTTTTGGTTGGGGGGGAGTACTGGGAATTGAACTCTGGGTCACTCAACCTCTGAGCCACATCCCCAGCCCTATTTTTGTATTTTATTAGAGACAGTGTTTCACTGAGTTGCTTAATGCCTCTGTTGCTGAGGCTGGCTGTGAACTCTCAATCCTCCTGTCTCAGCCTTCCAAGCAGCTGGGATTACAGGCATGCACCACAATGCACAGCATTTGCCCATTTTTAAATTTGGATCATTTGTTTTTTGGTTGTGTTGAGTTGTAAGAGTTCTTTATATATCCTATAGTTAATCCCTTATCAGACATATTATTTAAAAATATTTTCTCCCATTTTGTGTGTTGTTTCTTCACTCTTTATTTTTATTTCTTTTTTAAAAATTAACCAGTCCACAAACATGTAAAAGTTGTACATATTAATGGAGTACCATGTAATGCTCAAAACACATACACATTATATAATGTTTAAATGAGCTTAAACATATTTATCTCCTCAAACTTTTATCATATTTTTTTGTTTCTGAAGTATCTGAACTGTTTTGCTATTTTTTAATTGTAATAGCAGAATGAATCAAACAACATTACCCTATGTAAATTTATCATATTTTTATGGTGAAAAATTTCAAAATCCTTTCTTGTTTCTTTTAAAATGTATAGTTTATTATAGTTTTCTATGGCAACAGCTGTGCAATAGCACACCAGAACTTCTTGCTCCTGTCTATAATTTAGTTAGATCAAATTTTTTCAATCCCTCTCCATCACCATTGTCTCTGTCTCTGCCTGCCATCATTCTACTCTCAACTTCTGAGATCAGCTTTCTTAGATTACACATAAGACTGAAATCATGCAGTATTTGTCTTTCTGTGCCTAACTTATTTCACTCAACATAATGATCTCTAATGCACCCATGCTGTCACAGTGACAGGGTTTCATTTCTTTTATGGTTGAATAGAATTCTGTTTTGTTTATGTATACCACATATTCTTAATCCATTTATTAGTTGATGGACACTTAGTTGTTTCTCTTTCATGGCTACAGTGAACATGGGTATGCAGACGTCTCTTCAACATAATTTTATTTCCTTTGGATATATACTCAGTAGTGGAATTGTGGGATCATATTGTAGTTCTAATCTTTTCAGAAACTTCCATACTGTTTTCCATACTGGCTACAACAATGTACATTGGCACAAACATTGTGCATGTGTTCGTTTTTCTCCACATCCTCACCAACACTTTTTACCTTTAGCCTTTTTGATACTAGCCATTCTTACTGGGGTGAGGTGATATCTCATTGCAGATTTGGTTTGCATGTTCCTGATGATTAGTCATGTTGAGCATTTTCTTCATAAACCTGTTGGCCATTTGTGTCTTCTTTTCAGAAATATATATTTAGATATTGCCATTTTAAAATCAGGTTATTTGGGGTTTTGACATTGAATTATTGGAGTTCTTTATATGTTCTTCATGTCAATCCTTTGTCAGATGTACATATTACAGAGATTTTTTTCCCATTCTGTAGGTTGTCTCTATATTCTGTTGAGTGTTTTTTGATTTTTTGGTTTTTTTTTTTTTTTTTTTTTTCTGTGCTGAAGATTTTTAGTTAGATGCATTCTAATCTGCCTATGTTTGCTTCTATTTTCTGTGCTTTTGGAATCTTGTCCAAAAAAGGTTGTTGTGTATACCAGTGTCCTGAAATATGTCCAGTATGGTTTTTTTCTGGTAGTTTCATAATTTTTGTTAGGTCTTATATTTAAGTCTTTAATCCATTTTTTTTTTTTTTGCACAGTACTGGGGATTGAACCCAGGGCCTTCTGCTTGCAAGGCAAGCACTCTACCAACTGAGCTATATCCCCAGCCCTAATCCATTTTTGAGTTGATCTTTTTAACTGGTGAATGATAGGGGTCCAACTCCATTTCTTGTAATGTGGATATCCAGTTTTCAGAATGCCATGAATTGAAGAGATTGTCCTTTCCCCCAATGCATGTTCTTAGTACCTTTGTTGAAAATCAGTTGGTTGTAGATGCATGGATTTACTTCTAGGCTCTCTATTCTTTTCCATTAGTCAATGCGTCTGTTTTTATGCCAATGCCATGCTATTTTGATTACTATGGCTTTGTAATATATTTTAAAAACGAGTAGCATAATGCCTCCTACTTTTTTCTTTTTTCTCAAAATGGCTTTGGATATTCAAGTGTTTTTTGTGATTCAGTATCAATTTAAAAAAAATTTTTCCCAGTTCTGTGAAGAATGCTGTTGGTATTTTGATAGGTATTGCAATGAATATCTAAATCTGTTGGGTAGTATGGATATTATTAAAATAATATTGATTCTTCTAGTCCATGAACACAGGATGTCTTTCTATTTTTTTGTGTCCTTTTCAGTTTCTTTCATCAATGTCTTATAATTTTCACTTTAAAGATCTTTTACCTCTTGGGTTAAATCATTCCTAAGGTATTTTAATTTTTGTTAACTATTATAAATGGGATTGCCTTTTTGATTTCTATTTCATATAATTTGCTATTGGTTTATAGCAGTGCTGCTGATTTTTGTATATAGATTTTGTATCCTGCAACTTTGCTGAATTCATCTATTCTAATAGGGTTTTCTTTGGTGGAGCATTTGGGTGTTTATATGTTATTTTTACTCTCTTGATAGTGTTCTTTAATGTACAGAAGTTTTTGGTTTTGTAGGTGATGAGTATTTTTTTATTCCATAAGTAATCATTTGCTCCATTCCAGGGTGCAGTCAAGTTACTAGGAAACAGTATAATCCTTCTAGGAAATGCTTTTAATATTAGATGAGTACAGAGCAGAGTTCAATCTAGTGCTAATTATTCCCCACTCCCAAGGCCTATTGGGTACCCCATTCAAAGCCTTGTGAATTCAGTTTTTCCATTCTGACTGGCACAAAAGCTGTTTTTATTGGGTACTGTGTAATCAGTGGATGTTGTTCCTGGTAATCCTTTTGGATTATTTTACCCCCTGTGGGATTGGGGTAGTTTTCTCACATGCATGCACTAATTGGTACTGTGTTGAATACTCAAGTGGGAATTCTTACATATCTGTAGGATTTATTTTCTGTGCTGCTGCTCTCCTCTCCAGTACTCTGTTCTATGAACTTTAAATAACTTTTATCTTCTCAGACTCAACTCTGTCTCCTTAACTCAGAGACTGCCAACCTTAATCTGGGTTCTTCTTTCCTACAGTGCAGCCTGGAAACTCTCAGAGCAAGAATCTGAGGCAACCCTTGGAATCAATTCATTTGTTTCCAGTCTCTCAGAGATGATTCTTTTTTATTACCTTGTGTCTAAAATCTTTATAACATTTGTTTTATGTATTTTGTCTTTTTTGAAGAAACTTTTTTCTGTGGTTGTTTCCAGCTGCTACTCCATCTTAACCAGAAGGCAAACTGTTTTAAATTGTATATATTTACTAGTAGCTCAAAGAAATCTGACTCCAGAGACTTCCCTGAACATGCAAATCCTCAGTTCTTTAGTCCTATTATCTTTGAAAGGTTAAATATACAGATATATATATATTTTGTTGTGTGTTAAATATTCAAATGTAATAGATAAATCTAATCATCTTGATTGTTCCTTTTGTTCATTTTCCAAATCTGCCCACCAAACTAAGTGGAAACCTTTGTCCCTCTACAAGGCAGCCCTCAAATTATTCTTCATTGTTGAACACAGGCATTAGGGAATCTATTGTAGAGTGGCATGACTGATTCTGCTATCACCAACCTTCCACATTCAGGACACACCCTGGGTCGTCCCATAAAATTTTATGGCTCCATTGTCCATAAACCTAAACCTTTAAAAATCATTGATGTGTATTTTCTGAACCATTTTTTTGAGATTCTATTAGGTTTCCTGCCCACCATGAGTATTCTTTTCTTTTTGTTAGTTTTTTTCTGAAATTAAATCCCTGACATTTCAGACAGAAGTATTCTTCTAGTGTTTTTGACAGACATGTTTAGGTTCACCTTCCCCATGCTGTTCATGATATAGTATGACTATGATAATGTCCCATCTCAGTTATTGTCTTTCAAAATTAAACAAACCTCATTCATTCTTTATTTTATTATTATCATATAGCAACCTGTCCTTCTCTATATATGCTAATCCCTGTGAACATTTTTCTTTCCATTCTATCTTAAGGTTTGGCCTCTTAAGCTACTATAATATTCCATATTATATCTCAAATATTTATATAATAGTATATCTGTGAAGTATAATATCATTCTTTTGACTTTCTTGAAAATTCCCAGTGTTTGTAAAAACTTTTTAATATAAGGAATGCAAATTTGATGTCTTCTGGAAATATTCTCATGTTCCTTTTAAGCTTGTACAATTAACTTAGCACATCACATTGTAAGTTATTTGTATCATTGCTTACCAGATTTACTCCATTATCTATATAAAAATGTGCCTAATTGGTATAATTTACTTTATAAATCCTTTTCCCCTTTGGTATAGAATTTAAACTACATTATAATTATATCCTGTATTATATTTCTCAACATCTATTATATTTCTGTAGTTTGGTTGTGAGGCATACTATGGAAAAAATCTTGACTCATACAGATAATTCTAAATGGCAACACATTTTAATAGCTCATTTTATAATCATAGATCATTATTTAATTAACTAATCCTCATGCTTAGTAGAATACTAATGGAAGCTTTCATTTTAAAGTTGACTCAATACAATATCTGACAAGTGCTCATATTTAACAAAAATATTTTTGAAAAGCATCTAATACAGGTGCATAAATTATAATGCAATGTATAAATGTCTCCACTTGTTATGTTACAACTGATTATTTTAATATGAAAAGGCATAGTAAAACTGATATGCACAGTTTTAATTTTGTGTGAGGCAAGGCTTTGGCACATGTGCTATGGTTTTGTACTTGTTTTAAAATGTTATATGAGCAGAAATGCATAGCCATGAATAAGAGGGGAGCTGTGACCTTTCTAATCATCAGTCTATCCGGAAGTACTTTATTATATTCACAGAAGTGGCAGGAGAAAATTTATTTTTGGATTTGAGCATACACTAGTTGTCTTGATAATACAAGTTAATGAGTAGGTGGTCTTCATCATTATGTATTTAATATATAGCATATTCAGGTGTGTGTGTAGTTCTTAATTTTTATTTTAGCTTTTAAAACCGTTAAAATATTTAAAAATGGTTTTTAAATTAAGTAGTGACAGAACTCCTGAAGTACCTCAGTATCCTAGAGTGCCAAAAAATACAGTTTCTAAATATTTATTATTTTTCTTTTGATAACTTCTTTTCCTTAGGTATGGTTATCTCCTGAAAAAATTCAAATGTACTTCAGTTAGAGATTATTTTCCTTTACAAATAAACTGTAAGCATTTTCTCCAATAGGTTAGACCAATGGTTTCTGTTAATTGTGGGCCATTTTTCAGAAAAGTTTCATAAAGTATACTAGTATAGAGGTTAAATTTGATCATTTCTGGTTCTTTAGAAATCTCTAACGAATGTTGGGGATGAGTGAGTGAGTATTTTGTTGACAATTCCTCCATTCTTTGGTAGGGTGGCCAGAACTCAGGGCAGGTCATACCTTTTTAAAGGATAATTTTGATTTCTCATCTGTTTATTCAAAATTATTGACTGGATAGGATTCTGATTAAGGTAATTATATGCAGTTTGTAATTTGGGAGGCTAGAAATTACCATGGTAGATTGAGCACATCTAACCCTTGGATTTTACAGATCAAGTTAGGAATAAAAAACTACCTAATATCATTTAGATAAGTTTTGACTCACAGAAATTGTTTAATCTCCAGATAGTCCTTTTTCATCTCTGATGGTAATCTTTCTTCTATGATCTTTTAATTGTCCCTGTCATCTTGCATATGTCACATGGTTTAACGAGAGTCATGAACCAAATGAGACTACATTATTTTGTGATGTTATATAAATTTTATGGGGAAAGAGTTTCATGAAATTGCATTCCAAATTATTAAAATTATAAATTGAAGTATGTATTATAAAATTGTAAATTTAAATATAAAACAGTCCTATAATGTTAAAGATAAATTAGCATTTCAGAAAAAGTTTTGCTAAAAATGCATGTGGAGGGTGAATATGCAGTATGTGAAAACAAGCTTATACCTTTTCTTGTCTAGGGAAGGAATTTTACATGCACCTCCAGTAGTCAAGTATTCTGGTAGATAGATTCCTCTTTGTGTGATTTATGACTCCTGTCATAAGAAATACTGCTGTTTTTTTATAACAAAGTCTAAATTTCTATTCATGTCAAATCTATATAATGATCATATTTAGTAGAGTTTATGAGGTTTATCTTTTAATTCAAACCTTTTGTGTAATCTTGGAATGTACAAGTTTTTCCCAGTGGTATTTTCATTTGATTATAGCAGTATAATACAAAAGTCAAAGTTAATATGCTGAGATTATAGAAATGCTGACAAGTAGAGGTTCCCTAAATGTAGTTGAGACTTCATTAAACATTTGAATTCAAGCTGGTGTGCCAAAGCAAGAAACTCTGTAGCTACAGACAAATCACAGGAAGTATGGTTTTCCTATTGGTTTCTAGTGTTATTGATTGAGGGAAAAATGACTGGAGGCAAAAGATGAGCCAGACTCCTGAATAGTGATAAATAGTGATCTAAATCTCATACCATTAAAGGTGTAAGAGTCTGAATACCAGGAAGTGCTTGTTAAATGTCTCCTCCTTAATCTATTTAGAAAGTCTGGCTTTTGAGTGCCCCTTCATTTTCCTTTCTTAATGCACTTACTAAATAAACCTTCTAAAACTTTTTGTGGTAAATCATGAGTATATACTGTGGTTTTCAACAATTGAAACATTCATTAGATTTTTATACTGGCTGTTAAATACAATAATCATTGGTTTATTCAAAGTGTTAAGAGGTCTGCCTATCTGTTTCCATTTACTTTTGAATTGTAGTCAGGACATTTAGTTGTTAAATATGCAGTATAGGAACACCAGTTTATACCTTTTCTTGTTTAGGAAAGGAATTTTATATACCTCCAGTAGACAAGAATTCTTGTAGACAGATTCCTCTTTGTGTGAGCTTGAATCTTCTGGTCCCCAGTTTTCTTAGCCATAAATGGGGCAATCCAATGAATGACACATTTATCTTGTTTTTAGGGTTAGCTTTGCATTTTGCTTTCTTTCTCTCTTTTTAAAAAATATTTCCTGCAATTTTAGGGCCCAAATATCTATCTTGATGGTTCATGAACATTTTCTGTAAAGGGCCAGGGACTAAATAATTTGGGCTTTGTGGGCTATAGGCTTCTGTCACAATTACTCAAGTCTGTTGATATATTGGATATATTGCCATAGACAGTACATGAATAAGAAAGCAGTAGTAAAATTTTTTAGTAAAATTTATATTTACAAAAATAAGCAGCAACATTTCTGCAAAGAATATATACAGATGTCTGGCAAGTGAAGGAAAAAGTGCTCACCATTATTAATCATTAGGGAAGTACAAATAAAAGTCACTTCACACCACAAAAGGATATCTGTAATTAAAAAATATGAAAAATAACAAGTGTTGAGAAAGATTCAGAGAAATTGGAGTCCTATTATTTTGCTGGCTAAAATGTAAAATGATAAAGATACTGTGGAAAGCATTTTTGCAATTTGCCTTAGGATCCAGCAATTCTACTCTAATGTATATATCCATAAGAGTTGAAAGCAGACATTCAAACAAACAACTGTCCACGGATATTTGTAGTATTCACGATTGCCAAAAGGTAGAATTGATCCAAATATCTGTCACTGGATCAGTGGATAATCAAATTGTAGTATACCCATACAGAGGAGTATTATTCCATAATGTAAAGGAATGAAGTACTGATTCATAACTGTGATATTAATAAACATTAAAATCATTCCAAGCAAAAGAAGCCAGACAAAAGTACCACATGTATGATTTCATCAATATGAAATATCCAGAATAGATAAATCCATAGAGACAGCATATTAGTGCTTTCAAGAGTCTAGGTAGAGGTCAATTAGGAATAGGGAATGGCTGCTTAGTGGACATGAGGTCTCCTTTGGGAGTGATAAAAATGTTTTGGAATTATTATAGGTGATGCTTGCCTAACATTTGGAATGTACTACATGTAACTAAATTGTACACTTAAAAATGTTTAGTTTTATGTTATAAATTTCGCCTCAAAACAAAGATAGCTTACACGATTGACCATAGTTTACTGACCTCTGCTCTACTCAATACACGGATGCCTTCCATCTTCTATCTTTGTGAATTCTTTTAGTCTCTGATACCATTGTGGTTATTTAAGAATATTTCATGAAGTGGTAGAGAGAGATTTTATTACTATGGTGCGACTTGACTACCAACTGATAAAACATGGAACACCAATTTTTTTCTGTTAGGGCTTTGCAAGTCACTTTAGTATTTGTGGTTTAAAGACAGAAATAAAACTTGTGGCTACTTCTCTTACAAATAAGATTTAACTATCCATATATGTATAGGTATGCACATATATGTATGTGTATGTGCATTGCTCAAAAAGAATTCTATACCTAACCCTTAGTCCCTATAATATTTTAAATCCCCACACAATATCTCTAAGAGTACTTACTTATTATTAGGCCAAATCTAGCTCATTGCTTGTTTTTATAAACATTTATTGGCAGCAGTGTTGAGATATAATTCACAAACCATGTAATTCACCTATTTATGTTGTCCAGTTCAGTTATTTTTAACATATTTGTGGAGTTGTACACCCATTACCATAATCAATTTTAGAACATTTTCATCACTCTAACAAGAAACTCCATGCCCATTAGCAGTCACTCCCCATTTTCCCTGAATGTCCCCTGTCCCACTTTCCATCTCTATATATTTGCCAGTGATGGACATTTCATGTAGATGGAATTATATAGTATGCCATCTTTTGGGACTGACCTTTTTCACTTATCATTGTGTTTACAAGGTTCATTCATGTTGTAGCCTATATCAGTCCTTAATTTCTTTCTATGGCTATACATTTCATACATTTTATTTATATACTAGTCAATGGGCATTTAGGTTGTTTGCATCTTTTGGTCATTATTAGTAGTACTTCCATGAACATCCATGTACAAATTTTTTGTGTGGACATATGAATTCACTTGTCTTGAGTATACAACTTTAAGTAGAATTACTGAGTCATGTAGTAACCGTTTAACCTTTTGTTATCCAACGACCAGCAGTTTATGAGAGCCCAATTTCTCCACAACCTCACTAACACATGTTATTATCTGTCCATAAATGTTTTCATTAAAACACTACCATCCTCAATCATTTCCATATTGTCTATCGCTACCTTTGCAGTACACCTATAGAGTTGGGTAGTTACAACAGAGAGACTGTGTTATTCACAAAGTTCCAAATATTGACTAATTGGATCTTTACAGAAAAAGTTTTCCAACTGTTACTATGGAGGTATTCTTATTACATTAAAGTTAATCATGTTTTGAATGTCTTAGGGAAGTCTTCTAATTAGAGGAATTATCTTGTGTACACTCTTTTCTTTGTATGGCTCCTAAGTAACCTAAAGACACTTAAAACAAAGTTTACCTTTATGATCAGGATACTAGATATATAATTGTATTTGTTATTCAGAAATTCTGTGATTAAAAAATAGAAGGTAAGCAGCCAGGTGCAGTGGTGCATACCTATAATCCCAGCAGCTCGGGAGGCTGAGGCAGGAGGATTGTGAATTCAAAGCCAGCCTCAGCAATTTAGATGGGCCTTAAGCAACTCAGTGAGACCCCGTCTCTAAATAAAATATTAAAAATGGCTTAGGAGTGGCTCAGTGGTAAAATGTCCCTGGGATCCATCCCTGGTACCAAAAAGAAAAAAAAAGGGAAATTATTGTCATAGTTTAATCATCAAAGTCTTCATGACAAATAGTAAAAATACCAAAAAGGTAAGTATAGTAGCAAAATATTAAATACCAGTAACCCTCCCTGATGGCCCAGAACATGTAAAATATATATCTTAGAGTATCATAGCACAGGGAGGGGAAGATTACATTTGTAAATTAATAATGGAGTGAGGAGGGAGTTTAGAGGGAAAAGACATGGGGGATAAGGCAGGTGCTAAATATTGGAAGAATCTGCAATGCTCTCTTTGTTCCCAGAAGTACCTACAGCCAAGTCAACTCCTGCTTGTTTTCCAGCAAGGAAGCCAAATATGAACTTGAATGGTTAGAGATAGTGAAAGCTGGTATCAGGACCATTTCTATTGCTTGATAAAGAAAAAGGATTGTGCATGAAGATGCCATCATGATAAGGATTGGATAGGTGAGGGAAGAGTAGAAAGTTCAATCAGTCATGCGTAAAATTTGATTTTTTTGCCCCCCAAACAATTGAATGATTGTTATCAATTCTGTTTAGACAAATTACATTAAATAGTCTAGAAAACATTGAACAGCTACTAAGGAGACTTGGACTTAAGGAAAGGGAGGGGTTAAGGATCCTTGCCTATAAGTTATTTTGGTCTTGCGTGGCCACACAAATGTGTAGCTTAGCAACTGTATTCAACTGCAAGGCACATTAGAGCTGTTTTGTGCGATTATATAGTGGTATTTTTTTATGCAGAGCCAATTTCATTATTGAGGAGCTTTATTCCTGGAGGATTTGTTAATCGAGGTGTCTTAGGGATAGTCTATTTAAAATATATTGCAATAAATTGCAGACCTAGGCTAGGGAGCAGACCCGTAGAGCACATGGTGCCTGGCTTCTCTGTTGTGAATTAACTGACAAAAGGATCTTTGAAGTTGAAGCCAATCAAGGACTGGGAGACTGAAAAACTTGATAAAGCATATAAAATACAATTTACCCGGACTCTCAAACTATTACTAGAACAAAACAACACATATACATATACTCAAGAGGAAAAGAGGTTTAAGTAACTGACATGGGATATTTTTTCCTTTCCTTACGTGTACTACAAGGTTACTTCTTATGTAGAATTAATTGAGACCACATTCATTAATTATTTTTTATGGATCATTCATTCACCACATCACAAAATAGCCATTTTCTTCAGACTCTGAAATTTCCTTTCATAAGTATGAAGTATAAATATATCTTTTTATTAATTAATAACTATAGAATAAGAATTAAGGGTTGGAGTTTTAGCTCAGTGATTGAGCACTTGCCTAACACACATGAGGCCCTAGGTTCAATCCTCAGCACCACATAAAAATAATAAATAAAATAAAGAAATCATGTCCATCTACAACTAAAAAATGTATTTAAAAATTAGTATCAGTGTATGTCAGACATAACTTCCATTAAAATTAAACCTACTTGGGTTAGATGTAAATAGAATCATTGGAATTAAAAGTTTAAATAAATAACTGAAATATTTCTTATTTGATTAAATAGGTATGGTTACCTGGAGTAGTTCAAAGATCTTGGATCAGTTTGTATGACAGAAGAGATGTTCAGTGATTTAGGATGGGAAATAGAATCTGTTCTTGTTTCTTACCAGAACCAGACAGAGTTAGCAGCAGAATGACCAAACAAGAGGATTTATGAAATCAGCAGAGATTTTGGGTGATGAAGGTATCTTAGATTCCTTGGGGCAAATGAATGCTCTAGACCAGCCATCTCTATTTCCTTTTAGTTATCTACTATCACCATTCTATTAAAACCATTGTCAAAGTCATTTCAGGCTAAATTCCAAACCCACTGGCCTTTATTCAATTCTTATTCTTCATGTATGTGATGTACCTTCTCAAAATTGTTCCTTGCTCTCAGTAGTACTATGCCATTCCTATCTTGCCTTCCACTATTTTATTAATGTTCTTTCTTTATCCGTCGTTGGCTCTCTTTTCCTTTTTTCTGTATTCATTCTTTTTTAAGACCATCTACTTTTCAGGTTATATTTACATAGTATCTTGTCATAGCTTTTAGAAAGCAGACGGGCAATCTACTAAAATAGTTTGCCATCCCAAGTGGTGGATGCCAACTCTTTGCTAAATAAAGAGGGAAAATCAAGGCAGAGAGGCACTTTTTAATTTTGTAAATGTCAAAAATAATAATCTTGAGTCCAACATGAACCTAGGTTTCTAATTCTCAGTCCTCTTTTAAAACCTTATAGACGTTTACTAGGTTTATTCTATCAGCACATCTTGAGGATCTAAATTACCAATTCTCAAAAACCCTAGTAGATCAGATTTATGAGTATTCACATGAATTTGGGGAATGAAAATGTATAAAGAAACCTAGTAATTTAGAACAGGAACTATGCCATGAGAAAACATTTCAAGTCCCTTTTGTCAAAATTTGTGTGTGAGACAGAATGTGTTCATATTCTACTTTTACCCATTTAGTTGCTTAACTACATAGGTTATTTAAACATAATTCAGTAGATAGCACATTAATTAAGAAGAACATCCAGTGCATGACCAAGTCAGTGACTGAAACAGCCTGCTGCTTGGAGTCTCTCAATATATGTAGCATATCGTGTATATGTAGTAAGACCATTTGGGTCCCAAAGTATAACAAAACATAGGATGAATCACCTGGAAACCATCATTTGTTATTATTGTTCTCAGGTTCACATGTTTTTACAGAATAATATGTTTTACATGAACCAGTGTCTGTCTTTTTGTGAAGTAGAGCAAAGCTTGTAGATGGCCTGCTCCACACCATCATATTTACATATACCATCAATGCTGTTTACCTGCAGTTCAAAGTAGAATTCTTGTATAAATTATAAATTTTGACAGTCTGAAATTTTCTCATGATGTATTTGTTTACTTAACAAATGCTCTAAATTTGTATAATATTTTCACACAAAACACCCCTCAAAACAGGCAATTGAAGCACTTATCATAATAAGTGAAATAGAGTTTTGCTTTTCATTTGGATAAAATATTGCCCTTGTAAGGACACATATCCTTATATTTCACTTATGGGAGCTAAGATATGCATTATTTAAGCTTTTTTGTGATAGAGAACATAGACACAGAAACATTAGTATAATGGTCACTGCATGTATGTACACATGACCAGGCTTCAACAAATATCAATCCATGGTCATTTTTTAAACAAAATTTGAATTCACAAAATTGAAAGATACATCATACCTAAGAACTTGATAGAATTTAGTGATACTTTGGAAAGGCCTGGAGATAGGAATAAGAAAATTAGTAACAAAATATTTATATATTGATGCCAAGCCCCTTTTAAAGTACTTTGCTTGTGTTACTTACATAATTCTCACAAATCACAATTTTGTGGGAACTATATTATTACAATTTTTCAAATTAAAAAAACGTGGAGCACAGAGAGGTAAAGTATGTCTAATGTACCCAACTTGTAAGTGACAAGGTTAGGATTTGTTCTCAAGAAACCTGGCTCCAAAAATTCATATACTTAATCACCATAACATGGATAGGATAGGGAAAATAAATGTGATATCCAGTTGAAAGTCAAACAAATTAAAGTTGTATTCATGATATTATAATGTATGTCATTAGACAAATAGTATTTTTATAAAAATTTGATTAACATAACTTTTCAGGACTAATATCTGTTTCATAAATACAGTACCTGTAGATTATAAGGGAATTAAATTAAGATGGTGGAAATCTTCTTATATAAGTTTTATTTTGCATTCCATCATACCATATCATTTTTATTAGGTAAGATTAAATTTTATGGTTGGGTAGGGTACTAGGGACTGAACTGAAGGGTGTTTAACCCCTGAGTCACATTTACAACCATTTTTATTTTTTATTTTGAGACAGGATCTCACTAAGTTGCTTAGTCTGGCCTCAAACTTGCAATCCTCCTGCCTCAGCCTCCCAATTCAATGGGATTATAGGCATGTGCCACCATGCCCAGCATAGATAAGATTCTTTTGGCTAAAAATAATGAAATATAACTCTAAATATCTCTTTTTTTTGTACCAGGGATTCAACTCAGGGGTGCTTAACCACTAAGCCACATCCCCGACCCTTTTTGTTTTATTTTTAATTAATTATTTATTTATTTAGACAGGGTCTCACCAAGTTGCTTAGGGCCTCTCTAATTTTCTGTTTTAAATTTTCTATAATCCTCCTGCCTTAGTCTCTACAGGCACTAGGATTACAGGTGTGCACCACCTTGCCTAGCTCTAACTGACTTTTAAAAAAGGTTTTCATTATCTTCTGTAATTCACCAGTCAGATGGTTCTTGGGTTGAGAATTTCCTAGGCCAAGTGATGCCATCAAGGACGAGGTACTTTCCATCTTTCTCTTTTATCATCTCTTGCATCTTGCCTTTTGCTTTTAAATTTGCTCCCTAATGATTGAAAGATTTTTCCTGCAGCTTCAGTTATTATGTCCTTACACAATTGTATCCATAGTTAGTATATTAGTGTTTTCTAAGACCATTCCCAGGTCCAGAGCTTCACTAAGATGACTCATCAGCATACTCATGGCTATGATTTATTATAGCAAAGACATGGAAAGTAAAAATCTGCAAAGGGAAAAGATACATGGCATAATCTTCCAAGAGTGCTCTCCTATTGGAGTCACATAGGGCACCCTTAATTCCCCCAGCATCAAAATTGCCTCAACATGTGTGCAATATTTCTGCCCATAGAAGCCCATTGGAGACTCAGCACGCAGGGTTTTCACTGGGGGCTTGTCATGTAGGCACTTTCTGCCTAGCACATATCCAAATTTCAGCTCTCCCAGAAGAAATGTAGGTGTTCCACATGAAGCACATTGTTTGTACAAATAGTCCAGGCACAATAGGCCATCCTTACCAGTTAGGGGATGTAGGAATCACATCCAAAACCAAAATTCTCAGGTGCCAGACTTGTAGGCAGACCTTTCTAAGGATACTAATCCCAGATCTGCTGTGTTAATAACTGTTTTATGCACAAGTTAGGAAAATCTTTCTTAGAAGTACAGCTGTCTGGAAGACAATACCATTTGTTAATTTTGAAACACTTGCCCATACACTAGCTGAAAAAGAATTTGGAAAATTTTGTGGTTTTAGCCTCTCATGGGTTTTTATCATTCAGGAAAGAGCAAGGGATGGGTTAGAGAAAACAGTTTGCCTGCTGAGTGGAGACTACCGGTTGTTTCCATTGAAACATCTTTATGTGTATGGTGGTAAGGAGTTCACTATTTGAACTTGTCCTTGCTGCATTTATCCAGTCAACAAATATTTATTGAATGCTTTTCACTTATAAATGCTTGGTTGAACGGTAGTTAACTGGGCAAGGAAGGGGATGAAAAAGAAAGATTCTGGACAGAAGAAAGAGTAGCATTAAAAAAACAAAGTATATTCAAAAGACTAAAATACCAATATGGCAACCAGAGACAAAAAGGAGAGGAAAGGTTTTTAAAAAAGAGGTGAGATGTAGCAGATGTATGACTACAGGACATTGTACACTATAGTAGTGAGGATTTTACTCTTTGGCTTAATAATGGCAGAAAGCCATTGAAGGACTTTAAATAGGGATATTTCCATCAGCTTCACATTTTTGGGGGTGAAGGGTATCAAAGATTGAGCTCAGGGGCACTCAACCACTGAGTCACTTCTCCAGCCCCCTTTCAATATTGTATTAGAGACAGGGTCTCCCTGAGTTGCCAAGTGCCTTGCTGATTTGCTTAGTGCCTCATTAGGTTGAGACTGGCTTTGAACTCTTGATTCTCCTGCCTTAGCCTCTGTAGTGGCTGGGATTACAGACATGTACCACCATACCCATGTTCACATTTAAATTAGTTTAAATGTTGTTTGGAAATAATTTAAATTCACAAGAAATTTCAAAAACAGTACAAAGAGTTCCAGCATAACCTTTTACCCATATTCCCCCAATAATAGCATCTTTAGTAATCATATTAAAATTGTCAAAACCAGAAGGTATACATTGATACAATGCTATAAACCAAAATACAGACTTTTATATTTTACCAGGTAGTTGTGAATTTTTAAAAAAATCCTTCTGACCTCAGTATAGAGAATGTTATAAAGAACTAGAGTGGACTTGAGGAGACCAGTAAGGAGGCTATTGCAGTAGATGAGGTGAGATCATGGTGGCTCTGTTGTCAGTAATGATACTAAAAATTAGATTCTGTAGATATTTAGGAGATAAAATAAATAGGACTAGGTAATTCATTAAATGGGATGATGAGAGGAAAAGTGAAGGATGGCTTTTAGGTTTCTGGCTTGGAGAACTTTATAGAAGGTGGTTCTTGCTACTGATAAGGATTAGATTTGTTTGTATATGGAAGGGTGAAGATCAGAAGTTCACCCTTGGATAGACAAATAGAGCTGTTGAATATACCACTGAATATATAACTCCAGAGTTCAGAAGGGAGATGTCATAAAATTCTTCTTTTAATTTGTTCTTTTTAGATACATTCAGCAATAGAGTGTATTTGATATATTACACATACATGGAATATACCCTTTTCTAACTAGGATCCCATTCTTGTGGTTGTACATGATGTGGAATTACACTGGCAGTATATTTATATATCAACATAGAAAAGTTATGTCAAATTCATTCTACTGTGTTTCCTATTCCCATCCCCAATCACTTCCCTTCAGTCCCCTTTATCTAATTCATGGAACTTCTATTTTTCCCTCCCCCCTTTATTGTGTGTTAGCATGCACATATTGGATAGAACATTCAGTCTTTGTTTTTTTGGCATTGGATTAATTCACTTAGCATGATGGTCTCCAGATCGATTCATATACTGGCAAAGTCATAAAGCCATTCTGTTTATAGCCAAGTTATATTCCATTGCATATATGTACCTCATTTTCTTTATCAATTCATCTGTTGAAGGGCACTTAGGTTGGCTCCATACCTTAGCTATTGTGAATTGAGCTACTATAAACATTGATGTGGCTGTGTTACTGTAGTATGCTGATTTTAAGTCCTTTGGGTATGTACCAGGGAGTGGGCTAACTGGGTTGAATGGTTCCATTCCAAGGATTCTGAGGAATCTCCATACTGCTTTCCAGAGTGGTTGCACCAATTAGCAGTTGCACCAGCACTGTATGAGTATACTTTTCCCCCACATCCTCACCAACATGTCTTGTTACTTGTATTCTTGATAATTGCCATTCTGACCGGAGTGAGATGGAATGTCAGTGCATTTTAATTTGTGTTTCTCTAATTGCTAGAGTTGTTGAACATTTTTCATGTATTTGTTGATCACTGGTGTTTCTCCTGCTCTGAAGTGCCTGTTCAGTTCCTTTCCCATCTATTGATTGAGTTATTATTTTTTGGGGGGAGGTGTTAAGGTTTTTGAGTTCTTTGTATATCCTGGAAATTAACCCCTTATCTGAGGCACTGATGGTAAATATTTTCTCCCATTCTACAGGCTCTATCTTCACATTCATGATTATTTCTTTGCTGAGAAGAAGCTTTCTAGTTTGATACCATTTCATTTATTGCCTCTTGATTTTATTTCTTCCACTTTAGGAGTCTTATTCAGGAAATCAGTTCCTAAACTGACACGGTGGAGATTTATGCCTACATTTTCTTCTAGTAGGTGCAGAGTCTCTGGCCTAATGCCTAAGTCCTTGATCCACTTTGAGTTCAATTTTGTACAGGGTGAGAGAAAGGGGTTAAATTTCATTCTGGTAATATATAGATTTCCAGTTTTCCCAGCACCATTTGTTGAAGAAACTATCTTTCCTCCAATGGATATTTATGGTACTTTTGTCTAGTTATGAGCTAACTATATTTATGTGGGTTTGTTTCTTCTATTCTGTTCCATTGGTGTTCATGTTTGTTTTTGTGCTAATACCATGCTATTTTTGTACTGTAACTCTGTAGTATAATTTAAGATCTGGTATTGTGATGCCTCCTGCTTCACTCTTCTTCCTAAGGATTGCTTTGGCTATTCTGAGCCTTTTATTTTTCCATATGAATTTCATGACAGCTTTTTCTATTTTTATGAAGAATTGGTGACATAGAATTCTGTAGCATGGATGCATCATTGCATATTTAATATTCCTTTACTGTTAGATATCAGATTTTTTCCCAGAATTTTGCTCTTACAGACAGTGCTGCAATAAACATAATTATAACTAAATCTGTGTACACATCCTTAATTATTTCCTCGAACAAATTCTCAGAAGTGAATTTTCTGGGCCAAGGAGTATGTATATTTTTTCCAGATTTTCATAGGTTTTAATCATATATCTATTTCTAGATCTTTATTCATGGTTGGAAAGAAAGTCCACACAATTTTTTTGTGCCAATTCTTTTCATTTTTATAGATGACTTTTTTCTTCATTCTTTATTTTTTTTTGGTAACTGCACATCATATACAACCACAACAATGGGATCCTAATTAGAACAAGTTGTACTTATTCTATGTATATATAATTTTTCAAATATACTTTACTGTCCTGTAAAAAAATAAAAGTGGTAAAAAAGGAAAATATATATTTTAATACTAATTTGTTAAATATGAAGTTATTTCCCTTCTGTATGTTTCCATAAATTATTATAAACTTATTCTAATACTTTATTAGCAGTTTTTAAGCTAGAGTACTTGAGGGCCTTCTGGTGGACCATAATATTTCTGTAAAGCACCAAGAGATATAGTAAAGAATTGCTGTAGTTTGTCCTTCAAAGGTTCATGTATTGGGAGCTTGATCTTCAGTATGCCTATGTTCAGTGGTGGTAGAACCTTTAAGAGATGGGGCTTAGTGGGAGGTTGTTAGATCATTAGGGGCATGACCTTAGAAGGGATCAGTCTAGCTTCTCTCTGGCCTCCTGTGTTACCATGTCATCTGTCCCTCCTGCATGATTCCCACCACGGTGCTATTTTCCATGATGTGATTCACTCATGGGGGCCTTCCCCTGAGGCTACATCAATGGGGCCTTCTGAGCTTGAACTTTCAGTTTCCCCAACTGTGATTTAAACAGCATATGTACTTTAAAAAGAACTTAGCCTCGGGTGTTTTGTTATAGCAATGGAAAATTGACCTATAAAATTGTTTGAGGTACTATCTGTGGTCCCCAGGCATGAAACAAACTTCATTATTCTAAGAAAGGCAGGAATCAGATACAGAATGAGAAAGAGTTGAAAAAATTTTGCATCAGCCATTGATATAGTAGCATGTTGTGATAGTAACCATCTTAATCCATTCCTCACCCCATTTTAAAATTTAAATTTTTAGTGGATTTCTCTACTTTTTAAGAAAGTAATTTTTCTTTCTGTAGGATACATTCTATAAACTGAATATATGCATATATATTTTTTTTCTTCCATGCTGAGGATGGAACCCAGGGCCTAACCTATAGGCAAGTGCTCTACATACCACTGTCCTACATCTCAAGGCACATGAACTTTTGCTCTTCCTTGAAACAAATCATATTTGAAAAGTTACTCTTAATGAGACTGATAAAATCCCATATTTTCTGTGACCCCTGCACATTAACCAATACAAAAACCATGTTGTACCTGAACATATTGTGGATACTTTTTCATACTTGGGAAGTCATACATAATTCTAAATTAGATCTAAAGAATGCCTTGTTCAGCCACACTTATGATATGTCCCCTTTTGTCCATAGCAGGGCCTGATATCTAAGTAGAATGAGGAACACATTTCCTGTATACAGTATATTTATTGAAACAGTTAATTGCAATGATTAACTAGCATTAAAACAATACTGTTTAAGTTTTAGGCAAAAGTATAGGAAATGTATTTATAACTTTGGAGTAAGAAAATTCTTAAGATTAATACAGGATCACTCATAGTATAAAAAATTGATTTACTTGATAAATTAAAATTTTAAATTTCTGTTCATCCAAAGACACCATTAAAATGTGAAAAGACAACTCAAAAACTGAGAGAAGATATTTGTGACACATATAACTGAAAAAAGAATTGTTCCTCAGAATGTATTAAGGACTTCTAAATCAGTTTCTGAAGATACTCATTAGAAAAAAATGGTTTGGATAAGCTGTTCTCAGAAGAAACATGAATGATCAATAAATATGACAAGATTAGCATTCTCACTAGTAATCAGGAAATGCAAGTTAACATTTCACACCTGTCAAATTTACAGAAATCAACAAGTTTGACAGTTTCAATTTTTGACTAGAATGTAGAATATTAAATAATGTTCTACATGGCTGGCGAGAGAGTAAATAGGTACATCCATTTTGGAGAACATTATGGCAATATCTACTAAAGTTGATGACATATGTAACCTATAACTGAGTACTTTTTACTTCTGGAGAGATTCTTAGTACTTTTTTAACTTCTGGACAGATTTTGTTATGATAAATCAGAAGCCATGTGCTTGAATTTTTTGTCATGTTTTGGAATACTTTTCATTGAACCCAGGACCTTACACATGCTAGGCAAGCATTTTACCACTGAGCTACATCCCCAGCCCTTTTTATTATATTTTGACCCAGAGTCTTACTGAGTTGCCCAGGCTGGCCTTGAACTTGTGGTCCTCCTACCTCAGCCTCTTGAGTAGCTGGGATTACAGGCATATGCCATCTCACCCCACTCATGAATACATTTTTGAAAGCATATTTTTTATAATAGCAAAAAAATTTAAGCAACTTAAATATCCATGAGGATGGAATGAATAAATAAATTATATATATTTATACAGTGCAATAGAATACAGTAGAGAAAAATGAATGGACCAGAACTATACAGATCAACATAAATATATATCATGGTGCTGAACAAAAAAACAAATGTAGAAGAAAAAATTGTTATATATATATGTTATATATGTGATTATATATATATAAATAATGGAATAATTTATATAAAGTTCAGAACTATCTTCAACAATTGAACACATTATTTAGAATTGTATATACTTACTTAGAAGTATATATAGAAATACATGAACATGATGAACATGAAATTTAATATGATGTTTAACTGTTGGGCAAGGAAGGGCAAGGTGATCTGGGAAGAGGTACACAATAAGAATTAAACTGTGTTGATGATATTTTATTCATTGAGATGAATGGTAGAATGTAAGTATTCATTCTTTTATTGCCTTTTTATAACTTTTAAACATTAAAAAGGTTTTTAAAGAGTATTGTATTAGACTTATGATCAACAGGAGACTCTAGCTTGCCACTAACCAACTGTATATCTTTAGGCAAGTGATTTCTCCAGAGACAATTGGAACAGCTTTTTTAACTGCAAACTTTGGGCTAATTTAAAGTCATTGTCAGACTGTAACATGTACTTGCCAATAGCTATCTAGTAATATCTGTGCTATTTTTCACAGTTTCACCTAAATTCTTAAAATCAAAAGAAAATTATGCATAAGTATCATAAAACACTAAAATAAAAAACTTTACAATGTCAGAATCCTTGCCTCTGGTCTCATATGTACCTGAAATTTTTGTGTTTAAATTATTTTGAGTTCCTTATTCTATCCCTGGTTATCATGATAACCTTGTAGATAGGTGGTAGACCTACAAATGCAAAGTCCTACATGGTTGAGAACCAACCACCTGTACTTAAAGACCTGAAACAAGTAAACCTAAGTAATCACAAGCAAAATTCAGTAGTTACTGTTTTTCTTCTTTAGTATGTGAAGATTTATGTGGGTGGCTGAAATAATTATGTGTAACTGATATAGATACTGTTTTCTGAGCTGTATCTATACCAGTTATTCTGTGAACATTCTCTGTATTATAATGCATCTTGTCCTTTTAGCATTTGAAAAAGATGATTCACTAGATAATATTTTTCCAAAACTTGTTTTAGAAAAATGTTTCACACATCATGCATGATACCTAACATCACTGAGTTTCTATTGCTTTTATTCACTACTATCCTAATTTATATTTGAAAAAGGATGTTATTTATTTTCTAATATTTCTTTGATAGAAAATAAATATGATTTCTGGTTGTTTCTTTTGAGATATACAACTCAAAGGATCATAAAAGTCAGTGTTGGAAACAGTTATTCAGTCTGCTGTGAACACTGAGATTGTAATTTAATCATTGTCTTATACATCCATGAAATATTATTACAAGAAGATCCCAACCACTAGTTCTCCTTCTCTCTCCAGTAAAACCTAAAAGAAATAAGCTTAAACTACACTGGGAGTGTTAGTTTACACATAAGGAAAATGCTCAAAAGTGAGAATTATTAAATACTAGATCAGTCAAACAAGGGAGATAGCTGAATTTTACTCCTGGGAAAACCCCCATGAAATAGAATAGGTAATCATCTAACATGATTGACTGGTGGGAATGATCTTCATGTAACTAAATGACTTCTTAGAACTCCTTATAAACTCTGAATTCTTTGGAAATAATTTAATTAAAATCTGTGGCCAAAATAAATATGTAGTTATTAATATTATGTAGAATTAAGAAGTTCACAGTAAATGTCTACTACTTGGCATAGAAATCTTAAATACCCTAGAACTTATTATAACGTTGTCATGGAGTCTCCATTATTGGTATTGTTTTTAAACCTATTTTAAACCTATTGGTATTGTTTTTTAAACCTATTGGTATTGGTATTTTTTAAACCTATTGTTATTGTTTTTAATAGGTGAGGAAACTGAAGATCAAACATTAAGTGATCTGCCCCATATCATAAAGTGGCACTTTCATTTTGTTTTAGAACCAAGTTCCCTATTTCTGCTCCTGGTTCAGAGCTCTTTTTTCTTATCAGCCTTGTGACCTTGGGCTTTGTATTCTGGAACTGATTGGAGGTGAGGCTTCCTTTTAACAAATGCCTTCTGAAACATTTTAATTCCCCTGAGCTGTGTCCTAGACCAACTTATTTAATGTCAAGTTCTGTTCTGTATGAAATAAAGCTATAAGAGGCATAGGAGGAGTTTCAGCAACCTTGAAATTAAGGTACATGCTAGTTTTTCCTGTCTCTGGAGGAACAGTAGTCTTGTGTAGTCAGTCTCTCCCGCTATGACATGTAGACATGACAAATGCACCATGTTTACTTTTGCTCACTATAATGCTTGATATAGGAGAATTACTCAAATACCTCTTAAATGAGTGAATGGATAAGAAAGATATTAACCTTCATTTTATTTTCAATCAAACATAAATTGATGTACTACATGACTGGCTATTTGTAAAGCTGGGTATATCCTCACTTTTGTTTTTCAAAAGACTATTGCAAGATAAACATTTCATTTTTTAATGTTTTATCTTCTCTTCTCAGAAAGGCAAGACAAAACAAAACTAAAAATTTTACTATTTCCTAGGTGAAAGCTTCCATGTTGGTTTGCCTCTTGTGATAGTCAAAATTCCTGTAGCCATTGCAACATGTGCTATTAAATCAGCTCCAACACAAAATGCTTTAATTAAGCAGACACGTGCTCTAGATGCTGATTGAACTTAAGCAGCTGTGGTTATAATCTAACTCAGACAATACTGATCAGGACATTCTGTATGTGTAAAAGGACTCAAAGCTATAAAAATGACAAATCGTAAGTTATTTACCTACAGGAATGTGACTTTGGTATGTAACACACTCTGAGCTATGAAGATCCCATATCCAAAATTTCAAATTTTAAGATGAACAGACCGAGTTTTGGTTACAGCATGTCCACCATTTTTTGACTACCTACTTTGTGCCAGGCATTATGCTGGGGGTTCTTTTTTCTGTCTCAAAAATCCCTATATGACTAGCATTATCCTCAGTATACACACAGAGAAAAAAGCTTGGAGATGGTAAGTAATTACCCATTGCCACATTGTAAATAAGGAAGAATTTGATGCCAGATTACCTGAATTGGTAATCTGTGATTGTTTTAGTGTACCATCCTGCCTTTTGGAATTTAGAACAAGGAACTCTGGATAAATAATCAGGATACTTGGATTTTAGAACATATTCTGCTTTGGCAAGTCATCTATTCGCTCTGTTTCAGTGTTTCTTTTTGTGTAATGGGGAAGGATTATGTATTGTCTGTGTTGGGGCATTCCTGTGGTGACAATATTTCCTAAATGAATAGTCTCAATTCATTCTGTGAAGAGGGGAGAACATGTAATATTGGGATTATCAACCTAGCTAGAGCTCTTTTGTATTTGGTTGACAATATATATTTATTCATTCAATAAATGTTTTAAATCCTGAAAATATGCAAAGTATTGTGCTATGTGATGAAGATACAATGATGTGGGAAGACAAAAAGACAACCCCACCTTTATGGAGTTTACAATAATTTATTGGGTGAGAAAAAATCACCAATAAGTGTAAAATTCATCAGTAAATATCAAAAATCACCTGTTTTAGTCAGCTTTTTCACTGCTGTGACTAAACGATCTGACCAGCACAATTATAGAGGAGGAAAGGTTTATTTGAGGTCTCACGGTTTCAGAGGTCCTTGTCCATAGAAGGCCAGCTCCATTCCTCAGGGTTCGAGGTGAGGCTGAACATCATGGTGGGGGAGAGAGGTGGAGGGAAGCAGCTCGTACCACGATGACCAGGAAGCAGACAGTATCTACTCTCCAGATACAAAATATATACCCCAAAGCCAAAGCCCCAATTCCAATCTCCTCCAGCCACACCCTTCCACTTCAGTTAATCCCATCAGGGATAACTTCGCTGATTGGGTTAAAACTCTCACAATCCAATCATTTCTCCTCTGAACCTTCCTACATTGTCTCACATGTGAGCTTTGGGGAACACGTCACATCTAAACCATAACATCACCATTGTGTTACATGCTACAAAAGAGTAATATTAGGCCAAGAAAGCATATCATACAGTGCCCTGATTTCATCCTGACAATGAAGGAGGATTTATGATTAGGCAGAAATCTGAGGGCATAATTTGAGTTATCCAGAAAGACAGGAGCATAGGTAAGAGAGTGTCAAGAAGAGGGAATAACATTTGTGAAGTCCTGTGGTAGGAAGTAGCATGGAGGATTTTGAACAATGAAAGGTGTCAAGTATGGACAGAGAGGAAGAGGAAGAGATTGGAGCAAGAAGAGGCTTGAGGGTAGGTAGAAACTGCTCAGAGGCCATGTTAAGAATTTGGTTAAGCCAGGCAGAGTGGTGCACAACTGTAATCCCAGCCACTCAGGAGGCCAAGGCAGGAAGATGGCATGTTTGAGGCTAACCTTCTCAACTTCATAAAACCCTGTCTCACAGTGGAAAATAAGGAAGAGGAACTTAAGTTCTGGTTAAGTTCAGTTTGCTTTGGACATTGTGAAAAAGAAATGACTGGATTTTATATTATATACTTAGGTTTACCAAGTGTTTTTACAGAGAAGCTATGTGGACCAATGCTACATACACCTTAACCCAATTAAGAAGACTACACATAGTTGGAAATAAGACTGAGTAATGAATGATAAACAGGTATGAATGGAAACTAGTAAGAAAATTCTACATATAAAGGAAGTTAAAATCTCTGATACATAGTATCCTAAAAGTATTCAGTTAAGTAGGCAAAATTTAAACTGTATCATGTATTTTTGAACAGCTGTTGTAGGAGACACTACTAGATATGAAAAATAACAGCCATATATGAGTAAGAGCTAAAGCAAGTAGGAGAGATTAGTGCTAATAGAAATAAGAGCAAGGAGAAAATGGCTATGGGCTAGGATGATTAGAGTTAAATTTAACCCTGGATATTGGGTTAGGTATGGATCAAAGGAGAAGTACACATTAGATACAGCTATGTCTCAAATATACAAACTAATCAAATTTTGTAGGGTAGAAAGGAATAAAGTGATTTTCTTAACCTTTGCCTATGTTACCACAATTCTTCTAACAATGATAGCTTAAAAACAAGTTGAGGAATTATTTCCTGGACCAGATTCTCTGTGTGTCTTCCTAGCACCAATTTCTAATACCACAGACTTCCAAAGTAAGTTGAGCATCCCTAATGCGAAAATTTAAAATCTTAAATGCTCCAAACTCCTAACTTTTTTGAGTGCTAGCATGATGCCACAGTTTGAAACTTGCACACCAGACTTCATATGACAATATCATAGTCAAAACACAGGCACTTAAAACTATTGTAGAAAATTACCTTCAGGGTGTGTATATAAGGAATATTGAAACATATATGAATTTAACAAAAGTGAATTTTGTGTTTAGACATGAGTTCCACCTCCAAGATATCTCATTATGAATATGCAAATATTCCAAAATCTGAACACATCCCAAACATTTACTGTCTCAAGCATTTCTGGTAAGGAATACTCAATATATTTAACACCATCTCAGAGATCATTTGGTCAACTTCCTTTATTTAATAGAGTAAGAAACAGGCTCCTGTCATGCATTGGGTCAAAGATATGAGAGTCCAACCATTTAACCACAGGGAATATCCAGAGAGATGTTGTTAAAAGATAGGAGTAGGGGTAGGAGAAAACCTGAGTATGTTCGTGTAGAGAATGTGAACTTTGGGATCAGAATCCCTGGCTTCTCAGTCTGGTACTACCAGGGGCCTGGAATAAATCAGTATTTCTGAACTTAAATTTCCTCAGTATAAAATAGGGCCAAAAGTCTTCCTTGACAAATGAGCATAAGAAGTAAATGAGATTATGAGTAAAAGTGTTTTGTAATAAAAACACTTTGCAAATTATGAAACTTTATGCAAATCTAAATTGCTTTTTTGACAGAATACACCAAACCAAATTGTACAAACTATGATAGCAACTCCACTGACCTTATAGTTGTATTTTGATAGCTTTTTCTTTTATTATTATTATTATTATTGTATACAAATGGGATACATGTTGTTTCTCTATTTGTACATGGAGTCAAGGCATACCATTTGTGTAATCATACGTTTACATAGGGCAATGATGTTTGATTCATTATTTTTTCCCTTCCCCCCCACCCCTCCCACCCCTTTTCCCTCTATACAGTCTTTCTTTCCTTCATTCTTACCACACTCCTTATCCCTAACCCTAAACCTAACCCTAACCCTAATGCTAACCCCTCCCACCCCCCATTATATGTCCTTATCCGCTTATCAGCGAGATCATTTGTCCTTTAGTTTTTTGAGATTGGCTTATCTCACTTAGCATGATATTCTCCAATTTCATCCATTTGCCTACAAATGCCATAATTTTATCATTCTTCGTTGCGGAGTAATATTCCATTGTATATATATGCCACAGTTTCTTTATCCATTCATCAACTGAAGGGCATCTAGGTTGGTTCCACAATCTGGCTATGGCGAATTGAGCAGCAATGAACATTGATGTGGCTGTATCTCTGTAGTATGCTGATTTTAAGTCCTTTGGGTATAGGCCAAGGAGTGGGATAGCTGGGGCAAATGGTGGTTCCATTCCAAGCTTTCTGAGGAATCTCCATACTGCTTTCCAGAGTGGCTGCACTAATTTGCAACCCCACCAGCAATGTATGAGTGTTCCTTTTTCACCACATCCTCGCCAACACCTATTGTTGCTTGTGTTCTTGATAATCGCCATTCTAATTGGAGTGAGATGAAATCTTAGGGTAGTTTTGATTTGCATTTCCCTCATTATTAGAGATGTTGAACATTTTTTCATATATCTGTTGACTGCTTGTAGATCTTCTTCTGTGAAGTGTCTGTTCATTTCCTTAGCCCATTTGTTGATTGGATTATTTGTATTCTTGGTGTAGAGTTTTTTGAGTTCTTTATAGATTCTGGAAATTAGCGCTCTATCTGAAATATGATTGTTTGTATAATGTATTTGTATTGCATATCACTAATTACAATGAAAGGATAAAAATTACAGCCAAAGAAAGAGTCCCATGGAGTCAAGTCAGGGAGGATTCCAGACATAAAACTCCCATCATTTTCAAGACATGTTATGTCCCCAGCATTGATATGTGCCAGTACACATGGAGTATTACAGACCTAGAAACCTCAACAAGCTTTGGTATTCAGACTTTTTAATTGTGTCTTCATTACAAAGACACAATTAACTGAATTATTGTCCATGTATTTGAAGTTAGTATTTATGTTTACTGATACTGTATAACTCAAAGTCTCTGTCCTCAAACATATCATTGGTCTTTCTCTCATGGCCAGCCCTAAGAATCTCAGTTATGTAATATAATGTGCTCTTAGAAAAAGTCAAATATAATTAAGATTCTACTGACTGTGTTTGATGAAAGGACTGCTGGGGTAATACATGAGTATGCAGGTAAGGTATGTTTATCCTTTTAAAGATGAAGGCAGATTGCAACTGAGATGCCATTCAAATAGGCACGGAATATTAACCAAGTCCATAAAATATTTTTAGATTGTTGACTGGATGGTATCAATATTTTTTAAATTATTTAATACAGAATTTGGAAACCTTAATTAGGTGTATCATTGCATTAAGTTTGCAATAGTCCACTGGTAAATGCCATTTTATCAGGTTTGAGCATTGACCAAAGTTGGCTGTTCAAGGGGAAGAAGGAAAAGGCAGCAGGAATAATGGCCTCTTCTTTCAGTGCTTAGCTAATGGGTCTCAATTCCTGTATGCCTTGTTTTAATTTACATTGGGTCATAATTTTAACCTTGGTGTGTCGGGGGGGGGGTTATGGGGTACCATTTATCATACCTTTTTTAAGTTCTGAACAATATTATTTCAATATTTTACTCTTTGTGTCAGAGCATCAATGCTCATTATGAGATATTTTAAATCATAGAGTACTACGATGATAGGGAAATTAGACAAACTAATTATTCCAATTGTGAAGATGAGGCATATCAATTTGTTCTCTATTTTATGTCTGGTAACTCCTCTAAAAGTATGGGGGAATACCTTGTTTATATTTAGTGGGATTCCCCAGGTATAACTATACTTGGAGCCATTTGTATTGATTAAGGTCATGAAAATTTACCAACTGGTGCATCTCTATAGATGTTGAAATTAACTTAGAACTGGTGTTCTAAACAAAGCAACAAAATTCAATCATTCCTGTTTACTTCTCTATCACATAAATTGTTTTGATTTTTTTTATTGTAAACAAATGGGATACATGTTGTTTCTCTGTACATGGCGTAAAGGCATACCATTTGTGTAATCATAAATTTACATAGGGTAATGTTGTTTGATTCATTCTGTTACTTTTTCCCTTCCCCCCCACCCCTCCCACCCCTCTTTTCCCTCTATACAGTCCTTTCTTCCTCCATTCTTGCCCCCCTCCCTAACCCTAACTCTAACCCTAACACTAACCCCTGCCCCCCCATTATGTGTCATCATCCACTTATTAGCGATATCATTCTTCCTTTGGTTTTTTGAGATTGGCTTATCTCACTTAGCATGATATTCTCCAGTTTCATCCATTTGCCTGCAAATGGCATAATTTTATCATTCTTTATGGCAGAGTAATATTCCATTGTATATATATACCACATTTTCTTTATCCATTCATCAATTGAAGGACATCTAGGTTGGTTCCACAATCTGGCTATTGTGAACTGAGCAGCTATGAACATTGATGTGGCCGTATCTCTGTAATATGCTGATTTTAAGTCCTTTGGGTATAGGCCAAGGAGTGGGATAGCTGGGTCAAATGGTGGTTCCATTCCAAGTTTTCTAAGGAATCTCCACACTGCTTTCCAGAGTGGCTGCACTAATTTGCAACCCCACCAGCAATGTATGAGTGTACCTTTCTCTCCACATCCTCGCCAACACCTGTTGTTGCTTGTATTCTTGATAATCGCCATTCTAATTGGGGTGAGATGGAATCTTAGGGTGGTTTTGATTTGCATTTCTCTTATTACTAGAGATGTTGAACATTTTTCCATATGTTTGTTGATTGCTTGTAGATCTTCTTCTGTGAAGTGTCTATTCATTTCCTTAGCCCATTTGTGGATTGGATTATTTGCATTCTTGGTGTAGAATTTTTTGAGTTCTTTATAGATTCTGGAGATTAGTGCTCTATCTGAAGTATGATTGGCAAAGATTTTCTCCCACTCTGTAGGCTCTTTCTTTGCATTGCTGATAGGTTCCTTTGCTGAGAAAAAGCTTTTTAGTTTGAATCTATCCCAGTTATTAATTCTTGCTTTTATTTCTTGTGCTATGGGAGTCCTGTTGAGGAAGTCTGGTCCTAAGCCAACATGCTGAAGCTCTGGACCTACTTTTTCTTCTATAAGATGCAAGGTCTCTGGTCTGATTCTGAGATTCTTAATCCATTTTGAGTTGAGTTTCGTGCATGGTGAGAGATATGGGTTTAGTTTCATTCTATTGCATATGGATTTCCAATTCTTCCAGCACCATTTGTTGAAGAGGCTATCTTTTCTCCACAGCATATTTTTGGCCCCTTTGTCTAGTATGAGAAAATTGTATTTATTTGGGTTTGTATCCGTGTCCTCTATTCTGTACCATTGATCCACCTTTCTATTTTGGTACCAATACCATGCCGTTTTTGTTACTATTGCTTTGTAGTAGAGTTGAAGATCTGGTATTGCGATACCCCCTGCTTCACTCTTTCTGCCAAGGATTGCTTTAGCTATTCTGGGTTTTTTATTCTTCCAGATGAATTTCATAATTTCTTGCTCTATTTCTGTAAGGTACATCATTGAGATTTTAATTGGAATTGCATTGAATCTGTATAGAACTTTTGGTAGTATGGCCATTTTGACAATATTAATTCTGCCTATCCAAGAACATGGGAGATCTTTCCATCTTCTAAGGTTTTCTTTAATTTCTTTCTTTACTGTTCTGTAGTTCTCATTGTAGAGGTCTTTCACCTCTTTTGTGAGATTGATTCCCAAGTATTTTATTTTTTTCGAAGCTATTGTGAATGGGGTAGTTTTCCTAATTTCTCTTTCTGAAGATTCATTGCTTATGTATAAAAATGCCTTAGATTTATGTGCATTGATCTTATATCCTGCTACTTTACTGAATTCACTAATGAGATCTAAAAGTTTTCTGGTGGAATTTCCTGGTTCCTCTAAGTATACAATCATATCATCAGCAAATAGGGATAGTTTGAGTTCTTCTTTTCCTATTCGTATCCCTTTAATTTCTTTGGTCTGTCTAATTGCTCTGGCTAGAGTTTCAAGGACGATATTGAAAAGAAGTGGTGAAAGAGGGCATCCCTGCCTTGTTCCAGTTTTTAGGGGGAATGCTTTCAGTTTTTCACCATTTAGAATGATATTAGCCATGGGCTTAGCATAGATGGCCTTTACAATGTTAAGGAATGTTCCCACTATCCCTATTTTTTCTAGTGTTTTGAGCATGAAAGGATGCTGTATTTTATCAAATGCTTTCTCTGCATCTATTGAAATAATCATGTGATTCTTGACTTTAAGTCTATTGATATGGTGAATTACATTTATTGATTTCCTGATGTTGAACCAACCTTGCATCCCTGGGATGAAACCCACTTGATCGTGGTGCACTATCTTTTTAATATGTTTTTGTATGCGATTTGCTAAAATTTTGTTGAGAATTTTTGCGTCGATGTTCATTAAGGATATTGGTCTGAAATTTTCTTTCCTCGATGTGTCTCTGTCTGGTTTAGTTATCAGGGTAATATTGGCTTCATAGAATGAGTTTGGGAGGGTTCCCTCCTTTTCTATTTTATGGAAAACTTTGAGAAGTATTGGAATGAGCTCTTCTTTAAAGGTTTTGTAGAACTCGGCTGAGAACCCATCTGGTCCTGGACTTTTCTTTGTTGGTAGGCTTTTGATGACTTCTTCTATTTCATTACTTGAAATTGGTTTATTTAAATTGTGTATGTCCTCCTCGTTCAGTTTCGGCAATTCATATGTCTCTAGAAACCTGTTGATGTCTTCGAAATTTTCT
Source organism: Sciurus carolinensis (assembly GCF_902686445.1). Taxonomy (NCBI): domain Eukaryota; kingdom Metazoa; phylum Chordata; class Mammalia; order Rodentia; family Sciuridae; genus Sciurus; species Sciurus carolinensis. The sequence goes on from NC_062232.1 coordinate 53,210,110, forward strand.
ATTTTGTTGGAGTATAGATTTTCAAAATAGCTTCTAATTATGTTTTGTATTTCAGTCGTGTCTATTGTGATATTTCCTTGTTCATTCCGAATTTTAGTGATTTGGGTTTTCTCTCGTCTTCTCTTTGTTAGTGTGGCTAAAGGTTTATCAATTTTGTTTATTTTTTCGAAGAACCAACTATTTATTTTGTCAATTTTTTGTATTGTTTCTTTCGTTTCAATTTCGTTGATTTCAGCTCTGAGTTTAACTATTTCCTGTCTCCTACTACTTTTGGTGTTGGTCTGTTCTTCTTTTTCTAGGGCTTTGAGCTGTAGTGTTAGGTCGTTTATTTGTTGAGTTTTACTTCTTTTATTAAATGCGCTCCATGAAATAAATTTTCCTCTAAGTACTGCTTTCATAGTGTCCCAGAGATTTTGATATAATGTTTCTTTGTTCTCATTTACCTCTAAGAATTTTTTAATTTCCTTCCTAATATCTTCTGTTATCCATTTATCATATAATAGCATATTGTTTAATCTCCAGGTGTTGGATTAGTTTCTGTTTTTTACTCTTTCATTTATTTCTGGGGCTAGGGATATAGCTCAGTTGGTAGAGTGTTTGCTTTGTGAGCACAAGGCCCTCGGTTCAATCCCCAGCACTGCAAAAAAAAAAAAAAAGAAAAAAAAAGCTTGTCATTGTTTTGATTTTTTAATATCATACATAAAAAATTTTTATTTGTTCTTTTTAGATATACATGACCGTAGAGTGTATTTTGACATAGTATACATACATGGAGTATAACTTATTATAATCCCATTCTTGTGGTTATACATAATGTAGATTTTCACTGGTTGTGTATTAATATATGAACATTATGAAATTCATATATGAAATTATGGTGGATTCATTTTACTGTCTTTCCTATTCCCATTCCCCTCCATTCCCTTCACCCCCCTTTTTTCTTATCTAATGAACTTCTATACTTCCTCCCCCACATCCTTATTGTGTGTGTTGGCATCCACATGTCAGAGAACATTTGACATTTGATTTTGGAGGATTGGCTTATTTCATGAGAATCTACAGTTCCATCCATTTACTGGCAAATGCCATAATTTCATTCTTATTTCTGGCTGAGTAATATTCCATTGTTTATATATACCACATTTTCTTTATTAATTCAGATTTCCAGTTGGAGTGAAATTATAGACTTGCTTTACTTTTCATTTCTTCCTCCATATCAATGTTTCTTGTTTTGTTTTTGTGATTATTTGACGTACTTCAGGAAGAGGGAGTCCTCTCTATCCTGTTTATACTTATAAGCAGATTCTTCCAGAAAGTCTCAATTCAGTATCATCAGGGTTAAGGGCCTACTTATGGCGATTGTCACTTATGGGTGTTAAGATTCCTTGATCTAAGTCAGCTTTTATTTAACCCCTTGGAATTTTGACAAGCCACACCACTTAACTGAGTCCAGAACTTTCTTTGGCCCTTTTTTAAGTTGTCTAAAAGGATGGTTTGTAGTTTCTTCTGGACACTAAAAGGGATGGAGGTAAAACACTCAGGGCTTCCTTTTATAACGGCTTGTGCCAAAGGGGTCTCTTTACATAACTCTGAGGATCTGGAGTTGTTGGTGACATAAGCAGTAGCAAAGGCACAGGATCATAATGAGTCACCTGATTTTTCAAGAGTAGATTTCAGCATGATACAAGGTAACTGTTCTTCACATAACCAGTCATGCACTGGGCTTGTATCTTATACAGGATATAGTATTTCCCCTGAGAACTCTATAAAATGAAGAGAAAGTTATCATTAAGCCAGGCACAGTGGTACACGCCTGTAATTCCAGCAACTCAGGAGGCTGAGGCAGGAGGATTCCAAGTCTCAGACTAGCCTCAACAACTTGGTGAGACCCTGTCTCAAAATAAAAATAGTGAAAAAATAATAGAGACTTGTAGTACTTAAGTGTCCCTGGGTTCAATCCCTAGTGTCAAAAAAAGACTAAAGACTTACATCAATAGTCATAGCATAGGTCATCCTCCTGAGCTCAATCATGCCTTATTCTAGAATCAAGATTCACGATTCATCTGAAACACCCATATTGGTCTGAGTCAGTATACACAATGCAGAGCTACCTTAAGGAGGCCCTGAAACTCATGTTGCTATTCCTAAGTAGCAATCACCAAAACTTCTGAATTAGGTTAAATCTATAAGAGAGGCTTAGTAGGACTTAGCAAATGAACAGCACAGCACATCTTAGTAAAAGCAGACCAGAAGGTAGCAGCACAGTTAAAAGTACCTCCTGCCTAGCAGCAAATAGAGAGCTAGTTAATAAAACAAGAGAAAAAAGGCCCCTATGTCATGGTTTTTGCCTTGACGTATTACAGTGCAAGTTTTCTTGTGGTCACCTTGCAAGAGGTGGGATCAATCCCCCCACTCAAAATGTGATTTCAGTGTTGACACTGGTGATGCCACACATGCACTAAAAACATATGATAGAGTGTACTACTGACAATGAGGTTTTCTGAGGCCAGCAGGGATGACTTTCAAGTCAATTTGAAATGGTGTGAGCAAAGGGAGGGGTGAGTGGCTTTGGTTTTAACTGTGGTTATGTAGTGGGGCCCACAGTGAGGTTTCATATGCTTCCTGTGACTTGCATTGGTTGAACTTACAGGCCAACACCGTGGGAAGGAATGTCTACATCTTCTTATCAGTTTGCCCTGCCCGATATGGGACAAAAGGGGAAGGGGAGGGGTATGACTTGAAAGCTGTCATAAGTTATTTACCAATAGTGTAGTCAGGCTCTTTATTATAATTTTCTTCTCTAAAATAAAACCCAGTACCTCTAGTAGAAGGCAAAGTAGAAGTTTTCCATGTGAACACAAGGGATAGAAGGAAAAAAATGTTCAATTTGTTTTAAAAATTATTAGTCTTTGAACAAGTATCAATATTAATAATCTCATATGTCTTATTATCAGTCTTCTTTTTGCTGTTATACTGAAAATGAAGATGTAGCAGCGATATCCATTTCCTTTTCACTCTGTAATTCTATTTTTAGGAGCTTTGATGTTACTTCTTATTTTGAAAATACATAGTTTTACTTCTAAAGATTTTTTATCTTAGAATAAGCCAAACATTGCCTCAGAGAAGTTGAGTCCTCTGGTCTGCATCAGTGAACTCGTATTCTATACCACAAATTAATTGTGCTGTCTTGGAAAGAACATTTGCTCTGTGCATCACTTCCCTCATCTGTGAATTTATTTATCTAACAAAAGGTTTTTATCAATCTTCTATGGGTAGGCATTGAACGAGGTGCTGTGCCAAAGCTACAAAGCTGAGTAAGGCATGCTCCTTGCTCTTAAACAGCTCACAGTCTGGTAAGGGACATATATGCCTGCAATTACAATATAGTATGGTAATTGCCATGACAGAAGTGTGGACATGGTGCTGGGAATTAAAGGGATAATACCTTCACTATCTTCCTCACTGGGAGGGAAATAAATTGAAAATAATCATGTTAAAGTACTTTGAGATGTATAAAGCAAATCAAAAATCACAAATAGATACCCTGCTTCCTTTCATCCAATTTATTCATTTTGAGCTTAAGTATTTAGACCTTTTGGTACTCTTAAAATATATTTTTGGAATTTTGGAATGACTTTGGAGCTGTATTTGTTATATTTCTAATTAAGATTCATTTTTAGTTTCTAATGGTCTTATTCTTCAGATTAGGGAACTGTGTGTTCCTCTTACCACAATGAGTGAGTGCTGCTGGAGCAAATGACACAACTGTGCAGATTGCTAATACTATAAAATTATGGTTTCCAAAGACCTCATTTGCACCCTTAGAGCACAATTTATTAAACCTTTTATGTGTTCTTAATTATTCCTTTTTTTCATTGACAATGTCTGCTATTGCAAACCTATACCACCTTTCTCAAGACTACTTCTCTGTTCTAACCCCTTCCTGCCTGCGACCTCTGTTGTTCCCCTTGTCATTTTTCTGAGAAGAGTTATGCTGTATCTCTAACTATTGAGTGAATGGGCCATGCTATTTTAGGTCTCTACCTTTGTACCTACTAGTTCTCTGACTGAAATCCACCACCCCACAACAACCTTAATTTCTATTTTTTGAAAGCTCAGCTCACTTATTTACACTCTCTGAGACCTTCATTGGCAGCTGAAGCATAGCTAGCCATTTTGTCCTTTACACCAACACTAGACATAGTATTTTCTGTGACTGTAGAATGGAGCATACTGTATTGTACATGTTTATTTTCATAACTATCTCCTCTAATAAACTGTGACATTCTAAAGAGTAGGGACTATTTAATCTTTGAATACCCAGCACCTAGTATAGTTCTGACACAAACATAAATATTTAGGAAAGGAGGAAAGAGAAGGAAGTAAAATAAGTATTAGAAGTATACTGCTTCTTTGAGAACAGAAACCACTATTTTATTACTTTCAAACTTTTCAGCTAATTTTCAGTGGCATATCCCTGATTCCTTTTTCTTTCAACCTTTAAGATTTTTTTCCATTTAATAGATAGATGCTGAAAATTTTTAAAGAACTTCAACAAAGACAGCTGTCTGACAGCTGTACACCATCTGTGCTTTCAGACTTGGGTAAAAACATCTGGCTACTTGAGAATAGAAGCTCTGTACTAAAGGACTTTCCCAGGCTGATGGTGATTAGTATTCTACAAATATGCTTTGCATCGTTCCGCTTTGACATGATAATGTATACAACTTGTCCCTCTAAATTATGAAGATTCATTGTGCTTGTACACCTCAACAAAGGTAAAAAAAATAATTTACCAAAATGTTAGCATTTTGCTACATTTTTAGATGAAAATTGCATTTGTAGTAAAAGATGACATCACAAAAAAGTGATTGATCCAGAGAAGTTAGGCAAAATCAATACTGCATATGAATTTTTCTTCAAACAAAAAGTAAATTTTAAACACCTTTTTATTTCCTTGATTTGGAATTAATTCAGGAACCATTATTTCATTAAAAAAGACAGAACAGATGTATTATAAAGATCTGGTTCCTTGTGTCAAAATACCTGTTGCACCATCTACCTGTACTTAACCCTCCTAGATCAGCCTGATTTATACAGCCTGATTTATAAAACATCTTATTACCATGAGTAGCATCTCCCCTTTGCCTCCATTTATCTCTCACAGTCTATTTCAAATGCTTTTCCTTAAAAAAACTGAGTAGCTATCAATAACGATAATATTTGAATTTCCAAAATTGTATTTGAATACCATATATCTTAGGTTTCACAACTGAGATTTTAAATAGTTTCACAATTTAAAAATACCTGAATTTATGAATTTGGTAATTGCTAAGATTTGAATGTGTTCCCTGCAAAAGCTTGTCAGAAACTTAATCCCCAATGTAATAGTGTTGGTAAGGTAGGACCTAATGGGACATCTTTTGTTCATGACGGCTTCACTCTTTTGAATGGATTAATGCCAACTATATAAGGGCTTGAAGTTGCAAGATTGATCTCTTGTTCTCCCACTCCTGTGATTTCTTGCCCTTCTACCTTCTGCAATTGGATATTGCAGAAAGAATGGGAGGTCCTCACCACATGCCAACCCCTCAGTCTTGGACTTCTCAGTCTCCAGAACTGTGAGAAAAAAGTTTATTTTCTTTATAAATGATCTAGTCTGTGGTATTCCATTATAGCAACACAAAATAAACTCAGACAAAAATTAACTTTAATATTAGCACAGAATTTGATAGCAGTTCAAATTTCAGTGCCACAATCCTGATGTGTCCCTGTGTTTATTAAAATAAAGCATACAGTTCAATATGCCAGCAAGTGGTTAACAAAATAAGGTGCCTAGCAATTCACCATATATTCATTCTTCTGCATGACCACTGAATTTTTTCGGAAGTTTTTATTATGATAAATTAAAGGTAAGAAAAATTTATCTTAAAAAATAAATAAATTTTACAGTATAATTTAAAAAAATAAAAAAGAAAAATTTATCTTAACCACTTTAAGTTTAGAATATTATGAAATACATTCACACTGTTGTGCAACCATCACCATCATTCATCTTCATAACCCTTTCTTTTTAAAACAAATCAATTTAACATATTTGGTCAATATACCATAACTCTATTATAAAAAAATTGGGGAACTAACTTCTTAAATTTCAGTACTAGGGGTTGGACCCAGTGGTGTTTTACCACTGAGTTACATCCCCAAACTCTTCTATTTTGAGACAGGGTCTCACTAGTTTGCTGAGGCTGGCTTCAAACTTGCTATTCTCTGCCTCAGCTTTCTAAATCACTGGGATTACAGGTGTGAGCAACCAAGCCTCAGCAGGACCGAACTCTTTACTTTCAAAGTTTTGTAGGTGTGTCCAAAGATAGTTGGATTTTAAAGTAATTTACTAAGAAACTGTGGTGTGTCTGCAGGAAGCATGGCTGCTAGATGATCTGGAAGCCCAAAACAGTGGTTGAATAACCCAGTCCTAGGACATAGTACTGAGAGGTAATATAATACTTGCTTTTGAAAGGGCAGGAGTAGAGTTAATGATGGAGAAGAGGAGGAGAGGTAAGTGGGTACTACTGGGGATTGAAGTGGAGGAAATTATGTTAGATGCATTTACGAATATGTCAAAATGAAACCCACTATTATGTATAGCTGTAATGGACTAATAAAAATTTTTAAAAAGAAAATTCAGGTCAGTTTAAGAAGACTGTGGCATCTGAGATGCCTCATTGATAGAGTGGGAAACCTTTAACCCTGAAGGTGTTTAAACAGTAGACCATGACTATCTGTATAATGTGTAGTGTGGAAGATTAGACTAAATGAGTTCTAGCAGATTTCTATGATTCTGTTGAAGATGAGAAAGTCATTGAATGGTAATCATGTTTCCTGTTATTGCATTTTTTTCATTCACCTGTCAGTGAAACAAACTTTTTTCACCTTTAGATTGTTATTCTATTTTGTCCATTGACAGCTAGCATACCCTATAGCTCTCTGTTTGCTTTGCCTGGAAGATTCTTCTAGATCTTCAAATAACAGTGCTATTTTTATCACTCATAGATCAAATGACATCACTTCAGAAAAACTCTTTGACCTTCATATTCAAAACAGTCAATGTACATCCCTCCATCTCCATCCCCATTACTATCGCCTTGTTTATTTCCTTCAGATAAATTGTATTCTGTAATTTTCTTGTTTGCTTTTTTATTTCTCCACTCAAATCTAAACACCATAAGGGCATAAACCTTGTTTGTCTGGCCCATAGGTAAATCCCTTGTTTCCAGAACAATGCCATGCAAAAAAAAAAAAAAATGAACCTCTTAAATATATGTTAAAAGGATAGGTGAAGATCCCCTCTCCACAGTTTGGGTTTTATATTATTTTAAAGCCATTCTGTTGCTGGAGGTTCTTGCTCAGAGACATTTTACATTTCTTTGCCATCCAAAATCAGGTATTTGGATGTTCAAGGTTGATAATTTTTCAATTTTTGTTATGTCAAAAATGGCCCATTTTCTGTTACTGCTTTCAATGATGATAGGGTTTCAAAAATATAAAGACAAGAACTAAAGCATTCATGGGAAAAAAAAGTGTTGTTGCAATTAAAATTCTGTGGCTATATTTAAGAATAAATGATGACCATCACAGATGGTTGTTTGCAAAGATATATGTGAGCTTTTGGTTACTTGGGTTTCATCCAGTGATTTGCTATAACAATTACTCAACTGATAGAATCAGAAATGGAAACACCTGAGACATTATGATAGCACCTGCTTCTGAAACCATCATGAAAGCAATCTTTATGACATTTTCCCCCAAGATCTAGTGAAGCTACCTGCATGCTTTACCCTGGCCTGTCCTTTCTTTGGTGCTCACTAGTCATCTTTTTTCTGTCTCCTCCTAACTTGAATGATTTTTTTAAAAAATTCCATCAGTTTTATATGGGTGCCATTAACATCAAACCACGTTTCTCTTTTCATATATTCCCTAATAACACATCTTTTTAGCAAAACATTTTAGTTTGCAATGACCCTGTGTTATAGTTTGCCATTACTTCATTTTCTATATTCAACAGTATTGCCTAATGTATTTGGGCAGGATTCTTAATCAGTTTCTTACTGACAATAAGAGGCAAGTATTTCCATTAGTCTCAGTATTCTTGCTCCTTTTATCCCTGTATTCTTTCTTCCTGTCTTTTCATCTTGCTTCTTCCCAAAGTATTATTTCTATTTGTCTAAAAATATTCAGTGTGTGATGTGTCATAAATTGACATTGGCAAAATGGTTTCTGTCAACAAATGACTTTTTGAATTTACTGCAAATTTTAATTGATTTATTCAAAGCCAGGAATGCTCCCTTATTTCCTCACAAAGATAAAAAGTAGTTCATATCCACACCTGAAGATGTGCTGTTTTAGTCAGCTTTTTTGTTGCTGTGACCAAAAGACCTGACAAGAACAAGTTTAGAGGAGGAAACGTTTATTTGGGTCTCACAGTTTCAGAGGTCTCAGTCCATAGAAGGCTGATTCCATTGCTCTGTGCCCAAGATATGGCAGAACGTCGTGGAGGAAAGAGGCTCAGGGCATGGCCACCAAGTAGCAGAGAGAGACTCCCTTCAACACTGACAAAATATACATCCCAAAGGCATGCCCTGACCAACCCACCTCCTCACTTCCTCCAGCCACACCCTGCCTACCTATAGTTACCACACAGTTAATCCCTATCATTGGATTAACAAACTGATTAGATTAAGGCTCATAACAATCATTTTACCTCTAAATTTTCTTGCATTGTATCACACATGAGCTTTTGCGGGACACCTGATATCAAAACCATGACATTTGCTAATATGATTCTTGGTCCTGTGGAAGCTACAAAACTATATTGAGCAAAATTTTTATTTTTTTCCAAATGCCAAAATACTGTCTGTTGATGAGATGATGATTTATTATGCAAGTTAGACACAGGTTTTCTGTGTTATCATTTTGGCTTTTAAAGCTCCAAGTATAAGAAATGCTCAAAGCTGGAATGACAGGGGGAGACAATTATGCTTAAAACTGAAAAAAATTAAACTTGCATAAACATTTTCATAAGGTACCATGTGTGGTTTTCTTTGAAGAAAGGAAAGAAATTAATGAAAGAGTATTCTTATGTAACAACATGAGTGACTTCTAGCTACTTGAGAGATTCAAACTATAATACTTAATAGTGTATCTTTTAGGTATTTCATAGAAATGTTTGATAGTCGAATCTTGTTTGACATGAAATAAAATTGCAGAAATGACCCATGGTTAAGTGGTTACAGTAGCTTCAGAAATGCCAGCCTCTGATAGGATATTATTCCAAGGCCTTGAATGTATGTTTACAGAGTAGCTTTTTCCCAATCTTTGTTCCTTGGAACTCTCCAATAACAAAAGATACAAATAGTTTGGCTTGAGGGAGTAAAGGTATCCATAGACAAAGAAGCTTGGGGAACACTACATACCACATTCCTTCCTTAGATCCATATAATATATATTAGCATACTAGTAGCAGTAAAAATAAACTGTTCACCTTTATTTTACCCATTGTTCCCAACTTACTTGATGAAAAATCCTTTCATTATGGTTACATATTAGTATCTTATGAGACACTGGATTTTTGTTGTTGTTGTTTTGGCAGAGCAGTTTGGATAATTCTGTTTTAGAATACTCTCCAATAGTTATTAGCTGGATAAGCTATTCTCTTAAAGCTCTAATTGAAAACCTGCCATATCTTTTGGAAGTTTCATAATGTGTCTCATATACCTCAATGACAAGTTGGGAAAATAAAGTGTAGATTAGTCTAAAGGTGAGTACACAGATGAATGAAATTATCAGAGTTGTGGCCCAGTCCAACTCTCCATTTGTTATTTCTACAATCAAATCCTGGTGCTGCCACACAATCACTGTGCCACTGCCATGAAACATATCTTCTGGCTTTTATTTTGGATTCCTCTGTTTTAATTGTTCATGGTCAATTTTCATTATATTGGTGATCAGCTGAATTACTGGGCACTGCTTAAGAGACTCATAAACCAGCATTAAATAGAGGTACATAGGAACAGTAAAAAGAGTGGACTTGTAATGATTTTCTATAATTGTTGCACAACTCCCTTTTAAGATCATGTCTCTATTCTCATTTCCACTCACTCTATAACATGCTATAGAGAGTTGTCTGGGTGACAAGTAACTCAATTGAAAGTCAATGCCTACAATTCAAAGTGTCTGTCCTTGTGATTTATGAATAGTCCTAGATATACTCACTAGGAATTGAGGATCTTTTAAAGCAAAGGGGTCATCCAAAAGAATTAGTGGAATTTAGGGAATTAATTGTCCTTTTTACCATACCCTTTTGAAATGTACTGCAGTAAGACCTAGTGCTGGATGAATTCCAGATGTTGTTCTTCTAATTAAATTCTCAAGGGGACCTGAGGACTCAGGAACTAATCCCAATATTATTTTAACCATTCTTTCTTTAGACTGACCTTTCCCTTTTAGATCTTGACAACGGTGACACATTTCAGGCATTATATGATGTTGTATTCTATGAGACATCTCTTTGAATTCACTGTTTTCTCTGCCACAGTGTCTCAACATAGTGAAAAGGAACTCTGAGTTATAGCAGCCACATATCTCTTCATGTTGAATGTGAGTCTACTTGCTGGTAAAGAATAGGCACTCCCTTTCAGTAAGCATATAGCTTGTCAGCAGAACACTGTTTACTCTGATAGAGGATCCTGCCTTGCATTTTGGGTGGTCAGACACTCCGGAGATTCAGTGTCATGCTTAGTTGCCCTTAGAAAAGCACACTGCCTTTGCCTTCAACTACCAAATGATCTTTATATCATATAACTCATTTGCCCTCAAAACTGCCTTTCTTTCTTGAATAGCCCTTAAGTGATTATTCCTTTCAGAATGACTTTCAGAGTCTCAGAATTCTCATTTGGCTTTAATTTTTGCCAACTCAGATTTGTTCATCTTCAAAATGGCATTTTGTTAGTCCAGTTCTTGAAAGTATCCACAACAACAACAAAAATTAAATGCATATAATGTGAATGTTTGGAACCCTCCTATCCATATAGTCTGAGATAGAAAATATAAAATTTTTAACCAAATTAATCAACATTTTAAATGAGATAAATTCCAGCCTACATTTTAAGTCACACTATCCCAATTTGTTGAATTGTTTAATTTCCATCCAGCTGTTTTCAATAGTATGGTAACAAACAAGCAGAAAGTTACTTTTGTTTATAAAGATTAGGTCCAAATGGCTTCAAATCCATTTACAGACCACTTAAGACATGATTGTTCCTGTCCCTTTACTTCTATTCATCATCTGTCTTCCCTTTTAGAAAAATGCATTTATTTATCCCCTTCAACTTTGTAACCTATGTCCACAGTTGAACCTTTCCAAAATCTATAACTTGGACTTAAAATATCCTAAACTAAATCCTCCAGCCTCCTCCCTTCATTAATCCAGATATCTCTTGAAATTCCACATTTACCTTACCACATCACATTAGCTAAATAATTGAGAAAAAAGAACATACAACTTTCCTAACTCAGTCTAAAAGCATTAGACCATATATATGTACAATATGCATTTGATTCCTCTGCCTGGTCAGAAGAACAATATGTTATTTCCTTTTGAAATTATTCTGTTCAATACTTACTTGTCTATATGCTCTTTATTACCATCCATGTATGTTTTCCCCTTACAATTTTAGAGAGGGAATCAAACTCCTTTTGTTCAGTATTCCACAAATATATGCTACTAATGAAAACGTGTATGTTGGAGAGAAAGGATAGGGAGAGGAAGCCAACTCTGGCATCAAGAATAGGTGATCAGCCAGTTGGTATAAATTAGTTGAAGAATGGGATTATCAACTAAAGTTAGGGAGCAACATGTGATAAAATTGGTTAAAAGCCCAAAATCATTTCAGAGTTAGAATGGGCCTCCTCTCTACAAGCACTGCTGCAGAATATTAATAAATATTATGAAAAAGAAGGGAGATGTGGTGGCATTTAATCAGTTATGTTTACTTATTGCTCTCTTGCCTCAAATTCTCCAACAGCCATTCTCTGCAGTAGAATAATTTCCAAACTCTCTTCCAGCAAGTCTTAAGATCTGCCCACCTCTAGAATCTCATCCAGTGCAAAGTTTCTATGAATTCAACTGCATTCCAGCTGAATTCCAGTGTTTTCTTTCCTTTCCTAAAACTCACCAAGCTTGTTCCTAAATCAGGCTTTGCACATGCTCTTTTTATCTGCCTGGAAAACTCAAGTGTATCCATGGCTGGCAAGAGAGAATACTCTTCTTTCAGGTTTTGGCTCACATGCTACCTCCTCAGAGAGGTATCCAAACCCAATCTTTTTGTTTCCTTCATAGAAATTATAATGTTTAACTAATTTTCTTGTTTATTATCTGTCAGACTTCCCTGACTAGAATGAAAGCAGGGTTCTTGCTTGTCTTGTTTATATTTGTGTCTCACAAACATAGAACAGTGCCCAGCATATGGCAGGAGACCAATACATATTTGTTAAATAAATGGATGAAATGATTGAAATGTTGAAAAGAATGTAGGAAATAACCTAAATGTCCAATAATAGGGAAATGATCATATAAATTATTTTATTAAATTCAATGCAATATTTTTCATTTATAATAGGAATAATATACAAAAACTTAAATGTTTTTGTTAAGATGAGTGGAAAATAAAGAACATAATTGTCTTAGTCCACTTATACTGCTATAAAAAAATACTGTTGATTGAGTAACTTGTAAAGAAGAGACATTTATATTCTCAAAGTTCTGGAGGTTGGGAGTTCCGTGATTGAGATGCCAATATGTTCATTTGTCTGGTGAGCATGGCTGCCTGCTTTCAAGAAGGGACCTTGTTACTGTATCCTCTGGAGATGAGGAATACTGTGCCCTCACATGGCAGAAGATCAAGGTAGCCAAATGCATGAAGCCTTTCTCCCCCTTCCCCACCCTGTACTGGGGATTGAGTGCTAAGCTATATCCCCAGTAACTTATATTTTTATTTTGAGAGAGGGTCTTGCTAAGTTACTCAGGCTGGCCTTGAACTTGGGATCCTTCTGTCTCAGCCTCCAGAGTTGCTGGGATTGCACCCAGCTCATGAAGCCTTTCTTTAAGGGCCTGAATCCCATTCATAAGGGAGGGAGGAGCCCTCATGGCCTAATAGTTGCTTTTTTCCCCAAAGGCATATACAGAGGTTTATTTAGGAAAGTAGATACATATTCAAGGGATAATGAGGGCAATGTCAAGAGAAATACCTTTGGGGTAAAGCAAGGAGTAAGCATTCTGAATGTGAGCTATCTCCAGAGGGAGAGACAGCCATAATAATTTCTAAAATGCTCAACATCTTAATACCACCACATTGACCTTTAAGTTTCAATCTTGAATTGAAACTGAATTTTGGAGGAACAATTTCAAAGCATGGGAATAATGTGGTCTTATGCCAAGGAAGAAAATTACGTATATGTACAATAAAAGGAATTTAGTGTGGGGGATGGTGAGCTTATTTTTTTCTTGAATTTTTGCATTTTCATATTTACTTCATAACAAAACAATTGGCATATCTAGGAGTTTAGTTGACCAAAAGGAATGTCAAAGGATTAGCTTGTTTGTATTGAAAATGGTATAGGAAAACAGCAAGAGAATTTCAGAAAGTCATATTAGAGTGCCAAAATTTGTGTTCCAAAATTTGTCTTGAGGGATATGGTGAACTTGGAGAAATTTAGGACAGTTGGCACAGAATCATTGAAGAAACTCTAAAGAAATTCATTTTTTTTCTTCAGGCAGAGTAATTCTACTTTATTATCTCCACTGAATAAGCTGAATAAGCAGTAAATTATTAAATTATAGTAAATTATGGTATTATAGAAATAAACTTTTCAAGATGAGTCTTAAAAGCAATGAGTCTGTGACAAAAGAGTCTTGTGATATCTCCTACCTAGGAGATCTTTTAGTAACAATGGATGTAGATGATTGTCTTTTATTCCCAACTGGACTAAGTGTAGTCCTACCTAGAGGAAGGGAAAGGATAAGTTTTCCAAAGAGTTTTTTCGGGCTTGTCATTGGCTTCTTTGACGTTTTTTTTAAAGGCATGCACTCTACCCTGAGCTGCACCCTCAGCCCCTGCTTCTCTGTTTTGCTTTGTTTTGTTGGTAGTAGGGATTAAACCCAGAGGCACTTTACCACTGAGCTACATCCCCCAGCAAACCCCCCTTTTTGGGAGACAAGTATTTGAGGCTGGCCTGAAACATGAGACTCTCCTGCCTCAGCCTCCCAAGTCACTGGGATGACAGGCATGTGCCACCCCTCCTGGAAGCCGCTTCTTTTCTGACTTTGAGAAGACAAAAATGTTTTTACATCTATTATGAAAAGTGAATTTACTTCTTGTTTACTAAGCAACTACCTGGACAAAGCTAAAGATTATAAAGTAAGAGATACAAGGTAAATATGAAGAAAGTTACCTTTAAGGAGCTTATGGTTTAGTAAGCTACATTTGGTAAAAATAAATGAACAAAGAAATGTAATTTAAACTTAAAAATAAGATGGAGTTTCCTCAAATTATTGAAGCAATCTGCCAACACTCCAGATTTGCTAATTTTTTCTTCTATGGAGACTCAAATTTTAACAGGTTGGTTTTTTTTTAAATACTGGGGATTGAACCACAGGGGTGCTTTACCACTGATCCCTATCCTTAGCCCCTTTTTCTTATTTTTTTTATTTTGAGACAGGGTCTCATAAGTTGCTTAGGACCTTTCCATGGCTAGTCTCAAACTTGGGATCCTCTTTCCTCACTCAGCCTTCTGAGCAGCTAGGATTATACATGTGTGCTACTGTACCTGGTGTGTCCTTTTAAACTTCTCACTTACTTAAAATAAAATCTGTATATATTTGAGGTTTACAACATGGTATTATGGGCTACGTGTAGATAGTGAAATGTTTAAATGAAGCAGATTTTCATATCTATCATCTCACGTGGTAACTTTTTGTGACAAGATCAGCAAAAGTTTTTTTTAAAAATATCCCTAAGGCAATCAAAATATTATGGCAATGGCATAGATGGCAGGTTGTTTTTATTCTCTATATGTCCATTACCCTCTTTAGTAATGGTTACCATACCTTTCATTTCATTATACAAAATTTTTCTGAGTCACTGCAGAGAGTAAAGAACACTAGATGTGGAGTTAAGAGATCATTTTTTCCATCCTGCCTTCCCTCTTCATAATTTGGGTAAATCAGTTGCCTTATCTATAAAATGGGGATAATAAGACTTGCCAAGTTAGGTACATTATAGACTGTAAAGGCCCATATATATGGAATGGGATTGTAAAATCTTCATTAAATTAATGCAGAGTATAACTGAGAAAATCCAATAGAAGGAAACAAATTGGGAGACATACAATGAAAAATAAATATAGATTATTGTGAATTTTTAACCTAGATTTTCCTAGTTTTAACACATTAAGAACAGGTCTCTATAAGAATGCAAATAGTAAGAAATGTTGGTGAGGATATGGGAGAAAAGGTACACTCATACATTGTTGGTGGGACTACAGATTAGTGCAGCCACTCTCAAAAGACTAGGAATGGAACCACATATGACCCCAGCTATCCTACTTCTTGGTATTTATCCTAAAGAACTAAAATCAGCATACAGGCACATCAACATTTATAGCAGCATAATTCACAATAGTCACATTACAGAATGAACCCAGGTGCCCGTGAATAATAAATGGAGAGCCTGTTGTGGAGGCACATGCCTGTAATCCCAGTGATTTAAGAGGCTGAGGCAAAAGGATTACAAGATCAAGGTCAGCCTCAGCAATTTAGTGAGGCTCTGAGCAAATTAGCAAGACCCCGTCTCAAAATAGAAAACAAAGGACTGGGGATGTGGCTCAGTGCCCCCTGGGTTCAATCCCCAGTACCCCCCTCCAAAAATAGATGAATGAATTAAGAAAATGCGGTAAACTGGGCTTGGTGGCACATGCCTGTAATCCCAGTAATTTGGGAGGCTGAAGCAGGAGGATTAAAAATTCAAAGCCAGCCTCAGCAACTTAGTGAAGCTCTAAACAATTTAGCAAGACCCTGTCTCTAAATGAAAAAATACAAAAGAGGACTGAGGATGTGGCTCAGTGGTTAAGGGCCCCTGGGTTCAATCCATGGTACCAGAAAAAAAGAAAAGGAAAATATGGTGTATATACACAATGAAGTTTTACTCAGCCATAAAGGAGAATGAAATTAAGGCATTTTGCTGGTAAATGGATGGAATCAGAGAACATCATGCTAAGTGAAATAAGCCAGATTTAGAAAGTCAAGGGTCAAGTGTTTTCTCTCATATGTGGAAGCTAAAGCAAAATAAGGGTTGATGGGGGGGAAACACATGAAAATAGAAGGAGATGGGTGAAGCAGAGGAAGGGGATTGAGGGGGAGGAAGGAGAAGGGATGGGAAAAAGAAGGACCAGTGGAATTAATTTGACCAAATTATGCTTTGTACATATATGAACACACCAAATTGAATTTCACCTTTATGTATATCTATAAAGCACTAATTTTAAAAACTAAAATAGAATGAAGATCAGTAAAGGAAGGAGAACAGGGGAAAGAGGGAGGGAAAGAAGAAGCATTGGGAACTGAAATGGAGCAAATTATATTCCATGCATATATAATTATGACCAAATGAACCCCAATGTTTTGTATAACCTTAATGTACTCATAAAAACTTAAAAATGGATCTCTGACCTGATTTTGATCCACTGACACGGAAAATTCGGAGAAAGGATGAGAAAATGTCAAACTTTCTCATATCCATTGAAAGGTAGGCTCTGAAAGAAACTTGCTGATTGGTATCATTAATTTCTGACATCTGAAAAGTACAAATGGAGCTTTAATTAGCCCATTTTATAAGAGTGGTGGAAAAATGAGCTTTCATTCCAATGGCTGCTGTTGTGTTGCTTTCCTAGTAGAAATGAAGTTGTTTGAATTTCTGGTGCAGTTTTATGCTCCATGAATAGTAAGTTTTCCCTGTTTGGCAGAGCCAACAGTACTCTTAGACATTGTGTGATTATCTCTTAAACCTCAGATTTGAGAATTATTGGGAAAAAAAGAATCTAGCAGCCTACTGAATTGTCACAATTCTCCTGGGCCTTGCTGAATAAATTCTGCAATGCAAGGCCCCATCCCTCATCAGTTTTGGGTTGAATCACTGCACATTGGCCACCACTTGCATATGTTCTCCTTCTGCACACATTTGTTTAGAACACTCCACATCTGCTTTTGTCTCCAAAGTCCCACAAGTACAATTTATTCAATCCTATATAAAATGGCATGAAATGAGGATGATGAAACCTGCTGTAATGATGACCAACGAGTTCTTTCTCACACAGCCACCTGACATAATTGGCATCAGCTACAGCCCAGTTCCACTCATTGTTTCCCAGGAGTGACCTCAGCAGAAGTACATTTCTCCTCTTCAGGCTTAAATTTGATTCTCGTGGAATGTGTAATTAAAGTCTTGATGAGTTGAGAAGAAGGAAATGAGGGAAAGGAAAATAAGTAATTATCACCAGTTGGTAACCTCGTAAACTTGGCTTTTCATGGGACTCATAAAATAGCATGCAGAGTGTATTCAGCTATTCTTTTAGAAACTCCAGACATATTCAAGAACATTCATCTATCAGGGAGCTTTAGTTCAAACACAATTGAGCAGGGAATTTTTTTTTCAGTTTGTATCTTTAATTTGAAACAGACTTTCCTTTTGGCAGTTTAATTATGGATAACCTTTCACTTCTAGTTTTGTTACAATCAGTTTTGGTGATAGTTTTCTTAACAGATCGGATTCTTGGATACATTTTTCATATATTTGCCTGTTTTGAAAAATCAGTGAAATTGGTTACTGTTCATTTGTAGATTTTCAGTATACTTATTCTTTTCTGTGAAATGTTTTCATCTCCCAGTGAACAATTAGTGCTTCAGTCTTATCTATGAAGGCTTTATCTGTCAAATCCTCAGCATCTTAATGAGAAGGACAATTGGCAACCTTGTTTCTGTTTCTGTCTTGGCCTTCTTTTGCCAGTGTTAATAGGTTATCAAATCTGTATAGTTCTAGAAGTTACCAAACACTTTCCTTGGTTTGGAGTGGCAATAACCTCCATGCTGACTCCTGTTAATCCCTGTTTTCTGGTATTAACACCCTTGTTGTTTCCTCCAAGAATGAATAAGACTGATCTTTGTTAACCAATAGGACATTGTGGACATGATGAAGTGTGAATCCCAAGATTAGGTTATAAATAAAATAATATCGAGCCTTACAATTTGTTCTCTCTTAGACACTTGTTCTGGGGGAAATCAGTTGACAAATCACAAGGGCACTCAAACAGCCTGTGGAAACATTTAGAACTGAGGCTTAAAAGCAACAGACAGCACATAAGTAAGGCTTTTTGTCATAGCCTTATGAATGAACCATGTTAGAGAATCCTCCAGCCCCTGCTAATTCTTCACACGACTATAGCCCTAGTTGACATTTTGATTAAAACTTTAGGAGAGATCCTCAGGCCAAAACTACTTAGCTAAGCTGCTCTTGAATTTCTGAGCCTAGAAACAGTGAGATAATGTTTGCTGTTTTAGGACACTAAGTTTTGGGTCCATTGGTTAAGTGGAAAATTGTTATCTACCACAGAAGTCAAGACTTGGGAAATTCAAACATTTCTAGTTTACCAATGGTGAGACTTGAGGAAGAAATTCTCAAATGAACAGTTTTTAAATAGTTATCCTTGAAAACAAGGATAAAGAGAAATATAATTATAAAAGTTGTATTTTTATTCATTTCATTGTTTGTGTTATTATTAATTACATCAAACACCAAAAAGGGGAATAAGCAAATCAGTAAGGACTGCATGTATAAGAACACAAAAATATGTACCGTTCCCAGCCTTGGCTTGTTATTATGAAGAAGAAGGAATACAGATTTGCTCCCAAGTTATGAAGTAAACAACCCCCAGTAATATTTGGGTGGTTCTTTTATCCGGGGAATACTCAGAAATATTTAATTGACCACTTGGATACACTGAAAGGAAATCTTGGTTTCCTCAGATTCTAGAAAAAGTGCTTTAACCCCCATTAATACCAGCTAAATTTTATTGCTCTCTCATTCTTAACTAATCTTCACTGCAAGATTGAAGGAAGAGAGCAGGAAATTTGAACTATGCGAGGGTGACAAAGACAAAAGTAGTTTATTCAGATGCTGATGAGAGTAGAGGATTAGGAACTTTTTTCTCTAAGGGTTTATATACGGAGGTTTATTTAGGAAAGTAGATACATATTCAAGGGAGAATGGGGGCAACCTCAAGAGCGAGATCCCTTTGGGTTAAAGCAAGGAATATGCATTCAACAGAGAATGCAGGCTGTCTCCAGAGGGAGATAGAGCCACAACTGGAACTTTTGGGGGCTTGATTGATTGATTTGAAATTCACCCTCTGGAATAAAGCTTATGGAATTCAGAATGAGGTAGAATCCAGGGTTGTGATAAGGGTTATTGGTGTTCATTGAGAGATCCAAACCAGAAATAATGCTAGTACTTTCCTAGCTCCAAGGAGCAATATTCTTAAGAATATTGGCCCTTCACTGGCCTATGCTACATATACCAACTATTTCAACAAATGTAATTGGAAAAATATTGGGAGAACTGATAAATGAATGCCAACTTTTAATTTTTTTTAAGTTAACATACACTAAAATGTACTAAAGGAGGGGAAGTTTACCACTTAATGAGTTTTAACATACATGTATATTCATTTCACTGCAACCACAATCAGAACATAGAGCAGTCCCATCACCAAAAAAACTGCTTTTTACTACCTATTCATAGTCATACCTTCCTCTATACTTTTGCCCCTAGCAACCACTGATCCATTTTGTATATATATGTATATATATTTAAATACACAAATATAGGATATAACCTTTGAGACTAGCTTACTTTATTCAGCATAATGCCTTTGAGATTCATGTAACTTGTTGCATTTTTCAATAATGCATTCTGCTTCTGCTGAGTAGTATTCCTTTGTATGGATATACCACTGTTGTCCACTTACACACTAAAGGGCGTTTGTTGCTTTATTTCCAGTTTTTTATTATTATGAATAGAGCTACTAAAAACATCCATGTATATTTATGTATTTATATTTGTGTGAACATAAGTTTTCATTTCTCTGAGATAACTTTCTAGGAGTAGAATTGCTGGGTCATAGGGTGAGTATATGTTTTACTTTAAAAGAAGCTGACAAATGGTTTTCCAGAGTGGCTATGCCACTTGCATTACCAAAAGTAATGTCTTAGAGGTGCACTTATTCCACATCCTTGCCAGCACTTGATAGTCATTTTTTCTTTTAATTTTAGCCATTGTAATAAATGTATAGCGTTATATATAGTGTTATAGTGTTTTTTTGTTTGGTTTGGTTTTGAATTTTTTGATACTGGAAATTTATCACTGACCTGCATACCCAAACCAGGGTCTCACTGATTTGCTAAGAATGTTCTTAAATTTGCAATCCTCCTGCCTCAGTCTCCCCAGATTGCTGGGATTACAGGCATGTGCCTGGTATGTTATAGTGTTTTTAGTTGTACATTTCCCTAATGGATAATGATGCCTGCTATATATTTTGCAAACTGAGGGCATGTTACAAATTAAATATAAAAGGACATTTTAATATCAAAAAAGTAAGTAGAGAAAGAGTACAATAGTGATTACCAGAGGCAAGGAAGTGTAGAGAGGAGGAGTGGTAGAGGGAGTTCAGATAACAAGTACCAAAATACAGTTAGATAAAAGGAATAAATTCTAGTGTTCTATAGTACATAAGGGTGACTGTAACTTAAAGAACTAGAAGAAAAGATTTCACTAGCTCCAAACATAAAGAAATGATAAATTTTAGGGAGCTAGAAATGCCAATTTCCCTGGTTTAGCTATTATACATTGTATACATGTTTCAAACTATTACACTATACTTCATCAATCTGTACAATTATGTGTGAATTAAAATATTTTAAAGTAAATGTAGCTTTATGAAAGGTTTTCTACATTGTCTTGATTATTTTCATTTTACCTCAGGCCAGTTGAAATTGAATTGTGAATTGACACTGGTCTAATGACAAGCCTAGAACCAGTTTCTTTGGCATTGACCTTATTTTAAGAATTCAGAGATCAGCCTAGTCAATTCCATC
Organism: Sciurus carolinensis; assembly: GCF_902686445.1. Lineage (NCBI taxonomy): Eukaryota > Metazoa > Chordata > Mammalia > Rodentia > Sciuridae > Sciurus > Sciurus carolinensis. The sequence continues at coordinate 53,231,369 of NC_062232.1, forward strand.
TTACTCAATAAAGGTTCATTGACTCTATGCCATTTTTAGGGTTCTACAAACTTTCTGGAATGAAAGTTGAAGTAATTCATAATTTTTCTTCCTACTACCTTTTTTTTAGCTTCATCTCCTGCCATCCCCTCTACTTTACTTTCAGACACCTCACTTACTTTACTGTCCCTGTGAAATCCCAATTTCATGCTTCATCTGTAATACCCATCAATCCTATTCAAATCCTGTTTTTTAAGCTGTTACTCAGTGTTTCACAAGTATATCCCAAGGTATACCTGTGTTGGAATAGTCTGGAATTTTAATAATGTGCAATTTAATATGTACAAATGTAATATGTGCAAACTCCTGTGCATAGACACACTGAAATAGGGGATGGACCTCATAAATCTGCATTTTAATAAGTGTACCATATATGATCCTTAGTGACAACTGAATATAAGAGTCCCTGAATGTAACTGAATTCCCACTTTGTTGCAGCTGTCATGTGTAACTCCTAGACTACAGCAACTTCACCTCCCTCTGAAGGACTGTCAAACTCTATTCCTGTTTACATTTGTCAGTAGTATTCATTTTGGCATTTTCATCTATTATGTTATATTCTGATTTAAATGTTAAATATGATTTAGCTTATAAGTCACTAAAGGATGGGGATTCTCTTCATACTGTTTAGCATGTAGCATAATATAATATACACAAATAAGCATATTTCTTTGGACGTTATTCCCATCCTCGTTGGTACGGGAGTTCTGAGATTCAAGGAGAAAAATTGTTTCTAATCATTTTTTCAAAGGCGTGGTTAATTCTGGGAACAATGATGATGTAAAATTTTGGGAATCTTGCTTTTGAGGTGAGGTATTTTCTACTCCCAGTGCCAAATTGATTTAACCTTTGAATACCTTCCTGACACTTCAACATAACTTAAATATCTTAAATATTTGTGATATGAAGGGGTGATAGTGTCTTATTGCTTTGAAGTGTCTGATTAGCTAATCAGCATTGTCCCTGAAACATACCATATTCATCCCACTTGCTCCTCAGTGCTACACTCATACCATCAAAATTTTGTATACCATCTTCCCTTCCTGCCCAGTTTATTCCTGTTATTCAAGTCCTACAGCAATTTTCAACTCCACTGTGAAACTTAACTACTTCAACCCACAACAATTTTTACCCTCCTGTGAACTCCTAGTACTTTCTGTCTTTAGTTCTCATTTGACACTCAACATATAGGTTGTCTGGTATCATACTATTTGTCGTTTCACTGTTCCCTTGTTTAGCTTTCCATGCTTTACAACCTAGCCAAGATTCTTTGGTGTTAGGAAACTTAGAAAACATCTTTTCTAACACTAAAGAAACAAATGAACTAACACTTTAGTTGTAGCAATATGTTGAACTTTGTAGAGGTAACTGTTATTGATGGGAGCTAGCAGAGGATGCCACGATGCTAGTTTCTTTTTTGGGGGGCGGGGATTGAACTCAGGAGCACTTAACCACTGAGCCACATCCCCAGTCCTATTTTGTATTTTATTTAGAGATAGTATCACTGAGTTGCTTAGTGCCTCGCATATTGCTGAGACTGGCTTTCAACTTGCAATCCTCTTGTCTCAGCCTCCTGAGCCACTGGGATTACAGGTGTGCACCACCATGCCTGGCACCAGCTAGTTTCTTAAAGAGGCCATCGTGTTAAAAGTAAATATTAAACACAGAGCTATTGGGACATAGCGTACATATATATTTAAACAGTGTATCTTTTTTCTTTTTGTTTTTATAGTAGTATATATTTATTGAGTACTTACTCTGTGCATCCTACTCAGTATGTCTTTTTAGTTCCAAATTTGTAACTGTTCATAATTTGCAGAGATAATGACTAATGATGTGAAGGTCTGATTAAAACCATATCTATACTTGACCTACATACTGATCTATGGCAGGCATGGTCAAACTGTTCATTTTTGCCATCTTTGTAATCAATATTAATTGCTGTAGCTGAATGCATCATGGAATGTGTCCCATTGGTTGTTAAGACAATCCTACACAACAGATGGTCAGTGCCTTGGTCTGTTGGTTCATCATAGACAAATGTGGCCTTATAGTCTGAAGGATAGAATGATATTGTACAGCACCTCTGTGACTTGTTAGAAGAATTGGCCTACCTCAAAGGGTGCCTTGGAAGCTGGATTTTTTTGCCCCTTGGTCTAAAGGAAGTGGTATGACTGGAGCCCCTGTCATCTTCTCAAATTACTTTTGGTTCAGAGGCTATCTGATCTAGAAACCTAGGAATTACCCTTAGCTCTTCCTTTCTCTAATTTAATTCAGTTACAAATCAAGTCCTAGGTAGTCTACCTCCATACCATCACTTGATTCCATACTTTATTCCCATCCTTACTGCTAGTGACTTATTTCAATGTTCCCTGTTTAATCAGTATTAACTGTTTTCCTGCATACAGTCTCATCTGCTTCTTTGATTCCTATAGCTTAAATATACATAAAAGCTAGTCTTTGGGGTAGTATCTCCAAACCCTCTGTTCTTTGGCCTTTGCCTAACTTTCCAGACTTATCCTAGGGAAATTCTATTTATTCTTTAGCCACATTGAATTTGACTCTTCATGCGATTTCATGTCTCCATGCCTTTGCACACACTGCCTGTTCTACCTTATCATCCAGCCAAATGAAGACTCTAAGAAGTACTACTTCCTCTTTGAAGCTTTTCCTAATCATTTCTCCTGTCATTTGTTCGTCCACTACTCCCTCTACACACTTCCAACATAGTACCTGTAAAATCTTAATGGAATTGTTTATGTGTCTGACTTCCACAAGTCAACTATGAACTTCTTTCTGGGTTGAGGGGTTACAAAAGTAAATAGTTGGAACAAGAAAAGAAATGACCACAAATGATAAAATTTTGAAAGCTTTCATTAAAACATACAAAATATGAAACAGTAATAGATAGCTAAATACATAATATAGACATAGACACACTTTTATAATCCTTTTTACTGTGTATTTTTGCTGTCTAGTTTTTCATTAGATCATTATAATTATATACAGTAGTTGGGTTTGTTTTGCCAAAATCATACATGCAAGGAGTTTGAATACAATCCCCATTTCCTGCCCTTTTTACCCTCCACTCTCCCCCTATTTTTCCTCCTCTCTTCTACTGATTTTTCTTTCATGCCTTATCTATTTTCAACTGTTACTTTCTGCACACATATAAAGGTGAAATTCCCTTTGGTACATTTATATGTGTATGTTAAATTCATCCAATATTTCATCCCCTTTCCCTTCCTCCCTCCCACCCTCGCCTCCTTCTACTATTCTTTCTTATATATTTAATAAAATCCCATCCCCACCATTACCTTATTTCCCTTATTTTGCTCTAGCTTCTACATGTGAGAGAAAACATTTGACCCTTTATTTTATGAGTCTGTCTTACTTCCCTTAGCATGATGTCCTCCAGTTTCATCCGTTTATCAGCAAATGCCATAAACTCATTCTCCTTTATTGCTGAGTAAAACTCTGTTGTGTATATATACCATATTTTCTTGATCCATTCATCTAATGATGGGCATTTGGGCTCATTCCACAATTTGACTGTTATGAATTATGCAACTGTAAATATTGAAGTGACTATCGCCAAAGTATGCTGATTTTTAGTTCTTTTGGATAGATCCAGTAAAGTGGGATAGCTGTGTCATATGATGGTTCCATTCCTAGTTTTTTCAGGAATCTCCACACTGCTTTCCAGTTGGTTGTACTAATTTGCAGTCCTACCAATAATGTATCAGTGTACCTTTTCCCCCACATCCTTGCCAAAAATTTTTACTTATTTATTTATCTATTTATTTATTTTGGTACCAGAGATTGAACCCAGAGGTGCTTAACCACTGAGCCATATCCCCAGGCCTTTTTTATATTTTATTTAGAGACAGGGCATCACTGAGTTGCTAAGTGCCTTGCTAATCTTCTGAGGCTGGCTTTGAACTCGCAAACCTCCTGCCTCAGCCTCCTGAGTTACTAGGATTACGGGCATGTACCACCATACCCAACTGGATTATTATTTTTTGACATTGGATTTTTTGAGTTTTTTGATATATTCTGGATATTAATTCCCTGTCAGAGGAATAGCTGGCAAAGAGTTCCTCCTATTCTGTAGGTTCTCTGTTCAAACTCTTAATCATTTCCTTGTTTTGCAGAAGCTTTTTAATTTGATGTCATTCCATTAATGATTCTTGATTTTATTTCTTGAGCTTTAGGGGTTCTTGGTGCCTGCAACCATGTGATAGAATTTTGGCCCTATGTTTTCTTCTAGCAGTTACAAGGTTTCTCATCTAATTCCTAAGTCTTTGAACCATTTCTATTTGATTTTTGTGCAGGGTGAGTGACAGGGATCTAGTTTCATTTTTCTCTACATAGCTATCCAGTTTTTCCTGTACCATTTGTTAAAAAGGCTACTTTGTCCTAAGATATATTTTTGGCACATTTGTCAAGTATCAGATGGCTATAAGAATGTGGATTTGTCTCTGTGTCTTCTATTCCACTGGTCTTCATGTCTATTTGGATGCCAATGCCATGCTGTTTTTGTTACTATAGCTCTGTGTAGTATAATTTGAGGTCAGATATTGTGGTGCCCACTGAATCACTTTTCTTGCTCAGGATGGTTTTGGCTATTCTGGGTTTCTTATTCTTCCAAACGAATTTAAGGACTGTTTTTTTCTAGTTCTATGAAAAATGTCATTAGCATTTTGATGGGGATTACATGGAATCTATATAGTGCTTTTGGTAGTATGACCATTTTGACAATATTAATTTTACCTATTCAAGAACACAGGAGGTTTTTCCATTTTCTGAAGTCTTCTTTAATTTCTTTCTTCTGTGTTCTAAAGTTTTTATTGTTAGATCTTTGGTTAGATTAATTCCCAAGTATTTTTTTTTGAGGTTATTATAAAAGGTCTGGTTTTTCAGATTTCTCTCTTGGCTTAATCACTGTTGTTGCATAGAGAAGCCATTGATTTATGAGTGTTGATCTTGTATCCTCCTGCTTTGCTAAATTCATTTATCAGCTCTAGAAATACTCAGGTGGAATTTTTTTGGGGTCTTCTAGATATAGGATCATGTCATTAGCAAACAGAGATAATTTGACTTTTTTTTGTACCAGGAATTGAACACAGGGGTGCTTAACCACTAAGGCACATCCACAGCACTTTTTATTTTTTATTTTGTGACAAGGTCTCACTAAGTTGCTGAAACTGGCTTTGAACTTGGAATCCTCCTATCTTATCCTTCCAAGGTGCTGGGATTATAATTCCAGAATGTACCTATAGGCATGTGCCACCGCACCCTGCTGACTTCTTTTTTTATTCATATCCTTTAATTTCCTTCTCTCGCCTGATTGCTCTGGCATAGTTTCAAGAACTATGGGTGTTTTGTTGTTGTTGTTGTTGTTGTTGTTGTTTTTCTGAATACTATATTGAATGGAAATGGTGAGAGCAGACATCTTGTGTTGTTCCTGATTTTAGAGGAAAAACTTTCAGTTTTCTCCATTCAATTTGATGTTTACTTTGGTTTTGTTGTATATTTTGCTGCCTATTTTTTTATAAATTCTTCATATTTGTAATGTATTTTGATATAAATGCTATGCTGTAAACTTTTTAAGGGCTAAGATTATACCACATCCTCTTTTATGCTTAGAACTTAACAAGTACCAAGTCTGTATTAAGTATCCAATACCTGTTTTGAATGAATGAATGAATCACATTCCTGAATAGTAAGTTTGGTTTATAATTGTTGTAACACTTTTCCTGAGGCAGATAGTAAGTCATTTGAATGGTTAGCATTCTTAGATTTAAGCAAGTAGAGATCAGATCTTCTCACCCTGCTCAATTTCTTCCCTTGTGCCTTCTCACTGTATTACTTTTATTCTCTTTTGTGCTTCTACATATAAAATTTTCTGTATCTTATCAAACCAGGTTCTATTGAAAGGGCAATGACGTAAAAATTACTTAACCACTTATGGTATAACTTGCCAACAATGATTGCGTATGTTCACCTGTGTATATGTGTTTTGCTCAGCTTTCATTTATTTGATTAGATCTAAAACTGCTCTTCTTTGTACAGATTGGTATGACATCCCACTTAGAAGAGCAAATCCTCAATGGATGAATAGTGATGTAAATCTTTAAATCGTTCAAGTGGAAAGGTTTTGCTAACATCTTTCCACTTGTTTTGGCTAGTTCTAGAAACATTCATATTTCTAATATTGGGAATATAAAATTGAAGGCAAAGAATAATGACCTAGGTTCCTATTACCCTCATCATCTGAAAACTTATTAAAAATGTAAATTCTCAGTCACACCCCATTATCTGCTGAATCAGAAAGGAAAGGAGGCAGCAATATATATTTTAACAAGCACACCAGATGATTCTGATACATGCTAAAGTTTGAGAGACATGGGCCTGGGGTTGTAGCTCAGTGGTAGAGCCCATGCCTAGTACATGTAAAGCACTGGGTTTGATCCTAAGCACCATATAAAAATAAATAAATAAAGGTATTGTGTCCATCTATAATATTTTTAAATTTTTTTAAATTTCTAAATATATTCTAAAAATATTTTTAAAAAATATTTGAGAAACACTGGTGTACTGTTGATTGCCCTGTCTCCTCCTTATTCTGGAATTAATATATGGGCCATGTTATATTCTAGAGAAAAACTTCTTAGTGGTTCGCCATCATTATGAAGAACTGAAGTTGAAGACAGGTCTTTCTTTGTATGTCCTCCTGCATGGAGATTAGGAAATTTTGTGTTTTGGTAGATTACAGATCTATAGAAATATTCTGAATATAGAATAATTATTTTTCAAAAAAACACCTTTTCAAAATACATGGTTGAGCTAGCTCAAAAATGAGATATATATATAGATATATATATATAGATATATATATATATATATCTGAAAGTCAGAAATAGTAAGATATAACAAATATAGAGCACTAAACCAGGGGTTAGTGAACTGTGTTGGAATTTACCTAGAGTTATCTGCTAATCTTTGAGGACCTTGGGCCCACTTTTAATAGGTCACTCACATTTTGGGAGCAGAAGATAAATTCTGAGACTTGAAAAGTGTTATTAGATCAAATTAGAGATCATCCAAGTCAAGATTTCCAAAGTATAATAAGTATATTGGGTGAACTAGGGGGAAAAACACCTTTCAGATGGAAAATTGCAAAAACCTGCCTAACTCAGACTACTCAACTGTTGTTAGAGTGGGGAAAATATTCTCCACAGGAGATTTCCTAATCACAAACCCACACTCAAAAAGATTTGGGACTAGAATTCACAGTTCTTGTGCACATAAGAAACCCAAAGGCAAACTTTAAAGATATCCAGATTGGTAGTGATTTCCAAACACCTGATAGTAGTGCAAATCATTTTTTAGGAACTCATTTAAACACAGGACTCAGATAATTCATACAGATGAAATTCCCAGAAATTTGAATTCACAATCAGAAATCACAAAATTTCTGATTAAGCAGAAATAGCAGACTACAGGACCAGACCTACAAAAACAACAGAAATGTTCAGATATAAACTACAAAATAAGTTTGCTTAATATATTTAAATAAAACAAGGGCTTTAAGGTGTAACAGTTATAGGAGACTAATTAATGTGTCAAGGCAGATTTGAAAAATAACCAAATTAGAATATCTAGAAATGAAAAATCATGGAAATTATAAACCAAATAGATTAGACATAGCCAAAGAGAGAATAAGGAACTGAAATAAATTTTACTGAATGTAACCTGAAAACAAAGATGTGGAAAACATCAAAGGTTAAAAAACAAGGAGTATATAATAAGAAGCTCCACAATCTATATAAATGGAGTTTCGCAGGGGGGAAAAGTTGACCACGTTTCTGTCATTTAGTAGGAATTTGTGGAATATGTGGTAAAAATGGTAAGAATACATAAGGACAAAGAACAGAAGAAACATCAATTTGTGAAAGAGTTTATTTCATTTTGAAGAAAGTATAATGAAGATAGATCAGATCAAGTATTAGTTATCCTTTTGTTTTGTATTAACAAATTACCCCCAAAGGTTGGTGCCTTAAAATCACAAGCACTATTTCATAATGTTTCTGACAGTCAAAAATCGCAGAGTAGCTTAACTAAACATTGCTGGCTCAAGGTTTCTCTTGAGGTTGCAGTCAAGAATGCTGTAGTCATCTGAAGTTTCAACTGGGGCTATAAAATCTTTCTCCAAGATAGCTTCCATACATTGCTATTTGCAGGAGGCCTCACTTCCCCACCACATGGGTCTGTGCACAGGCTTTTTTCGTGCCCTTTTTCACGGTACCTGGCTTCTTCCAGAATAAGTAATGCAAGAGACAAAGCAGGGATGGAGCCATAGTGCCTTTTATGATTTAGTCTCCAAAGTTACACACCATCATTTTTGTTTTATTTTATTCATTAGAAGCAAATAGTTAAGTCCAGCTTACAATTAAGAGGGAACTTACATTTTACCTATTGAAGGAAGGAATGTAATTTTTTCCAACCACCACAGAGTGGCAACTGAGTTAGCAACGTAAAGTAATACAACCTAAAGGCCTACACAATAGAGTATTCACTAGAAGGAGCCAATTTGCCCTACAGAAACCCTGAGAGATTTTTTACTTTCAAGCACTAAATCCCAAACAAAACTGGGGGAGGTGGTGATCTGCTGCACAGAAAACAGTAGCATTTGTTGAAAATTCATGTACAAAGGTTGGACTCTCAATTCCCTTCACCTTAACACACTGTACAAAACCAGTAGCACTACCACAAGGAAAGAAAGTGGAGCTTTTGCAGCTTAATTCACAATAGCAAAGCTTTAGAACCTACCTAAATGCCTTTCAACAGATGGTAAATGGATGGAGCTGGAGAATATATCATGCTAAGTGAAATAAACCAATCCCCAAAAAACAAAGGTCAAATGTCCTCTCTGATTTGTGGATGCTGATATACAATAAGGTTTGGGCGAGGGAAGAATAGATGTTCGTGGGATTAGATAAAGGGGAATGAAAGGAAGAGAGGGGGATGGCAAAAGGAAAGATAGTAGAATGAATCAGACATTACTTTCATACGGTCATATATGAATAGTGAAATTCCACATCATGTACAACCAAAAGAATGAGATCCTAATAAGTTATACTCCATGTATGTATAATATGTCAAAATATACTCTACTATCATGTATATCTATGAAGAACAAATAAAAAAGTGGAGCTTTGTTCATTGAAGAAAAATTAGGTTGAAGTCTTCATTGTTAAGAGATAATAAACAGGATACTGTTCTGCCCTCAAATTGGCATGCATTAAATTGTGTGCCTCCATCATTTCTGTCCTCCCTTACAGAGTAGGAATTCTTAAGAAATTAAACGGTCAGAGGAAAGACCCCCAGATTTGTGCCTTCTCCAAACAAATAATCAACTTGCTTCCAAGGACCCTAAAATATGATCAACCAGCCAGGCGTGTTGGCACATGCCTATAATCCCAACTACTTGGGAGACTGAGGCAGAAGGATCACATGTTCAAGATCAGCCTGGAAAATTTAGTGAGACCCTAGAAATAAAAGATAAAAATGGCTTGAGATGTGAATCAGTGATAGAGAGCTTCGGTACGGTAAAAAATTAAAATATAAAATTAAATTATAAAAACGTATTTTCAGCCCATTGACAGGCTCCAGACATACACATATAACTTTCAGTCAGCATTTCTTAATCAGTTAGTTGTTTATTATGCCCATATAGGCAAGAATTAGGACGTAGTTGGAAAAGTCTGAAATTCTAAAATTAAGGCTAAATAACAGCCAAATAAAATGGGAAAAAAAACTTGAAAGAAATAACGAAGACAACAATATATATGTACGTATATGTGTGTATGTGTGTGTGTGTGTGTGTGTGTGTGTATACATTCTGAGCAAAGTGAAAGGGAAGGAAATAATTATGTACTAGCTTAAATATTGCACTGCTGTATATTTTGAGATTAAAATGGAATGAAGCACTAAAATTTGGAACAATCATGTATACATGCAAGAACTGACAGTTTGTAGGGCATGGTGGCACCCATCTGTAATCTTAGTGGCTTGGGTGGGTCTGAGGCAAAAGGACCATGAGTTTAAAGTCAACCTCAGTAATTTAGCAAGGCCCTAAGCAACTTGTTGAAACCTTTTTTCAAAATAGAAAGTAAAAAGCTCTGGAGATGTGTCTCAATGGTTAAGCACCACTGAGTTCAATCCCTACTTGGTTCAGTCCCCAAGTAGCATCTCACTGGCATTTTACTTGACTATACTAAGCCACTAATGAATTAACCTGGCATGTCTGTGCTTTGTTTTCATTATGTTTAAAATTTTATTTACTTTTTTTTCTTTTGGAGAGGATTGAGGGTGCTTTACCACTGAGTTACATTCCCAGACCTTTTCTTTTTGAGTCAGTTCTAATTTGCCTGTGCACAGGCTAAATTGATGAGACTGGCTTTGAACTCTGGATCCTTCTGCCTCTGCCTCCCAACACTGGGATTACAGGCATACACCACTGTGTCCAGCTGTCCACTTTTTTCTGTATATTAACGTTGGAGTTAAGTGCTGTAGTGAAACTAATTTTATTGATCCTCTTCTACTTCACTGTTAATCTTTTTTTAAAAGTCTGGTTTATTGATATAATTTATATGCAGAAAATATTGCCCCTTTTAATTTTATTCTGGTAGTTTAGGCAAAAATATAGACATGTATACTTTGATTCATCATATTAAACCATTCCATTACCCCCCAATTATTCCCTCAAACCCTTTTTTAGGCAACTGTTCCCTCTAACATAAGCCCTTGGTAACCCTTGATCTGTTTTTTCTCCTATAGTTTTGCCTTTTCTTGAACATTCTTAGAATGCAATCATAGAGTATGTAGTTTTTTGCATATGGCTTCTTTCATTCAGCATAATGCATTTGAGATTCATCCATGTTGTTATGTATGCTAGCTATATATCCCTTTTAACTGCTGAATCAGATTCCATTTTATGGACACAGTACAATATGTTTACCCATTTATCAGTTAAAGGACATTTAGGTTCCTTCCAGTTTTTCCAGTTTTTGTTTATTTAGTTTTTTGGGGTTTGTTTACTTGTTTGTTTTTAGGACAACAGTTTGTAAAGTGTTCTCTTAAGTTTTGCATTTTAGTGGCCTTTTACTTGGGAAACACAAGCATATTTAACATACAAAGAGACCAGGATTATTTTTTTTTCTACTGAAGATTGAACCCAGGGGAGCTTTACCATTGAGCTACATCTCCAGCCCTTTTCTCTTCTATTTTCTTTTCTTCTTTTTTTTTTTTTTTTTTTTTTTTGAGACAGTGTCTCACAAAATTGCTCAGGGCTTTGCTAAATTGCTGAGGCTAGCCTTGAACTTACAATCCTTTCTCAGCCTTCTGAGTTGCTGGGATTGCAGGTATATCCCATCACACCTGACTTGTTTCCAGTTTTTGATGTTATGAATAAAACTTTTGTATGCATGCATTTATAGTGTTTTCTTTTTTTGTTGTTGTTGTGCTGGGGATTAAACCCAGGGCCTTCTGCTTGCTAGGCAAGCACTCTACCAACTGAGCTATATCCCCAGCCCTTCTTTTTTTTTAATTAATTTATTTTTTTTATTGTAAACAAATGGGGTACGACTTGTTTCTCTGTACATGAAGTAGAGGCATACCATTTGTGTAATCATACATTTACATAGGGTAATGGAGTTTGATTCATTCTGTTATTTTTCCTCCCCCCACCCCTCCCACCCCTCTTTTCCCTCTATACAGTCCCTCCTTCCTCCATTCTTCCCTCTCTCCCACCCCCCATTATGTATCATCATCCATTTATCAGCAAGATCATTCGTCCTTTGGTTTTTTGAGATTGGCTTATCTCACTTAGTATGATATTCTCCAATTTCATCCATTTGCCTGCAAATGCCATAACTGTATTATTCTTTATGGCTGAGTAATATTCTATTGTATATATATTCCACAGTTTCTTTATCCATTCATCAATTGAGGGGCATCTAGGTTGGTTCCACAATCTGGCTATTGTGAATTGAGCAGCTATTAACATTGATGTGGCTGCATCACTTAGTGCTCTTGTAAATACATAGAAGTTATCACTTCTGCATTGTATTAAAATGTATATTTAATGTTAAAATAAAATGTCAAAATGTTTTCCAATGTGACTATACCAGTTTGTATATCCCTAAGCAATGTACAAGAGAGTTTCTGTTGCTTGGCATTGTTGTCTGGGCTCTGCATTGTCAGTTTTTTTTAAATAGCTATTGTAAAAATTTTAAATGCAGCCAGGCACAGTGGCTCATGCCTATAATCCCAGAGACTGGGGAGGCTGAAACAGGATGATCACAAGTTTGAGGCCAGGCTCAGCAATTTCAAAAGACCCTAAGCAACTTAGTGAGACCTTGTCTCAACATAAAAAATAAAAACAGTTGGAGATGTAGTGCAGTGGTAAATTGCCCTGGGTTAAATTCCCAGTACCCCCCCCAAAAATATATATATAACATAATATATATATAATCCCAGTGAAATTTGCATTTCTTTAATGATTGATAAAGCTAAGCGTCATTTTTAATGTGCTTTTAGTTTAAATCTGTTACCTAACTGTATTGTTTTTGTTTTAATTTTTATTACGATCTTTTGGAAGTCTTTATATTTTCTAGATAGAAGTGCTCTACAAAGCATGTGATTTGTAAATATTTTCCCCAAGTCTGTGGTTTGTCTTACTGTGTTTTGTTGTTGTTGTTTGTTTTGTTTTTGGTACTCTGGATTGAATTCAAGGTGCTCTGCCACTGAACTACATCCCAATCATTATTTTTATTTTATTTTGAGATAGGGTCTTCCTAACTTGCTGAGATTGGCCTTGAATTTGTTTTCCTCTTGCCTCAGCCTTTCCAGGAACTGGGATTACAAGTGTGTGTCACCGTGCCCATCATTATTGTTTTCTCAACAGGATCTTTCATCTAGCAGAAAATTTGATGAAGTCCATTTATCAGCTTGGTTCACTTATAGATTATGCTTTTGGTGTTATATCTAATAAACTTGGTCAAACTCAAGGTTATAGAGATTGTCTCTTTATTTCTTAAAGTTTTACAGATTTTACATTTAAGTTTTCGATCCATTTTGAGTTAATTTTTGTATATGGTCCAACACACAAGTTGAGGGTCAGCATTTTTACATATAGAGATCAGTTGTTCACAATTTATTGAAAAGGACTGTCCTTACCCTATTGAATTACCTTGGCACTTTGTCAAAAAGCAATTGGCCATATATGTGTAGATCTATTTCTGGATGCTTTCTTTGTTCCCTCAATCTATGTGTTCATTCTGTCACCAATAAGAGACTGATTCCCACTGACTCCCTAGTTTTATAGAAAGTCTTGAAATCAGATACTGTGAGTCCTCTGACTTTGTTCTTTTTCAAAACTGCTTTGGCCATTCTACTTTGATTTTTCTTTTACAAAGCTTTCATGTACTATTCAGATCTTTTCCACATCTGCGCCACTTAGTGGCTAGACCAGAACCTGCATAGTGGTCTTACTGCTTAGTTCAGTACTCAGTCTTTTATATGATATTTAGGATCAGATCCATGCATGTGCAGATCGGTGATGAGTGCATGGATTAATAAGCAACTTTATAGGATTGCTTTCCTGATCTCTACCCTCCCCCTACCATATAATCACTCAGTCCTTTCCTGTTCTCTGTGACACCTCTTTGTGATTCTCCATCAATAATAGTACTTGATTTACCTGGTTCTGCAATATACTTCTGACTACTTTGCTTGCATTCAGGGCCAAGCAAGTATAAGACCAAATAAGACAAAACAAAAATGGCAGCAGTCCACTCATCTCCTTGAGACCTCAGTTTCTCCAATTGGAGAGAAAGTTTATTCTCCTTTTGAGTTTTAAGCACTTACTTCCCATTATTGGTGCTGCCACCATTGCCACTACCTCTATAAAGGAAATGTTTATCTGTAGTCACAAGAATGTGGAAAAAAATAACAATAACAATAAAGGAAAATAGAGTATTTACTCCACTCTTTCTGAGTGCTATGAGTTCCCTTTACTGTTCTCCAAAACAGAACAAGAAGTATTATTCTTTCTTTAAGGAGAAAAAGAAAAGACTGCTTGGCACAACAAGTGACCACTGCCTCCCCAGAGTACTCAGGACTTTGATTGAATTGCCCTGAAGCTCCTGCCATTTCTCATTGGAAGAGGCTGCTCTTTAGGAGATGGTAGAGTTCCAAACCAGAAAGAAAACAGATGTTCCCAAATGGAGCCAGTGTGGGCAGCCAGGGTCCAGTGGACCTGTAACTGTCTCTGCCTGTGTAAGGCTCTGAGCAGGTCCCAGGGTTTCTGCTCCTTCACTGCTTGTCCTTGGGCCTACCTGGCTGACTTTCCTTTCTGTTGTTTAAGTGAAGAAATTATTCACAAAAACTCAAAGGACTACTTAATATTATTTTCCCTTTAGTTGATTTGTGTCTCATCCTCAACCCTCTCCAGCATAAAAACTAGCAAGCTAAAAGATTTGCCTGCTGAAGTTGCTCAATAGACGAAAGTAAGGCCAAGAATGTAGGAGGAAAGATAGCTGACCTGGGCTGCAGAAGAACCTTCACTTACCATGTGTATCTGATTGTATAGCTTCCTCTTCCTTTGTGCCTGTATGGCCATCAAACTGTAAGAAATCTGTAGTCTAGTATCCAATGTGGTTTTTAGATTTATTGACAAGCAAACTGTTCTTCAGACAGTAGCAGAAAAGTGCAAAGTATTCTAAGCAAAGAAAAAAACTTTATTGAACTTTTCATTTTTAAAAAACAAAAAATCATGGCAGATTTTTTTTTCTATCTGATTATGTTTGGAGAGGAGAATGGGACAACCAAGCCATTCAGAGAAAACATAGGTGCAGATGACATTCTTAATCAAGAGTTACATGTGTAGCACTCAGAAGAGAAGCCAAGTTCTGTGTCATTTTGAGTGGACCCTCAGGTTGGCAAGGAAACATACTTAAATTTTCATTCATCTTTTCAGCTACTGAAGAATGTTTCTACCATTCTCTCAACCTAATCATCATGCAGTTCAGAAAACCTAGCTGTCCAGTACATGGGAAGAGTCACCTGAACCAGATTGTGACTAGGAGACAGCTCATCCCAGAGAAGGAGATGCTTAACAAAAAGAAATACAAAATGTTTCCTTCATTGTCAGGAACTTCTAACTGTATAGAAATATGACTTCCTGGTGACTTAGAAGACACAATTAATGATGTAACAGCTACCACTACACTGTCATTCATGGACAGAAATAGGAGGAAAGTGAACATGCCTTCTGACTACTAGAGGAACCTCAGCATGTGGCATCATAGGAAAAAGAATATCATGTTGTCTTTCTGCCTCAAGAGCTGATTTATAGCATTTGGGTTAACCTGTCTTATAGGAAACCAAGCTCATGAAGATCTTCTTGCAGTTATACAGTAGCAGGCTTAGGACTCTGCACATGGGACTACAGTGAACAGGATGGTGCTAAAAAGTTCCAGGGATACTTTCCTTTCTGTCTGAAAAGTCTGAAATTGTCTTTTCCATTGAACATGCATTCTTTGCAGATAAGATGGCTTCTGGATGCATTTAGAATGTGTTCTCTCTAATACACCTTCTGATTCCCACCATGGTATATTAACATGATATACTCACATGGAGGATCTTGGTTCCTCATTCACTGCTTTGAAAGTTAGTACTATGTGTGATTACTCTTCTTGTGCCCAATTTTTATTTCAGTTCAGCTGCTTATTCTAACAGTGACTGCTAATTTCCAGTGTTATAGAAGAGAAAGAATTATTTTTCAACAGAGAAAGGGATATTGTATCTGGGAAACAGAGAAGGGCTGAGCCACGCTTCCCAATTCTGTTCTTCTATTTCAACATTTCAGTAGAGGACAATGGCTGGTGACTTAGTCTAGTGATTTTGGGAGCACAGAAATCTTTGCCTCAGGCTTGAAGTGTAGGGCTGTCTTTAGAACTTAAAGTTAGGAATACTTTCTGGTAGTCAGCATGTCTTAACATGTCCTTTGATGTAACTTACAGGAAACAGAAACAGATACATTACCATGAATCAATTACTGGGTTTCACCTTTTCCACTGGGTCTTTGCCAGAGGATATCCCTTCACTGGACTCAAACCTGCTTAGCTTATGTAAAGGCTATATTCTTTCTTTTCTCTAATGAAATTTTCCTATATATAAAACATAGAATGACAGGGAATCACAATGTCATGACACCTCCCACAAGGACTTTGCATATTGGGCTTTGCTTTCTTGACTTACTTATTGGTTAAGGCCCCATTGTTGAAACTTAGTTTCCCAATTAGCAAACAATTCTTAACTTCCCCATGTAGAAACTTTAACTTATTCATCCTTGCATCAAAGAAGCCTTGCCTCTCAAGGAAGGACAGCAAAGAATGAGGGCAAAACCCAGAATATCCTGGTACTTGATACCACCTACCCCATGTGCCCAGGCAAAGGCAGTGACCAGTTTGGCTGCAAGCTAATCCCCCGTGTAGCTAGATTTGTGACTTTTTTCATCCTGAAATTTTTTATAAAGTTATTCAAGTATGGATCATGAGCAGTTCATGAATGAAGGCGTTTCTTTCCCAGTGCACCATTCTTACCATCTACCTCCACAGATCTCTTACTAGATATTTGACTTTCATTAAAAGGTAAAGAGCCCCAGATCTCTTTAGCATGGAGGGCAATGGTGATCCTTCCAGGACCACTAGCACTTCAAGGTGGTTTGAGACACATGGGAGATTTTATTGTAATTTTCCTTAAAATTAAAAAAGAAACAACTGAATATCTAATAAGTGAATTGGCCATTGGTTCCATCTCCATCAGCACATCAGGGTTCTCTTCTCAGCCCTGTTGCCATAGTTACTTAGCTATGTGCCTCCACTAGATCTTTGGGGTTGGGCCTTCCCCTTGCCCCCTACTCACCCAGATCCATTTGTTCTACAGTGTTTTGTTTTGTTTTGTTTGTGGGGGGGTGCTCTCTTTATTTCACAGTCATAATGCCTAAAGAGTTTTTTAATGCAGTTGTTTCTCTTAAGGTTAATTTGGAATCTGTTCATTTTTCAAAAACCCTTTATATTATGTCATTAGGCATTCTCCCAAGTCCTACAGTCCTTCAAGCATTGCATCCTCTACAGATTGAAGCAAGTAGGCCAGGATTCTGAGACATAAAGGGTCCTCCCTTCATGACCACAGTGTGACTTCTGACTGTACAGTCTGAGCATATAAGGGTTGATCACTTACTGTACACACTTTGATGCTTTCCAGAGATCTTTTGCCAGACTGCTCTGCAAGTGTGGGTAGAGCTTCCCAACAGTGAGTGTGCATTTATGACTACCTCAATTCATATTTTCCTGCTGTTTGCAGTCTGTCTTGGTATAAACAGGGTCTGTGAAGGTATAAGTCCGATGGTTGTCCTCCAGTTAAAATTCCACTTTACTTTGGAATGCAGGAGCTATAGGAATAACAGGGGCCCTGGGGTTTCCAGTAGAAGTGCTGATTGCCTATTTATTCTCAATGAACTTGAAGTACACAGAAATAGCCCCTGCTCATTAGGTCAAAGGCATATCCAGTCCCTCCAAAGTAATGTCCAGCTTCATTCGGTGGAAATATACAGTAGTAGTGCATATTCAGTCTTCATTCTTGGTGTTTGGAACAATTTTGTTTTGTTTTGTTGGTACTGGGGATTGAACTTGGGGCACTTGACCACTGAGCCACATCTCCAGCCCTATTTTGTATTTTGTTTGGAAAAAGGCTCTCACTGAGTTGCTTAGCACCTCTTTGTTGCTGAGGCTGGCTTTGAACTCACAGTCTTCCTGACTCAGCCTCCAGAGCCACTGAGATTAGAGGCATGCGCCACTGCACCCAGCCTGCAACTGTTTTCATTGTCAGAAATATGCAGTGGTGGTAATGTTATGTCAAAGTGGTTACCAAAGGTCAAAACCTTAAGTTTTTTCTATAAAGGTATAGTCTCTTACCCCTCTTAGTTATCAATTGTGGCCTGCATTTCTCAAAAATAAAGAACTTCCATGACAGCCTAGAGAGCATCGTCACAAAGGAACTTGGTATTTCTTCTGGTGTATTTCTAACAAGCCCACATGCCTCCTGTGTCCCAGCCACCTCTCCCATTTTTATATTTCAACTAGTTTTCCATTCTCAATAAGTTGCTATGACAATATTGTCTGCAGTGTCAGAAACCATGATAAGGTTACAGTTTCTCAGGTCAGGAGTTTAAAACACCATATGGCCAATGTTGTATTTGGCAAGTCACTGCCACCAATACCACCATTGCCCCAAGGTGGACACCTTTATCCTAGAAACCCTTTGGGAGTCAGAATAACTGGGTACCACATCTAGATTGGCCATGTGGACAACAGGCACTTGTCTCTGTGGTAATTTTTTTTTTTTTCAGATTCTCCAGGGTTCCAGGAAAGTCCCATCTAGAGATATTGGTAGCCAATGACTCCCAGTTTTCCCCATGATGGTTTGATAAAAATCAAATTGGAATTCCTTTTATTTTGTTTTCTTTAATATTTTTTTCTTTTCTTCGCTTTTTTTGTTGTTGTTGTTGAGGGGTTGACTTTATTTCTGAATAGGAAAAGATTAAACCATAACACTTCTAAGGGATTATATAGTTTTGAGCAGTGTTTTAGCCTCACATAAGCAATTTTAGATGTCTTTGATCAACTAAGCAGTCCTAAGATGTGTTTTCCCAACTCTTGGTGCAGATGATCAGTGTCCAAAAGAGCATGTTTCTTCATTATATTCAAAACAGTAAGTAGATTCCCTGAATAGCAGTAGTAGCAGTTGACATATTTCCTTCAATAGGAATCAGGAACACACTCCAATATTTGTAGATCAACTTACAAAGGGAAAAGTGAACCTTTACTTCATACATTTCTAGTTTAATTACCAAACTTGATGTTATAAAGAAATCTCAGTTCTGTGAACAGATTCCCTTTTTTTTTTGGTCTCTTCCTCCCACAATCACCTTTCCAGTGCCATCATCACCTTCAAGTCTCAGATCAGAGGATTATTCATAGGGATATAGGGGACTTATCCCACAGACACCCACAAGCGGTTAACTGTCTTCAGTGTCCACATCCCTTGTTTCAGAGCAGGTGAGATATTTTCAGTGTTCCTTTTTGTAAGCGCCAGACAAATTGCCAGGCCAACTCTTACACTCAAAGCTCTTTTGAGCAGGCTTATCAATCTATTAAAAATATTTCAGGAAAAATGAGCCATTGCGTTAGGTCGGTAAATATATTTACAGATGGGTGTTTGTGATTTCATGTGTTTGCATGTGTGTGTGCTCATACTTCCATACAAATTCTGAGCCTAGGCCACTGGGAACCACGTGTTTCTAAGTATTCATAGAAGTAAATAAATGACAAGTAAGCTTCTAAAATCAGTGTTACAACAGGCTGGCTCTGGGAATGAACCACATTTATCAGTCAGAAGAGAAGAGTAATAGCAAAAAAGAGAAATGAAACTAAAAATATTATAAACCCCCACAATAGAAAATAATGTTGATTTAGCAATCCCCACTGGACCATTGCAAGCTCTAATTTATTATATCATTATTTTGTATTATTTTTGAGTCTTCATGCATTGTAATTTTAAGATGATGGGGTATTGATTGCAATTTTTAGAAATTAAATAATGTATAAATCAGCTATGGAAATAAATTTTCATTTTCTCCATTTTTTTAGGTGATAATTGGTATTGAACCCAGGGTCTTACACATGCTGTCAAGCCCTCTACCACTGAGTTACATCCCCAGACTTTTTTTTTTATTTTAATTTGAAGCCAGTCTGAGTAAGTTTCCCAGGCTGATCCCAAACTTGTAATCCTTTTATCTTAACTTTCCAAGTACCTAGGATTATAGGTGTGTGTACTATAACATCCAATTTGGAAATCAGTTTTAATTGATGTACAGATGTAGATTTTTACCTTTTGTAAATACATGTAATACTATTTCATAAACCATTTTACTGTTTACAAAAGTCGACTGTGAAATTTATATATATATATATATATATATATATAGAGAGAGAGAGAGAGAGAGAGAGGTAGATAGAGATAGATAGATAGATAGATAGAAAGAAAGAAAGAACGAACCCAGGGGTACTTTTCCACTGAGTTACCTCCCCAATCCTTTCTATTTTTTTGAAGCATGGTCTCAGTAAGTTGTCAAGGCTAGCCTCGAACTTGTCCTTTTCCTTCAACCTCCTGATTCACTGGGATTACAGGTGTGTAACACCACACCTGGCTGGAATTTATGTTATTTTTCAAATATGCATGTCATTTTCAAGTATAATTGAAATGATTCTCCCAGGAGAGGAATTTGTGCACCATTAGGATAAATTCCTCTACAGAGGAAGTAACCTTATTTGAGGAAATGGAAAATTGGTCCAGATATGTTGTCTCAGGGTAGATCATTTCCTAGCATACCACTTGAACATAAATGTGATCTTTAAGTATAATTCATCTCTAATGGAACAGGAAAGGATTCAGTTTGAATCTTTTTTGTATGAAAACAAAATTACTTGATTTCATAAAAATTATGCAGGAAGACATTTTGGAGCTTCTGTCTTCTGTACTTTGGACCCATATCTGTGTTTTGAGTTTCCTTGATTTTAGGCAGGGTGATACCAGAGGAAAATCAGGAAATTCACCTCCATTTTGGTGATACTTCGAATTATGGTCTTATCCCAATTTTTCTCATGCTATCACATTTCACGGTCTTCAAACACCTGCTCCATACATTCTGTCTAATTTTTATAGTAGCATTTAGTAGAAAAGACAGGATGCCTTATACCTACATAGTTACATCACCTTATCTGAAATCACAACCCACCTAAGTTTGCTATAAACAGTCAAAAACAGCCAGGCATGGTGGCACGTACCTGTAATCCCAGCAGCTCAGGAGGCTGAGGCAGGAGGGCAAGTTCAAAGCCAGGCTCAGCAGCTTAGTGAGAACCTAAGCCAATTAGCAAGACTCTGCCTCAAAATGAAAAAATAAAAAAGACTGGGGATGTTGCTCAGTGGATAAGCACCCCCTGGTTCAATCCCTTGTGCAATACAAAAACAACAAAAAACTCTCAACAACAAACAAAAAATGAGGAAGTTTATCATGATAGCTGTACCTTATAAGAAATGTTAAAATTGCAATGATCATGGATACAAATAACTACAAATGTCGTAGAGGATGTAGGGGGAAATGTACACTTATACATTGATGATGGGATGGCAAATGAGTACAACCATTTTGGAAATCAATGTGGAGATTCCTCAAAATAAAATAGAATCATCATATGACCCAGCTATTCCACTCCTTGGGTTCTTTTTTTTTTTTTTTTTTTTTTTGAGAGAGAGGTACTGGAGCTGCATCCCTAGCCCCTTTTATGTTTTATATTGAAGTAAAGTGTCACTAAATTGCCAAGTCTGGCCTCAAACTTGCAATCCTCCTGCCTCAGCCTCATTACAGCTGGGATCACAGACAAATGCCATCATGCCTGACTCTACTTTTATATATAATTATAAAGCACCAATTAAAAAATAATATTGGAAGGGAAACCAGTAGAGTAGAGGAAATGGATCACAGAGGAAGAAGAGGAAGCAAATGGGAGGTACTAGGAAATGAGATTATTCAAATTGTTATGTACACATTCAAATATGTCACAGTGAATCTACTATTATATATAATTATTCACCAATAAAAACCATTTAAAAAAAGAAAAAAAATGCTCAAGGGAGTTTTTTGAGTTGAAACAAAAGGACACTAATTAACAACATGAAAACCTGAAAGTAAACTTGATGTTGCCATCAAGGGTAAATACACTAAATCTAATTTATAATACTATAATACTAATTTATAATACTATAATGGTTATTTATAAATTATTTACCTATAGTATAAAAGTTAAAATAGGAGACTTAAAATAACTATAGCTATAATAATTTCTTAAAAGAGGCACAATACAAAACATGTAAATTTTGGGATTGAGGTTATAGCACTGTAACAGAGTGCTAGCCTAACACATGTGAGGAGCTGGGCTCAATCCTCAGCACCACATGAAAATAAATAAATAAAGTCATTATGTTCATCTACAACTAAAGAAATTTTTAAAATGTAAATTTTGATATTAAAACAAAATGTTGGGGGGACAAAATACACAATTTTTGTATGCAATTGAAGTTATCAGCTTAAAATGACCTTTTACAAATACAAGATTATATACACACACCTACCTATCTCATGGTAGCTAGAAAGCAAAAACTTACAGTAAATACACAAAAGATAAAGAGGAAGTACTCAAAATATATAATTATAGAAAATCATGAAATCACAAGGAGAGCAAGAAAGGAATCAAGGAATCTACAAAGCAACCAGAAACCAATTAATAAAATGGTACTAAGTACTTAGCTTTTGATAATTACCATGACCCTGTGTGGTGGCAGACACCCATGATCTCAGCTACTCTTGAGGCTCAGGCAGGGAGATTACAAATTTAAGGCCAGACTGGGCAATATAGCAAGACCCTGTCTCAAAACGAAATAGAATCGACTAGGTATGTAGCTGTTTGTTATAATGCTTGCCTAGCATGCATGAGGCCCTGGGTTCAATCCCTACTACTGCAAAACATGTTTAAAATAATTACCTTGAATGTAAATGGATTAAATTATCTAATCAAAAGAGAGTGGCAGGAGGGATCCAAGATGGCAAACTAGAGGGAGCTACATTCCTTGTTGCTCTGTGACTCAGGATTCAAGCAAAGGAAATCCTGTTTCTCTGTGAGCCAGCCCTCACTGCCCAGCAATTCCCTGCTGTTTGCCCCCATTTCGTCTGCCAAAATTGCCTGCCATTTGCCAGCATATTGCCTCCCTTTTGCACACAGATAGCTCACTGACTGCCACTGAATGCCCACCCTTTCCCCATTTGAACCCCTTTTGCCTGCCCAGCACCCGCTGCCTGACATACACCCGCAGATTGCCCACCGTTTGCCCATAGACCGCCTGAGGATCACCCACTACCCACTGCTGCCTTGAAGTTCATTGGTTACATGCAGCTGCCTCAGATCTGGGGACACCAGCCAGGGCCTGGGGATATATTGAGGGGATACCAGCAGGTATGGTTGTACCTGAAGTCTTCCTGCTGGATGTCCTATTGGCCACCATCTGGCTGCCTATTTGCAGGGTCGCTCCTTTGTGTGAGAGCATCCCTGGTGGTCTCTCTGCAAGATGAAAGGGCATTAAGATCTTGGGACTGCAGCAAGGCAGAGCCTGGGGAATAAGAAGCCTAGATCCTTCAGATTATAGTTGGGTCTGTGGGCCAGTCTGGGCCTGGCAAGCCTGTGGAAAACCAGAGACTGGGGCATTTCTGTGGGTGAAGAACAGGTTGGAGAAAGTAGAGAAAACCAGGCTCTCTCCAGCTCAGTGTGTGCTGAGATGGAAGAGGCATGTAACAATGGGTGGGAAGACTGTAAGAAGATATGAGGGCATGTTGCTATCAGTTCGCCCAGCTAACCAGTCTGGCACCCACCAGACTGGAGCTACCATCAAAATTCAGACAACCCCACCTATTAGTTGAGAAGGGAAGCTGAGAAAATTTTTGAAAGCCAGTGGAAGCAATCGTTTAATTTTTCATTGAGACTTTCCTTTTTTTAATTATTATTTTTTGCCCTCTCACATTTCTACCATCTTTTAATCCAAATATTTTTCTTGCATCAATTTAATGAGGAATAGGATATATGAATAGTATATTACAGTTTTGTTGTGTATTCTTATATTTTTACTTTTTTAAAAAAATCTGTATATATTTTTTCTTTCACTTGTCTGTCTCCCTGAATTCTCTTTCTCACTTCTCCCATGCTAACAGTAAACCTCTATTAATTCCTCCTTCGCTCTTACTATAAATTTTTACCTCTATCTTCTCTCCTTCTCCCTCATAAACATCACATCCTACACTACTTCTGTTGTGTCTTTGTCCATCATTTGAAATGGTAAACCCTTTTAGCAAACATACTGTTTATATTGTAGACAATATTTGAACACATCATTTCTGTTTATTATGACAAAACTGTAGATGCCTTAATAGCCATTTGGCTTAAAGTTGTATATTGTTTGCATTGGGCATTGTTCATATTGGTTCCCCCTTAAAGGTGAGGTATTAAAGGCCTTCATGGACACTGTAAGACTACAGGGTAGAAACTGTACTGCCTCAGATCCATACCACTAGGTAGGAAGACTCACAAACAACATGAAAAAAAGAGGAAACAAAGAACCTCAAACAAATCAAGCTGTTCCAACAATAGAATCCATAGATAACACAGTAGAAGAAATGACAAAGAAGAAGTTTAGAACGTACATAGTCAGACTGATCATCAAAATAAAGGATGGAATCAGAAAGAAAAATACAGAAAGTGAAATATCATTTCTTATAGAGGGAGAGATTATAAAAAGGAATCAAGCAGAAATCCTCAAAATGAAGGCAGCAATAAACCAAATTAAAAATTCAATGGAAAGTATCACCAACAGACTAGACCACTTGGAAGACAGAACCTCAGACAATGAAGACAAAATATATACTCTTGAATATAAAGTCCACCATGCAGAGAAGATGGTAAGAAACCAGGAATAGAAATTTAAAGAAATGTTGAATAACATGAAAAGAATCAAGTTAAGATTTATCAGAATACACAAAGGCTATTGTCTTTGAGATAGAAAACAAAGGAATGCACAATGTCTTCAATGATATAATAAGAGAAAATGTCCCAAATCGAAAGAATGAAATGGAAAATCCACTACAAGAGGCTTACAGGATCCCAAATGTACAAAATTACAGCAGACCCACACCAAGGCACATTATACTGAGAATGACTAACATATAGAATAAAGATAGGATTTTAAAAGCTGTGAGAGAGATCCAAGATGGTGGACCAAAGGGAGGTTGCATTCCGTGTCACTCGGTAACTCCCATTTCAAGCAGAGGATATCTGTTTCTTGGTGAGGCAGATTTTGCTGCTTATCAATCCCCTGCTGTTTACCCCATTTGTCTGCTGTGATCACCTGAAGTCTGCCAGCATATCGACACCTTTTTTGAGTGCAGATTGCTCACTGTCAGGTGCCTATCATCAACCATTTGCCTGCCTCTCGCCTGTCCATCGCCTGCCTTACACCTATCCATCTCCCAAAGCACAAGGTTCACCTCCCAATCATCCGACAACAGTCAGCAATCTGATCGCCGACCACCAGTGGAGCACCAGCTGCCTGCTGTTGCCTGGAAGTTCACTGTTACAGTACTTGCAGGTTTGATTACACGTGGCTGCTGCCATTTTGAGACAACAGCCAGGCCCCATAGGACCCCTGGCCAAACTGACTGAGCCCCGTCTCCAGGATCCCTCAGCCCGACAGATCACTCCCTGCCTCTGGGACCCTCACATCGACTGACTGCTCCCTGCCGCCAGGACCCCCAGACCAACTGACTGCACCCTATCACCGGGACCCCAGACCAACTGTACCAGGCCGCCAGGAACCCCCAACCACACCAAACACACCCAAACTCCAGGACACCTGCCTGACCAACTGCACCCCGCCTCCAGGACCTCCAGCTCAAAATGTCCACACCCTGAGCTGCAGCTCCCCATATGCCAACACATTTGGAAGCCAGAGCGGCCATCTTGGATTATACTGGAAGCAGGAGCTCTGATCCTTAGGTGGGGCAAATCCCATCCTGAGACAACTGCTGGAGACTAGAAGCTCAATGTCAGCTACCTCTCCTGCATCAGACTACTAAAGACTGGGAGGTTTTATTACTATATGACTGTTATACTGTAGATTTTCTTTTTTCTCCTTATTGAAAAATTTTAAGTTTTTATTTCTTTATTTTCTTGCTCTCTTTTCCTTTTGTTTACCTGTTCCCTCAGAATCTCTTTCTCCATTTTTTGCATGCTAACATCCAATTTCTTTTGATTGCACTCTCACCCTTTCTTTAATCTAGAACTTCTGTATATTCTTTTCTTATCCCATTAACAGCCACATTCTACATCCCTCTGCATCCTCTTTGTCCTCCATTAGAAACTGCAGACCTTATTACAAATCTCTTTGTTTTACTGAAGATAATACTTAAGCTCATTCTGTAAATTATGACAATTTTGTTACTGTCCTCATAGGGGCAATTTGGTCTAGGATTGTATAGTGTCTGAATTGGGCACTGCTAATACTGATCTCCCCTTAAAGAAAAGGTTTTGGCAACCTATAGGGCCACTAAAGGCTATAGGGGGAAATCTGCAATACCCCAGATCTGCAGTGCTAGAGGGGAAGATACATGAACAACATGAAAAAACAAGGGAAGAAAATGATTCAAACAAATCTAGATTCTATATTAATAGAATCCAATGACAGTATGTTAGAAGAAATATCAGAAAAGGACTTCAGATTATACATGATTAAGATGATTCATGAAGCAAAGCATGAGATAAGAGAGCAAATGTAGGCAATAAATGATAATACCAATAAGCTGAAAGAGCAACTGCAGGAAGCAAAAGATCATTTCAACAAAGAGGTAGAGATTCTCAAAAAAACCAAATGGAAATCTTTGAAATGAAGGAAACAATAAACCAAATAAAAAACTCAATGGAAAGCATCACCAAAAGACTAGACCACTTGGAAGACAGAACCACAGACAATGAAGAAAAAAAATTTAATCTTGAAAATAAAGTTGCCCAAACAGAGAAGATGGTAAGAAATCATGAACAGAATCTCCAAGAACTATGGGACATCATGAAAAGACCAAATTTAAGAACTATTGGGATTGAGGAAGGCACAGAGATACAAACCAAAGGAATGAACAACCTATTCAATGAAATAATATCAGAAAATTTCCCAAACCTGAAGAATGAAATGGAAAATCAAATACAAGAGACTTACAGAACTCCGGATGCACAAAATCACAACAGATCCACACCAAGGCACATTATAATGAAAATGCCTAACATTCAAAATAAAGATAGGATTTTGAAGGCCACAATAGAGAAGCAGCAGATTACATATAGGGGGAGACAAATACGGATAGCAGCTGACTTCTCAACCCAGACTCTAAAAGCTAGAAGGGCCTGGAATAACATATTTCAAGCTCTGAAAGAACATGGTTGCCAACCAAGAATTCTTTACCCAGCAAAACTAACGTTCAGATTTGCAGATGAAATAAAATCCTTCCATGATAAACAAAAGTTAAAGAATTTACAAATAGAAATCCTGTGCTACAGAATTTTCTCAACAAAATATTTCATGAGGAGGAAATGAAAAACAACAATGTAGGTCAGCAAAGGGAGGAACTACCTTAGAGAAAAACTACTCAAAGGAGAAACCAAGCCAACATAAAAACCAAAAATAAGCCCAAATGACTGGGAATATGAATCATATCTCAATAACAACCCTGAACGTTAATGGCCTAAACTCATCAATCAAAAGACATAGAATGGCAGAATGGATTAAAAAGAAAGACCCAACAATATGCTGCCTGCAAGAGACTCATCTCATAGAAAAAGACATCCACAGACTAAAGGTGAAAGGATGGAAAAAACATACCACACACATGGATTCAGTAAAAAAGCAGGGGTTTCCATCCTTATATCAGATAAAGTGGACTTCAAGACAAAGTTAGTCAGAAGAGGTAAAGAAGGACATTTCATACTGCTTAAGGGAACCATAAATGAGGAAGACATAAGGATAGTAAATATGCCCCAAACAGTGGTGCATCCCTGTACATCAAACAAATTCTTCTCAATTTCAGGAATCAAATAGACTAAAACACAATAATTCTGGGTGACTTTAACACACCGCTGTCACCACTAGATAGATCTTCCAAACAAAAACCAACAAAGAAACCATAGAACTCAATAACACAATCAATAACCTAGACTTAATATACATATACAGAATATTCCATCCATCAACGAGCGGATTCACTTTCTTCTCAGCAGCACATGGAACTTTCTCGAAAATAGACCATATGTTATGCCACAAAGCAGCCCTTAGGAAATGCAAAAAACTAGAGATACTGCCTTGTGTTCTATCAGATCATAATGGAATGAAAGTAGAAATCAATGACAAAATAAAAAACAGAAATTATTCCAACACCTGGAAACTAAATAATATGCTATTGAATGAAACATGGATAACAGAAAACATCAGGGAGGAGATGAAAAATTCTTAGAGGTCAATGAGAACGACGATACAACATATCAAAATCTCTGGGACACTATGAAAGTGGTACTAAGAGGAAAATTCATTGCATGGAGCACATTCCCGAAAATGAAAAATCAACAACTAAATGACCTAACATTACAGCTCAAAGCCCTAGAAAAAGAGGAACAGAACAACAGCAGAAGTAGTAGAAGACAGGAAATAATTAAAATCAGAGCTGAAATCAATGAAATTGAAACAAAAGAAATAATTCAAAGAATTGACAAAACAAAAAGTAGGTTCTTTGAAAAAGTAAACAAAATAGACAAGCCCTTACCACACCAACAAAGGGAAGGAGAGAGAAAACTCAAATTACTAAAATTCGTGATGAAAAAGGAAATATCATGACAGACACCACTGAGATACAGAACATAATGAGAAGCTACTTTGAAAATCTGTATTCCAACAAAATAGAAACTACCGAAGACATTGACAAATTTCTAGAGACATATGCTCCTCCCAAACTGAACCAGGAGGACATACACAATTTAAACAGATCAATATCAAGCAATGAAATAGAAGAAGTCATTAAAAACCTACCATCCAAGAAAATCCCAGGACCAGACGGATTCTCAGCCGAGTTCTACAAGACCTTCAAAGAAGAATTCATTCCAATATTTCTCAAAGTATTCCAAGAAATAGAAAAGAAGGGTACCCTACCAAACTCATTCTATGAAGCTAATATCACCCTCATACCCAAACCAGGAAAAGACACATCAAGGAAAGAAAATTTTAGACCAACATCCTTGATGAATATAGATGCAAAGATCCTTAACAAAATATTGGCAAACTGTATTCAAAAACATTAAGAAAATTGTGCACCATGATGATGTGGTGTTCATCCCTGGAATGCAAGGATGGTTTAACATCCGTAAATCGATAAACATAACGCATCATGTCAATGACTTAAGGATAAGAATCATAAGGTTATATCAATTGATGCAGAAAAAGCATTTGACAAAATATAACACCCCTTCATGCTCAAAACACTAGAAAAAATAGGGATAGTAGGAACATACCTGAACATTGTAAAGGCTATTTATGCTAAGCCCATGGCCAACATCATTCTAAATGGAGAAAAACTGAGACCATTCCCTTTAAAAATGGGAAGAAGACAGGGATGTCCTCTTTCACTACTTCTATTCAACATTGTCCTCGAAACTCTAGCCAGAGCAATTAGGCAGACTAAAGGAATTAAAGGGATACGAATAGGAAAAGAGGAACTTAAGCTGTCACTATTTGCTGATGACATGATTCTGTATTTAGAGGATCCAAAAACCTCCTCCAGAAAACTTCTAGACGTCATCAATGAATTCAGCAAAATAGCAGGCTATAAAATAAACACGCATAAATCTAAAGCATTTTTATACGCAAGCGACAAAACATCTGAAAGGCAAATGAGGAAAACTCCATTTGCAATAGCCTCAAAAAAAATAAAATACTTGGAAATCAATCTAACCAAAGAGGTAAAAGATCTCTACAATGAAAACTACAAAACATTGAAGAAAGAAATTGAGGAAGACCTTAGAAGATGGAAAGATCTGCCATGTTCTTGGATAGGCAGAAATAATATTGTCAAAATGGCCAAACTACCAAAAGTGCTATACAGATTCAATGCAATTCCAATTAAAATCCCAATGATGTACATTACAGAAATAGAGCAAGCAATCATGAAATTCATCTGGAAGAATAAGAAACCCAGAATAGCTAAAGCAATCCTTAGCAGGAAGAATGAAACAGGGGGTATCGCAATACCAGAACTTCAATTATACTACAAAGCAATAGTAACAAAAACGGCATGGTATTGGCACCAAAATAGACAGTAGATCAATGGTACAGAATAGAGGACACGGACACAAACCCAAATAAATACAATTTTCTCATACTAGACAAAGGGGCCAAAAATATGCAATGGAGAAAAGATAGCCTCTTCAACAAATGGTGCTGGGAAAACTGGAAATCCATATGCAACAGAATGAAACTAAACCCCTGTCTCTCACCCTGCACAAAAATCAACTCACAGTGGATCAAGGACCTTGAAATCAGACCAGAGACTCTGCATCTTATAGAAGAAAAAGTAGGTCCATATCTTCCACTTGTTGTCTTAGGATCAGACTTCCTTAACAGGACTCCCATAGCACAAGAAATAAAAGCAAGAATCAACAACTGGGATAGATTCAAACTAAAAAGCTTTCTCTCAGCAAAGGAAACTATCAGCAATGCGAAGAGAGAGCCTACAGAGTGGGAGAATATCTTTGCCACTCATACTTCAGATAGAGCACTAATTTCCAGAATATATAAAGAACTCAAAAAACTCTACACCAAGAATACAAATAACCCAATCAACAAATGGGCTAAGGATATGAACAGATGCTTCAGTGAAGAAGATCTACAAGCAATCAACAAACATATGAAAAAACTTTCACCATCTTTAGTAATAAGAGAAATGCAAATCAAAACTACACTAAGATTCCATCTCACCCCAATTAGAATGGTGATTATCAAGAATACAAGCAACAATAGGTTTTGGAGAGGATGTAGGGAAAAAGGTACACTCATACATTGCTGGTGGGGCTGCAAATTAGTGCAGCCACTCTGGAAAGCAGTATGGAGATTCCTCAGAAAACTTGGAATGGACCCACCATTTGACCCAGCTATCCCACTCCTTGGCCTATACCCAAAGGACTTAAAATCAGCATACTACAGAGATACAGCCACATCAATGTTCAGAGCTGCTCAATTCACAATAGCCAGATTGTGGAACCAACCTAGATGTCCTTCAGTTGATGAATGGATAAAGAAATTGTGGTATACATATACAATGGAATATTGCTCAAGTATAAAGAATAATAAAATTATTGCATTTTCAGGCAAATGGATGAAATTGGGGAATATCATGCTAAGTGAGATAAGCCAATCTCGAAAAACCAAAGGACAAATGATCTCGCTGATAAGTGGATGATGACTATAATGGGGGTGGGAAGGGGGCAAAAATGGAGGAAGGAGGGACTGTATAGAAGGAAATCAAACACCATTACCCTATGTAAATGTATGATTACGCAAATGGTATGCTGTTATTCCATGTACAAACAGAAACAACATGTATCACATTTGTTTACAATAAAAATCAATTTAAAAAAAAAGCTGTGAGAGACAAAGATCAAATTACATATAGGGAGAAACCAATTCAGATATCAGCTGATTTCACAACCCAGACCTTCAATGCCAGGAGGTCCTGGAATAACATATATCAAGCTCTGAAATAAAATGGATGCCAAGCAAGATTTTTATGTCCAGCAAAACTGAGTTTCAGATTTGAAGAAGAAACAAAAACCTTCCATGATAAACAAAAGTTAAAAGAATTCACAACTAGAATGCCTGCACTACAGAAATTCTCAGGAAAATATTCCATGAGAGGGAAATAAAAAAAAAAAATGAACCAGCAAAGGAAGGAGCTACAAAAGGAAAAGTCAATCAAAGGAGATCCTAAGTCAAATTAAAAACCAAAAATAAGCCAAAATGACCAGGAATACAAATCATATCTCAATAATAACCCTGAATGTTAGTGACCTAAACTCATCAATCAAAAGACATTAACTGGCAGATTGGATTTAAAAAAAAAGACCCAACAATATGCTGTCTTCAAAAGACTTACCTCCTAGGAAAAGACATCCACAGACTGAAGGTGAAAGAGTGGGAAAAAACATAACACTCACATGGACTTCATAAACAAGCAAGGGGTTTCCATCCTCATATCAGGTAAAGTAGATTTCAAATCAAAGGTAGAAGGGATAAAGAAGGACATTTCAGGGCTGGGGTTGTAGCTCAGTGGTAGAGCACTTGCCTAGCATGTGGGAGGCACTGGGTTCGATCCTCAGCACCACATAAATGTAAATAAAATAAAGGTATTGTGTCTGCCTACAAATAAAAAATATATATATTAAAAAATGAAGGACATTTCATACTGCTTAAGGGAATCATACATCAAAACATTACAATTGTAAATATATATGCCCTAAACAATGGAACATCTACACACATGAAACTCTTCTCAAATTCAAGAATCAAATAAGTCACAACACAATACTGGGCAACTTTAACACACTTCTTTCACCACTGGATAGATCTTCCAAACAAAAACTGAACAAAGAAAATATAGAACTAAATAATATAATCAATAATTTTGACTTAATGTACATATACAGAGTATTTCATCCATCATCGAGCAAATACACATTCTTCTCAGCAGCACAAGGATCTTTCTCTAAAATAGACCATATATTATGCCACAAAGAAACTCTTTGCAAATAGAAAAAATAGAAATACTACACTCCATTCTTTCAGATCATAACAGAATGAAACAAGAAATCAATGATAAAAGATAGAAGCTACTCCAACACCTGGAGACTAAATAACCTGCTATTGAGTGATGAATGGATAGCAGAAGAAATCAGGGAGGAAATTAAAAAAATACTTCTAGGTAAAAGAGAACACCCATACAACATATCAAAATCTCTGGGACACTATGAAGACAGTGCTAAGAGGAAATCTCATTGAATTGAGCTCATTCATTAAAAGAATAAAAAGTCAACAAATAAATGACCTAGCATTACATCTGAAAGTTCTAGAAAAAGAAGTACAAATCAACACCAAAAGCAGTAGAAGACGGGTAATAATTAAAATCAGTGCTAAAATCAATGAAATTGAAACAAAATTGACAAAGCAAAAAGTTGGTTCTTCAAAAAAATAAATAATAATGATAAACCCTTAGCTACCCTAATGAAGAGAAAGAGAAAACTCAAGTTACTAAAATTCATGATGAAAAAGGAAATATCACAATGGATACTACTGAAATACAGAAGATAATTAGAATCTATTTTGAAAATTTAAACTCAAATAAAATGGAAAATCTAAACGATGTCCACAAATTTCTAGAGACGTATGATCTACCACAACTGAATTAGGCTGACATACACAATTTAAACATATCAATTTCAAACAGTGAAATAGAAGATGCCATCAAAAGCCTACCAACCAAGAAAAACTCAGGACCAGATGGATTCTCAGCCAAGTTCTACAAGACGTTCAAAGAAGAACTTACACCAATACTCCTCAAATTATTCCATGAAATATAAAAGTGGAAACTCTTCCAAACTCATTCTATGAGGCTAGCATCATCCTGATACCAAAACCAGACAAAGACACATCAAGGAAAGAAAACTTTAGACCAATAGCCAATGAACATAGACACAAAAATTCTCAAAAAAATTCTGGCAAATCACATACAAACACATATTAAAAAGATAGTGCACCACGATCAAGTGGGGTTCACCCTAGGGATGCAAGGTTGGTTCAACATATGGAAATCAATAAACTATTCATCACATCAATAGACTTAAAGACAAGAATCATATGATTATCTCAATAGAGTAGAAAAACCATTTGACAAATTACAGCACCTCTTCATGTTCAAAAACACTACAAAAACCAGGGATAGTAGGAACATACATCAACATTGTAAGAGCTATATATGCTAAGCCCAAGGCCATCATCATTCTAAATGGAGAAAAATTAAAAGCTTTCCTTCTAAAAACTGGAACAGGACAGGGATGCCTTCTTTTACCACTTCTATTCAGCATCGTCCTTGAAACTCTAGCCAGAGCAATCAGACTTATGAAATAAAGGGATATGAAAGGGAAAAGAAGAACTCAAACTATCTCTATTTTCTGATGACATGATTCTATATTTAGAAAATCCAAGAAATTCCTCCAGAAAATTTCTAGAACTAATAAATGAATTCAGCAAAGTAGCAGGATATAAAATCGATATACATAAGTCAAATGCATTTCTATACATCAGTCATGAATCCACTGAAAGTGAAATTAGAAAAACTACCCCATTCACAATAGTCTCAAAAAAAATAAAATACTTGGGAATTAATCTTACAAAAGAGGTGAAAGACCTCTACAATGAAAACTACAGAACACTAAAAAAAGAAATTGAAGAAGACCTTAGAAGATGGAAAGATCTCTCATGTTCTTGGATAGGCAGAATTAATATTGTCAATATGGCCATATAACCAAAAGAGTTATACAGATTTAATGCAATTCCTATTAAAATCCCAATGACATTCTTTATAGAAATAGAAAAAGCAATCATGAAATTCATTTGGAAAAATGAGAGCCCCAGAATAGCCAAATCAATCCTTAGCAACAAAGACTGAACTGGGAGGCATCATAATACCAAACCTTAAACAGAGCAATAGTAACAAAAACAGCATAGTTTTGGCACCAAAATAGACATTTTGACCAATGGTACAGAATAGAAGACATAGAGACAAACATACATAAATACAGTTACCTCATACTAGACAAAGGCACCAAAAACATACATTGGAGAAAAGATAGCCTATTTAACAAATGGTGCTGGGAAAACTGGAAATCCACATGTAGCAAAATGAAATTAAACCCCTATCTCTCATCCTGCACAAATATCAACTCAAAGTTGATCAAAGACTTAGGCACTAGAACAGAGACCCTGTGCCTAATAGAAGAAAAAATGAGGCCCAAATCTTCATCATGTCGGCTCAGGACATGACTTCCTTAACAAGACTCCTAAAGTGCAAGAAGTAAAATCAAAAATCAATAAATGGAATGGATTCAAACTAAAAAGCTTCTTCTAGGCAAATTAATAACATGAAGAGAGAGCCTACAGAATGATTGAAAATGTTTACCACCCGCACTTCAGATAGAGCACTAATCTTCAGGATATATAAAGAACTCAGAAACTTAACACCAAAAAAAAAGAAAACCCCAAATAACCCAATCAATAAATGGGCTAAAGAACTGAACAGTCACTTCACAGCAGAAGATATACAATCGATCAACAAATATAAGAAAAACTGTTCATCATCTCTAGCAATTAGAGAAATGCAAATCAAAACTAAGATTTCTTCTCACTCTGTCAGAATGACAATTATCAAGAATACAAGTAATAATACCTGTTTGGAAGGATGTGGGGGGAAAGGTACGCTCATATATTGCTTGTGAGAGTGCAGATTGATTCAACCACTGTGGAAAGCAGTATGGAGATTCCTCAGAAAACTTGGAATTGAACCACTGCTTGACCCAGCTATTCTGCTCCTCGATTTATACCTAAAGAATTTAAAATCAGCATACCACAGTGATGCAGCCGCATCAATGTGTATAGCAGCTCAATTCACAGTAGCTAAACATTGAAACCAACCTAGATGCCCTTCAACAGATGAAAGGATAAAGAAAATGTGATATATATATATATATATATATATATATATACACACACACAGTAGAATATTACTCAGCCTTAAAGAAGAATGAAATTATGACATTTGCAGATAAATTGATAGAGGTGGAGAATATCAATCTAAATGAAATAAACCAAACCCCCAAAAAAACCAAAGGCCAAATGTTTTCTCTGATAAGTGGATGCTGATCTATAATGGCAGGGGATAGGAAATAATGAAGGAACTTTGAATTGTGCACAGAGAAGTGAGGAGGGGAGGGCAGATGGGGATGGGAAAGACGGTGGAATGACTATTACCCTACATACATTATTACCCTGTATACATGTATGATTACACTACCTGTAATCTGCACCATGTACAGCCATAGGAATGAGAAGTTGTGTTCCATTTGTGTTCAGTGTCTCAGAATGCATTTTCCTGCCATGTATAACTAATTAGAAAAAAGTTAAAAATCTTAAAAATTAAAAAGAATGGCAAAATATATATTTTTTAAATTACCCAATACCTGGCCTTGGTGTTGCATGCCTATAATCTCAGCTATTTGGGAGGCTGAGGGAAGATGATTGCAAATTCAAGGCCAGCCTGGTCAACTTAATGAGACTTTTTCTCAGAAATTTGATTGAGAATGTAGTTCAACTGATAGGTCGAGTCCTGGGGGAGGGCCTGGCCCAAGAATACTTTGCCTTCAAGCAACTCAAGCTTTCAGGACACATGCAGATTGAAAGTGAATGAATAGTAAAAAGTAGTCAATGCAAAAGGATACCAAAAGAACAAGAATAGCTATGCTTATATCAGAGGAAACAGATGTTAACTGAACAACTGTAAAAATAGACAATGTCATTATATAATGTTAATGAGATCAACATATTGAGAGGATATAGTTACTATAAATAAATAAGTTTGAATAATATTCTACTATATGTACACCATATTTTGTTTATCCATTAATTTGTTGAGGGACACTTGGGTTGCTTCCATCTTTTGTCTGTTGTGAATAATGTTATTATAAATATAGCTGTATGAATAATTAAGTTCCTGCTTTCTATTTCTTTGGTACCCACTCAGAAATGGAGTTGTTGGGTCATGTACTAATTCTGTATACAGTATACATTTTTCCTACAGAGGTTGCATCATTTTACATTCCTATCAGTAATACACAAAGGGAACAATTTCTTCACATGTTCCCCAGCACTTAATATTTTCTATTTTGTTTTGTTTTAATAATAATATTCCATTCAGGAATATTATTTTAGTTTTGATTCACATTACCTAATTATTAGTGAGGTTGAGCATCATTTGATGTGCCTATTGACTGTTGCACATCTTTTATTAGAGAAACATCTTTTCAAATCCATTGGTCAATTTTAATTATTTATGTATTTTTTTATTGTGGTAATGGCAGTGGAATATACTAGTGTTCTATGACTCAGCTACATCCCCAGCCCTTTTTATTTTATTTGAGATGGTGTCTCTCTAATTTGCTGAGGTGGGCCTCTTTCTTGTGATACTTCTGCCTCAGGCCCTACCAAGTAGCTGGAATTATAGGCATGTACCCCCCTGCATGACTTAATTGGTTTGTCATATTGATTATTGATTTATATGAGTTCTTAATATATTTTGTATACAAATCTCCTATCAAATATATGACTAAATATTTTCTCCCATTCTGTGGATTTTCATTTCATTTTCATCTATTATCTGAAGCATAACAGATTTTATCTTTGATGAAGCCTAATTAATCTATTGCTTGTGCTTTTATTGTTATGTCTAGAAATCCATTGCCTAACTAAGGTCCTGAAATTTTTTTTCTATTTTCTTTTAAGAGGTTCATAAATTTAGCTCTTACATTTACTTCTCTATAATTTACTCTAAGTTACTTTTGTGTATGATATGAGTTAAGTGTCTAACTTCATTCTTTTCTATGTGGACATTCAGCTTTTTCAGCACCATATATTGTAGATTCCTTTTTCTAATTGACTATTCTTGGCATCATCACCCTTATTCAGCATGAGTACATGAGGTATGTGGGTTGTTGGGAAAGGAGAAAAACAAATTTTATAGTCTTTAGAAATTAAGTTTAAGCTTATTAAACTACCCAGATTTTCAAGAATACAATATGGTAATGAACTTAGTATGATACTGTCTAACTACAAGTTTTTGAGGGGTACATGTAACATTTTCCAATAGTATTTAACTTCACCATTTGCAGTTATAAGGTGCATGCACATATCTTAGATAAATACATGCAAATGTGAGTATTGTAAAAAATTAACTACATTTTGAATACTTCTTCTTTTGAACAGGATAGTTTCAGGTGTAAATGTCTCTCTTTAGATGTGAACTAATACTACATTCTTTTTATTTTTTATTAAAAATCTTTTTTATTTTTACAGACTGCATTTTGTTGGGGTTTTTTTTATTTATTTTTGTTGTAAACAAATGGGATACATGTTGTTTCTGTTTGTACATGGAGTAACAGCATACCATTTGCATATTCATACATTTACATAGAGTAATGATGTTTGATTCATTCTGTTATTTTTTTCCTTCCCCCCCACCCCTCCCACCTCTCTTTTCCCTCTATACAGTCACTCCTTCCTCCATTCTTGCCCCCCTCCCACCCCCCATTACGTGTCATCATCCGCTTATCAGTGAGATCATTCGTCTTTGGATTTTTGAGATTGGCTTATCTCACTTAACATGCATTTTGATTCATGGTACACAAATGGGGTACAACTTTTCATTTCTATGGTTGTACACAATGTAGATTCACACTATTCATGTAATCTTACATATACATAGGGTAATACTGTCTGTCTCATTCTACTGTCTTTCCGTTCCCCACCTCCCTCCCACCCCATTTTCCTCTACACCATCCAAAGTTCCTTCATTCTTCTCTTTCCCCCATCACCCCCTCCTCATTATATATTGTCATGCACTTATCAGAGAAAACATTCGGCCTTTGGTTTTTTGAGTTTGGCCTATTTCACTTAGCATGATACTTTCCAACTTCATCCATTTACCAGCAAACGCCATAATTTTATTCTTCTTTATGGCCTCAGTTTCCCGGAGAGCTGGGATTATAGGTGGTACCACCACACCAGCCATGGCTTCTCTCTCTTTTTTTTTTTGTGGTGCTGGGGATTTGAACCCAGGGCCTTGTGCTTGCGAGGCAAGCACTCTACCAACTGAGCTATATCCCCAGCCCCCATGACTTCTCTTTTAGACATGAGATAATCAAATGACACACTTACTCTGTGACCACAGCTACTATTGTCCCAACAGAACTGGGAACCAAAAAGTCCTCCAATTCTAATAATATCTTTAAATGCTGGGAAAAAACATTTGAAAAATAGAAGATTATAGCCATAAAGAAGTTCAATAATCATATAATATTAAGCCCACAATTTTAGTTTACCTTTGTTTAAAATATTTAATTTAGAAAATTAAAATGAGTTCCCCCTCAAATTTTTTAGGTTGAGAGAATTCAAACAAAAGGTTAAGCTCAACCTTTCCTTGAAGGCCAGAAACTGGCAATCTTCAGCCTACATTCCTACATGTTAATGGTCATGAAGTGAGGATAGATAGTTCAGATTATCACTGGCAATTTTTTTTCTCTGACACTTAGATGTTTGTTTCCTTTCCATTAGTTATTATAGTTACACTTGTGTTTTGTATAGCAGCCTATTTCATTCATTTTTGGTACATGCCTGGACCTTAACAGCTAATCCAATTCTTATTCTCTTTAATAACT
This sequence comes from Sciurus carolinensis, assembly GCF_902686445.1. NCBI lineage: Eukaryota > Metazoa > Chordata > Mammalia > Rodentia > Sciuridae > Sciurus > Sciurus carolinensis. The sequence continues at coordinate 53,270,764 of NC_062232.1, forward strand.
TATCCAATTCTTATACCCTTTATTAGTTTCCTAAGGGTGCCATAAAAATTATTACAAATCTGGGTGACTTAAAACAAGAAAAAAAATCAACTCATATTCCAGGAGGCAAGAAGTCCAAACTCAAGGTCTTGCAAAGTATAGTTCTTTCTGGAAGCTCAGAGGGAGAATCTGTAGTGCTTGACTCCTAGTTACTGCTGGTCATTCTTGATGGATAATCTGTTGCATAGTAGACCTAGTACTCTGGTTTCCTTTTCCTGTGTCTTCACCTCGACTTTATAGCTGTGTCTGTGTATCTCAAATCTCTCTTGGCCTATTTCTTATAAGGACACCTATCTTTGGATTTGGGGCGCATCCTAAATCCAGAATGATCTGATTTGAGGTTATTTATTTATTGTGGTACTAGGCATTGAACCCAGAGGCTCTCTACTATTTAGCTACCTCTCTAACCCTCTTTTTTTTATTTTGAGACAGGGTCTTGCTAAGTTGCTTAGGCTGGTCTTGAACTTGAGATCTTCCTGCTTCACCCTTCTGAGATACTGGGGTGACAGGTGTATGCCACCATGCTCTGCATCATTAATTTAATTATATTTTAACTGGACATAGTGGTGCACACCTGTAATCACAACATCTCAGGAGACTGAAGCAGGAGGATCCCAAATTCCAGGCCAGCTTCAGCAACTTAGCAAGACCCTATCTCAAAATAAAAGGTAAGAAGGGCTAGAGGTGTAGCTCAGTGGCAGAGCACACCTAGGTTCAATCCCTAGTACTAAAAAAAATTCCCAGCACCACATAAAAAATCATAGTAATGCATATACTCCCTTTAATGACAGTGAGTTTTCTATCTAGCTATTGATTAGAAACTATATAAAGACTATTTTTTCCACACAAGGCCAGATTCACAGGTTTTAGGGTTAGGGAATGGACATCATCTTTTGCATAGCCACTATTCAACCCCTAGACCCCCCATTTTACAAATAAGAAAGCTTAATTTAAAATAGGTGAAATTACTCTTCCACAAACATAAAACTAGTTTGTGATGGTTGATTCAAATCCCTTAGTGTCCTGATGCCCAACTGAATTTCCTTTCTATCATGTCATGCTGGTATTTCAATTCTAATCAATTTATGTTCCAAATAAAATATAGAATAAGCAGAAATAACAAGTGGCTTCTAGCTGTAGTGTGATTTTGGATGATAGAAACATTTAAAAGGTACAATCCCTTTGAATGTTTCTATCATTCTATAAAAGTGTGGGATACTAGTATAGAAATCAGTTGCATGTTAATTTAAAGCTGTCTGAAAAAATTTCTGTTTCAGTTCCAAACTCAGCTATGCTACTAACTCACTGTGTTACCTTGGCAGGTCACATCCTCTCTCTGGACTTCAGTTTTGCTCACTGTAAAACAAGACAGACATACCATATGATTTCTAAGATTCCCTCTACCTCCAACTTTCTGGAATCCTATTTTTCCAGAATTATTATCAGGGTGGTTAATCAACCACTTTGAGTTACTGTTTATTGTCCAGTTGAAATTTCAGGAATAATTGTTTCCATAAACAAAATTCTTCTTCACCAACACTCATGTTTCGGTAAAAGTACTTTAAGTTTAGTTTCCAGTGGTATGAGTGACATCTGTACTCCCCCTACACCCACCACTTCTTTACAGTCTTCCTAGACTCCCTATACACACACACACACACACACACACACACACACACACACACACACACAGCTGCATATACCCTTATCATCATCTTCCTGCTACAGTCTGTAACCATTGGAAAATGCCAATTGACCAAGATACTAACCCGGATTTTAGACAATCATTAACACCATCCTGAAACCAAACAGAAATACCACTTTGTCTGTAAATAGAAAATAAAGTAAAATAAAAGATCTTACTTTACAAAAATTCTGTTCTGACAAACTACTTTCATCCTGGTTCTTCTTCATCATGCTCCTAGGATTTGATTCCTTTGACACTTGACTTTATAGGTTATAGCTTACCACAATGGCAGTTGTCATTTGTTCTGTAGCTTGTCCAGTGGACTACACTTTCTGAAATGAGGAACCAGGCAATTTGAACTTCCATCAAAATCATGATGAGTACAATTCATTATAAAATATAAAAGTCTATCGCCTCTAGAATAAATTATTTCAGGTTTTACATAAATGATACACTGTATTAGTTTTCTAGGGCTCCCATAAGAAAATACCACAACCTTGGTGGCTTAAACAACAGAGATTTATTTTATCACAGTTCTAGAGAATTAAAGACTGAGATCAAGTTGGCAGTGGGGTTGTTTTCTTCTAAGGACTCCCTCCTTGGCTTGCAGATGACCACTTTCTTCATGTGGTCTTTTCTTTGTGGGCCCACATTCCTCATATCTGCCTGCATATCCTAATCTCCTCTTCTGATAGGGACCCCAGTCAAATTGGATTCATATCAGTTTCATTTTAACTAAATTTCCTCTTTAAAGGCCCTGTTTCCAAATAGAGAAACATTGTAAGGTTCTGGGTGTTAGAACTTTGACGTACAAATTTTTTGGTGGGAACAACCCACTTCAGCCCATAACACGCACTATATTATTTCACAAGTAATGAAATATTAAAGTTGGAAGGACTTTAGAGACTGTTTAATGCAATATTCCCATTTGTGGTAAATATTGAGATGAAAGCAGAGGGAGTTAAGACATTTGCCTAAGGTGAGCCGCGTGGAATTACTGGTAGAGGCAGGACTAGAAATCAGATCTCCCAGCTCCCAGTTTCTTGTCCTTTTGCACCATACCATGCTGCCACTTTAATTCCTTTAATTTATTCATGCCTTTGACCTCTCACTTTTTTCTATTTGGAATAATTTGGGCAAAACTATGAAATTAGCTGATTTTAAAACTATTTACTTTCATTTTCTCATACTTATTCCCCTTCATAAGTAACACTTTTTAAAAGAAAAAAAAAGGGGTTTTCTCCTTAATTTCCTGTCACTTTTCCATTTAATACATACGTTCTTCATTCTTGCTTTGAAGTAATAGGATTTTTTTTCCTAAGGTAAATGAACTTGTCCTTGCCAGGATAGGCAATGGATTAAAATCAAAGGGACCTCAGCTTTTTATTGCTTTGGGGATCTGAAGTAGAGAAAGATTAGAACCTATGTCTTTCCCCTTTCTTTTTACCTGTCCTTCTCTTTTCCTACAATAGGAATTCAAGGTTTCTAGAAACCTTAATACACACCCCTCCTCCTGCTCACCAAGAAAATAAATGTAAGCATTCAACTGGCACCATAAAGACTGTCCGATTTTTCTTTCTTTAGCCAGAGGTATTTAAGCTCAAACCATGAAACCTGAAAGGAAAGGAAATTCTGAATGTAAATGTACTTTTTCTTCACTTGTAAATCTCCACTCTGCTTTTTAGAGTGAAATATCAAGAGATAAAAGGAAGAAATTTTGAGTTGTAAAGTGTAGGATCTCATGGTTCCAAAGATTTATTAAAATTAAGTGTACTCTTCCATTTAATCCTCAAGGGTTTAACTTTTACTTAAACTACTGGCAACAGCTATTTGTTCTCAACAGTTAGTTACCTCAGTGAACCAGGGAATGCTTTCGAAACTCTCACTTCTCTGTATCCCCAATTGGTTTGTATCTTGAGAGAGTGAGGTGTTTAAAGACAAAAAGGTTTTATTCAAATGAGTCCCTTCCGGTAACAAAGATGTTGTCTTGCTCTTTCTGGTTAAGTTGTCCTCTGGGAGAGGAGAGAGAGCCAGCGATTCATCCCATACTGCCTGTCAGAGTTTGATCCTATTGCCCACTTATTTAGCATAAACAGAAACACTGGGAAGCACTAAAATATAGATGTTTATGCCATTGAACTATGAAAGGCAATTAAAACATATTTGTCAAGCAGATCTGTATAATATCACAGTCTTAATGATTTTGACTCCCTAGAGGATAGAAATGTAGATTAAATTTTACTGATGTGATTTCAGACTGGACATGCATGTGGCAGTGAAAATAAGTACAGGATCATATTTAATAAGTATTTTGAACAACATGAGATAATGAAGCAGTGATTTTTGTATTTCAAATTGTATTCTAAGAAGCTCTTAGAAATTACTGATTTAGAGGAACAGGGATGGCTACAGCTCTCTGGTCCTCCCCGCCCAAGTAATGTCAACTGTAAGTTCTGCTTTAAACATACACACACACATAAGATTGTGATACAAACACATAAAGTCCCACTTTTTATATGCTTTAGTAACTTATTTTCTGTTTATGTTCATGGTCATTATAAACTTTGTTCTGTTTATGTTTGAACATAAAATTCCTTGACTTCTAAAAAATTGTCTATAAAACCTACTTTTACAGAATTTCTTCTTGTGAATATGTTTATATTTAAAATCTCAGGTATATAAAGTAAGCATTTTCATGTATTTAAATAATTTTTAATGAAAAGAATAAAATTGGTACTTCCCTGGTTGCTGTGCCTGTTGAACAAATTTTCTTTGCAGAGTAACAATTCGCCTGCGTCATCAGATTTTCCCCATCTTTGTTTTCAGCAGTCAGAATAGCAAGTGCCACTTTGTTGTCTGATGTACCTTGAGCCTGGCTCAGGTGGAGAGAGTTCTCTTGCTTTTTCTTCTCTTTATAATTACCAAGGCTTTCAGCAGACTTTTTCACCCCTGTAACTTGGCAAAATAAAGTAAAAAGAGATAATAAAGGAGTGATTTTGCTTTTCAAACTGTTTTCTGAGCAGCTCTAAAAATTACTGATTTGGAAGAGTGGGGCTGGTTTACAGGTATTCCTATGATTTTTAAGTGTTTTCCTCTATTATGAAGTATAGTCCCGAAGAGGAGTTATTGTGTATTGGGAATAGAACTGTTGAGTTCTAGTGGTTGGTTCTTTTAATGTGAGATCATACCATCCAGCAAGCCTCACAGGAATGTATTGAAGGAAGATATTAAAAATCACTTGCATTCTTCTACAACACTACTGCTCATCACAGGGATGGAGCTAGTTCTATGAGAGATGCACAATGAGGATACATCTGATAGGCTACATTTGCTGCAGTGGTCCATTATAATTCTAGAAACTACCATCACTCAGACTGCCATTGGAAGCAGTTTTCAGCTGTTTGGTGATGAACTATCCTTAGCTTAACTGTCTGTTGTACCAGACCTGAAACATTATCAGAAATATGCTCTTCCTAGTAAAATAATCCAGAATTCTAGGTTGATTGCTTTGTTTTTCGGTGCTAGGATCAAACCCAGGGCCTTGTACAAATGATTTTTATCACTGAGTTACATCCACAACCCCATAATTCCAAAAGACTATGTTGCAAATTACAGGAAGGTCTTTTTCTTGGAGGGGTGCTGGGGATCGAACACAGGGCCTTGTGCTTACAAGGCAAGCACTCTACCGACTGAGCTATCTCCCCAGCCCTTAGGAAGGTCTTAATTCTTATTTGAATATTGCATAAGTTCTAATTATTTCAGAATATGTTTCTATAGATAATATATAAATGTACAGTATATAGGCAATGATTATTACAGCATAAATAGTTAAAATACATACAATTTTTAAGTGTTCCTACCTTTTCTATTCAATAATCACATAGAATTATTTATCATTTTACATTCTCCAAAATACTTGGCATGCATTTCATTTAATCCTTATACTAACTCTGTGAGTAAAAAATGCTCTCTGTTTTATAGATAGTGAAGCTAAGAGAGGTAATATATCTTGTAAGATTTCAGAGCTAGGAAATGGTTGGGACTGAATCATTTTTCTACACTCCTAGCCTACTACTTTTTCCTGTTTCCAGCTATCTTTGTTACAGAGGTAGTATGTTATAATAAAGCCAAACTGTCTAGACTTGAATCACAGTTCTTTTACTCTCTTGTAGTGTGACCTTAGACAAAATTTCAACCTCTCTGTGCCAATGTTTTCTCATCTGAAAAATGGGGATAATACATTTCTACTTTATAAGGTTGTTGTGAAGATTAGAGAGTTGATATATAGACGGCATTTGGAACAGTGCCTTGAAGAGTGAACGTTATGTTGATGTTTGCTGCTGTTATTACCTTTATATCATTCTTTTTTTTTAATTTTTGCACTGAGGATTGAACCCAGGATGCTATACTACTGAGCTATATCCCCAGTCCTTTTTTTTATTTTTGAGAGTCTCATTAAATTAATGAGTCTGGACTCAAACTTGCTATCCTCCTGCTCAACCTCCTGAGCCACTGAGAGTACAGGCATGTACCACCATGCTTAACTAGTACCATCATTCTTATAATCAGCAGTAGTATTTTTGCATAGTATGGTGGTTTAATTCTCAGACATCACATGCAGACTACCTGGATTCAAATTCAAATTTAGCCACTGAATACCATGTTACCTTGGGCAAGTTTCTTTGGTTCTCTGTGCCTCAGTTTCATCATAAATATTCACATGAGGCTGCTATGAATATTAAATAAGTTAATCCATGAAAGATGCTTAAGGCATAGAACCCTCACTTGCCCTTCTCCTAACATCTTGGCTGCAAACTCAGAGCCATGAGGTGTCTGTATGGCAGTTGTGTGTTGTATATTGCATATGTAATTCATCAGTCCTCTATAGTCTAATAACACAAGCCAGTGGTTTAGTTGTCATGGTAGTTCTTTGGTAGGAATGTATTTGTCATATAAAAGTTATTTTGGTCAATCAGTGTGGTATGGTGTAATGAGCTTTCACTGGAGATCCAGTTCTCTGCTGAGTGGCTTTTACAAGTAAAATTCTGGAGTCTGGAGAAATCACTTCAGCAAGAGTAAGAAATAATAACTTTCCAGTTTCCCTCTTTTCTTTCTGCCTGCTTATGCTGTAGTGCTGTATTTTTCAGCCTACTGCAGAGCAGATCTATCTTGATAAAGCAGTATAGTATCATTGTATTTAGAAACAAAAGTTGTTCCAAATTTGAAAACTTTGTCCAAAGTTATATTAGAAGTCTATTGGAAAATGTGATGTACTTAACAGTTACTGTGGAAATAACTTCAGTAGGCCCTGTTCATTTAGTACTAATAGGGATCTATGGACAGTTTTCACAGGCAAACCTTCAGTTTATGGAATGATTTTATTCCAGAAGATCATTGCTTCATTGATTGTTTGGTACTTGCATGTTTCCCTGTATAAATTAGGTTATCATGGTAGGGAAGTTTCCAGGTTAGCTCACAGTCTGAGCTAGGACTGAAATATTACACAGGCAGTTAATAAATCAAGTATAACAATGCTACCATAGTACTAGTAATTAAAGCAAAAACATAATTGAATAAGAAACAGCACTTTGAAAGGTAAAGCATGAGAATAGTGTAGATAATTATGGGTTGAAAAGATAGATGGAAGCTTTGAGAGAGACTTTCTGAAGAGCACTTCTGACTTTTTTCAATGGATATTAGAAGTTGATAGCCCAGGTTTTATGTCTAATTTTACTTCAGAAAGGATGGCTTTCTTTTTCCTTGATACAGTTAGCTAACGGTGCTCTTATAACTATCAGTCATGATTATGGTCATTTGGGGTCCACAAATAGAACAAAGGGAACAAGGGCATTGTACTTACTAGACAAGAGAAAGGGAAAGGAAGGATTACAGGGGTAATATAGGTCCAAGTGAGAATATATGATAGTTTAAGGTGAAATTAACCCCAGTAAATGATTGAAGAAGAGAAGTGGAAAGCTCAGCTTCTGTACAGAGTCCCAGTAGAAAGACAATTTCCAGATACCGAGCACATTTTAACTGTATGTATTTTTTAGATAATCTTCCTATACTGAATTTATTTATATGTGTCATCTTCCCTACTAGAGTGATCTTAAAGGGCATAAATGGCTTATTATTCTTCCCTCTGCTTCCAACAATATCTAGCACGTAAGTGTTGAATAATCCATATGTTAAATGAAACCAGATGTGATCTCATAGATTAATCTCAGATTAATCTCTTGACTTTTTATTTGACCAGGACATTAAAAAATCTGTAAAATCATGGCTTTGACTAGTATGTGATACCTAAGACCAGTATTTACCAGAGTTGAATTCAGAATTGTGATATCACAAATAGAGAACTGGGAATCTTAACATTAATTGTTTGGTTTCTGTCATATTCTCTTCTCCCTACTTCATGGGGGACATTTTCCCCCATTTCATGAATTACAGCCCTTCTTATTCCATATCTCTGCCTTGTAGCAAAATCTGACCAAACTGATATTGTAAATACTAAAAACATGGAGCTTTAGGGGATCCCTGATGGACAAAGCTCTCTGGAGCTTTTATAGCTTCACACCAAAACACATGAGAACACACTGGTTGCAAAGAATTGGTATAGACTTTGTCTACTGATTCTTTGCTTTTGTTCTGTTTGACCCCTTTCCTGATGCATTCCTGCTAGAGACAAAGCCACATGCTGAACCATGGGGAACAGTCTGTAATGAAACAACAAGCTGCTCCCAATTTTAAATATTGCATGTTGGGGCAAAGGCAGGGTTCCTTTTCCTCTAAAGCTATAACATTAAAAAAATTCTGTTTGATATTCAGAGTTATTTGATCTGGCAGTTTAACAACTGTTGATGTTTTAATTGCTTCTTTAAAGGATTTCATCTACATTTCTAGGTTTATTTTTATTTTACTCTGAAGGAATGTCAATATTAGCCATCACTTTGCCCAGTAAGTTACCATTGCAGGATCTTGGAGTAAACTCCAGTAATTACTGGAGTTGGTAACTTAAGACCCTGCTGAGAAACTTGGCAGTTTCCCTTCTCCTGAGAAGGCATCTCTTCCCATGAAGCTAGTAATCATTTACTGTTCTGAATCAATTTTAAGCGGGTGTTGTACCTTCAAGATCAGCTTTCTGTGTTCCTTTGGAAGAGACTGAGGTCATTCTATTCTGGGTGAAAGAGGAATCTTAAGTCACTCTTAACTCAGACAAATGTACAATTGTAAGATATGCTAGCAAGAAAGACTTAGTGAGCTTATAATCCCTTAGGATCTTACTTCATTTTTATTTATCTATTTGTAAGTCTTCTTCCAGGATCAAATAGAATGCTTTGTTGGCATACCACTTACATGTATGCAACTAGCCATTTCAATACTCTGAAGAAAACTACTTACATTCAAAGTGCTTTAGAGATGAAAGGGTCCTCTGAGATCATCTAGTCCAGCCTCTGCTAAATGCTTTTACTTGTATTCATTAATAAAAGGAAGACTGGTTATGCTTACATCTTTGCTCTTGTTATATATCCTTTGAATTATTCCCATGAAGAAATGTTTATTGTAAACATTTTATTGTAAACATACTGAACCCAGTCTGAAACAATTTGCTTCAGAAAGCATGGTTCTTGGAGTTTTGAAGCCTACATGGTAAAATCAACAGCACTGACATACCACATATTGATTCTCACATTTTCTCTTCTGAAGTTTTTTTACACTCCCACACCTCCTTCTCTACCACCACACACACACACACACACACACATTTTGAGGAGATGAAAACAAATCTCCTAAACACTTACTTTTCTGCTTTGAAGTAGCACTGCCAGAAAAGGCTTCCTTTTGCAAGACATGCTTTATCCTTATCAAGGATAATCAAAGGTTCAGTGAAAGAACCTTCCAACTGATTGATGAGGGGGGCACTGGCTAAGATGGTTGGGGAGCCATGGACTTAAGCATAGGGTATACCATTCAGCTTCCCATTATTTTTAACTGCCTTTACCCAATCCCTTCAATGCTGGGACTATAAGATGCTATGCTTATAGACTTAATACTTAAGACTTCATATTTATAGTGCTATACACCACTTTTTTGGAAAATGGAACCAATTATTAGTTCTACCAACCAGTTCTTCCTCTGAATTTTTTTAAAAAAAGCATTTAAAATGAATCTCCCCACTTTTTTTTTTTTTAGTTTTTTTCTTGTGTCACTTCACTAGGCTTAAAAAGTCAACTTCTTTGACTTTATGATTGTACCTTTTTATTCTTCTCTTCTTGGCATCATTTCTCAAAAGATAACTCTCAGTCACTGAAAATGTAAGATTGCCACTATGTAAGGAATTTTTGGAATTTTGGAACTAACTATGGTAGTTAGAAAATAATATGTACACAGTATGATGTTAGAACTTGATCTTGCCTTGATAACTTTTACTAAGGCTGTTGATATGGACCCATCCTAGCCTTCCCCAGCCTACATTTTTCTTTAATTTTGGCTTGACTTCACTGTACATGAAGCTCCATGAGGGAAGGAAATTATCCTGTTTTTTTCACTACTATCAGTCCACATATACCTAACACAATACTTAACACATAAAAGGTGTGCAATAAATACTTATTGACTCTATAGTTTTATCTAAGTTCACATATTTGCTTCTACTACTAATCTAGATAGAACCATCTAACCAACTTCTGCCAAGTTATGAGTGAAACAATTTCTCTATAGCCTTTTGTTTATCTTTTTCTCCATATAGTGGTGCATTTTAATATACATAATAGTGCGATTTCTTCTTACATATTCATGCATGTATACGATAATCTCTTTTGTTTATCTTTGAGTACAGAGTACACCCCAGCAATTGTCAACTAAAGTCCTGTTTCATATTTCTCTAATCACCCACTCTTGAAACTCTTCAAGTGCTTTCTTCTCACACCAGATTTCTCTGCTACCTAATCATCCTCATTTTCTGACTTATTCTTTTCTTAATCTGTTCACTGCTTTATTCAAGATTGTCTGACTTGAAAACATTTCAATATACTGTCCTTAATAGTCACTCCACTACTTGATCTTATAGAGTACAAAGTTACATTTATACTTCTATTTGCATAATAAGATCCAACTCCTTTCTACCCCCCTAGAAGGGCTACACCAAATCATAAACAGTAACAAGTGTCTTGTAAGCACAGGGGCAAAAAGCAACAGAATAATTTCCTTTTTTAAAAAGTAATTTTTAAAATATCACATAGAGGTGATGGTGTGAAAGTATTTTCCTAAAGTTAAATTTACAAGTGCCTGTCTTCTTCTCTCCTCTGGATATCATACTGACACATCTGCCATTTGAATTGGATTTTTGTGAAGCTTTTGAATTGAGAGTGGTGATACAGAATGCTGTGGCTTTTGGAATGTCTTTGTATTGTTCCCTCCTGAGAGCCAGGATGATGGGATATATTACAGTAGTGCTGTCTATTTTCCCATTGATCAGTGCAAATTGACAGCAGCACCATGAAGTTAGGTTTATTGACAAACACACACACACACACACACACACACACGAAAATCACAATTTGTTAGAGTATAAGTCCTGTACTATGTATTAAAAAAAAGAATACTTTTAGTTAAAAGTAATGCCTTCTCTGTATTTCCACCCATAGCAGAGAACTTAGAAGATATTCAGCTAAGTACATGGCAGAGTAAAAAATTGTTACTTTGATAATAGTTTTATTACTCAGGATGTAGAATAATTCAGTCAAGGAACTGCTAGTACAGTCTTAATTCTGAAAAGGAAGAACTTAGGGTGAGATGGTGATCATAGGAACCTTAGGAGAAAGGAAGTATGTAATCTTAGAGTTTCTAATAATTAAGGAAGGAAATGCTATTGATCATCCCACATTATTATAGACTGTGTAAAGCTTTATTTCAGAAATTAGAAGAATGAAAGAAAGATATGTATTCTTTGTCCTGACATTCTATGTCCTGACATTCTATGTTTTTAAAATGATGAAACATTCTCAGAATTGAATACTCCTAATTTCTGGACAATAGAGAAGGAAAGGGAGTATTGGAAACAGTCATATTCAACCTTTCTTATACACCCAACACACACTAGGATGGTTATGGTAATTGTGCTCACTCCAAAAAGCACAGAAACACACAGGGCAATTTTCAAAGAAGCATATGTGGTTTTCAACCTGATTCAAAGGGGCATTCTTCCTGCCCTACCCCCTACCCATGGCATTATTGATCCAAGTGACAGCCCAAGAAGTTCTTTGGTAAGCTCAGATGTGACATGATAAAAAGAAGAGCATAGAAACAAGTACATTTTTTAGAAAAGAAAATGATTCTAAGAATAGTGTCATCAAGTTCAGAGTCTTGCAAAAGAAAATGGTAAGGACCACTAAATGTACACATATATTTAGTTCTATTTAGAGTAAGAATGAGGGCGAGATAGGCCTGCTTGGCATCCTGTTAAAATGATAACTGGCAGAACTATTCACTCAGACATCTCTATCAATGGAAATGATAGTCAAACAGAAAAGGGTGGACAGAAAATGACTAAGAAGGAAGTTGGAGCTCAAGGGAGATGTAAAATTAGAAAAAAGATATATCTATCTATTCCTTTTGAGTCTCCAACCCCAGAAGGACTACATCTGAAGGCACTGAATCTGGGAAGAAGTAATAACAAAAATACTGTAAGATGAGCATCCCTCATCTGAAAATCTGAAGTCTTAAACTTTTTGAAGCCAATATGACACCACAAATGGAAAATTCAATATCTGACCTCATATGTTGGGTTGGAATTAAAACACAAGCACACTAAAAATATATTAAATTACCTTCATGCTTTGTATATAGGATGTATGTGAAAGAAATGGAGTTTGTGTTTAGGTTTGGGTCCCATTCCCAAGATATCTCCTTATGTATATGTAAATATTCCAAATCAAAACAAAATCTGAAATGCTTCTGGTCCTAAGCATTTCAGATAAGGAATACTCAGCCTGCACTCCACATTTTGGAACATCATATAAAGGATAATTTCCAAAAGACAAGAGATAGACAAATGACTTTCTCAAAACGGAAGATTGGGAGTCATTTGCAGAAACTATGGATCTGTAAATTTGACAGTAACTCCCAGCATAATTCTAAAAATATATTTTCTATGAGATAGTTCCTAGACATTCATTAAAGAAAATAATGAGCACCAGGACCTCCAAGTTGGTTCTCTAACAATAAGTCACTAAGGAAAGAATATTTATGTGACGTTTCATGATAGGATTACTAAATTAGATTTAAGAAAAGACATCATAAAATAGGAATCCAGTAAGACAGTTACCCTATATTTTGTGTTATTCTTGTAGGAAAGAAGACATAAAGTCTAATGATAGCTAGGGGAACTTACAGTTATTTGAATCCAGTTTTTCAACCTATAGGGAGTTTTCCAGTAGTTTACCACACAACTCTATTCTAGTAAATATTGTTACCAGTAACTTGGACAAAGATACTGAAGGTATACATATTAAAATTTAGAATCATATAGAACTAGAAACAATAGCTAATATATGCATGACAAAATCAGATTTCAGAAGGTTAAGAAAGGCTTGAATTATACCCAACAAGTGTGACAAGTGATGTCACAGATGCCATATACTCTCCATTGGCTAGGCTGCTTCTAACCAAGACTAACCAGGTCCGATGAAGAATAAGATTTTTTAGCCTGCCTGGTGAGTAAAAGATTTTAGTGGGACATGGTAGTGGTCTTTAAACATAGGATAAATTCAAAAGATGGGGGGATAATTGGGACCAAGTAGAGAGAGGACAGAAAAGATTTTTAGCCAGATGTGAAGGTGCACACCTGTAATCCCAGCAGTTTGGGAGGCTGAGGCAGGAGAATCTGGAGTTAGAAGCCAGCCTCAGCAACATAGTGAGGCCCTGTCTCTAAATAAAATATTAAAAAGGATTGGGGATTTGGCTCAGTGGTTAAGCGCCCTTGGGTTCAATCCCTAGTTAAAAAAAAAAAAAAGGATTTTTTTCTTAGTTCAGGACAAATGATCTGACAATTTTAGCTGGATTTCATTAATAAGATAGGAAACTGCCTCCTTGTCAATTGAAGCAGAAACTAGACCATCTTTCAGACTAATTGTTAAGGTGATTCTCTCACTGGAAGACAATTTTAAAAACATGAGTTCTAAAGTCCCTTCTAACTCTGAGATTCTGTCATGCTTTCCATACTGACAGTTTTCTGTGTCCACAACTGCTTCCATCATAATCTTTAGTAATCCAAAATGAACAGCATAAATACCCTGTCTATGAAGCTTTTTGCCCCAAGTGTTTTTTCCCTGCCTCTTTTGCCTTTCTTTCTTTCCTCCTTCAATACTCAGTTAAGGTAAATTAAATTAGTAATGCACCAATAGTGATAATTAGAGCCCTGTTTATTTATACCTTCTACAATATATTATTTTGCTATAAGAATGAATTATAAATGTGCTTTCTCTTTTCTTTATGTATGTTTGGAGTAACAAATCAACCACATTTTCAAAGGAGTAAGTCAATATTTATTTTGTCAAAGTGGTTTACTGCTCTGTCTCTATCATCAATTCAATGAAATGAACTCTCCTGTAGAAGTATCAAGCACTGTTTTGTAATTTCAGAAGTCACCAAAAAGATCAAGGATATAGTCAAAGCATTCTAGTATTCCCTATTAAATGTCTATGGATTTTTCTCTTGTCTGCAAATGTATATACCTTAAGCTTTCTACCCATTTCTAAGTATAATGTTGACAATGAATTCACAAACCTTGCATAAAGTATAATGTATTTTTGGCACACACAAAAGTTTTACATTATTTCATATCACTTTAAGTGAATAATTCAAGTCATTGAGTCCCTACCCCCATACTGGGCAGTTTTGTAGCCCCTGTTTGTTCTTTAAAGGGCTTCTAAAGTAGATAGCTTTACTCACAGTTTTCAACTTTTGTTTTCAGCAGGTTGTCTATAACATGCCTAGGCTGGGATGGGAGTTTTATCAATCTTCCTAAAGATTTACTGTACTTCTTGAATATTTTAATCTGTTTTATCCTTGATCAAACATAAGAAAAATGTAACCATTCTTCAGGTATCTTTCTGCCTCATTCTCTTTCTCCTCTTCTAATATTCTAATTATATATGTATTAAACCTTTTGCTGTCATCTCACAGGTCCCTGAGTTTCTACATTTTTTAAGTCTTTATTTTGTCTCTGTTGTCCAGATTGGATAATTTCTATGGATCTATTAAGTTCACTGACTGTTTTGTCTTTTCCATTCTGTTAAGTCAATAGAGTGAATTTTTATTTCAGATATTGGATTTTTCTGTTTTGAAATTTTGACTTAGCTCTTTTTTTATAGTTACTAGGTTTTTTGTTGAGATTTCCTATCTTTTCATTCATGATAGGTATATTTTCCTTTGTATCCCTGAGCATAGTTATAATTTTTACCTTCAAATCTTGTCCTCCAGTTTCAGTGTGTGTGTTACTACAGAGTTAGTTTTTATTGATTGTCTTATCTCTTGAGAATGAGTTACATTTTCTAGCTTTATCATACATTAAATAAGAAAAAGCATACAAGCTGGGCACTGTTGCACATGGCTATAATCCTAGCAGCTCAGGAAGCTGAGGCAGGAGGGTGGTGAGTTCAAAGCCAGCCTCAGCATATTAAGGAGGTCCTAAGCAAATTAGCAAGAACTTGTCTTGAAATTTAAACAAATAAAGAAAAGAAAAGGGCTGGGAATGTGGCTCAGTAGTTGCGGGCCAGTGAGTTCAATATGTAGTACCAAAAAAGGGGGGGGAACCATATAATAATACTGGATTCTATCCCAAGTACTATAAAAGAATATATACTGAATAGATTGCATAGTGTATACTCTAAAGATTATGTTATAAATGCTCTGAATTCTGTTATGTTCCTCCAGAGAGTACATATTTAAAAGCAAGCATTTAACTGAAGCATTTAACCCTATATCCACTGTAGTGGGAGGCAGAGCACATCGACATTTGATACTTTTCTGTCCGGCTGAACTGCTTATAGACTGCTGTGCATATGCACAAGTCACAAATCAGCCTGATTTAGGTAGAATTTTTATAAAAATTTGGGGACCCCTCTGACTCTCGCCTTTCCAGGCTTTCTTCTTCACTTTCCAATGACTGGGGTTGCCTTTGAATTCTATCCTCTGGTTCTTCAAGGCAGTGAGAATGCAGATTTCTATTAGAATTCCAAGCACCCCATCAGATACTAAAAGTCATTTTTAAAAATGAGAAACTCACCCAGTTTTCCTTCTTTTAAATATCAGCTTTCCCTCCCATATCTTACATCTGCCTGTTTTTGTTTGTTCTCCAGTACCTTCAGGTAGTTTCTTTTTTATTTTCTATTTTATCCAGATAATGCAGTTGTTATTCACAAGAGGGTTGCTCTGACAGAAGCTCACTTGACCGTGACCAGTGATAGAACCATACTGCAGTATATCTACTCACATTTTAGAAGAGAATACTGAAGTTAAGAAAAGGATAAGTGACCTTCTCAGTATCATATAGCTAGAAAGTAATAGAGGCAAAACTTGAATATAGGCTTTCTGGCTAAAAATCCAGAGCATGTCTATATATTACTTTTAAATATCAGTAATAATCCTCCTCAGGCATTATTCTTCCAGATTGATGAGTCTTGACTCTTTTGTCTCTGTCTGTATAATACTTAATCCTCCCATCACCTTAATTAGATATACATGGCCACTAAACATTTTCCAATATTCTTCTAATCTTTTTAGATTCCCACTGTTTTTCAGCAGTGTGTTTCATTTCAGAAGAGGAGGAAGGTGTCTCTTGCCTCTATTTCCAGTGACCTTTCAGAATGATGTTCCAGCAGGATCTTCAAGGAGTAGTTCAGTGGGATTCTTAGATATATCTGTATTGAAAACAGAAGTGGAAAATCCAGGTATGGTGGAACACACCTGGAATCCCAGTGGCTTAGGAGACTGAGTTAGGAGGAACACAAGTTCAAGGCCAGCCTTGGCATTTTAGCAAGGTCCTAAGCAATTTAGTGAGACCCTATATCAAATTAAAAAAAAAAAGAAACTGGGAGGTAATGCTCAATACAAAACATTCCTAAATTCAATCCCCAGTACCAATAAATAAATAAGTAAATAATAGAAACTGATAGATATTACTCTTAAAATATTTCAAATTATTATCCTGCTAAATGTTACCTTATTCACTCTCATATGAAATTGTATTTTTTTATTCTCCCATGAGTCTCATTAGGTATTTCTTCTTGTATTCTTTCCTTCTTGTTGTATATGGAGAGAACTTAGTGTCATCTACAGTTGGCAGCCCATATTTTTCTAGGTCACTAGGAAAAATGTTAAAATAGACTCTGTGGCATAATAATTTGAAAAAGCATTGCAAGGAGCTAGATTACAGCTCAGTGGTCAAGTATTGGCCTGTAATGCACAAGGTCCTGAATTCTGTCCTCAATACTGCAAAAACTAGAAATAAAAATAAAATCCACCACAATAGGTATGCAAAAACTATTTTCTAACTTCTCTGCCCAAAACAGACATAGTCCTCATCCTCCTAGGTCTTTTATGGTCTAGTAGAGAAGTCAGATAACTAAACAAGCAATAATAAAATGAAAACTTAAGTGTAGACATGAGCATTTGTGCAGGATGCCATAGGAGTTCATGATAGCAATACCTATCTTGCATGGGCTGGGAAAGAACACCCACCAGATGAAGACTTAGAGATTGTGATCCCAGTTTGGCTACTAATTGTGTAACTTCCTTGTCATTGCTTCCCCTGAGCTTGTTTTATCACAAGTAAAATGAAGTTGTTGAGCAAGATAGTCTTCAACTTCTTTTCCAATTAGTTATGTTTTTGGTCTTAGTAGTGATGCATAATATCATAAGTACAGACTCTGAGGGCAGGTAATACATCTGAGTTTATTACCAATTCTAGATTCTAAGTTCCATATCTATAAAATGTGAATAATAACAACTTCAGCTAGTGTGAGACTTAAATGAGACCAGATAAGCAAGTCCATGATTATAGAGAGACCACAGAATAAATATGAATCATTTTACTTCTTTGCCTCTGTCTTTCCATAGTAAGTTATATAAAACACAATATTTTTATGTAAAACTTTCTAATATAATATAATTCAAAAATTATATGAATTTTTATGATAAACCAAAGAAATTTTCTGTTTTGGTATATACCCTCTGTTGTGAGTAGCATATGTTTCTTCTGCTTTTATGGGTACTTTTATTGAAAAGTTTGAGGAGTACCATGTCAAAGTACCCAGTATGCCTGGTTCATAATAGGAATTCAATAGATGATAGTCATCAGTATCAACACTTATGTTTTTTAATCTAGAGCAGTTTCCTTTGTTAACTACTCTTAAAATTGCTCTCTTGGTATCACAGCCTTTGCATTAATTCATTTTTATTTTTAAGCAATCATCTTTGGTGTGTGACTTTGAAAAAACAAACCTTCTTGAAAATCCAAGTAAATTGCATTCATCAGTTTCCCATGGGCCACATTCATGTGTACCTCCTCAAACTATTCTTACAAATCAATTGAGATTTCTACTTACAGAAAATGTGTTACCATTCCCCACTGAATTTTGTTACCATTTACACATTTGATCTCATATATTAAGGTGCTTGAATTCAAAACGAAGAATATTTCAAAACCACACTAAGTTTAGTAACACCTAACTCCTAGTATTTGTGTTAACAGGTAAAGAAATGTCATAGATAGATATGATCCACAAATAATCCTAAAACTTGCCTTTATCAGTTATTCCAACCCATTTCTTTATTAGCAGCTACATGCCAGAAGAAAAAAATGGACTAATTTTACTTTTCATTTCATCTTACCACATCATCCCACTTTAACTATCTTATATTAATCAGTCTTTATTCCAAGTTCCCCTGCCACTTAGGTTTTCAATTTTTTTCATAATTGCATTTTTAACATTTTTAAGTCAGTCTCAGGTTTTCATATGCCTTGTGTTTTACTACGAGTAAAAGATCACAGTGCTGTATGCAAGCATGAAATACATCTTATTCTGTGTTGTCTTGTAATTTACAAAGTTCTGTACAGTGTAGATGCTTAGGAACCATTTGTTTAACAAGCTGTATACCTTCTCATGAGTGTAACTACATTTAAAAAGGCAAAGTGATCAGAAAGGAAATAAAAGGTGATTAGTGATGGAAAGTGGTTGTGAGGATGAAGTATCCCCAAACTGACTTTATTTTCTCAAATCAAGAGTAGATAAATCCATCCTTCCTGCTAAAGGAAACTGAATTCCTAATGAAAGTGAAAGGTAACTTGAATTCTCTGCCAAAAAAAATCATTTTTCTGAAATAATCCACCTCACTGAAGTGACTGTTATCTAAGAAATGATTACCTGTTTCCTGCAAAGAGAACCTTAAGTCCTTTACCAGTCAAGTGAGTTAATTTCCTTTCAGTTTTGTCAAAACCATTTCTAAACTCCATCTTCATTTCTCCTGTGAAGGGAATCAACTCTGGTGGTATCTATACTGGCTTGAAAAACATCTCTAGAAGAATTAAACATAAGGTTCTTTTGAAAGCAACTGGTTGGATTCAATCTAAATATATTTATTTCTGACAGATACTGGATGTATTTGTGACTGCTTAGCAGCAGGAACTACAATAAATTTGGTAGTCTAGCAGGAGTTGGAACTTGAGAAATGGTCATTTGATGAGGAAAACCCATAAGTGATCAATAATAATTCATTTGGAATCCTATAGAATGGGGCAGAAAAGCCACTGTTAACTACATTTTTGTCCCCACTACAAAAGATCCTTGGGTGAATTTACAAATACATAGACACCAAACCTTGCTAAGATCACACCTGGGCCATTCAGCTTCTCCAAACTCATTAACTGAAAAGATATAGATTAATTGGAGGGAGTTCAGAGAAGAGTAACAAAAATGATTAAGGGGCCAGAGGGACTGATTTATGAGCAAAGATTAAAAGAATTTTGTCTATACAATTTAGCTAAGTGATGACTAAGGGAAAGGGGGTGGGGACACAACTGTCTGAAGGGTGTAAACACCAAGTAGAAAGGAGAATAATTTACTATGCAACATGAGAATATAACTAGGCCTAATAAGCTATAATTACCCAAAGGAATAACAGAATAAATATTTTAGGGGAACTCAGAACCATAAGACTGCCAACTTGTTTCTCAAGGAGACACTGGCAGCTACTTATAACCCTAGTCTCATCCAGATTAACAAGTATGTGATGTGGAATAATCATTTGATGCCATTGAGCTTCCTCCTCCCCTACCTCTTCAACGGTTCTACCTTTTACTTTAATACAGTATGTTTCAAGTCCAGCCTAGTACACAGGTCTACATAATTTTGTCTTTATTAGCTCTGGTGAGTCTTTCAAAGTTTAATTCCAGTAGTCATCATACAAGAACTTTTCCTTTTGGGTTTACTGTGAATTAAATTGTAAAGCATCAGAATAAGGGAACAAATCTGGAATGGAGAAAATCTTGGATTTTGCTTCAGATTGTAAACAAACCACAAGTCAGTGTTTGTGTTTGGAATCTCCAATAATAAACTTTCAGATTGTATTTCATGTCGAGAAAAGTTCAACTTAAAGACACTAAAAATAAATCTTCGTAGGCTTCATGATTTTTGTAAACTTTGGAATGTGGTTCTTCAGAAAACAAATTAGTCTGTGGGTAACTGCAGGCTAAGTTATTTAGCTAATTCCTATTGTGCTATCATGACATTCCAGAGCAGTGCTATTTAACCTTGCCAGATAAGATTTTGCATGTCACTGCAGCAAAAGCAGCTTCTTTTGCATGCATTTTTCTCCTTCTTTTCCCTTGTGTTGGGAATCTTCATAGGATGACCCCATTCTGGAAATAATACTTAGGGGGGGTTCTGTGCTTTTTCTTTCATTATTGCACTGATAGGTTCTTCTGGTTTTACCATACATTTTCTACTTCCTTGACAACTGTTTTGGGGGAGGGTCAATAATATCTCATTGCAACATTATATTTGTTTTGTCTTTTTGCTGTGCAAGGATTTAGTCCCAGGGCCTCTCATATGCTAAGCAAGTGTTCTACCACAGAGCTACACTCCCAGTCACCAATATTTTAAAAACATATTTTTAAAATTTGGAGTAGTTTTAGATATACAGAAAAGTTGTGGAAATACTACAGAGTTCCCATATTTTCCATCCCCAGTGTCCCCTATTTCATTAGTATGATGTATAATTACATCAAATGAACTATTACTGACAGATTATTATTAATTAAAATTCATACTCCACTCACATTTCATTAGTTTTAACCTAGTGTCCTTTTTCTGTTCCAAGGTCCCATCCAGGATGCCATAGTACATTTAGTCATCAGGTCTTATTAGATTCCATTCAACTATAGCAGTTTTATCGGTTTTCCTTGTTTTTGATTACCTTGACAGTTTTGAGGTATACTGGTTAGATATTTTGTACAGTATACCTCAGCTGGGAATTATCATATGTTTGTGTCATGATTAGACTGGGAAATTGTTCTTTTGTAGATAAAACAACAGAGGAAGATACCATTCTGAATTAGTAATAGCAAAGATACCTATTACCAACAAACTTATGATCACTGCTAACCTTGGTCATAGGGCCAAGGTCATGTACATCAGGTTTCTCCACTGTAAACTTATTATTTTCCCCCTTTTCAATATGGTATTCTTTGCCCACTTTTGATTGATTATTATGTATTAAACAATAGTTTTAGTCTAACTAATTCTTCCTTTATTAGGATTAAAAGAGCAAATACTTATAAAGTGTTAGACTTTATATTGGAAAAAGGTATTTAAAATTCAGGTGGCTGTCTTTTTATAAATGTGTGGATTTTGTGCTTCTGTATTAATTAGCTACAATTTAGGCCAAGAAAGTACCTGCTAAAGTGAATACTAAGTCACTGGTGGCAGAGAATCAATCCTGTGTGATTATTTTGCAGAAAATGCATGCAGTTTTATTAGTAAGCAAAATGGCTATAAGATAATTGTTTTTCTGGATGTGTCCAAGATTTTACTTTATTATCCTTTCCCTCACTATCTTCACACTGCCCCCATTACACACAAACACTCCACTCTATATCCTTGCCATCTAAACATGGAAATAACAGTGAGTGTATGAAGAATATATATGCAACATAATATCTTCAGTGACTTTAACTCCTTTTCCTGTTACAGATACATAATTTCTTCCAAAACTTACTTGACTCTGGTCTCTACCCACTCCAGGTAGTGGGGATGGAACCCAGGGTTGCATGCATGTGAAGTAAGCATTCTACCACTGAAC
The DNA here is from genome assembly GCF_902686445.1 of Sciurus carolinensis. NCBI lineage: Eukaryota > Metazoa > Chordata > Mammalia > Rodentia > Sciuridae > Sciurus > Sciurus carolinensis. Next base: position 53,292,851 of record NC_062232.1, read on the forward strand.
TACACACCCCAACCTCTGTATATAATTTTGTTTGCCCTTTAATGCTAACTTGGGTCCTATCTCTATGAATAGACTCAGTACTACTGTATTATCCCTGTCTCTACCAAGCTGTAAATTTATCTTTCCCCTTTAAATCCTGATCCATCTTTATTTATTCTGCATACCATTCTTCCAGTGTCACACTAGGTGAAAATATTGGATAACCAATTTTATTTTAAATGTCAATGGGAAAGAATATAACTGATATTAATTGAACATCTACAGTGCACCAAGGCACTTTTATATATATCCTTCATTGCAACCCCATGAGCTAATTGTTATTCCTTTCTGACAGATAAGAAAATCCATGTATATGTGCTTTTCCCTCTGGCTAGGATACCCTTCAGTTTCAACTCTATCTAGTGAACTACCAAATCTTCAGAAATTCAGATGTCATCTCTCTGGGTGGTACTCTTAGCACTACCCAAGTCAATTTATAAAAGACTCTTCAAGTAATCTGATTTGCTCCTGGTCAAGTCATCATGCTAAACTGTGGCTGTGCAGAAGGCAAAGGTCATACCTTAATGATATTTGAATTCCCATTTCAATGCCAAATATCTTTTGCTTTCATGGTATTTTATCACAGTGTTTATTGAAAGAATGATTTAGAGGTTTATAGAAATGCACATTTTTTTCTGTGTTGTAGGTGGGTGGATATATAACCATTTGAGAAAACATTCATATGCGTGCTAAATCTCTGGGAAGGGGCAGAAATGAAAGGTGATAACTATGGAGCACACAAGGACAGTGAGGCAAAGATTTTTAGAACGAAGGTATGCTCATCATATTTTTTTTGGAAACAAAGTTATCTACTATTCTAATAACACAAGGTACAAAAAATAAAAGTTTTAAAGTCTGTTTGCCTGGTGCAGATACATAGCAGGTAATTGTAAATCAAGGATAATTTCTTGGAAAACAGGTTGCCATCAAGAAGAGGGACTGCATGAAATGTTTACATTTACTAAAGCAAATATAGGTTATATTTGTAAATAGTAGAAAAGCACTTGTAGGAGTTAATAGAAAAATTTTGGTAGACCAGATGCAGTGGCTCACCCCTATAATCCCAGTGACTTGTGAGGGTGAGGCAGGTGAATCACAAGTTTCAGGTCATGCTGGGCAACTTAAGAAGACCCTGACTCAAAATAAAAATAAATTGCCTGTCGTGGTGGTGCACACCTGTAATCCCAGTGACTCTGGAGGCTGAGGCAAGAGGATCGAGAGTTCAAAACCAGCCTCGGCAAAAACAAGGCACTAAGCATCTCAGTGAGACCCCGTCTCTAAATAAAATACAAAATAGGGCTGGAGATGTAGCTCAGTGGTCAAGTACCACTAAGTTCAATCCCCAGTACCAAAAAATAAAAATAATAAGTAAAAATAAATAAGTAAAAAAGGGATGGGGGTTCATCCCTGGTACCAAAAAATTTTTAAAGTTCAAAAGAAAAAAAAGAAGTTTTCATAGCCTAATATCCTTTACAAAAAAAGTCTACTTGGTGAATCAAATCCTTTGATTTTCTTTAGCTTTGTTGTATTGAACGTTGCTGCAAATAAATGTGTTATCAACATACACTTAGAAATTTTCTCATTCTACAAAAGTTTCCACTGTTTGTTTCAGATAGTTGTTGTAACAGAATTTGACCTTTATTGGCAAGGAATAACACAAAACATTTCTAATCAATTCTCAGGCAGGATATGGCAGCATTTTCCACACAACTAGGTACCAGCTGATAAGAGATTAGGTCTCTGATTACTATTTCAACAGTAACCATTAGTACAAGTCAAAATGAAAATTGTGACTGGCAAGTACCCAAAGAGTTCAGTACTAACGTAATTATTTATTGTTTAGAACTTGGCTCTGCATGGTCCCTGTTCAATGTCAATTAAAGACCCCAGCAAGATACTGTACATCTGACTCGATTTGCCAAATAAATTTGAAAACTTGTTTAAAGCTATTAAAAGCTTTCTTGCTGTTTTTTGGCAGTGCTAGGTAGAACTTGGCTCATCATGGAGCTGGGGTAATCAGAGAGTGAGCAAATGATAATTTAGGTCCTTAGGCAAACATACAGGCTTTGAAGCCAGAGTATTTCTAATTGCATTCCTAATGCCCGATTGACACGATTCTGCGGTTAGACAGCTACCCCAAGAAGCTACTCCTAGTTGCTGATTGTTTGCCAGATACCCCAAGAAATTACTCCTATTTGCTGATTGTTTGCCAGTGACCATCCATTCCTTCACACAGAGCTCTACTTCACACAACTGTCCTTGGTCTGTCAGGGTTGAGGATATGCATCCTCCTGGATTGTAGATTCAACTCAAGGTTAAAGGAAAAAATTTACGTATAACTTATATATATGTGTGTGTGTGTGTGTGTGTGTGTGTGTGTGTATAAAATATGTATTTATAATACATCTATTTATAATTTATATATATAAATTATTATAGAATATATATATAAACATACACATATTCCTTGTAGACTTAAAAAAAAATCCAAGAAAAGACTATCCTCAACCATCATGCTGTGGTTGGTGGGGCTGGGGCATTGAGAAGTAGAGAGAATAAAAACAGTGCCGTAAGTCATGACTATTTTTCTGGATTGCCCTTCTCTATCACTTCTACCCAGAAGTCTCTTGCTTACTTTTCAAAAAGCATATCAATTGTCATCCTCCCCAACTTCTCTACCCTAAAGAAAAACTCCTCTGTGATCTTACTGTGGGATTAATCCCACAAATGTGATTACCTGTTTATCTCCTTACTAGAGATTGCAAGCCTCAGAAGAACATCTAGAAAGTTCTTTAGAAATCCATGACCTTGCACAATATTTTAAAGGCAAGTATCTAGAAAACAGTGGATAAATGGATGGATGAATGGATGGAAAGGTGGACAAACATGAAAATATCCATTGATCATTGTCCGTTCACCTAAACAAGATTCTGATCTCCTATCTTAGTGTTCTAGTTGAGGCATTGGAATATAGAACTGGGTAGGTGCTCACAAGGTTGTTTTCAACTTATATATCAGTTATGACCTAATTTATTTTAATTGGGAGAATAATGTAATTTACTTTGCTAAAAGGTTCAGAAAGAAAAACCATGGAATTATATCAACTGATACAAAATGTATAACAGAATCCAATACGAATTCATGATAACAACTCTCATTTATTAGTATGTGAGAGTTTCCTCATTCTGATAAAGGACATCTACAAAGGTCCTATAGCTAACCTCATACTTTATGATGAAAGATTAAGTACTTTTCTAAAATCAAGTAATAAGGCAAGGATATCTACTCTCATTGCTTCTAGTCAACATTGTTCTGGAACTTCTAGCAATACAATAAGGAAAGGAAAATTAACAAGCAGCAGTCAGTTTTGAAAAGAAACAAAAACATCCTTATATGCAGACAACATGATCATCTTTGTAAATGCCTTGCAAATTTACAAAGTAACTAAAAGAACTGGTAAGTGAATTAAGTAGTTCGCAGCACATAAGATCACTATTTAAAAATCAGTTGTTTCTATATACTAGCAATAAACAGTAATAAATTAAAATTTTCCAACAATTCCATTCTTTTTTATTCTATTTTATTATTATTATTAGGGATTTATAGTTACACATAGTAGTTGGGTTCATTCCAACAAATTCATACATTCATTTTCAGTTCGTGATTCCCCCATTTTCCTTCTAGTCCTCCCTCCCTTCTCCCATTCTCCTTCTTCTACTTTATACTAGACTTCCTTTCATTTGTCTACTAATTTGTATTTGACTGGTTCTTTATGATATCATGTCCTATCATGTCCCTCTCTCCTTCTTTCCTTAATTTTACACTAGCTTCTGCATGTGAGAGAAAACATTCGACTTTTGATTTTCTGAGTTTGGCTAATTTCACTTAGCATGATATTCTCCATTTCCATCCATTTACCAGTAAATGCCATAATTTCATTACTTTTTTATGACTAAGACGCCATTGTGTGTGTGTATATACCATAATTTCTTTTTATTTGTTCTTTTTAGATATACATGATAGTAGAGTGTATTTTGACATGTTATACATAAATGGAGTATAACTTTTTCTAACTAGGATCCCATTCTTGTGGTTTTACATGATGTGGTTTTGCTTGTGGTGTATTCATATATGAACATAGGAAATTATTTTAGATTCATTCTGCTGTCTTTCCTAGTCCCATCCTCCCTCCCTTCCCTTCATTCCCCTTTGTCTAATCCACTGAGCTTCTTTTCTTCCCCTTCCCCCCTTGTTATATACCACAATTTCTTAATCGTTCATCTATTGACAGGCATCTGGGTTCATTCCATAATTTAACTATTGTGAATTGTGCTGCTATAAAGAGTGATGTCACTATAGTATGCCAGTTTCAGATTTGGGGGGAAAATACCAAGGAGTGAGATGGTTCCATCCCTAGTTTTTTGAGGAACTTCCATTCAGCTTTCCAGAGTGGTTGTACTACACTACAGTCCCACCAACAATGTATGAGTATACATTTTCCCTCACAATATTTGCCAATATATTGGCAATATTTCTTGGTACTTGTACTCTTGATCATGGCCATTCTGTCTAGAGTAAGATGAAATCTTAGTGTAGTTGTGACTTGCATTTCCCTGATTGCTAGAGATGTTGAATATTGTTTCATATATTTATTGGCCTTTTGTGTTTCTTCTTTTGAGAAAATTCTATTTCCTTCTTTTGCCCATTTATTGATTGACTGATTGGATTCTTTGTTTTTTGATGTTAGGTTTTTTTAGTTCTTTTTATGTTCCAGATATTAATCCCCTATTGCAGGAGTAACTGGGCAAGATTCCTCCCATTTTGTAGGCTCTCTCTTCACACTCTTTTTTTTTTCGTACTAGAGATTGAACCCAGGGGAACTTAACCACTGAGCCACATCCCCAACATTTTTTTTTTTTTTATTTAGAGAGAGGTCTCACTATGTTGCTGAAACGGGCTTTGAACTTGCGATCCTCCTATCTCAGCTTCCCGAATCACAGGGATTACAGATGTGAGCCACCATGCCTAGCTCTCTTCATGCACTTAATCATTTCCTTAGCTGTACAAAAGCTATTTAGTTTGATGGCATCTCACTTATTGATTCTTGCTTTTCTTTCTTGTACTGTGGGAGTCTTGTTAAGGAAGTCAGTGCCAGCACCTATATGATGGAGTGTTGACCCCATACTTTCCTTTTTTCCCCTATATTTTCTTCTAGCAGTTTTAAAGTTTTTGGTCTATTTCTAAGTCTTTGATCTATTCCACTTTGGGTTTTGTGCAGATAGGAGTCTAATTTTATTTTCTCCATATAGCTCTCCAGTTTTCCCAGCATCATTTGTTAAAAAGGCTATCTTTTCTTTAAGATACATTTTTAGCAACCTTGTCAAATATTAGATAGCTATAGGTTTGTGGATTTGTCTGTCTTCTATTCCATTTGTCTTCATGTCTATTTCGATGCCAATACCATGTCATTTCTGAACATTTATTTATTTATTTATTAGTACAGGGATTGAATCCAGGGGTGCTTTACCACTGAGCCACATCCCCAGCCCTATTTATATTTTATTTTATTTTTTTCAAATTTTGAGACAGAGTCTCACTAAGTTGCTCAGGGCCTCGCTAAGTTGCTGAGGCTGGCTTTGAACTTGCAATCCTCCTGCCTCAGTTTCCTGAATCACTGGGATTACAGGCATGGACCACCACACCCAGCTAATACCATTATTAATGGCATCAAAAATTACTATATGTTAAAATGCCATTTTTCGGAGAGATCCAAGATGGTGGACTAGAGGGTGATTGCATCTCCCATAGCTCCAGAACTCAGGATTCAAGAAGGGGAGGAATTGAGAGACTTGGACCAACATAGAACCACGGGGTGAGTCTCTCCCACCGGGTGAAGCTTGGCCCGGGCGGCATGCCCGGACAGTGGGCAGCTTCTCGGGGCAGGGCAGGGCAGGGCAGAAAGAGCCTTCCCCAAGCAGCCCTGCTCTCTCCAGCGGCAGGCACGGTCCACAGCCAGCTTCTAGAAGCAGGCACGCCCAGTGAGAGCTTTTCCCACACAGAGCCAACCCCAAGCCCTGAACCCAGCTGCGGACTCCGGCCTGCAGGCGGCTTCTCAGACCAGGGCAGGGCAGCTAGAGACTTCCCCAAGCAGCCTGGCTCCCTCTGGCCGCAGGCGCAATCCACAGCCAGCTTCCTGGAGCAGGCCCGCCCAGTGAGAGCTTTTCCACACAGAGCCAACCCCAAGCCATGGACCCAGTGGCGGGCCCCGGCCCGCAGGCGGCTTCTGGGACCAAGGCAGGACAGGGAGAGGCTTTCCCCGAGCAGCCCAGCTCCCTCAGGTGGGGGCAGGCCCTGTCTATAGCCAGCTTCTAGGAGCAGGACCACTCAGTGAGAGGATTTCCACGCAGAACCAGCCCCCAGCCCTGGACCCAGTAGTAGGCTAGGGGCAGCTTTCTTTGGAAGCACTGCATTATCAAGTTCCTCCAAGACTTCAGGCTACTGAAGGCTGGGAGGTGATATACTGGAAATCTACAGGGACACTATAAGCCAATAGAGGAAATCTGCAATATCTCAGGGTCCCACTGATATCTGACCAATATGAGAAAACAAGGGAAGAAAATGTCCCAAACAAACTAGATACTATATCAATAAAACCCAATGACAGCACAGCAGAAGAAATGTCAAAAAGGGAGTTCAGAATGTACATAATTAAAACAATCAGAGAAGCAAACGAGGAGATGAAAGAGCAAATGCAGGCATTGAAGGAGGAGATGAAAGAGCAAATGCAGGCATTGAAGGAGGAGATGAAAGAGCAAATGCAGGCATTAAGTGATCGCACCAATCAACAGTTAAAAGAGCAAATACGGGAAGCAAAAGATCATTTCAATAAAGAGAGATACTGAAAAAAACAAACAGAAATCATTGAAATGAAGGAAACAATAAACCAAGTTAAAATCTCCATAGATCATAGCTGCTCAGTTCACAATAGCCAGATTGTGGAACCAACCTAGATGTCCTTCAATTGATGAATGGATAAAGAAAATGTGGTATATATATACAATGGAATATTACTCAGCCATAAAGAACGATAAAATTATGGCATTTGCAGGCAAATGGATGAAACTGGAGAATATCATGCTAAGTGAGATAAGCCAATCTCAAAAACCAAAGGAAGAATGATATCGCTAATAAGTGGATGATGACACATAATGGGGGGTGGGAAGGGTTAGTGTTGGGGTTGGAGTTGGGTTTAGGGAGGGGGGCAGGAATGGAGGAAGGAAGGACTGTATAGATGGAGGGGAAGGGTGGGAGGGGAGGGGGGGAAGGGGAAAAAATGGCAGAATGAATCAAACAACATTACCCTATGTAGATTTATGATTACACAAATGGTATGCCTTTACGCCATGTACAGACAGAGAAACAACATGTATCCCATTTGTTTACAATTTTATAATAAAAAAAAAGAAGATATTAAAGGGATACAACTATCAAAAAAAAATCTCCATAGAAAGCATAACCAATAGGATAGAACACCTGGAAGACAGAACCTCAGACATTGAAGAAAAATATTTAATCTTGAAAACAAAATTGACCAAACAAAGAAGATGGTAAGAAATCATGAACAGAATCTACAAGAATTATGGGATATCATGAAAAGGCCAAATTTAAGAATTATTGGGATTGAGGAAGGCTTAGAGAAACAAACCAAAGGAATGAACAATCTATTCAATGAAATAATATCAGAAAATTTCCCAAATCTGAAGAATGAAATGGGAAACCAGGTACAAGAGGCTTATAGGACTCCAAATATACAAAACTACAACAGACCCACACCAAGGCACATTATTATGAAAATACCTAACATACAAAATAAAGACAGAATTTTAAAGGCTGTGAGAGAAAAGAATCAAAATACATTCAGGGGGAAACCAATAAGAATATCAGCAGATTTTTCAAACCAGACCCTAAAAGCTTGAAGGGCCTGGAACAACATTTACCAAGCCCTGAAAGAAAATGGATGCTAACCAAGAATCTTATACCCAGCAAAACTTACTTTCAGATTTGACGATGAAATAAAATCCTTCCATGATAAACAAAAGCTAAAAGAATTTACAAAAAGAAAGTCGGCATTACAGAACATTCTCAGCAAAATGTTCCATGAGGAAGAGATGAAAAACAACCATGCAAATCAGCAATGGGAGGAACTAACCTAAAGGAATAGCCAAATAAAGGAGAAACCAAATCATGTCGAAAAACAAAAATGAGGGCTGGGGATATAGCTCAGTTGGTAAAGTGCTTGCCTCACAAGCACAAGGCCCTGGGTTCAATCCCCAGCACCGCCAAAAAACAAACAAACAAAAAAAAATGAGTCAAATGACTGGGAATAAAAATCATATCACAATAATAACCCTGAATGTTAATGACCTGGACTCATCAATAAAAAGACATAGAATGGCAGATTGGATTAAAAAGAAAAATCCAACAATATGCTGCCTGCAAGAGACTCATCTCATAGAAAGAGATACCCACAGACTAAAGGTGAAAGGATGGGAAAAAACATACCATGTACACAGACACAGCAAAAAAGCTGGAGTATCCATCCTCATTTCAGATAATGTGGACTTCAAGCCAAAACTAGTCAGAAGAGATAAAGACGGACATTACATACTGCTTAAGGGAAGCATAAATCAGCAAGACATAACAATCATAAATATCTATGCCCCGAACATTGGCTCATCCATGTATGTCAAACAAATCCTTCTCAATTCCAGAAATCAAATAGACCACAACACAATACTAGTAGGCGATTTTAACACACCTCTCTCACCACTGGATAGATCTTCCAAACAAAAATTGAATAAAGAAACCATAGATCTCAATAACACAATCAACAATTTAGACTTAACAGACATATATAGAATATACCATCCAACAAAGAATGAATACACTTTCTTCTCAGCAGCACATGAATCCTTCTCTAAAATAGACCATAATTTATGCCACAAAGCTACTGTTAGCAAATACAAGATAGAGATACTACCTTGTATTCTATCAGATCAAAATGGATTGAAATTAGAAATAAATGGCAGAATAAAAAACAGAAACTTCTCCAATACCTGCAGATTAAATCATATGCTATTTATATGACGAATGGATAACAGAACACATCAGGAGGGAAATAAAAAAATTCTTAGAAGTAAATGAGAACAAAGATACATCACATCAAAATCTCTGGGACACTATGAAAGCAGTACTGAGAGGAAGATTTATTTCATGGAGCGCAGTCAACAAAAGAAGAAAAAAATCAACAAATAAGTGACTTAACACTACAGCTCAAAGCCCTAGAAAAAGAAGAGCAGACCAACACCAAAAGTAGTAGAAGACATGAAATAGTTAAAATCAGAACCGAAATCAACGAAATTGAAACAAAAGAAACAATCGAAAAAATTAACAAAATAAAGAGTTGGTTCTTTGAAAAAATAAACAAAATTGATAAACCCTTAGCCACACTGACAAAGAGAAAGAGAGAGAAAACTCAAATTACTAAAATTCGGAAAGAACAAGGAAATATCACTACAGTCAAGAGTGAAAAACACAACATAATTAGAAACTATTTTGAAAATCTATATTCCAACAAAACAGAAAATGTCGAAGACATCAAGTTTCTAGAGACATATGAATTACCTAAACTGAACCAGGAGGACATACACAACTTAAATAAATCAATTTCAAGCAATGAAATAGAAGAGGTCATCAAAAAACCTACCAACAAAGAAAAGTCCAGGACCAGATGGGTTCTCAGCTGAGTTCTACAAAACCTTTAAACAAGAGCTCATTCCAATACTCCTCAAAGTATTCCATGAAATAGAAGAGGAGGGAACCCACCCAAACTCATTCTATGAAGCCAATATCACCCTGATAACTAAACCAGACAGAGATACATTGAAGAAAGAAAATTTCAGACCAATATCCTTAATGAACATCAATGCAAAAATTCTCAACAAAATTTTAGCAAATCGCATACAAAAATATATTTAAAAGATAGTACACCACGATCAAGTGGGTTTTATCCCAGGGATGCAAGGTTGGTTCAATATCCGGAAATCAATAAATGTCATTCACCATATCAACAAACTTAACGTTAAGAATCTCATGATTATTTTGATAGATGCAGGAAAAGCATTCCATAAAATACACCATCCCTTCATGCTCAAAACACTAGAAAAAATAGGGATAGTGGGAACATTCCTTAACATTGTAAAGGCAATCTACGCTAAGCCCATGGCTAATATCATTCTAAATGGTGAAAAACTGAAAGCATTCCCTCTAAAAACTGGAAGAAGGCAGGGATGCCCTCTTTCACCACTTCTATTCAACATCGTCCTTGAAACTCTAGCCAGAGCAATTAGACAAACCAAAGAAATTAAAGGGATACGAATAGGAAAAGAAGAACTCAAACTATCCCTGTTCACTGATGACATGATTATATATTTAGAGGAACCTGGAAATTCCACCAGAAAACTTTTAGAACTCATAAGTGAATTCAGTACAGTAGCAGGTTACAAGATCTATGCTCATAAATCCAAAGCATTTTTATACATAAGTGATGAATCTTCAGAAAGAGAAGTTAGGAAAACTACCCCATTCACAATAGCCTCAAAAAAAATAAAATACTTGGGAATCAATCTAATAAAAGAGGTGAAAGACCTCTACAATGAGAACTACAGAACACTAAAGAAAGAAATTAAAGAAAACCTTAGAAGATAGAAAGATCTCCCATGTTCTTGGATAGGAAGAATTAATATTGTCAAAATGGCCATACTATCAAAAATCCTATACAGATTCAATGCAATTCCAATTAAAATCCCAGTGACTTACCTTACAGAAATAGAGCAAGCAATTATGAAATTCATCTGGAAGAATAAGAAACCCAGAATAGCTAAAGCAATCCTTAGCAGAAAGAGCGAAGCAGGGGGTATTGCAATACCAGATCTTCAACTCTACTACAAAGCATTAGTAACAAAAACGGCATGGTATTGGTACCAGAATAGGTAGATCAATGGTACAGAATAGAGGACATGGACACAAACCCAAATAAATACAATTTTCTCATACTAGTCAAAGGTGCCAAAATATGCAATGGAGAAAAGATAGCCTCTTCAACAAATGGTGCTGGGAAAACTGGAAATCCATATACAACAGAATGAAATTAAACTCCTATCTCTCACCCTGCACAAAACTCAACTCAAAATGGATCAAGGACCTCGGAATCAGACCAGAGACCCTTCATCTTATAGAAAAAAAAGTAGGTCCAAATATTCAACATAGTCGGCTTAGGATCAGACTTCCTTAACAGGACTCCCATAGCACAAGAAATAAAAGCAAGAATCAACAACTGGGATAGATTCAAACTAAATGGCTTTCTCTCAGCAAAGGAAACTATCAGCAATGCGAAGAGAGAGCCTACAGAGTGGGAGAAAATCTCTGCTACTCATACTTCAGATAGAGCACTAATTTCCAGAATATATAAAGAACTCAAAAAACTCTACACCAGGAATACAAATAATCCAATAAACAAATGGGTTAAGGAAATGAACAGACACTTCATAGAAGAAGATCTACAAGCAATCAACAGATATATGAAAAAATGTTCAACATCTCTAGTAATAAGAGAAATGCAAATCAAAACTACCCTAAGATTCCATCTCATCCCAAGTAGAATGGCGATTATCAAGAACACAAGCAACAATAGGTGTTGGTGAGGATGTGGGGGAAAAGGTACACTCATACATTGCTGGTGGGGTTGCAAATTAGTGCAGCCACTCTGGAAAGCAGTATGGAGATTCCTCAGAAAGCTTGGAATGGAACCACCATTTGACCCAGCTATCCCAATCCTTGGCCTATACCCAAAGGACTTAAAATCAGCATACTACAGAGATACAGCCACATCAATGTTCATAGCTGCTCAATTCACAATAGCCAGATTGTGGAACCAACCTAGATGTCCTTCAGTTGATGAATGGATAAAGAAAATGTGGTATATATATATATACAATGGAATATTACTCTGCCATAAAGAATGATAAAATTATGACATTTGCAGGCAAATGGATAAAGTTGGAGAATATCATGCTAAGTGAGACAAGCCAATCTCAGAAAACCAAAGGACAAATGATCTCGCTGATAAGCGGATGATGACACATAATGCAGGGTGGGAGAGATTAGTGTTAGGGTTAGGGTTAGGGAGGGGGGCAAGAATGGAGGAAGGAAGGACTGTATAGAGGGAAAAGAGGGGTGGGAGGGTTGGGGGGAAAGGGAAAAAATAATAGAATGAATCAAACAACATTACCCTGTGTAAATTTATGATTATACAAATGTTATGCCTTTACTCCATGTACAGAGAAACAACATGTATCCCATTTGTTTACATTTTCCCAGACTTCATCTATAGGTTTGATATAATCCTAATTTTTTTCTATAAATTGATGTGCTAATTCTAAAATTTGTGTAGAAGGACAAATTATCTAAACTATCAAAACAAGTTGGAAAAACAAAAAAGAACAGAGTTGGAAGACTTATACTACCTGATTTCAAGGCTTATTAGAAAGTTACATAAATCAAGACACAATGTTTTTAATATAAAAATCATCAGTTAGCAGGGCATGTTGGCACATGCCTGTAATCCCACCAACTCTGACTCCAGGAACTGAGACAGAAGGACCCCAATTTTGAAGCTAGCAAATAAAATTTAACAGATTAAAAGGCTTGGGATATAGTTCAATGGTAGAATGCCCCTGGGTTCAACACCTAGTTACAAGGAGAAAAACAATAAATAGATCAAGAAGAATAGTGACCCAAGAAATAAACCAAAACATATCTGATCAATTGATTTTCAAAAAAGTATAAGCAGTACATTGGATAAAGTATAGTTCTTTTAATAAAAAAATGTGTTGGAACATTTGAGAATATTTTTATAAGTCCTGATTAATACCTCACATTCTATATAAAATTTTACCCAAAATGGATCCTCACCTAACTATAAACTGAATCAAGTAAATTTGCTGTAGATATGACACCAATGAGAAAGCATGATCCATAAAATAAATAATAAGTTGGACTTCAAAACTAAGACCTCTATTCTTCATAAGATTAAGAAAATTAAAAGACATGATATATATTAGAAGAAAATATGGTCAAATCACATATCTTATACAGGACTTATATCAAGACTATATAATGAACTTTAAAAACATCAATAATAAAAAATAAAAGACCCAATGTTTAAAAATTGGGTGAAAGATTTGAACATATTTCAACAGACAGTATATGAATAGGTATTCATTAGTCATTAGGGAAATGCAAATTAAAATCTCAATAAGAGACAACTACATACCTATTAGAAAGGCTAAAGTTAAAAAGACTGACAATACCAAGTTGTAATGAGTATGTGAGAAACTGAAACTCTCATAAACTGCTGTTGAGAATGTAAAATGTTACAACCACTTTAGAAAACAGTTGGTCAGTTTCTTATAATATACACATTATATGGTATATGAAACCCACAACTTCACTCCTAGTTATTTTCTGAGAAAGGAAATCATGTGTCCACACAAAGACTTGTACACCAATGTCCATAACATTTTTATTTTTAGTAAGTAAAACCTGGAAACAACTATTATGTCCATTAATAGGTGAATGGATATACAAATGGCTATATCCATACACCAGGATACAACTTACCAATAAAAAGGAATGAACTGCTGATACATGTTATAACATGGACGAATCTCAAAATAATTATGCTGAATAAAAGAAGCCAGACAAATAGAACATACTTTGTAATCTATTTATATGAAATTCTAGAAAATGAAAACTAGCCTATAGTGAGAGAAAGCAGATCATCGATTGCCTAGGAATGAAGATGACATTAGGGACCTGGCTGAGTGAGAAGGCATTACAAAGGAACATGAGGAAACTTGGGGGAAGTAACGGGAATCGTTTCTTTGATTGTAATGATGATTTTACAAGTATACATACATATGTCGAAACAAGTTATGCACTCAAGTATGTGGAGATTATTGTACAAGGCCATACAAATAATCTCTATGACTGAAAATGAAGTCTGTCATACCTTAATCCAGCATTTGTGTTGTTTCAGTGGGTATAAGAGAAAGGGCATAAGCTTTCAGGGCAAGAAGCAGGTTAGATAATAGAAGCAGGAGCTATGCTTAGGTGGCTTCTTGCCAGCCCTCTTTTTCAGATACAGGTTCTCAGATGCTAGTTTGAGTTTAGATGATTTCTGTTTCAAGGTTCCTGGTTCATTTTGAATTAGGCATATTATTTTTATTTTTATATCTTATGAAGTAATACATGCATGTGGTTTTTAAAATATGAACTAAGTACATAAAAGCTTATAATATAAGCAGTGCTTCGCTGTTCCAACCCTCCCTCTCCTAATCCTCTGAAATTACCTTTAACTCTATTAATTGTTTCTGTTTAGTTCTTCTGGTAATTGCTGCTGGTAATTCTCCTATTTTTGATTTATATATTTAGGCTTCATTAACTTTTTGATGTGATAAATGAGGCTTTATCTCACTTATCCTCCCTCTTCTCCCATTGTAGTTATTGTGCTTTTTAGGTCCTCTGTTTGAGGAATATACTTAGACCTTTATTTCTTGTTCCATAAAATATAGAAGGCTTCTTCACTCTGTAAGAAGAGTTTATTAGTTCCCTACTCTTTCCCTTTTTCTCTTACTCCTTCAATCTACCAACCCTGGTCATTTACCCTTTTACTTTTTACACTGCCAAGAAGGATGATATTTATGTTTTGTTCTTTATCTACAGCTGTCTTCATAATTAAGTATCCTACACTTTTATATATTGGTTAATTCTAAAAGTTGAAAATCAGTATGCAGTGTTTATACTATTGGTAACCATTTAAATATTTTCTCTCTTCATCAAGTGTTATGAGAGTATTACATTCTTGATTTATATAACTTGTATTTTCTGAATTTTATAATACTTTATTTTTCTTGCTTTATCTATGACATTAATCATTCTCTCTGATTTCTTCAAGATGGACAAAATCACGAGACCCTCTCCCTGTCTTTTCTTGGATGCCTTCCTTTTGGAACCTTCTTTGCTTGCATTTGAACTTACTGTTCCTCAGGCCTGCTGTGCAACTGTTATCCTTGGATTTACTTTTTTAGTCTCTGCTTTTAAGTCTGCTATTTCCAAAATAATAGTGAGTAATACAGTACATATGTCTATCTTTGTTTACTCCCTCATTTTGCTGGCATATCTCCTTAAGTAACTTGGTAGGGAAAAGGTGTAAGAGGTAAAGTGTGAATTTTTGCCATCTAAAAAA
The DNA here is from genome assembly GCF_902686445.1 of Sciurus carolinensis. Classification (NCBI taxonomy): domain Eukaryota; kingdom Metazoa; phylum Chordata; class Mammalia; order Rodentia; family Sciuridae; genus Sciurus; species Sciurus carolinensis. The sequence continues at coordinate 53,308,257 of NC_062232.1, forward strand.
AGTCTTTCTTTTGTTTTCAGATTGGATTGATATTTAGTTAGAAACCAAATTTTAGGTTCAAAATAATTTTCACTCAGAACTTTGAAGACATTCCTCCATTTTTATTACAACCAGTGTTGCCAATAATATGGCCAATCCATTCCAACTCTTTTTTACTTTTTTGGTATCTGGGCTTGAACCTAGGGGTGTTTAAACACTGTGCCACATCCCAGCCATTGTTTACGTTTTATTTTGAGACAGAATCTCACTAAATTACCAAGACTGGTCTCAAATGTGTGATCCTCCTGCCCTCCTGCCTCAGCCTTCTGAGTTGATAGGATTACAGGTGTGCACCACTGCACCTGGCCCATTCCAACTATTATTCCTTTAACTTGATGTTTCTTTTCTCTGGAACCTGTTAGGATCTTATTTATCTTTGATTTTTCTGAAATTTCATAATCTGTCTAAGGAGTTGAACAAAATTATTAGCTACCCCAAATATAAGACCCGTAAATTAAAAAACCCTACACAGGTACATAGATTCATTATGCCGGGCGGGGTCATCTAAATTCCAAAATGTAAAGGCCTTTGCTATAGCTCATTATTGCCCATATTTTCTATCTCAATTCTTCTTGTGCAATTTAATCAATCTCTTTAGAGAAAGACCATGTTAGCTTTTTATCACCAAGAAAAAATACTCAAGAAAATCAACTAAGAGGAGGAAAAATTTATTTTAGCTCCTGCTTTCAGAGATTTTAGTCCATAGTCAACTGGCTCCATTGTTTGTACCACAGGTGAGAAAGAACATCATGGCAGTAGGAAGTGGTGGAGCAAAGCTGTTTGCCTTATAGCAGCCAGGAAGTGGGAAGCAGAGAACAGAGGAGGGGTCCAGGAACAAAATGTACTCTCAAAGGCAGGTCCCACATGAGGCACTCTTCCAACTAGGCCCCACCTCCAAAAGTTTCCATCACCTCCCAATAGAAACACCAGCTGGGGACCAAGCCTTCAACACATAAGCCTATGGGAGATGTTCCAGGTTCCAGATTCAAACTATAACAAAAAACTTCTGATTTTTTCCCAGAATAAATGTCTATATACTAAGGGTTCTATTCACAGGGAAGGAAGATGAATTTTCAATATACAGATTTTCAATGAATGTCTAACATTTCCATCTCACCCTCTTCCTTACTTGGCATTTCCAATTTTCAAAATTCTCTGTGATCCTCCAGGACAGAGAAGCATCCTCCCAAGCTATAAGGCCCCCTCTGTCACGTTCTCTGCCCATCTTTATCAGGCAGTATCCTATCTACTTTCTGCCTGTCAGAAATATATTGAAATCTCCTTTCTACTAATTCCCTCTATTATTCTCTTTATTATATCTTTTTCTGTTTGTTTGTCATTTTAATATCTTGGGCAAGAGGAACTAAAATTGTTTGGTTAGTCAACTACCTTGATCCAGATGTCTATATACTTGTTTAAATTTTAAAGCTTTCTGTGAATTTTTTGGAAAATACTTGTAATTAGGAACAATTAGCTATGAACTGGACAAATCTACATTGTTTACCCATTAGTAGATATTAGAGGATTCATTAGTGTTAAAACTTAGTGAAAGAGATTGGTAGATAGTGATGAAATCTAATTCTCCATTGCTCTGTGGAAAGATGGCTTTAGTCCTAGCTCTAACAATCAAACAATGGATATGCATAAAATTGACTAAAATGAATAGGTTATTTGCCATACTTCATTTTATTTGTTTATATTTTATCCTAATTTATTTTTGAGTGGGTAACTACTGAGATACTATGGAAAAGATTGATGAGACAATAATCAGCATGAGGCTTTCTTTACTCACTGTCATGGTCATAAGCAAGAGTTAGGAATTTTCCTCTGAGAAAATAACATTTCCATAGAAACATTCTAGTACTGAATTCTAATCAAGAGCTATGTTGAAATTTTTTTCTCTCAGTTTTACAGCTATTGAAACAGGACTGGTCTGCCATTATATCATAGAAACAGTTATTTGGTGTTTATCTCAAGAGAGGCCCTGACCACACTTGGGCACAAGAGGCACTAAAATGCCAAGTTAACTGAGGACAGCATTGCAATTTAGGATTTATCTAATCTCACAGTGAAATGGTCTTCCCTCCCTCACAGTTTTCTTGCTAGTCTTTTTATACCCTTGGTGATTCTAGTTTTGCAGTTTTTAAAATTCTGCACTTATGTCCCAGGCCACTTACTGTTTTTCCCAATACTCACATTTAGTTCATTTATTATAGGCTGAATGTCTGCTGATTATATCACCTCTGATTAATCTGCCTGCCCTTAATATACTTGTATCTTACATCCTATCCTGCCTAACCTTTACCTTTGAACTTATGTACTGGTTTCTGTGATTCATTTTCTATATTGATATTCCTGTGAGCCAGTCTTCAGATTAGCAATCCACTGGCTACCTGTCTGTGATCATTTCCTTGCCATCTACCTTCCAATGAGTCTTTTCTGACCACTGTTTCTAGCCCTTTTTATCATCTGAGCCTTAATAATAATCATTGGACTCTTGTCTACAATTTATTTCAGTATCTACTCGAACTGAATATGATTCATCTTTCCCTAAAATCCCCCCACTGCTTAATTTTCTACAATGTTTGGAATATTTTTTCCCTCTCAGAATAGTCATTTGTTTCTTAATTTCTTTCTTCTTTATATTTTAGTCCTCTCCAACAAATCTTGACTATTGCTACTCTCTCCTCACTACTACCTCAATTTTATCCTTCCTCCATATTGGATCATGAATATTGCTGTTTAGGTCTCCATTGAAAATGGAATGGATTTTGTGGAATGCTGAGGGGGTATCCTATTTAAACTAAATGGATTATACAATCTATTCCAGCTGACATTGGTTTAGCTTTGTAAAGAATTGACAACTTATAGGTTTTATCTGTACTAATGTTTTGAAAATCCAAAATTGAACTAATTTTTAAGTTGATTCTATTCACAAAGGTAGAATTTAGTGATTTGCAGATATTACCAGTAGAAGTATGTTCTTCTCCATATGTGCCAAAACACCTTTCACTTTAAAAGTATGAAGGTTGCAAACTAAGAAGACACTTCCCAAGGCAAAGCAGTGACATATATATTTCTACCCTTCCTCTTATTCAGATATCACACAGATTTCGCCCACACTCAAGGGGAGCAAATTCTAAATCTTCAACCAAGAGTTCTTTCTGTCTGACAAATATACCAACTGCTTTTTGGTTTGTGGCTTCAGCTGCTATTTGTATAACCTGTCACTGTCTGTATTTCTATGTTCAACTTGTGGTCAGCTGAAAGCCTTTGCTCAAAGAGTTTCCAAATTCCATATTGCTGCATTCCAAGCTGGTCTCTGCTGCTGTTTTACCCAGCAGCCCACAGCTATGTCATGTTATTTGAAGCTATGCTTTACTGCATCTTTTAGAGTATTTCTTATGCCACCCCTGCTTGTGGTTATGCCATAAAACTCATCATACCAAGGATGGTTGGGTATTCTTCTGTCATTGCATCTCTTCACATGTCAGCAATGAACATTGCTTTAATGGTGATAGACCATCTGACTTCAAGAATCTCAGTAGTGGTGGTCCTCTCTTGCCATTTCACATTAAACATGACTCTGGCTCCAACAATAAAACAGATCAATGAGGTAAATGTGACATCTGTGGTGGTTGTGAATTTTCAAAATTTATGCAAAAGCTGAACACAACTTATATTATTCATTGATGAGAATTCAAGAAGAATTCAAGAGGCTTTTATTTTTCTAGCCATATTCTATATGTTCAGGAAACAGAAAGTTGGAAGAGAGGTCCATTTCACCTCTTTACATTAGTAGTTATGTATTTATGATGACTTACCTTGCCCTTTGATAAGTATCTTAAACAGATTTCACCCTCATCCAGAGGACAAGTCCATACCAACTCTGAACCCAAAAACATACCTCCCTTGGAGGAGCTTACCTATAAAGGGAAGAAAAATTAGCATTAAGTTATAGGAGGTAATATTTGGTAAATGTTACATGATTTGTCCAGCCCAAAAATTCATATTAAGAAAAGTCAAAAATTGGGCTGGTCTGTAGTACAATTTCACACTAATGTAATTACAAACTCCCTAAGCAAAATCCTTTCCTTTTTTATTTTTATTTTCTTATTTTGTTTTCTGCTTTGCAGTTACTTGCATTGTTATACAATGATTTTTAAGTCAAACTGCCTAGGAAGCAGGATTCAGTGATTGCTTTTAGCTCTGAATGTGATAGAAAATGGTGGTTGTGTTTAGTTTTCATGTTGAGCATTATGCATAACTTTAGAAATCTCTCAACATATCTACAATGGGGGATGGAAAGTTCTGACACATCAGAGATATCCAAGGTGCCAAGTTCATTTGGTATTTTTTTGCTGATTGTTGCTACTTCTGCCCCAATACTGCCAGTAGCAGCTCCCATGGGATGCTGTGATCAATGTTGAATGTTCTTCTTTGCTCACTCCCAGCAACTGGCACACTCTGTTCAGCAACCAACACATACTGTGCTTCTCTTATTCCTGTGTTTGAAGCCTTACTATCTGCTATTATGTAGTGCTATCTTTGCACTACAAGGAAACACTGTATTATTTGCATATTCATCTATGTGTGTGAAAGATGGTGTCTAGTTCAACACTCTCCATAAGGTAAGCACTCAGTGTTTGTTTAGATGATAATACTCTGGATGACCCTCTCTCCAGACCTTTTGTTGATAATCAGAGCATGTTGAATTAAGGTTCTTAATAAGATTAGAAGTGTGTTCAGTGCCACCTTTTGTATTAATTTTATATCCGTGACATGTTAATAAAGCTAATTTGGGCAACACTACTTCACTCACTGATACTGGGATGCTCATATCTTGCTATATTGGGATCACTTGGAGATTTTTTTGACTATTTCAGGGCATAAATGCTGTTATTTTATTTGAAGATCCAAGCTGATTGTTGATAGATGGTGGTGATAGCAGTGGTTTCAATAAGAAAAATAGATTAGTTATTCATGAATATTAAAAGAGAAACTTTTTTAGAGAGGCAATTTGCTGATTTTACAAGTCCTGGTATGTACTTGCCTCCTATTGAGAGAGATGAAGTACCAATTTCTATAAACAGATTAACTCCAAGAATGACAGAAGAAAAGGTGAAAACACACTATGCAGGGGACCTATTTTACCAGGAAAGAAAAAAGAGGTCTTAGCCTTCTTGATCTATAAATAATGAACTGGTTGAAAAACTAACAATAGAGCAGTTTCTTAAAGTGTGGTTCAAGGAGTGCCTGTGGTGCCCTTAGTAGACAAATTGAAAAGTCAGATTCTAGTGTCCAAACCTCAAGCCTAAACAATCTAATTTGTGGGAGGGGAAAGCCTGGGATTCTACATTTTCTTACGCAGGTTTAGCGATTCTGAGCACACCAAAGTTTGAACACTGACTTATATGATCTCTCACTCTTTGGATTCCATTGATTGGTTTCCTGCCTGTGGCATATTGAATCCTTAGCCTACCTGTACATGTTTGGTCTTCAGAAAATAGGTCCAGTTAGGGTCAGATAAAATTCTGGCTTTAAGGAATAGATTGGTGATAGTATATACTGTTGTTTGAATGTGTCCCCTTCAAATTCAGATGTTGCTAATATTAAAAGGTAGGTATTAAAAGGTAGGGCCTTTAAGAGGTAGATAGGCCATGAGGACTCCTCCCTCATGAATAGGATTAAGTTCCCCATAAAAGAGACTTCCTGAGGCATTCAGCTCTCTTGCCCTTCCACCTTCCACCATGTGAGGACTCAGCATTCCTTCCTCTAGAGGGCACAGCAACAAGACACCTTCTTCGAAGCAGAAAACAGCCCTCACCAGACAACCAAATCTCCCAGATCCTTGGGGGGACTTCCCACCCTCCAGAACTGTGAGAAAATGAATTTCTGTGCTTTACAAGTTACCCAGTCTCAGGTATTTTGTTTTAAAAGCACAGATGAACTATTCTTTTATATATTTATTTATATATATAAATTAGGGGCCTACTGTGTGCCAGGCCCAGGGCTTGGCACCAGGTATGAAAATATGAATGAGGTGTGGCCCCTTCCCTCAAGAGGCTTGTGAGTCATGTCCTATGAATCATCTAGTACAATCAAGCATATTAACCATGAAATAGAAAATGAATTAAATTCATTCTATGTCATATAAAAAAGTACCCAATAATTTTGTGGGTTTAAATATTAGGAAAAAATATGTTTGTAGTAATATCTGGAGAGTCAACTAGCAATAATGGATGTATCCCTCATGTCTCCACTGCTAATGAATTGTTTCCAACTGAGATCCCTGTAATCTGCAGGTGCTGTTTACCATGTAATTTTACCATAAGAAACAAGGGTGTAATCATTTAATAAAGTGTAAAGAATTAGATTTTTTTCCCCTTGAGCAAAATTCCTGGCTGTGGCCAACATTCCTGATGCCTCCTCCCTTGTGCAATAGGAAAGCAATATTCTAAAAGAGAAGGCTGTTTTGTTCATATTCTGCAACTTGCCTCTGGAGGCCATACTAATGAATGCAAAACTAAAGCTAAAATCCTGGACTTGTTGCATAAACAGGGACTGATTATTGTCTTTACCATTATACTATATAGAGGATAGTTTATCCTTCTACCTCTGAGACTCAAATCAAAGCACTGTGAATGGGGAATCTCTTTCCTTTGAAGCAGCATATTGTATTGTTTTTCTCTGTTTTTTTACTGAGAAAATAGAAACCATTCAAAGCATTTTCCCTTGTAATGAACACTCAACTTATGAATATCCTGTATCCATCAACAGCGTCTCTTGTGGGACTTTGAGATATCCCTACTACACAAGGAAACTGAAGTTGTTTCTGCTGTCTGCAGAAGTTTGTTTTTCCCTCATCCATCTTGTTCTGGGAGCTTGAGTTCTCACAAGCTGTTGTCAGACACTTTGGAACAGTAACTACATGAGCATTTTGTCCCACTATCACCACCAGAACATAAAGTATGTGAGCCCCTGTCAGACCTCCTATAGGAGTTGCACTCATGAGGGAGACCAAAGACCATGAAGGAACCTCTGAAGTTGTAGTTGGTGTTAGCATGGATGTTCTCCATTTGCATTTCAAAATACCTTTTTCCAATAGAGTTACTTTTGATTAGGCAGAGGGAGTAATGGGAGGGGAGGGGAGGGGAGATGGGGATAGGAAAGATAGAATGAAACAGACATCATTACCTTATGTACATATAGGACTACATGACCAATGTAAATTTTACCTCATTTATGTATGACATATCAAAATGCATAAATGCATTCACTGTCATATGTAACTAATTAGAACAAATTTTAAAATTTAAATCCCATTTCCCTAGGAATAGCATTATCTTGTACCCATATAGAACTTGGTTATATAACAAATTCACATATCCACACTGCACCCAGGAATCAAGTAGTAAATGAATAGCCTCTAAGCCACAAGAAAACACCCATCTTACTTATTGCAAAAACCATTCAAATTTACACTCACTGCCTTTTTATTCTATTTATATATGAATCTGATGCGTTTTAACTAGATATCAAGCCTATAGCAAATTATAAGCAGCAAATTTTACAAGTAAAAGAAGTGAAACCTCATAGTTGACAGCAAGGTAACATTAAAAAGAAGCTTAAGAGCCGGGCGTGGTGGTGCACACCTGTAATTGCAGCAGCTCCGGAGGCTGAGGCAGGAGGATTGCAAGTTCCAAGCCAGCCTCAGCCAAAGTGAGGTGCTAAGCAACTCAGTGAAACCCTGTCTGTAAATAAAATACAAACTAGGGCTGGGGATGTGGGTCAGTGATGGATTGCCCCTGAGTTCAATCCCTGCTACCAAAATAAAGTTTAAGAACTCAAAACCCAACCACAATGAAATACTACTTTACATCCACCAGAGTAGCTAAAATAAAAATTGCTGACAATATCAAGTGTTGGTAAAGATGCAAAGCCCTAGGACTCTTGTATGTTGCTGGTGGGTATATAAATTGGTATAGTTACTCTGTAAAAATATTTCAGTACTTTCTTTTTTTTTTCAGTACTTTCTTATAATAGACACATACCATATAACCCAGAGGTTACATTCCAGGTGTTTAAACAAGAAAAATTAAAACATATCCACACAAATACTTATACACAGATGTTCATATCAGCTTTATTCATCCTAATCTAAACTGGAAATAACCCAAATGCCCATCAGTGGGTGAATGCATTTTTAAAAAGTGATAGAGGCATATAATAAAATATTGTTGACCACTAAAAAGAATGAACTACTGATATATGCAACAATGTGAAAGACTTGCAGATATATTCATTCATATGTATAAAAATTATTTGTGAGATGCTAGTATAGAATGGAAAAAACTAAGATATGGTAATAGAAATCAAAACTGTGATTGCTTGGGACAGGGTACTAGGGAATGACTAGAAGGTGCACAAAGAAAAATTCTGGTGTGATAAAAGTGTTAGGTATCTTGATTTGGGTGATGGTTACAAAGATATATACATTCGTCAAATTTTTAAACTGTATGCTTAAAATTGATGCATTTTGTTATATGTAAATTATGCCTCAAATTTTCATAAGGTACAAAAATTTAGAAAAGGAACAAATCCTTCAGATGATTACTGCCATCAGATCAAGTCTAAATTTCTTAACATGATCTACTTCCATAACATATTGAATATCCCTTGGTTCATTTCTCACAATTCCTCCCCACCTCCTACCACTTATTCTAAACTATTCATAGATGCAAAAACTGCTATTCTTTTTCCTCTGGGTCTTTAAACACAATTCTCCCGTTGCCTGAAATACATTTTCAATTTCTCATTTATCACTATATCCTTGATATTTTTCAGGATCAAATAGGTAGCACCTCTGCCAAGAAACCTCTTCTACTTCTGCTCTGTATTAGGTGCTTCCCTTCTTGTCCCAGATAACTTTAATCTCCTCTCTAGCAAATTGTGTATTACTATAATTGTAATCGTGTAATTGTAATAATAATGAACCCCCCAAAATTATAGTGACTAGGGCCATTTATGGTATGGGCAAGTAGTCCTGCACATATTCAGTAAGTCCTAAATTAAGACTAATTTCTATTCAATGTAGTTGAAGTAAGTTTCAGCACTCAAAAATTTTCAAGAAAACTCTTCTATCCAGAATGACTTATAGAGTTGCAAATGATTGAGATTTTATTGTAAAATAACAGTCTGATTTTAAGCTATTATTAGTACATGAACTTATTTATATTGTGTACTAAGTAACTTTCTGTGGATCTAGCTAGACATCATTATGTTGATTCTGTGAGAAAATACATTTTACATTTCAAACAAGTGACTCAGAAATCCTTCTCAGTTGAACCATGTGAAATTGCTGATATACAACCATTTTTGAGATGAGGGAGGGTTGGCATAGTCCGAAGACTTTTTTTGAAGCCACCAGGTTGTTTTCTGAGGTGCCGGGCCCGTGCGCTCTGCAAGCTGAGCTATTTGCCCACTCCCTACAACCATTTTTTTTTTCATTTTGCGGTGCTTGGGATCAAACCCAGGGCTTTGGGCTTGCAAGGCAAGCACCCTACCAACTGAGCTATCTCCCCAGCCCATAGGCAGGATTTTTTTTTTGTGGGGGAGTGCTGGGGATTGAACCCAGGGCCTTGTGCTTACAAGTCAAGCACTCTACCAACTGAGCTATCTCCCCAGCCCCTACAACAATTTTTGACATACAAAAGTGGCAATTTCATATGCTTCAATATAAATACATTTTGAAATGCAATCCTATGGATAAATTAAATATTACCTGTATAGTCACCTATTAATTTAATATTTAATTGATTAATGTACCCTCCAAGATTCTGACCCTAAAAAATGCTAACCTTGCACCTTAAGGCTACTGGATATAATTGTTCCATATAAATAGTAAATCACAGAGCTTTCAACAAAGTTTGTATGGAAAATTAAAGCTTTCTTGGGTTCAACTTATTTCTTCCAACTAATAAGAGATGCAACAGAATGAAGACTCTGGAATTGTTCTTTTTTGAACTGACACTAGAATAAAATGCAGATTCATTTGTTCTTTTTTTAGTTCCAAACTACCCTATTTTGATGATTAATTTTTTAAATAGTAATAGCAAACATTTAGTGAGTACATATTATGTGCTGGTAGGTGCTGTGCTAATCCTACAACTGCTTTATGAGCAAAGAACTATTATTATTCCAATTTTCAGATAAAGAAATTAAAGCTTATATGATTTGTCTAAGATTACACAGCTAGTAAGTGGTTGAGAAGGTTCATATCATTCACATATGAAACATTATTTTATTATGAGAGATGATTATAAGACAGAGAGGACCAAGTACCAAAATGAGTCTTTCCTTTTTTTAACAAAAAACCCTTATATTTTATTAGGATACATTTTTGTATGACAACTTAGTAGTTGAGGATGGCAAAGTTAACTTTTCCTTAAAAGTTATTGAACAAAATAGGATAAGTAATCTACTTATTTACATGCTCAAAATGATTTTTCTAGACCACAAGTATTGTAGGAGTCTTGGAAAAGGAGAAAATAATTTTTCACTTTATCATATCTAACTCCCCCAAGAGTGTTGACAGAGAGGATGCCTCAGTTTTGGATGGCTGACACTTGGGGGGCCCATCAAAAGTACAGCATAAATAGGAATGTGACAAAATCACTGGTATAAAATAATGAGGTACAAAGAGGAGTAGCAAACTCGAGTCTAGTTCTGGGCAAGCATCATTAATATGTGAGGAGAGTTAGAAATTTGGGGCCAAGCCCTCTGAAACCATGGACATATGTGACCTGATGTATTACTCATTAGATATTCAGGGCAGAAGAAAGAAGATTCAGAGATTAACTGAAATTTCATGACTATGTGGTTCAAACAATATTGGTATCAAAATTAAAAGCATTTGTACAATGGAGGACAAGGTGAACTCTGGCTTTAAACATGTTGACTTTAAAGTAAAGGCAGACATTCTATTGAAAAGCAGTTGCTTTTTGTGTTTTTGTTGGTTTGTTTGTTTTTTTCTTTTAATGTTGGCTATGGCTGACTAGGGTCAACCTTTCACTCATTTACTTGTTATTTGCACAGATGGCCCTGCTGAATTTCTTCTTCCCTGATGAAAAGTCATACTCTGATGAGGAAAGTAGGCGTGTTCGCCGCAATAAAAGAAGCAAAAGCAGTGAAGGAGCAGATGGTAAGTCTACTCAGATGATCCTTTATCACTTCTGAGTTATCTCTTAATAAAAACCCTTCATCATCTCATATATTGTCTACAGATCCAAGGTCACAGAACATTTCTCCAACCTAATGTACCAAAAGACCTTTGATATAGAACTAAACTATATAAGGATCCTCCTTCCTCCAACTCCAGATACCTTTAACACTTTCTCAGTATGTCTGAGAGCCAAAGTAGCATTTATATCTCTCAGTATCACTCTCCATAAGGGCTTCCTCTGTCCTGGGGACATTTAACATCTTCTAGGGCCACCAAAGGAATTGGTCATATTTTTGGAATTGAGAGAGTGTTTCACCATGCTGGCACTTACATGATTTTTTAAATTCCAATAATAATCATATCAATGTTCATATCTGCTACCATGTCCAAATCTAAAGTAAAGCTTCTAGAACTAGTCTATATGTTTTTACAGGGTAAGGACTCAATTCTCTTTCTATAACCTCAGAATCTGGCCTAATATCTGGCTCATCGTTGGTGTTTGTAAGTTGGTGATGTTGACTGCCCCCTCACCAAGGCAGTGCTGTGTAATAGTTTTGAGTTAACTAGCAGTGCATTCTGTGGGACATAAAAAATTTGTTGAGCTAGCTCCTGGGCAGGGTCTTTGAATCACTCATTTCAAAATTATCATGTGATAGAATGCTACCCCTTTGGCACAAGGGTTTATAGAATGCATAGCTCTGGGCTGCTGCAAAGCCATCTGGATTCAAAGACAGCATGTGTCTGGCTACATCTGCCAATGATATGTGTCTGGAGGGGGTTACAAAGCAATATGATTTTGTAAAGATTAAAATGAGATTTTTAAGCTGACATTTCTCAATGTGAGTAAGGGCTAGTGGTAGAAGCAGTTCCAGAAGGTGGGAGCTGTTGAAGAAATGGGGCCAGGATTTTGTCAGTAGAAGCAAGAAGAACTGGATGAAATCTGAAAAAGAACTCAGAATAAAGACCCTGTAATAAAAAGACAGAACAATAAGACAGGTAGGGTTTTCTAGTTAGTGAAGGTGTCAGCAGCAATGGATTTTTTAATGGAGAACTGGACCAGTGGGACCATACTCTAGAGTAGACAATTTACATACAATTGATGATCAATTTCAGATCTAAGAAATGTAATCCAAGAAGAAAAAGGCAACCATTATGCAGCCAGTCTCTGGCTGGATAGAAACTGGGGACTGATAGTCATTATCCCTTTCATTTCATAATTATCTCACCTTCTGTTACATGTAAATCACTCAATATTTGGTACTTCATCAGAGACTCTTCCCAGTACCACCAAATCCTTCATAATTCCTGGATGCTGAGAAGGAGTAAATGAGAACAGTATCACCTTTTACAGTGAGCATTTTCTTCCATCCCTCTCCAAGTGGAAAGTCAAAGGGCTTCTAAGGTTTACCTCTTCATCTAACCATTCTTGTTTTTTCTTTAAGAAGACAATTTCCTCTTCTTCTACAAATCACTTTATCTAAATCTGACTACCAACATCTCTAATACTAACCTTCCTCGGAGTGTTTATTCTGTTTTGATACAAAACAGTTTTTCTCTCTCTGGTCAAGACCAAAGTCTCTCATTAATTTTTAGCACTTCTAATCTGCTTCCCTCCTGATCTGAATCTGTACCTTGTCATTAGATTCTGGTCCCTCTATGCCAAAGCCATGTTTATCATGCCATCCAGGTATTTTTCATTACTGAATATAGCTAGAAGGAATCCAAGTGTACCTTAATAGTTAGGGATATAGACTGTCTTGGGGTCCTGGGATTTGATTAGTTGTTCAGCCTTACACAAAAGTCTATGGAACCATTTCTTTAGATGTGATGAGTGTCCCAATGAGTTAAAATGGTATGAGCCAATCCAAATCTCCTTTTCTTTTAAACCATTCATGTTATCCTCCTGAATATATGCTTTATTTATTCAATACGTTCTTCAAATATTTGTTGAGTAAATTCAGCAGCATATATACAGTAGAATAGAAATACCATAAGAATATCTTGTTTGGTTCACTTTTATATCTCCACTGCCTAGAAAAAGATGTGGCACATGATAGACCTTCAATAAATATTTCTTGTTCCCCCAAGGAACTTTACTTTTAGTGCAGAGACAGACAATAAACAAAGTTGGTGATGATAAGTGCTGTTAAGAAAAATATATCCAAGAAAAAGATCAGAGTAATGGGATATGCTGTAAGGTGATCCAGGTAAGGTTCTTTGATAAAGGAACATAGGAGAAGAGACCTGAGTGAAATGAAGGTCCAAGCCATGTGGATTTCTGGGGGAAGAAGAAACAAAATGCAAAAGTTCTGAAACACAGGAATGGTATATTCCAGAAAGATCAGAGTAAAGCAAGAGTGAGAGGGAAGGAGATAAGTTCAGAGGCCAAAATCCAACCTCAAGCCTTATCAGCCAAAGTAAGTAATCTGGCCTTTATTCTGCATCAGATGGGGAATCACTAGATGGGTTTGAACAGAGTACTGATAGGATTTGACTTGTGTCTTAACAGAATTCTTCTGACTACTTTACTGAAAAGGGGTGCCAGAAGAAAGGACAGAAGCAGGGAGAGTCATTAGGGAGAGAGTAATCTAGGCATGAGATGATGGTGGTTTAGACCAGGTTAGAAGTGGTGTGGGTGGTAGGAAGTGATTGGATTCTGGAGAGATTTGAAGAAATAGCTGAGAGGATTTTCAGATGGATTGGATAAAGGATATGAGAGGCAGAGAAGAGTTTAAAATGACACCAGCATTTTGGATTTAAGGAATTAAATGAGTATAATTGGCATCTCTGACATTTGGAAGAAGAGAAGAGGAGAAGTATAGAGGAATATGGGGAAAGAATCAAGAATTTTGTTAGGTCCATTAAATTTGAAGTGCCTATTAGCCAGTTGGATATATAAGTTTACATTGTACATCTCTGTCTCAAGACAATGAGCTGACTTGTACTCAAATAAAGGACTTCTCACTGAAGAAGTGTGTTAGATTGTAAACTGTCCTGAATAGAGTAAGAGGTGGGGATAGTAAATCAAAAAAGAGTAATTAAGCTCTGCCCCCGCCAAAAGAAGGAAAACAAAAAACTATGCAAAGGAGTTGGGGGAGTCTACCAGGCATTAATTCTAAATGCACAAGTTACTTGATCATATTATAATAAAAATTTAGCTGTCCATTTCAAGTGTCATCACAAATGTCAAAGAAAATATCATTTGTCTTGAAGAGTTAAGAAATAGTTTCAGGAAGAAAACGTTTTTCAAAGGTCAAAATTAGAAACACATTTAAAAGAGAACAGAAAAAGTCAGTTCTAGTTCCATGTATGTTTTTTTTATCTGTAACTGTCCTTTGATTTCACCTCAATTCCCACACTATTTTATTGATAACAAGCCTTCTAGACACTAACAGAAGGAACACACGGATGAATAAGGCCTCAGAGATGCTTACAGCTTAGTAAAGGAGCAGACATTTATAGGCAACAACTAAGAATGAAGCAAAGGTAGAGTGGTAAATTGGGTCCTGGCATTTTACCTAACATGAACCAGTACATTGAAGATACTCAGACATTTGTCAAATGAACAACTTAACAAACCAATAAATGTGGAGTCTAGACTTTATATCTAAAAACTATAGTTATCATGCTTAATAATCTCCCCTAATGCCTGTGGGAGAAAAAATATCAAATGTTTGATTAAAAGAAAAGGGAAGGAATGTGGTGACCCTCAGGAGCTTGCATAGGTTCACCCAGAAAAAATGAGATTGCAGAAGGCCATTATCTTCTTTTCAACAGACTATTTATTAAACTACTTGATGGGAAGCATAACATAGGCTGTCTAACTTGCCTTCACAGAAAAGGTCAGTGGTTATGTCCAGGGTGTATCCAAACTTTCTAACCCATCATTCAAGAATGATGAAATTAATATCAGTTTCTCCTTTCAAATTACTCTATAAATGAAGGCATTGACCATCTAAGCAGAGGTCCCAAACACAGGGTTAGTTCCCCTCCAAGATTTATAATGAACTCTTAGAAAACAAGTGAATTTTTATTTCTTTACTACATATCTACCTTAAATTCATAGCTTTTGTCTTGGGTTGACCAGAATTCATAGTTGCTAATTATATGAGGCCTTTTGGTGATTATTATTATGCAAGGAAAGCGTGATCACTTCATTGTTGTACTCAGTCACAACAATTCCAGAAACCTGTGTTAAGATTTCCTACTGAGGTCCATCCTTGTGATGTGTTTCTGAAGTAATATCAGCTCTTCAAGTGGCTTGCCTCATCATCCCCTGTAGGCTGCTCCAAAAGGTAGATCATGTTCAGGAGGTTATAAGGTCTTGGAATCAGATAACAGGAATCCTGAATTCCCAAGAAGGTAATTTCCTTTTTTTCCTGTAGAGCATCTTCAAGAGTCAATCAAAATCCTTTTATCTCTCCACACCCACCTGTCTCTAGTGTTTCTGCCCTAGTAAGGTAATAAAAGTGCCACACAGTATAACAGAAAATGTACTAGATCAAGTTGCAATGTATGGATTCCAGCACTGTTGCCTCTGCCACCTTACCACTCATGTGACTTTGGAGAAGTCATGTCCCTCTGAATTTCAGTTTCCTTGTCTATAAAATAGGGATAATTACTGTGACTTACCTCATGAGGTTGTTGTGTTAATCAAAATATTAGAAAATATAAGTATGAAAAACTACTTCAATAATTGTTAAGTGCTATTATTACATTCTTTCTGGAAAAGGAACATAATAGTATGGTGTCCCAGACATTTGAGGGCACTTATATGTTCATTAATTTATGGTCAACCATTATAATTTCTACACTTATGTTCTCTTTCAGGCAAATTACTTGTTTTAGTTCTTATTGGTGCTATATAAGCCCATAAGAAGAAGACTCCAAGTGTCAAACTGTGGCCTACCTCATCACAACAAATGGTCACATCTGCACATTCCTTTGTGCAATCTCTTAATTTCTGACTGGCTTATATATGTGTCCATTTTTAGTATCTCTTGAAAATTTTTCTTTATAGTTCTTACTTTTGAACAGGTCAAAATAGTGTTCTTTTCTACTATTATAAAAAGTATAAGGAGATAAACAAGATTGAAATATACCCTTTGTCCCTGTTTCTTAAAAATAACAATAGAATAGGGGATAACTACTATTAAATTGATAAGATGGACATGAAGGCTACAGTGTCAAAGAAAATGTGTTCTGTCTCTACAAATGTTAACTAGAATTACAAATTGCCCTCATTCTAGTATTGCTCTTCTATTTATTGCTTTTCAGTGAGACATCACTGTGCTATTACCAAATGAGAGAGACTAAAATCATTTCGAGAACTGATAGATTTTCAGTGGCTTGTTCACAATACAAAATTAAACCTTTTAAAAGTTTACCATGTATGTGGACTTGAAGTGGATTTTTGATTTCAGATGTAGAATCCCCAAGATTGCCTGGGGGTCACAGATGCCAGCAGCTTAAGTGCCCACAGGAGATCACTTAGAAAGTGGCTTTGTATCAATAAGACAATTAGTAAGCCAAAATGTCTTAGCTTGTTTATACGCCAAAATACCTTTCAAAGCCCTACTTTCATTGATAGGACTAACCCTGCAGTAAATGATCTCAATAAGCCATCAACTATGACACATGGTTAACAAGCATTTTTAGAATACCAAGTATTTTAGCCATGCCCAGTGTCACAATTCCAGCAACCCGAGAGACTGAGGCAGGAGGATCACAAGTTTAAGGACCATCTCAGCAACTTAGTGAGACCCTGTCTCAAAATAAAAAAGTCGAAAAGACTAGGGATATAGTTCATGGTAAAAGTCCCTGGGTTCAATCCCCAGCACCAAAAAGTAAAATACCAACTATTTTAGAATATCTAGTAAGATATATGGTAGGCCCTTTAAATGATATAGCTACCAGACTCCTGTTTCTTACTACCTAAGGCCTAAATTGAACTAGGGATAGAGGTTAGTGAAAGCTTAACCTTCCTAGAAATATTTACAGATTTTTTTAATTAAAAAAATAATGCATTCTCATTGGGAAAACATTATAAGCAAGAGCTGGGTGTGATGGTACAGACCTGTTTCACCAGTCACTAGGAAGGCAGAGGTGGGTGGATTACTGTGACCAGGACATCAGGACCCCCATAGGCAACATAACAAGAAAAAAAAGTAAGTAAATAAATAAATAATCAAAACAGAATCAGGTAAGGTAAAACGGGAACATGCTACCCCAATAATAAGTGTCATAAAGGTAAGACATTTTTGCCTAAAGGAGATGAGGAGACCCAGTTGACCTGAGGTTCTCTGAAGGTACTTCCAGTCTGTCTCTATTTCAAGTTCCTTCCAGCTGTTTGTTTCTCAGTATGGAAAACCAAAAGACATGGATTCTAATCCCAGCCCTGTTATTAGTAGTTATACTAACAGTGTGACTGTAGGCATATCTTACTTCACTTCTCTCAACCAATTTTCTTTAAAAGGGTTACACTAGAATTAGTGATTCTCAACTGTGGTGTAAGAGATTCAAACCCATCTAAGGAGTTTTTTCAAAGTATACATACTGCTAAAAATTCTGACCATTCTATACCCCACTAAGGAAACTTTAGTAAGCTAGGTGCTATTACTGATGAGAATATATCATATCTCTCAGATGCATTATGATAAGAAAAAAATTTTGAACTGCTGGAATAGATGGTCTAATTGTTTCCTTCCAATTCTGATATAATTTGTTCCTAACTGTTCCTGATTTCTGTAATATCATGATAATAGCCAGGCTAGTTTTAACCAATCAAATAAGTCTGAATGATTAAATACTCAGGGTTTCAATTTGGATGGTCAAAGAGCCTTTTCATTAGCATCCATGAGAAGGCTCAGTAAGGATTAAGAGCATGCAAATGGTTTCAAGAGGAGAAGGCTAAGAATCTTAATCTGTTGGCTAAGTAGTGAAGTGTTAGGTCCCTCATGTATGGCATCTCAAAATATCATAGGCAATTATAGATGTGTAGCCAGAAGACACCTGTCGGCTCTGTAGTGTATTACTTAGGCAACTCTGCCTTACTTTGGATTTTACTTCTTGACCTGCCCAGCCTCTTTGGTCTGAAAGGTAAGGAACTACCACAGCTGCTTTGTTTTTGTTTTTCATTCATTCACTTATTCAATGAATGTTTATTAAGTACTACCTGATTTTGAATCACTGTTTGTTGATCACTTCTCCAGATGTGAGGAATACAGTCGTGAACAAGATTAAACCCACCCTCATCAAACTCACAGTGGATGATTTTAATACATTGTAATGAGTGATACAGTGGGGTAGGTACATGGTGTTATGAGGCACATGGTACCTGTTCTACATTTTGGATGTCATGGAAGGTCTCCTAACAGAGGCAACATCTGAGCTGCAACATGAAAGATGCCAGAGTTAGTGAGCCAAATGAAGATCAGAGGGAAAAGTGCCCATGGAAAAGAGAATATACATGTAGGGAGCCTGGCTTATTTAAATAATGGAAAGAAGTTTATATGGTTAGAGTATCAGAGGTCTAAAGGGGAAGTGATGATAAATGAACTGGCCAACAGAGTTCAAATCATGCAGGACTTGGAATCCATTTTATAGAGCTTAGAAACTATTCTAAATGCAATGGGGGAAGCACAAGATCAATGTCAAGAATAGATTATATGGCAGATATCTTTAAATACTAAATGCACATGATATGAACCAACAATTCCACTTCTATTTCTAGATATACCCACATGTAGAAAATCATTTGTCAACAAATATACTCTTTGCTGTACAACTGGTAATAGCACAAGATTGGAAACAAATGCCCATCATTTAGGAATTGATTTAATGAATCATGAAAATCTTTAACTGGTAGCAGTGGTTGCTCTAGGGAAGAAAACTGAATTTGGAGCCTGGGGTGGAAAGGAAATGACTTAATTTTCATGTTCTTCTGACTTTTGAATTTTTTAAAAAAAATTTTAGTTGTATATAGACTTAATGCCTTTACTTTAATTATTTTTATGTGATGGTAAGTATCAAACTCAGTGCCTCACATGTGCTAGGCAAGCACTGTACCACTGAGCTACAACTCCAGCCCCTGACTTTTGAACTTTTTAATGTGTATTTCTATGAATTTAAAATAAAGAAATAGATAACATTTATTTTAAAATGTAAATAAAATGAGCATGGTATTTACTTTTCTAACCATACTGAAGCACATTAGCAAAAATTTTATGTTATAATAATGTTCTATGCTAATTAGGAGGTAGAAAAATCCATATATATCGCTGGAGAGGATATAAATTGTTATAATCATTTTGGATATGAATCCAAATCTATACTAGAATTAAACATTAGGATACATTTCATCTAGCATTCACAGGTTGAGGAATCTATCTTATGAAATTGAGAATACAGAGTTGAGGTCATGTATATAAGGATGTTTAGTATAGCACTATTGTAGGGACACAAGGAAGGATAACTCTAATACCTACTAGTAAGGAAATGGTCAAATTATGGCATAGTCAAACTAGTAAATATTATGCAGCTATTAAAATGAATGAGAGTTCTATATATGGATCGAAGGAATGACCATGTTCTACTGCTAGGTTTTTAAAAAGCAAATTTCAGAGTAATGTGTGTGATTCCATTTTTATTAGTAAAGGGAACGATTTTAAATCCCTAAAACATTAATGTAAAAATAGTTGTGGAAAGAAGCACCAAATGTTAATTACTGATTACCTCAGATGGCAGTTGGGTGGGAAAGGGATAACTATTATGTGATTCTTTATGTAGATTTTATATTGTCTGTCTTACTGCAATAATCATATGCTACTATAATGTATAAAAATAGTAGACAAAATAGAAAGAAAAAAAACAAAGGCAGTCAGGAGGTTGCTGCAACATGACACAAAGGGAATGAAGGCAGTTAATCTAGGGTAGCAGCAATGGAGACAGAAGTAGACAGTTTACCTAATAAGTGGAAAATAGTAGGACTCGGTGATTTGATTGAAGGGAGGGAAAAGAGAAGTCAAAAAAAAAAAGAGAGAAGTCAAGGAAGCCACCTAGGTTTCTGGCAATGTGCTGTACTATCCACTAAGATAATGATCAGGGGAGGAAGATATATGGTTTTAGACAGGTTGAGTTCCAGGTACCTCTGGGAAATTCAATAAGAGAAAATTATAAGCAGTCTGAGATGTTCATCTGAAGCTCAGAAAAGATTCCTGGGCTGGGAATATAGAAATGGAGATCATTAGCTATGTTAGGACTTTCTCAGTTACATGTGACAGATAGCTGGCCTAGACTGGCTTAAGTTTTTAAGAAAAGGAAGGAGTGTGATTTATTGTCCCATTTAACTGCCAAGTCCCCAATGCAGCTGTCTTTAAAACATGGCTTAACTTTGGGCTGAAATGATGTCATCAGGACTTTCTTGACTCTGATTGCCTTTGAGTTGGGCTCAATTTTTAGACAGGTTCACCCTCTGATGTGGAAAAGATGGCTACTCAGAGCTCTTAGGTTTGCATCTTCCCCATTTAAACCCAGAGGAAAGAGTGTTCTTCATCCCTCTATTGAAATAGAGTTATTGGAGTAAAAGGTTTCAGGATTAAACCAAAAAAAGTAGGAAATAAAAGGAAAGGGAGGAGAAGAACGGAGTAAGAACTAGAGATTTATTAAGCATCTGCTATTCATAAGGCACTGTGTTATAGTATACCCAGGGATACCAACAAAAAGTATAATATGGTTCCATGGTTCTGGAACCCAACGTTTTAATAAAAAGAAAATCTTGTAAATAATTCACAGAGGTGATAAGTAGTGATATAGAGGCATGATAAGATTGCAATGGGAGTATAGAGGAGGGAGCTTCAGAATGGCCTAATACATTAAATATATCTCTGAGGAGAAATACACAATGGCTGGCACATATTAAGGCATGCATAAATGAATGAATGAGGTGACATTTGAATTGGATTTTGGAAGATGAATGGGACTTTGATGAAGAGCAGTAGAAAGTTCATTTCTAACAAAAGAACAGCAAGGACAAAGGCTAACCAATCCCCTAGGTTTTCTGACTCTCCTCTTGGCATGAGAGACTTGGAATAAGAGCTGAATGGAGACAGAGCTATTGGGCAGAGAAAATGTGAGAAGAGCCCAGAATAACCTGAGGGGGCATATTTTCAAATGCTCCCTCAGGTACTTAATAAATGGCATTTTAATCCAAATTATCTTCGCATCTTTCTCACTTAACTATGCCTTGCCTCTACCCTCCATACACTTGAGAAATAAATGTTAGCAAGGTAACAAATCTTCCTTGTTACTAAATGAAAGTTTTAAGTGATACATAATGGTTCTTAACTTTTGCAGTTAATTCCCTGATCTGCTTACCAATCTCTGGTACAATGGAGCAAAATACATGTAGACTCCTGACGTATTTTAGAAGCATTAGTTGATCCTACTTTCTTTCTTGTTCAGGACTCTTGACTGACTTAGAAGACATAGATTCTAAGTCGTTAACATGTAAACAGATGGAGAGAACTGTTTTTGAAATGGTGAAGAACCAAGGATGGGCCTTGGTTTGTAGCTCAGTGATAGAGCATTTGCCTAGCACATGTGAGGCCCTGGGTTCTATCCTCAGCACCATATAAAAATAAATAAACAAAACAAAGGTATTGTGTCCATCTACAACTAAGAACGAAATCAAAAAATAAAAAGAAGGGCACTGAGGATATAGCTCAGTTGGTAAAATGCTTGCCTAGCGTGCATAAGGTCCTGGGTTCAATCCCAGCACCACCAAATAAATAAATAAATAAATATGAACAAAACAACAAGGATGTTTCTCTGTAGGCTTATGAATCTTGACTGCATATTTTACCACTCTTACCATTATATAGCCCTTTTAATGAACCTAGTCCTGTGATGCATTAGGTCAGTTGTTTAGGACCTACCTGCGCTGAGTTACATGTACTCAGTCAAGAGTCTAACCAACCTATGCTTTGTTGCCTGGTATATTGGAAAGAAGGTAGCATTGTGCAGATCTATTTTCCATATAGAAAAACAAGTCAAGGGCCTGGCCTACTACCAGAAAGTTAGTAGTGTCATCTTTATAGATGAATTCAGCACATCATTATCTTACATTGTGCCAGAAGAGCAGGAGGAAGATTGACTTGGTAATTCGCTGTGTTTCAATCCTAATCTGTTTAGAAATATGATTTCTTTAAAAGGAAATGGAAAAAAGAATGTGTTTCTCACGATAACCTCACAGTATCTCCTGAGAGGATGTTCAGTTATTGTAAATACAGCAATTTGATTCTCTCCTTGAATTTCAGATAGATTTCATCTCTTTAAAAAAATAAACTACATTGAAATGATCAGATTTTAAAGTATGAAATGCATGCTTCCAGAAATGGAATTTTATATTTCAAGTCACAAATTTAAATCTCTATTTTGTTTAAAAGAAAAAAAAACTTCACATGAGTCTTAGAGAAATTGATTTGTGTGGTACATTATTTTTATAAGTCATCTCCAAAGCGCTTTAAAAATATAAGTTTACATTGCATCCTATTCAAAGGAGAAAGGCATATTTGTGGTGCAAATATTTTATCTCAGAGGTCATTTTCAAGTGTCAGTTCAGCATTTCAAATCTAATCTGCTCTCCCCACCCCTTAACACAACATACAAAATCCAGAAGCTTTCAGAAACAAGGTGCAGATTTAGTGCAGTAAAGCTCCCCAGTGTGTGAATAAAGCATACATACAATGTAGAAAACAATCAACAGATATCAACAAATAACCTTTCTGTCCCTTAGCTTCTCTTTGAGACAGCTTGGGATAAGGATCAAGCATAGAATTTAAAACCATACAGATCTGATTTCAAATCCAAGCTCTACTTCTAGTGGTTTGGCCTTGGCCAAATCTTATAACCTCTCTCAGCTTAAGTTTTCTTGTTATGTTAAGATAAGGTGCTCAATAATTAATAATCATTAGTATCAACTGTAAGATAAGAATAGCACCAACATATATACTTTTCAGGTTATGGGTAGAATAAATGAGAATACTTTTTGTTTCAAATGTCACAGTCTCTTAGCCACTTGATAGTTAAGAAGCTATCTTGCTTTTCTCACAGAATTGTGATCATCAAAAGAGATAAATAATTCTAAAACACTTAGAAAAATATGAAGTGGTGCTCAAGATTAAGGCGGATACTTTATTTTAAATAAAGCTTGTCTCAAGAGTTTTATTTCTCCAGTGAATTAAAAATTAAAGAATAAAAATCTGATATCACAGGCTAGGGATGTTGCTCAGTGGTAGAGCACTTACCTAGCATGTGTGAGGCCCTGGCTTGATCCCCAGCACCCAAAACCAAAAACAGAGTTGGAAAAATAAAGAATTGGATATCACAATCTTCCATTACTATTAATAATTCATTACTTCTGATTTTGTCCATCATGCAGAATGTTAAGTTTAGAAAATAAAATATAATTATTTTTGGCATTCTCTAGTTATTGACAGGTTTTTTTATCTGCAACCACAAACATTCCAAACACAGCCTAGAACCCCAAAGTTAGGGAGAACAGAAAAACCTTGTGCTCTGTAACAAATTCTCTACCCCAATGACAAATTACCTCAGTGACAAAGGAATGGCTTCACTTTCACAAGGTCTATTGGGGTAGGGTTTTATATAGCAAATAAAGACTATTTACTAATGCAGTGAGCTTGTCTGACGAGCAATTAGAGTGGGCAAAGGGGTCTACAAGATGTGAGAACACTGATACTCTAAGAATATACATTTAGTACTGTGAAAAACAAAAAAAATTCCAAAATCATAAAACTAGAAAAGTGAAGTTATTTGGGACCATCAATGTAGGAGTTCCCTGTAAATTTTGGTAGATGCTGAGAGCATCTCACTGTATAATCCATTATACATACATCTTTTTCTTTTTCTTATATGGTATTGAATCCAAGGGTAATTTACCACTGTGCTACATCTCCAGCCTTTTTTTTTTTTTTTTTTTTTTCAAATTTTGAGACAGGGTTTCACTAAGTTGCCAATGCTAGTCTCAAAATTGTGCTCCTCCTATTTCAACCTCCGGAACCACTGGAATTACAGGTATGCACCACTGTACCCCTCCAGTAAGCTGACTCTTAGTCCTCAGTTAGACAGCAGTATCTGGTATGAGAAGACAGGAAAGTCTCAAAACATTTTACAAAGATTTCTGTCAGATTTCAAAGTTCGTTGTTTATGGTTTGCTTTAGTTACCCAGAAAACTCATTTCTATGGAACCTCTTACATGGTATGAAACAAGTGAAGTGTTAAACTGTGTATAGATCTATTAGGTGAGTACTGTAGAACGTGTAATTAGAAATCTGAGCTATAGCTTTTAAGCCAACTCTACTAGAAGATATCTTAAAGAGTTTATATATTATTAAGTATATTCCTCCATAGCCTGTGCCATAGAACAGAAAAACTTTTCCTCCTAACTAGCTATAACTTTGGACCAGTTGACCAACCTCTTTCCCCATCACCCCTCTCGCCTAATCTTCCCAGTTTCTGATAACCACTTTTGTATACTCAACTTCTGAAATCAACATTTATAGATTTCCCATATGCATGAGATCTGAAGTTTACTTCCTCACCACTAATTCTAATCCATCCTTCCAGGATCTGGCTTGAGGCTTTATGACTTTTAAGTGGCCAAAACAAACCTCTATCCAAATAGCTCATCTTCTTAGTTTACATTCTTCCACATGCGTGCTTAGGATACTTACATTTTCTAAGTCTTTTTCATGTTATAATTTCATCTTCCCAGCTATACAAAAAACCACAAGAAATTAGGGTTTCCTTCTACTGCAGTGTGGCAACTAGTATGAGGCAAGAAAATTGTCAAGAAGTTAATGAATGTTTGCAGATTGAAAAAAAAAATAAGATGCTATATGCCCATGCTAAAGCATACCTCTCTTTTAATAAAGAAGACTATATTTGAAACATCCTAAGAGATAGACAACAGACAAAGTCTATGAAGCCACAGAGTTGACTTATAGGGCAAATAGTGGGTAACTCATGAAAAATTAAAGGAAGAAATGTGGTAAATGTTTGTTCATGAGGGAGCAACCTTTCAGCTCTTTCTAATTATATTCTTGTACCAAGGTACTGTCTCCAGACAGCAATACTGTACAGTATACATAATGTTCCATTTGCATATTTAAACACAAATGAAGAAATAAAATTATATTGTAATTTATCATCACATATTTGTTATCTCCCTTTCATTCCACAAATTTTTATTATTTCTCTGACTCCTCAGGTACAGTGTGGTGCTTTTGACCTTTTATTGGCATAATACACAGTTTGGATAACATTCACATGCTGTCCCTAGGGATCTGTTCATTTTAAGTAAATCATTGTTGACCTTCAGTACTTTGTAACAGTATTTACAACACACTTCAATACTGCAGTTGTAAATCACTGCAACAGTAAAACAAACTTTGTTTTCATATTTAGGGACCTGAGTTCAAGTCATAGGTTTGACACTTATTTCCTGTGAAACTTTGATGCTTATTAATCTCTCAGTCTCAGATTCTATAAAATGGCAAGGATGGTAATGTCTACTTCACTGGGTAGTTGTGGTGATTAAATGCAATGTTATTTAGAGTTCTCAAAGTGTAAAATCCTGGAAGAATCTTTGAGTTCTGTATTCCCAAATGCACCTGTATATTTCTCCTTTCTCTCATTGCCAGCCCCTTGGCTTAGACTTCGAACTGCCTCTTGCTCTGTCTCCTTCTTGACCTTAAATTCCTCATCCCTTTTTCCTTTGGAATTATTCCCTTGTAGTTGATCCATCTAACAGGCTCAGATTCACATTTTTTTTCCATTAGAACTAGCTAGGCTAAGTCCTAACTCCTAGAGGTTTTTCTTATTGTGACCATGGTGATGAATTTAAATGTAGTCTGGGACATTAGAAAATAAAATCTCCTTATTTCAGAATTTTTAATCTTTCCCCTATTCCCAGAAGATGCCATACACACATACACACTAAAAGTCAGGCTCTGATCCTGCCAGTAACTCCAGTATATACTGGTACATAGCTTAGTTCTGAAAGTCAGCCACGGATATTTAGAGAAGAGGAGTTGACCTTCAAAAACAAGACAAGGGGGCTGGGGAGATAGCTCAGTTGGTAGAGTGCTTGCCTTGTAAGCACAAGGCCCTGGGTTCAATCCCCAGCACTGCAAAAAAAAAAAAAAAGACAAGGGCTGGGGTCAGTGGTGTGTACACCTGTAATCCTGGTGGCTCGAGAGGCTGAGGCAGGAGGATCACAAGTTCTAAGCCAGCATCAGCAACTTAGCAAGGTGCTAAGCAACTCAGTAAGCAGTGAGACCCTGTCTCTAAATAAAATACAAAATAGGGCTGGAGATGTGACTCAGTGGTTGAATGCCCCCGAGTTCAATCCCCAGTACCTACCCCACCGCCCCCCCCCAAAAAAAAACAAGACAAGGATGGAGAGTCTAGGGAAGATAGGACTTGTGTTCTCTAGATGACTTAGCCTAGGATTTGTTAGCTTTCTCAAATTTTGTATAGGAACCCTCAGTAGTAAGACCTGGCTATACCCAGTGATACTGTTCCAAGCTCTAACTTTACATGTTCCATCCCAATACAGTAAAAATGATTGAGAAACTAAGACCAAGACACAGTGTTTCTTGGGTCTTCAAAAACAGCCCTACCCCTCCAAGTTGTTTGTCCTGTTGGTTCTAACTGATACTACAACTCCCTTTTGTTTATTTAAATTGCCTTCTCCCTTGACCACCAAATAGTTGTCTCAGTTGGGTAAGAATTGTGAATTCCTAGGTCTCAACACAAAAGAAATTATTCTATGTATATAACAGGTGACTTATGCAAGAATATACAGTGTTGAAAATTTAACAACCAAAATGCCCACTGACAGCATAGTATATGGATAAACTGTGAAATATTCATATAATGGAATGGATAAACAGCCATCAAACCAATTGGATATGGATGAATCTTACCGGTATAATTTTTTGTATGTATGGAACTGGGAACAAACCCAGGGCCTTGTATATTCTAGGCAACTACTCTACCACTGAACTACATTCCCAACCCTTACCACTATAATTTTAAGCTGATAAAATTTTAAGCTCCCTTCTAATTGGGACTATAGCCTCAGTGGTAGATACCTGCTTGACATGTACAAGGCCCAGGATTCCATCCCCATCACTGCAAAAAAATTCCCAAGATATGAATATATTGAATGCTTTTGAGAAATTAGTCATCTTGGACCTATAATAAAGACAAACCTAATTTAATATTAAGGAAATGTAAGCTCCAAAATATTAAATATAGCATAGTAAACTATATAAAACTACAAACAACAAAGTTTTTAAAAAATATTTTATTAATACATATAAATGTGATACAATTATATGAAAAGGAAATGAAGGGTTCTGAATAAAGTTTTCCTTGTGTGGGGAAGAAGTAAGGAGATAAAAGTTGCATATAAGATTTTGGCAAAGTCCTAGCTTTTGTTTTGAGTGATTGGTTTCCAAGTATTTATTACATTGTTTTTTAACACTAAAGTGCCTATACTTCAATCAGTCTGAATTGAGATATGCTGTAAATGTGAAATACACACCAGATTTCAAAGATTCCCATATCCCAAAAAGCAATGCAAAATATCTCATTAATATGTATCTATATAGACAGGTATAGTGGTGCATGCCTGTAATTCCAGCAACTCAGGAGGCTGAGACAGGAGAATAAGTTTGAGGAGGTCATCCTCAGCAACTTAGAGAGGCCACTAGCAACTTAGTGAGACCCTGCCTCAAAATAAAAAATAAAAAAGGGCTGAGGATGTAGCTCAGTGGCAAAACATGCTGGGTTAAAAAAAAAAATATATATATATATATATATATGTGTGTGTGTGTGTGTTTTATATGTATATTATATATACACATATATATTTATACTGATTACATGCTAAAATTAAAATATTTTAAAATTAAAATATTTTAGATACATTGGGTTAAATGAAATGTAATATTAAAATTAATTTTATCTCATTCTTTTATTTTTAATATAGCTAATAGAAAAATTTTAATTATATATGTGGTACACATTTGTGACTTACATATTTATATTCCACAGTGTTGTACAGGTTGAACATTCCTAACCCAGAAAACTGAGATCCAAAATTCTCTACTATCCAAAACTTTTTGAGCACCTATATGATGCCACAAATCTAATGATTCAGTGTTCTCAAACATAGTTTCAGTCACAAAATTATAAAATACTGCATAAAATTACCTTCAGGTTTTTTTGAATAAAGTGTATATAAAACATAAATGAATTTTGTGTTTAGATTCCAGCCCAATCCCCAAGATATCTCATTATGTGTATGTAGATATTCCAAGATCTGAAAAAATCCAAAATGTGAAATGCTTCTGGTCCAAACCATTGCAGATAAGAAATATTCAACCTGCATGAGAATTCTACAGCATTGCTCTTTATATGTATTCCCAGTTATTTTCAGAGGTAAAGCTATTTAGTTGGTCTTTTGGGGCTTAATAATTCTAATTTATTTTATTTTGTGACTTCTGCAGCTTAAATTGAAAATTTTAATGAATACAAAAGTAATACCTGCTCCTTCTAAAACAGAATTAAGTATTAGAGAAATTTATGATATAACAGAGGGAAAGTAGCACTGTAATATCAGCTCCCAGACATAGGCACTATTTACAATAAGTAGATTTTCTAGGTATTTGTGTTTTTAAGGTATTAGAATCTGAGTATCAGAGTTGTCCCTGTTCTTTCTCACTTTCTCT
Organism: Sciurus carolinensis; assembly: GCF_902686445.1. Taxonomy (NCBI): domain Eukaryota; kingdom Metazoa; phylum Chordata; class Mammalia; order Rodentia; family Sciuridae; genus Sciurus; species Sciurus carolinensis. The sequence goes on from NC_062232.1 coordinate 53,337,342, forward strand.
GATACCAGAGAAGCACTGGAAGGTCATGGCTCAATATTTGTGTCAAGCAGAGAGCTAAAATAGTGATTCCCACCTCTGGAGTTACAATACTCTATGGTTAGTTGGAGTTTGGATTTCTTTTCCTGGCCTAACCTCTCCCCTCCCCCTAAGAAGTGCCGTTTGGCATATGTTTATATTACAAGGTAAAGAAAACCAAAATTAATGTTTGAAGAATTTCCTGATACCCCTTGGAAAAAATTCAGAGACCCAATGTGATATTGTAAAACCAGAACTAAGAATTACTGTTTCAGTGTATTGATCTCCTACAAAGTACCTGATCATTTCTCCCAGTGGGTATAAAACAGGCTTCTGATGAGAGTATAATGATTTAGAGAAAACAAGATTCATTCATTTCTTTTCAGTATAGGTTTCTTTCTATTCTTAGGAAGTCATTTAAAGGAGTTATCTGTAAGGGGCAGGGGGTAAAAAAGAATTCAAAGGTCAGATTTGGATTATGTGCTAGAACTTGAAAATTTTTTCCAAATTGCCTAAGGCCCTGTATGAAAATCATTAATAGAGAAATAACTATTTTTTTCAAGCCTTAGACTAAGTGCCATGAAAATTACAGAAGCTGTTTTCTTTGTTCACATTATTGATTGACAAATTCAAAGATTTTTAGATACATTTGTCGGAATAGCCACCAAAGAGTTTGTCATTTTTTACTTCTTTTCCTTTCAGTGAAATGAATTCTTCATTCAAAATCATATTCTTGGTAAAGATACCAGTGGATTTTCAAATGATATTCTATGTATCTTAGTCCCTGCACTGGTTGAGACCTACAAGAGAAAAATAAACACAAACTGTTCTCTTACTGCTATTCTAATTAGAATCTCTTTCCTTTCCCCTCTTTAGGGAAACGCAGGCCTGAACTAGGCATTCCAAGCAAGGCTTTTTCTGAAACTAAGTCATTGTTCAAGGGGTCATCCTATCAAACCTCAAGTCAATTATAATTTTTCTTCTAAATCTAACCCTATTTACACTTCAATGCTAGTTTGTCTCTTTCTCTACTGGTCACATGTTTGTCTTGCCTTCTCCTCCTATTAGATTGGCAGTTCCCAGAGGTAAGAGACTATGTCTAGGCCTAATTCCAAAATAGTATAAAATACATGTTCCAGGAAATACTTATTAACAGAATTGTTATCAAGAACTCATTTGCACCAAACCCTTCCTAAATTTATTTTAGGCTAATCATGCTTTTCATTAAACCATGAATACACATTACATGGTAAACTTGTTTAGAGACTACAGAAGATAAATTGGAGTTAGAAAAAGTAGTCTACAAAAATTGTAGGTATTGATGGCGCTTTTATATATTTATATCCTTTTACTTTGCTTCTGCTGTGTGTAAATGTGTCCTGTTTATAAAGTATTATGTGATCTTTTTAAATAGAATGATAGGTTAAAGAGAGCATTTGGGTAGAAACACAATGGTATTACAAGATCAGTATATCCAAAATATATCATATGGTAGAGCATTTGCCTAGCATGCATGAGGTCCTGTGTTTGATGCCCAGCAGTAAAAAAACAGAAGAGGAAACATAAGAAAGTGCTTTTGTAAGTTAACTGTCTAAATATGAGGTTCTTCAGATGTGATTACGTTTGCAGATACAATATTCAAAAGAACATTCATTTCCTGCTAGCTTCCCTTGTTGTTTGAAGATATAGACACAAATTGCTTTGGCCTTTGTCAGTATAGTCAAAAATGCCAACCTTTACACACAAATGTATTTTATTTGAGAAAATAATATCTTTCTTCAATTTTTCTTTAAAATTAAAATAAAGCATTTTCCTAAAATAACTAAACATAAAATATTATAACTTATGATAAACACATACCAAAATTATAAGGCACCTAAAAATACTTCTCTTGGTAATTATAATGATGAATATTATAGTCATTATTTTCTCTCTAGCCTTTTTGAAATTGGAGATTTGTATATTTATGGGGTAGAGTGTGACTTTTTGATCTACAGAGACATTAAAGATTCAGTCAAGCTGATTAATATACGTCATATCAACTTACCATTTTTTGTGGTGAGAATGTTAAAGATCTATTTTTGAAGTTTTGAAACATACAATATCCTATTATTAACGTGGTCACTATACAGGATCAGTACAGATCACTAAAAGCTGTTCCTCCAGTGTAACTGAAACTTTGCACCCTTTGATCAACACTTTTTTTATCTCTCTCCCTTTCTTCCACACTCTGGTAACTATCATTTTTCTCCTTGTTTCTCTGAATTTCACTTTTTTTAGTTTCCGCATATAAATGAGATCACACAGTATTTATCTTTCTGTGCCTGGCTTATGTCACAAGCATAATGTCCTCCAGTTCCATCCATTTTGTCACTAATGCCAGAATTTCCTTCTTTTTAGAGGCTGTACAGTATTTCTGGCCTTGAACCTACAATCCTCCTACCACAGGCTCCTGAGTAGCTGGGATTACATAGGCATATGCTATCATGCCTGGCTCATATTTGTAGTTTTTTAAGGAATGTCCAATACTATTTTCCAAAATGTCTGCACTAATTTGCATCCTCACCAACAGCATATAAAGATCCCATTTTTTCCACATCCTTGCCAAAGCTCTTTTTGATAATAACCATTCTAACAGGTGTGAGGTGATATTTACAGTTTTAGTTTGCATTGCCCTGATAATTAGAGATGTCAAGCATTTTTTATAATATGCTGACCATTTGTATGAGTTCTTTTGAGAAATGTCTATTCAAATCCTTTGCCATTTTTTAATTGGGTTATTTGTTTTCTTGCTGCTGAGTTGTTAGAGTTCCTTATATATTTTGGATATTAGCCCCTGATTAGATGTGTAGTTTGCAAATATTTTCTCCCTAACTGTGGGTTTACTCTACACTCTGTTAATTTGTTTCCTTTCCTGTAGGGAAGTTTTTACTTTGATAAGAACCCATTTACCTACTTTTGCTTTGGTTGCTTGTGCTTTTGGAATCCAACACAAGATATCAGTTTTATTGGGATATAATTCACATTCCAAACACTTCACCCATTTAATGTGTCAATTTGTGGTTTTTAGTACAGTCTGAGAGTTGTATAACAATCACCATAATCAGTTGGAGAAAATTTTCATCACTTCAGAAAGAAAACCTTTTCACTATCAACCCCTAACTCCCATTCCCTTCCCCAGCCCTAGGCAACCACTAATCTAGTCTACCTTTTATCTCAATAAATTTGCCTATTCTGGACATTTCATGTCAATGGACTTACACAATATGTGGTCTTTTGTGTCTGACTTCTTTTTCTGATCACAATGTTTTCAAGGTTCTTCCATGTTGTAGAATATATTAATACTTAGCAGTAGGGAGACCCTATCTCTAAAAAGGGCTGTGGCTGTAGCTCAGTGTTATGAGTGCTTGCTTGGCATGTGCATTGACCTGGGTTCAATCCCCAGTACCTCCTCCCTAAAGACAGGAACTTGATTAAGACATTGCTAGAGGGTCTGAGGACTACAACTTATCATCATCTATCATATATGAAGGCAGGATTAATAGGACCAATTTATGTTATCCCCACGCAGCCAGCCCGAATAATGTGTTGTATCTAATTCTGTTTATAAAACATTCCTGTTTTTTATTAGCATTTCATGGATGATTCATGAAATACTCTGTGTCTCCATTTTCTCTCTAAAATAGAGAGAGTATTCAACTCAGGGTTGTTTGGGGATTAGATGAATTGATGAAAGTAGAGCACCTAAAACGGCCTCACCCATAGTAGAAACATGGTGTGTATGTGTTCTTTCCCTTTCCCCTGCTCCCCAGTGGTAAGTTGGACTGGCTGACTACATTAAAAAAGCAAATGGCATTTGTGGCAGCCCCATTCAGGACTTGAGCACTTGAGTTGTTAGGATGATTTGATTATTGGTTTTAGTGTTTTATGGTGTATGTCACAAGAGCTACCTGAGCTATTGGTCTGGAGCTGTCAGCAACAATTCTGTTTTATTCCTTGAGATCAGTTGGACCAAGTTTGTTTTCTAAGCACAGAGATCGGAAGCTCTGGTCTATCTCATCTTTCAATCTCAGACCCTTGGGACCCTGACTTTTCTCTCAGGACATGTGGATTTCTTCCAGACACTGCATTCACTCAGCTCTATTTAATGAGGCCCTGTTGTGTTCTGGGCCCTGTCCAGACTCTGAAGACACATAAAGGAGAGAACATATCCTTTCATGGAGAATGTATTCCAGTGAACCTAGGAGAAAGGAGGTAAAAAGAAGAATGACTTAGCTTTCTTGTTCTTTGTAGTAAGGCAAGGTCATGAGATAGATTTGATCAGCGGGTAATGAGCAGAATCTTCACTTTTGGGCCAAAGCATTTATTTTCTGGTGCAAGTCTCTAGTACTCTCCTTTCCTGCCTTAATCATGGAAACACATATATAGCTAGAGGAGCCACAAGATCAAAGCCATCAGGAATGCTGAGTCCCCGCAAAGAGGTCAGCTATTCTGAAGTTCCCAGACCTATAATGTACTTTGTTGGAATGAGAAATAAATATTATGTTAAAGCATGGGAAAAAACTGCAAAGTGTAGTAGAATATATATAACATAATTTATCATTTTAAACATTTAAGTGTACAATTCAGTAGTATTAAGTACTTTCATAATGTTTTGCAACCATCACCACATTCATTTTAAGGTTTTTCATCCTCCCAATCAGAAATGCCATATCCATCAAATAGTGACTCCCCACAGTTCCTTCCCCTTAACTTTTCTTTTCTACTTTCTATGTCTATGAGTTTACCTATTCTAGATACCGCATATAAGCAAAACTATATCATATTTATCCTTTTGTGTTGACATTTTATTATTTATTATTCATCCATGTTATAGCATGCATCAGTACTTCATTCTTTTCATGACTGAATAATATTCTACTTACATATATACCGTATTTTATCCATTTTATCTTTTTATTAATTTATAGACATGGGTTATTTTCACTTTGGGCTGTTAGGAATAATTCAATAATGAAAATCTGGGTACAAGCTTTTTGCAAAAATATGTTTTCATTCTTCTGGGGGGTTTAACCCAGGAGTGCTTAACCACAGAGTCACATCCCCAACCCTTTTTTATTTTGAGACTAAGTTGCTGAGGCTGGTCTCAAACTTGCAATCCTTCTGCTTCAGTCTCCCAAGTTGCTAGAATTACAGGCGTGGGTGGAGAACAGCTCATTGTAGTTTTTATTTATATTTCCCTGACAAGAAATAATGTCAAGCATGTTTTCATGTACTTATCAAATATTTGTATATTGTCTTTAGAGAAATGTCTATTCAGATCCTTTGCCCAGTTGCCAAGTAGGTTATTTGTCTTTTTATTATTGAGTTATTTAGATAATCTAGGTCTAATCATTTATAACACATATGATTTGCAAATATTTTGTCCTATTCTATGGGTAGTATTTTAACTTTATTGTTGGTATCATTTGCAGCACAGAAGTTTTTAATTTTGATGAAGTCCAACTTATTTATTTTTCTTTTTTGTTTTACTCATAGTCCTCATTTTTTGTTTCTGTTATAACTTCAAAAAGTCTGGATGTGGACTGGAGTTGTAACTCAGTGGTAGAGTGCTTGCCTATCATGTGGAAGGCACTGGGTTCGATCCTCAGCACCACATAAAAATAAATAAATAAAATAAAAGTCCATTGACAACTAAAAATATATACTTAAAAAAAGTCTGGGTGTGTTTTTTGCTCTCTATGTGATTTGATGTTCAGTCATGACTCAAGTGGCTCTATGGTGATTTTAGAGCTCCATAGCTTCTTTGACAATGGTAGTGTAGCTCTGCCATCTTAGTTTCTTTCTTATCTGACTCCCTGCTGAAAATGGAATCAGTATTTCCTCTCCCTGACCCTTCTGTAAGGACCATTCCTTCCTGTCTTCAGTTAGCAGAGATGGAACAAGATTATAGTCATATAGGTGTATCTATGCCTTAACATCTAACCAACCTATGTATGGTCTATTTATTAATTGATTGAATTTTGCCTGTAGAGACCTACTATAGTAAGTATTCTATAATATTTTGCTATGATGTTAACTGTTAGGCCTTAGCAACCTGTGCTTTTTCTATTGAGCTTGGTTTCAAAATAACTCAGCAATAGAATTTGTCTGAGCTGAATACTAGAAGAAATCAAATTTCTGCCAGAACAAAACTGTTACACATTTAAATCAAAATCCTTAGATGACCTTTAGGGTTTCTTTCAGTTATGGAATTGTATTTGTTTTAAATTGTTAAAATTTTTTCATAAAAACTACTTACCATATCTAATTCTAGTTGGTACTATAAGCCACGGGTTATAGTAAAGACCTCAAACTATGTCCTAAAAGTAACTATCATCTATTGCATTCCCACTATGTTCCATACAATGTGGTAGACATTCTAATCCTCAAATCATTTCTATGCATGAAGCAGGAGTTATTCTCATTTTACATATAAACTCGAACAATACCTTCAGAGATATTAAGTAATTCAAGCAGAGGTACAGGTGGCAAGAAAATGTAAAGGCAAAGGTGAAGTCTTCCTTGTCTTAGTTTGTCCCTTTTGGCAGGTGTTCATTTTGTGTTTTTGACACCTCCAGGCTTGAGTCCAACTTAAAAGTATTCACAATACCCTTTTCTTGCCTGAGTCTTGAACAGATGAAGTCTTCTTTAGAGCTACTTTTCTGGAAGACTTTTCTATCTATAAGCATTCCACTCGGGCTTGGGGGCAGAAACTTACTTTACTGTCTCTTGGTAGAAGGAACTTAAAGTGAATTTTTGGTGAAAGTTCAGAATCTTAGTAAAGCAACAGGAGAGACCCACTCCCAAGCAGCTATCTTGGTGTTGTACTTCTCTATCACTAGATTCTTTTAGGTCAGTAGAATTGGACGTTGTTGGTCATGTCATACAGTATTGTTTTGCTATGACTCAAAATTTGGGCTCAGTTTCCCCATTCCTATGCCAGAAAAACAGTCTTGCACTATAGAAACAAACCTGTACTATAGAATAGAACAGAATTGAGTTAGCAGGAAATATTTCATTTGCATTACAAAAAAATTATTTGATTTTTCTTGCTTGGAGCATCTTGGGCTTCTATTCTGGAAGCTAGAGACAGTAAGTAATTATAAATATCAAGATGAAATGACCATATCATTCTTTTTCTGTTCCAAGTGAATGACAGCTCTTTGTCCCATAGTGTAACATACATAACTACAGGGAATGAATTGAAGCCACAAACAAAGCAGGAAGTAGCCATTACATGGTCAAGTGGGAGAAACAGCAATTAAATACAAGCACAATTGTTAGAGGTCAGTGACTTTTTCTGGAAACATATTCAGACTTATTGAGCACCAACTTTGTGTCCTCACTTTATGTATTGTATGCCATTGCATTCTTACAACAATCCTATGAAGTCAGTATTATTATTTTCATTTTACAGTTAAACAAACTATACACTCTAGCTCAGAAAGATTAAGTAATTTGCACAAGGCCACACCACTAGTTAGTGGCAGATGCTGAAATCAATCCAAGGTTTGCTTTTTGGTTTTTTAATTTTTTTTCTCACTCTAAAGCTCTTTCAACTATACCGCCTCCAAATGACTTAGCCTGGTCATGGTCAGATACGACTTGCTTTTTTTCCTTATAATACCTGGCATTATAATCAGCCTGGTCCTAGTAATGCAGCAGCATTTGAAGTGTGTTGGTTTGAAGGAAAAGGGATGGTTTATGGACCAGAAAATGGCATCTAAGTCAAGGGTTATCAAGTGAAGATATGTGTCTCTTTCCTGAAACCATTAACTTGGAACTGTAGATTTATACCAAGAATCCACAAAAGTAAAGTCACTTGTGCTTAGAGTTGAGAGTATGAGTGTGGGAAAAATGTTACTGTCCATACTTCTGAGTCTTAAAACATCTGCTATTGCAGCCCCCCAAGGGACTTTACTCCCACCAGTCTTGCTTTTCTATTTGACAGTAATTATGAATGTCAAATCTTGTTTTAAGCACAAGGAGCCCAAGTCTCCTACCACTTGCATCTACCCCACAAGAAACAAAAAGTGCTTTACAATCCAACAAAGGAGCATTGCATAGAAAGAGAATTTGGGTCATACCAAGAGTGAACAGTTTAACATTCCACAAATTTCCAGTGAAATTGGGAAAGGCATCTTGCTCGCCTTTCCATAAACCTAGTAAATCTCTATCTTTCTGAGTTTATCTATATGCTCTTTCATTATGATTACTTCTTTAAATAATTACTACTGTTAGAAGCCCCCTTATATATCTCTGAAAAATCTGTTTGTGTATCATGCTTATTTTTTTCTTAATAAATAAGATGGAAGCACTTTAATTTTCACCAAGATGGAGAAAACTTGTTCTTTCTAGGTCCTCCCTCTCACAACAGAAATGCTGTGGATATAACACAATAAGCAGTGCTCTGAAAAGTAGAAAGAAGAAGGCAGGCTGCCTGGGGACTTGAGGAACAATGCAGTGGTGGGCTCCCTGTGTTTTCTTTTGCTCCCATATAATGCAAAGAGGGCAATACAGAAACCTCCAACTCATAATTGTCAATAGGCACAGAAAAAACCCTCTAAGGACAGCCTATTTCCCATATCCAATGGAAAGATGGAAAGCAGGTAAAGGGTCACCTTTCAACAGAAAACTTTTTGGCAATACCTGCCCTACTCCAGGCAAACACTTCTCCACCACCCTGCAGTTTCAGTGGTGCCAGGCCATAAGTTAATCTTCTACTCCACTCCTCCCTATAAGAGCAGATAGGTTGTTTCTTTTCCACTGCCTGGGTACTGTTGGCAGAACTGAGCAGACAGCTGAACTTCCTCCCCCATCAGGCAGAAACAAGTGGTGTACCTATTCTGCCACAGTAGTGTTAGGTCCAGTGGCTGGCTAAGCTCCACACACATCAAGCACCAAGGAAAGTCAATGATTCTGCACAAGGCAAGGCTAGTTGTCACTAGTCTCCATACCCCACCCCCATCTTCATGTCAGTGGAGTCCAGTGGCTGAGGTGTACTGAGTTTCTATCCTTACCCAGCATCAAAAAGACTAAATAAGGGGTACATGCCAAAGTGTGTAAGCACCCTACTTGTTTCCACCCCTAGTGTCAGGCCCAGTGAGAAGCTCACCTTCACACTCAGTTGGCAGTAAGGAGATTGAGAGGCAGAATGAACCAAGACAAGTCAGCAGTTCTATTCCCCCTGCCCTGGTGTCATTCAGGTTCTTTGGGGAGCTGAACCTCCACCCCTAATCAGCATCAATAAGGTTTAACAAGTTGATAAAAATAGAAATAGTCAGTACTCTGCTTCTCCATCACCCATACCCCGGTATCACCAAGGCCCAGTTGGGAGCTGAGTTTATACCTCCACTTAGAGGCTATAGGAGCCAGGAATTTTATTGGTCTTTGCCCTACTTTCACTGCGATAATATCAGCATGGACATGGGGTTGCTGAATTTTCACTCCACTGATTTGCAACAAGGAAGTATGAGTCAGTGCCCCACTGCTGGCTGGGTCATGTCGGCAAGGCACAGCAAAAACTAAACATACCCGACCTTCACATTATACCTCACACAGGAACTACCTGATTTAAAAAGAAAAGAGGATAGAGCTTCATACTGTAGTGGTCCAAAAGCTCAAGATTATAGTTAAAAATCAGTAATGAATCAGAAAAGACAGTCAGTAGATACCAGTACCAAGATGTATCAGATTTTATCTGACAAGAGTTATAAAAAAATGATTAAAATGATCTAATAAACATTACAGATTCTCCTGAAATAGACCTCCAAAATCTCATCAAAGAAATAGAAGTTATAAAATAAGCAGTTTGAAATTATAAAGCTGAAAATTATAACTGAAATTTAAAAAGTCAATGGATAGGCTTAGTTGTAAAGTAGAGATAACAGAAGATATAATCAGTGAACTTAAGGACAGATCAATAGAATTTATTCATTCTGAGCAACAGAAAGAAAATAGAAGGGAAAATAGAATAGAAAAAAAGTGTACAGAGCCTCAGGGAACCCAAGAGATAGTAACAAAAGATTCAGCATTTATATCATCAGTGTCAAAAAGGAGAGAAGAGTACAGGTACTTGAAAAATAATGGCCGAATTGGAAAGAAATGATGACTTATGCACATGGATAACCTTTAAGGACACTATGAAAGGAAAATAAACCAGTCATAAAAAGACTGTATGATTCCACTTATATGAGGTACCTAGAGTAGTCAAATGTATAAAGTAGAATGATGATTGCCAGGGACTTGGGCTAGAGGGTATGGGGAATTGTTTAGTTTCAGTTTTGCCAGATGAAACAAGATTAGAATATTGGATACACAACAATATGAACGTACTTAACACTACAAAACTGTACATATAAAGATGGCAAATTTATCACAATTGAATAGTTTCATATTTTAAAGAAGTAATGACTAAGGGATGGAGATGTGGCTCAGTGGTAGACTGCTTTGCCTAGCATGTGAAAGACCCTGGGTTCAATTCCCAGTACCACATGCAAAAAAAAGTAATCCCTGAAAACTTCCCAAATTTTGCAGGGTACACATATTCAATTAACTGAGACCCAAGTATAATAAACACAAATAAGTCCATGCCAAGACACATCATAATTAAACTTTTGAGGATGAAAGGTAATGAAAAAATTTGAAATCACCCAGCATTACAAAAATGATACATTGCTAATGGGGGAATATCAATTTGACTATCAACATATTTCTTATCTAAAAGTATACAGGCCAAAAGGAAATGGTACATATTTCAAGACATAAAAGAAAGCAGCTGCCAAATGTAAATTCTATACCCAGAGAATTTCTTCAGAAATTAAGGGAATATAAAGGAAATTTCATATGAAGAAACTTAAGAATATTCATTATTAGCAAACCTACGCTTGAAGATTGTCTTAAAATAGTTCTATAAACAAATGAAAACAGAAGTCTCAGGACTTCAGAAGGGAAAGAAGTATACAACAGTGGTCAAAGTATGAGTATATATAATTGACAATACTATGAGTATATATAATGGACTATCCTGTTTCTTAAGTCATTTTTGATGGTTCAAGCAAAAATGATAACACTGTCTGATGAGTTGTTCAATATGTGTTGAAGAAATACTTGCTTCAACACTTCCAGTCCTAAGTGTGTGTGTGTGTGTGTGTGTGTGTGTATCCAAAAAATTGGAATAGATATTCAAACAAATATGTGTACATAGTTGTTCAGAGCACTATTTATAATAGCCAAACATGGAAGAAACCCAAACATTCATCAGTTGATAAATAGATAAATAAATTGTGATATATCCATACAATGGAACTTGTTCTACATTAATGCTGATATGTGCTACAATATAGATGAACCTTAAAAACAAGCTAAATGAAAAATACCAGTAACATATTATATGATTCCATTGACATGAAATGTCCCAAATAGGCAAGTCCTTTAGGAAGGAAAGCAGATCAGTGACTCCTTGAGTTATGAGTCATAGTTGGTGGAAAATGAGTTGGATGGGTAGCATATAGAGTTTCTTTTTATGATGATGAAAAGGGTCCAAAATTGATTGTGGTGATGTTTGCACAACTCCCAACACCATAGAATAGTGTATGTTAAATGAAAAAAATGTGTGATATAGGAATTATATCTCAATAAAACTATTATTAAAATATAATTATGAGGAGTGAAAGTGGACCTAAATGGAAATAAGTGTGGTGTTTTATCCTTTTGTTTTGCTGGGGTTTTTTGTTTGTCTGGTTGGCCTGGTTGGCTTTTTTTTGTTTTGTTTGCAGCACTGAGATTTGAACTAGAAGATTTCTATGCTTCACTTGAAGTGCCTAGTCATCTATTCCAGTAGACTGTGATAAGCTATATATGTATTGTAATTACCAGAGTAACCATTAAGAAACACTAAGTAAACTATTTTGAGTGAAATACTCAAAACCATTATAAACAAAGATAGAATCATTCAAAACTGTTCAAATTACCCAAAAGAAGGCAGGGAAGATGAAACAGGAGAAAGAGATAAAATAAAACATAAAGTGGCAGAGTTAAATACTAACACATAAGTAGTTACATTAAATATAAATTATCTACATATACCAATTAAAAGATTAGCAGAACAAATTTTATAATATTACCAAACTATATGCTCTCTCCGAGGAGTTCATTTCAAATGCAACAGAATATGTAGGTTAAAAGTAAGAATTGAAAAATATATACCATGCAGGAATTAATGAAAAAGAAACAGGAGTGGTTTTATCAATATCAGCTAATGTAGATTACAAGCAGAGAAAATTACTACTAGAGGCAGAGAGAGACATCACATAGTGATAAAAGGACATGGCCATTCTAAATGTGTATGTACCAAAGAACAGCCTCAAAATGCATGAAACAAGGAAACAGACAAATCCACAAATACAGTTGGTAACTTCAACAACTCACATCAATTGATAGAATTACTAGGGAGACAAGTAGGATATAAAACTGAACAATACAGTGAACCCACAGGATCTAAATACACACACACACACACACATACTGCCAGAGTATAAATTTTTGAGTACCCATTGAACATTTACCAAGATAAAGTACATTCTGTGCATAAAACAGACTTTATCATATTTAAGGGAATTTAAATCATACATAGTGTGTTCTCTGATCATGACGAATTAAACTAGAATAATAGCAAAAAAACATAAAATTCTACACACACTTAGAAATTAAATAATATGCCTGAGAATAATCCATTGATCCAAGAGAATGTCTCAAACAACATTTTTTGAAAATACAAAGAATGGAAAATAGTAAAAAAAAAAAAATTCCCTAAAAGGAAATGGAAATCTTCAAGCCTAGATGGTATCACTGGAGAATTCTACCAAATACTTTAAGAAGTAACAAAAATTTTATACAACTTCTAGAAAATAGGAGATAAAGGAATATTTCCCAACTTATTTTATGGATCCAGTATTACCCTGATACCAAAATGAGATAAAGCAGCACAAATTCTGGGTGCAGTGGTGCTCACCTCTAAGCCCAGTGGCTTGGGAGACTGAAGCAGAAGGATTGCAAGTGCAAAGACAACCTCAGAAATTTATTGAGGCTCTAATCAACTTAGCAAGACCCTGTCTTAAGAAATAAAAAGGGCTGGGGATGTGTCTTATTGGTTATACACTCCTGGGTTCAATCTCTGGTACCAAAAAAAAAAAAAACCAATAACAACAAAAATCACAAAAACAAACAACTAAGGACCAAAATCTCTTATCAAATTAAGTGCAAATATTCTCAATGACATACTAGCAAATCAAATCATACAATGTATAAAATAATTATATACCCTAGTGAATGGAGTTTATTCCAAACTCTATGCAAGACTGGTTTAACATTTGGGCATAGTAAATTTAGCCCCAGATATCTACCCCCTAAAGAAGAAAACCCATGTATCAGTTGATGCTGAAAAAGAATTTGACAGAATAAAAAACCCATTCATGATGCAAACCCTCAAAAAAACTGTAAATAGAACTTCCTCAAATTGATCAAAATCATCTACAAAAAGACAAGAAACTAGCTTATGTCATACTTAATGGCAAAATACTGAATGTTTTCCTGCTATGACTGAAACAAGGTACAGATATTTGTCCTTGCTATTCTTATTTGACATAGTAGTAAAAGTGCTAGCCACTGCATTAATATAAGAAAAATAAATAAAAGGCATAAAAAGTAAGTATTGGTGGTATGCTTCTGACTGCATAGGAAAAGAGTGAAGGGAGATCAGTAGAGGAAAGGGATCAGTGGGAAGGAGGAGAGAGAAAGGGGAAATACTGGGGAATAATATCAACCAAATTATAATGTTATATTGTTTTCACATACAAATTTGTAACACCAAACCCCACCATTATGTATACAACTATAATGCATCAATAAAACTTAAAGAAAAATAAGTAAAATTTTCTATTTGTAGAAGATATCATTGTGTGGAGGCACTCTAAAAATTTAGAACTCCACAATTAATACTGAGTACAGTAGAATTGCAGAATACAGAAATCAAATTTGTTTGCACTTATTATATTTGCAGTGAGTTTCTTTTATAATTGGGTCATATTTTTTAATCCACCTAGCCAAACTGTCTTTAAATTGGTATATTTAGACAGTTTATATTATGGTAATTATTACTGATATATCAGGGCTTAACTCTGTCAAATGTTTTGTTGTTGTTGTTTTTATTTTCTGTTCATTCATTCTGATTTTCTCCCTTTTTATCCTTTCTTGTGGGTTAAACACTTTTTTAGAATTCTAATAGTGCCTTTCAGTGTATCTCTTTGTCTAGATTGTTTAGTGGTTCCTCTAAGTATTATATTAATTGTATATAACTTATCAGTCTGATGGTGTCAACATTTTACCAGTTTGCATAAACTGTAGAAACCTTACACTTCTTTTAAAGTCTCTACTGTCTCCCCCTGTTATAATTGTCTTAAGTAATCCTTCTACAAATACACCATGAACCACATAAGATACTGTTTAACTTTGATTTGTCAAGTATATTTCAGAAAATAAGAAAGAAAATCTTGTATTTACCTATATTTTTACAACTTTGTTTTCCTTTTTATTCTTCCTGTTGACCCAAGATCCCTTCTTTATCATTTCATTTTTCATGTCTTTTTATGGAACTTCCTTAAGCCATTCTTTTAGGTTAGGTCTACTGGTAACAAATTCTCTTAGTTTTTCTTCATCTGAAAATTTCCTAAATTCCCTTAATTCCTGAACAATAACTTCACTAGGTATGGGATTCAGGATTTGACAGTTCTTTTCTTTTGGTACTTGAAAAATATTGTGCTGCTTCTTTATGACCTTCCTAGTTTCTTATGAGAAATTCACTGCTATTTGAATTGCTTTTCCTCCTATAGTTAAGTTTTCCTTTTTCTCTGACTGCATTCAAAGATTTTTCTTTGTCTTCAGTTTTCAGAAGTTTAATCATGAGACTGCTATTGAGCCCATCAACTGAGTTTTTATTTTGTTTTGCTTTTTATTCTCATTTCTAATATTTCCATTTGGTTATTTATACCTCCATTTTTCTTTTACTGAGACTTTCTGGTTCTTTGTGAGGCTTTTTCACTTTTGTTTCAAGTTGCTCACAATTTTTCACTGAATCATTCTTATGATGGCCACTTCGAAAATATTTGTCATATCAATCCTATCATCTCTGTTGTCTCACTATTAGTTTCCACCATTTTCATTCTATTCTTGATATAATATGTGTTTTTTATTGAAACCTTGACTTTTTTAAGGTTCTTTTTTAAAAAAAAATTTAGTTGTAGACGGACACAATACCTTTATTTTATTTGTTCATTTTTATGTGGTTCTGAGAATTAAACCCAGTACCTCACACATGCTAGGCAAGCACTCTACCACTGAGCCACAACCACTTTTTTAAGGTTCCTGATCTTATTTAAATGTTTTACTTTAATGAACTTTTTGTGACATTATTCCAGTAGGAAAAAAAGGGTTGCCGCCTCTTTACTACCAGGTAGAGCTAAAGAAATGTAGGTCCCACACTTGGTCGTCTTTGATACCTAAGGGAGAAGGAGCTTCTTATTGTTTGGTGCGGGTGGAAAATCCAGCTGCCAGGAACTAGACCTGAGTCTAGTTACATGCTGGGCTGATGGAAATCCTAGCTCTTTATTTGGCCTTCTCCCATACCCACATCATCAGAGAATTGGCATACACTTTACAACCTTATGAGAGTGACATTGTAGGCTCCCCACTCCACATTTCTTTGTATTGATAGAGGTGAGGTCATAGGATTTTCCCCCAGAGTGTTTAACTAAAAGTTTCCTGTGCCAAGTTGCTCATATCCTGGTCCTTCAACTCACTAGAACTTTTTATGTCTTTCTATTAGTTTTTCAAGGTTGCTTCTTCTTTAGTTATCAGTCTGGTATATATGAGGGGCTAGGTCTTAACTATTCCCTTCAAAACTCATACTGATGGTGTTAAGAGGTGGGATCTTTAAGAGGTGTTTAGGCCATGAAGGCACCACCCATATGAATAGATTTAAGCTGTTATCAAGGGAGTGGCTTAGTTATCATGGGAATGGATTAGTTAGGGCACAGTTTACCCTCCATTTTCTCTGTCTCTCATGTACTGTCTTGCTTATAACATTCCTCTGAATGATGCAACACAACTGTCCTCACCAGATGCTGGCACTTGGATACTGGACATACCAACCAAATAAATTTCAATTGTTTATAGATTATTCAGTCATAAAGGTTATCAGCTATTTTTTTATAGTAACACAAAATGGACAAAATAGGAAGGCAAAAAGAGAACCTGGAGAAATCATACCATGTTGTTTCTTGGGTCCCAATGGTCAGTCCATTTTCTGTGCCCTTCAGACTTTAAATAAAGTCTAAATCTGTCTTCAAGTTCCTTGTTTTTATGTTTCTGTCTTTGGTAATCTACACTCTACATTTGAGTCCATTTGGTGAATTTTAAATTTTGGTTACATAAAACAGATACACACACATACATAGAACTTATTTTTCTTTGTTTTCTATGTTTTCATTTCTTCCAAGGGAATTTGTAAATAATCATTGAAGGAATTTTATGATGTCTCTTTTAAAACTTGTGTGAGATAGTTCCAAAGATCTGATTCATCCCAGTATCACGTCAGTTGGTTTTCTTTTCTCATCTACAATGTGATTCTTTCTGGTTCTTAGTATAAAAGATTTATTATCTCCTGGACACTTTGAAAATACAGATGGTGCCCAAATTATAATGGCTAAACTTGGGATTTTTTTCAACTTTACAAAGTTGCAAAAACTATACACATTCAATAGAAATCGTATTTTGAATTTTGGATTTTGATCTTTTCCCAGGCTAATAATATGTAGTATGATTTTTTTGATGCTAGGCAGCAGCAGCAAGCTACACCTACCACAATCACAAGGGGAAACAAGTACATACTAGTGTACTGTGTTGCTAAATTGTGGTGGTTTTGGGGAGTAGGTTTTAGATGTATTAAATACATTTTCAACTTACAATGGGTTTATCAGGATGTGACCACATTGTAAATCAAGGAGCATTTATATTATGTTAGGAGACTCTTGACTCTATTTATATCTCCTATTTTAGCACATTTTAGGTGTGCTGTATCAGTCCTGGCCTACTTTTGTGGGCTATAATTCCAATAATGATTTAGTTTTCTGAGTCCCTGCAATGCTGCTATTCTGGTCTGCTTCATACTTGGACTCTACCTGAGATCCTGCTTGACCCATACTCATGCTTTCCATGGGGACAGAAGGTAGTTCCATGAGTCACCCAGTGCCATTATTTGGAAGGTCAGGAATGCCACACCTGCAGGGCAAAGAGAATTTTCCCTTGACTGTTCTCTGGCCAAAAAGAGTTGATGAGTATTGTATTCCATCTCTGTGCTACCTACGGAGGAAGACATGACCTAATTGGGCTGCCTTCTGCCATGAGTTAGAGGTCCAACTACCACAGATTCTACGTGAAAATTTGCCACTAGGTGGAGGTTCAGAAGTCATTGAACCTTTTTCACCTTCTGTCACTCAGGAGTTACCAGGCCTAGGTTACCTTCTGCCATTGAGTAGAGGTCGGGCAGATGTGCAGCCTAGATTATCCTCTACTGCTTGGTGGAGGTTTGGGAGGCATGTGTCCAGGCTACACTGCTGGTACAAGAAAAACCTGCCTGCTACCCACTGACATGGAGCAGGAGATGGGTTGACATACCCAGGTTCTGTTGTTGGCAGTTAATTTGAGATGATTGGATGCCCTCTGCCACTAAGTAAGGGTTTCCCTGCTATGTCCCATTTGGGCTTCCCCTTTTCTGGTACATTGACCAGAGCCAGACAGCAGTTTTCTTTTTCTGTTTTTATCTGTTCTTGCTGGTGATTCCAGGTTGCAGGCCTCTTTAGCACCCAGTGTGGGACATACAAAAGAAAGAACACACAGAGAACTCACCCTCATATAGTTCCTGAAGTCATGATGTTCTACCTAGTCCCTGTTATTCTTTCTACTTTTCAAAGTCACTTTATGACTGTTGAATTATTTTCAGGGTATTTAGTTGTAGTTACAGGGGAGAAACCATCTTGTCCCAGAACCAGAAGCCATGTATATTTTTAATTACAATAAGTAATATATAATTATTTAAATTATAATAAATGTTGTCACGTTGTCTTTATGTTTTCTTTAATTCTCTTTCCTTACACATCACATTTTGGAGATCCATTCACATTGGTAAATTTATAGTTCTTTTATTTTAAATACTGAAGAGTTTGCTGTTGTATGAATCTTTATTCTCATTCTCCTGTTGGTATTGGTATACAATGAGTTTTTCATTTCATTCCTCTGTATTATAATCAGTGCCACAGTAAATGTTCTTATATGTGTCTCTATGTATTTGTGGGACAGTTTATCTGAGCTGATATCCAGAGTTCACTAACTAGTTACTCACCTGTTACTAGGTCACAGGATACACAGAGCATCAACTATATCATCAGATATTGCTAAACTGTTCTTCAGATTTGTACCAGTTTATACTCTCACCAACAGTGCATGAGATGTTTCATTTTGCCATATATTTGCCACAACTTGTTTTAATGTAGTCAACTTCATTCAGCTTTTCCCTTATGGGTTCGCTTTTAAATCTTGTTTAAGAAATGTGTCCTACACTACAATCATAAGGGTATTCTTCAATATTTTCTTGTATCATATTAATTTGTTTTTTCTCCAAAATAGGTCTTAATTCTGTATTAGTAATTTATTTTTGCATATGGTCTGATAAAGAAATGCTATTTTACTTTTTCCAAAATTGATAGCCATTTTCCCAACACCATTCATTGAGGAGTACTTTCTTTTCCCCACTTATTTGTTATCACACTTCAATCATATTTCATATTCCCATATATGTCTAGGTTGACTCTGAAGTTTAAAAATAACCCCCTAAAATGAGGTTAACTAAAATATTCAGTTTAAAGTGAGAAACTTTATTAATGGTTCCTCAAATAAAACCTCAACCTTAAACCAACTTTCTACTATTAAAGGAGCTTCAAGGGCCAGAAGTAGAGATTAACACTGATTAAGTATCTATTAACATTCATTAAGCACCTATAGTGTGTAAGATACTTCCAGGCAATTTACTGCTAGGGTCATTTTGTTTTTCCTTACAACAACTTCAAAAAAGAGATGGTATTATTCTCATGTTACAGATAAGAAAACTAAAGCTTTGAAAGGTTACATTGCCTAAGGCCACACGGTAGGATTGACAGCTCAAACCTGGTTCTATCTGATTCGAAAGAGCTTATTTTTGCCACTTTACTGCACTTCCAAGGAAACTTGACATCCCTGAACTGAGGAAGACATGACTTGCCCATTAGGAGTAGAGTCTGTGTGGCAAGCAGTACAGTGCCTTGAATGACCAAGTTCATAGAATGACTGCTTTGCATGTTTTTACCCATGACTAGTGCAAAACATCAGTCTAAGATGAGCTTATGATTCCTCTTATCACCTTCCAATTTATTTATATCTCTGTCCCTTACTTGCCAAACTTGGAGTATGTAATTTAGTTTCAGAGAGCCTCCTACCAAGCTGTAGGAGGTTTGAGGGAGAAAAAATAAATAAATGATTAAGGGAGAGCTAGGTCAATTATTTTTGTTGGCATTTTTTACAGGAATGGATTTCATATATTAAAGGTACTAAATATAATGCTGATGTGATATTAATCCTTATATAAGTTTATCATATTGCCTCAATTGGATATTGATTTCTTATTGAACTATCATTTTTCCCTCTTTGGAACCCAGTACCCATCAATCACCCTAACTGTTATGAAGGTGTAATAAGTAGCAAAAAAAAAAAGAGAGAGAGAGACTTGGCATCTGCTGTTGAATCATAAGCCTGCCTTTGACTGGGGGAATCCTGGAAGAGTGATTTTCTTTTCCTTGTGCTTCAGGATTTTTTTTTCTCTGTAAAATGGACATTAACACAGAATTAATGTGAGAATTAAAATATTAAAATTGCATATTCACTTTGTAAAATGGTGTGCACAGAGAGATGGCACTATTCTTCCTCATCTGCTTCTCTCTGTAATTATTCATGTTCTTGTCTTATCTCTGGCACCTGACCCTGCTAGTTGATCCTAGTGCAGCGACCTTAATGCCATCAGTTTCAAATTCCTAAGAATCGCCAAGATCTTGCTTTGTAATTGTAGATTTCCTGACTCTACTCTCAAATTTTATTTCGTAGTTCTGAGATGAGGCCCAGAAATATTTATTTTTAAAATCTTTCCAGGGAATCCTTTAAACACAGCAGGACACACTTTGTCTGAAACACATAGCACTATATACACAAGGAAGAATTTATTAACCCTGAGTGGGATTCAGGAAAGCAGGTTATAGTAAGAGGTTGCTAACCAGCCTTCCCTAATGTTCCAAATGCCTACACTTCCAGAGGTCTAGCTACATCATGAGGCCTTAGAAGCAAAATCTGGTAAGTTAAACCAGCTATTATTGCCTTTTAAATGCTAGTAATTTTAAGGGTTTTCTTTGAAAATTCTTAGTCAATAGGAGCAGAAGACTATGAATAACACCAAAATATTTGCTGTCTATTGAAACTTCTTTACAATATCAAATAAAATGGGAACAGATGCAACTAGACTAGAGTTTGGTTAGTAGGTAACAGATTTATGGACTTGCTCATTTTAAAAAATAAGGTTATAAACAACATATGTCAAAAATCCTATAAAACTTCTCTGGAAACCATCTTCCTGGAAAGCCAAAATTCCTACTAATGTTCTGAATTTGCTTTTCAGAACTTAAAGATGACATTATATACATCTGCAGCACTTCTTGAAACAATGCTTCCTTAAAACAGAGCTTACTCTGTGTGGGTGTGCATTCAGTAGCTACCCCAAAGTTTCAAACACCTGGCCTCCTCCAAAATGTAATCCATCCAATCCCTTGAGAAAGACAGCTTCTCTATTTACAAATACAGGTGGTGTTGCTATGAGTTACAGTTTTCTGAAAGTTTTTGTACATAGCTCATAGTGTTAAGGCAAAAGTAAGTCATATGAGAATGAAATCACCAGGCCTTTGGTCTATCCTGAAGGCTACAGACTTGAGGAGACTCTCAATTGGCTCTTTTTCTTTTTTACTGTCACATATGCAAGTCTCCTGTTGAATCTCTCTGGTCCACTGTTCCCTCTAATGAAGTCATGTTCTCTGCTCAGGGCAGTAATATCCTCAGAAGCAGATGTCTCCCATAAAGCATGACCTCATTCCTTGGAATGGGAAGAGCCCGCAGTAGACAGTTGGGGTAATATGGGAGGATGGGCTTTGTTTAAAAATAGTTTTCTTAAATAATGTGTTCAATTTTTTTATACATTTCTATAAAAAGGCAAATCTAGTTTGTTGCTGTTTTTTGTTAACCCCACTCCTCATTTCCAGAAGGGATAACCACTGAGCCAGAAGGAACAGAGTCCTCACAGAGCATAGACAATTTCATCCAGTTGTTTGTATAGATGGGTGAAACTTGGGATTTTCCAGATGCTAAATCTAAGCTTTGTATCAGATCCCACTGAATCACAGCCTAGATTTCAACAATCCTTTTTATAACAGTCCTGGAGCTTAGAGGAAATAAACTGAAGTGCCCAAGGAAAGTTACTGACCCAGATGCTCCCAGCAAATTAGGCAAGTGGGAACATTGCTAGAGAAGAAAAGGGTAGAGCAAAAGAGTGGACCAATTAGAAGCCAATCCAAACATGCTCAGAAGGGTGAGCTTTCCAGACTATTTGTTTTCCCTTAGAAAATTAGATGTAGGGCAGTACTTGAACAGTGACTTCTCAAATTATTGTGAATAACTGAAATACATGATATCCAGCATTCCCTGACACCTATAACCAAGCCTTTCAGTCACAGCCCATGGGTTCTAGTGTGTTCCTCACTTCTGTTTGGATCTATGCAGAAAGTGAGCATGGTAAGAAAAAAAAAAAAAGCCCAAAGAGCTAATTTTCTAAACATGAAAGGTAAAGACCTTTCCACAGTCAAGAACGTAAGGATATTAGGTACTTGCCATCTGAGCTCAGTACCTACAATTTGTATATTTAATCATTACATTCCCATAAGCAACCAGTCTCCCTCCGAAGAGCTCTTTAAGCTTCATCCTTCCCATAAAACTTTTATAGAATGAACCTCTCAGATTTATTTTTTATCTTTTTGAGTCTATCCATTCTTTTCCCTCATTCCACACCCTTATCTTGTATCTATGCCCCTTCTGATGCCTCTGGAGGTGATGAAATTGGTGCCTGAAATGGAAGTACATGAAAAACAGATAAAAAGAGATCACAGGGCTTTTTTTAAAATACTAGCATGATTTATTGTTACTTGTTTTCTTGATAATTGCCATTCTGACTGGAGTGAGATGAAACCTCAATGTAGTTTTAATTTTCATCTCTCTAAATATTGGTGAGGATGTGGGGAAAAAATACATTTATACATTGTTGTTGGGACTGCAAATTAGTGCAACCACTCTGGAAATCAGTATGAAGATTTCTCAAAAAAGCTAGAAATGGAGGGCTGGAGTCGTGGCTCAGTGGTAGAGCACTTGCCTAGCATGTGTGAGGCACTGGGTTTGATTCTCAGCACCACATATAAATAAATAAAATAAAGTCCATTGACAACTAACAAAATATTATTAAAAATTAGGAATGGAACCACCATATGACCCAGACAGCCCACTCCTTGGTATTTATCCAAAAGAACTAAAATCTTAATACCATAACACTAAAGCCACTTCAATGTTTATAGCAGCACAATTCACAATTTTCAAATTATGGAATCTGCCTAGATGTCTGTTAATAGATGAATGGATCTGGAAAATGTATATATACTCAATGGAGTATTACTCAGTCATTAAGAAGAATTACTTTATGACATTTGCCAATAAAGAGTTGGATCTGGAGTCTAAAATGCTAAGTGAAATAAATGAATCCCAAACAAACAAAGAGCAAATGTTTATGCTTGTATGTGGAAGCTTACCCACAATAAGGGGGGGAGGGAAGAATAGAAGTTCAGTAAATTAGACAAAGGGGAATGAAGGGAAGGGAGGAGAATAGGAAGAGAAAAGACAGTGGAAAGATTCTGACATAATTTTCCTATGTACCTATATGACTGCACTACAGTGAATCTCAACATCATGTGCATCCACAGGAATTGATTCCTAAGTAGAATATGCTATATTCCGTGCTCATACAATTATATGAAAATGGATTCTACTGTCATGTATAAATAAAAAGTACAAATAAAATTAATTTTTAAAAAACTAGCATGATTAGGGAATGAGTTAAAAAATACAGAAATGGAAAAAAATGACAAGTCTTTGTGTCAGTTGTCCCTCAAGAAAGTGCTACAACCTAGGAATAACAGTATTATTTTTAAAAATTTTTTTTTACTTGTCAATGGACCTTTTTTATTTGTTTATATGTGGTGCTGAGAATCGAACTCAGTGCCTCAAACATGCCAGGTAAGTGTTCTACCACTGAGCCACAGTCCCAGCCCCAGTATTATTTTTTAAGAGAGGATTATTAGACACATCTTCTATCAGGGATATAAGCCACACAATGACACTCTAGAGAGGAAGGCACAAATCGAGGTATTTAAAGCAAACAGTTCCTAAGTTCTAAAATTTTTTCAAAGCATAGAAAGAGTTCTTCCCAGTTCATGTAATGAAATCAGTATCCTTGACAATATATGCTTCCAAAAACAACATGAAAAAGGAAAAATAAAGATGTCTCACATAAAAATCTTAAACTACTGGCCATTCAAACCCTGCAATATATTTAAAGTATAATGTGTCCTCACCAAGTAGATTTTGTGATAGGAATGCAAAGATGGTTCAACAATAGGAGTCTTTTAAGATCACATTCATCATCTACTTATGAATCATGATCACATCAGATGCCACAAAAGCATTTGATAAACTTTTATACCTTTTCAGATAATTTTTAACAAAATCCATATAAAAGGACATTCTTTAATCTGATAAAGAATATCTTGACAAATAAAGAGCATAGTACTTAATGGTAAATATTAGAGACATTCCTCTGAAATTTAGGAACAAGACAAAGATGCTTATTAGAACTACTGATGTTCTCAAAGTTTATAGCAGCACAATTCACAATGGCTGAGGTATGGAGCCAACCTAGTTGCCCTTAAACAGATGAATGGATAAAGAAAATGTGGTATATATACACAATGGATATTACCCAACCATAAAGAAGAATGGCTTTATGGCATTTGCTGGTAAATAGATCTGGAGACTATCATACTAGGTGAAATAAACCAATCTCAAAAAACCAAGTCAAATGTTTTCTCTGATATGTGGATGCTAACACACAAGGGAGGGGAGAATAATAGAAGTTCAGTGGAGTAGACAAAGGGGAATGAAGGGATGGGAAGGGGGAATAGGAAAAGGAAAGACAGTGGAATGAATCTGACATAACTTTCCTTTGTACATATACGAATGTACCACAGTGAATCTCACCATCAGGTACATACACAAGAAATTAATTTAAAAAAATAACTGGGTAAATGGTAGAAAGATCAATAGAGAGAAGGGAGTATTGGGTGGAGGAAGGAAAGGAGAAAGAGAGGTAATAGGTACTGAATTAGAACAAGATATTTTCCTTGCTTTTATAATAATGTCAAAATGGATTCTACAGTCATATATAACTAAAATAGAACCAATCAAAAAACAAGTGAGGGCTGGGGTTGTGGCTCAGTGGTAGAGCACTTGCCTCATTCACGTGAGGCACTGGGTTCCATCCTCAGCACCACATAAAAATAAAGGTATTGTGCCCATCTACAAGTAAAAAATATTTTTTAAAAAAGTGAAAAAAAAAGAACAGTTAATGTTCAGTGTGCTTCTTGAAGGTATTGCCAATAAATGAGGCAGAGAACTTAAGAGGTATAACTAACTATTGGGGAATAATATAACTATCATCATTTAATTACAATTATATGACTCAAAAATCTAAAAGCACTATTTAAAAAGCTATCATAAATAGAAATTACCAAGTTGACCAGGTCTTATATTGTATATTTTTTGTACTATAAGTATGGTACTAGTAAATCTTCCATTCAAACATTTATGAGTTGACTATAATTGACAAAATTAACTGGAAAATACTTTCTACTGACAGTTAATTTTTTTACTGTTTTTATTAGTACATTGTAGTTATACATAATAGTGGGATTCATTTTGACAATCCAAGTATGGCTCCGTTTCAGTCCCCAGTACTTCCCCTTTCCCTCCCCTCCTCCTCCCCCTTGTTCCCTTTCCTCTTCTCTGTGGGTCTTCTATTTATTTATTGCTTTTTAAATTTTTTTTTGTAGTTATAGACAGACAGCATGCCTTTCTTTTATTTATTTTTATGTGGTGCTAATGATCAAACCCAGTGCCCCACAAGTGCTAGGCAAGCTCTCTGCCACTGAGCTGCAGCCCCAGCCCCTATTTATTGTTTTTTAATAGGTGTTTTATTGATATACATAAACATGAAATTCACTGTGGAATATTCATATATGTGCATAGCACAATTTAGTCCATTTCTTTCCCAGGCAAATTCTTCAAGGCCATATCCAAATTTTGCTGTGCATTGGGATCATCATTTGGGGTTTGTTTGTTTGTTTGTTTGTTTGTTTTGCAGCACTGAGGGTTGAACCTAGGCCTGGCACATGCTAGAAAATTGCTGTTCCCATTAATTTACGTCCCTGCTCTGGCATCATCATTCTGAATAGTAATTCATATTAGATGAAAATTGTTGATTATTGGAGCTTTCTCTTTGCCTGAGTTTGGGGTGAATGAAATTAATATGGTTATGGAATTTTTCAGAGAAGAACATGTATTCGTTTAGCACCTAGAGAATATCTTATATATACTTTTATGGTATCCTCTGTAATGCTTTAACTCTGTAAGGTAAGTAATAGTATTCCCATTTTACAAATGAGGGTGTACTGAGATGAAACAATTTGTTCAAGTCATACAGCACTTAGTGAGTGGTGGATTTGGTACTTGAATGCAATTCTGTGACTTTGAAGACCAAGCCTTTTCCACTAGCGGCTTCCGATTAATGTGTTCAATCTCCCTGCAAGGGAAAAGGTATTTCCTGGAACAAAGTTCTGCTGAGTACAATCTGTAGAGAATGACCAACTCGCAGCTACCACACAGATACTGCATGGAGAATGGGGGTGGCAGTGCCGAAAATTGAAAAGGCAAGATAAACATTTACTGTGTTGAAGGATAACCTCATATGAAACCAGGTAGGTATGCCCTTCTTGGGGAAAAAAAAATTGGATTGACTTTTGGTTTTTTGTTTGTTTGTTTGTTTTGATCTTTCTTTTTTCCACAACTGGGGATTGAACCCAGGGTCACTCCACCACTGAGCTATCCCCAGCCCTATTTATTAATTTATGTGTTTATTAATTTGAGACAGAGTCTCACTAAGTTGCTGACACTGGCCTCCAATTTGTGATCTTCCTACCTCCACCTCTTAAGTATCTGGGATTATAGGTATGTGCCACTGTATCCTCCTTTGGTTGGCTCTTTCTAAACCAAAATATTGAACAGCCCCTCCATTCTAGGATGGCCACTAATGTAAATGATCAGAGTACACACAGACTGAACATCAGAACTCCCCAGTTTGTCCCATTATAAGAATCAAAGTGACTCAGGATGAGCTCCATCTTTGATCAAAGAGATACCACATGAACAGGAGTCCAACAGCTAGCCATCTTGAATTGTTCTGGGTTCCAGTCTAGAGCCATGTTGTATATGAATGTTCTCAGTGTTACCACTATTTTTGGCCAGTTGTCACACTCCTTCTCAAGGAAAGGGAGCCAGAGGGCCATCCACTGACCCTTTGCAAGGTTGACAGAGTTACTTATGGAAAAAGCACATGATACCCGCCATCTGGGGTCCTTCAGCCCATTAATGGGATTAACCTGCCCATAGTAATATAGGATAGCTCTTACTAAAAAGAACAAATAAAATAATAAAAATAAAAACATAGAGTAGCTCTGATGACTCATGTCAGGTTTCAACAGTAGGTTCTCTGACTCCTATCCTGTGCTAGACAAGAAATTTAGGATGATAAATTACCATTATAACCTTTAACATGTTTAATGACAACACATCTCAACTACTAAAGCATTCCACTTGATTCATGTGCATACAGCATGAAATAATTCCTTGCATTTACTTAGCACTTTACACTTTCTAAAACCGTTTTTATTTCTATTATCTCAGTGATCCCCAGAGCTGGAAAACTGAATACCCAATATATTCAAAAATGGTGCTACCATTAACAGAAATTAAGAAATTGGCATTTAGGGCTTGACCTAGAGCAGTGATTCTCAAACTTGATCATACATAGAATTATCCAGGGAGCCTTTAAAAATTTTTCATGAACACATTCAACCCTGACCAGTTGCATCACGATACATAGGGGTAGGTATAGATATTCAGTTTTCAAAACTCCCCAGGTGATTCCAATAGGTAGACAGCTTTGAAAAACCACCAACTTAGAAGATGAGCTCCATCTGAATTCCAGGTGACAGGAATGCATTCAAATGGCAACTGTCACAGTGGTAGTTGGAGACATGGGCTGTGTTTTAGGGAGTATGATTCTCTATAAGAGATGAAATCCTGGAACAAAATGTGCTCATGAGAGAGTGTGTAGATAAGAGAAAAGCAGGGAATTGAAGACTAACCTTTGATATTCATAATAGTTAAGATTTCTATCTCTGTTAACCTAGTTTTTAAAAAAGGCCACATGGTTTCATAATGAGGAAAACATACATGATTAATCAGAGGCCTTTGTGGAAGGAATTGTGCATGTATCTAAAGGGATAAATGGGTGTAATTTATGTAGACTGTTGAAAGCCTGTAACTGAAGTTCTGCAGCAAAGGTTATTATGCTTTAAGTTGTGTCTTCAGGCACCATGGAATTAGAGGGGCCATCCTATGAAGAGGGCTTGAACGCACAGATAAAGGGTGGTAATAAATGCACATCTTGCTAGGTTGATACACACAAACAGTAGAGTTTCTATAATCTGTTTCTGATTTGATACTTTTATATATGGCCTGGGTGAGTTTGCAGTGAAATCTCTTAACTGTGTAGATGATGAATCATTTAGACCAAACACCCATTCAGAGCTCTGCCACTTACTAGCTGTGTGACCCCTGACAAGTTACTTAACCTCTCTTGTCCTGTTTCCTTAACTGTAAAATAATGGAATTGGACATAAAAGTCTCAGCTAGAAATTCTATAGATTAGCTTAGCTCAGCTTCCTTCTCTGCCTACAATGAAAACAACACATAATCAAGTTCTTTAGTTGATTAGAGCAGTGTTGGAGAGTGCCGATTACAGGGTCAAGGACCAGAGAAAGCAATTGTTATACAGAATTATTCACTCTACAGAATTCATTGTAACCAGATTGGCAAAGCACTGTTTCTGCCAGCCATCTGCTGGAACATAAAAATAGCTTTGTTATACAGGACCGTCCTTTATAATTGGATTTAACCTGTACCACAGATTTCTTCAACTATAAATTTATAAATTTCTTATATAGCATTTTAGAGTTGAAGTTCATGAAATTTTGAGAAAGAGGTCACCTAGTCCTTACCTGTATTTGGCAGAGAGAGAAATGTATACAGATGAAGTGATTCACTCAAGTTCAGATGGCAAATAAGTTATAGAGCTATAGTTCTGAACAACTAGTTCAGTTCTCTTCTCCCTACACTCAGTTCCAAAGCAATCAGCAATATGGTCATTTGAGTCCTCAGGCTAGGGCCATTTTGAAGTTGTTTTGGCAGCTCTGCCAGCTAAATATATAGTTTGATAATGATGATGTTGACAAATGAATGTAAAGATCATAGATCCTACTGATTGAGTACCTATGTGTGCTCGGCATTATGTGCTGAATATTATCTCAGTTAATTCTCCAGATACCCCTTTCAAAAAATTGTAGTTGTAATATGGACAGACTGCCTTTGTTTTATTTTGTTTATTTTTTATGTGGTGCTGAGGATCGATCCCAGTGCCTCACACATGCTAGGCAGTCTCTGTGCCCCTGAGCTACAGCCTTAGCCCAGATATCCCTTTTGATGTAGATATAATTATCCCACTTTTCATAAACAGCAAAACTGACTTAGAGAGGAAAAGTCATTTTCTCAAGATCACATAGCAAATGAATGTCAGAAGTAGAATTCAAACTCAGTTCTACAAGGATATCAAAGCTCATGCTCTTTCTGCAACCCTAGTATATTCCAAACAGTATAATCCAGAACATTAATTCAACAAGAGGAATTTCATGAAAAAGTTTCCATAAACAAATAAGTTTGGGAAATGCTGCATTTTATATCTCCCTTTTGGAGAGTCACATTTCCCATGGGTATATTCAAAGATCTGAGAACCCTGTGTTTCTTAATTTTTTTATTTTTACTAAGGAAACCTTTTTCCAAGAACATCTGTTAATGTCACACAGGACCCTGGTGCTTCCTAGAATATAGTGCAAAGAAAAACTGCCTTAGACCACGCAACCTCACATTCATTTTTCTGATTCTCTTTAGAGATTGTTGCTCTTAGTCCTGGCTTTCTTCATTTTAACCACTAACATGACCAAAGACTCAGTGTTGCAAAATACTTCCCTGGCAAGAACATGTCCTTGTCATTTTGGCAACATGAAGAAACCTATACCTCATGGAACTTTGAGGGACCATTAAGCTTCTGAATTGTCAGCAGTTGTTGGGACTGTTTTAGTATTGCCTTAACCACAGTAGTATTTTTGAGTCTTTCCCAAACCAAGCAAAACTGAGCCAGAAAAGTATCATAGCGGATCATAACTTAAGTCAAGTTTGTGAAGCCTGAAGCCCCAGGGATAGGCCCCTACTGCAAAGACTAGAGAGGAAATTCTTAGATGAAGAATGCAAGCCTTCTCACATCAGAAATACTTGAGATTGGGATGGGAGGGAGTGGGGTGGATTTCAACTTGCACGGTCCTACCTTTTCTGGCCTTTTTGTCATGCTTAGAGCAGATGTTGGAACTGTAATCTGAGTTCTGAACATGGGCATTCCATGTGGTTCTCATTCAAAATTCTCACTCCTCTTTGAAGCTAATGGCTTCCATCTTCTTCAAATGCATTGGGCTTACCACACGTATTTGTGTATTCTCTCTATTTACAATTCTGATGGTATGAGATAGAATATGAAATAAACTATTTTTTTGGAGTGAGTACTAGGGATTGAACTCATGGGCGCTTAACCACTGAGTCACATTCTCCAGCCCTTTTTTCTAGTTTATTTAGAGACAGGGTCTAGATGAGTTGCCTAGGGCCTTGCTAAGTTGCTGAGGCTGGCTATGAACTCACAATCCTCCTGCCTCAGTTTCCCAAGCCACTGGGATTACAGGCATGCACCATACCTGGCCCTGAAAAAACTATTAAGATGCCAACATGTGAAGGTACAAACTGTCAAAGGGTAATTTTCTTTTTTTATAATAATCTCCAGTCCTATGTCTCCCCATTTGCCTGTCACTATATTTTTCTTTTTATTCTTTTACTAACTGGTACTGAAAAAATGTTGGCCATGTCCAGTTTCTTGGAGTAACTCTCAAATATTAAGGAAGGAAGACAAAAAAGCTGGGAGCCTACTTTCTGTATCACAAAAGAAAAAAATTAACTTTAACATTCATTGGGTACCTACTACTCTATGCACATCACTTTCACTTAATTTAGGCTGAAACAATTATACATTGAAAGAATTATGCCCATTTTACTGATATGTCATTTTGAGATGATTATGGCTGATATTTTTAGCATGACTGTGATTCAATAGAAGCAAAAATAAGTTTGGAGTCTGAAGAATCTTGATTCATATCTCAAGTTTACCATACCCTTCTTCACTCATTCATTTGTTCATTGTTTTTTATTGAAAACCTACTATAAAAAACAATGCTTTTTGGAGCAGAAGATACAGAGATGAAAAATTCATGACCCTTGCCCCCAAGGAGTTAATAGTCTACTAAGTAGAACAATCACATAATAGAATATTATAATTTGATAAATACAGCAGTGCATTGTAGAACACATAGGAATCAAGGGCTGAAATTAAGTCTTAAAGGATAAGTAGACATTGAGAGAGTGGGAACAGAGAACAGCACTGAAGTCAGAGGGAATATATGGCATGAAGAATG
Source organism: Sciurus carolinensis (assembly GCF_902686445.1). NCBI lineage: Eukaryota > Metazoa > Chordata > Mammalia > Rodentia > Sciuridae > Sciurus > Sciurus carolinensis. Next base: position 53,368,643 of record NC_062232.1, read on the forward strand.
GTACAGAGATAAGAGGTATGTGCCACAAATATAGAGCCAGGGTTTAGAACTACATGCAGTGTGGCATTATTTAAACTAGTGGATGTTTGATAAATTTATTATTATAGACATTTTAGAGGAGTTTTGATTCATAGGAAAATTAAGCAGAAACAGTGTTCCCATATATTCTCTCTTCCCACCCTTGGCAACCACTGCTCTTTTTACTGTCAGTATACTTTTGTCTTTCCATATGTCATATGGTTAGAATTACAGTACATAGCCTTTTCAGAATGGCTTCTTTCACTTAGCAATATGCTTTTAAGTTTCCTCTGTCTTTTTGTGGCTTGATGGCTCATTTCTTTTTATTGCTGAGTAATAAAAAAATTCCTTTGTATGGATATACCACAGATTATCATTTACCTGTCAAATAGTATCTTAGTTGCTTCCAATTTTTGCCAATTATGAGTAAAGTTACTGTAGACATCTGTATGCAGGTTTGTGTGGTCATAAAGTTTCACCTCCTTTGGGCAAATATCTAGGATCATGATTTCTGGGTCATGTGGTAATACTACATTTAACTTTATAAGAAATTGCCAAACTGTTTTCCAAAATCACTGCAAGGCCCTGCACAGTGGCACACACCTGTAATTCCAGCAACTGGGGAGGCAGATTAGAGGATCGTAAGCTTGAGGCCAGATTCAGAAGCTTAGCAAGACACTCGGCAATTTAACGTTAACCTGTCTCAAAATTTTAAAAAATAAAATAAAATAAAAAGGACTAGGGATTTAGCTTAGTTGGTGAAGTGCCCCAGGTTCAAATCCCAGGGAGAAAAAACAAGCCCAGTCAAAATGGCTCTGCCATTTTCCATTCCCAACAGTAATGAATGAGAGTTCCTGTTACTCCATGTTTTCTCAAGCATTTGATGTTGTTAGCATTTTAGATTTTATCCATTCTGAGAGGTGTGCATCTTTAAGTTGTAGTTCCCTCCTGACAAACGATGGTGAGCATCTTTTCATATGTTTATTTTCCATCTTCATATCTTCTTTGGTGAAGTATCTATTCAGATATTAGTCCCATTTCTTAATTTGATTTTTGTTCCTGATTTTTTTGGAGGGGTACCAGGGATGGAACTCAGGGGCACTGGACGACTGAGCCACATCCCCAGACCTATTTTATATTTTGTTTAGAGACAGGTCTCACTGAGTTGCTTAGTGCCTTGCTAAGTCGCTGAGGCTGGCTTTGAACTCACAATCCTCCTGTCTCAACTTCCCAAACCCCTGAGATTACAGGTGTGTGCCACTACACCAGCTTGATTTTTGTTCCTGATTGTTGAGTCTTCTTTTCAAATAAGTATTTGCCTATTTCTTTATTGTATTATCTGTTTTATTATTGTTGAGATTTAAGAGTCCTTTATAAATTATGTACAAAAGTCCTTCATCTGATATGTATTTTGCAAATATTTTCCTTGTCTCTGGCTTATTTGTTGTTGTTTTTGTTGTTCACTTAGTAGTGCATTTTTCAGAGAAGTTTTTAATCTTAATGAAATCTAACTTATCAATTCCTTTCTTTAAGATTGTATTTTTAGTGTTCTATCTAAAAACTCATTGCCAGGCCCTAGGTCACCTAAATTTCTACTTTATTGTATCATAAGAATTTGATACTATTGTGTTTTACATTTGGTTCTATGGTCCACTTTGAATTAATTTTTTAAAGGTATAATGTCTGTGTCTAGATTCATTTTTTGTTTGCTTGGTTTGGGGTTTTTGTTGTCATTCTCATTGCTTTTGCATATGGATGTTCACTTGTTCCATCACCATTTGTTGAACAAAAACTGTCCTTTCTCCTTTAGATTTCCTTAGTTCCTTTGTTCAAAGATTTATTGACTTTATTTAGGTATGCTTTTAGGTGTTCTCTCCTGTTCCATTAATCTATTATTTCACCAATACCACCCTCTCTTGATTACTATAGCTTTTTAAAATGTTTTTAGTTGTTGATGGACCTTCATTTTATTCATTTATGTATATGCATTGCTAAGAATTGAACCCAGTGCCTCACACATGCTAGGCAAGTGCTCTACCACTGAGCCACAACCCTAGCCCTACTATAGCTTTATAGTTGAATCAAATGTTAGTTCTCCTAGTTTGTTCTTATTCCTCCATATTGTGTTGGCTATTCTGAATCTTTTGCTCCCTGAATAAACTTTAGAATTGGTCTTTGATACCTACAAAGTAACTTGTTAGAATTTTGATTGGGATTGTATTGAATCTATAGACCAAGTTGGAAAGAAATAATATCTTAACAATATTGAGATTTTTTCCTGAACGTGGAATATCTTCCCATTTACTTAGGCATTTACTTTCTTTCATCGAACTTTTGTAGTTTTCTTCATATAGATACTCATATTTTGTTAAATTTATATCAAAATATTTCTCCCTTTTTCTTTTGAAATAATATTGGGGTTTATTTGAATCATGACATCTGTGATCAAAGATAATTTTCTCTTCCTTCACATTCTGGATACTTTTATTTCCTTTTCTTGTCCTATTGGATTAGGTAGGATTTCCAGTATGATGTTGAATAGGCGTGGTGAGAGGGAACATCCCTGCCTTATTCCCAATCTTAGGGAGAAAGCATTTAGTTCCTTACCATTAAGTATGGTATTAGCTCTAGAGTTTTTTGTTAGTTTGTTTGTTTGGGGTAGGTGTTCTTTATCAAATTAGAGAAATGTCCTTCAATTCCTAATTTGCTGAGAGTTTCTGTCATGAAGGGATGTTGGATTTTGTCAAAGGCTTTTTTATTTTTCTTTTTAGATATACATGATAGTAGAGTATATTTGACATGTTGTACATTCACAGAGTATAACTTATTCCAATTAGAATGCCATTCTTGTGGAAGTACATGATGGTGAGATTCACTGTGGTGTACTTCTATATGAACATCAGAAAATTATGTCCAATTCATTCTACTGTATTTCCTTTTCCCATCCCCTTTTCCCTTCATTCTTCTTTGTCTAATCTACTGAACCTCTATTCTGTCCTCCCTGCTTATTGTGTGTTATTATCCACATATCAGAGAGAACTTCAGCCTTTGTTTTTTTTTTTTTTTTTTTTTTGGTATTGGCTTATTTAACTTATTTCTGCATTCTTTGATAATAATTATGTGATTTTCTTCTTTAGCCTGTTGATATGTAAGTGGATTAAATTGACTGATTTTTGAATGTTGAACCAGCCTTGCATACCAAGAATAAATCCCATCTGGTTGTTTTCTTAGTCCATTTTCTGATGTAATTAAAAAAATACCTAAGTCCTAGTAATTTATAAAAAATAGAGGATTTATGGCTCAGGATATTGGATGCTGGGAAGTACAAGAATGTGCTGCCAGCATTTGCTTAGCATCTGATGAGGATCTTCCCAACTGGGTCATGGCATGCCAGAGGGTATCATATGACGAGAGCAAGCATGCCAGAAAAAGCTCATTTTGTAACAGAAGCCACTCCCACCATAACCCATTAATCCATTAAAAGAGTCCTCATGACCTTATCAGTTCCCAAAGGTCCCACATCTCAACACTGTTACTTTGGGGACCAAATTTTTAACATATGAACTTTTGGAAGACATATTTAAACCACAGGAGTTATGCCATAAAATTTTTAGTACACTGTTAACTATGTCTGCCTAACCTTTTATTATTTTTATTTAACTTTTAATTTTTTACAGACTGCATTTTGATTCATTGTACACAAATGGGGTACATAATTTCGTTTCTATGGTTGTACACAATGTAGGTTCATACCATTCATGTAATCATACATGTACATAGGGAAATGATGTCTGTCTCATTCCACCATTTTTCATATCCCCCTCCTTCTCATTTTCTTCTACATATTCTAAAGTTCCCCCATTATTCTCTCATTCCCCTGTCTCCACCCCCATTATATATCATCCTCCACTTATCAGGGAAAACATTTGGCCTTTGGTTTTTTGGGGTTGGCTTATCTCACTTAGCATGATATTCTCCAATTCCATCCATTTATTTGAAAATGCCATAATATTATTCTTCTTTATGGCTGATTTTTTGCATCTATTTTCAAGAGAGGTATCTGTCTGTAGTTTCCTTTCCTTGTGATGTCTTTGTTTCCTTTTCTTGCTTCTTTGTTTCTTGTTTCTTTTTTTGCTTCCTTTTCTTGTAATGTCTTTGTTTAGTTTGCTGGTCACATAGAATGTGGTAGAAATTATTCCTTTTGCATTTATTTGTTGGAAGCAATTATAGAGAATTGATATAAATTCTTCCTTGATGGTTTGGTAAAATTCATCAGCAAAATCATCTGGGCCTGGTGCTTTCTATTTTGGAAAGATATTAGATGTTGATTTGATTTTTAATAGAAATCAGCTTGTAAATATTACCTAGTTCTTGTATATGTTTGGGTTCATTGTGTCTTTCAAAGAATTGGTCCATTTTATCTAAGTTATCAAATTTGTGACAATAGAGTTGTTCATATTATTCTGCCACTAACATTTTATTGTCATGTCATCAATTGTAATAGTCCCTCTTTCATTTCTGATATTATTAATTTGTGCCATCTTTCTTTCTTAGCTTGAGTAAGGTTTTTGTCAATTTTATTGGTCTTTTAAAAAACAGCTTTAGGTTTCATAGATTTCTTATATTGGTTTTCTGTTTTTAATTTCATTTTTTCTGCTCTAATTTTTTTATTATTTATTTTCTTCTCCTTAGTTTGGAGTTAATTTGTTCTCCTTTTCTAGTTTTTTGAGTTGGAAGCTTAGATATTGATTCTGGAGCTTTCTCCTAATATGTATATTTAGTGTTATAAATTTCCCTCTTAGCACTGCTTTTGCTGCATCCCACAAGTTTTAATAGGTATTATTTTAATTTTCATTTACTTCAAGGTCTTTTTAAATTTCCCTTGACACTCTTTTGACCTAGTGTATTATTCAGAAGACTTTCCAGCTATATTTCTGTTCTTGGTTTCTAGTTTCATTCCATTGTGATATGAGAACGTACTTTGTATGATATCTATTTTAAATGTGTTAAGGTGTGTTTTATGGCACAGAATGTGTTCCATCTTGGTGAGTGTTCCATATGAACTTGAGAAGAATATGTGCCATTCTATTGTTGAAGTTTTCTACAAATGTCAATTAAATCTAGTTGATAGATGGCACTATTCAGCTCAAGTGTATACTCACTGATTTTCTGCCTACTCAATCAGGCAAATACTGTGGGCATACTTAAGTCTTAAATATACTTAAATTCATCAATTTTCCTCATGGTTCTCTCAGTTTTTGTCTCACATATCTTGATGCTGTTTTGTTAGGTGCATACACTTTAAGGATTGTTGTGTCTTCTTGGATTATTGACACCTTTTATCATTATATGATGTTCCTTTTTATCCCTGATAATTTCCTTGCTCTGAAGCATGCTTTGTCTGAAGCACACTTTAGAATGTGCTAACTTCCTTTTGATTATTGTTGGCATGATTTGTCTTTCTTATTTCTTTAATCTACCTATGTCTTTATATTTAAAGTGGGTTTCTTACAGACAACATATAGTTATATCTTATTTTTTTAACTACTCTGACAGACTTTTTTTTAAAACTGGCATATTTCAAGCATTCACATTGAAAGTAATTATTAATATAGTTGGATTAGTGTCTGCCATACCATATTTGTTTCCTGTTCATACCCTTTTTGCATTTTCTGTTTTAACTTCCACTCTTATTCTTCCTTCTCTGAATTTAACTGAGCATTTTATATGATTCTATTTTTCTCTCCTCTCAGCAATTACATTTTTTTTAATTTAGAGACTTCCCCACTGTTTGAAATATACATTTATAATGAATCCCAATTCACTTTCTTCTTATTTTAGTTTTGGTAGTAGTGATTGAACCCATGGGAACTTTACCACTTTACCACTTTGCCCCAGTCCTTTTTATTTTATTTTATTTTATTTTTAAATTTTGAGACAGGGTCTCACTGAATTGCTGTGGTTTTTACTGAGTGGCTGAGGCTGGCCTCAAATTTGTAATCCTCTTGCCTCAGCCTTTCATGTCACTGGTATTACAGGTGTGTGCCACTGCATCTGGTCCAATCCACTTTCAAATAATACTATATCACTTCACAGGTATTACAAGTACCTTAGTACAGAATATTTCAAATCCACCTCTCCTATCCCTTATAACACTGTTGTCATTTTTTTCACATATTCAAAGGTCATAATCATGGAAGAAATTTTTGCTATTATTACTTTGAACAAAACTATTATCTATTTAATTAAGAAGAAATAAAATAGATTATATTACCATCATTTATTAATTCTCTAATTCACTTTCTTTCTTTATGTAGATCCAAGTTTACGATTTGTATCATGTTCCTTATTTCTGAAGAATGTCTGTTAACATTTCTTCCGAGTCAGATCTACTAGTAACAAATTCCCTCCATTTTTGTTTGTTTGAGAGTTTTTATTTCTTCTTAATTTTGAAGGATAATTTCACTGGATATAGAATTCTAGATTGTTGATTTTACATCATCAGTCTTAATGTGAACCCTTGGCTTTGAACGGAAACAAAGTATATAGTATTCCCTGATTTAGCAGATGAGGAATCAAAAGAAAATCACTTGCCTCATGGTTATTTTGTGGTTGAGTCAGGACTACTATTTGTCTAGGCCAGCTGCTGGTCTCCAAGGCCCTGATTCTATTACAAAACATCTTTTTCTTTTTTTGGGGGGGGGTGCTGGGGATCGAACCCAGGGCCTTGTGCTTGCAAGGCAAGCACTCTACTGACTGAGCTATCTCCCCAGCCCTCCAAAACACCTTTTTCTTAATGTCAGCCATACTACTTGCTCTTGTTGATCAAAATGTGTCTGATCTCAATTTTATTCCTATCAAAATAGTCCCAGGCAATTCACAGATATCTGTCCCACTCAGAAACATTTGTGGGTTTTACATGCAGAAAGTATGGTTACAATTAGGGGAATTAGAATGATATAGAAATATAACTTGTTACCATGGAAACAGACATATGAAACTGATAGTCCTCTGAGTAAGTAAGAATAAAGTTCTGAAACATATAGAGAAAATCAATATATCTAAAAGGTTATAGAACTCAGCAGGGTTTACTGCTTTTGCTCTGTGTCAAGATGCTCACTTCTAGTATGGGATGGCTCTAGCTCCCTAGCATTTTGTCTCTAGAAGCTGGAAACCTACAGTGGCATCAAGCAGAAGCAGTGGACGTGACAGATATAGAATCAGGTCTTAAAAATCTATATTGAGACTCATAAGAATGATTTACTGGTCATAATAAGCTATGTTAGAACAAGAAGGAACCCCTGTATTGCTGAGATGATGTACTTATTAGCATCTGTGGGGAATGTGATACAATCTAATGACAATCTTGTGTGTATTTTTGCATCTTCTTTTTTACCCCAAGGGATATGGCAAATATTTACTAAGGAGAAGCTCTCAGTGCCTTCCAATGACCCAAGATAAAGTGGAAGAAAAGACTTGGAGTCTGTTTCTCTAAGTACTCTTCATGTCATGACCATTTTGGGTGGGGAGAAAATTTTACTTATATTCATACCTCGCATTGTATACCAAAACCCATACCAGATTGCTCACAGATTTAAAAACAAAAATGACACCATAAAAACGCTAAGAAAAATACAGATACCAATATAATAATATATTAGGAAGCGTCTAACTAAGCATTACATTGAAGGCAGTAACCATATGGGAAAAGATTATTAGGATAATTATATTTCAGGAAAGACTTTCACATCCTTTGACCCAGCAGTAGTTTTTTTTGTTTTGTTTTTTGGTACTGGTGATTGAACTCAGTGGCACTTAACCACTGAATCACATGCCAGCCCTTTTTTATATTCTATTTAGAGACAGGGTTTACTGAGTTGCTTAAAGCCTCGCTAAGTGCTAACACTGGCTTTGAACTCACAATCCTCCTGCCTCAGCCTCCTTCGCTGCTGGAATTACAGGCGTGCACCACCACACCCAGCCCAGCAGTATCATTTCTAATGATACATTCTAAAACAAATGGGAGGCAAGTTTATAAAAACACACACATTTAAAACATTTACTATAGCATTTTTTATAATAGTAAAACTGGAAATAACCTAGATGTTCATCAAAGATGATTGATTAAATGCCAATTCATCCATATTTATAAAACAATGTAGAAATGTAGTTACTGACATAGAAAAAGTTTGTCAAAAAATGGTTTAAATTTGATCCCATTTGAAAAACACATATTAATATCCAAAAGATTTCCAACTTTGCCTAAAAATTAATGGTGGTTATTTGTGAGTACTTTTTCTACCGGTGATGAGAATCAATCAGGACTGAGTTCCATTTTCCCAGATGTGAAGATTGAGGCAAGTTTAGAAAGCAAGTATTATTTAAAGGATATGTAACAGAGATCGACTTTTTGCAGAGAAGGGGCCCAAGCTAGGTGTTTGAGGAAGGGGGGGTAATACTGTCCCTTTTATATATTCCTTTGTTCTCATGGCCTCTCCCCACCCCTATCCTTTATATGTGGCTAGTGACCAAAGTGACTGGAGACCAAAAGGTGGAGTGAGGCCAGAACAAAGCCACCCAGGGATCCAGGCAGGAAGGGAAAGGTCCAGGAGGTATTCTCTAACAGTCCCTTGTAGGGAGAACAATTTCCTGGAGGCAGGTCACCTTGACATCAGGTTGCAGCAGGGGGAAGGGCTCTGGAGGTATTAGCATTTCATTGCTTCCCGATTTAGCCCCCATCTTTCTGACCCAATCATTTGTTACCTATACTGACTGTCTTTTTGTCCCCGCTTCACTTTAATAATCTATTTTTCCTTTGGATTCTCCTTTTTATGTATAACTTAGGTATGTACCTACATGTAATGTACAAGTATGTGTGGTATAAATATAATAGAAGTTTAAAAAATAAAAAAAAACTTCACTTTCCTTCTATTCAATAGTACATTTAAATCAAACTTTCTCCAGGAAGGTATTTTTTCCCCTCAGCTAGCTAGTATAATTCCTGAAGTCCCCCATCTTTAGTGTTTTTCTAATTGTAATTTCTTTGAGGATGGAGCTCGGTTGCAGTATTTACTATTCTCCCTTCCACAGGCATGCTCAGTAGATCTGGTTGGCCTCTGATGGAGTGATTCCCTCAAAGCCTGCTTTGAAGTCTTATGGAACAGCACTAATCTGTCCAAAACCTTGGCCATGACTAGCACATCTCAGCTAAGAGAGCAAGGTGGCAGCAATTGCTGTCATCCTGTTGCTCCCTAAATCTGAAGTTGCTGATTAGCCAGCTGGTAGCTGACTGTTGTTGGAGATGGGCCCTTTCTCTGTATATCCTTCCCCAAACAGCTTTCTTGTTCAAGGAGGAGGTCCTTCTCAATTTGAGTTACTGTCTCCTAGTAGAATCTATGCAGTTGTGCTTCCCTGCCAGAACCATCATGCATATTCTCAAGAACTTTCAATGCTGTTAAAAACATAAAGGATGGATTGCAAAAAATAAAAATGGAGAGGGAGGAGGAGGAGGAGGGAGAAGGAAGAAGGAAGAAGAAAAAAAGAGGAGATGAGAATGGAGATTCATGGCCTTCAGTACAGTAGGTTGCTCAATTCTACCTAAAACATCTCCTGTACTCAATATCTACCATTGAACATAAAATTACTTTGCCAGGGAAGTGTACACAGACATTGATTTTTTTCACATTTTTATTGGTGCATTATAGTTGTACATAATGATGGGATTTGTTGCTAACGTATACATGCACAAAATATAACAATATAATTTGGCCATATCACAGCCCCAGCACTCCCCCCCTACCTCCCCATCTCCCACCCCTTGGTCCTGTTCCTATACTCATATCCATTTGATTACCATGAAATTCACCCCCACCTTTCTTTCACTTTTTCTCTCTACTCACTGGCTTTTTCTAAGCACTTGTGCAGCTCTAATGGCCACACTGGAAGAAGCCCTGTAGGTTAGAAACGCTACTGACACTCTCATAGGGGAGGATTTTCCAGGCTGTTACAAGAAATCAAAATGAGAGAATATGTGGAAATATGCTTTATAAACTATAAACTATATTCAAATGCTTGATGTTCGTTTTGTAAGCTCTGGTGGGCCTTGACAGTGTTTTAATGTTGTACAATAGTGTTTTGTGGTATTTCAGACAGCCTTTAATACCTGTGTCTATGTCTAAAGAGAGCTAGATCCATCTACAGAATGAAGGAATGGAATCCCTTGGAGGGGGAAAAAAATTACTAAGAGGCACCTAAACTGTGTATGTCAAGGGATCGGTTGTTCCTAACATTTTAAAAAAGCTTTGGGTTTTCTGAGTGCCCTCTGTTGGTTTAAAATTGGCTTCCTTAAGAGTAATTCCAAAAAAAATGCTTGTGATTTCACTGTCACGCTTCTTTAAAGCTTCCATTAAGTTATGGTAAATGACAGTGTAAGATCATGTGGCCCTACATGAGTGTATTATGGTTGCACTATTATTTATTTTTAGTTGTAGATGGACACAATACCTTGGTTTCATTTATTATGTGTGCTGAGAATTGAACCCAGTGTCTCACAAGTGCTAGGCAAGTGCTCTACCACTGAGTCACAACCCCAGCCCCTGGTTGCACTATTTTAATAACTACCAAATTAAATCGCTATTAGGAAGTGACTAAAAAGTAAACTGTATTGTTCTGCTTCTTCCATAAAAACAACTCCTTTTTCTTTTCAGCTTCCCCACATGAGACAACATGTCAGATCCTCACCTGGATGCATGACTCTTCAACCTCAGGACTTGCAGAATTAATGGAATGCCGTCCTAAGGTTGTTGAGTTGTGCATTCCAGGCATTTCATCTCTACAAGAAGTACCTATTTCCTTCCCCCAAGACTAAGGCTGAATGATTTCTCCTCTCTAGGACGAATCTTCCTTATCATTTTTGTGGTCTTAGCAGTCAGAAAAACAAACTTGGAATGCTTGTAGTTGGAGATAACTTGCCAAGAACCTGACCCTTGGCTCTGAGGCTCCCTTAAATTTGCAGTCTTGGAGGTCCCTTGCAGTGACTGTCTTAGAGAGTAAATATTTTCTGTTCATTTCCAGTGACTTAATTTTTCCATTTTCTTTTTCTAATAGGTCCAGTTAAAACAAGAAAAGGGTAAGTTAAGCTCCTTATTTTTAAAATTTGTGATGTCATGTCTTTTCTAAAGTTAGAAGAAAAAAATCAAGGGAGTAGGATTTTGTATTAATTTCTTTCAACATTGGTTGTCTATATTTATTCAATCACATGTGATCTGTATGAGCATTGTAGTTTTTAAAGAAGAAATGGTTCTTACGTAATGGTCATGAAAGATAGAATTGCCTCTCTAGCAACACATAAAAGTTGTTTTTGTTTTTCTTTTCTTGTTGCTTCTCTTCAACAGGGCCCTCATGCTGCTAGGCAGGTGCTCTACCACTGAACTACATTCCTAGCCCATCCTCATTCTTCCTTACTCTTCCCCCACCCTTCATTTTTCTCTGTTATCAAATCATTTTTTCTCCTTTATCAATCAGTGATCAGATCTGAATGAAGACCCTGAAGCAGCTTATTATACCGAAAAAGGTATACTACTATGAAAGATGACAACTACTTTGTTTTTTGGACTCAATCTCAATCTATTCAGTTTCCCAGAAAATCAGAGGAGATATTTCTAATTGTAGGAATTCAATATTATTTTCTCTATGATGGGAAAATTAGGCTATAATCTACCCTGATCCCTTCATGTCTTTCTAAAGACACATTCAGTTGGTAAGCTCTGTTGTGCTGTTGCTAGGTCAATAAGTTCCCATTGTACCTGAGATGAGGACTGGCCCAAGGGCTGGTACGAGTGCTTATTTACTGAAGAGACTTATTCAAAGATTAAAACAAGCTCCAAAGACAAGACTAGGTGATATGATATACTCCTTATGTCTAAAAGAATCAACTCTGAAAACCAGTTTATTATCGGCTTGTTTCTGGGTTCTGGCTGATAAATAATGTAAAGTAATGATTTTCATTAAAATTCTTTAAGTTAAAAGATTCTAGGGCTGGAGTTGTGGCTCAGTGGCAGAGTGCTTGCCTAGCATGTGTGAGGCACTGGGTTCGATTCTCAGCACCCACATATAAACAAATAAGTAAATAAAATAAAGGTCCATTGCCAACTAAAAAAAAAGATTTTATAAGATTTATGGAGCTTTCTAGAATAGGTTATCAACCTCAGACTGAATCAAAAAAGACTGGCTTCTGGTGCAGCCTGCCACTTCTGACTGCTGGGTACTTTGGTGCCTTGAGGAAACTCTGGACCACATGTAAAACTTGTGTTCCTTTTGTAATGAAGCTGAGGAATGGCCTAGCCTCCAGAGGGACCTGAACTGAGCAAGGTTAGAAAAAAGCCAGAGACTGGAATCAGTGAAGAACGTTTCTCTGTGGGGCCTGGGCATTCATCACTAAGATACTGTCTTTAAGAAAGTAAATTGATTTTCAAGTGTTTTGTTCTTAACTCTTGTCACATCCCTTTAAGATAGAAATTACAACTCGGATCATTGCCCAGCACTGCTACCAGCACTTGCTAATGTCGAGTATAGGACATTATTGGGAAGAAAATGCACATGAGCTTTAAGCATTACTTTAGCTGAAAGTGATTTAGAAGCTACTTAACATGGATTTCCTTGGACACAGTGAATAGGCCATGCCTGAAGAGTTAAATTGCATTGTTCCCTTAATTTTCACACTTTAATGGATTTTTTTCCTGCGTCTACAATCTCTCTACTCTCTCTCTCTCTCTCTCTCTCTCTCTCTCTCTCTCTCTCTTCTCTTTCTCTTATTTTGGTTGTGATTTCATATTTGGGGGTTGCTAAAATGTTAGGGAACTTCCCCTTTGATGAAGTTCAACTTTGAAAAGAATGTGTATATTCTTTGTTCTAGGACTACACAGGTAACTTTCTAAGCATGAGTGTCTCTGGGCTTTTGTATCATTAAGTGTTTTGTTAAAGTTAGGAAAATATGGAGAAGGATTTCAATCATCTAAAGTCAGCCTCTTGGTCCAGAGTCGTTTTGAACATGCACTTCTCTGGGCCTAACTTTCTATAAGAATGCAAGTATGAGAATTATACTTGCCTGATTGCAGCAGAAAATCAGAGAAGGCCAGCTGCACAACTAGATCGCAGCAGGAGCTTTTTCTCAATGCCTTCTAACATTTTCATAAGTGAACATTCTCTGTTTACACTGTACCATTATTCTCTTGGACTGGAGGAGTTTCTGGCTGTAATTCTTCCAAAATTACATTAAGCAATTACAGGAGACTCACATTCTTGAAGCTGAAGTTTGTGCTACCCACAGAACACCCTCTAGCTGGAAAAATCTCCTGTTAGGCTCAAAAGTGCTGGGACACAGGATGGCCTAATATGCACCATCCTCTGGGTCTACTTCACCCAAAAATAAGAAAGAGAAGAAAACCTTAGAACCAGGCTAGGGAATTTTCTGACTGCCAAGGGTAGATCAGTCCTCCTAGGGAACCTTAGTCTCAGGAGGCAACTTGAAGAAATCATTGAGACCAATCTCCTCATTCCACAGATGGAGAAAACAAGGCTCAAGGAGAGGAAGGGATTTGCCCAAAGTGTGACTATGGCAGAACTGGGGCTTACATCCTTATCTCCTAAGTACAGACTCCATTTCTTTCCACTACACTAGCTAGAATTGAAACTTGGGCGCCAAATAAGCCTGATTTGGAAGCTGTCCAAATCTGAAGGGAGATGGTTTTCCTGTTCAGCATCTTAAAATTGGTTAGATCTAGAAACTGAGCAGATCCAATCTTCTGCTGCTAAGTGCAGGGAAAACTCTAAAGCTTGTACCTCTAAGTCTTTAAGGCTACAGGGACTCTGGGAGAGATGCTCTTCAGACCTTTTTTCTTTCCTCCCTGGGGAAGAGGCTCGACAATGATCCGTTGTTTCATTCCAAATGCAGATGTGGTTTAAACATGGACAGTTGGCCTCTTGAGTGGCTTTGCCATGAGGATTTAGTTTCTTGGACATTATTTCTTGGCATTATTCTTAAAGGAGGACCTGATAAGTCAGGACAGGATTCTCCAGGCTAAGAGTCTGAGGAGCAGGGAGTTGGAGTCAGTAGGAAGGTTTTAAAGAAAGGGTTGTCTTTAAAATTAAACTACTTCAGCTAAAGTCATTGTGATAGAGTCTTGTAAAAGGCTTCCATTCCTGGGACTTCCACAAAATTGTGAGAGGGTGGTAAAGGGAGGAAGAAGATACTGACCTCTGACTGACTAGCTGCAGTTCTCCAGTGGAGCTGCACAGAGCAGAGGAGTAAACAAAGAGCTAGAGGATTGGGTTTAAGACTTAGCATGACTACATCCCGGTGGAAATGTTGGAAGGACAAGAATAGAAATAGGAGGACTGAGATTGTTCTGGAAATATAGTAAAGAAGGAAGGGAGTAGAGTTGGAGGGCATGATGAATAATACATTTGAGAATAGGGCCTTTGAGAAAAGACTCTGGGAAGTTGGATTATTTAGCATACAAAAATGGAGTTTGATGGGTAACCTAATGTCTTTGAGTGTATAAAGGTTATTATGTCAACGATGGTAACTATTCTTCTCAGTCTACACAAAGAATGGAATAAAAGTTTAAACTACCACAGGAGGGATTTCAGTTAAATCTACCAAAGAACTTCCTAACAGTGAGCAGTGAGGGGTGATAAACATTGGAACATGTTACCAAGGGAGTTTGCAGAATTTCCTTTCCCAGAGATCTTTAAAAATAGAGTTTAGAGAGGTCAGCTGAGAAAGCAAAGCCTGCTGCCTTCTCCTCAGTTCTCTCTGCTCTGTTACTTCCTGTTGTTCTCAATATCCTCAGTCTCTTTCTTTGCTCTCTCCCTCCTCTTTCCCTCTCCTTCTTTCCTCCCTCCCATTCATTCCTCATTCCCAGCTAGTACTGTCCCTATCCCCATCCCACCCCCATCTTCTGCATATCCTAACTCCTGTCTTCCTGGAGCCAATGTCATTCCTGAGGTCAGGCTGTCCAGCTTCCTCTTGTTCTCCACATCAAATCCACCAAACTGGGCAGTTAACATGAAAGCCCCACACTCTTCAACAATGGCCCAATTCTGAAAAGAACCACAAAGTGACCCATAGGTCTGACTGCTTGGTAGTTCTTGTCCTTTGAACTCAGCTGAATTGTAACCTTCTCTTTGAAGTCTTCCCTGACCTCTTCAGCATTTGGTCCTTACTACTAATGTAGCACTTCTACTATATCCTGTGACTATTTCCCCACTAGACTGAGCTCCTTGAGGGGCATTTATTTCTATATTCTCCTATCCAGCTGAGAGAAGGGTAGGGTATGCATGATAAAAGTGTCCAGTTATTAAACAGGAACTCAGCTAGAGAGCTGACTTTGTGTCATTGAAAGTCTCTAGAACTCCTGACAATATACTGCTAACAGTGCACTCTTGGTAGTAAATAACTACAAATGTTCCTCTGATTCTTTTTTTTTCCCAGGGAAGAAGGCAGGGCCTCCTGGGCCCAATGGTCCCCCAGGACCTCCAGGACCCCCGGGACCCCAGGGACCCCCAGGGATTCCAGGGATTCCAGGAATTCCAGGAACAACTGTTATGGGACCACCTGGTCCTCCAGGTCCTCCTGGTCCTCAAGGTCCCCCTGGCCTCCAGGGACCTTCTGGTGAGTTCTCCTGTCTCTTCACTCCCACCCACTAGGCACCTTATTATTTACTTTTATAGAGCAAGGGTGGGTGATTCTGAGAATGGTTTCAAATAGTGGTGAATATGCAATAAGAAATACAGGTCTTTTCCCATTTTAAGGCTAGGAATTGGACAAGCCAGTAGAGGCTGGCCTGCTCTACCTTCTTGTTTGTACCAACCTGTCAAAGACAGGCCACCTTTTCTTGCCCCATGTGAATACTTCCATTACAATACACCTTTTCTCTAGGCCTCCCTGTAGTGTACTAGTAAATTCACATGAGCCAGCGAAAGGGGCCCTGATGATTCATTGAGGTTCCTGTGTAGGATGGAGTTGGTCTGCTCTGATTCCCAGCATCTAGCTCTATGTGCTAATGCTTACATGGAAATAGGCTATAGGGAAAAATGTTGAAGACTGGATAAATAACAAATCCTATAATAGTCTCATACTATGAACTCTGAGGTGCCTTTCCTATAGATGTAGAGAAGTAGTCACTGATGGTTAAGTAGTTGGAAATTTATGAGTCACTCAAACTGTGAATCCAGCAACCAAGCCACCATGCAACAAAGTGCTTCTTGCACTAGATCCTTATCCCACAATACTGCCCAAATGCCATTTCATCCCTTTGCATCTCTTTCCCGGGCCAGAAGAGCATCCAAAAGGTATGCTGCAGACCCAGACCTGCCTAATTGAAGTTGACAGGAGTCAGACTGGACTTAGGTCAGTAGTTATCTCTTTCTCCTGCTTACTTCTTATACCTTGGGGTTTAAAAGAAATGGATTCTTTATAGCCTTCTCTAGGTCTGAGAATTCAGCAGCAGAACTCAGGTTCTTTAACTTGGAATTCAAATTGGGCTAAGCAGTGTTACCATGGCCACAAGAGATGGAGTTAGGTTATTTTTTAATCCAATCATTCCGCAAATATTAATTGAGCACTTTCTGTGTATAAGGAGATACATTTCTGAGTGGTCCCTGTTCCTGTAGAGTTTATGTCCTGGAGGAGGAAGACACAATTAGAGAAACCAGATCTTTACAAATGGCAATGGGCTTCATGAAGATGATTAACAGAAAGGCAACAAATGAGAAGCAAGTACTGTTATCTCAGGTACATAGCCACAGGGATACCCTCTCATCGCTCTCAGGGGTGCTCAGTGGGGCTTGCCCTAGGCCCATATTGACTTTCTGCTGGATGCTAGGTCTACTGAAAATTCAGTTCAGGGACAGAAAGGAGAAAGAAAGAGCATCCTCTCACTTCCCAGGGCCACATATTGCATTCTGACTCCAGCAGTAAGACTTGGGGAAGAAAGCTCAGACAGGGCTGGCCCCAGGGACCAAGGTTCAGTGCCACTGGCTGTTGAGGTGAGGAGGGGGAAGTAGAAAGAGCACTCTGATTGTCCTGTCCTATTTGCAGGTGCTGCTGACAAAGCTGGAAGTCGAGAAAACCAGGTTGGCTGGGCATTGCTCTCTTCCTGGGGCAGAGGGAAGGCCACAAGCTTAGAGAAGCCTTTAAGTCAGTTCCCTGTGAAATTTCCTGAGACTATTTTGTGAGGATGCCCTGGAGGTTCTGAGGTTTTTACTCACAGACCCCTCCCATGTCTATGAATAGAAAAGCTTTGCCCCAGGGCCTGCCTTTAGCTATGCTAGACAAGACTTTTTTTTTTCCCTTCACTCCACAGGAGACAGAGGGTCACCACAGCTAGGCTCAGTAGTGAATGGAAATGAGCCACCAGTCAGGCCTGTTCACCTTGACCTTGGACTCCCCAGATACCCAGACACCTTGTCGGCACTCAAAGTGCCTGGGAAAAGCTGAGAAGTTTAAGAGTGTGTCCTTGAAAAACAGCCAACCAACTCCAGGCCAAGCCCTGTGAAGACTTCTGCTTTAATGGCCCCAGGGCTCCTCCCTAGTCTTTGAGCCCTAATCTGTCTCTGTTGGCAGGTTCTGCTGCCTTGCCTTGCTTTGTCTCATCTTAGCCGCCCTCAGTACAGCTGTTTGGTCAAGTGATAAATCTACACAGCTGCATGGTGCATGATGGCTTTGCGGGGCCATTTATATCCATCACCTCATTGATCCTCAGACGTCCCCATGAGAGAGGCCAGAGATTCTTTAATACCCATTTTACAGTTGGGGAAATGAGGCTCAGAGGCCCTATATTTGGCTGAGGTCACATAGCAAGGAAGTGGAAGAGAATACAAAATTCCCTCTAGTAGAAATATAGTCTCTAACATCCCAAGACAGGAGAGGGATCAGAATTGGGATACAAAAGGAGACTAGAAATGAGGGATAGAAACATGGGATCCTGTGGCAGAGTGAGCAACCATTACAGTGACTACTCTTTATCCTTTTCATCTTCCCAGCCAGCTGTGGTGCATCTACAGGGCCAAGGGTCAGCAATCAAGTCAAGAATGGTAAGAATCAAAGTAGGCTGTCTCCTTGAAAGGAACTCTCTCCCCTCTCATCCCCAGCCTCCAAATAATTGTCTAGCCTAGTTCCTCCCAAGTCCATGAGGTACCCTTGGCATAGAGGGCCATTCTCTACTCCATCATGCCTCTACTGGCTATCCACAGTTATGGCTTGCACCAAGACCAAGTGCTACACCAAAAAATTGCATTTAGAATTCACTGATGAGAGAGCTGAAAGGGAATTGAGACACCGTCCACCCAGGTGTTCTTGAGGATGGAGTCTATAAGAGTCACCATGGAGATATGTGTAGTTTGATAAACTTTTTTTACAATACAAATTAGAGATGGTAAAGCTACATAAAATCAAACTCTTCTTGTGTGATCACTCTAAAAGGAAAATGAGTTGGGGGGTGCTTCTCAGGGAATGAGGATCATGTTTGATCTCTAGGGAGTATGAGATGCTAGTGTCTATCAAAAGGGAGAGCATGTTTAATGAGGTTGAGGAACCCCGCTTTAATGTAATCCCCGCTTAAGAGATGGGGAAACATCAGGCGTCTTGGTGCACACCTGGAATCCCAGTGACTCCAGAAGCTGAAGCAGGAGGATTGAAAATTCAGGGCCAACTTCAGCAACTTAGCGAAGCCCTAAGCAACTTAGAAAGACCATGTCTCAAAATGAAAAAAAAATTTTTAAAGGGCTGGGGATGGGGCTCAGTGGTTAAGTGTCCCTAGGTTCCATACCTGGTACCAGATGAGAGAGAGACAGAGACAGAGAGAGAAAGATAAATGGGGAAACAGAGTCCCACGGGGACTGGATATATCATATAAAGTAGGTGGCCTTATTTCTGTGGTACCTTAGAGTTTTCAACATGCTTTCTTTGTCTTTTATTTCATTTGACCCTCATAACTGCCCTATGAGGTAGGTATTAGCTCCTTTTTACAGAGACAGAAACTCTGTTTTACAGAGACAGAAGCTCAGAGAGGTTAATTAAATGGCCCAAGATTCCATAGTGTTTTAGGAACTAAGATTTGAAACTATGTTTGCCGACTCTTTGTACTGTGTTATACTCCTTTGTGATGTGTATGTATACTCCACTGAATGATTAGGTTAATTTTCTTCCCCAAAGACACATGAACATTCATTAAAGAACAGCACTTAGAAATAATGTCCAGTCCCCAGGGTGTCCAAAGCCTAAAATGCAAGAACCCCCAGGAGCCCTAGGAAACAGCAAGCTAGCCAAGATGCCAGATGCTTGCAGAGCTTCAACTGAAAGGGAGGGGTTGTGAGTGTGGAAACAGTAAATGAAGGCTAAGAAACCTGCTATATGGGGACAGCTTTTAAGAGCCCAGTCAGTCCTGAACTGGCTGTGCTGAGTTTCCTTAATGATTGGACTTAGCTACTTCCCTGACTGCCACCTGGATGTCTGACTTAATAGCTTCAGAAGTATTAAAAAAAAGGAGCAGAATGACCCAAAATCCTATCAATCCTGCTGGGGACCAGGTGCCATGGGCCCCAGGGCCTGGAATGGGCCTTGATTACCATCTGTCCAGGGAGGATGGGGACACATTGGAAATAGATTTGTTTGGGTGTCTGGAGTAATGGCCTCAGTATTTATTCTGTGCAAGCAGCTACTGATTTTGTTCCCACTAACACATAACGAGACTGTTTCCTGTCCCTGTGGGTCACTGTACAGTAGATGTCTATATGACCTTTAGTTCCACCAGAAGAAGTGAGAGAGTCAGAGGTGACAAGACGTCATTCAGAGTGGTCCATTGAAGAGACAGAGCCGGGCACCTCCTCCTAACTCCATCCCGTATATATCGCCTTGAGGAAACGTGGCCACCTGTTCCAAAGGCCTCTTTCCTCACACCTCAGAGGCAGCCTCTTGAGACTGGCCAAGGATGGATGTTCAAAACTAATTTCTTGAGTAAAAAATGGATGACTGAGAGAGGAAAAAGGCTCCATGAGCTTGGGCTCCACCCTGCCCTGCCCTGTCAGTGGGAAGTAATATCCCTTTTACTGCAGGATAAGAAAGGGAAGTTTCCCTCTACCCTCACGTGCTGGCTCCCCCTGACTGGGATGGGCCAAGAGACAGATGCCTTGCCAAGGGTGCCTCAACTCCAAGACACCTCCCCTATCCATCTGGCTGGTCTACTGCAACCTGGCAGTCTATTCCTCACTCTCTTGAAGATCCCTGTCACGAATGGGGCCTGGTTACTGGTGGTCACAAGCTCCAGCTGCCATGGAGTCTCAAACACCCCTGATCCATAATGTTCTCCAGACAGATCATTCATCAGGCCAAGTAATTGCCTGAGGACCCAAGGAGGATTTCCAGAAGGGAGTGGGCGTGGAGGAACCATAAAAAGGAATCTCATAAGGAGGAGAAATCCCATGAACCTATGAGACAGGAGAGCGATTTAGGAGCTACTGCTGGAAAGTAAAATTGAATAATAAGACCTTGCCTGCCACTCAGTGTCTGAATTTTGCCTGTGCAAGTCCCATAAAAAAACAAAGAAAATAGGGCAGAGTGCCCAATCTCTTCTCACCACCACCACTCCAATTCCAAATAGAAGGTGTTGGTTAAAGACTTTCAGACAAAAGGGTCAAGAAGGAGGGATGAAGAAAATAGGCAAACCCCAGGGGCTCTGAGGCAGACCCAGGAGCCCTTTAATAAACAACACTACTTCCCTGTTCCAAATGCTCTTCTTAAAGCTTGGCCTTTCCGGCCTTCCTGGTCACATGGGACAGGGGTGGGGGATTGTATACTGTTTGGTATTTTCTATTGCCCAGATTATTCTGACATGTACTGAGTGACTGCCCTTCTCTCATACTGAGATCTTTCAGGTGGAGTGCTCAATGACTGGTCTCGCATCCACTATGAACCCCAAGGTGTTTAAGCTACATCCCCGCAGCGGGGAGCTGGAGGTACTGGTGGACGGCACCTACTTCATCTATAGTCAGGTAGAAGTGAGTACGGTCTAGGCCTAACTCTTCTTATATCCAGAACGCAGATCCGGTGCAGGCCACATAGGGGCACTGTGGAGACAGCCAAGACCATCCATTGGCTAACTTCCTGCTTTGGCAGGCTGGGTGGGGGTGAGGGGGGACTGCACGGGGAGGGCATTGTAAGGAGGAAAGAGAAGAGAGGGGCTGCTTCATTTTTTTTTCCTAGCCATGTATCATGGAAAAAATGAAAAGAGGCCCCTCCCACATCCTACTATCTGATTCCCTCCTGCAGGGCCCAGGCCCTGTTTCCCCTCTGAACTGTTTGGTTCTACTGCCAACTTGAACTTGGTTCTCGCATAGTTTTGAGAGTCAGTTTCAGGGCTGCTGAGAACTGCTTCCCACAACGCTGCTAGCTTGGGCATTATAATGAATTGTGCTCCTGCGGACTTTCTCTCCACCTCACAAAAATTTCTGACTCTTTCCTTCCTCTTCTCCCATTTGTTTCTCTGTCTTTCTGTTTCTGTTATTCCTGCCTCCTTCCTGCTGTCATTCTCCCAGGCCTTCTCCCCTCTGTTTTTGTCCTTTCCCTGCCCTGGGCCCACTCCCCAGGTCTGCCAGTGCCCATCCAATGCCATACCCCATTGGGTGCCCCCACGGGGGGGTCTTCACAGAGCTAGGGGTAGATGAGCCTTGAGGTTGGGCTTCTCTGGGTGTGGGCAGCAAGCAGGCGCATGAAACAGAAGGACCACGGAGCCAACAGATGGGTCTCATGGGAGAGTGGCCAGAGAAGGTGGGTTAACAAGTCATTCACTAGGCACACTGAGCATCCTGGCATAGCTTGGTCCTGACCCAAGAGATAATATAGCACCTGAATACACAGCTCCTAGCCCGTGGAGGGAGGCAGCTTTCATAAAGTGATTTAGGGTGTCAGATGGTCTCAACCCCTATGGGGCATGGGTTATCTCCTAATGTCCTATGGACTGCGTGCCATTTCGTGGTGACTGATAATCAACACAGGATGGGGCATGATGACTAATGGTAATGCAAATGGAAAAATTAATTTTCTAAATGGAGGGTAGAATTGAGAATAGGACCCTGCAGGCTGGGAAAATCCCTGTGAAGCTAGGCAATCAAGCATAGGTTAGTGCTTCCTCCTGGCCACAGAGTGAAGTTAGGTACCGGGTTCTGCCCTTTCAAGTTTGATATCTCATTTGTGATGGACTGTTTCCTCAGTCATCTAATGCGGGGATCGAGGGGTCTGTGATCAGGATAGGAGTTCAGTGACAAAAGGGGGTGCTGCAAGTGAAGGGGCTTCTGTAAAGAGCTGAAGAAATGGAATACCATTCTTCTGACCTCCCTGGGGATCAGTGACTTCTAAGTTTAGTCACACATAGCCGTTGGGGCTTGGACTTGGAAGTTAGTTTGTGTCTGGAACATTGATTGAGCACCTAAGGTGTGCAGACCACTGTGCTTCATGCCAGGGATGGGGTGAGGAGGTGGTGAAGGGGCAAATAAGGCAACAATTTTTACCCTCACAGAGTTTATGACAGGTGTGCTGTTCTAAGAAAGGTCTGCTCAGCCACCTGAGCCCATGGAATAGGGGAAGGAGGACAGTGCCTGAACCTGTCACCCTGCTGCTCCTGTTGGCCCACTAGCGTGCCTTCAAGTGGCACTGTCCCCTCCACAAGGTACCCTGGCAGCTCATCTGAGAGGGTCCTGTCTGGTCACTATAGGGGAGGGCCCCCCACCCTCTCTTTCCTCTCTTCCCCAATCCCTTCTTGTTGCCTCTCACCCAGGTTTACTACATCAACTTCACTGACTTTGCCAGCTATGAGGTGGTGTGGACGAGAAGCCCCTTCTACAGTGCACCCGCAGCATCGAAACAAGGCAAAGACCAACTATAACACATGCTATACTGCAGGTGTCTGCCTCCTCAAGGCCCGGCAGAAGATCGCCGTGAAAATGGTGCACGCTGACATCTCTATCAATATGAGCAAGCCACACCACCTTCTTTGGGGCCATCAGGCTGGGCGAAGCCCCTGCCATCCTAGATTTCCCCCCATTTTGCCCCTGCCCATGCCCCTGCCCCAGGTTGGGAGCCAGGACTCCCAGAACCTCTAAGTGCTGCTGTGGAGTGAGGTATTTGGGGCGTTGCAGCCACAGAGAGAAGTGCCCCAGTGCTATTTATTCCCCAGTGACTCCAGGATGACAAGGCCTGCTTGATTTTCAGAATGACCTTGATTTAACGGGACAGTTGATGGAGCCCCAGGGTTTACAGGAAGCAGAAACCTTCTTTGGCTCATGTTGACTGGCTTATGGCATGAACTCTTCAACACCTAGGTCCTGTTGTCAGATTTATCATTTGTTGCACTAAAATGCGGATCCAGGGCAGTGGACCAGAGAAGTGAAGGTGCCACTCCAGCCTCTGTGGGTGACCCCAAGGGTGCTGCTGCTCCTGTCTTGGCTGGGGGTGGGGGTAGTGGTGGCATTAGGCTAGCCTAAGCAGAGGGCCAGGAGGAAAATATAGGGCTTATGGCAGAGACCAGGGGAAAAAACCTGCCAAGCAAGGTGTCCTTGGCAGTGGATGCATTCTTGCTGCTCTGCACTGTGACCTGCAAGAGGGTCAGGGAAGCTCTTCCCACTCAGGCTGAGAGCCCCACGTGGCAGCTTTCTGGGCTCCAGAGACGGGAACTTGGCTCTGCCAGGGAACCATCACAGGGGGAGCCACTGCCCTGTCTGCATAAGAACCTGAATGTGCACATGGGGGCCACATGTCTCTCACTTTGTTTACAGCTGTGCTGCATGCTCAGAAAACTCCTTGGGTCCCTCTCGCAATTGCACCTGCCCCAACCTGACTAGAATCCTGTCTTCCTTTCTACACAGAGCCTACCTCTGTCTGAGACAGGTGCCTAACCTGGGACCTGTGCTCATGTGAGTCTGGGATATTCTTTAGCTTACCTGGGCACAAAAAGAAGTTTCCATTTATTACGCAATACAAGTAGTATTCATCTAATTCTAATCAAACTGTGTCTGGGGGCAAGGGATTGGGACTGGATACCTCCAAAAGTACCTTCAAGTTCTAATATTTGTGACTCTTTAACAGGCAGCTGCCATAGTAACCTTCTGAATTCCCAACCCTAGACTTGCCCTAGGGCATCAGCAAAGCAGTTTTTCTACCTGGCCTAGAAAGGGCAGAGGTGGGCATAAGACAGGGGAGCTTTGTCCAAGTTTGCTGCAACCCAAGTGATCATTAGGCCAGGCTTTATCTGAAAGGACAGCAGCCAGTGGCCTACTGACTTGCTCCTTCTTCAGTAAACCACAATAGAGCTTAGTCACTCCAGAGCCCATGCTGCTTCACTGAAGCCAGGCTCAGGAAGAAGCCAGTGTTAGGCATTGAGCAGGGCTCTGCACCCTAGCTCAGGTCCAAAGGCACTTTGCCCAATCCCAAGCTTCCTGCAGGTCAAATGCTAGGACCATTCAAGGGCCTTCTTTCTAGCTGCCTGGATGCAGTCTGGCTTCTGGGTACTAGGTCCAGGCCAGTGCTGGGGGATCAGCATTGTACAGTCTGCTCCTCTTATTCCTAAAATGTGTTTCCTTCTGAGGAGATGGAAATACATTCCTTCAGGCAACTGAAATCCACCAAGAATAAGAGGTTACTTCTCTCAGAGGTGCCTCCCCTTTGTAAGCAGCCACAGGGCTTGACCCTTCAAGGGTCAGGGCAAGAGGTGGTGGGCCAGGCCTCTATTGTTCAATTGCTAATGACAGTCTGCGCAACTGGAGGTGAGGCAAGCTATAGGCTCGACTCCTTTAAAGTGCCTTGCACAATCTGCCATTATACTAGGAACTGGCAGAACCACTCAAAGTTTGGAAAGTACTTTCTCTTTTGTTATTTCCTTTGAAGAAGGCAGAGCAGAGAGAATATCTCAGATGCCATTGTTTAGATGAGGCTCAGAGAGGTGAAGTGCTTGACTAAGATGTCACCCAGTTTAAGTTAGCCAGGTCTGACTCCAGAATTATTCCCTTATACCACAGAACTGTGGGGATTGGGCTCTATAGAGAACTAATAAAGTGATAATACAGAGCCAAGATCCTGAGGGTCCTAAGAAGAAACCCAGAGATGCCCATTTCCATTACTTGATAGTAATGCCAGTTCTCTTGGCTGTCAGGGGGCTCTTGTGGCAAAGAGTTGAACGTCTCTTTGGGAAACAGCCATCAGACTTAGAGGCTGCTCAGAGAATCTTCTTGGCATCATGTCCAAGCAGCAGTCCTTTGGAAACCCCAGAACTGGTAATGCCTCATGTTCTTTTCACCCATCTGACAAAACAAGCAGCCACCATGTGTGGGAGTCCTACTGTGGGCAAAGTCCTCCTTTTCTTACCCTACACGTGGCTGCCAGGATCCCACTGACTCCCACAGCTACTAAGTGACTCCTTATCTCTTCTACCAGAACACAGAGGACCTTGATACTATCAGCATCTCTCAGGGAAGATTTGAGAGAAGACTGATTCTAAAGCCAAGTGGGTGTGAGGAGAGAAGAGGAAAAACTTCTTAATTGTACCCCTAAAGGACAGTCTGACACCCATCCCATTTTCCAGACATGGAAGGGATTGTAGGGGAAGCCGGATTCACGCTGGATACCAACGTTCATTCTGAACCCTCCCTACAGGGAGAGTGATGGTAAAGGAAATAAGAATAGCTGGGGAACCCTGCTGTGGTGTAGTCATTGGTGAAGTAGTGAAGCAGTTTACTGATAGGAGGATGTGGATAGATTTAAGTTTGGAATATGATGATGGGAGTTACCAGAGGGTTAAGGCTAGCATGGAGAATGGGACAAGGACATTGGTGGGAAAGCAGATGACAGAAGGTTGCAGGAGAATTGTTATGGCAGGAGCCTCTGCCAGCTGATTGGTTTCAGCAGCCAAGCTGGTACAAAAGGCAGCTGTGGGAGGCTGCTCAGCTACTGGTTCCCTGGAAAATGTAGCATTTGCCTTATTTCCCTCTTCATCCATCCTGAGCCATAATTTTTTACTTAACAGAAAAGGGTGGGAACCCTGCGGGTGCTCACATGTGAGGCATGTGTCTTCTGTAATTTCTGGTGGATGCAAATAGATTCAGAGAAATTTAGAACTGAAAAGGTCTTCAGAGGGAATATAGCCTGACCTACATTCCACCCTCTTACTCAGTGGAAACCAAGGCCCAGAGAGAGAAGGTGACCTGCCCAAAGTGGTGAGCAAGCTCCGCCCTCCAGACTCAGCAGAGAAAAGGAAGGAGTAGAGCCGACCCTGCTGCACAGGGCCACCTTCTTTCTTCCACCTACACACTCAAGGCTGGACATGCTTGGCCCCCTACAGGAGCCTGGCCAGGCAGGGAGAGAGGAGAGGCAGCCTTCACCAGAACTCTGCTCACCCCACCCCACATTTACCCAGGTCCTGCCTCTGTACTAAAAGGTTCTAAACTGGCCCAATACCAGGAAGTTCTTAGGCCACCCTAGTGCTGCCTCAGGTCCCATCCTTGCCTCAGGGCTCCCCTAAGCCTTGCCAGTACAGAGAAAGAACCTGATTTTTTCTCTTATAATCCATTTCAGGGCTCTCCGGGAGGCGTTAGGGTGTGTCATTTCTTTATTAAAAGAGCTCCAGCTGGGATGGGGGAGGGTGGACATTGTTGTGAGAATGGCCTGGAGCAGGCCCATTGCTGCTTTGGGGGGGTCAGCATCCAGTGTGAGATACTTTGTATATAAACTATATATAATGTATATAAACTGGGATGTAAGTTTGTGTAAATTAATGGTTTATTCTTTGCAAATAAAGCGCTTTCCCCCTCCTGTTCTTGAAATCATTTTGAGCACTTCCTATGGGCTAGGGGCTCCTTTGCAAATGATGCCACTCATGAGCTAGAGAAGGGACCAAGGCACCCATTTCACAGGGAGCAGAAGAAAGAAAATAGTCTGAATTTCCTGTCAGAGCATCCCACATCCTCTCTGTGCCCCAAAGCACATGCCCCCATCCCTATCACCCAAGATCTTCTGGAACTATATGCCCAGGAGGCTAGATGTCCTATCAAAAGGAATAGTGTCCTGGTGCAGTCTGGGTTCACCTCAGTGTGAGGCTGTAACAGATATTTCAGGCCTTGGCCCAAAACAGCTTGGGGAAATCCAATCTTTAGCTCATCATTAAGGTATCACCTCATTTTGCAGAAGAGGAGAGCAATGATCAAAGATTCTGAGCAGTTCATGGAAGGCCACCCACCGAGTGTTTCAGCCTTGTCAATTCCCAGTGAAGGACACTTTCCACTCTATCATGCTGCCTCTGCCACTTGGTCCCATGTTCTTCCTGTGGAGGCTGTCATAGGGAAGAAGCCCACTGGAAGAGGACCATAGAGCTGCTCAGGAACATGTAGCCCAAACGTATTCTGGTCACTTTTCACAACCACATACAGCCTTTGTTCTCAAAGTGTATAGATGGAGAATGATGTGTGACCACAGAAGCCCAGGTTGATCTGCAATGGTCAGATGTGTATGGGTCAGATGTTAGAACCCAGGCTGGTCCTCTGGCTGCCTTAGAGTTTTTTTTTTTTGAAAGGGTAACCAATCACAGGAAATCCAGAGACTATTTCAGAACACCATGGGGTGTAGCTCAGTGGTAGAGCACATCCTTAGCATGCACAAGGTTCTGGGTTCCGTTCCCAACACCAAAACAAAGCAAAAGTACCTTATGAGAGCTGAGGGAACTTGTAATCCCTGGCACAAGAAGTACCAGAGACAGCAGAAAAGTGGAAGCAATTTTTGCCATGCTGTGTACAAATCATCACATGAGGCAGGCATCCAGGGCAAAGATAGTATATTTCACTATATACAGGGTATTATAGACCAAATCGAAAATTCAATGTGGGTAAATCATTGGCATTCCACTCAAGTGGGATAGAACAAGGACCCCGTGGGCCAAATTGTGTAACCCTGTCATTGCAAAAAACACTGGTCCAAGAGTCTGAGAGAATTACCACTCGGAAGGAGAGTACTTTGTGGCTACTGGAAACCAGGTACTCAAACAAAGTGCCGAGTTATAGGGCTAGGCAAGTATAGTCAAGTTGCTGGGGGAAAGATGGGAAATGAGGCCTGAGCCTGACCCATTCTATTATAGCTTTAGGAGGTGGAAACAGTGTATAAGGAGTGGCAGAGGGTATCAGTTTCTTAAACTTTCAACAGCAGATCATATGCTATGAAATTTCTTTCAAAAATTGAGATGACATGAAATTGAGGGCATTGTTTGCTCAAGGACAGGAAATTAGATGATTGGAGAATAATCTGGTATAGCTCTCCAATTTTTAAAGTTCAGTCACATCCAGTATCATTTGATCTTCCCAACAGCCTTTGAGGTAGCTAGGGGAGGGATTATTGGTCCCATTTTATAGATAAAACCGAGGTTCAAAGTCACATGGCTTGAAGGTAGTGAAGCCTAAACTCAAAGTCCACTGACCCTTAAGGCACCAGGCCCTGCAAGAGGTGATGTCAGATGAGGCTATTGGAGATTTGGAGAAGGAAAGGCTTGAGTGGGGATCCTAGGGCCCTCTGAACACTTGGGGCACACATACTATCACAAGATGGGCTTTTAATTCTGTCCATTGTTTTCCTCAATTCTTGTCCCTTCTGAGAGAGCCTTCAGGGCACCTCTACCCTAGGGCACCCCTGCCTCTTGGGACTATCTCCCCATGGCCCTAAGGGGAAAGCAAAGAGCTAAAAGGAGAAAGATGGAAGTGGAAAGACCAGTACAGAAAACAACCCCATGGACAACCCCTCCCCCTGATGAGGACTGGTCAAATCAAGAGCAGGAGCCCAATAGGTGACTTTCGTTCAACCTCCTGTTTTCACAGGTTTCACACCTTCCAACCAAGCTGTGAGGCTGCTGGGATGTCTGTCAAACTACCACCAGCTCCTGGGTCTCTGAGATGCCAAACTTGGTCTTATGTTGGTCGAACAGTTTGCGTAGGGCTTCAATATAGAGTGCGTGGTATTTAGCCACAATGTCCTTGCTCGGGTTCTCAATCTTGGGCAGTGGTAGAGGCTCCCCAACTGCCAGAGGAGACAGAGGAGGGAACAGGAAAATATCAGAATAGCTCACTCCTCAGAATGGGCCCCAGGCCTCAAGCCCAGCTTCTCCCCACCGTTGCCCCCAACCTGCCCCTCATCCTAGCCAGCCTCCCTGTCTCTGAGCACAGCCAGAGAACCAGATCAGCCTCAGAACTGGATCCTGGATTCTTGACCAAGGCTACCAATAGAAAGGCATACTCACCAATGGTGGTTACGGGCTGGGCATAGGGCAAAAGGCCCCAGGAATTCTTGGTGAAGCCACGCCCATAGAAAGCACAAGGGTAGATGTGCACTATGCGCTGGAACCATTTCTGGAAGCGGTTGACAAAGCCTCCAGGAGTAAAATGTGCTGATTATAGAGGTCTGTCTCTCCAAATGCATAGGCAGGGATTAGAGCCACCCTGCAGGAAAAGCATCTTATTTAATGCCCAGAAGTAGGGACTTTGCTGAAGGCCAGAGATGCTGACTGCCAGCACTCCCTCAGTGTGCCCACAGGCCTCCCCAGATCTCAGCAGCTGTGCCTAGGTCCAGGCTGAGTGTGAGGGCTCCATGGCCTAGCCCAGGCTGCCCATGGAAGCAAAGCATCAGCAACCTCAAGGAAGCAAGACCTGGGCACCCCAGGTCTGAATTCCCATAAGACCCAAAGGCCATTTCATTCAACTTCCTTCCCTTTACCCCACATGCTAAGCTTGGGTGTCTCTGAGCTGGGGTTTCAGCCTGTTGCCTTTTAAAGAGGGACTGACCCAGATGAGAGGCTAGTGTGAAGGAGAACAGGCTGAGGGCTGGCACTCCACCCTTTCTTCCTATGCAGAAAAGCCTCCAGGACTTGGCTCTGGCTCTACTCCAAACTAGACACAATGTGCTTTTTTTTCACTGACAAATACAAATTGTATATGCTTATTATGGCCCTAGTTAGTAACAGTGAATTGTATACTCCCAACTCCCTCTTTAGATACCACTTCCTCAAAACCCCTTCCTCCTTCCCTACTGGGCTTTTGGGTTCCCATCACCCCTGCTTCTGGACTGGAGCTG
The DNA here is from genome assembly GCF_902686445.1 of Sciurus carolinensis. Classification (NCBI taxonomy): domain Eukaryota; kingdom Metazoa; phylum Chordata; class Mammalia; order Rodentia; family Sciuridae; genus Sciurus; species Sciurus carolinensis. Next base: position 53,398,812 of record NC_062232.1, read on the forward strand.
TCCTTACCCATGCCGAAGGGCCATGCGCACAAAGCCACACCGGTTCTTCAAGACCAGTGTGGAAGAGCCTGGCAGGCTGTATCTGCACTCAGCCAGGCCACCAACCACCACAACAAGCATGTTGCCTGTGCCCTTCTGGGTAAGTAGAAAGTCCATGGATGATTGGCTCACAGAGCAGGCCCCTGGCAGGCAGAAAAAGTCAAGAGGTCGTTGACCATGTTCCAATCCCCCTAACATTCCCTGCTCCATCCCTCTTCAAAGGAGGGAAAGAGCTAGAAGCCCCTCTTAGGCCAGCAGAGTGTAGCTGCTCAGGATCAGGGACCAAGGAGTTGGCCTTGTTCTCACCCATCTTCCCACTTTTCCTTTTGATTTGAAGCCCTAGAAGCCAACTCACCTGTAGACATTATATATTCTCTCAGGAAAGGCACCCAGAAAAAGGCTCCTAGCGTGAGCATATAAGGGTGATGCCAGGAAATATCTTGGTGAAGTCCGCGTTGTCAGTGGCAAAGTTACCAAAGCATGCATGGGACATGAGCCCATGAGGGTGACAGGCAAGGATGTAGTTGTGGCTGGGGGAAATATCATGTGTCTTCAAAAGCTGTGGAGGAAAGTGGAGTCAGGAGAGCTACAGCCAGGACAGAGTCTTGGAAGGGAAAGGGCTCCTGGGGCTGGCCAGGAGGTTGGGCAGTGTACATCCCTAGCAGGCATCACGCTAGGCCCCGATGGAGAGTTCCCACCACAACTAACCCAACTGCTGACCTGGAATTGGCACAGAGTTGGGATCCCACTGGGCCTCCGGGGCTTCTCACCTTGAGAGGGAAGTAATTGCAGTAGTGTTTCCACAGGCGCCACTTTCTCACACAGGTAAACCGGCGGCCACCTGAAAGCAGAAGCAATATAGCATAGCTTTGTCCACCCTACTGTCGTCTTCCCTTGCCACAGTGTGCTCTTACCCACTAGTGGCCTCTTAAAAGTGGCAATCTGGGTAAGCATGTCAGGGCCAATTAAAGAGAGGCTGAGCTCCTGCTTCATTACCTTCCCCTTCCCTAAACCACTCTAGTTCTAATTGGGGCCTTTTCTGACACCTCAAAAGGAATCCTTCCCTCCACTTCTCTAGCCCAGAAGGGACGGGCTGAAGGGCTTCCTGAGTATTGGCCAGAGACTCTCAAGATTAGCAGAGAAGAGGGATGCATACATGGCACATGGCAACATGGTCCCACAAGGCCCTTACCTCGCTCAGGGGTCTTCCAGTCAAAAGCCAGCCAGGTGAGAATGAGCACAGTGACAGGCCAGTATGGTGTGAACACCACCAGGTAGAGGTTGCCGAGGAGCACAGTGGATGCTGGAGGGAGCCCAGCCCAGAGTTAATGAGTTGTGCACAGTCCCTCATACTTACCCTCACTCCCAAGTTCTGTCCACCCAAGGTCACACTCCTCTCACCCAGGCCCCCTCGACCCTCACTTCCTCACCCTAGCACATGAATAGCATGCCCACGTCCCCAGTCCCCTTCTCCTCTCTGACCATGGAAACCCGATTCAGGTCTAGAGCCAAGGAGTTTTCCTCTGCAGCTGTGCTTCACACAGTAAGCCCTCCTTCCCCAGGACCTGCCCCAGCAATGTGCTTGGTTCTATCTGTAGTGGGGTCAATGGCAGAGAGCCACTTGTAGCCATCAGAGGATGGGAACCCTGGAAGAGTTTTCCTCCAACTCATGTTTTCCTCTTTGCATCTTCTCTGCAAGACTTCAGTGAAGGGGACACAGGAGAAAGTGAAGAGCCGCCTTCAGCCAGGTTGGAAGCAAACAAGATGGCAAACAAGAGACAAGGAAAACACAAGCTGGCCTAGAATATGCTACTAGGCCACATTAAGCTCCAAGAAGCTAGGAATAGTGGATGTTGGAGTACCCAGAGTACTGGGATGAGTCATAGGGAGCCACACTTGGTATTACTACTGAACTCAGTTGTTAAAGCAGCTGTAAGATTGTGTGGGAAAGTGGGTCAAAATCAAGGTTAGAGAAGACAGAAAACACTACTAATGGAACATAGACGATTGAACACAACGTTTTGTCTTGACTTTTTGCTGAGCCCCATGAAAATTATCCCTAACATGTTTTTAACATAGATTCACAAAGAGAAAAAGAATTAAGAGAGGGCCCAACAGTAGATGAGAAATATCTGCAAAATATTCACATGCTGCAAAGTAGATGATGAAAAGAAGGTAATTGAGTTAAGAATAAAGAAAGTTGGGGCTGGGGTTGTAGCTCAGTGGTGAAGCGCTTGCCTAGCATTTGTGAGGAACTTGGTTCAACCCTTAGCACCACATTAAAAAAAAATAAAGGTATTGTGTCCATCTACAGCTTTAATTTAAAAAAAAAGAATAAATAAAGCTGAAATCTAGTTACCTGAGAGGGGAATGCCTACAAGAAGCAAGCCTATTTGCACTGAAGAATCTGGCAAAGACTAGGAATTTGGAGGGACCCAGTGTCCCAAAAGTCAGGGATGACACACAGGCTTTAAAAATCAGAGGATTGGGCTGGGAAGATAGCTCAGTTGGTAGAGTGCTTGCCTTGCAAACACAAAGCCCTGGGTTCGATCCCCAGCACCGCAAAAAAAAAAAAAAAAAAATCAGAGGATTGGTTGAGTTTATCTCAAGGAATTAGAACTGCAAGTCTCATCTCCTCCCCTACACAACTGGATGATGGGAGAATTATTCTCTGAAAAATTGAACCAAAGAAATTCTAGATTCAAATGCAGATGGCCCTAAAGTCATAATAGTTTGACTTACAGTGTTTCAACTTGATGATGGTGCAAAAGTGATATGTGTTCAAAAGAAAAAGAACTTCAAGTTTTGAATTTTGATCCTTCTCTGGGCTAGCAATATGTGTAAGATTCTCTCTTGCATGCTGGGAAGTGGCAGGGGACCACAGCTCTAAATCAGTCACATAATCACAAAGATAAACAACTGATACACTACATTGTAATCTGTTCCTATGCTATGATGTTCAGTAGGTTAGATGTATTAAATGCAATTTATTTAAGATATTTTCAACTTCCAATAGCTTAATCAGGATATAACCTCATGGTAATTCAAGGAGCTTCTATTACCTGACACACAGCTAAGATACTCTCTATATAGCCAAATTATTAACTAAATATGAAAGTAGAATGTGAATTCAGATATACTCAATCTAAGATCATTTATCTCCCTTTATCAGAAAACTCCTTCAGGATGTGTTTACCAAAATGAAGGTGTAAATCAAGAAAGAGGAAGGCATAGGATCCAGGAAGGAGGAAAGTGAGCTGAGTCAGGGCTAAGAAGAAATGAGCAAAGTTCCCAGGACACAAAATTTAAGGAGACACTCACTCTTGGGAATGTGCAAGCACTATCCCAACACTTGCACATCCCTGAGAGTGAGCACCTTCTTCAATTTTGCACCCAAGTTGCCTCAAGGACCCTGGAAGTAACACCTGTGTGTAAGGTCAGATTGTAACAAGAAAATGCTGGGCTCCAGCAGTGATATGTTCAAAGAAATAAAAAGAGTGGGGGGAACGTAAAGATTCCTGATATGTTTGCACTTTGAGAGATTAATATGTCCATGGAGAATGTGGGGATGAATTAGTTATTAATAATAGATATCTAACAGATAAAAAAGAAATTTAAAATGAGTCAATTATGAACTCCAGGCAAAACAAGAAGTCACGCACGACAGGAAATATAATCTTGGTACACTAAAGAGTTTGACTGTGACTAAGATTTCCCAGGCAGAGTCAGGCATTTAATCAATACCTGTGCCATAACAATTTTGGGAGGAGAGGGGAAGAGGAAATTCTAGCAATGTTGTGTAGAGCCAAAGTTTCATTTTCACTATTAGGAAGTCAATATTAAGAAGTCAATCTCAGGCATATAGAAATATTAGAAATTCATCTACAATATTAGGAAGTCACAGTGTCTAAAATGGTTACATCAGAAATAGTGATATTTAGGGCTGGGGCTTTAGTTCAGGGGGAGAGCACTTCCTAGCATATATGAGGCCCTGAGTTCCATCACAGTACCACTAAAAGAAAGAAGGAAAAAGGAAGGAAGGAAGGAAGGAAGGAAGGAAGGAAAGAAGGAAGGAAGGAAAGAAGGCAGGCAAGAAGGAAAGAAGGAAGGAAGAAAATAGTAACCTTTGGAAGTTTCTAATAGCAAAATTCAGAAATATGGAAGTAATTGCCAAGAAAAACAAAAGAGCTAACAAAATTGAAATTGACTGCCCCGGGGCTTGGGTTGTAGCTCAGTGGTAGAGCACTTGCCTAGCATATGTGAGTCCAGGGTTCAATCCTCAGCACCACATATAAATAAATCAATAAAATAAAGGTCCATCAACAACTAAAAAGTTTTTTTAAACAGAAGTTGAGTAGAGGCGGGGGTTATAGTTCAGAGGTAGAGCAATTGCCTTGCACATGCAAGGCACTGGGTTCCATCCTCAGCACCACATAAAAATAAACACAATAAGGCATGCTATCCATCCACAATGACCAAAAACAATATTTTTAAAAAGGTGGCTGCCTCTGGGGAACAGAACTAAGACAGGATACAGCAAAGCTAGCAATTGTGGCTAGCAGTTGTGATAACAAGTCACATAAAACTATTGACTTCAAGAATTAAAGAGAGGCATGGGTCTAATCCAGACGACACTTCCCAATTTCCCTTAGACTTTACTCAAACCCAGGCAGTGCTGCAGACAGGAGCATGGCCTAGGGCAGATCATCCTACATTGGGAGGAATCCTGGATCTGCCACTTACCATGTATGTGATCAAAGACAAAGCTGAACTTTATCTCCAAAACAGGAATTCAAATACCAATATCTACCCTGTCTTTGTCACACTTATTAAAAGGGTCTTCTCTCAAGGCCTTTAGGGTCCAAATGGATATTGATTCCACTCATCAAGTGAACAGCTGGAAGGGTTCCAAAGGGCCATTGACCTCACCTGTCCCATGTGAGCTGGTGGGGAGAAGCCAGCCCTGGAACCCACTATCTACTGCCAGGACCTATGGCTCTTTGGTCTGCCCCATACTACCTCTCTGCACCCCAGAGGTTAACTCCGACAGTCCATTGGGACAGTGGTCTCCCTGTACTCATCTGCCCTTCAGCCGCTCTCCTCCTTAACCCTTCTCCGCTCCACCCACCCTCTGCCAGCTCACCCTGGGACCCAAAGCCTCAGTCTTGCTTTCCTCCTTTAACTAAGACGTTTCTGATCATCAAGTCATATTAATTCTACTCCAGTTCTTGAATCTCTCCTTCTCTTCATCCCATCACTACTAGCCTGGTCCAGATCACTACCTTGAAAGCCTCCTTCCTACCTGGCATCACCGCCTCCAGTCCTGTTTTTCTGTGATCAATTTACAATTTACTATGCAGAGCTATAATGTTCTCTCAAAACAACAAATCTGATGCCATTATCCTGTGCCAAACCCCAGCCTGGCTCCATATGGCCCTTAGGAAAAAGTCCAAATTTCTCTCCTCTCTCTCTCTCTCTCTCTCTCTCTCTCTCTCTCTCTATCTCTCTCTCATATGTGCATGCAACTTTTGAGAAAGGGTCTCCTAAGTTTCCAAAGCTGGCCTCAAACTTGAGATCCTCCTGCCTCAGCCTCCACAGTCGCTGGGATTATTGCATGTGCCACCACACACTGTTCTTTCCATGGTTTTCAATGCCCTACACAATCTTTCCCCTACCTGCTTCTCCAATTTTCTATTTCTTCCCTCTCTCATTCATTCATTCATTCAATAAATATGCACCAGCACCAATTCTGTGCCTCTTATTCCCACTCCACTTAAACACTGGCAATCCCTTGGATGCACTGGCTTTCCCTGCCATCCTGGCATCGTCACAGGTTGCCCACTCTCCATCCCCAACACTTGTCCCTTCTTTAACTACTTCTTATTGTCCTTCAAGAGTCAACTTAAGTTCAATAGAAAAACAAAGGTCATAACCTTTGGGAAGTGAACAGAAAAATAGAAGTCACTTGTAAGCATTCACAAAGATGCTCAACCTCATTCATAATTAAAGAAGTTCAAAATAAGGCTAAGGCTATGGCCCATTGTTGATTACCTATTACTTTTGGTTGGAGAGTAAGAAGTTCATGTGAGTTCCCTACTCACTTTCCTTCGTATGCTGTGGTAACCCCTGAAGCCACGTTTTGTAGCATCGCAACCTGGAAATGCCTCTGTTTTCTGAACACTAGTGTCCACAGTGAGCAGAGACTACCACTGACCTGTTTTGGACTTTTAGCATGAAAAAGAAAAAACATTTGGTGACATAAGCCACCAAGATTTCAGGGTTAATTTATTACCACAGCATTCCTACACTATCCAGATTAATATACTTTAAATACACCTATTTTACAAATGAAAAAACAAGACTTAGAGATGATAAAGAACTTGATAAAGGTTGCACAGATAAAAAGTAATAGAGCTGAAATTTGAAATCAGTATTTTCAACACCTATATTATACTCTCTTTAGGTTATGTGTATACATGTGTGTGTATGAGTGTGTATATCTATACACATATATATGTATTAAAATCTCCACCATTTCTGCCTATATGAACCACACACCACACACACACCACACACACATATACACACACAATACCCACTAACAGTGGTTACTCTGAGGAGTGAGATTGGGGATTGGATTGAGGAAGGAGAGATGGCAGTTGAAAAGCTTCATCCCCTTCATGGGTCTGGCCCAGGGTGGCCTTCAATAAATGTCATTCTTCTCCTCCAATACAGTGTCAATTCTTAGACCTTGGGGACTCTGCTCTCTTGTGGGAACACAGTTGCAGTGATGGGTAGCAAGAGAAGACTAGGGATAGGACAAGAATTCAAGAAAGACAATACAGGATGGGCATCCCTAATCCAAAAATCAAAACTCAAAATGTTCCAAAATCCTAAACTTTTTTTGGTACTCTACCACTGAGTTACATTCCCCACACTTTTTGTTTTTTATTTTGAGACTGGACATCACTAAGTTGACCAGTCTGACCTCAAACTTGCAATTCTCCTGCTTCAGCCTCCCACTACACCGGGACAAAATCCTAAACTATTTGAACACTACCAGGACACCACAAGTAGAAAATTCGACACCTGATCTCATGTGACAGTTGCAGTCAAAATTTAGATGTACTAAAAACATTGTATAAAATTACCTCCAGATGATGAAACATAGATCACTATAGATGACACATAAATCAATTCTTGTTTAGACTTGGGCCCATCCCCAAGATATCTCATTATGTATATGCATATCTTACAAAACAAGAAAATCCAAACTCTGAAACTCTTCTGGTCCTGAGCATTTCAGATAAGAGATAGGCAACTCATAGAACAGAATTCAATGTTCCAAAGCAAGCAACATCACAGGCAAGAACTGGTGGCAGGTGCCACAAGGCTGCTGATTGAAGTTTCTGGGACTCCTGGAGATAAAGCCAAAGAGTCTTGTTGACCAAGTGGAAGAGGCCCCAGCCCAGAGAGGGAAACTTCTTCCTCAGTTCTTTTCCTGGCACTTTCACTTCAGATTTTTTTTTGAGCCCCAGTAGCTGGAGGGATGACATTGAGGACAGTTACCCATTGAGGACAGTTACTCAGCCCTTACTGAAGAGTGTTTGCCAGGACACATGGCAGGGAGAATATACAGGCCCAGCTGGGACCCTTGTCTTCAGTAGGAGGCCATTTTGAGTTGACCTTTCCACTTACCAGTAAGGAACTTTTACATATGCAGAAGTCTGGCTTTCTGCTTCCCCCTCACATCATGTGTACTCCAGGTTCCACACCAAACCTCCCAATCAGCAGTGAGTCAGCAGATGTAATGGACAAAGAAAGGAACTGAGGTCCTCAGGAACTCAACTCCCAGCCCACCTCCTCCACTGCCAGTCATGTAATCCTGGACTGACCACTTCTACCACATGAACTACAGCTTTCTCAGCTGGACAATGGAGATTAATTAGCCACACAAAGTGTTTAGAACAGTGCCTGGCATGAAATAAGGGGGCAATAAATGTTATCTAATATTAGGTAAGTGTCAGCTATCATTATGTGTGTACCTATTAGTATGAATTATTATGCATAAGAATAGCTTCTACTTCATAAGATTGGCAGAGGCTAGCATAAAATAACAGATGTGAAAATACCTGGTACAAAGTAAGTACCTAATACATATGCATTCCTGTCTCTGATTTCTTCCAGCTTTGATTGCCATCATTCCTAGGTTAATTAACATGCTCTTTTCAGTCTTACGGAGTCCTGGTAGCCACCCAAGGCAGGCCTCTGAGTCCCTGCTCCCTGGCTCCTAGCCTGGATATGAGTTGCAGTAAGGAATGCCCTATTTGTTGGCAGGTCCCTGTGCCAGCACCCAAGTTCCCAGGGCCTATGTACATTCTTTATCCCCAGATAGCTTACAAAGTCACTTAATTCATGTCCTTGACTCTAACCACTACTCACATGAACCACTGGACAGGCAAAATTTTGTTTTTCAGAACCCCTTCCCACAGTGATGGTTATTTCAACATCTAGAACACAGTAGTCAGCATGTCAATCAACTTCACAGAATGTTTGTGGTATAGGTGTTGGAAAAATGGAGGGATAAATGGGTGTGTTCCTCTGGACAACAGGTTTCCCGGACCTCTGAGTGCCAGCTATAATTATGGTGTGTAGTTTTTAGCATGAATAGCTTACATGGAAGAGACCAGATAAGGGGATGCATATGTATTAGGTACTTACTTTGTACCAGGTATTTTCACATCTATTATTTTATGTTAACCTCTGCCAATCTTATGAAGTAGAAGCTATTTTCTGCATAAAAATTCAGAGTAATAGTTACACACAGAACCATAGCTGACACTGACAAGGAGGCTCTAGAATCCTGTCATACCATCATGTCAACTCTCACTCATAGATGTTTGCTCAAGTCCCTGGGGTTATAGCCAAGCTCTTCTCCTTAGCTACCCTCGGTGGAACTGCTCCCCATCATCTCATAACATGCCTTCCACACTGCAGTGTAGACCCAGGAGGGCCTGCCACACACACCTGCAGCAAGGCACAGGTGCACACGTGCACACGCATGCATTCCTGCACAGGCACAGATTTGTAGGTACTCACACATGCACACAGGTTTCCCAAATGCCATGCCCCCATACCCAGGTGGGTCAGGCCACAGACCAGGGTGACCAACTGTCCTGGTTTGACAACATCAATTTGGGCATTGAACATCCTAACAACCCCAAATCCTTCCTTCCTAGGGAAGCCAGGATGGTTGGTCACTCTACACAAGCCTGAAGACTCACCGATAATGAAGGCACTGAGGGCCCACTGGAAAGAGCAAAGACCTCCATAGCGGTCTTAAGGTCTTTCTTGGAGGGCAAAAGCATTATGCCCAGGATCCCAGTGGCTCCAGGTAAGTGCTGTTAGGCTGCCCAGCCCTGACTGCTCAGGGCCTGCTTTGTTTCCTCTCTTCATGCTTTCTTCTCTAGCGCTGCCTAGTCTCCGCCCCCTGCCATGCCCTCCACAGGATTGCAGGACTGCATCCGCCTCTGCTTGTCCAGTGCCTTCCAGCTGCCCACATACCTGCACTTTTACCCACTCAGACTTGGCCCACACTGAGATTGTGACATCTTTTCACACACCTGGACAGTGAAACATGGCTGAAGGCCTGGTGTGGGAAGTGAGTAGGTGGGGTTGGGGTTGCTGAGAAGTTTCCAGGGCCAGTCTGGAATGGTGGAGTGTGGAAGTAGAAACCCAGGGCTCAGATGAGACACAGGACCTACATCTCTGTTTCTGAGGCCCAACTATCTGTGGTCACTCAGAGAGAATGTACCTGGAGGGCTAAAGAGACACCACAGGGCAGACCCCATAATACCTTTGACCTTTTGATCAGTCTAGGAGCACTCGTTACTCACAGTGAAGAAACATCACATGTATGTCTCTGGGCACACATTAGGTACTGAACATTTTTTTATTGAATGAATCAATGTTAGCGCATATTGTATTATTCCATATACATGAAGTTCTAGAATAAGCAAAACTAATCCATTGTGAAAAAAAGTCAGAGCAGTAGTTGCCCTCTGTTAAGGGATTATTAAGAAGGAGCTTGATGGAAGTTTTGGGGATAAAAGTGATATTATCTCTTTTGATAGGACTTTGAGTTACACAGATCAAAAACCCATTTATCAAAATTCAGTGATATACACTTAGGATTTGTGCCCTGCATTGAATGTAAATTCTACCTTAGAAGTAAACAAACATGGGTCAGGCATGGTGGCACATGCCAGCAATCTCAAACTCAGGAAGCTGAGACAGAAGAATGGCAAGTTTGAGGCCATTCTGGACAACTAGTGAGACCCTCGCTCAGAAATAAATAAATAAAAGGGATGCAAATATAGCTCAGTGGTAGGGCATCCCTGGGTTCAATCTCTAATACCAAAAAACAACAAGGAAATCTAAACAAATATTGAACTCTTGTCGATGCTGAAGTGTTTATGAGAGTCTTGATGTCAGCAATTTATTCTAAAATGCATATAAAGTGTATTTCTGTGTGGATAGAGGGATTGATAGATTAAAAAAAATCAAATATAGCAAAATATCTGTATGATCTAGGCAGTAAGTGTTCACCATATTATTCTTTCAACTATTCTGTATGTTTGAATTTTTATGACAGAATATTGCAAAAAAGTTCCCTCAAGGTCATAGTAAAATCAATTTGAAAACATGATTTCTCAATTCATGTACATATGCACATGTGACCACTGCATATGAATATGTATGTACAAAGGTCTTAGTTGTCAGCACATGTTTACATATCCTCTTCATTAGGTGGCATCTCCAAGAATGTGTCTGGGTATGATGGAATTTGGGGAATGTGAAGGCATATAAGGCCAGTCAGGTGTGTGCTGTGGGTCAGGAACATGGAGAAGAGAAATCCTGGAAGAGTTTCTTAATGCAACATATAATTGTTGAGGACATAGTATATGACCAGGCACTGTTGTAAGCAGCTGGGTTACATAAATGAGGAAAATCAACCAAAACAAATTTAAGCCTCTGAGAAGTTTCCTTGTGGCAAAGGAAGCCAGCTAGTAATTAATTAATCACCAAATTATATGGTATGTTATAAGGTGATCAGTGTTATGGAGGGAAAGTTTGAACAGTGTAGGGAAGATCACAAGTACTGAGTAGGGGCGGGTTTGGGTAGCAAGAGCAGGCTTTATAGTGAAAAGGAGTGGTCAGGGAAGGCCACACTGAGAAGGTGGCATTTGAGTACAGTCTTGAAGGATGAGGAAGCAAGGTGTGTGACTGTCTGAACTGCATAGTTCCTTGCAGGTTTCAAGGAGCATCAAGAAGACAAGTGAATTGAGAAGAACTGGGCAGGTGAGGTCAGAGAGACTGGTAGGCTCTAGATCACAGAAGGCCTTCTAGGTCAATGGAAGGACTTGGCCTTTTACCCTGACCAAAATGGGGAGCCACCGGAAGATTCTGAGCAGAGAAGAGACAGGGTCAGCTGTGTTTTTGAAGGGGCAGGGAAAAGAAGATAACTTGGAGGGGCTATGGCAATACTCCTCTGCAGGAAATGATGGTTCCTAGGACCTGTTTGATGGTAGTGAAGATGGCAAGAAGTGATCAGATGTATGTAACACATGATGTCTCCTCTGAAACAAAAGCCCCACTTAAACCTTCTCCTTTCTGAGACTCAGATGCCTCCCGTTGGTGAGCACCACATAGGCCCTACCCCAGCCTGGGTACTTTCCAGTCTTATGCCACTCAACTCTGCTAAAGATACAAGGTCACCTGCTTGACTGGAATGTTGGTTCTAGGAAAGGCCTGCTGGTAGAAGAGGGCAGAAGTGACAATCTCCAAAAGTCAGGACTCCAAGGCAATTAATCCTTGGGCCCTGAGGAGGAGAGATCAGTATCTGAGCAGGGATGATGATTTGTGTCAAATGCCTAATGAGGACGACTTCCAGGCACCAGCTGGCTGTCAGAATCCAATTGCCCCTGTGATTGACATATTGTTTGCCCTTTTTCTCTCTCCAACACCTACTTGCAGGACCAGGTCCACCTCCATGCAGAGTAAGTGGCTCATGGTGTAAGTCCCCATAATGGCTCATGGGGACTTTTGTCACCACAGAAAGGCCTGCTGGCCCAGATCTCCTCCCCATTAAACTAATTTTATTGTTTGTGGTAGGGGTAGCTCACCCTTTATCAGGATCTAGTCTCCTGTTAGGGAAATTTTCTGAGACCATCCTCTCTTGGGGAACAAAATACAGGTAAGGGACAGAAAAAAAGCTCAGACAGATAGAAAAGAGTCCAGTCTGGGATTGATATATAGGTGCAGCAGGAGAGGAACCACAGAGGATGGCCAGGATTCTGATTCGGTCCCCAGGGTGGACAGTGGGGATGGGGAACTCAGGAGGAGAATCACTTCTTTCAGGGTAGGTGGAGCAAATTATGAGGTTCCTTTAGGTCACCATTTGTCAGATGGGCTTGTGGGACAAGCAGATCCTGGGATGACTAGTAAAGCCAGCTACTGGTTTCTAAAGTGTCTGCTGACCTTGGGTTTCCAGAGACTTCTTTCAGGAGCAGCTGTGGTGGGGGCACTGAGAGGGAAGCTGAGCAGAGGATTCTGAAGTCTATGGTCTGCTCTTGAAACACAGCACCAGCTTTTTCTAATCTGTTTACAACTGGAATTCCATGAAAGACTGTATTTGACAAAAGGATTGGAGTTGGAGGCAGGGAAGAGGAAGAGGAACATTCTGCGAGGCATTGCGGAAGCCTAGCAAGAGAGGATCTGCACTTCCTGCCAAGGAGAAGCTGCTTCAGCCTAGCTAGGGGTGGGCTGCGGGCCAAGTTCATGGGCCCCAGGACACTGCCAGGGGCCAGTGCCAAGGCAACAAGTGAGGTTGCATAGCCCTGAAAAGAGAGGAAGTACTGCCTGATGGAGAGGAGAATGCCTAAAGTTCTCTCTCCTGCCACTGAGCCACCCTGAGGAGGTCCTCATTCATAGGGACCCTGGTCCTGAAGAATTGTGTGATTCCCCCTATTCACACATCAGTCCCCTGACCCTGACCCTTCATCTCCCACCCTAGTCTGGGAACTTCTGGATGGTTCTGGATCTTATTGTTTACATAGCTCTGCCCCTAACACAGGTCATACAGTAAACACTCTTTGACTTTTGTTATAAAAATGCCTGGGTGGATGGAAGCCCAGCCTGTGTGGCATGGGGCAACTTTATGAAGCTTGGTTTCCTCACTTGTAAATAGGAGATATTGAGTAGTAACAGATGGCTGGTCAGGCTGGTCACTTTGTGAACTGTGAAATAGTGCCCACATGTAGGTCACTGCTGTCACCATGATTAAGAGAGCAGTGGGAAGGATAGAGAGGGACACTGGTGAAGGCCCAGAGTTAAACCGAAGTTGCCCCAGGCCACCTTCCCTGTAACTGTGTGACCTGGGAGAAAGGGTGTCAGAGATTCAAGAGTAGAACCCATGGCAGTGTGAGCATTTGGAATATTATAGAGGCTCTGCTATCATATTCACACAGAGAAGACCATGTGCCCAGCATCAGCATGCATCCCACCATCCCAACTCCAAATAGAAAAATGGTCAATGCCATTTAGGGGCTTCCAGCTCTCAGTCCTATCTCTCTACATCCTCCCTACTCCATCATCACAAAGTTCCTGGTGATTCTGAAGCTCAAAGATTGTCAGAACTGGAAGAGCTCTCAGAGTTTCCTAATTCCAAGCCCCCCAGGGATGGACTCCCCATGGCCTTCATTGAGCTCCCTCCAGTGAAATCCTCTTGCTTGTCAAACCTAGACCTAACCCCCACTAGTTCTAAACTAGGCCCCTAAAAGGCAGACAAAAATCAAGCCCCCAGTCCTTCACTTACATAGTAGTTTTCATACGCTAAGTAGTTTTGCCAGATAAAATACAGGAGCCATTTAAATCTGAATTTCATACAGGCAATGAATAATGTTTTAGTATAATTATGTCCCATTTGCATAGGACATACTTAGTCTAAAATATTGCTGCATGGGACAATATTGCATGGACTATTCTTATTCAGGGGGCTGAGACAGAGGCTCATGAGTTCAAAGCAGCCTCAGCAATGACGAGGTGCTAATAAGCAACTCAGTGAGACCCTGTTCCTAAGTAAAATACAATTAGGGCTGGGGATGTGGCTCAGTGGTTGACTGCCCCTGAATTCAATCCCCAGTACAAAAAAAATACATTATTTGCTGTTCATCTGAATTTCAAAAAGGTTAACATTTATTCATTAAATTCCACAACCCTGTGACCCAGGATCACATGACCAAAGCAGTTGGCACACTGCAAAAGTCACAGTCAGCCCTTGTCTGCATACAGAGGGCATGTTATACTCAGTGGCTCAGGAGATTTTCAGGTCAATCCCAATTTCTCAGCTGTCCCAGATATCAAGTGAGCCTCCATCTCCTGCACTTCATGCTTTATTCACATTCTCTCAGCAGAGTCCTTACTATGCTGAGGGATTTTTCTTACATGCCTGACACCCTTTCTCATCCACCCATCTCTTCTTACAAGCCTGCCCAGGCTTGTAAGTATTCTGGCTCAAGTGTCAATTTTCCTTCTCCCATTTGTCAAACTGAAAACGATCAGGGATGGAGGTCTCACTAACAAAGCAAAGGAGGAGATTGGTGATTGGGGTGGGGATGCCGGCTCAGCTCAAATGTGTCAGAGTGGGCCCCTAAAGTCTAGGAGAATTGGAGATGGTTGCTTTCCTCTGCTGCAGTGTGTACCTCTCCTATTCCCAAGGGGCTACCCTCACATAGACATTGTCTCCGAAGGCTCACCCTCACCTCCCATCTCATGCCAGGGATGACAGTTACAAGTCTCAAACTCTCCTGTGTATGCTCATGTGATCCTTAGCAGATGTGCAAGGGGGACAGGAAAAGCTGATCTGAGTAGATAGACCAGCAATGAGGAGCACAGAGGGAAGAAAGGTGTTAGAACCCTAATAGAGAGCAAGATCTTTGAACCTCGTGTCCTAACAAAGTCAGCTTCATTTTGCATATAGTTCTGAAGTTATTTGATTTTCTTCTGTCTACTATTTGGTTGTAAGGTCTTTGAATTTAGAGATCTCTGTTTTGTTCATTGTTATATCTGCTATGCCCAGAACAGTGCCTGGCATATTGTAAAGTCGATAGCTGATGGCTAAATGAATGAGTGGGCAAAGCAGGTCAGAGCTAGGAGCAGGGACAGGAACAAGTTTAGGGTCAGTACAGAAACCAGGTCTTAGCAGAGCAGGAAACTCCTTAGAGCCTTAAAGAATTGGTAGGAAGATGAGGAAAGAGCAAATCCTCAGTGATCTCCTAAAAAGCCTTCAGTGAGGTTGATTTCCCTGTTACCCAATCTACTGTACCCCTTTACTCACATCCCATTGCCCATAGTCATCAGCATGTTCTGGGGAGATGGTAATTCTGGGAATGCCCAGGAGCTGTGAGCTCCTGGACAGGATGGGATGATTTCTTCAAAACCCTACTCTTGAGACCAAATAAAAACATGTGTTATTGTATCTAATTAGAACAACTTGGATATAATGGCTTATGTTTGACAATTTCTCAACAGCCTTTGAGTTCACTGGAAACCTCCCTCTGATATGGGTTAGAAACCCAGTCCAGACAGACTCTAAGGGACCATTAAACTTCAAACTAATGGGGATACTGACTACCATGGAAAATTGCCGTCCCTTAGGCCCTCTGAAGTCCTTAACAGGGGAAGATGAACAAGGTGATAAAGTAGAAAAAGGACAGATGTTGGGGTATGAAATAGGAAGTAGAAGCTGGGAGGTAGGGACTGGGGTGTGATAGACGGAAGTAACTGCCATTTATTACTGGCTTTCTTGGTGTCAGGCACTAAGTGGAGCCTCTCACATACATTTGATCATCACAAACCCCTGCAAGATAAGCATTAACTCTCTTGCCTCTTCCACCTCACTTGCTAGTAAAGCATACCCTTAAATCAACAAAGCAGCCCATTGCAATCAACAAGGGAGTCTATTGCCATTCCCAGGGCTTCTTATTAGAAAAGGTAAACTTGAATTCCCTGTAGTCTCATCCTTATCAAAACTCAGTTGTTAGAGATTGTATTCATAGAAAGGTCCCTGAAGAGCATGCAGCTCATCCATTGCTGGAGACAAATGGCTCCAAAAGGCAAGGTCTGTGGTCTTGAAGCTAGACCACAATCTCCAGATGGGTGAGTGTGTGTTGAAGGAGTAGACTTCAGTGCAGACCTGGAAAAACACATATGATACTATAGTAACTATGGTTTCCTTAACACAAAAAATGAACAATAAAGCTCAACATTTGCAAAGCTGGTTTTGCTGCACCTCAGGCCACAAAAACAAACCCATGTAATGGGACGTGACAGGACATTCCCAAGGACCTGTCATCCCTTCTTCAGAATTTGAAAATTAATCTTGATTGCAATAAGCATGCAGACTCCACATGAATGTTGTTATCATGATATCAAAGTCCAAAAGATGTCTCTTTCAGGATCAGCATAATGATTTTCTAAATTGTCATTGCTTGATACATTTTCAGTCACAGTATTTCATTCTTTGAAACATGTAAATGACAGCAAGGGAGCATGTTTAGTATTCTGTTTATTTAAAATAAGATAAAGAAAGATGGAATAGATATACTGTGCCCTATTTCTCTTACTATTATAACTAAAATACTAGACATTATGTATAACACAAACACTAAGAATGGTTTAAAAGTGGAAGAAGGCAGCTATGGTCCTCAGGATATGAGGAATTACATGAATTTTCTCTTTGCCTCATATATCTCAGACTTGGAGTTGAAGAAGCTAGCAAACAAAAACACTAATAGGCACAGACAAAGAAAGTCCTACAAAAACCTGTTCTTTCAGGTCAAAGGAGTAGAAGAGGACTAACTTATCAAGTTTTAGACCATAACTACTGTACTCTAGCCCAAACCAAAGAAAACCACTATGGGCCTACCCATATCCACACCAGCAAGACTAAGAGTCCTCCACTCCCTGAGGCTATAGGACAAGTCTTAGTAATCTCAATCCCCTGCCAGTGTGGTACCAAGGGACTATCAAGTATGGAGCAGAGATTTTATCTCCATGGCAGATAATGAGAGCCACCTATACATACTTATCCATGGAAACAGATGGGGAGCCTAATTTCCATTCATACCTGGAAGCAGTGGGCTATTCCCTTTCTCCCATCTGAGGCAAGGTCAGAGAAGATATAGGGAAGAGTCAGGACTTTTAATACTGCCCAGTGGTAAAGAAGTTAACACACTCCAGTAAGTATCAGAGGAAACAATAACAAAGGAAGCTGTATCTAGTCCCCCCACCCATCGCACATAGGGAGGTATGAGTAGAGAGTTAGTGTGGAACAGAAACTCTCCACCCATGTCCAGTAGTAATAAGGAGACCCCAAACTTGGTAAGTGAGAGTCATGTGGGAAACCTGTACTTCTATTCCCATGTGGAAATAATGAAGTGACATTTCTCTTCCTCTGCTGGTGTCAGTGTAAGAGGAGGCCAGCTAAAACAAAGATTTAAAACTTATTCAGTGTTTCATGCCATAATACCCAAAGTACCCATGTTTCAATAAAATATAATTCATCATATCATGAACCAAGAAGATCTGAAATGGAATGAAAATACAATGAGATATGTACCAAACTAAGGTGACAGAGATATTAGATTATCAGGCAAAGATTTTTAAAGGAGCCATCATAAAAATTCTTCAGTATGAAGCAAACATGCTCAAAACAAATTTAAAAATAGTTACAGGTAAGATAGAAATAGAAAAAGAAAATTAGAGCTGGGTGTGTTGGTACACATCTATAATCCCAACTATTTGGGAGGCTGAGTCAGGAGGATCTCAAATTCAAGGTCAGCCTCTGCAACTCTGAGACATTGTTTCAAAACTTAAAATACAAAGGGCTCAGGAAGTAGTTCAGTGATAGAGTGCTTGCCTAGTAAGTGTGAGACCCTGGGTTCAATAGTCTGTCACACACACACACACACACACACACAGGAAACTAGAAAGGAACAAGAAAATGAAAATGTCAGCAAAGTAAATAAAAGATAAAAAGGAAACCAATGGAAATTCAAGAATTTAAATTTTAAGAATATAAAATTTGGGGGCTGGAATTGTGGCTCAGTGGTAGAGCACTTTCCTGACACAAGTGAGGCCTTGGGTTTGATCCTCAGTAGCACATAAAGATAAATGAATAAAATAAATGTATTGTGTCCATCTACAACTAAAATTTTTTAAAATAATATAAAATTTAAGAATAAATTTTTCAAGATGCCGGAAGAGAGAAGGTCACTTCCCTGGCTGCTCTGTGATATGAAACTAAGAAATCAGATAGGCAGCTTCTCAGCAAGGTGGGTGAAAAAAAGGGAACTTTACTGAGATTTAGTACTGGACATTCAAAACAGATCAGGGACTCAGGAAGTTGGATAAGATAAATAAGAAAGAAATCCCCAGCACCACTGCTGCTGCAACCACCAAAGGCACCAGTTGGAGCAGTCCCTCTGCTAGCAAAGTGGAAGGATAAGGGAATTAAAGGAACCCACGTTTTTAGGAGACCTGAGGCCTGTCTGGGTATGGAGAGATCAGAGATCAAAGGCATTGCCCAACTAAAATAAAGGTGTGCTGCACGACATCCTTGTGTGCGAAACTGCATCTCTCCCAGTTGTTCATGGAGGAGAGAGGAAGGAACAATTTTGCAGCTGCATTGTGGGGGCTGGCAGCTGGGGGAGCCAATTCCTGGAAAACCTGAGTTTGGCCCAAAAGATAGACCTGGAAAAACCACACTGCATGACAAAGTGTGCCTGAGAGATGTGGAGAAAATCAAACATGGAGAGGGGTTTACACATAGGAATACGGATCATGGAAACCCACATGGCTCCCCACCTCTCCCTCCAATCCAGCTGCTTGCAGAACCAACTGGGAGAGACACACTTGGCCAGGAATCTGAAGGGTTGGGGACAGGAGAGATTGACTTTGGTGACTGAAATCAAGAGACCAGGAAACATGGGGTCTACAGGTGATGGAGGGGACAAAGAATGGCTCCTCCACTGCATGAGTAGAACCCAGGGAAATCCCTGGGGTGCAGTGTTCCAGCATGAACCAGAAACTGCTGGACTCTGGAGGTGCACTGATTTAAAATCTTCAGACCAGGGAGATCCAAGATGGCGGACTAGAGGGAGGCTGCGTTCCTTGTCACTTTGTAACTCTGGTTTAAAGCAGAGGATATCTGTTTCTTGGTGAGGCAGTTTTTGCTGCTTATTGATCCCCTGGTGTTTACCCCATTTGTCTTCTGTGATCGCCTGCAATCTGCCAGCACATCAATGCCTTTTTTGAGTGCAGATTGCTCACTGTCAGGCACCTATCATCCGCCATTTGCCTGCCTCTCGCCTGTCCATCGCCTGCCTTACACCTATCCATCACCCAATGCAAGAGGTTCACCTCCCGATCATCCGACTACAGTCAGCGAACTGATCGCCGACCGCCAGTGGAGCACCAGCTGCCTGCTATTGCCTGGAAGTTCTCTGTTACAGTACTTGCAGGTTTGATTACACGTGGCTGCCGCCATTTTGAGACAACAGACAGGCCCCATAGGAACCCTGGTCGAACTGACTGAGCCCCGTCTCCAGGATCCCTCAGCCCGACAGATCACTCCCTGCCTCTGGGGCCCTCACATCCACTGACTGTTCCCTGCCACCAGGACCCCCACACCAACTGACTGTGCCCCAGACCGACTGATTGCACCCGGCCTCCAGGATTCCACAACCACAACCACACCAAACACACCTGACCTCCAGGAACCCTGCCTGACCAACTGCATCCTGCCTCCAGGACCTCCAGCTGACCACGTCCACACCCTGAGCTGTAGCTCCCCATTTGCCAACACATTTCAAAGCCAGAGTGGCCATCTTGGTTATCCTGGAAGCCGTAGCTCCGATCTTTAGGTGGGGCAAATCCCATCCTGAGAAACCTGCTGGAGGCTTGAAGCTCATTGTCAGAAAGGGTTTGGAAACCTATAGGGCCACTATAAGCCTATAGGGGGAAATCTGCAAAACCCCAGATCTGCACTGCTAGAGGGGAAGATAAATGAACAACATGAAAAAACAAGGGAAGAAAATGATCCAAACAAATCTAGATTCTATATTAATAGAACCCAATGACACTATGTTAGAAGAAATGTCAGGAAAGGACTTCAGACTATACATGATTAAGATGATTTGTGAAGCAAAGGATGAGATAAGAGAGCAAATGCAGGCAATGAATGATAATACCAATAAGCTGACAGAGCAATTGCAGGAAGCAAAAGATCATTTCAACAAGAGATAGAGATTCTCAAAAAAAAAAAAAAAAAAAAACAGGAAATCCATGAAATGAAGGAAACAATAACCAAATAAAAAACTCAATGGAAAGCATCACCAAAAGACTAGACCACTTGGAAGACAGAACCGCAGACAATGAAGACAAAATATTTAATCTTGAAAATAAAAGTTACCCAAACAGAGAAAATGGTAAGAAATAATGAACAGAATCTCCAAGAACTATGGGACATCATGAAAAGACCAAATTTAAGAATTATTGGGATTGAGGAAGGCACAGAGATACAAACCAAAGGAATGAACAACCTATTCAATGAAATAACATCAGAAAATTTCCCAAACCTGAAGAACGAAATGGAAAATCAAATACAGAGGCTTACAGAACTCCAGATGCACAAAATCACAACAGATCCACACCAAGGCACATTATCATGAAAATGCCTAACATTCAAAATAAAGATAGGATTTTGAAAGGCCGCAAGAGAGAAGCAGCAGATTACATATAGGGGGAGACCAAAACGGATACCAGTTGACTTCTCAACCCAGACTCTAAAAGCTAGAAGGGCCTGGAACAACATATTTCAAGCTCTGAAAGTCATGGTTGCCAACCAAGAATCCTATACCACCAAAACTAACCTTCAGATTTGAAGATGAAATAAAATCCTTCCATGATAAACAAAAGTTAAAAGAATTTACAAATAGAAAGCCTGCACTACAGAATGTTCTCAGCAAAATATTCCATGAGGAGGAAATGAAAAACAACAATGTAGGTCAGCAAAGGGAGGAACTACCTTAGAGAAAAACCACTCAAAGGAGAAACCAAGCCAACTTAAAAACCAAAATAAGCCAAATGACTGGGAATACAATCATATCTCAATAATAACCCTGAACGTTAATGGCCTAACTCATCAATCAAAAGACATAGAATGGCAGAATGGATTAAAAAGAAAGATGCAACAATATGCTTGCTGCAAGAGACTCATCTCATAGAAGAAGGCATCCACAGACTAAAGGTGAAAGGATGGGAAAAAAACTACCACGCACATGGACTTAGTTAAAAAGGAGGGTTTTCCATCCTTATATCAGATAAAGTGGACTTCAAACCAAGTTAGTCAGAAGGGATAAAGAAGGACATTTCATACTGCTTAAGGGAACCATAAATCAGGAAGACATAAGGATAGTAAATATTTTATGCCCCAAACAATGGTGCATCCCTGTACAACAAACAAATCCTTCTCAATTTCAGGAATAACATAGACCACAACACAATAATTCTGGGTGACTTTTAACGCACTGCTGTCACCACTAGATAGATCTTCCAAACAAAAACCACAAAGAAACCATAGAACTCAATAACACAATCAATAACCTAGACTTAATAGACATGTATAGAATATTCCATCCATCAACGAGTGGATTCACTTTCTTCTCAGCAGCACATGGAACCTTCTCGAAATAGACCATATGTTATGCCACAAAGCAGCCCTTAGGAAATGCAAAAACATAGAGATACTGCCATTGTGTTCTATCAGATCATAATGGAATGAAAGTAGAAATCAATGACAAAATAAAAAACAGAAATTACTCCAACACCTGGAGACTAAATAATATGCTATTGAATGAAACATGGATAACAGAAAATATCAGGGAGGAGATAAAAAAATTCTTAGAGGTCAATGAGAATGACGATACAACACAATATCAAAATCTCTGGGACACTATGAAAGCGGTACTAGAGGAAAATTCATTGCATGGAGCGCATTCCAGAAAAGAATGAAAAGTCAACAACTAATGACCTAACATTACAGCTCAAAGCCCTAGAAAAAAAAAGAACAGAACAACAGCAAAAGTAGTAGAAGACAGGAAATATTAAAATCAGAGCTGAAATCAATGAAATTGAAACAAAAGAAACAATTCAAAAAATTGACAAAACAAAAAGTAGGTTCTTTGAGAAAGTAAACAAAATAGACAAGCCCTTAGCCACACTAACAAAGAGGAGAGAGAAAATACAAATTACTAAAATTCGTGATGAAAAAGAAAATATCACGACAGACACCACTGAGATACATAACATAATGAGAACTACTTTGAAAATCTGTATTCCAACAATATAGAAACTACCGAAGACATTGACAAATTTCTAGAGACATATGCTCCTCCCAAACGGAACCAGGAGGACATACACAATTTAAACAGATCAATATCAAGCAATGAAATAGACGAAGCCATTAAAAACCTACCATCCAAGAAAATCCAGGACCAGACGGATTCTCAGTCGAGCTCTACAAGTCCTTCAAAGACGATCTCATTCCAATACTTCTCAAAGTATTCCAGGAAATAGAAAAGAGGGTACCTTACCAAACTCATTCTATGAAGCTAATATCACCCTCATACCCAAACCAGGAAAAGGACACAACAAAGAAAGAAAATTTTAGACCAACATCCTGATGAATATAGATGCAAAGATCCTTAACAAAATATTGGCAAACCGTATCCAAAAACATTAAGAAAATCGTGCACCATGATCAAGTGGGGTTCATCCCTGGAATGCAAGGATGGTTTAACATCCGTAAATCGATAAACATAATCCATCATGTCAATAGACTTAAGGATAAGAATCATAAGGTTATATCAACTGATGCAGAAAAAGCGTTTGACAAATACAACACCCCTTCAAGCTCAAAACTCTAGAAATAATAGGGATAGTAGGAACATACCTGAACATTGTAAAGGCTATTTATGCTAAGCCCTGGCCAACAACATTCTTAATGGAGAAAAACTAAAACCATTCCCTTTAAAAACGGGAACAAGACAGGGATGTCCTCTTTCACCACTTCTATTCAACACTGTCCTTGAAACTCTAGCCAGAGCAATTAGGCAGACTAAAGAAATTAAAGGGATACGAATAGGAAAAGAGGAACTTAAGCTGTCACTATTTGCTGATGACATGATTCTGTATTTAGAGGATCCAAAAAACTCCTCCAGAAAACTTCTAGGCCTCATCAATGAAATCAGCAAAATAGCAGGCTATAAAATCAACACCATAAATCTAAAGCATTTTTGTACGCAAGTGATGAAACATCTGAAAGGGAAATGAGGAAAACAACTCCATTTGCAATAGCCTCAAAAAAAAAAATACTTGGGCATCAATCTAACCAAAGAGGTAAAAGATCTCTTCAATGAAAACGACAAAAACATTGAAGAAAGAAATTGAGGAAGACCTTAGAAGATGGAAAGATCTCCCATGTTCTTGGATAGGCAGAATTAATATTGTCAAAATGGCCATACTACCAAAAGTGCTATACAGATTCAATGCAATTCCAATTAAAATCCCAATGATGTACCTTACAGAAATAGAGCAAGCAATTATGAAATTCATCTGGAAGAATAAGAAACCCAGAATAGCTAAAGCAATCCTTAGCAGGAAGAATGAAGCCAGGGGGTATCGCAATACCAGAACTTCAACTATACTACAAAGCAGTAGTAACAAAACGGCATGGTATTGGTACCAAAATAGACAGGTAGATCAATGGTACAGAATAGAGGACACAGACACACAACCCAAATAAATACAATTTTCTCATACTAGACAAAGGGGCCAAAAATATGCAATGGAGAAAAGAAAAGATAGCCTCTTCAACAAATGGTGCTGGGAAAACTGGAAATCCATATGCAACAGAATGAAAATAAACCCCTGTCTCTCACCCTGCACGAAAATCAATTCACAATGGATCAAGGACCTTGAAATCAGACCAGAGACCCTGCATCTTATAGAAGAAAAGTAGGTCCAATCTTCAACTTGTTGGCTTAGGATCACACTTCCTTAACAGGACTCCCATAGCACAAGAAATAAAGCCAGAATCAACAACTGGGATAGATTCAAACTAAATAGCTTCTCTCAGCAAAGGAAACTATCAGCAATGTGAAGAGAGAGCCTACAGAGTGGGAGAATATCTTTGCCACTCATACTTCAGATAGAGCACTATTTCCAGAATATATAGAAAACTCAAAAACTCTACACCAAGAATACAAATAACCCAATCAACAAATGGGCTAAGGATATGAACAGATGCTTCACAGAAGAAGATTTACAAGCAATCAACAAACATATGAAAAAATGTTCACCATCTTTAGTAATAAGAGAAATGCAAATCAAAACTACACTAAGATTCCATCACCCCAATTAGAATGGCGATTATCAAGATACAAGCAACAATAGGTGTTGGAGAGGATGTGGGGAAAAGGTACACTATACATTGCTGGTGGGGCTGCAAATTAGTGCAGCAACTCTGGAAAGCAGTGTGGAGATTCCTTAGAAAACTTGGAATGGAACCACCATTGACCCAGCTATCCCACTCCTCAGCTTATACCCAAAGGACTTAAATCAGCATATTACAGAGAACAGTCCACTCAATGTTCATAGCTGCTCAATTCACAATAGCCAGGACTGTGGAACCACCTAGATGTCCTTCAATTGATGAATGGATTAAGAAACTGTGGCATATATATAAATGGAATATTTACTCTGCCATATAGAATGATAAAATTATGGCATTTGCAGGCAAATGGATGAAATTGGAGAATATCATGCTAAGTGAGATAAGCCAATCTCAAAAAAACAAGGAGAATGATCTCGCTGCTAAGCGGATGATGACACATAAGGGGAGGGGGGAGGGGGGCAAGAATGGAGGAAGAAGGGACTGTATTGAGGGAAAAGAGGGGTAGAAGGGGTGGGGGGAAGGAAAAAATAACAGAATGAATCAAACATCATTACCCTATGTAAATATATGATTACACAAATGGTATGCTGTTACTCCATGTACAAACAGAAACAACATGTATCCCATTTGTTTACAATAAAAATGAATTAAAATAAAAAAAAGAAATCACTCAAATGTAAAAAAAAAAAAAAAAAAGATCTTCAGACCAATCACCATTCAACAAAGAACCTGGAACCTACTTAAACCTAAACCCTGCCTCCAGAGCTCCATCTATGGGATTTCCTCTCACACTCCAGCAACCCCACACTGAGGGTGGAGCAGGCATCATACTCCAATCCACCCCATCTAACACTGCTGAGAAGGGAAACAGAATCTTTTGACTACAACAGAAAGAATTCTTTTTAAAATATTGTATTTGTTCTTTTGAGTTATACATGACAGTAGGATGTATTTTGACATGTTTTACATACATGGAGTATAACTTCCCATTCTTGTGGTTATACATGATGTGAAGTTACACTGGTCATGTATTCATATGTGAACATAAGGAAGTTATCTGATTCATTGTACTGTCTAGAAATAATTCTTTAATTTTTCATCAAGATCCATTTTTTAATTTTAATTTTTTTTCTTTTCTCTCTTTAATTGTAACCTGAATGATTCATGGACACTTATACACATGCATATTTGTTTTTTCTCATTTCTAGTATTTTTAAAGCCAGTTATTTTTCATGGTTCAGTATTTTGAGGAGAAGTATATTGGATTAGTATATTTTGGTTCTGTTTTGTATTGTTTTATTATTTTTTTTAAATTGTCACTGTACATATATTTTTTCTCTCACTTATGTGTTTCCCTTGATTCTCTCTCTTTTCTTCTGCTAACAGTCAACCTCTATTATTCTTTCTTTCACTCTTCCTTTAATTTTTTTTATTTCTATCTTCTTTCCTTCTCCCTCATAAACATCACATCCTACATCATTTCTGTTCTCCACCTGTCCACCATTTGAAATTATAAACCCTTTTGCAAACTTACTGTGGGCAATAACTGATCATACTGTTTCTATTTATTGTGACAATTTACGTTATAGACGTCATAGCAGGAACCATTTGGTTTAATGCTACATACTGTTTGCATTGGTTGTTTTTATTATTTATCTCCCCCTAAATGGTGAGGTACTAGAAAGCTTCAGGAACATTATATGCGCAAAGTAGAAACTCTACTGCCTGAGATCCATACTGTTAGATGTGTAGACACACAAACAACATGAAAAAGCAAAGTAAAAATTGCCCCAAACACATGAAGATACTTCAATAACAGAATCCATCAACACCACAGTGGAAGCAATGAGAGAGAATGAGTTTAGAATGTTCATAATTAAATCAATTCACAAGGTAAAAGATTATGTAATTAGTGAAATGAGAGAGAAAATACAGGAAGTGAAAGATCAACTCAATAAAGAGAAGAGATGCTCAAAAAAATCAAGCAGAAATCCTTAAAATGAAGGAATCCATAAAATGAATTAAAATTCAATGGAAAGCATTACCAGCAGACTAGACCACTTGGAAGAGTTTCAGACAATGCATACAAAATATATAATCTTGAAAATAAAGTTGACCATGAAGAATAGATGGTAAGAGATCATGAACAGAACTTCCAAGAAATATGGGATAACATGAAAAGGCCAAATTTAAGATTTATTGGGATAGATGAAGATACAAACCAAAGGCATACACAATCTTTTCAATGAAATAATATCTGAAAATTTCCCAAACCTTAAGAATGAAAGGAAAAAATCAAATACAAGGGACAATAGGACCCCAAATGTACAAAGTTACAACAGACACACACCAAGGTACATTATTATGAAAATCCCTAACACAAAGAATATAGAGCTTTAAAGACTGCCAGATAAAAATGACAGGTCATATATAAAGGGAAACCAATTTGAATCTCAGCTGATTTCTCAACCCAGACCCTCAAAACTAGGAGATCTTAGAATAATATATAACAAGCTCTGAAAGAAAATGGATACCAGCCAAGAATAATATACCCAGGAAAATTAAGCTTCAGATTGACAATGAAATAAAAAACTTCCATGATAAACAAAAACTAACAATATTCCCAACTAGAAAGCCTGTACTACAAAACATACCCAATAAAATATTTCATGAAGAATAAATGAGACTGCCGAGACTGCGTCCACCTTGCGAGTACAGTCCCCTTGCCGCTCCGCTGCTGCCGGTCCACACCTGCCACCTAGCTCGCCATGGATGACGATATCGCTGCGCTCGTGGTTGACAATGGCTCCGGCATGTGCAAGGTCAGCTTCGCGGGTGACGATGCTCCCTGGGCTGTCTTCCCCTCCATCGTGGGGCACCTGCGGCACCAGGGCATGATGGTAGGCATGGACCAGAAGGATTCCTATGTGGGTGAGGAGGCCCAGAGCAAGAGAGGCATCCTGACCCTGAAGTACCCCATTGAGCACGGCATTGTCACCAACTGGGACGACATGGAGAAGATTTGGCACCACACCTTCTACAACAAGCTGCGTGTGGCCCCCGAGGAGCACCCTGTGCTGCTGACCGAGGCCCCCCTGAACCCCAAGGCCAACCGTGAGAAGATGACCCAGATCATGTTTGAGACCTTCAACACCCCAGCCATGTATGTGGCCATCCAGGCTGTGCTGTCCCTGTATGCCTCTGGTCGTACCACCGGCATTGTGATGGACTCCGGTGATGGGGTCACCCACACAGTGCCCATCTAGGAGGGGTATGCCCTCCCCCATGCCATCCTGCGTCTGGACCTGGCTGGCTGGGACCTGACAGACTACCTTATGAAGATCCTGACTGAGCGTGGCTACAGCTTCACCACCACAGCCCAGCGGGAAATCGTGCGTGACATCAAGGAGAAGCTGTGTTACGTTGCCCTGGACTTCGAGCAGGAGAAGGCCACTGCAGCCTCTAGCTCCTCCCTGGAGAAGAGCTATGAGCTGCCTGACGGCCAGGTGATCACCATTGGCAACGAGCGGTTCCGCTGCCCTGAGGCGCTCTTCCAGCCTTCTTTCCTTGGCATGGAATCCTGTGGGATCCATGAAACTATTTTCAACTCCATCATGAAGTGTGACATTGACATTCGCAAGGACCTCTATGCTAACACAGTGCTGTCTGGTGGCACCACCATGTACCCAGGCATTGCTGATAGGATGCAGAAGGAGATCACAGCCCTGGCACCCAGCACAATGAAGATCAAGATCATTGCTCCCCCCTGAGTGCAAGTATTCTGTGTGGATTGGCAGCTCCATCCTGGTCTCACTGTCCACCTTCCAGCAGATGTGGATCAGCAAGCAGGAGTACGACAAGTCTGGCCCCTCCATTGTCCACCGTAAATGCTTCTAGGCGGACTGTTACTTAGCTGCGTTACACCCTTTCTTGACAAAAACCTAACTTGCACAGAAAACGAGATGAGATTGGCATGGCTTTATTTGTTTTTTTTTTTTTTCCTTTTTGTTTTTGTTTTTTGTTTTGGCGCTTTTAACTCAGGATTTAAAAACTGGAACGGTGAAGGTGACAGCAGTCGGTTGGAGCGAGCATCCCTAAAGTTCTACAATATGGCCGAGGACTTTGATTGTACATTTTTTTTAACAGTCATTCCAAATATAGTGAGATGCATTGTTACAGGAAGTCCCTCGCCCTCCCAAAAGCCACCCCACTCCTCCTCCTGGAGGATGGCCCAGTCCTCACCCGAGTCCATACAGGGGAGGTGACAGCATTGCTTTTGTGTAAATTATGTAATGCAAATTTTTTTAATCTTCGCCTTAATACTTTTTTATTTTGTTTTTTTTTTGAATGGTCAGCCATTGTGGCCCCCCTTTTTGTCCCCCAATTCGAGATGTATGAAGGCTTTTGGTCTCCCTGAGAGTGGGCTGAGGTGTGGAGGCAGCCAGGGCTTACCTGTACACTGACTTGAGACCAGTTCAATAAAAGTGCACACCTTAAAAAAAAAAAAAGAATAAATGAAAAATAAAATTGAAAACCAACACAGGGAAAAACTATGCTGGAAGAATGATCAGTCTAAGGAGAAATTAATTCAAATTAAAAACCAGAAATAAATCAAAATGACAGGGAATAAAATCATTTCTCATAATAACATTGAATTTAAATGGCCTAAACTCACCAGTCAATAGAAATAGACTGGCTGATTGAATTAAAAAACACAATCCAAAAATATGGTGTCTCCAAGACACTCACCTCATAGGCAAAGACATTCACAGACTGAAGGTAAAAGGATAGAGAAAAAAAAACATATAATTCATGTGCATCTCAAAAACAAGCAGGGTTTCTATCCTCACATCATATAAAGTGGACTTCAAACCAAAGTTAATCAGAAGGGACAAAGGAGGTCAGTTTATACTTCTTAAGGGAATTATAATTCAAAAAGACTTAACAATCATAAATATTTATGCCCCAAACAATGGAATATCTACATACATCAAGAAAACCCCTCACAATCTCAAGAATCAAATAGACCACAACACAGTAATATTGAGTGACTTTAACATGCCTCTCTCATCACTATGTAGATCATCCAAACAAAAATTAACATTAAATAATAAATAATAATTTAGACTTAACATACATATATAGCATATTTCATCCATCGATGACTGAATACACTTTCTTCTCAGCAGCACATGGATCCCTCTCTAAAACAGATCATATTTAGGCCACAAAGCAACTCTTAGCAAATACAAAAAACAGAGATAATACCTTGCATTATATCAGATCATAATGGAACAAAATTAGAAATCAAGGATAAAATATAATTAGAAGCTACTCTAACACCTGGAGACTAAATAATACACTAATGACCAATGGATAGTAGAAGAAATGAGGGATGAAATTTAAAAAAAAATATGTAGAGATAAATGAGAATAGAGACACAGAGATCAAAATCTCTGGAACACTATAAAGGCAGTAGTAAAAGGAATGTTCATTGCATTGAGCTCATTCTTTAAAAGAATAGAAAAATCACCAAATAAATAATATAAAATTACACCTAGAAAAATAAGAACAAATCAACACCAAAAAACAGAAGACAGTAATTAAAATTGAAGCCAAAATAAATGTAATTAAAAAAAAACTATTCAAAAAAAACAATGAAACAAAAAGTTGGCTTTTTGAAAAACTCAATAAAATTGATAAACCCTTGGTCAAGATAATGAAGAGAAAGAGAGAAAAAAATCAAATTTCTAAAATTTGTGATGGAAAAGGAAATATTTCTTTGGACACTACCGAAATAAAGATGATAATCAGAAAGTATTTCGAACACGTATACTACAAAAAAATACAAAATGTTGAAGATGTCAACAAATTTCTAGAGTCATACGACCTACCCAAATTGAATCAGAAAGATAGAAAAATTAAACAGAACAATTTCTAGCAATATAATTGAAGACACCATCAAAACCCTACCAAGAAAAAAGAGTCCAGGACCAGACGGACTCTCAGTCAAGTTCTACCAGACCTTCAAACAAAAACTAACACCAATTCTCCTCAAATTATTCCTTGAAATAAAAAAGAAGGGAATCCTTCCAAACTCATTCTTTGAAGCTAGTTTTGCCCTGATATCAAAACCAGAGAAAGACACATCAAGGAAAGTAAACTTCTGACCAATATCCCTGATAAACATAGATGCAAAAATTCTTAATAAAATATTGACAAATCACAGACAAAAACATGTTAAAAAGACAGTACACAATGATCAACTGGGCTTCACCCTAGGGATACAAGTTTGGTTCAACATATGGATATCAATAAATGTAATTCATCATATCAATATACTTAAAGACAATAATCACAAAATTACCTCAAAAGATACAGAAAAAGCATTTTACAAAATACAGCATCCAATCATGCTCAAAATGCTAGAAATACTAAGGACAGTAGGAACATACCTCAACATCGTAAAAACTAAATATGTTAAACCCAAGACCAACATCATTCCAAATGGAGAAAAATTGAAAACATTTCAAGAACTGGAAAAATAAAAGGATGCCCTCTTTCACTATTTCTATTTAACATATAGTCCTTATAACTCTAGCCAGAGCAATTAGGCTATAATAACAAAAACAGCATGGTATTTGCAGCAAAACAGACATGAAGACAAATAAAACAGAATAGAAGACACAGAGACAAACTCACATAAATAGTTATCTCATACTAGAAAAGGGTGACATAAACATACATTGGAGAATAGATAGCCTCTTCAACAAATGGTGCTGGGAAAAGTGGAAATCCATATGTAGCAGAATAAAATTGAAACTTTATCTCTCACCATACACAAAATTCAATCCAAAGTGGATCAAGGACCTAGGCATTAGATCAGAGACCCTGTGATTACCAGAAGAAAGTGTAGGCCCAAATCTCCATCATGTTGGCTTAGAAACCAAATTTCTCAACAAGACTCCTAAAGTGCAAGAAGTAAAATAATAAATAAATAAATAAATAAATAAATAAATAAATAGGATGGTATCAAACTAAAAAGTTTCTTCATAGCAAAAGAAACAAGTGCATAAAGAAAGAGCTTACAGAATGGAAGAAAATATTTGTCACCTACATCTCAGATAGAGCATTAATCACCTGAAGGTATAAGGAATTCAAAAACTTAACACCAAAAATAAAACCCAATTAATAAATGGGCAAAGAAACTGGACAGGCACTTCACAGAAAAAGAGATACAAATGGTCAATATATGAAAAAATATTCAACATTTCTAGTAATTAGAAAAATGCAAATTAAAACTACACTGAGATTCCATCTCACTCTAGTCAGGATGGCAATTATCAAGAATATAAGTAACAATAAATGTTGGTGAGTATATGGGGGAAAAGGTACGCTCATACATTGGTGCAAATTGGTGCAACCACTCTGGAAAGCAATATGGAGATTCCCCAGAAAACTTGGAATGGAACCACAATTTGACCCAGTTTTACCACTCCTTGGTATATTGCTACAACCCTCTCATCTCTCAGTCATGGCTGTTAATTCAGGGAAAGAAACCAAATGAGGGGCAATGGGGATGAAGAAAAGATAGACACACACATAAAGGAAAAGGTGGGGCCAGGTGGGATACTGCTGTCTGATGGAGAAGCAGTGACCCAGAGCTATTCTCAGCACATTTATTATATATGTTTCATCATCAAAAGGTTATTAGAAAATTTTTAGTAAAGCAGGCAATCCGAAGGACACAGGACTGGTGAGACATTAGGGTCATCTTGCTATGCTCAGAATTTTCTATCCCTGGGAGCTGGTGCCCAAGCTCAAGGTCTCAAATGATACAGCTGCATGCCTTTGAATGTAGACTCCTCTGGCTGGTCTCACCATAGCAACTGAGTCATCTCAACATGCACTTTTGCACAGGCAATTTCCAGCACAAACACAACCATGAGGAGTCAGAAAGACCATGATTCAAATCACTGCTCTCCACAGTATACACCCAAAAGACCAAATCAGCAAACTACAGTGAGGCAGCCACAAACCAATGTTTATAGCAGCTCAATTCACAATAGCCAAGCAATGGAACCAACCTAGGTGTCCTTTAACAGGTGAATGGAAAAAGAAAATGTGGTGTATAAACACAATGGAATATTATTCAGCCATAAAATAGAATGAACTTATGGCATTTGAACATTTATTCAGAAAGACAAAGGAACTAGAGTCACTAAAACAATTTTGAAAGAAAAAAAAATAACATTAGAGGAAATGGTTTACCTGATTTCTAGATTTATTATGTGAGTATAATAATCAAGGATGTATGGTGTTGGTGGAGGAATAGACGAATGAATGGAACGGAAGAGAGTCCAGAAAGAGATTCACAAAAATATGCCCAACTGACGTTTGACAAAAGTCCAAAACCAATTCAATGGAGGAAGCATAGCTTTTTCAACAAATGGTGTGGTAATAAATGGACATCACCAGGCAAAAGAATGAACTTTGACCTAATTTTCAAACCTTACACAAAAGATAAAGTCAAAATAAATCACAAATTTAACTATAAACTTAAAGTTATATATAAATCTTTGAGTTTAAGAAAAGGTCAAAGTCAGCTGGGCATGGAGGCACATGTTTATAATCCCAGCAACTCAGGAGGCTGAGGTAGGTGTTTCTAAAATTCAAGACCAGCCTGGGCAATTTAGCAAGACCATGTCTCAAAATATAAAAAGTGGCTGGGGGGCTGAGGGCATTGCTCAGTGGTAGAATGCTTGTCTAACATGCTTGAAGCCCAGTTGGATCCTAGAAACCTCGAAACAACCCAAATTCTGCAGGGTTTGGGGATTTAGGTGAGTGGTAGAGCGCCCCCTGTGTTCAATTCCCAGTACCAAAAGAAAAAAAATCTTTGGGGTCTAGGATGTAGAAAAAAGGGTTTGTAGACTTGACATCAAAAATACGGTCCATATTCGTGGCCTTGTCCTGTGCCTTTTTCTTTCCTTGTGTGGATGCTGCCCCACTCCTGTCAGACTACGGCCCACCATCTTCTTGAGACCAAACATTATGCCTTCAATTAAGTTGCAGAGTTCTGATGGGGAGATATTTGAAGTTGATGTACAAATCACCAAACAATCTGTGACAATCAAGACCATGTTGGAAGTTTTGGGAATGGATGATGAAGGAACTGGTGACCCAGTTCCTCTACCAAATGTAAATGCAGCAGTATTAAAAAACATCATTCAGTGGTGCACACATCACAAGGGTGACCCTCCTCCTCCTGAGGATGATGAGAACAAAGTGAACAGGTGATCTCCCTGTTTGGGACTAAGAATTCCTGAAAGTTGACCAAGGAACACTTTTTGAACTTATTCTGGCTGCAAACTACTTAGACATCAAAGGTTTGCGTGATGTTACATACAAGGCTGTTGCCAATATGATCAAGGGGAAATCTGAGGAGATGTGCCAAAACTTCAATATCAAAAATGACTTTACTGAAGAGGAGCAAGCCCAGATATGCAAAGAGAACCAGTTGTGTGAAGAGAAGTGAAATGTTGTACTTGACACTATAAGGATTGTTCCAGATACAATCCTCTTTATAATTGTTAATATTGGACAAATAGTAGGCAAATGCAGCAGCAAATCAATTGTACTAGCATAATATTGTTCTTATTGCATGTGTAGTTTGAGTACAGACTCCAAACCTATGACTGAATTTCTTCTAGTATGAGAGAAAATTTCTTTTTTCTTTACTCTGAATAAACCTGAACTGTGGGTTCTCTGTGGAAAGTGGCATTTTGGGCTTTCCCACCTTTTGTAAATTGATTTCTGCCTAGTTTATTGTCCAGTTTCAGAGCCCAGAGCCCGCCCCTGACACAGTTAACTTCAGTGAACTTTTAAAAGTTGACATTATAAATAAAACAACTTGCAAAAAGTTTTCTGAAATAGAATTAACAAAATATTATCTTTATTTATGAGTTGGAAATTGGAAAAAGGCTACTTGGAGTACATGTTTTCAGTTGGGAGTGTTAGAATGTCTTCCAGCCTTCCTGGAGTCAACCAGTACCACTGGGATTGATAAGCCTGTATGTAGCAGGGCTCCCTTAATTGGACCAAAGGACTTGTTTTTTTTTTTAATCTCAGCTTTGAATATGTTGCCTAGAGATTCAGTTATTACCCAGTTTGTGGATTTTGTGGGAGAAATGTAACTAGACAGTTTGATAACTTTTCAATTAAAAAAAAACCACTTAATTGATGTGGCATGTCATCTTTTTATAATCAATGTTCCCATGTGGGGAAAACTATTCATAGCACTTGCATGTAAAAAGTAATTTAACCTTTAACATTGAAATATGTGGCAAAACCCAGAAAACATTCATCATGAGTGCAAGATACTTTCAATAAAAAGTGGTTATTTAAAAAATAAATACATAAATAAAAAACATGATCCATATGAGAAAAAGAACTTAATCAAAATTTAAAACTTTGACTCTAAGAAAGACCCTGTCAAGAAAATTAAAAGACAAGTTATAGTCAGGGAGAAAATATTGGTAAAGCATATATTTGACAAAGAACTAATATCTAGCTGGGTTGCAGTGGTTCACACCAGTAATTTCAGCTATTGTGGAGGCTGAGGCAGGAGAATTGCAAGTTCTTTGCTAGCCTGAGCAACTTAGATCCTGTCTCAAAATGAAATTTAAAAAAATTAAAGGGCTGGGCATGTGGCTGCATAGGAGACTGCTTGCCTGCCATGCGTGAGGCCCTGCGTTCAATCTCCAGTAAAACACACACACACACACACACACACACACACACATACACACACACACACACAATGTACTAGTATCTGGAATACAAAAAAACTCTCAAAACTTATGGTAATGGGCTGGGGATGTGGCTCAGTTGGTAGAGTGCCTGCCTCACAAGCACAAGGCCCTGGGTTCAATCCCCAGCACCGCAAAAAAAAACAACAACAACAACAAAAAAAAAAACTTATGGTAAAAGAAGTCCAATTAGAAAATATAAAAATTACTTAAGAATTTTACAGAAGAGGATATGTTATGAATGGTAAATGAGCACATGAAAAGATGAACATTATTAGTCACTAAAGAAAAAGAAATTAAGACCACAATGAGATATCGCTGCACGCTTATTGGAATGGCTAAAAAAAAATATTGACAATACCAAAGGCTGGTGAAGATGCTGAGAAACTGGATCACTTATATACTGCTTGTGGGAATATACAATGAATGGTAGAGCCACTCTGGGAAATATTCCCAGTACCAAAATAATAATAACAATAATGTAATCAAATAAACATAAATTTAGAATATGACAGCAATCACACTCCTGGGCATCTTTCCCAGAAAAAAAATTGAAAGTTATCTCAGACAAATCCTGTATACAGACATTTATAGCAGGTTTATTTATGGTATCTCAAAACTGGAAACAACCCAGATGTCCTTCAACAGGTGAATGGTTTACCAAACTACAGTAAATCTGTGTCAAAGACTAATATTTAGCAGTAGCTGGACATTGTGATGCACACCTATAATCCCAGCAACTCCTGAGACTGAGGCAGGGTGTTTACAAGGTCCAGGCCAGCCTGCACAAGTTAGCTATATCCTGTCTCAAAATAAAAAGGGTTGCCAGGCACAATGGTGCACCCCTGTAAACCCCGCGGCTTGGGAGGCTGAGACTAGAGGATTGCAAGTTCAAAGCTAGCTTCAGCAAATTACCAAGGTCCCTAACTGACTCAGCAAGACCCTGATTCTAAGCAAAATATAAAAAACAGCTGGGGATGTGCCTGAGTGGTTAAGCACCCCTCAGTTCAATTATCTGTAACAAAAACTAATAAATAAATAAAATTAAAATGGGTAGGATTTGTAGCTCAGTGGTAGAGCACTCCCCTAGCAAGAGTGAGGCCCTGGGTTCCATACCCAGAGTGTAATAAGTAAATAAAAAGAAAAGAAATTTTTATACGTGCAGCTAATTGGATGAATGTCCATTTTCCTTATTTGTAATAATGTGGAGGTTTTGTCTAGAGAGCAGATCTGTTCAAGGATTCAAGATACAAGTAAACAGAATGGGGCAGGATGAAAGCACACTTGAAAGAGTTTGGGTTTTTTTTTTTTGTTTGCACAACTTTTAGAGATTAAAAATAATCAGAAAGAAGTGTTTTGATGTGCTCTGATTGTGGTGCTTCCTGGGCATCCTAGAGAGCCCATTTGGGGAGCTGAGGGTCTAGGAGGAGGGGGAATTTAGAAAAGGTGATTCTGTTGCCTTCTCACACTGAAATGGAGCATGTTGGATTAAAGCCTTAAATTGGAGGGACTCTGTGCTCCCAGGAATGTAAGGAAATGTCTTTGTTCTGATACACAAAGATTAAACATTAATTAGTCAATGCGACTGAGGCAACGCCAAATCCAGAGTCAGAATATATTCAGTTGATGATAGAGTATTTAGTATATGGTTATCAAGCATTGCCTATGCTTGTATTTTGTATCCAAACTTGGGAACCAAGTAAGAGTCACTGAAAAATTCTACAAGCCCAATTGTGGCCCACGTTGCAGAAAGGCTGTATTTTACCAGCGATATTTGAATTCCGTTAAAACCAGAAGCGGAAGTTGCTACGGGGGTCTAATGAAGATGTATTTAGGGGTCTACGAACAGCCAATCACAACGTGAAACGTGTTGGGGGGGTGTAGCCCTAGAGAGATTGGCCAATGGCAGAGAGGGCTGTGAATAAAATTAAGAGCAAGCATCCTATGTGAACAGAGCACTAAGGCTAGCGAAGGTGAAGGGTGTTTGAACTACCGCCAAAATTCCACTGATATTCTCCATTGAACAATATGGATGACTCCCAGAGTGAACACTCCCGGATGATGCGCCGCCACAACCGGGAGAAGAAGGAGCTACAGGCTCGCATCCAGGGCATGAAAAACTCTGTCCCCAAAAGCGACAAGAAGAAAAGAAAGCAGTTGCTTCTAGACGTGGCCCGCCTCGAGGCCGAGATGGA
The DNA here is from genome assembly GCF_902686445.1 of Sciurus carolinensis. Lineage (NCBI taxonomy): Eukaryota > Metazoa > Chordata > Mammalia > Rodentia > Sciuridae > Sciurus > Sciurus carolinensis. Next base: position 53,436,431 of record NC_062232.1, read on the forward strand.
GCAGAGGCACCAGCAGGAGTTGGAGAAGTTCCAAGAGAAGTTCCCTGGCAACAGCAACCTCGATTCTGTCACTGAAGATCTGGCCAAGATGGATCTCGAGAACCAACCTCCCCGAGTTTCGAGAGCACAGAGAAGACGGGAAAGAAGGGCGACTCTTGAGAGAGAGCGCCAGGAAAGGGCCGCCAAAGCTGAGATGGAGCATATGGCCAGCTTCCGTCGTGAGGAGGAGGAGAAGCTCGCCACCATCCTTGAAGCCAAGAATCTGGAGATGAAGGATATCCCAACTGATGGCCACTGCATGTACCGTGCCATCCAAGATCAGCTGGTGTTCTCTGTGACGGTGGAGAGCCTGCGCTGCCGCACCGCTGAGTACATGCAGAAGCACGTCGACGACTTCCTGCCTTTCTTCAGCGACCCCGAGACCGGTGGTGCCTACACCCGCGATGACTTCATGAGCTACTGTGAAAACATCGTCCGCAGCGCGTCGTGGGGAGGCCAGCTGGAGCTGAGAGCCCTGTCGCATGTCCTGAAGACGCCCATCGAAGTGATTCAAGCGGATTCACCCGTCATCATCATCGGGGAGGAATACAACAAGAAGCCACTCACCTTGGTCTACCTACACTACGCCTGCAACCTGGGAGAGCACTACAATTCGGTGAAGCCACTCGAGGCCGGCGCTGTTGGCGGCGGAGCCCCTCGACTTTTCTAGGCCTTTCTACACGCTACAGAGCTTCGCGGTCGCCATTGCTGCAGCGCCGTCGCTAGAGCCGAAGCTACAGCCTCGTCTCCTCAGTAGGCTTAAATTTTTTTCCGTTTTTTTTCGTTCCTCCTTTTACTTAAAAAGTACCTCCGGCCGCCGCTTGCCTACCCTTGGCCTTCTGTCCTTCCTGTGGTTCTTTCGTTCACGCGGTGGGAGATGGGAGACTAGTGGGGGAATGTCTGATTTTACTAAAGAAGAGGCGGGAGCTGGATGAGCTCCAACCTCTCTTTGCCCTTGTGGATCTTGTTGACCTCTCCTACTGAGAGTTGCTAGTGTTTCAAATAAGTATGGGATAAAAATGGGAAATTTTGGTTTGACAAGTCCTTAACTCGGAATAAGTAAGTTCAGTAGAATAGCTCGGCGTCTTTGGATTTTCCCGTGTATCTATTGGGTTACATAGATAAATAAGTTTATGTGATCAGAGTCTTTTGTGAATGTCTTTTGCTGTGTTTTGCGGGGGGGGGGGGAGAATGGTCACCAACTCTTCTTTGTTGGGTTGTTTTTTGCTTGTTTTGTTTTAAATTGGGCTTCTCAGGTGATGACTCAGGTTATGAATAAGAGTTCTGATAGTAATTTTTTTCATTAAAATTTGTGTGGCTGAAAATTTTAGTTGTTTAGATATTTGCTAATTTCTAAATAATAGCATCTGTTAAAAGGTGAATGTGTTAAGTATAGAAAGTAAATTCAGATAAACATGCATGGTGTGACTCATTATAAAATGTGGAAGTTCTGAATTTAATTCCCTTTATTAAAGATAAAGCTCTTTATTCAGATAGTTGAAACCATTTCATTATCTCTACAACTGGTGTGAAGCAAAAAGAGACCAACTGGCAGGTAGTTTAACTTCTGGTAAATTTTCTTTTTTCTTAGAGATGTTAAATGCTATGATCTTATTCAGGTTGATCTACCCTGTATGTGAACTGGTATGGAGTGTGAAAGATATGAACTTAGTGCCTTCCCATATTTCTTAGAAAAAAGCATTTTTAAAAATATCTTAAGTATAAAATAATTGATCTATCTTGTTATATCAATTTCCATGAGGGAAAAAAAAAGTAAATGATGTAGGTGTGTTGATTGAGATTTGTTGATATCTTGAATTTGCAAAAATAGTAAAAGTGAAATAATTTGCAGTAATTTTTGAATTTAATCTTTGGATCCTGTATTTCAGTGGAGTGTTATTGAAATTTTAAAAAAACTATTTGTGCATTTAAAATGTTCTAAAATAATATAAGTTCAAAAAAATTTTTAAATTACACAACTTGTTTAAAAATAAAAGCAGTTTTAAAAATACCTGGTTCTCTTTTTGTGTGGGTAACTTAGTTCACATGGGGTTTGTATCCAGGATCTGCTTAAGTAATGGTATGCTGGGGATTAAGGAACAGATGCAGAGGGAAACAGGTGAGGCTTTCAGGAGAAGGAATGCACCTGTAATCTTGATGGTGGACTGGAATGAAATATTTTTCAGGGAAAGATTTAGGGAGACTGTCCTGAGTTGATGTTTCATTCAGCAAAAAACAATTAAGCAGTTTAAATTAAGGATGTTCTCATTGCTGTGTTTGAAAATAACCCCCACTTCCAAAACCTAGCCATTCCAGGGCTATATTGCAGGAGGGGGAAAAAAAAGTGCTATGTTATCTTTTGGCTGTTCCCAAAATACAAATATGAAAATCCTGCCAGATAGACCTCACTGATGAGTGCATCAGAAGAGTTTCAGCTCCATGTCTCTGAGGAGGTCTCTCAAAAAGCTTGATATTGGGGTACAGTGTGAGAAGAGAGCAATTGATATAGATGGGCACACTGGGGATTATGGGCCAGGGAGGAAGGACAAGCTGCAGAAGCGGGCAGAGGCAGGGGGAAGAGAACAGGTTAGGAAGGAGGGTACAAGTTGTGGATAGGCCCAGCCTAAAAGATTGAATAGGGTATTGCAGATAAAATGAGGGAGGTTGTGGCTCTGGGCGCAATCTAAGGAATAGAGCACAGGTGATTTGAGGCCCTGGCTAGAGAAGACCTGCGTGGGATCTGGGACAAAGGGAGAGGAGGGGGGTCAGCCTGGCTGAGGTGGGGGATTTTGATTGATGGGGAGGTCTAGCTGGTTGGTGGTCTGGACACAGGCTTACAGCGAAGGTCTGATTGAGGGAGGATATCTGGAAAGGGAAGAGGTCCAGGTTAGGGATAGGGACACAGGCTGGTGAAGGGCTTCTGGTTGGGGAAGGTGACCCAGCTGGGGTGAGTTTTATAGAGGGAGGGGGGAAGGGAAACTGGCTAGGTACTGGGCTGCATTCTGGTGAGGGTCTTGCCAGGACTGGAATTGGCTGGAATGGGGCCGGGCTGGGAAGGGAAAGCTAGTTCAGGAAGGGGACATAGAGAGCAGAGGGGAACCTTTCTGGGAAATTGGGCCTGGATGGGGAAGGGGGCCTAGTTGGGCATAAAAGTGAGCTGGGCAGGGAAAAAGGTGCTAACTGTAGAAAGAAAATAGGCTGGTGAAGTGACAACTTGTTGGGGCAAATGACCAGGTTGGAAGGGTCTGCAGATGATGAAGGGTTCTGTGGCTATTGCATGGGAAATGCTTGGGGCATGCTGCTTGGCCAGAACAAGGGCACTTGCTGAGGAAGGGATCTGGTAGGAGAATAGGCTTTCCTAGGGAAGAGGCATTATCTGGGAACAGGGTCTACCTGGAGGAGGAGGGCTGGATAGAGGAGGGAACCCGACTTTTAGAGAAGCAACCAGGCTCGAAAGGTTGGAATAACCAAATAACCCCCAAAGGTTGGGACATGATTTGAGAAGGGATCCTGGTAGAGAAGAGGAAGCTGGCCCAGGCAGGAGTGCATAGGCAGCAGAGGGACTTTTGCAGGGGAATTGGGTCTGAAAGGGGAAAGGGGCATAGGCATGCAAGGGACACAGGCTGGAGAAGGCCCCATGGTGTAGAAAGTCATGGAGAGGGGAGCCTGTCTGGGATAGGGGGATGTTAGAGGAGGCCAGGCACAGGAGTGGCAGGGCAAGGAAGAAGAAACTGGAACAGAAGGAATAGGCTCAGGAAGAGGACCTAGCCGGGTAGGGAGTCAGAGGAAGCAGACAGACTATGGACAAGGATACAGGGTAAGGAAGGAGGCCTGGGTGGGAAGGTGATGATAATCCCAGTGACTTAGGGGGCTGAGGCAGGAGAATGGCAAGTTTGAGGACAACCATAGCAACTTAGCAAGACTGTGTTTCAAAATTTTAAAAAGGGACGGGGATGTAGCTCAGTGATAGAGTACCTATGGATTTCATCCCCAGTACTGTAAAATAAATCAGTCAATAGGGGCGAGTAGGGGGCTGTTTAAAGAGGAAGGAATTAGCTGGTCAAGGAAAGGAGACCTAGTAGAGTAAAAAGTCGAAGAGAGAAAGGTGTCCCTGACTGTTACAGGGGCAAAGACTGGTGAAGGGTGCCTGGCTGAGGGAGGGGCCATAGGCTATCAAACAACCCAGGCTGGGAAAGGGCACTGGACAGGAAAGCAAGCAGAGAAAGGCCATAGGCTGGTGAGGAGGGTGAGGCTAGGGAAACAGCCTGGATGTGGGGCTGTACACATTTTTTTAAAGAGAGCAGAGGTTTGAGAGGGTAGAGCAAGCTGAGGAAGGGACACTGGCAGGGACAGGGGGATAGGGCTGACCTTGGGTGTGGTGAGAAGATCCTGGTAGGGATATATTGCCGGACTGGAGAGAGGCATGGGCTAGGAAAGGGAACCTGGTGGTGGGAGAGGTTTGAATGCTGAGAACAACAGAAGACTGGAGACGGGTTAATAGAGCTGACTGGGAGAGGGGTCCTAACAGGTGGAAAGAGCCTGCTAGGAAAGGAATCAGCCAGGCACGTGACTGAGGAAGGGGGCCTAGCTGAGGAGGGAGGCACAGGATAGGGGTGCAAGACCTTACTGGGCAAGGAAAGGAAAAGCAAGTGGGGTCAAGGACCCTGCCTGGAAACAGGGGTATGTGAGTGAAGGGGACCTCTCCAGAGTAGTGCCATGGCTTGGCAGAGTTCCTGCATGGTTGAGGTGGTAATTGCCAAAGAGGGCCTGCCTGTTCTTAGGGGGCACAGGCCAGGGAGGGATACCAGGCTGGGTAGGGTGCTCGTGTGGGGTTGCTGCAGTAGTGGGTACTGCCTGGGAAATGTGGCCTGGCGAGGGAGTGGGTAAAGGTGAGTATAGGAAAAGCCTGCCTATCAGGGGACAGGGACCTGGCTGGGGATGAGGCCTTGGCCGGGGACGGAGATGTAGCTTGGTAGGAAGGCATAAATAGAGTATGGCTGTGCTTGAGAAAGCAAGCACAGGTGGGTTCAGGGTTCCTGTCTGGTGGTAGGGAGGGAGGTAGGCTTAAGGGGGCCTACTTGGTATAGGGTATAAGGATTCCTATCTTGAAGGAGGAAGGGTCAGGGAGTGACACCTGACTAGGTAAGGAGATGCTTACTAGATAAGGTGAACCCAATTCCCCTGCAAGGATCCCCTCTGCTGCATTACTAGCTGTGGGGGTGGCTGCTGGGGATGGGGTATTATTGTAGGAGAAAGTGCACTGACTGGCAAAGGGGGCATAGGCCCAACATGGCCCCTGACTAGGGAAGGAAACACAGGTTGGTGAAGAAAGTACTACCTGGATAATGTGGGCCTTACTATGGGGTGGTGCTGGTGTTGCCCAAGTAATTCTGACAGAAGTCTTCAAAAACAGTAAAGTCCCATTTTACATGATTGCCCCTGAATACAAGAGAAATAATGGTTCCTATATTGGAAACCATGAAGGTTTTATTGGACCTGTCCTAGCCTCCCTGACTAGGTCTGTCTTTGGCAGGAGGAACAAGTAAGTGTTAACTTACACGAGATCATAACCATGCCCAGGGCACAAATCTTTACTGCAGGAATCTGGAAGGATGAGGAATTGAGGAATTGGCAGTCTTTCTTTCTGTAACAGCAACTACAGTCACTGAGGACAGCAACTTGTATGGGCGATTTCGTGTATGAAAACCATGGGGCACTAGTCTCAAAGGGATCCACTTCCAGCAATAACTTTCATTCATTACTATTTTTAAATACTTTTTTAAAAAAGTTGTTATGGACCTTTTTTTTATATGTGGTGCTGAGAATTGAATCCAATGCCTCACACATGTAGGCAAGCACTGTATCACTGAACTACAACCCCAGCCCCATCATTAATGTTTTTCTTTTACTCATTTATTTGTTTTTTTTAAATATACCAAGGATTGAACCCAAGGTCATTTTACCTCTGAGGTACATCCCCAGCCCTCTTTTATTTTGGGACAGGGTCTCACCAAGTTGCATAGAGTCTTGCTAAGTGTCTCAATAAGTTGCTGAGGCTGGCTTTGAACTTAGGTTCTTCCTGCCTCAGCCTTCTGAGTCACTGGGATTACAGGCATGCACCACTGTGCCTGGCTCTTTTACTCATTATCATACCCTCTCCCTTCTTGTCATAGCAACTAAAAATAAGGTGCTTGTTGTATATAGATGTGGGCTCTGGAGTCAGACATCTATTTGGGTTTCAAGCTCAGCTCATCCACCCACTTCCTAGCATTGTGACCTTGAGTAAGACACAATCTCTCTGGGCCTCAGTTTCCTTGTTAATAATATGGGACAATTAATACTTGTCTTAGCTATCTATCTTGAGGATGTTAGCACTGAATAAAAATGCACACAAAGTGCCTAATAAGTGCCCAATAAATTTTAACAACGATTAACCTCCACATAGGAGCCCAAGAGCATGACAGTATCAGCTCTGACAATAGTCACTCCTTGATTTGTGTCTATGATGACTTTTGGGTCCACTTGGCCTCTTCCTGGAGGCCTTGTATTACACACAGAACCTCTTCTAGGTCTGTTGTGCCAGTTGTTGCCACCAGAGCTTCTACTAGGGCTCACCCAGAGAGCCCTCCTTGGGACAGGGTGGCATGCATGCAGGGACTCTTCTGTCAGAATATCATCTTTCTTCCAGGATTTTTCTATACAAACATAATCAATTCACACATTTTAACCAGATTGGTACCATTCTACTATTCTATTGAAATTGCTTTTTAAAAAAATAATGCATTATAAAAATTTCCCTGCGTCCTTAAACAGTCTTCAATATGATGATTTTAATGCCTGCATTCTAGCCTATGAATGTGCCATAATTTATTTATCCAATTCTATTGTTGGACATTTAGATTGCTTTCAATTTCTCACTACTATAAATATGCCACTGTAATATCCTTGTAGTCACTCTTTGTCTGTATTTTCTGATGATTTCTTTTTGATAAGATTTCTAGAATTGATCTAGGTCAAAAGGAGAAGCTTTTAATTATACTGAGAAATTGCCCTCCATAATTATATCAATCTATCAATGTACTATCACATGTAGTTGCTAACATTGACAGTTATCATCTTTGCAAATTTTTAGGTGAAAAAAATGCTTTATTAGTTGACCCTTCATCAATTACTAATGAGGTTGGATATCCCTGTATGTGTTTATTGTCATGTCTGTTTGACTCATGCAGAAACCTATTTCTTACTTCATTGCTTGTTCCTAAATTTTTCCTTAATTTCCTATGATATTTATCTTCGGGATTTATAATAGGTCCTTCCATATAAATGAATCTGGTCACTTGTCATTTGGATATTTTAGAAAAAAAAGTTTTTCCCATACATGTTAGCCTTTCAGTTTTTTAAAAACATTTTAAGAATGAAGGAAAGAAGGACTGTATAGAGGGAAAAGAGGGGTGGGAGGGGTGGGGGGAAGGGAAAAAAAATAATGAATCAAACATCATTGCCCTATGTAAACGTATGATTACACAAATGGTATGCCTTGACTCCATGTACAAATAGAAAAACAACATGTATCCCATTTGTATACAATAATAATAATAAAAAAAATTTAACCATTATTTTTTATTTATTTGTTTTTTATGTGGTGCTAAGGATCGAACGCAGTGCCTTACCCATGCTGGGCAAGCGCTCTGCCACTGAGCTACAACCCCAGCCCAGCCTTTCAGGTTTGCTTGTCTTTTTGTGTATGCTGAAGTTTAAAATGTTAATGGAATCTATCAACCTTTTTCTTTATTATTTCTGAAATAATCAGGCTTAGAAATGCCTTCCCCAACTTGAGATTGGATCAATATCTGTGTGTACTTTATACCAAGCATTTTGATATTGGTTTTGTTTTGTTTGTTTTGTTTCATTTGGTACTGGAGATTGAACCCAGAAACATGTAACCACTGAGCAACCTCCCCAGCCTGTTTTTTTAAATATATATTTTATTTAGAGAAAGGGTTTCACAAAGTTACTTAGGGCCTCACTATGTTGCTGAGGCTAGTTTTGAACTTGGGATCCTCCTGCCTCAGCATCCTGAGCCACTGGGATTACAGACATGCACCACTGCACCCAGCTCAAGTTTTTAAATGCTTGCTCTTTATATTTAATAAATCCATCTGGAAATTACTTGGTTATAAGCTAAGGACATAAGTTTATTTTCCCAAATTATGATAGTTAACCAGTTACCCAACATTATTTATTGAACAATCCACCATTTCACTCCTGATTTCAAGAACTACCTTCCATATATATTACATTCTTAGGAGAGAGTGAATCACTTTTGATCATTCATAAAAAATGGCTGCATGTCTCTGACCTCAGCTGTCCCTTTATCCATTTATTTCATATTTACTGAAGAGAAAAGTAATAAACAATAACTTGGATAAAAATCCATTCTCTGCCCATGGTCTGTTGAAGGTGGCAGATGGTGAAATAGATAGCATGGAGAGAAGCACAGAGAAAGGACTCACCTCCTCAGACTTGTGTCAGGAAGGTTTAGCAAGGAGCTCAGAGAGAACACAGGCAGGAAGGAGAATAAATACATGGTATATTCTATATTCCTGTTCATGTCAGAAGGAGTTGTGCAAAAAAGTCTGGAGAGGTAAGGTCTCCTAGCTTAAATAAAAATTGTTTTACTCATAATATTACAGGTTAAATAAATATGAATTAAATGAGATACCATTTTTCATCAGACAGATCATTAAAGAAGTGAAGCGTGATAACATGCTGCATTGATGGGGGAGTGCAGATACAGGCATGCTCAAATATTACTCATGGTCTATAAGTACAGTCTCTTTGGAGAATAATTTGGCAATAGCTATCAAATTTAAAGTACATAAACTACTATCATTTGTGTTCTTATAAAAAGTTTCTCATGAGTAGGATATATATTAAACATTGGAATTTATTGCTTTTGAGGAGAATAAGCAGGTTGCTGGGGGAACGAATTGGAGGGAGCTTTCCTTTGTATAATCTCTTGAACTTCTGATATCTCGAATCATATGAATGAATAAATAAATAAATTTAAACCTACAAAATAAAATATATATATTGGTGTAGTATACTACAGATAATACAAATTATAAAACATTATTTCAAGGATGTTTATCATAGCATTGCTTATTAAAGCAAAAATCTAGATATAGCCTAAATACCTTCAGTAAAGAATAATTAAATAAATCGTAGTACATCTAATTATTACCTCTAGGGAGAAGAGTAGAAATGAGTGGGTGAAAGAAGAAAGACAGTGAGTGTTCACATATTTTTGGTGCAAACCCAGGACCTTGCACGTGGCTAGGGAAGGGCTCTCCTACTGGGCCACATCTCCAACCCCAGATTTCACTTTTCTATACTGTATAGTTTAATATTTTATTGTGGTGAAATATATGTAACATAAATTTTACCATTTTTAAATATTGTTTTTACTTTTGATTGGACTATAGTCTGTTGCTTTCCTTCTGGTGTGTTTTTTAATGTAATTTATTTGTTTAGGTATAGATAGAAACAATACCTTTATTTTATTTATTTTTGTGTGATGCCTTACACATAATAGGCAAGCACTCTACCACTGAGCCACAACCCCAGTCCCTCTTCTGATATGTTTTGACATATACAGCAGTCTCTTGAAGAAAACCTCCATTTTCACTGGGACTGCTTGTTCTCAGTGTCTATTGGAGAAATCCCCCATAATTTTTTTTTGGCATTGTGAATTGAACCCAGGGGTGCTTATCCACTGAACCACTCCCCAACCGTTTTTATTTTATTTTATTTTTTATCTTGGAACAAGGAGTCACTAAGTTGCTTAGGGCTGTACTGAGTTACTGAGGCTGGATTTGAACTCGTAATCCTCCTGCCTCAACCTCCAGAGTTGCTTGAATTAGAGGCATGTGCCACTGTGACCAGCCCACATATACTTTTTTAACCATTATTTTATTTATTTATTTTTATGTGGTGCTGAGGATCAAATCCAGTGCCTCACATGTGCTAGGCAAGTGCTCTATCACTGAGCCACAACCCCAGCCCATACATCTCATTCTTTCTGCTTCCCCACCTCCAATAATGAAATGGTCTTCATCCTCATTAACATGGTTTCTTTGCTCAGTGTTTGACCAGATGATGGCCAAACCAAGATGGAGGCTCCACATGAGAGGAGTCATTCATTGCACTGTGTCCATGCTGAGGTTAGGTCTGCTGTCACCCAGAAGAGTGGATGGTTTGGGTCCTCCCTTAGAATTTCCAAGGCTAAGTTAATTATAATTAAGGCTAAACATGGGGTTATAATCAAATGGTGCATGTCACAAGACTGGATTTTTTTTAATTGTAAGCAAATGGGGTACAACTTATTTGTACATGAAGTAGAGGCATACCATTTGTGTAATCATACATTTACATAGGGTAATGGTGTTTGATTCCATTCTGTTATTTTTTTACTTCCCCCCACCCCTCCCACACCTCTTTTCCCTCTATACAGTCCCTCCTTCCTCTATTCTTGCCTCCCTCCCACCCCCCATTATGTATCATCATCTGCTTATCAGTGAGATCATTCATCCCTTGGTTTTTTTGAGATTGGCTTATCTCACTTAGCATGATATTCTCCAATTTCATCCATTTGCCTGCAAATGCCATAATTGTATTATTCTTTATGGCTGAGTAATATTCCATTGTATATATATATACCACAGTTTCTTTATCCATTCATCAATTGAGGGGCATCTAGGTTGGTTCCACAATCTGGCTATTGTGAATTGAGCAGCTATGAACATTGATGTGGCTGCTTTTTATGCTGATTTTAAGTCCTTTGGGTATAGGCCAAGGAGTGGGATAGCTGGGTCAAATGTTGGGTCCATTCCAAGTTTTTTGAGGAATCTCCATACTACTTTCTGGAGTGGCTACACCAACTTGCAACTCCACCAGCAATATATGAGTATGCCTTTTCCCCCACATTTATGCCAACACTTATTATCCTGTTTTGATAATAGCCATTCTAATTAGAGTTAGAGGAAATCGTAGGGTGGTTTTAATTTGCATTTCTCTAATTACTAGAGATGATGAGCACTTTTTCATATATTTGTTGATCACCTGTGTATCTTCTGTGAAGTGTCTACCCAGTTCCTTAACCCATTTATTGATTGGGTTCTTTGTATTTTTGGTGTAAAGTTTTTAAATTCTTTATAAATTTTGGAGATTAGTGCTTTTTCTTCTTTTGGTGCAAGGACTCTGGTCTAATTCCTAGGTCCTTGATCCATTTTGAGTTGAGTTTGTGCAGGGTGACAGATAGGGGTTTGATTTCATTTTGCTACATATGGATTTCCAGTTTTCCCAGCACCATTGGTTGAAGAGGCTACCTTTTCTCCATTGTATGTTTTTGGAAACTTTGTCTGGCATGAAATAACTGTATTTATGTGGGTTTGTCTCTGTGTCTTCTATTCTGTACCATTGGTCTACCTGCCTATTTTGGTGCTAATACCATGCCATTTATGTTACTATTGTTCTGTAGTATCATTTAAGGTCTGGTATTGTGATACCTCCTGCTTAATTCTTCCTGCTAAAGATTGCTTTGGCTATTCTGGGTCCAAACGAATTTCATGATTGCTTTCTTTATTTCTATGAGGGACATCATTGGGATTTTAGTTGGAATTGCATTGAATCTGTATAGCACTTTTGATATTATAACCATTTTGACAGTATTAATTCTTCCTATCCAATCCAGGAACATGGGAGATCTTTCCATCTTCGAAGGTTTTCTTTAATTTCTTTCTTTAGTGTTCTGTAGTTCTCATTGTAGAGGTCTTTCACCTCTTTTGTTAGATTGATTCCCAAGTATTTTATTTTTTGAGGCTATTGTGAATGGGGTAGTTTTCCTAATTTCTCTTTCAGAGGATTCATCACTTATGAATAGAAATGCATTAGACTTATGAGTATTGATTTTATATACTGCTACTTTGCTGAATTCATTTACTAGTTCTAGAAGTTTTCTGGTGGAATTTTTTGGATCTTCTAAATATAGAATCATGTCATCAGCAAATAGCGATAGTTTGAGTTATTTTCCTATTTGTATCCCTTTAATTTCTTTGTTCTGTCTAGAATTTCTTTGGTCTAGCTAGCATTTCAAGGATGACGTTGAATAGAAGTGGTATAAGAGGGCATCCTTGCCTTGTTCCAGTTTTTAGAAGGAATATTTTCAGTTTTTCTCCATTCAGAATGATGTTGGCTGTGGGCTTAGCATAGATGACCTTTACAATGTTGAGGTATGTTCCTACTATCTCTATTTTTTCAAGTGTTTTGCGCATGAAGGGGTGCTGTTTTTTATCAAATCCTTTTTCTGCATCTATTGAAATTATTATATGATTCTGAACTCTAAGTCTATTGATGTGATGAATTACATTTATTGATTTCTGGAAGTTGAACCAACCTTGCATCCCTGGGATGAACCCCACTTATTCTTGGTGCACTATCTTTTTGATATGTTTTTGTGTGTGATTTGCCAGACTTTTGTTAAGAATTTTTGCATCTATTTTCATTAGGGATATTGGCCTGAAGTTTTCTTTCCTTGATGTGCTTTTGTCTGGTTTTGGTATCAGGGTGATACTAGTTTCATAGAATGAGTTTGGGAATCATGGAGCAGTTTGAGGAGTATTGGTATTAGTTCTTATTTGAAGGTCTTGTAGAACTTGGCTGAGAATCCATCCGGTCCAGGTCTTTTCTTGGTTGGTAGGCTTTTGATGGCATCTTCTATTACATTGTTCGAAATTGATCTGTTTAAATTGTGTGTGTCCTCCTGATTCAGTTTGGGTGGATCATATTTCTCTAGAAACTTGTCAATGTCTTCAAGATTTTCTATTTTGTTGGAGTATAGATTTTCAAAATAGCTTCTAATTATGTTTTGTATTTCAATATTATCTGTTGTGATATTTCCTTTTTCATAACAAATTTTAGTATTTTGAGTTTTCTCTCTCCTTCTCTTCATTAGTGTGGCTAAGGGTTTATCAATTTTCTTTCTTTTTTCAAAGAACCAACTTTTTGTCAATTTTTCAATTGTTTCTTTTGTTTCCGTTTCATTGATTTCAGTTCTGATTTTAATTATTTCTTGTCTTTTACTACTTTTGGTGTTGATCTGTTCTTTTTCTAGGACTTTGAGATGTAATGTTAGGTCATCTGTTTGTTGACTTTTTATTCTTTTATTGAATGACCTCAATGCAGTTAATTTTTCCTCTCAGTACTGTTTTCCTAGTGTCCCAGAAATTTGGATATGTTGTATCAGTGTTCTTCTTTATCTCTAAGAACTTTTTAACTCCTCCCTGATGTCTTCTGTTATGCATGCACAATTCAGTAGTTTATTAGTCTCCAGGTGTGGAAGTATTTTCTATTTTTTATTTTACCATTGATTTCTAATTTCATTCCATTATGATCTGATAGAATGCAAGGTAGTGTCTCTATTTTTTTGTATTTGCTAAGAGTTGCTTTGTGGTATAACATATGGTCTATTTTAGAGAAGGATCCATGTGCTGCTGAGAAAAAAATAGTGTATTCGCTCACTGATGGATGGAATATTCTATATATGTTGGTTAAGTCTAAATTATTGATTGTATTATTGAATAATATGGTTTCTTTGTTCAATTTTTGTTTGGAAGATCTATCCAGCGGTAAGAGAAGTGTGTTAAAAATATGGAACATTCACAAATTTGCGTGTTATCCTTGCACAGTTACCATGCTCATCTTTGTATCATTCCAATTTTAGTATTTGTGCTGCTGAAGCGAGCACTATTTTTTTATTTTTTTGAGACAGGGTCTTGCTAAGTTGCTGAGGACCTTGTGTATTTGCTAAGGCTGGCCAAGATATTATAATCCTTCTACCTCAGTCTTCTGAGTCACTAGGATTATAGGGGTGTGCCACCATGTCCAGTCAATTCAGGATATTTTGAGATGGTACAACCTTAACTCATTCAGTAGCACGTATCAAAGTGTACTTCTTTTTAATGCTGAATTATATTCTATTGTGTGTCTATGCCACATTTTGTTTATTCGTTATATTGTTGAATTTTTAACAAATTATATATATATACATATTATTTAAAAATAGGGAAAATAATCTTTAAAAAACTGAGACATTTTCCTTTTTTTCTTTTTGCTGTAAAATATTTAAATAGCATAAAGTTACCTGTTCCATGAAAGTTAAAATAATCCATTCACTTGTGAAAATGGTCCTGGGCCTTTTTAGAGATGAGATTTTTTGACAGGCATAATTCTTGAAAGAAAATCTATGAAGTGAAAAACAGTCATAATCCATCTAAAATAGATAGGGACAAAAATTGGATAACAACAAATCAGGATGAAAAGTGTAAAGGTGACAATTTTCTCATCTCTTAGAGGGCAAATCAGAGATAACATTTTGCTTTTGAAGTTGAAATATTGAGAATTATAGGCTTATGCATGGTGCTTAACATCATAAAATAACCACCAGCAGAACTAAAAACAGATTGCCTATACTTCCACTTAGAGGGTTATTTTTTTTTTTAAGAATAGAAAAGAAAACCCAGCCCTTGGAGCAACATATAGAACATCAAGGTAACAAAATTTATTACAGGCTTTGTGTGAGAGAGGGGGATTTAGGATGTACATTTTTCTCTAGGTGTTTCCATTTTTAATTTGTTTTAAATTATTTTGTATATGGAAATAATGAGGCTGTGGACTATACCTAATTTCAGATAGAAGATGCCATCCTTTCGCTTTTTGGTGCCTTTTCATTTCATTGGGTCATATCCTACAGGAATTATCAAATACACATTTATCATCAAGTCTCATCTTCATTATGAATGAGGAAAATATATCCCTGAAATATGTTTATCGTGCCTAAATTAGTTTTAGAAAAAACTTGTTAACCACTGACATAAATTGATCTCTATGTGCTCTTCCTAGTTTTCTTTCTCTCTCATCTATGCACACACACACACACACACACACACACATATACACATGACCTGTCTAAATGTTATTTTTGACCCCACAATAGCACAAGGCAGAAAAAATAGCTAAGCAGTTTTGGTTTGGCATTAGAAAGAATGTGCTGATAATCAGAGTTACTCAAAGATATAAACAACCATTTTATAAGGAGGTGAGCTTCTGTAATTGGAGGCATGTAGGTCTGGGCTGGATAACCACCACCTCACAAAGAGGTTTTCAGGACTTTCATATATCTGATGGGAACTTAGAAGCTTCTCAGATAACATGAAAAATTAGAAAACAAAAAAGGTTTATTTTCCTTGAGGGTTGATAGAGGGTAAATAAAAAAGGAAACACATTCAAACCTGGGGAACTTGGAGAATGGTGGGCTGGGAGTTGGTGGACCTCTAAAAAAAGGTTTTCTAGGCCCTTTGAACCTATTGAGTCCTCTTTTTTGAACCACAAAAATGTTAATCCCTCCTCTAGGCCCTGATCACTCTTGAGATTGAGAACACATTACTTTTGTGGAGTTGAAGAAGCAGTCTGAAGTGGAGACACCACAACTCCGTGGATTCCAGTCCTTGTTCCTAGTAAAAACCTGCTACTTCAGCCTGGCCTGGAGAGTTGCTCAAGCGACCTATTCTAATGAATACCTAGAATGAAGAGAACATATTCTCCAGTATGTAAATAGTGCTTCTGAAATATTTGAGGGGGCTTGAAAATGACTTGTTCTCTTAGGTATCCTATTCATTCAACAAAATATATCAAGCATCTCTAATAACAGGTGCAGCTTGCTGGGTAGGGGCCTAGGGAGGTGGCGCAAAGAGCCTTCAAATAGTTAAGACCATGATAGTGCTCTTCAAAGAGACCTAGCTTTGGAGGTGAGACCAACACAAATCCAAACAACTCCCAACCCAAGGCCCGCCGGTAAGTACTGTGGTCCAGTAAGAAGATGAGGAAATTAAGTGGGAATGCCCTGGGCTAGCTTGGGGCTGGAGGGATCATGGGGGCCTAAGAGGAAATGGGGAACCTTGAAAGGTCAGTGTAGATACAGGTAGGCAGCACTGAAGGGAAGGGCATTGCAGGCAGAAGGGACCCCATTAGACAAATGCACAGAAGTGACAGTGTTTGTGTTTCCAGCATCCATTTCCTTCTACTTCCACAAAAGCCCTCCCTTTCCTCTTGGGTACCATCCCTTGTCACCATTTTGGGGCAAAAGGACATCACCTCCAAAACCTTCCCCTTTCATGCCTGCCAAACAGTTCACAGCTTCTTTCTGGTCATGGTTCAAGATGAGCCTGTGATTGGTTCAAGATGAGCCTGTGGCCTGGGACAATCCGATCAGAGCAGAACCCAGGATGACATGAGTGTATGCACTGTGTTACCTTTTTGAATCTGGGGCTACCTTGCTGCAGTTGTGGAGGACAGGCTGAAGTTGCTAAAGGTGGCTCTTGTACAGCCACATGAGAAGTCCTTAAATTGAATCAGCACCTAAGAGGAAGTTATTACAACCTTCCTGAAGTTGGAGTTGAGGTCAGAGAATATTAATCAGAATTTTGTTTGAAAGAAAGGGGAAAGAAATTGGGTAGCAACATGTTTTCCCATGTTCTGATTCTGTGCTCCTAAAGCCCCTTCATCTATGGTTCTTAGATGCCTTGAAACCAAGAAGACATACTCAGTATTCGAACCCCCCACCATGGGAGTGGCCTTTCTAAGGATTAGTAAGTGAAAATTCGGAAGCCTGTGTCAATCTGAGATCATTGAGTTAGTACTTCTCCATGCCCAAGAATGCAAGCATCACAGTGAGTACAGGGATTATCTAATTTCTGATACTAAGGATCAGCCTGTGTATAACTTCATGAGCTTCTTTTCATGTAGGGCACTGACTCAATGACCACCCCATACCTGAGATAAAATATATTGTTATTTCTGCAGCTTGCTAACTTATTTTTGGTACTGAGAATTTAACCCAGAGTTCTTATCACTGAGCTAGATCCCCAGCAATTTTCATTTTTTAAATTTAGGGTCTCACTAAATTGCTTAGGACCTTGCTAAGTTGCTGAGGCTGGCCGTTTTAGTCAGCTGTTTCGCTGTTGTGACTAAATGACCTGACCAGCACAACTGTAGAGGAAGAAGAGTTTATTTGAGGGCTCACGGTTTCAGAGGTCTTAGTCCATAGAAGGGTGGTTCCATTCTTTTGGGGCTTGAGGTGAGGCTGAACATCGTGGCAGAAAAGTGTAGCAGAGGGAAGCAGCTCACGTCATCAGGAAGCAGACTCCACTCTCCAGGTACAAAATATACACTCCATAGCCAGACCCCAATTCCCACATCTTCCAGTCACACCTTAACACTTCAATTAATCCCATCAGGGATTAATTCACAGATTGGGTTAAAACTCTCACAACCCAATCATTTCTCCTCTGAACCTTCCTGCATTGTTTCACATGTGAGCTTTTGGGGGACACCTCACATCCAAACCATAACACTGGCCTCGAACTTGCAGTCCTCCTGCTTCAACCTCCCAAATTACTGGGATTATAGGTATGTGCCACCACACCTGTCTTCTCACCTTTTGTGGAAAAAAAGTCTCTGTGCTGAGGAAGTAGAATGTTAATCTGCAGACAGTAGTATCCATTAAGTTTGTCAAAATGAATGAGAGATCAGAGCTATTCTTTAAGAATGATGAATCTAGTGGCATTTAGAGAAAAGAATGGATTGCAAGGAGAGAGTAGAGGCATGAAGATGGATTGAGAGGTTCTGTGTTAATCAATGACAAATGATGCTGATCTGGACTAGGACAGTAGCAGCAGGGAAAGAGAACAAGGTGATGGGCACTAGAAGTGGAATTAGCACTTAAATTGGAGAGTAAGGGGTAAAAGCAGGATCAGAGACAATTCCCTGGTTTCTGGCTAGAGTAATTCAGGAACTGATTTTCTGAGATAGACCCTTAAAAATCCCTTAAATTGAATTGGGGATGTAGCTCGGTGGTAGAGTACTTACCTAGCATGCTCAGAGACCTGGGTTAAAGCCCAGCACTGGAAAAAGCAGTCCCTTAAATTGTCCATCAAAGACAGTGTATCTCTATGCAACTTTTAATACTAAAGAGTTTTTTAAATACCTCTGAGCTAAACTAAAAAAGTGTATGTGTGTGTGTGTGTGTGTGTGTCTTGAAGAAAGAGGACAGACTGTCTTACAAATATACAAGAAGCTAATAGGAAATGAACTTAATGGCTAGGAGACAGGGTGTGAATACACTGCCTATTCAAAATATAAATATAGTTGAAATTTAAATATATATTGAAAGGTTATGGAAAATAATATTCCTACAAGACAGCTCCCCAAGAAAAACAGAGGGACAATGTAGCTCGGGAGGAGGGATGGGAAATTAACCAAACATTAAACCTTTCCTAGTACATCCTTTCCCAATAACAGTGGGCCCTAAAGAAAAGGAGCCGATACTGGATGTTGGCTCTGGACTTTGACTTTCCACCATGGCAAATTACTCCTAAATGGAGGCACAGCAATATTGAAACTCTGGGAAACAATGGATCCCAGAGAAGGAAAGCAATGGGCAAGATTTGAGTACTCATCCCTTGGGATCTGGACTCTTATCTCCCCAGATAACAATGAGTTTCAACCTTTTTACAACTACTCTCCTAAGTTAAAGTTTTAACCTGCACAACTAGCCCCTGACTGTCCAAACTGCATGTATGCAGTCTCTAGTTAAAGTATAAACCCCAGACTCCTTCTGTAACCCAGGGACCATCTCCATACCCGAAAATGGTCCCTCCCCGAGCCTGATAGATTGACTTTGCTGCAGAATAAAGGAAAGCTTGCTGATCCAAGTTTTGCTTCCTGTCTCCTGCCTCTGTCATTTGTGGGCCATGAGCTTACATATATAATTGAAATTAATAATCACTAGCAAGCCAAGTGTGTGTTGACAGTCACCCAGCAACACTCAACAGTACTGTCACCAAATTCAGAAATAGCCTCTAGATTTTTTTTTTTTTTTTTTTTTTTTTTGGTACTGGGGTTTGAACTCAGGGGCACATGGCTACTGAGCCACATCCCCAGCCCTATTTTGTATTTTTTTTAAATTTAGAAACAGGGTCTCACTGAGTTGCTTAGTGCATTGCCATTGCTGAGGCTAGCTTTGAACTCCGATCCTCCTGTCTCAGCCTCCAGAGCCACTGAGATTACAGACATGCACCACCACATCTGGTGATCTCTAGATAATTTTAAGACAGGAGCTTCAGCAGGACACTGCAGGGAGGGCTCTGGCACTATCTATGAGTATAAAGTGCTCTGCATCCTTCTTCCTGTAATCTTCCAGTAAATAACCATTTGACCAGCATTCGTAATCTATTATATACACATCCCACCCCTTTCAAAGAAAGAAGCAATTCTCAGATAATCAAGTCTAAATCCACATTATAAAAGTGATATCATTTTTTTCCTTAATTCAGACCAATGATGGATTTTGAGTTTTACATCATTTTGAAAAGTGGTTTCTGTTTCTAACTTTCTTCTGTTTCTACTGGTACAGAGACCTGAGGTCTACCACAATACTTTGTTTAAAAACAGAAACATTAAACCCTGGTGACACAAAGAAATTATAGCAGAAGCATTGAAATTTAATAACTTCTTGTTTTTTGTTGTTTTATTTTTGTTTTTTACTTTGGGCCAAGTCAGATTTTTTTTTTTTTTTTTGGTATACATTAGTCCCCTCTTATCCTTGGGAAATATGTTTTAAGACCTCCCCCCCCACAGGGTGCCTAAACCCTATATGTTTTCCAATACATGTACATCTATGATAAATTTTAATTTGTAAATTAGACATGCTAAGGTATTAACAATAACCAATAATGAATTAGAACAATTATAACAATATACTCTAATAAAAGTTATTTAGAACTTATTATTTCTGGAATTTTCCATTTAATATTTTCATGTGCTTGTTGACCATGGACCACTGAATTCATAGAAAGTGATATCATGAATAAGGGGAGACTATTGTATTCCCCTTCTCTCTCTCTCTCTCTTTTTTTTTTGTAGTTGTAAATAGACACATACCTTTATTGTATTTATTTTTTTGTGGTATGGGGAAATTGAATCTAGGGGCTCTTAACCACTGAGCCACATCCCCAGCCACCTTTGTATATTTTATCTACAGACAAGGTCTGGCAGAATTGCTTAGGGCCTCGATAAATTGCTGAGACTGACTTTGAACTCACAATCCTCGCCTCAGCCTCTCTAGCTGCTGGGATTACAGGCATGCGCCACTATGCCCAGCTATTTTATTTATTTTTAAGCAGTGCTGAGGATCAAACCCAGTTCCTCACTCGAGCTAGGCAAGCACTCTACCACTGAGCTACAACCCCAGTCCTGAATTCCCCTTCTTAATCTTGGGAGATAGAAAGGAAGTCCCCAGAGGGCACTAAATGGGGAAACAACTCTTACAGCTTCATTTACATAGGAATAGGCTCCACAAGAATAGACATCAGATATTACAGAAGTTTTTCCTCTAGTGGAATAATAGGTGAATTTAATTTCTCCAGATTATCAGCAAGGAGCATATATTACATTTTCTTTTACTCTGTATTTTAATGAAAACAAATCAGTGTAAAGAATCATAGATACCATAAGAGACTCATTAAAGGATTTTGTAGCATTTTCCTGCAAACAAAACACTTTCCTTTAAGAAAAAAAATCATTTAAAAGAGCAAATGCTTCCTTCTTCTCTAGAGAAAAACAATAAGCTTTGATTTGTTCAATAAATAAAGATTTTCCCAAATAGGCTTGCTTTAAATATTAAAATTTTTGACATTTCAGGGATGCAGTATGCTAACTTTATACACAATAGCAAACATGATAAAAAGTTAAAATCATCCTTGAAACACTGAAAATTAGCCAAGCTTGGTCATATGGGCCTGTAATCCCAGTGACTTGGGAGGCTAGGGCAGGATTGTAAATTCAAAGCTAGCCTCATTAACTTAGCAAGACCCAAAGCACCTTAGCAAGACCCTGTCTCAAAATAAAAAAAAAAGGGCTAGGGATGTGGCTCAATGGTTAAGCACCTGGGGTACAATCCCTGGTAAAAAAGAAACAAAATTGATGAAAATAATATGTCAAAAATTAATTTTTTCACCACTCAGGAGACTGAGTAAAGAGGATTGCAAGTTCAAAGCCAGCCTCAGCAATTTAGCAAGACCCGGGCTCAATTTTTTTTTTAAATTTTAAAATGGGCTGGGGATGTGGCTCAGTGGTTTCAAGAGCACCCCTGGGGTCAATGGCCAGTACCAAAAAAAATTAAATTTTTCAATGTTTTCCTAAAAATAGCTTCATATTTTAAAGACTTAATAGAAAAATGAAACTGCAAAGTAACTTGTAAAATGAGGCCCTGTAAGCAAATAGGCAGTTCACTATACAATTAATTGTCATCCTCATACATTTTAAGGTATTATCTAAAAACTCTACATGTTAGAAATAAATTTTTACCAAAGGGACATGACTAAGGGCACTATGGGTGGGGAGTGGGGGAGAGTTTTCTGAATATTCATAAAATTTCTATTTCTTGATCTAGCACTGGTAATAAAGGCATGTGGATTTGGGAAAACTCATGGAGCTGGACCATTATGAATTGGGCACTTTTCTGTGTGTGTCACTTGAATAAAACATACATATATATATATATATATATATATGTATTTTATATATATGTATTTATATGTATTTTTTTGCGGTGTTGGTGATTGAACCCAGGGCCTTATGCTTGTGAGGCAAGTACTCTACCAATTGAGCTATATCCCCAGCCCTAAATAATATAGTAGTAAAAACAAAAAAGGAAGAAGTCAGAGTTGAATGTTACAGAATTTCAGGACGGTGATGGAGACTAGGTTGTTGGACATTACGAACAGTAATAATAAGAATAATGGCTACCATACATGTCTGATAATTATTATAGTGAACACTTACTATGTGCACAACATTGCTTTAATCACTTCATATATGTTAATATGTACTAGTATAATCCTCATTTTACAGGTAAGGAAGCTGGTGTACAGAGTGGTTAAGTAACTTGAACCAAGGAGATTACTACTCTTTCAAGTAAACTACTCTTTCAAGAAGTTTATAAAGAAAGAACAGTAATCCATGCAGAAAGCAAGGAGGTTAGTTGGGTGTGGTAACACATACCTGCAATCCAATGACTAGGGAGGCTAAGGCAGAAGGATTGCAAGTTCAAGGTCAGCCTCAGCAACTTAGTGATACCCTGTCTCAAACATAAAATAAATAAATAAAAAGGATTGGGAATGTAGTTCAGTGGTAAAGTACCCCTGGGTTTAATCCTTATACCATAAAATAGAATTTTAAAAGAAGGGGTAGGGGATGTAGCTCAGAGGTTGAATGGTCCTGGGTTCAATCCCTAGTACTGCAAAAAAGAAAAGAAAGCAGTTAGTTTATTTGTTTGTTTATTGTTCTTCTGATGAGCAGATTTGAGTGCATTTATGGTTTGAGGAAAGAAGCCAGAGAAAGAAAAGGGGAAGGAGAGTGAAAGAACTTAATCCTCTCCAAGGAGATCAGATTGTTCATCTTTGCCTAGAGAAAGGCACCTTCCAAGATCTGAAGAGAAGTGAGGTCTGTGTAGTAGAAAGCAGAGTGAGCCCACATCAGTAAAGTAGAGGACTTTTACTGAGTGATGAGGTGGCTAGGAGTGGGTAAAGAAAACTGGAGAAAATCCCCAGTCAGGATTGCACAGAGTTTATCACAGTTAAAATGATGGCAGTGTTCATTTCTGGGTTCCACCTCTCTTGATGTGGAGTCTTAGTGCCTGAATTTTTAACAAACTTTAAAAGTAATTCTGATGACCCCTAACTTTTTTTTTTTTTGGTACCAAGGGGTGAACCCAGAGGAACTTTACCATTGAGCCACATTTCCAGCCCTTTTTATTTTTTATTCAGAGTCAGGGTCTCACTAAGTTGCTTAGGGCCTCACTAAATTGCTTGAGGTTGGATTTGAACTTGCAATCCTCCTGCCACAGCTTCCCAAGCCACTGGGATTACAGGCATTTGCCACCATGCCTGGTCTGATGACCCCTAACTTTGAGAAATAAACTGGAATCCGAGACCCACAAACCTCAGAGAATGAAGGGAAGATGGTTCATCCTGTAAAAAGAAAAGCATGGAGGGACAGCTTTCCCTAGGAACTTAGAAGTTTTATTTTTATTTTTGTTGTTTTTTTTTTTCATCTGAATGTGGATTATTCTTTTATATTATTCATATTAACTCATATTAACTATACAAGTAAATGGTTGTTCTGTGTCATGGGATTTTTAAAATAAACCCTCCAAATGATTCTGATGCTGTCATTCTATGGACCGCATCTTGGAATTTTGCCTCTAGGGTGACAGTGGCTAAACATGTGGGCTTTGGAGCCATATTATAAATACCACTATGTTGTAACTCTGCAACCACTGTCAAATGAGTTGACATCTCTGTGCCTCAATTTCCTCATCTTGAAAATGGGGCTAATAATAGTATCTACTTCATAAAGTTGTTATGAGAAAAGTAAATATACAATATGATGCTGTTTATACAAAGTCTAAAACATTCTAAACTAATCTGTATATTGTTTAAAGGTATGAATGTGTAATAAAACTATAAAGCAAGAATAATATGAAAAAAGTGAGAATCAAATAAGTTGGTACATATAAAGTGCTTAAAACATAATAAACACTCAATATTTAATAAATATAAGCTATCTGAATTGCTATTTTTATTATTCCTAATTGTTGGGGGGGATGGCCACTGAAATTATGACCTATGAAGAATAGATGAGGCAATTACACGGATGGATGAAAATCACCCAGAAAATGGAAAAAAGTCTTTGACTGGCACAGAATGAGAAAGGGGAGCTAAATTGAGAATTGCACCACTGCCTTGCTGGTCTGACTAGGGTCCCTGATTGGTAAAGACAGACACTGACAGGAACAGTCACAATATAGTGCTATGTCAAGCAAAGTTGAAATAGGAGCTGTGGGGAGATAGAAAACTATTGCTAGGCCATTCCTATGTGGAGATCATGCTAGTTATTAAGAGACTGAAGTGTTCAAGAAAGACTTGACAAAAGAGTAGCTTGAGAACTAGTACTGCAACCTGAGCTAACTGCTTAAAACCTACCTTGTTTTGCCTCTAGTCAGAAGCACCAGATTCTAAAAGTGTTCTCACATGAGCAAAAGTCCTTTATTATTCATTTTACTGAAGGCCTTAGATTTTGAGGTAAGCCTCCTAGGCACTTGGAGCCATGCCTTAGATTCTTGTTCCCTGTGCACCTTTGTGATTGAATCCTGCCCTGTGTTCCTGTTAAGGGAGACACAGATAGATTGGAGAGAGGGCTGGAGCCCAGGACCCATGCAAACAGTTGAAGGAGCTGGCACTATTTAACTTGGAGAAAAGAAGACTCAAGTGTAGTTTCCATACTTCTGAAGAGTGTTGTAAGACAGCAAAAGCAGATGGAGTGTGAGAGGGCAACCAAGGGGTATAACTGTGAAACAAAAATAGCTATAAACCATAGGGAGACATATTTCATGCTCAATATAAGGAATCAACTTTTCTAATAGTACTGATCAACCATGAATCAAAATGGATGTCTTATAATAAGCTGTCCCTGGAGGAGTGCAAGCTGAGGTTAGAAAAGAACTTCATAGCAGAGCATATTTAAATATCCAGTTAAACTTTATAACTAAAACACTTGTTCTCTTTTTCTGTTCTGCAGCTTGATTTCATTCCATAACCCTTGGCTTTCCTAGCCCTGGGTTTATAACAGGCCACTTTAACATCCAGTAACAAGGTCACATCTAAAAATAACTAGGGAATGGATATGGGAGAGCAATCTGATTCTTCCATTAGGCCCCAATTAAGTTCATGCATTTCTCTTATTTATTTTTTTGGTACCGAGGATTGAATTCAGGGGCGCGTAACTGCTGAGGCACATCCCCAGCCCTTTTTTGTATTTTACTTAGAGAAAGGGTCTCACTGAGTCACTTAGGGCCTTGCTAAGTTGCTACAGCTGCCTTTGAACTCACACTCCTCCTGTCTCGGTCTCCTGAGCCCCTGGAATTGCATTTCTGTTTTATAGTTATTATCACTTCTCTCTTACCAGACTGCCTACAAAATAGGATATATTTTTCTAGTTCCTGCTTTCTTGATGTTCCTGAAATAAACCTATAGGACCTTTAGGATTTAGGATATGGAGTCATTAGTGGGAGATAACAAAACAGCTAACATAGGCAGGTAATCCAGAAGCCCCAGCACTCAAGTTTCCTGAGCAGTAGTCCATCCACTAAACATCTGCTTCTTAGACTTTAATGTGCATTGAATCACCCATGGATCATCTTAAAATCAAATTCTAATCCAGGACCCTGAGATTCTACACTTCTAACAAGCTCCAGGTGATGCTGATGCTGCTGGTCGGTGGATCTAAATCATTATGAAAATAACAAGAGTGTTATTGCAGTAGTAGTTTCATTGTGATTATCATTCATTGCACCATGGCAGAGTTGTAAAATGCCTGTCCAATTAGCATAAATAGGTAAGGGAAAACTAGGAGTTCTGAGAGTGGGATGAAAGGATAAACCTGTTGTTCTTCAGGTGCCTTTGTACTTCCTGGGCCCTACCCCCATCTCCTTGCCCTGGTGAGGGCCTCCTTGGCACTTTCTTCAAATTTCTCCCTTCAGGGGTGGGAGGGGTGGAGAGGAAGGGAAAAAATAACAGAATGAATCAAACAACATTACCCTATGTAAATTTATGATTACACAAATGGTATGCCTTTACTCCATGTACAGAGAAACAACATGTATCCCATTTGTTTACAATAAAAAAAAGACTAAAAAAATTTTCTCCCTTCAAAACAAAGGGCTTATATTTTTCAAACACAATTAGCAATGGGTGACTTATCTTAAGCCTTCTGCGCGCGCGCACACACACACACACACACACACACACACACACACACACCAGGTTTGCTGTCATTTTGGGGTGGTGAATGACAGAAAGAGACCCATCCAGTAAGGAAAATAGTGGTAGGGCAAAAATACTTAAGCCCTGGTTTATAATCATTAATAGGGAAACCCCACTCCAGCCCACTAGTATCTTCAGGAAGTGACTTTGGTGAGTAAAAGCTCTCATTCTACAGAAGAGACAGGACATTTGAAGATAGGACATTGTGCTTCAGTTTCTCATATGCTCTGGCCCTCTTTTGTAATGGAAGCACAAATACCTCCCCAGAAGGAATTGTGCTTTCAAGAGTGGGCATCCTGTCATTGCACACATCCTGGACACAGAGCCAAATGTGCCATGAGTAGGAAAAAACAAGGATCCTGAGGAAGGGAAAGGTTCCGAGAACTAGCTGACTCCCCAGGGGAGGAGGAGCTGCATCCAAGGCTTCAGGGCATCAACCCTCTCACAGTATGTTCTAACCCATGGAAGGGTGGTAAGTCTCACACCCTTGGACATGTTCTGCTGGGAAGTGACTCTCTTGTGACGCCTACAGACATATATCTCAATAGCCTCTCCCTTAAAATGCAAGTAATTCACTGCCCTCTGTGCCTCCATTTCCCTATCTGTTAAAACAAAGAGGTATTTACCTCTTGATTATATATTGTAAGAATTTAATGAGGTAATTATGAACATACTTTTGATAGCATGTTTCTTATAAGTGTTCCTTCCCATCTCTTGTCTGCTCCTTGCAGACTGCTACTTTATAGGAATGTCATAGGTGTTGCAGAGAGGCTGTGCAGAACTTTGGCAAAAGCTTACTTTGACAGTCTAATTAGGTTGGAGTTCTGGCTACCCCATTTTCTAGCATTGAGACCTTGAGCAAGTAATTCACTGCCCTCTGTGCTTCCATTTCCCTATCTGCTAAAACAAAGAGGTATCTACCTCTTGATTATATATTGTAAGAATTTAATGAGGTAATTATGAACATACTTTTGATAGCATGTTCCTTATAAGTGTTCCTTCCCATCTCTTGTCTTTGCTGAATATGTTTACTAAGGAAAGTTGAGAGTCAGAAAGGCCACTTTATCCCCTGGACAGATGTCAAATCAGAAACTTCTAGATGCCATGCTGAAGAAACAAATATAAGACCAGAAGAAGGTTAGATAAAGCTGCTCTCAGCCCACCTGCCAGTGGAAATAATATATAATATATATATATATATATGAATGAATATGTATTACCTATAACATTTATGTAATAATTTATATTTAACCAATTATAACATATTTAATAATATAATGATTTATATTATATGATATTCATTCATTCATTCTATGGACAAGTATGTTCTATGGATATGTACGTATGTATAGATACAGATATAGATATAGATATTCTTGTGACCAAAAGAAGTGATTTGCAAGACAACTGGCCTGAGGAACAATTTTTCTATGTGAAGCTAATTAGTCCATAAAATTGTTGAGCTCTGCACCCTCATGCCTTGAGCCTTTACAGACTTCCTTCTTTGGTTCTTTCCTATCCCCATCCCTTCACCTGGCCAATTTCTTTTCCTTCAGGCCTTCACTTTAAATATCATCTCTGCAGGGAAGCCTTCCAGATCACTAAACTTGACTGGATACTTACACTCTGCCTCAGCACTTTGTATACTTGCAGGTAATGAAATGATTTTTCCACTAGACTGGAAGCTCCTGAGGAGGGAGAGTACCTGTTTTTTTTTTTTTTTTTTCATATGTACAACCCCAGTACCTGGCATTGTGCCTGACATATGGTATGTGCCCAAAATATATATTGAATGACTATATGCCCTTGGGAGTCTCTTTCAGCCCTGGGACTAGTGTCACATAGGCTGGCTGTTCCTCTGCAAACCCCAATGGAAAGACTAGAGCTAACCATCAGAGTCCAGTCTGGGAAGGCTTGGGACACTGTGAAATGTGTTCTCTCCATTCTTCCCTCTCCCTTTCACTCTCCTTTCTTAGTACCATACCTACTGACTTAGCAACAAAATTCTTAGCAGCCACTTAGCCTCCATAAGAACAAAGAGGAGGAATTATCTAGCAATCCTGACAGCTCTTTTGAATTCTGACAAAGGGAGAGAAAAGCCATAAGAACAGAGCACCAGGCTTGGGGGCTTCAGATTCCAGAAAAAGGGTCTAAGTCCTGGGTGACAAAGACAAAGTCCCTAACTGCCCCAGTCTGGCCTATGTAGCCAGAGGCTGGTGGATGTGTAGGAGAGGCTTAGATTGGGGATTCAAGATGACTCCAGCTCTGACTGTCACAAAAAATGTGGTTTCTGAAGTTGGGGGGACTCAAGAAACTTCTCTCCTGCTGAGTGCCAGAGAAGAGTTCCAGAATGAACAGGACGTACAAAGAGAGAGGCAGCCCTGAAGGAACCATCCATCAGAGGCTCAGATTGCAACTGCTCTTCTGTGCATTGGCTTAAAAATCAAATTCCATTCTGGACAAATTTCCTTATTGCATGCAAGCTGCTCTAATTTCAAGAATGTCAAATACACGGCCAAATGCAATTACATTTTAAGCACAGCACTCACTTGAAATATAGCACAAATTTCTAAACCAATTTTAATCACATTACAGAGAGGGCAGACATGCTCAGAAAACTGAAATTCCACCTTATCCAGAGAACCTTTCCTGATTAGTTAGAAAAGTAGTCAGTTCACTGGCTCTGTCCTGCCTAGTCTCCTGTTCACTCTCTGCTGTCGGGTATGCACTTATCCTTATTCTTTTACATTATGTAGATGTGTTTGTCAGTTATGCATTTCTGCCCTGGTTACCTGTTCACTGGTTAATCACATCTATGCCTGAGGAACCTCTAGGCTGTTTCATTCTGGTATCTCTCTGTGAGAGCAGGCTTGGCCTTGGACTCCTTTAATGTGGGGCTCACTCCAGCCCCACCCCTGCCCAGGTGCTTAATAAAGATTATTTGAAAGATCAAGGAATCATAAGCCAAGCCAGGTGTGTGCTTGAGACAGTGGTGTAACAATGAATCCACGCTTCCTGAGAATTTAGGCATAAGTCATTTTCTATCTGGGTGGTGGGTGTAAGTGTATCAGCATCACTCTGGTCTGGAACACTGGCATGTCCTTCATAGGTCAAAATCAACAGAGATATTAGCATATATATTCCTGCTGTGGGTAGCTGGAGAAGGGACCTCCTGGATGTTCCCTATAATGCCCAGCTCACTGACTGAGACCTGATGGAATCACACGGAGAGAGGCAGTTGATAGGAAGGAAACCAAAACCTTGCTAGTTAGTTATAGGGTCTGTGTCTGACTGGTTTCTAGAGTTATTCCCACTGGGAAATCTAAATTGCTGATCTCTGGTCTGCCCCACAAGGCTTCAGTACACTCAGGCAAGAAAGCACTGTGTTCCACAGAGAGGCTAAATGTCACACTTACTTCCTCTTGCTGAGTTGGCTCTGTCTCTCTCTCACTCCCTCTTTCCCCTCCTCTCTGACTTGCCATGTCTGTATGACTTTGCCTCAATTTCTTTATCCTCTCTTTATATCTCTCTTTTCATCTCTCTTCTACCCAACACTTCTGTCTCTGTCTCTTTCTCCTCTCTCACCCACCCTCTTGTTTTTCTCCTCTCTATGTCAATGTGGCTCAACCTTTCTTCACTCTCACTCTTGTCACTGCTCATTCTGTGCAGATACAAAAACTGCCTTTTCCCCTTTGACAACCCACAAATTTAAAAAGATAACTTTACTTGGAAATTATATGAAAGGAAGTGTCCTAGAGCACAGATGTCAGCCTTAGTCAAGATGCTAACCCAAGCCTCCTTCATTCCTTTCTTGATGTGTGTTGAGGACTCAGAGCTCCAGTACCCACAGGGACTGCTGATTCCACAGAGCTTGACTTGCTGGGATATTTATGAAGTACTTAATGACTTGTTGGGGTATCTACCATCATATGGAGGAGTGGTGGGGATGAAGGTGAACTAAAGGGGTAGACAAATGAATTTAAAGATCATTCCTTGATGCAGGATTTGAGATTTTATAATTGTAACACACTTGAACCTGAAATGATCAGACAGTTTTCAGTTCTGAAACTCATAGGTTAAGAGAAACAAATTAGAATATGTCCAGGGAAGAGTGAGTAGGATGTCACTGTCTCAAAACCAACATGGATTAAATGCCTACTTGATGACAGGCACTGAGCATGCAGATTAATACGACACAGCCTATTGACTCCAAAGAGTTCAGGTGAGGAGTTTAATAATAACTATATTAATTAAGTACTTGTAATATGCCAAAGAATGTTCTAAAATTTTTGCATGTGTTATCTGATTTAAACCCCATTTCACAGATGATGAAACTGAGATACAAAATTACATTTGGTAATAGTTTAATACCATGAGGATAGAATTGAAAGATTTAGGACTGTCTAGCATGGACAAAATTCAAAGAATATGGGTTTCTCTTCTTCAGGCTTCTGTCAGAGTCCAAAAGAATAGATGTACTTGTACAAAGGAATCTACTCCCAGTCAGATTCCTAGAAGGCAGAGCTAGAACCCAAGATTAGAAACAGATCCAGACTTCATAAAAACAAAAACATCTGTCTTTGGAGTCAGAGTTGTTTAAGCAGAGGCTGGATGACCACTCAGGAAGGGAGAAGGGAAAGAAGATGTTTCTAAAGTCTCTTGTAGTTCTGAGGGACTGTGCATTCCATTTTCTGACTACACACTGACTTGAAGACCCATATATGGCCCCTTTAAAGTCCTCTGGGAATCATTCATACATCAGAGATAAACATGCACACCTCTGGATACAGGAAACCCCTGCGGCCTGCTCATGCTCATCCTCCCACATGTATTTCCTAATTCTGTTCTCTTGTTGCCCTCCCAAAAGGTTTTGGACATACCTTGCAAAAGAATCCCATCCACAGCCTTGTCCCCAGTTTCCTGCTCAGGCCTAGGGTTGATCTTATTGCTACGGAACTGCAGGCCAAGAGCCAAACAATGGCTATTTCTCAGGATGCTCAGGACACAGCAGAAGCCAACAGGCCAGTTACCACCAGCAAGATGCATGAAGCCCAAAAGCCCTCCTGCTTCATATGAGGTAGACTGTGATCATCCAGGCATGGAAGCCCTCCCAACTGCCAAGATATATACATACTTTGGCCTTTCTCTAAGTATGGCATGCTCACATTGCCCTTAGCAAAACATCCATCAGTGTATAAGATTGCTAGAAATGACCAAGCTTGTGAGATGGCCAGGTATGGCCTTCAGGTCATTGTGGCAAGGTCCAGACCTGCCATGAGAAGCAACCAAGGCCTTTGGGAAGGCTGCCCAGCTTGTTAGAGGAGTCCAAGGCATTGAACTTCTGCAGGCAGGGAGATTAGGACTGGGAGCTCTTTGCTCCATTGTCCTGCAGAGAGGGCTTCTATAATAACTATAGGCCTTAAAATGTCCCTGGGGTTAAAGTCAGCTTCATGTTGATAAACAGATCCAGGCATGGGAAGGCTCCTGAACTTAAGTTCCTGGGCTTGTTCCTTTGAAGGCTCAGATGCTTCACTAGGAAGGCTGCCTTGAAGGCCTAGAGAAGGTGGTGCTTCTGAAAGGCTCTTTCCTATGTGACATGTTCCCTACACAGGTTACCTGACATCCCCTAAGTTCATAGCCTCCAGCCTGGGCATAATCTCAAAGAACCAGACAGGCAAAGATAAGATTACCCTGAAGATTGAGAGAGTTCAGGGACAGAGACAGTGGGGAGGTGGGGACTAGACTTAGAAGTGGTAATCCCATGAGGCAGTGTACTGTCACATTCTAGAGACAGTTCAGGCCATGTTGAGGTACTTAAGGGCAAGAATCCTAGCAAGGAAGTCTCTTGGGAATGTTGCCAGTTGGTTCCTACTTAAGTCAAGTACGATATGCCATGACAATGCTACTCAGGTTGGATGTCTTCTCATGGCCCTTCCCAGTCGGACTCCACTTAGTCACCCCAGTATACTAACTGACTATCCCCCAAGCTGGAGATATGGGAGTTTGTTTTAGATAGGCCAGGTAGTTGTCAGTGAGTTAAACCGGAGGAGATGGTTTGGGGTGGGGAAAAGTTGGAAGGTACTCAGGAACCAGTATGACTCATGTCTAATACCTGAGACAGATATGCCCCATTCCACTTCTCAGCTGCAATTAACTACAGGACACTGGGATTCAAATGGAACTGCCACAGGTTAGGGAGGCTGAAAGCAGAGATGCACTGAACAGAATTCCTGCCAAGGTGAGCTCCTATAGCAGGGGCAAACCAGCAAAGGCTGTCGAACAGCAAAAGGAAACTTAAGAAGATGCCCCATCTGAGGCAGGAGGATCACAAGCTCAGAGCCAGCCTGGACAACTTAGCAACACCCCGTCTCAAAATTTAAAAAAATAAAAATAAAAGCAAAAAGGGCTGGGGATGTAGCTCAGTGGTAGAGCAACCCTGGGTTTAGTCCCCAGTACAGGAAGTACCTGAAGGTGCTCCAGGCCACGCAAGTCATGTGATTGAGAAATTTAGGCTCTCTGTTTCAAGCTGAGTTTAGATACCTGGTAAATAGCATGTCACAATCAAGATAGATGACTGAAAAGTTCAGATCCTAGAGGTAGCACAAGAACTGGACTGTTCTCTGGTTAGCCAGGTGATTATGGTCTAGGAGGTTAGATGTCAGGATGAGGGAGCAGAGCCACTGAGGCTGGTGAAGGGCCTTGGAGACTAGAACCTCAGCTGCTTGCCCAAAAAGGCAGGTGTTGAGGCCTTGGTTGAGTCTCAGTTGCATCCCACCCCCAGCACTTTTAGAAGGTTGTGAAAGAGGTGGAGTTGTTCCACACTCCACAGGATTCTTGCCAGAAAAGTTTGGAAGCTGAGGTCCCAAAAGGAAACACTCACTCTGGCCATTAGGGTCAGGGAGAGAGGAGAGTGTTCTTGAGCTAGAGAAAGAGTTGGGTGGAGCTCAGGAGAACGAGCTTCACCCCATTCACTCCGAAAGGAAAGCTTTGAGCACCTCCCATGGAATGGCATACATGTTACCTCACTCTAAGATGTAAGGGTGGTTATTCCTGCCTCAAATGATGAAAAAAGCTCACAGAAGCGAAGTGATCTGCCCAGTGCACAGGATTTTAACCCAAGTCTGGCTGACTCAAAGTTTGTGCCCTTTCTATTTATCTTGCTTCCTTGAGTTTTTTCTGGTTCAAAAAGCTCCTGTTCTCTATGGAAACAGGAAATTTGTTTCTATCCATGAATGAATCAGGCTATCCTATGGTACAATTAATACAATCCTTTAATATTAGAGCTGGAAGAGATTTAGAGACCATTTCTCTCTGACAGCTCTCTTGTTTTATAGCTAGAACAACAAAAGGCTCAAAGAGGGGAAGGCACTTTTCTAAGGGGACAGCAAACCTGAGTCTTACTGCACACCTTCTACCCCAGGAGCTCACATTGTGAGGAGGAAGAAAGGAGGGAAAAGCAACAGTGAATCAATTTCTCCATTCTTTAGGGTGGATGCAGCCTGCCTATTAGTCACTCCTCTCACCCAGGAGATGGGGCATCTTCCTAGGACAAGAGGAATCTATTTCCAGCCCTTTCCCTTGGGAGAAGATCTGTTAAGGAGGTTCTTTTCACTTTCTCCCACCCCCCCAGGGATTATGACTTACTGAATAAAAATATGTTTGAGACAAAAAAGAATGTATAGGCTCAATTCCTGAGTTCACCACAAACTATCCTGATAATTGTGGGCAAATTCTTTTAACTTCCCTAAGCTTCAGTTTCCTCATCTATAAAACAGTGATACTAATACCTCCCTCACAGCGTTGTTGTGGAGATTCAATGTGATGACATATATAAAACACTTAACACAAAATTATGCACGTATAACAATTTGTCCCTTTCTCATTCACCACAAACTCACACATTTTCACTGGCGGCTGGGCCAGGAAGGCAAAAGTCCCCAGCAGTTGGGGCAGAGGCATCCTTGGGACCAAGGGACAAAATTTCTCCTGCTGCAGAGACAGGAAGGCCAGGATCAGGCCAACATTCTTCTTGGGTCATGCTGTTGGGTCCTTCACTTTCCCCCCAACCATGAACTATGCCTTGGTACTATGCCTTGGGTACTTTTAAGTAGGCCCATGCCAAGGCAGGAAGTGTCCATAAGGATGAATAAAAGCAAGGACCAATGTTCTCCCCAGGGAAAAGATAAGAAAGAGAAGACAGGGAGGGAGTAAAGGCCTTTGAAAGTGAGAAGGAAATAAGCAGAAGAAAGTTGCTGAACTCTTCTAACAGAAGTTGCATTTTGGGGTATCAGGAAATTAACAGATGTGGATGCCTTCCCTGGCTAGCTTGTGAATTTCCCTCAGTACTTGGGGACCATTATAGGGAAACCCCTACATTTGAAAGGAAATCTAAGCTCTGAGTAAAAAGTCCAGCCCTCTCAGCCCTTGTATCTTGGGGCTCTGCCTTAGAGATGACAGGGAAGTCATAGGGTCAAGAGCCAGGCTGAAACTGGGACAGAACTTGGCAAGTATTGTGCTGGGCACCCCTCCCTCCACTCATTCAATTAGTGCCAGGTCCTATGGGGAATAGGAGAGCCGCAAGTCTTACCCATTTAAAAAAAAAAAAAAAAATTGTACCATGACTCTACTTCTTTCTCTGGCTCTGGCTCTTCCTTTTTCAGGCGAGCTCTTGAAAAATTATTACTATAGATTTTATTCTTTGAAAAAAATATCCATGGACTTCATCCTTTCATCTCCATCCCTATTGTAATGTCACTAATCTATGCTCAGCTTATCTACTACCTGCCTCCAAGCCATCAACTTTAACCATCTACTTCCCTACCTAAAACTCTGATGGCTCCCTACTACCCATCAAGTCAATTCCAAACTCTTTCACCTGGCACATGAGACCCTTTGGGATCTGGCCCCTTCTGACCTGTCATCTTTGCTTCTTGTCACTCTGCACACAAGAAACTTGTATTTCAGTCATACTTAACTACTTAAACTTACTAGAATACTATAAATAGTTATGGTTTTACACCTCTCTTTATTAGCATATACCAGTCTTTCTTT
This sequence comes from Sciurus carolinensis, assembly GCF_902686445.1. Classification (NCBI taxonomy): domain Eukaryota; kingdom Metazoa; phylum Chordata; class Mammalia; order Rodentia; family Sciuridae; genus Sciurus; species Sciurus carolinensis. The sequence goes on from NC_062232.1 coordinate 53,471,518, forward strand.
CTGGATTGCTCTTTCTAGCTTAACTGTCCAGCATAGTTCACCTGTAAGATACAATTGAAAGGTGATCTCTTTTCCTGAGTTTTCTTTAATTGAACCTTATTCTGTACCAGGCACTCTGCTGATGTTGTACATATTATCCAATTGAATCTTCAAACCCACTCCATGAGTTTGGTACCATGACTATCCCCATTTTGCAGCTAAGAAAACTGAGACTTTAAATATCTAGGTCAGTTACCCAATATCACCTAGGATACAAGGTTAATACACACACAGCATAGTGAAGATCCAAACCCAGGCTGACTCAAAAGACTTAACCATGGTACTAAATTACTTAGTCTTCACCCTGTTGAGATGCACAGTAACACTAGGAAGTGTTTTCTTTTTAGGGCCATGTATACTAATGTCTTAGGAACTGCTGACAGTTACCTTGGGGGCTGCCAGTGGGCAATATCTGTGGTTCCTTTCATTTGAGACAGAGCAGGGTGGGACCTTAAAGATGTTAGTGTTTTTCTCCTACAAAGGAGAAAAAGATGAGAGCAGGTGCTCATGCTGCCTATTTCAAGAGCTCACACAAAATCCCCTGGCTGTGTTTAGGTGGAGGAGGTTTTACAAGTCCTAGGCAAGACTGATAGGCAGCTCAGAGAAGGCAAGAGGGAGCAAATGAGGCAGAAGTTCAGCCTCCAACTGCCACCTGGTGGTCAGCCTTAGAGAAGCAAGTGGATGGGTTTAGGGTCACAAGCTTAGGACACAAATCAGGTGAACTGGACCCTGGATCACTGCATTCATTCACTCATTCATCTGTCTATCCATCCATTTCTTTCTCTTTTCCTCCCTCCCTCCCTCCCTCCCTCCCTTCCTTCCTTCCTTCCTTCCTTCTTTCCTTCCTTCCTTCCTTCCTTTCTTTCATACTGAGCATTTAAGGGGTACTTTACCACTGAGCTACATCCCCAGCCCTTTTATTTTTTGAGACAGGGTTTTGTTAAGTTTTTTAGGGCTTCACTGAGTTGTGGAGAATGACCTTGAACCTGCAATCCTCCTGACCTGACTTCCTGAGTTGCTGGGATTACAGGTGTGCATCTCCATGCCCAGCTCAATCATTTCTTTATTCATTCAACAGAGGTATATTGTACCATAGTCTAGGCAATGGAAATACTGCAGTGAACAAAATAAAAATTCCTGTTCTCATCGAATTCACATTGTAGTTATGTGAGACAGAGAAATATGTAAGTCTTGTTTTTCTCAGCTGTAAAATAGGGATAGTCACGGTACCATACTCACAGAGTGGGTGTAAAGATTAAAAGTGATAATATGTATAACATTGGCAGAGTGCCTGGTGCAGAATAAGGTTCAATTAAAGAAAATTCAGGAGAAGGGATGGGGATCAGCAGGACCACAAAACATATATGTGTGTGTGTGTGTGTGTGTGTGTGTGTGTGCATGCGCATGCATGCACTGTGGGCATAACTCAGTGGTAGAGTGTGCACTCAGCATGTACAAGGCCATGTGTTCAATCCTTAGCACTAAAAAATAAAATAAGTAGATGACATTATGTGTTCAATAGTGATGAGTGCTGTGGATAAAAAGCAAGGAAAGGGGAGAAACAGAGGCTTTCCATTTTAAATAAGCCTTACTGAGAAGGTGGAATTTGAGAAAAGATTTGAAGGAGGTAAAAGAGGTAATCCTGAAGACTTCAGGGGTAGTGGGGACCAGGATAAGGAAACAGACCTGAAAATGGAAGCATGTATAATGTGACCAAGAAAGAGCCATTATGGCTGCAACAGAGTAAACAAAGGAAATTGCAATAGGAAAGGAGTAACAGAGAAGGAGGAAGGGATCAGATCACCGGGGGCTCTGGAATCCTATTTTACATACTGAATGAGCAAGATGGGAAGTCATGGTGGGTAATTTGCCTAGCATCATCCAATGTAGCAAGGGGGGCTAGACGTTGTTTCAAAAGGCTGTGCTCTGTGGTACTGATGGAGAGAGACACATAGACCGATAGAACAGAAAAGGGAACCCAGAAATAGATCTCCACTGATATATAGCTCTGCCCAACTGATTTTTGACAAAAGAACAAAAACAATTCAATGGAGGAAGGACAATCTCTCCAACAAATGGTACTAGAGCAATTGGACAACCATAGGCAAAAATAAATATAATAATAATAAACCTTGGCCTAAACCTCATGCCTTATACAAAAATGAATTCAACATTGGATCACAGATTTAAAAGTAAAATATAAATCTTTCAGAAAAATAGGAGAAAATCTTTGGGACCTAGGATTTGGCAAGATGTTTTTGGCTTGACACCAAAAACGCAGTTCATAAGAGGAAAAATTTATAAATTATATTTCAAAAATATTTAAAACTTTTGCTCTGTGAAAGACAAGTTTTAGTCACATAAAACCAGGAATGTTTATAGGAGCTTTATTCATAATAACCCAAATCTCAAAATGACCCAGATGTCCTTCATCCAGACCACGGATGAGTAGTCTCAGCAGCAAAAGGAAGGAACTATTGAACATTCAGTAATTTGAGTGAATCTTCAGGAAATCATACTAAGTGAAAAAGCCACTCCCCAAATGTTACATACTATATTTACAGCACTTTTTTTGGTACTGGGGATTGAATCCAGGGACTTTCTTCCTCTGAGCTACAGTCGAGAACTTTTATTTTTTTTTTTTAATTTCAAGACAGTGTCTCACTAAGTTGCTGAGGCCAGCATTGAATTTGTGATCCTCCTGCTTTAACCTCTCAAGTCACTGGGATTACAGGTGTGAATCACCACACCTGGCTATAGCACATATAGAGATGGAGAACAGATTTTGATTTGTGGGGACTAGGAATGAGGGGAAGGAGGTTGGCAAGTGTAGTTATAAAAGAGTAACATGAAGAATCTTTGTGATAATTGAACAGTTCCATATCTTGTTTGAAGTTATAGATACATGACTCTCCATATGTGATAAAATTGCCTAGAACTACACACACACACATACACACACGCGAGCGTGCGCGCACAAGTGCATATAAAACTGGTGAAATCTGCATAAACTCTATGGGTTGTGTCAATGTCTGTTGATTGGTTTTGATATTGTACTACAGTTATACAAGATGGCTGTATTGGCAGAAGGAGGGTGAAAGGTACACAGGACTCTCATCAACTTTGTGTGAAATATTTCATAATAAAACTTTAAAACAAAAACAAAAAATCCAAGAAGAAACCATGAAAGAGTCAAACAATAAACAGGATGTTATTCAAAAAGGTTTGGAGAACTCTACCATGTCAATTTAAAAAACAAATAGGGCTGGGGGTGTAGCTCAGTGGTAGGGCACTTGCATCTCCTAAATGAGGCCCTGGTTTCATCCCAGCACCACTATAAAAAAGGGAGGACTGGGGAGGGCAAAACATAAAAACTTAACAGATCCACTAGCATTCACACATGAAAAATCAGTTCCTCAGTCAGATCTGACTTTAATAAGGGGATATTCAAGATGACCCTTAATCCAACATTCTTATTTTATGAGGCTGACAGAGACGAGGCTGCTTGTCCAAGGTCACATAGCAAAAGAGGAAGGTGGAAATAAAATGCACTTAGTTCCTAGTTTCCATGAGGGTGATAAGGGGTTGTGGGATGGGGAACAAGGTCAAGTGCCTTGGAACTTTGTGGGCCTTTTTCCTTCAACTCTGTAAAATGACCAGTTATGAGTTTGAGTTTGTAAGGTACCCAGCCCAGTGCCTGGTACCTAATCAGTACTTTGGAAGCCATACTTATCTCCTGTATTGAGAAAGGGACCACTGTGCCTTCACAGCTGGGAGTAACAGAGAAGACAACAGCTACCACTGCAGGGAGTCACGCTCACCTTCAGACCTTCCCTGTGTTCTGGACCTTTAGTAGAGATTGAACCTGGTGACATCCTGGGGGTAAGACTGAGAGGGTCACCATGGAGATGAGTAGGGGAGAGGGGCATTCAGTTTCTATGGTGACAGTCTGAAGAGCAGGGGTGTGACTTGGAGGGAAGGTTGGGGAGCATGGAGTTATTTCCACAGAGATGAGGAGGGGGCTTTCTGAGGCTCATTTGAGGGTGGAGGTATGGAAATTGGAGAAATGAAACCACTTATCTCCATGGAGACAGATGGGGAAGGGCTGGAGTCACCCAGGGAGCAGCTGGCAGTGAAGCTTTATATCGCTGATACTACAGGGCTGCTAGGGGTTCTCTTAGACCTATTTAAATTTTAAAAATGTTCCTCCATGTACTGCATAAATTCATCTCTCATGTCACCAGTGTGCCCCCATACTTGGGGATAGACTGAACCAGTGTATCTGCTGTAGATATTTAAAACTGTTGTGGGGAGCAGGTGAGTCATTGTTTATCTAAGCTCTTTGGAAACAACTGCTCTACAAATAGGAGGCATGCTGTAGCCCCTGCTTGCCTACTGTAATCCATAAAGGCAAGAATTTTGTCTTCCCATTCACTGCAGGCCTACTACAGTGTCTTGCTTATAGATGGCATTCAATAAATATATGTTGAATGAATTAATCACCTATGTCTTGCTTCATACATTTTCTAAGTTCCAATAATATTAAAGTGCTCCAAATTCCCTCTCTATGCTGTCACCATCCAAGACTCACTTTAGGTATAATCTCCTGAGACAGGCCTTCCATAAACCCCCTGGCTCTATTCCCCTCATTGTGCTCCCCTCCATCATACCCTCTAGATATCACTATGTCAGCATTTACCACATGACACTGAAATCATTTGTTTGTCTCTTTCCCTCACATAACTGTCAGAGCCTTAGGATAAAGACTAGGCATATTTCTATCCCAGCACAGTGCCTAGCACATAAAAGACCTTCAATAAATATTTAATTGAATTAAATGCCTCCCTATTTCTTTTAGCATATTAACTCTGCACTCTCCTGACTGCCCAACTGTCCATCCTCCATATTGTGGACCAGGCTGATGATTCGGTCTTACTTCCTTAAACTTCCTACATACCTGCTACATATTACTTTCCTCATTGGCTTTCAACTGGTCCATAATGTTTCCCACTTCTGTAGTAGAATATAGTGGTTAAGACCATAGGTTTTGGAATCTGATCTGCATCCAACAGGGTTGGGTTCAAATCCCAGCTGAAAGTAACAATATTGGGCCAATTACTTTAACCTTTCTGGGTCACAATGTCCTCATCTATAAAACAGGGATATAATAGCACCCATTTCTTTTTTTTGATGGGGTGAGTACCAGGGATTGAACTCAGGGGCACTCGACCACTAAGTCACATCCCCAGCCCTATTTAGTATTTTTTTAATTTAGGGTCTCACTGAGTTACTTAGTACCTTGCTTTTGCTGAGGCTGACTTTGAACTGGTGATCTTCCTGTCTCAGCCTCCTGAGCTGCTGGGATTACGGGTATGTGCTACTGCACACAGCTAATAGCATCCATTTCTTATGACACTTGTGAGGACTGAGAAAATGCCTATGAAGTACTTAGAATAGTCTCCTGGCAGGAAGCAATCATTCAGAAAAGATTAGGTATTATTATAAAAATAAGATTAGGGATGATGATGATAATGATGATGATGATGCAAAGTTATTCTTTCAACACTGAGTTCCTACCTAACAGGTGCCAGATCCTAAGCTGAAGTAGACAAAGATTAAGACACATTCCCTGGCCTCAAGGAGATCCAGGTCTAGTGAGATAAAGACAACCACAGTACCATCACAAGGAGGTGAAAAAAATGCCTTAGCTAAAGGAAGGGAGACTCACCTGCAGGGAAAGGATCAAGAATTGTTTCCTCAAGGAAATGTCTTTGAGCTATTCATGAGTAACTAATAGAAATTAGCCAGGCAGATAAAGGAGAGAAAGACATTCCAGACAGAAGGTACAGGCCATGTAAATGTTTGAAAGCCTAAGAGAACATGATAGGTTTGGAGAACTAGCAAGCTTGCCAAAGGTGCAGCTTAGGATCCATGAAGGAACAAAATGAAAAGGATATCAGCAGACAGATCAGAAAAAAATCTTTTAAGTCCTATTAGGGAGTTTGACCTTTAACAGAATATCCCTTAGGTCCAAAATAATTCCCTCCATTCTTCTAACACTTTAAACACAACTTTGTTATAATACCTGTCGAATTACTATTTAATTTTTCACTTGTCTCTTCCATTGTACTATGGGCCCCTTTAAGGGCTCAAACATAGTGTGTCATTCTGAATTCCCTGTGTCTAGCATTCAGGTAGCACACGAAAATATAAAAGAAGGAAGGGCCAGGCACTGGTGGCTCACACCTGTAATCCCAGCGGCTCAGGAGGCTGAGGCAGGAGGATTGCAAGTTCAAAGCCAGCTGCAGCAACTTAGCAAGGCTCTAAGCAACTCAGTGAGACCCTGTCTCTAAATAAAATATAAAAAGTGCTGGGGATGTGGCTCAATGATTAAGCACCTGTGGGTTCAATCCCTGGTACCAATAAATAAAGAAGAAAGGGAGGGACTTCTTCAAGGTAAAACAGCTACTCAGGAGCAGAGGTACTGCTGCCCAAATCCAGGTCTCAAGGCTATTTTTGAGTATTGTATCACATTCCTTATAATTGGATAAATAGAAGTAGAAATTGAACTATTTTATTTAATACAATCTTCACTGTACTGGAGTGTTTCATGAGCATCTTGCTATAAGCCAAATACTTTGCGAAGAGATTTTGAACACAAGGAGTAAGTAGTAATATATTTTGGCAAGTAACAGACTGGCATTTGGCATTACACTGTACACGATTTGATTTCATGCAGTGCTACTGCAGGCATTACAGGTACAAATATCAGAATGTTACCCACCTCTAAGACCAAACAGCAGTGGACCCTCTAAAGCAAGTCAAAGAAGGTCTACGCTTCCAAACACATCAATGCATAAAGGCAGGAAAAGGCCTACCTTGGAACATTCCTCATGAATCACACCATTTGTTTTCCAAGATAACAAATCTATGTTAAGATCCAACATGAAAAATTGATATCCATCATCTCTATCAGGGAATCACATCACAAAATACTTGAAAGGTCATCTCATTTCTATAATCATCCATAGATTACATAAAATGTTTCCTACTATTTCCCTAGACTCTAGTTTTTTCTCCTTTTCAACTCAATCTATATATTGTTGCCCAGTTAATCTTAGATGTATGACCTTGAGCAAGTCAACTACATTCTCATGGCCTCAGTTTCCTCATCTGCAAAATGACAGAAATGGCCTAGATTAGCCTCACGTCCTTCAGTGAGCAGGTTGAGAAAAGATGGTCCAAAGGTTGAGTTGGCAGGCTTCTGTGTATCCTCCTCAAACACATCCTTCCTTTTAGAAATTATAGGCTTTTCTAAGATTTGGATTTGAAAAAGAGTTATGCTACTACAACAAGTTTAAGTACCATTATATTTCCATGATTTCTAATGCCCTTCTACTGTTCCCAAACTAGGATTTTGAAAAATCTTTTATACACAATAGGAATTTGATATTATAAAGAGTTTATGCACAGAAAGACAACAAATGGTGCTTATTATTCCCTTTATTCTGACTTTTTTTTAATCATGATATCATCTCAAACAGATGAAATGCAATACTTTAAAAGATAGTTCTACTATATAACAGGCACTCTGAAAGTAATTAGCAACTCCCACAGAGATGTCATTTTGAAAATGGCTTACAAAGTTCAGGGTCAAATTCTGCTTATTTTTTTCCTCTTATTCAACAGTAAAGACATGGTGGTGCACATCTGTAATCCAAGCAACTTGGGAGTCTGAGGCAGGAGGATTGCAAGCTCAAGACCAACCTCAGCAGCTTAGCAAGACCATAAGGACTTAGCAAGACTCTCTCTGTTGGGACAGGCCCAAAATGGTTGTCGTTAGGCTTCATCAAAGAAACGTCTGGCAGGCCATATTATGTTTTTAGTGTGTAGCCAGGGCTGAGAACTGGCTGTTTTGGTTACTCAAAGCCAGAAACAGCCTAATCCAGTATATACTCAAGGTCATAAACATTAACTTGTGAGCCTGTGCCCCCTATGTAACTTGTTGGGTGCCTTCTTTGTTTGGCCTGCATGTAAAAAGGGCCTATGGAAAAGACTCAGGGCAAAATGGGCTAATGGAGACAAAAATGGGGGCAAAATGAAAGCTAAAATGGACCTGGTTGGGGGCTGAAGCTGAAGCTGGAGGCTGGAACCTGTCACCACCTGTGAATAAAGCATGTCTACTATCCTAACTGCATCTGGCATCTTCTTCCACATGCGGAACTCCAAATCTGTTTCCTGGGCCAGAGTCCCCACATGACACTGTCTCAAAATAAAACATTAAAAAAGGTCTGCGACTTTTCAATCATCCAGGATTCAAACATCCAAGTAAATGCAAATAACCAAATTATCTACAAGTCTACAAATCTCTTCCACAAATACTATCTTTCTTCTTTGCATTCCTGGCCAGAGATAACCCTGAAAGTTCGGTTTACTAGAGTGACAATAAGTGCCAGGAAACCACATGGGTATTTGCCACAACCTCTCTTCCTCCTCAGCTTGTAAACTAAGGGTTGCCAGGGGATATTTTCAAACTTCACTGAGGCCCTAATCTCCTATCCCTCTTGCAAAACACTGTTCTATCCTAGGGCTTCATTCTGTCCCACATGAAAGGTCTTCTCCATCATTCGAAATCCTATTCAGCTGAAGGTCAATGAAATAGAAGCCGCTGAAGTAAGAGTACCCTTGGTTTGTCATAAATTGGTCAGGCAAGTCCCTTCACTTTTTCCATCTATTTTCCCTCTATTTTTGAAATTCCCTTAAACTTTTAAATTTTAAAACTGCATGTCATGTCTAAGAAACCTTCTGAATTGTCATTTCTTGGTTTTACAACAACTTATGAAATACAACACTGTCGTGTATTACCCTCTGGTTGTTTACACATGACAACTTTTTTTCTTCCCAATGGTATTGAATTTAAAATATATTTAGTTTGAACAGTTTATTTTCAGGGGGGCAATCTGTGTGCCTTCTAAAGTCTCCTGATACTCTGGTTTCTCTTCAGATCATAAGTCTTTCACCTTTAACCACTTAAGTCTCCTAGAGAGCAACTCAAGGTTTGTCCAAAGGTAATCAATATATATATTTATATCCATTTGCTCAAAGCAATGATGTTCTTCCTCTCAAAGTCCTGGATTTATATTTTACATCAGTGTTGTCCTGTAGAAATATGTGAGCCACAAATGTAAATTTAAATTTTCTACTAGACACGTTTTTAAAAATGAAAGAAATGAAATTTATTTTAAGAATATTTAACTCAGCTGGGGTCAGTGGCACAGGCCTGTAATACCAGCTACTTGGAAGGCTGAGGCAGGAGGATCACAAGTTGCAGGGAAACCCCTGGCAACGTAACCAGAGTCTGTCTCAAAATTTAAAAAAAAATTAAAAAATGGTGGATATTCAGCTCAGTGGTAGAGCACCCTTGGGTTCAATCCCCAGTACCAAAAATAAATAACGAATATCTCCAAAATGTTATCACCTCAACATCTTGTCAATTTGAAAAGTATTAAGACATTTTATATTCTGCCTTTGTAATGTATTTGAAATCTTGTGTGCAGTTTACACTTACAGCTCATCTCAATTTAAAATAGCCACTTTTAAGTTATGGGTAGCAACCTATTAACAGCACAGTTCTGCATGATTTGGGCTGCTTTCCAAACGGATCACTTATTTTTCTACTCATATAATGACACTGGGCACTTAATAAGTATTCAGGCAAACCAGAGGGATGGCAAAGACCCTTCAAGCTCATTTTGGTAAGGGAGACAAGTTTGTAAATCACTAGCTATTATACATTGTGGTAGGTGCTGTGACAGGGATGCACATAAGGAAACCCAGACTTGGCGGATAGGGGGTCGGCAAGGGGGGGAGTCAAAGAAGGTTGCACAAAGGAAGTAACATTTGACTTGGAAACTAAGTGGCACGAAAGGAAGCGGACTGTGGGGAGATCGGAGTTGCAGATTACCAAATTATCTGGTCTAAGGAGAGAGGCTCCAGTATCGACACCAAGTGTGTAGGAGTGTGTGGGGAGGAGGGGGTTTACGTGAAGTGGAACAGGGCAGGCGAGGATTGGTTGGGAGGAACCCGGAGCTCCATCTGGTGGGTGACGGAAGCCGGAGGGGGGCGCCACTTGCACTTCACACTCACGCAACCAGACCTGCGAACCGTGATTGCGGCGCGGCGACCTGAGCCTCTGACTGCCCGGGCTCCTCAACTTGGAGGGCGACTCGCGAGGTAAGGCGCGCTCCTGACCGCTCCCTAAAGCTCGCTCTCGTCTGCGCTCTGAATTCAGTCTCGTCTCCCTTTGGCGTCAGAGCCCACGGAACTCCCCAGCCCCAGTGTCGGCCATGAGGAGCAGATCTTAAAACGGCGCTTGGGGTTTTGCTTTGTGTGTTTGTTTTTAACAGATGCCTACAACTTTTAACCCGCTGCCTGGCAAAATGGGTCTATGGAAATTCGGTTGCCAGGGCCGGCAAACTGCTGCTCCCGGAAGTCTCTTGACGCTTTTGTAACAATGAAGTGACTGGCCAATGCGACGCCACTTCCGGTGTCGTAGGGGCTCCCGGAATCCTCCTTTACAAAGATTGCCTTTGACCCCGGAAGTGAGGTCTTCCGGGTTCCTCCCTCCCCCAAGATGGCAGCGTCTGAAGACGAGTTAGAGCTGCCGCGGCTTCCTGAGTTGTTCGAAACCAGCAGGAAGCTTCTGGATGAAGTGGAAGTAGCGATTGAACCCACCGGTTCCCGGATAGTTCAAGATAAGGTGTTAAAGGCACTGGACCTTCTTGAGAAGGCTACTGAAATGTTATCACAGCTTGATTTGTTCAGGTAGGTGGGGAGAGGGCAATAACGGCTGAGAACGAAAGTAACAATGGTTGCCAAGGGTGGAGCCCTTGCGCCTGGGTGGAAAGGACCTTGACTAAGATCCTTAAGTTGTTACTCGCTGCAATCATGTGTACGTTGTTTACATTATCTACTTATCTTCCAAGATGATTGATAACGCATGATTCTGACTGCATAGGCTTTGGGCGTGAGCACTGGGCTATTTATATAGAAACTGGCTGCTCTTGCCTTTGCTCCACTCTTTCCTAGCCCTCCTCTTCCCCAGGAAGCAAGGGCCACAGTTTGAATGATCGGCCAGGCTTCACAGCCTCCTCTTTTGCTCTTTACTCTTTCCAGCCGAAATGAAGATTTGGAAGAGATTGCTTCCACCGACTTGAAGTACTTGATGGTGCCAGCGTTTCAAGGAGCCCTCACCATGAAACAAGTGAACCCCAGCAAGCGTCTAGAGCATTTGCAGCAAGCTCGAGAACACTTTATAAACTTCTTAACTCAGTGCCATTACTATCATGTGGCACGGTTTCAGCTGCCCAAAACCAAGAACAACTCAGCTGAAAATAACACTGCTAGTTCCTCCATGGCCTATCCTAGCCTCGTTGCTATGGCATCTCAAAGACAGGCTAAAATAGAGAGGTGGGTCAATAGCAGTAATTTGAGAACTGCCCAATGGAAGTGTTATGGGGCGGGGTGCATGTGCTTTTGTGTGTGTGAAGGACAGAGTGGTGTATGTCAGTCTTTTGGTTTTTATTGAGCATAGATCCTGGTGAGAGCAAACTTTACTGAGTTTTTTGAGAAGCCTCTGCCTTTGTTGAGGTGACCATTCCTAACCATTAGATCCCTACTGCCAAGTGTAGCAATGTAATTTTGCAGTATTTCCCAACCTTTTCCACATCACAGCATAATATTTGTGTGGGGTAAATATCTCTGAAGGGCACAGTGTCTCAGAGCTCTAGTCTATGTTCTATTGTTGCGTAGTTCTAACAGTACTGGATCAGATGTGTAATGTCCTGAACACAACCTCATGATGTGACTTTGAAAAAGTTGCTTACTCCTAGTTTTTTGTTGTTTGTTTTAACATTCAGTGGGTGCTCACAATGTCTAGAAACTATGCTAGGCATTGTGGATACAAACTGTATGGGTGGTTCTTGTCTTTGATTATCAGACATTTTGGTGAAGGAAACAGATCTAGAAACAATATAAAATGATGTCACAAAGAGATGTATGAGGAACTATGAGAGCATTAGCCAAAGAGGGAATTAAAGAGAGGAGAAGGCTCCCTGGAAAAGGTGATTCCTGTGCAGAGTTGTTTACAGATAAACAAGAATATTATCCTGAGGAAGAGAAGAGCATTAGCCAGCAGAGGTAATAGCAATTGTAAAGCCATGTGAGCATTAAAGAAACAGTGCTGAGGTGGAGATGTATGAGGGTGGAACAGCACCCACAAGCAATTAAGTGATGCTAGAACACGAAGGGGTGGAAGAAAGGGGAAAGGAATGATACTGAAAATCTAGGATCCAGACCAAAGCAAGCGTGGAATCTAAGAAAGGTGAAGGAGCAACCTGGTTGCTAAGAACTTTGGAAAGTGTTTTAATTCAGCTCCATCATTTGCTTTGGGATTGGGGGCAAGTTACCTAATTTCCCCTACTGCAAAATTGAGATAATAATAGGTCCCTCCTTATAGAGTAGGTATGAGGATTGGAAGAGAAATACATACTGAGTATTTAGCTTAGAGTAAGCACTCAAAGTCCACAAGGTTTATATATTTGTGGCTAAGGGGATATGGGTTGCACAGTCAGAGATCTGCATTTGAGTCCTAGTTTTATTTTTAGCCATTGGACTTTGGGTAAGTTATTTAACCTTTGTGAGCCTCAAGTTTCCTCTTATGTGAAATCTAAATAGTAATGGTACCTATTTCAGAGGGTTAAGCATAAATTAGGTAAAAACACATAGAACAGCACAGCATCATAATTTTTAGCTGCCTTTTTGGGTAGGTTATGTTAAGGAGCTTACTTTGGGAACTGGGATACACTGAAGAATTTTTTAAAAGACTAGCATGGTCATATTTGCATTTTAACTAATACATTAGACCCAGTTAGGTCACAGAGGTGATGATGGCTCATTAGGGCATTGGGAGAAGGAGAGAAGGGTTATATGTACTGAAGAGAATAAAATCTGTAGAAAACCTGATGATTAAATTGGTTGTGGGAGGTATGATAAGGAAGCAGTCAGAAAAATGTCCATGTTTCTGATTAAGGTGATTGGCTCTGGAATTCACTGAGCTGGGGAATAGAGGATGATAGGGGAGAGGATGAATTCATTATTAAGACATTTTGAGTTTAAGATGCCTAGAAGACATCCAAATAGAGGTATCGGGCCTGAAGTTTAGAAGAGAGGCGTGGTCTAGATAGCTGAAAATTGGTTAATTCATTCAACAAATATTTATTGAGCCCTTTGTGCCAGGAACTATTCTAGATATTGGAGAACCAGACAATTCCAGTGCCATCATGAAGCTATTTTTCTGATGGAGACAGATAATAAGCTAGTAAATAATGTAATTTTAGTTGTAAGGGCTATGAAGAATAATATACTCTAATAAGGGGATAGTGAGTGACAGTGAACGATATTTTGGGGATATAGAATTGAAAGTAGAGCTTGGCATCATATCTTTTATAAGAAATTGGGGGCAGCCTATTGACATATAACAGGTAGTTTAAACAGTGAATCTTATTCAAATAATTATACAAAAAAGAAGACTAAATGTCATAGATACTTAGTGTTGTGGAGAAAGATGGGGAGTGTTCACATGTAGTTGGAGGAATGAGGAAAAATTTCAGAATGGAATGGCATGTAAGATGAGTTTTAAAGAATGATTAAAAATAGAAATGACAGATTTTCCTGAATGTAAAAGTAATAATGCTTATTGTAGAAAGTTTACAAAACAAGAATATTTTAAAAATTAAAAAATAAGCTTAATCCTAGTACTCATAGATGTCATTGTTAACTTCTGATGTATTTTCTTTCAGATATATAGTTATGTTAGCTAATAAATTTGGACTAATACTGTAAATATAGATTTTTATCCTGTTTTTTTTAACCCAACATTTTATTGTGAGCATTTCCTCATGTCTTTCAAATCCATGACATTTAATAGTTATATGATATTCCGCCCATAGTTGTAACATGATTATTTAAACTAATCTATTGTCAAATATTTAGACTATGGTTTTTTGGCTATTTAATGCTATGTACAATCATCTTTAGCCACATCTACCTCTCTTTCCTTTGGATAGATTTCTAGAAGGATCAGTAATTAGGTCAAAGTGTTTGAATATTTTGTTTGAATATTTTAAAGTTCTTAGTATGTGGTAACTGTTACTTCCCACAATAGCAGAATTTCAGAGTATGTCCCATTGTACTTAGGAAATCCAATTGGGCAAATAGAAAAGGGTATCTCATTATTTTGGTTTGCATTTCTTTGGCCTGCAAGCTTGATCTTTGAGCTTTTTCTTTTCTTTCTTTTTTTCCCCCTTTGGCGCTGGGACTTATATGCACTAGGCAAGTGTTCTATTGCTGAACTATACCTCTAGTTCATTTGAACATTTTTAAAAAATGTCTCACAGATGAGATAGCAACACTATCTTTATGCTAATGGCTCCCACTTTCATATCACTAGCCCAGACGCCTCTTGACCTTCAGAACCATACTTCCAGCACCCTTTGTGGGTGTTTCATAGACATCTCAAATTTGACATGTGATAAAATTGAACCCTTGGCTCTCCTCCCCCCACCCCACCACTGAGCTATACCCCGAGCCCATGGCTTTTTCTTTCATCTATTTATTTACGTATTTATTTTTTGTTCCTTGCAGTGCTGGGGATCAAACCCAGGGCCTCGTGCATGCTAGGCAAGCACTCTACCACTGAGCTACAGCCCAAGCCCAAACCCTTGGCTTTTTGACCCCCAAGTGTACTCCCATGCCCCAGTCTTCACCATCTCAGTAAGTACACCACCATTCAGCCAGGTATGTAAGCAAGAACCCTAAGAGTTAGCTTCAATTCCTCCCTCTTTCTGAATTTCTTCATGTAGTCTGTCAGCAAGGCCTGTGAATTCTAGCCACAAAAAGTATTGCCTGTCCTTCTATTTCTCTCCATCTCCACTAGCATACCTCAGTCTAGGCCACTGGCATCTCTCATCTGAAATAGCCAAACCACTAACTAAACCTTGCATGATCTGGTCCCTGTCTCTCCAGTCTCATTGTGAACATTCTCCCCTCATTGAATAGACTCTGGCTGCAGTAGCTACCTTTCAGTTCTTTGACAGACACAGTTCCTCTGTTGAATTTTTGTACATCCTGTTCTCTTTGCATGGAATGCTCTTTATATGGCAAATTCTTTATCTTTTTGGTCTCAAATGTCTCTTTTTGGAGAAGCCTTTCTAGACCATTCTCTATTTAACATCTGTCATTCTGTCTCTTTGCCCCATGTTTGTTTCCTTCATGCACTTATCTCACATGCAGTGATTTCATGTATGTTTTTCTGGGTTTTGTCTCTCTCCCCTACTACATGTATACATGTATACATGTATACTCCATGAGGGCAGAAGCCATTTTTCTCATTCACTCTCATATGCCTAGCACAGGGCCTGGCATGTAGAAGGTGCTTAAGCAATATTTGCTGCTGACAAGCAGGAGAAACAATGTGAGCAATAGCCCAAAGGCAGGTAGATTAAGCTATGTACAGGGAATAGATAATAGCCTGGTTTGGCAGAAGTTAAGTGTATGGGCAGAGGTCTGTGTAAGGAATAGATGTGTGCAGAGTATTGAAAGGGAAGAGAGAAAGACAAGAGAATTCCAAATAGGATAAAGTGATTAAAAATGAAGTTATAGATATCATAGGTACTACTTTTATAAGAAGCATTGATAGGATTAGAAAAATTATTCAGGGCTGGGGGTGTAGCACAATCGTAGAGTACTTGCCTACTAGGCATGAGGCCCTGGGTTCCATCCCCAGCAACACACACACACACACGCACACGCACACACACACACCCCAATTCAGAGACTTCTTTACTTTCTGTAAGTTCCCCACCAATGACTTTAGACAATGCGGCCTTCCTAAATGAAACATCTAAATGGTATGTCTTTCCTCTCTCAAACCTGTTTCTTCACGTATGTTTTCTAATTCCCATCTTTGAGGAGTGAATGTGAGTCTGGTTGTTTAACAGCACCTCCGTTCTTTTGACAGAACTGAAGAAGTAGAAGCTGGGTAAGTAACGACTCTAGTTTGGGATTTACTGAATTTAGGTCCTAAAGTGACAACTGGATAGCCATTTCCATAGACATGGAAATGTGCAATTATAATTTATGAGACTGTTTTGTGGCTGATGCAAAAAATTAGGAGCCTTCTACTATGGTGAGTATGCATGAGTTTTCCAAGTAAAATCAAGTAGAAAGAAAAAAGCTAAGGATAAAACCTTGGGGCAAATTAAGGGAGAAAGAAAAAGAGGAAAAAGAGCAATCAGAGGTTAAGAGACTCAACAAGGTACATACAGGAGAACTTACAAAGAGAGCAGATGTTATGTCCTCTTTGAAGCCTTTCCTTTCTTATCCTGCTGATACTGTAGCTCTTAGTTCATGTTACTTATCACAGCATGACTCTTAGTCTCCAGACTTGTAACTCCTCAAGCTCAGAAACCATAGTAATTGTATTTTAGTATCTAATTGTATCATTGTATCCCTTGGTGCCCATTCAGTAATTGTGTCAGAGTAAGTATTATAGAGAGAGGAACAGATGAACGGTAATCAGAAAGATGGAAACAATATGGTGTATCAGAAAAAAAGATTCTTTGGAATCAGACAGACTGGGCTGACCAATTTCTACCACTTCCTAGCTTCTTCTAGCCTGTTTCCTCATCAGCTCATAAAATTTGTGTTGTCACTTACAAAGCATTTTTATGTGTATTTTTCCATTTGATCCTCTTGGCAACTGCATGAAATAGACCCCCATTTTGGAACTGTGGAAATGAGCTCTGAGAATTGGCTTGCCAAAAATTATATAGCTTGTACGTGGGCAGGCTAAGATCTAAAACTCAGGTCTTTAAATTCCCAGTTCTAATACTTATTTCCTCGGTAGCATAGAAAAGAGTGTATCATTTGAAAAGGTAGAAAATGGGTTGAGGGAAAGTGTTTCTAAAATGGGAAAGGCACCAATAGAGTAAAAAAATATAGCTGCTAATGGTAGGAAAGGTGATTGATAGAGTGAGGCCTACAAGAATGTGATTGGGGACTAGATTGATAGGAAAGTAGAATGGCAATGACAACTCTTTAAAGACAAGAGTAAAAGAGAAAGGGTGAGGCTGCAGAGATTTTAAGTGAAAAGGGAAATTGAATTCTGTATTGGCTGCCCTCTGGCAAGCATGATTGTTGGATGAAGTCTCCCCAGAGGATGAACAAAAAGCTAAAATTGGTTAGTAAGGATTTATAGTTAACCCATTTGAAAAATTTTTAGTTCCTTAGCTCTGTTCACCAGCTTAGAAAAAAGTCTCCCAGAATCAAAGGGTCATGGGAGCAGGGGTAGGGAATTTTAGAATTTTAGGGACTATTTCCATGTAATGGCCCACCATGGGAAATCTAGAATAGTAAAGAAGTCTAGAACAATTGTTTTCAGTCTGTTCCTCAAGGCCCTAAGATTCTACCACAGTGCCTGAGTTAATGTTGGTAACCCTCCTGATTCCATTAAGGCAGCTTTTATTTGTTTATTAATTATTGGGTTTCCATATAAGCTCTCATTAGAAGACAGAATTCTTTTGCCAAGACAAAATGGTTTTAAAACACTGATCTAAAAGAGCAGGTGCTGAGCAGCCAGAAGTCTAAAGGATGAAAAAGAGCCAAATCACAGAAGCAAGGAAGTGGAAAAGAAGGAAGGGAGCAAAAAAGTGTGGGGCTGTACACATAAGGAGAATGGGAAAAAAGCACAAGAACCTTATTCAGAGGACCCCTAGACTAACCCAGAACTTATCCTGGAATATATATATTCTAAGGCCATGGTATGTTTATTTCCCCCTGTTACATAGGTACCACCAGGAAAGAAGGTGGGGGTAGCAGTGGGAATGGTTAAAACATTCTCAGGTAGTATCACTAATAGCATTGATGAGCTAGGAATTGAACTTTGTAGTATTTTACTCAGAAGCCTACTGATAATGAGGGTGTGACAGTTGTTTAAAATGCCAATTTGTTGGGCAAAAAGAGCAGAGGAACCTAAAATTTTTGATAACAGAGTGTTTCCAGAGCAGTGGTTCTTGACTTTTCATTAATCCTGGACCCCTGTGATAATTTGATAAATATATCAGGTTATATTTTAAATATATCTACATCTCACCCTCTCCATCACTACTTCCCTCCTTCAAGTTATATCCTCTCACCTGGATTGTGCCAGTATTCTCTCAATTGCTTTCCCTGTGATTCTACCCTTGTTTCTCAGCCCTGACTCCACACAACACCAGAATGACCCATATTTTTTTTAGGAAAGTTTTTTCATGTGTCTGTTGATTCATGTCATGTATTCTATTCAAAAACCTCCCGTGGCTTTCCCATCTCACTCAAAATATCATGGTATTTGGTATTTTGGGTATCATGGCCTACAATATTCTACACATTATGACCCTGGCTTGCTTTCTCTTGACCTCATTTCTTATCACTCTCTTTCACATTTCCAGCCCCAAAACAAGGGCTGTTTTTTCCCAAACAACATGGCAGGTCAGTCACTCTTCCTGGGCCTTTGGGTTTTCTTTTCTTAAAACACTTTCAGATATTGGTATGAGTTGCTTGTTTGGTTGAAAGCTTTGCTCAGGTGCCACCTTTTCAGATGTCTCTCCTGACCACCTTAAATATAATAGCACTCCTACTTTCACACCTTCACTCAACCCACTTGACCTTGCTTTTTACTGCTTCACAGTACTTAGACCTGACTTGTCATCTCTTTCTCTGCCTTCTCCCACACTAGAATGAAAGCAACAACTTTCTTTTATAAACTGTATCTCCAGCACTAAAAGTGCTGATCACACAATAGGCACTCTGGAGATATTTGTTGGATGAATGATAGAGGATATACTAGAATGTATCCTGAAAAGGGTAGCTAAGTGTTTGAGTCTTTAAATTAGATAAGGATGAGTCAGAAGTTCTGGGAATGTTCTGCCTGGAAGAAAAGAGATGATCATTTATTAGGCTGTTTCACAAGGAATTCCTACATCAATAGGTAGTAAATAATCCCTAACATTCTATGATTCTTTGAGGGTATAATTCTCAATTGGAAGCCCTGTGGGAAGCACCGTGTGTCACTAAGCACACAGTTGATTCAGGGTTGATATAATCAAATGACTAAGGTATACTCTCCCTAAAGATTATGGCAGGATGTGTTGAGATCAGGGTACAGCTGTATTTTTCTGGCTCAGAATGTTATTTCTCAGCCTCTCTTGGGCCCTTCCTTGCTTCGTAGTCTGAGGGAACTGCCTGGTGACAGGCTCTCGGTTATAGAATTTATATTCCTGTCAAAGTGGAAATCTGTGTACTTACTACCTGGACATTTGCAAAGGTAAAAACTTAGCATGGCCTTCTTTTGAAGGAATACCTCTTTATTTTTAAGTTCATGGGTAATGCTTTTCTGTGGAACAGATACAAGCAGAAGAAGGAGGTGGAGCATAGGTTGTCTGCACTGAAATCTGCTGTGGAAAGTGGTCAAGCAGATGATGAGCGTGTTCGTGAATATCACCTCCTTCAGCTTC
This sequence comes from Sciurus carolinensis, assembly GCF_902686445.1. Lineage (NCBI taxonomy): Eukaryota > Metazoa > Chordata > Mammalia > Rodentia > Sciuridae > Sciurus > Sciurus carolinensis. Next base: position 53,491,170 of record NC_062232.1, read on the forward strand.
GGAGGTGGATTGGTATCAGCTTAGAAGAGATTGAGAGCATTGACCAGGAAATAAAGATCCTGAGAGAAAAAGACTCTTCAAGAGAGGTAAGCCTGGTCGCTGACCACACAGCTCAAAATGCTGCCATGAGAGGGTCGAATATTCTACAGGAGAGTAATCAATTAAAATCTTTGTAAGTTTCTGTAAAATCATAGTTCTTAATAGGAGAAGCAGATAAAAGCTGATGGTTCACTAGGGTAACTTTCTCTTTAACTTACAATAGCATTCCCCAGTGCTTTCTAATCTGTAACACACTTCTAGTTATTTGTAATTTTGTGACATAGCATGGGGGACAGAGACTTCCCTGACATAAAAATTGGTTTTGGCTGTGGCAAATCATGGCTGCTTTAGTGAGGCATAGGAAGGGAGGATTTTAAAATCTGCTTGACTATGATAAAGGGAAAGAAGAATAGGATGGGAATGGGAAAGAAAAATAAAACTGGGAGGAGAGAGAGAAAAGAGTAAAAAGAAGAAGATGAGACAAAGACCAGGGAGTGTGTTTAGGTTGGGGGAGGACTTAGAACTTAACCTTACACAATGATGCACTCTCACACCTTTAGATCACCCAAATAGGAGACACCAGAGCAAGGACATCTCCATGCACAGAATGCTCAGAATACTGGTAAAGAAAACCTGGTGTAACACAGCTTTGGCTGTCTTTGAAGATCCTAACCCTGTTTTGGAGCTGCTTCTTCAAAAGGATAGGCTGTGCTGCCACTTGCTCTTTGGTACAAGCTGCAACATGAATTGAGTTGAATTTGTCAGCTGGTCACAGGCATTTACTTAAGTCCTGAGAGAAACCCCTTCCTAATTTGTTTTGTACTAATTAGCCCAGGACCTTGCCTCAGGATATATCAACCTAGTTCTTCCTGTTAAAAGATCAAAGAATGAGCAATTAGTATTCTAAGGGGCCATAAGGCCCTTTTGAGCATATCCAAATTAGTGGTTTTCAAGCATTTTGAGGCTGGACTCTTGTGGATCCTGCCCTGTCCCTTTGTTTGGTGGTTATTTTTTAAAACACTCTCATGTGTAGTATTGGGATTATGAAGCTAGAACAAAGTGAGCACCTTTTCTTTGACCATTCTTTGTTTCCGTGTATTTCCTAGAAAGCCAAGGTTCCTTGAAACATTTCTGTATACCTTTTTACAGAAACTTCTGCCCATCCTCCCCCCTTTGATTTAGACACATCCATTTTAAAAACCCCCTAGGGGTTCTTGACAATTGTTAGCATAATTACATTGGAAGAGGTTTTAGAAGGGACTTAATTCATTCAGCATTTCCACTGAAGGCTAAGGTGAGGAAAAAGGCTTCAAATCCAGCTCCAGGAATTTAAATGGAACATGGAAGGGGCTTTGGAAACTCCTCTGGAGGGGATATTTTTTAAATTTAGTTCGTTTATTTATTTATTTGGTACTGGGGATTGAACCCAGGGGTACTTTACCACTGAGTCATATCCCCAACCCTTTTATTTTTGAGATAGGGTCTCACTAGTTGCTTAAGTTGCTTAAGTTGCCGAGGCCAACTTCGAACTTGCTATCCCTCTGCCTCAGTTTCCCAGGTCACTGGGATTACAGGTGTGTACCACCACCCCTGGCTGGAACCAGTAGTTTTAAATCTAGTAATTTTTTTTCTTGTGGTAAGATTTCTGGGAGAACTTTCAATTTTAGCAAAATAGTCAAGTCCCTCAAGAGAGCTGTATCTTAAAGACAGATAAATAGAAAGTAGGTGAATTTTGAATCCAGAGCTTTTCTAACACCAAAAGACTTGAGAACCTGAATGATAGGTAGGTAAAATGGCAAATGCACCTCTGAAATTTATTTTCTTCTTAGGCATCAACTTCTCACCCAGAGTCTCTTCAGGAGAGGCCTCCAATGAAACCCTTCGTACTTACTCGGAACAAGGCCCAAGCCAAGTAGGTAGTACTGGAAAGTGGTCTACCTTTGCAGCCCCCTGTTTTTTGATGGTTCCATGGCAGTTCATGAGTGATGCACAGAATGGGCATTGCAGAAAAATCATGGCTCCACCTATGGAAACCGTTTTTTCATCAAAGGGATATTAATGATCTTGATACTTTCTTCATGTCTGTCTTTCTCAGTCATTTCCTTTGCATAGAAATAAGAAAAGCAGGAAGAAGAAGGAATGTAATGGAGAATCATGTACTTTTTAAGTTTTCCATTATTCCTATTTTTTCCTGCCTTCAACGAAATTCTCAAAAGGACATATTTGTTTTTCTATAATTTAATTCTGAGTTCTTGATGCTTTTCCACATAGTGGCCTTCCAGAGGCCACCAACTGTAAATTCTCATTCCACAGTGTCATTACTGCTCTGTGGGGCATTGGCCTCTGGGATTGCTTATTGGGAAATGATCCTGGGCTGCTTATTTTGTCATGCAAGCTCTTGATTTCAGTGTCCCTTCCGGGATGCCTCTTTTTATATATCTTCATGGTTGGTTGTACAGCTGTTCAGAAGAGAGCTGGGTAGGGGCATGAGACTGAAGCAGACACAGGCCTTGTCATTAAAGTAAAAAGGCTTATTAATGCTGTTATTTTTGTTTCGTTTTCTAAGTGCAATGTAATTTTTGCAGAGTATTTGGAGCTGGTTATCCAAGTCTGGCAACTATGACAGTAAGTGACTGGTATGAGCAGCATCGAAAATTCGGAGCATTACCCGATCAGGGAATAGCCAAGGCAACATCAGGTATGTAGAGGTGGGGGGAAATAACTTAACTACTGATCCATTACTCCCTGGTAATTAAATTCTGAAATGTCATTTCCTTTTGGGAGTAATCTGGGGAAAGTTTCTAGGCAGTGTCATGTTTATAATTGAAAGAAATAGATTATTCTAGGAGGATGGGGACAGTAGCAGCATAGTCTGTGAATTTCTCCAGGTATCATGACATAAAAACAGCAAAAATATAGCAAAGCCAAAAATCCATGGATAGTAATTCATCTTTTATAATGGCAGAGCAGGTTGTATTGGGCCAACCCTGCATACAGATTAACAGTTACAAACTGAACAAAATATTTAAAAAAAAACAATTACCCGAAGGCACTAGAGAGAGACCAGAATCAGGCATAAACTGGAGGGCAGACAACACTTTCTTGTACTTGGAATTCGTTGAGAGCAGGGACTTTGACTTCTTATATTCTTGGTGCCCAACTCGAAAAGTGTCTTTGGAATCCAAAGATGTAGAGTGGCCATCAGAAAGGTGAATGCCATCGGGTGTAGCAGAACAAGAATGGACAGACCTGGGGTGACCAGCCCAACTCTTGCCACTAAACAGATGGAACATCTGAGCCTTGGTTTTCTTAACACATTTGACCCTCTTCTTACAAACTCATGAAGCAGACATTCCTATCCCCATTTTAAGACGAGGACATGGGATAGCTTACCATAGGATAGCTAAGTGAGTGGTCAGGCTAGGATTTAAATTCAGGCCTTTCAGTTCTCAGCTTCAGTGCTGTTCTACTATACTACAGAAAATAGTGGTCATTTGAAAGGGTTTTGTATATTTTTCATAGCTTTTCATCTGTGGGAAGTTTGCAGTTTCTGTGATATGGAATAGCTAAAATTTGGATAGAAACTTATTATCGTGTTCATTGAGGAATTAGAGAACTGAGTTCAGGGTAACTGTAGCAACTGAAAAGGGAGGGTATCCCAGAAAGGAGAGAACCAAAGTGGAGAATCCTTAATTCTGTATATAAACCCTGCAGAAATCTGTAGCTAACTCCTAAACTCTGCATGTACAGAATGAACTTAAAGCACCTTAGCTAAGACTAAAATAACTAAATGGAAAATTCAACCATTTCCCAATCCAAGGGAGGTAGCATTTGGCATTTTGTTTTTGGACAAGTTAATTACCTTCTAAAATGAAAAATCAGCACTCTTTAGAGGAACTAAATAATTCAGAATATCTACAATGTTGATAGATATTCCTCAACTTGAAACAGGGTTACATCCTGATAAACCCATCATAAGTGTAAAATACAGCTAGCCTACTGAACATCTTAGCAACATAGCATACTGTAGAGTGTGGGTTGTTTACCCTCATGATTGTGTGACTGGCTGCTCTGGTTTATTGCTGCTGCCCGGTGTCAAGAGAATCACTGTACACTGCTGACCTGGGAAAAAAATCATAATTTAAAATTTGAAATACAGTCACATTTATATGCATATCACTTTTGTACTATTGTAAGTTGAACCATCATCAGTTAGGGACCATCTGTGTACGATTCATATTGTCTAGGATTCAATCTTAAGCTATTAGACTTGGAAAAAACAGGAAAACATGACTCATTTTCAAGAGGAAAGGCAATCAATGGATATCAACCTCAGATGTTAGAAATTAGGAGACAGGGAGTTAAAAACAGCTATTTCTGGGATCAAGGACACAGAGAGGGAAATATGCTTATAATGAATGAAAAGCTAAGAAATTTCAGGAGAGAAATAGAAATGATACACGAAAAAATTCTGGAACTGAGCAAGGCCTGGTGGAGCATGCCTTTAATCCCAGTGACTTGGAAGGCTGAGGCATGAGGATCAAAAGTTTGATGTCAGCCTCAGCAACTTAATGAGACCCTGCTTCAAATTAAAAAAAAATAAAAAGGGCTGGGGATGTAGCTTAATGGTAAAGCACCCCTGGTTCAACCCACAGGAACCCCCCCCCCGCCCCCCAAAAAAGTTCTGGAACTGAAAAGTAACATCTGAAATGTAAAAATGTCTAGATCAACTTGATAGCAGACTGGCAATGACAGAATCAAGTATCAGCTTGAAGATCAATCAGGATTATCTACTCTGGTAAAAAAAAGATTAAAGAAAGTAGACAATAACTTAGTGACCTGTGAAACAATGTAAAAAGGTCTAATGTCCATGGAATTGGAATACCTGGAGAGGGAGATGGGGGCAGAAAATATATTTGAAGCAATAGATGGTTGCTGCACATTTCCCCAAATCTGTGAAACACACATTTATAGATTCAGGTTATTAAATATGAATAAAATCATACATAGTCACATCATAGTTAAACTACTAAAAACCAAAAGAGGAAATTTTGAAAACAGGCAGGGATAAAATACACATTCTGTATAGGAGAACAATGATATGCATTGTTGGTGACTTCCCATTAGAAACCGTGGGAGCCAGATACAATGAAGCATCTTTAAAGTGCCTGGGGGATGGGAAACTGCCAACCCATCATTTTATATCCTTTGAAAATATCCATAAAACTGAAGATGAAATTAGGGCATTTTTAGATAAAGCTAAAAGAATTCTTCACTAGAAAACTGGCATTAATGAAATGCTGTAATTCTTCAGGCTAAAGGGAAAAAGGTATCAGATAAAAGCTTGGATATTCAAGTAGGAGTGAAGAGCAGCAGAAATGGTAATTAAGTGGTAAATACTACTTTCCCCTACCTACATAAGTAATTGCTTAAAAGTATATATGGCTTCTTATAGCAAAAAAATATTGTATTGTCTTGCTGGGTTTATAATGTAACAGATGTAATGTATGTGACAGCTGTAGCAAAATGACAAACAGTAAATGGAACTATATGTGAGATTCTTCTATTTTATATGATACATATTAACTGTTGCTTTGTAACAAATTAATATTTAATAGCTTAAAATAATAAACATTCATTGTATCACATAGTTTCTAAGGATGAAGAATCCAGGAACACCTGAGTGGTTCTGGCTCAGGGTCCCTCATAAGGTTGCTATCAGCTGGAGCTACAGTCTTCCGAAAGCTTGACTGGGGCTGGAGGATCTGTTGCCACAAATATTGATGATGGTTAAGAGAGGAGGCCTTTCCAACAGAGTTGCTCACAATAAAACATCTTCCTTTCCCCAGAATAAACTATCTGAGAAAGAGAATGAGCCAAGATCAAAAGCCTTGGTGTCTTTTATAACTTAATGTTGGAAGTGATGTACTATTGACTTCTTCCATATTCTTTGTTCACATAGAAAAACCCTGATATAGTGTTGGAGAGCCTGAATACTAGGAGAGTTGGATTACTGGGCACTGTTTTGAGGCTGCCAACCACATGGTATATTAATTCTGAGTAGACTGGAAAGTTAGAGATGAATCTTGTATTTCCTAGAGCAACCACTTAAAAGATGCATCAAGACAATGAGAAGACGAGCCACAGACTGGGAGAAAATACTTGCTAAAGATATATCTGATAGAAACTGTTATCTGAATTGTACGAAGAACTCTTAAAACTCAATAAGAAAACGAATAGCTCAATTAAAAAGTGGGCCAAAGTTTTTAACAAACACGTCACCAAAGAAAATATACAAATGGGATATAAGTATATTAAAAGATGCTCCATATCATATAACATCAGGAAAACGCAAACTAAAACCATGGTGAGATACTACTGCACACCTAATAGAATAGCCAAATCCAGAACACCATAAATGTAAATGAAGTAAACATTCAGATTTGAATTAAAGAATAGATTACCAGGCCCAACTGCATACTACTGATAAAGAGATATTTTACTAAATACAAAGATACAGGTTAGTCAAAAGTAAAAAGATGAGAGAGATATACCATGCTAACAGGAAACAAGAAAGCTGTGGTAGCTATACTAATATTAGATAAAGTGGACTTCAGGACAAAAAGTATTTCTGGAGAGAAATTTCATACTAATAAAGGGGCAACTGATCAGGAATATACCAATTATAAGTGTGTACCTATAAGAAGTTTCAAATTACATGAAGAAAAAGATCTGACAAATTTAATGGAGAAATAGACAAATCTACCTTTATGTTTGGGAATTCTAGTACCTCTCTTTCAGTAATTCATAGAAATAGTAAACAAAAATCAGGATACAGAAGATCTGGTTAACACACTCAGCCATGTCAGAATATTTAATATTTACAGAACAACTACATCCAACAACTGGAGCATACACCTTTTCAAATATACATGGTGCATTCAACAAAGGTAGACCATATTAATGGGCCATCAATAAATCTCAGTAAATTTTCAGAAATGAAGTCACAGTGAATATGTAGTCAGACTATAATGGAATTAAGTTAGAAATCCACAATATGGCTAGAAAATACCCAGATATTTGAAAATTGACACAAACCTAAATAATCCATGAATCAAAGAAATCACAAGGAAAAATAGAAAATGCTTTGAACCGAATGATAATGAGAGAAGAGAATCAACATTTGTGCAATAGAGATAAAGCAGTGCAGAAGGAAATAATGTATAACTTTCTCAACCCTTTATTTAGAAAAAAGGAAGAATAAATCAACTAACTAGGATTCCACCTTCATAAGTCAGGAGCAAAGAGAACTGAGCCCAAAGTAAATGAAGGAAACAAGAAAGATAAATCTAGTGGGTGCAATCCACAAAAGTTGAACATACATATACTTCCATCACCTGATAGTTGTACTCCTCGGTATGTACATAAGAGAAATAAGACTATATGTCTACAAAATACCTACACAAGATTGTTTATAGCATTTTTCTTTGTAATAGCCCAGAGTGAACACTACTCAAATGTCCATAAACACTAGAAAAGATAAAGACATTTTGAATATTCACACAATGGACTGCTGTGTAGCAAAAAGTAACTATAGTTCTTCAACTGTTAAGTGGCAAATCTAGCTGAATCTTGCAGAGCAGGATAGTCCCTAAGGAATTCTTTAAATTAATCCACCAGGTTTCCCTTCTGGGGCAGGATTCCAACTGCAGAGAAATTGTTAAGAATAGAATTGAAATTAAGCAGGACAGGAACAATAGATAAGAAAGTTCAGGTAAAAGTGGGAAAGAGAGCTAGAACCAGGAACTCTGATCATGCAAGGCACCATGTTTCTTTACCTTCTATAAAAACAGCAGAAATGTAGCCTCTGTGAAGTTAGATAAGCCACCCTGAACCACACATCTTTGTAAAAGCTCAAGAAAACTTATTTCACATAAAAATGAACAGTAGATTGTGGTGAAGGTTGAAAAACTCAATATACCTCAAACTACTGGAAATGTACACTGTAAGTGGAAGAATTTCATAATATGTGAAATAGATCTCAGTTGTAAAAAAATGAAGAGAACATTTTCAAGGTCAAATCACACAGAAAATTATTTTAAGGAAAGAAAAGAATTGAAAACAATCTAGAAAGATAAAAACAAATCTGAATCATAATATATATAAATGAGTTGGAAGATAGAAAATAAAAGGATATCAAAGGACATATAAGTGAGAATTAGAAATGTGATGTCAACAACTAGAAAAGAATCATTTCAGAAAGGAAGACAACAAAATGTTTTCGAAACAAAAATGAGTAAACAGAAAATGCCTGTCTAAGGTAAAAAGGAGAACTTTTTAAACTAAGGAAACAATCAGGGTTTGAGATAAAGTGACAAATACTAAAGACAGCAAAGAAACTGGGTGTGGTGGCGCATGTGTGCTACTTGGGAAGCTGAGGCAGGAGGATCCCAAAATTTAGGTCAGCCTGAGCAACGTAGCAAAAGCCTATCTCAAAATAAAAAAGAAAAATTTAAAGGAGCAGGGCTGAGAATGTAGCTTGTGGTAGAGCACCCCTGGGTTCACTCCCCGTACTCAAAAGGTGATTATAAAGGAAAGAATCTCAGATTACCTTCAAACCTTTCAACAACCATACTTTATGCCACAGGAAAACAAGAGTGGCAAATATTTAACATACTCAAAGGGGGAAAATGTGAGCTGGGATATTATGTCCAAAAAAATGACTTTGGAGTATAAAGAGCATAGACATTTATCAACATAGAGGAACTCAGGAAATACTGTTCCCATGGGCTCTCTCTGAGGAATTGGCTAGAGAATGAGATTCAGACAACCACAGTGATGAGAGACATTGACAAGGGCTGGTGGTTGAGTAGTAAACATAATTACTTACAGAATTAACAGTGGGAGTTAAAAGGGAGAGGGTAGAGTGTATAATGCCTATGTGCTCAGATAACTTAGGTGTAGTATAGCCATTTTTTAAAATGAAGAAATAGGCAAAGCATAGACAAAAAAAAAATTAACTGTTCTCAGTAATTATATTGGTGACAATGTTAGTGCTTTTATTCCAAGACTATTTAATATGAGCTAATGTAAATGAGTGTTAAATATTCTAATTATATCCTCTGTCTTAGAAATTAGGACTTTTAGTATGGAAGAATACAGATGTAATTCAAGAGTTGTGTTTAAAAACAAAAACCCATAGTCCTGAATATAAACTCATGAAAAAAAATATTTAAATGTAAATACACTCCTTTGCTGTATCCACTGAAAAGGCTTACAAACAGGGAATAACCCAGTAGCAATGAATATACCTAGTAACCTAGATTGTGGTATTGAAATAACATTCCTATAAAAGAAATCAGGATATCTTAGACAAATAGTAATTCCAAGTCTAGGCAGGAAATATATGAGATGACCTTGGAGCATCTTATCATAAAATATAGGGGAGGAACCTTCAAAGGCTCCTACTAAGGTCACATCTACAGGACTCAGTACACATTTCGGTGCTGTTTCCACTGACTAGTATGGCTTCAAAAAGAATAGTTGGGGGCTGGGAGTGTAGCTCAGTGGTAGAGCAGCAATAGCATGAGCAAGGTCCAGAGTTCAATCCCCCCCCAAAAAAAACTGCAAAAAAAATGGGAGGATGGACAGGGGTGTAACTCAGTGGTAGATCACCTGCTTCACATGTGAGGTCCTGGGTTTCAGCCACAGTACCAAACACAAAAGAAGGTAATTGACAGTAGCGCTAAGTACTTTTAACATACAAATATTGATTTCTGCTTTTAAAAATATGCTTAATTTTTTAATTGACACAAAAATTGTACATATTTATGGGGTATCGTGATGTTTCAAAACATGATTACATTGTACATTTTTTTAATCAGGATAAGTATATCTGTCTCTTCAAGTATTTGTCCTTTTTGTGATAAAACATTCAAAATCCCAGCTTTGTTGGGGGAGTACTGGGGATTGAACCCAGGGCAGCATACATGCTAGGCAACTGCTCTACCACTGAGCTAAACCGCCAGCCCACTTCTATCTTTTAAAATATACAGTATATTATTATTATCTATAGTCACCCTACTGTGCAAGGGAATACCCAATTTTTTTCTCCTGACTGCAACTTAGTATCCACTGATCTACCTTTCCCCATCCTTCCATCTCCCCCACTCTTCATCACCTCTGTGTGATCAAAGTTTTTATATTCCACATGTAAGTGGGATCATGTGGCACTTGTCTTTCTGTGCCTGGTTTATTTCACTTATGTAGTAATTTCCAATTCCATCCATAATCTCATCCTTTTGATTGCCAAATAGTATTTCATTGTGTTTTTATGTACTACATTATCTTTAGCCACTCCTCAGTTGATAGACACTTGGTTTCCACTTCTTAGCTGTTGTCAGTAGTTCTAGATATCTCCTCAGTGACTGATTTCATTTCCTTTGGATATGTGCCTAGTAGTGGGATTCCTAGGTCACATGGTAGCTGTTTTTTTTTTTTTTTTTTTTTTTTAATTTAAGGACCCTCCCCACTCCTCTCCATAGTGGCTGAACTAATTTATTGCCACCAACACTGTTTAAAGGTTTCTTTTGTGCACATCATCACTAGCACTTGTTATCTTTTATATTTTTAATAATAGTTATTCGTACTGAAGTGGGGGTTATAACTCATTGTAATTTTAATTTGCATTTCCCTGAATGATTAGTGATGTTGAACATTTTTATATACCTGCTGGCATTTGTGTGTCTTTTGAGAAATGTTTACTTAGATCTATTGCCCATTTTTTAATGGGATTATTTGGTGGGGTTGTTTTGTTTCATTTTGTTTTTTTGTATTGAGTTTTGGAGTTCCCTGTATACTCTGGATATTAGCCCCTTATCAGATGTATAGTTTGCAAATATTTTCTCCCGTTCTGTGGTTGTCTCTTGACTCTTGTTCCCTTTGCCATGTTGTGGAAGCTTTTTAGATTGATGTAATCCCATTTTTTCTATTTTTGCTTTTTCCCTATGCTTTTAGGGTCTTGTCCAAAAGTCTTTGCCCATTTGAGTGTCTTGAAGTGTTTTTTCTATATTTTCTACTGGAGATTTCATAGTTTCAGGTCTTACATCTGAGCATTTATTTTGAGTTGACTTGTGTAACTGGTGAGAGATAGGGGTCTAGTTTAATTCTTCTGCATGTGGAGATCCAGTTTACCCAAAACCATATATTAAAAAGATCATCTTTTTCCCTAGTGCATGTTCTTATTAGCACCTTTGTCAAAGATCACTTGGCTGTAGCTTTGTGGATTTACTTATAGCCTCTGTATTCCATTCCTTTGGTCTACATATATGCTTTTTGTACCAAAACTATGCTGCTTTGATTACTATTGCTTTACAATATATTTTTCAAGTAAGTTAGTATAATGCTTTCTGCTTTGTTCTTTTTACTCAAGATTGCTTTTGTCTCTGTGTGTGTGCTTCCATACAAATTTAGGATTTGTTTTCTAGTTCTGTTAAGAATGTCACTGGTATATTGATAGGGATTCCAAATAGTATTTTCTTTTTTAAAAATATTTTTTAGTTGTTGATAGACATTTATTTTATTTATTTATTTATATGCAGTGCTGAGAATCAAACCCATTGCCTCACACATGCTAAGCAAGCGCTGTACCACTGAGCTACAACCACAGCTCCCCGCAAATCCTGTTTTCTAATACTGTTCTTTAATAAAGAAACCAGGGCTCCTTGGAGAAATGGCTGATTGTAGAGCTGGGTTAAGGGATATACAAGATGACATGGAGCATCAGTGGCCAAAACTGAAAAAATTTGAGCAGGACAATAACTAACAGTGTGGGATTATCTCATAGTGAATAAAAGAAATAATTGATAGTCCATATAGTGATAGAAACATATTATTGAATAAATGAGGGAGAAGAGATTAATTTCCCCTACTAGAAAAAAATCTTCCATATAATTTATATAGGTATTCCTGCTTTAAGGAAACTGAGCCTGACTGCTCACTGCTTAAGTGCGCAATGTGTTTAGCACTTTGCTTCCAAAGACTACAGAGGGGAAGATAAGGAGAGGAGCAACTTTACAGTTGAAAACCCTGCAAGTCACTGCCTTTCATCAGGTGATCAAGATTATCAGTGGGGGGTTGTTCGGGATTTAGCTCAGTGGCAGAGCCCTTGCCTAGCATACAAGGCCCTGAGTTCAGTCCTCAGCCTTTAAGGGTAGAAAAAAAAAGATTATCAGTGGGTTAGGAATGTAGATCAGTGGTAGAGCTGTTTCCTAGCATGTGTGCAGCCCTAGGTTCAATTCACAGCACCACACATACAAAAAAAATATCATCAGTGATCAGTGAGGTCAACAACATAATATGTTATGATGAGAAGAATACTTCACTTCTGTGTTATTCTCCTCCAAACCTATAGCCCTAGTCGGATTTTGAGAAAAGCAGGCAATACCAGTTGAGGGACATCCTTCAAAACAGCTGACCAGTATTACTCAAAATTCCCCAGGTCATCAAAAACAGTTCAGTATAACTGGGCACAGTGGTAAACACCTGTAATACCAGCTACAGGGGAGGGTAAGACAGGAGGATCACAAATTCAAGGCCAGCCTGGACAACTTAACAAGACCCTATCTTGAAAAATAAAAAGGGCTGGAGATGTAGCTCAGTGGTAAAACACCCCTGGGTTCAATCCCCAGTACCAAAAATATGCAGTTATTTGAAGTCCATCCAATGTTTAAATCCATGAGTTCTTAATTTAAACAAAAAAATGATTGTTCAGATTTAGAGGGTGACAGGAAACCCATTTACTTTCTTGAGAAGTGGGAGATGAGAGAATCAAGCGTTTTTCTTTCCTACTGGGTAACTACATAGTAATAAATGAGGGAAAGTCTCTTCTTTAAAAAACTTCTAGTCAGTGAAAAATAAATGTTAAACTTATCACCTTTTTAAAATCACAGTAAAGTAATGGATCTAGGCATTGAGCATCATTGTTAGTCAGCTTTCTGTTGCTGAGACAAAAAACCTGAAATGATCAATTGAGGAGTACAAATTTATTTTGACTCATGGTTTCAGTTCATAGATAGTTGACTCTCTTGCTTTTGGACCACTGGTGAGGAAGAACATGGCAGGGAGCATATGATGGAGCAAAGCTGCTCATATTATGGTGGCCTGGAAACAAAAGAGGAAGGGGCCAGGCTCTCACTGTCCCCTTCAAGTGCATGCCTCCAGTGACCTGAAGACCTCCCACTAGGCCCCATGTCCTAAAGGTTCCACCACCTCACACTAGCACCACAGACTGGTGACCAAGCCTTTAGCACATAGCCTTTTGGGGACATAAAAGATTCAAAACAATATGTAACACCAAATCCCATCATTATGTACAACTATAATGTACCAATAAATAATGTGGAAAAAAACCCAAAATATTCACATCATAACAATCACAACAAAGAAGATGGATATTATATGCCTCCTGATGAGGGAATGTAGCACCTCTTATAATCATGTCAGAAGGATCTAACATGACTCAAATATTTGCATCCAGTTGCCAATCTGCAGGAAATACATAGAAACACATTAGACTGTATCATGAGTGTGCAATCAGCAAAATCCAGGCTCTGGGAAACTACAGATCAAATGGGCCCAGCTTCATCAAATAGATAACTTGGAAAGGGGCAGAGGGGGAGCCTAAAGATAAAACAGAGTTCAAAATATTTTTAAGTAGGTAAGACTAACCTCCAAAACATTGTGTTAAGAGAAAGAAGTCAGTTATAGATGACAACATCTATATATATATAGTTTATATATAATGTCCAAAATAGGCAAATCTATTTGAGCCAGAAAATAGATTAGTGGTTCTAGGGGCTAGGATGAAGGAAGTAATGGGAATTAACAGTAACTGGGCATAAAGGACATTTGGAGGATGATAGAAATTCTTTTTTAATTGGATTGCTGTGATGGTTGTACAACTCTATACTGAAAATCATTGCATAAAAAAATGAATGTAGTACAAATGGACAGCTGGTGTACAGGAATGCACACTTGGGTTATAAAGCTATAATAAACTCAGGGAAGTTTGTAGTAAGAAAAGCAATATTGTGGTTACTTTTGTGGGGGGAGGGAACTTGTGATTTGTATGATGAACATGGAGACTTTGGGGATGGCTACAGAAAATCTTTTTCTTGACCCAATGGGGGCTATAAGACCTCCTTATAAAAACTTTTATCTTACACATTTTTGTGGCTTCTGATATTTTACAATGAAGAGGTTAAGAAAAGAACATGAGATCTATTCTAAGCCAGTAGATCAGATCCCCATATATTTTATTCTTTGTGATCTCAATGAGAATGTATCTCATGGGCAAACTCAGGGTAGCCAGGACAATGCTGCTTTACCTCACGAAGGAAAAAGTTAATGCAAAAGAGAGATGTAGCTGTTAGTTTAAATTATTTCAGGTGTATACTGCATAATAAGTGTCATTTGAACCTCAGAACCTTTCCCAAGAATATGCAAAACAATGCATAGGAATTCTTTTCTGGAGGGTCCAAATGTCAGTGATTTTGAATTTTACACATGCAACAAAAATTGCATAAATATATATAACAAAGGAAATGAGGAGAGGAGGAAAATTCTCCTGCAATCCCACCTTCTTGGCCATTCACAAATCATAAACATGTTTTAATTAGTGGTTTTGGATTGCTGGGGTTTGGTTGGTATTGGTATCAGTGTTTTTGTTTGTCAACAGGTTGTTGACTATTTAGCAAGAATTCTTTCACAAAGTAGAATTTGTTGGGGGAGGGGTCTGTAGTTCACCTTTTTTTTTTTTCTTGTACCAGGGATACTTAATCACTGAGCAACATCCCCAGCACTTTATATTTTTGAGACAGGGCCTTGCTAAGTTGCTGAGGCTGGCATCAAACTTGCAATTCTCTTGTCTCAGCCTCCTGAGTTGTTGGGATTACAGGTGTGCACCACTATGTCCAGCCTCATTTTCAGCTTCTTGTGGAAACAACTCAGAGCATCCTTTTTCTTGCTGTTATTAGCATATATTGGAAGTAATTGAGCAACGAAAGTATTCTCCCTTCTGCTGGGCCCATGGCAGGCAGCTAACTATATTCCTGTTTTCTTTGTCTGAGGTTATGTTCAGAGTGGAACCAAGCCCCCTGGCAGTACTTGTTAACATTCCCTCAATTTCTTACCTCCCCATTTCTTGTATTCTCACTTCAGCTGAGTTCAAAAGGACAGCTCAGAAACAGGAAGATCAAGAAAAAAAGGAAGAAGAGGATGATGAGAAAACAATCCGCAGAGCAAGGGAGTGGGATGATTGGAAGGATACCCATCCTAGGGGCTATGGCAACCGACAGAACATGGGTTAATCTTCCCACAACACGACAGGACAATGGGGCACGTGCCTTCTCTGCCAAGGAAAACCGTGCCGCCTTCCCTTCCCTGGGCTACTGCTTCGGCTGTGTGCAACGAAAGCAAAGATGCTGAATCTTGCTTTGCGTTCAATAAAGTGTCAAACAATTAAGTGTGTATTTGTACCCTAGATAATGACCAGTGATCTTGTTTTGGCATTTCTAATTCTCATCATGGTGTATTCCGATTTCTTAAGTGGAAAGAAAAGAGCACTGAGAAATGGCTCTGTATAATAATCAATGCTGTATGAATTCTCTTAAATATAATAAAATCCATTCTATCACATGAGGCTGTGCAGAAATGTGGGTATCAGCTGCTTTTTTTGTGGGGGAAGGGGGACGGGGCGGTACAGCTATGGATCTCCAGGCTTATGGAGAGATCATGGTCTTGTCTATTCTGGCCAGGGAATTACCCTGTATCAGAGCTGCCCAGACTTTCTCCTTCCCACTGGGTACATGATGTGAACCCTACAAGCAACACTCCATGTTGTGAACAACTTAACATTCTACTAGGAGAGAACACCAAAAAAAAAAAAAAAAGACTCTCTGCTACACAGCACTGTTTTCAGGAATTAGAGCTGTGGGTGAATGGACCATAAAGGGTTAGAGTTGCTATAATCCCAGCAACTCGGTCACCTGAAAAAGGAGGATTGCAAGTTCAAAGCCATCCTCAACAATTTAATGAGACCCTGTCTTGAAAAAATAAAAAGGCTGAGTATGTGGCTCAGTGGTTAAGTGCCCCTGTGCTCAATCTACAGTTCAAAAAATAAAGGGTTAGAGTCTTAATCCTACTTACCTAATTTACTTAATAGAGAAGGTGCTATAAAGAGTCATCTTTTGCCAGGTGTTGTGCACTTCTCAGCAATGAGAGAGGCTGAGGCAGGAGGATTCCAAGTTTGAGACTGACCTCAGCAACTTAGCAAGACCCTTTCTCAAAAAAAGGGCTTGGAATATAGCACAATGGTAAAGTGCCCCTGGGTCCAATCTCCAGTACCTAAAACAAAATATACAAAGCCTGGCATAGTGGTGCACATCAATAATAATCCCAGTGATATGGGAGGCTGAGATGGGAGGATACCAAGTTTGAGCCCACACTGGGTAACTTAGACCCTGTCTCAAAAAGGGAAGGTAGGTCAGTAGTAGAACACTCCTGGGCTCAATCCCCAGGAACAAAAAAAAAAGTCATTCTTGCATGTGTATGAAGCCAGGCCTTTCCTCTCATGGAAACAGACCTAACCCTTAGGATAAAGAGAAGCCTCAGGTTATAGTGCAGCTCTTAAATTGGCTGCCTTAGACCATTTTGACCCTCCTTGTCATTGAAACCAATGGTTTAGTAAATGCACCACGGTGGTTTGGTTGCTTAGTGAGGTGCCTTCGGTCCTGCTGGTAACTAGGTGTGGAGGACAGGGACAAGACAGATGACACTGGAAAGGTATCGAATCCAGGGTAGAGAAAAGAGTGTGTCCTCAGCTCTTGGGTTGATATCCTATAAAAGCAGCCATGTGTTGAAACAAATGATCTGCATAGAAAACATACTTTTGTTCTGTGGCTTTGGTATACTTAGGTTTTCTTTGAAGAGGAACATGACTCAGCGCTCCTATTCTAGCTTTTGCAGCCTAGCTTAGGAGAGGGGTTTGCAAAGGAGACTCAGTTCCCTCTTGTTTATAGGATGGAAAGTGGAGGGCTGTCAGGTGATGAGGAGGAGGTTGTGTTTCGTGGGTGGTGACAGCAAGACGACTACCAGTAATATATTTGTATACTGCTTAATAAAGGACTCATCTCACCCTTACATACAAGCTCCTGAAAATGGTAGAGCAGATTCAATTCCCTGTGGATCTGCAAAGCAGTGTTTTCAGCTCTCTCCCAGTTGCTGCCAGTCTGCCTTTAGCCTCGACCAGTTTCCTGCCTCAAGCTTCACCCTGAGTTCAGATCCAAACCCAGGTCAGGTTAGGATCACCCCCTGGTCTAGGTCCATTTAAGATTGGGCTTTCCAGAAGGTCCAGCTTAATTAAGCCCCTTCACGTATTCTGATACCCAAGAGGAAAATTGGACAAGGTGGGTTTGAATCCTGGTAACCAAAATCTATTCTCCATCTCTATAATTTTGTTATTTCAAGAATGTGCTATAGTAGGGCATGGTGACACATGCCTGAAATCCCAGCTACTCAGGAGGTTGAAGCAGGAAGATCATGGTTTCCATACCATCCTGGACAACTTATCGAGACATGGTCTCAAAAAATAAATTTTAAATGAAAGAACTGGGGGATGTGGCGTGGTGGTAGAGCAACCCTGCATTCCATCTCCAGTACCACAAAGAAGGAAAAGGGAAGAAAAGAAAGAAGAAAACACAAACAGAACTGTCTTTTCCTGTGTGTATGTATGGGGCTGTGAGAATTCAATGAATAATGGCAATCTTTATAATAAACTTGCAACTGAAGTGCTTCCGGTTGGTATCAGCTCAATGACTGGTCTGTCCACCAAGAAGAGGAAGGATTTGAGCAAGTACTGGACCTCTAATATGCACCAGGCACTTTCCCAACTATTAATACAAAGACCTGCAAAGGGGGTAGCCTTCTTCCAATTCTACAGAAGAAACAGTCCCAGAGAAACTGATTTCCTCAAGTTCACACTGTAAGACTATGCTTCTGTCATTTTCCATGTGTCTCCCAACTGCTTGTGCTTTTAGTTATTCCTCTTAAAGCCACTTCCAAGTGGGAGCGCTTTAAAAACCCAACCCAAACCACCACTTCTACACCATGGGAGCTCTGCAAATTCCTCAGGAGCTGACTCACCAAAGGAAAATGGTTAGGCCAGCTCCCCCGCCCCTGCCCCCTCAGCTGGGGGCTATATGCAGAGGAGGCGGTGAGCAAGTCCAGCTCCTTCCATTCTCCCCAGTTCCGTCTGCCCAGAGGCCTGACTGCTAGAAACCAAAAAAGCACCACCTTCTCTACTCCCACCAGAGCTAGGCCTTTCAGGGTCCTAGAATGAGCTGGGTTTCGTGGACTCCTCAAAACTTTCAGCAGAACAATACTGCTTCATAGCTAGCCTGAAGCATTTGCGGCTGCTTATTAAGCATACTTACAGGTATATCTGCATCTGCATGATTTTATACATGCTGCCTAATACATTCTCACAAATCTTGAGCAAGTTACGTATGCTATCTCCATTTTCCACAGGGAGAAACTGGATCTGGGACATGAAATCAGTGACATTCTTCAGTCACATAGCTAAGAAGTAGAGCACACAAACATATGCGTTTAGCCAAAATATGTGCACTCTGTGCCCCTTCACGCATTCTGATATCCAAGAGGAAAACTGGAGGCGAGTTATATTTGGAAAAGTTGAATGTGAGGCCTTGTTTCTTTTAATGCCATTACAAACCAATTTGTCCTTTCCATCCTTGTTCCTCTCAGCACCCTTTTTGAGAAAGGGCAGGAGGCTGAATAAGCTGATTTAAAACTCCCCAAAACTGGCAGAGCAGGCCATATAGCCCATCTCGTACAGTGCCTGCCTCTCATGCTGGAGGCCTGGGTTCGAGTCCCCAGCAATCTGGGATTGTGGAAATAACAAGCTCCCCAAAACTGGAGTTAAGGGTCCTGATTTAAAGTCTCAATTCTCTAGATATGCCACTCCCCAGCTGGGTGACCCCTGAGCAAAGACTGCACTTGTGTTTTAAATAACAGCTTGAAGCCAGGGATGGTGTCACACACATGCCTGTACTCCCAGCAACTTGGGAGCTGAAGCAGGATTGCAAGTTGGAGGCCAGCCTTGGTAGTTTGGCTAAAGACCCTGCTTCAAAACAAAAAACTAAAAAAGGTTGGGATGTAGCTCAGTGGTAGAGCAACCCTGGATGCAATCCCAAGTACTGGGGGTGGGGGGGAATAATAATAATAATAAAATATGAAACAACTTGAAAAGAGGGAAACTTTTGAAACCAAAGCCACCTCTCTGTGTTATCTGAACTCCAGAAAGTGCTCAACTTGACTCATGAGCCCAACAGGCACTTTAGCCCCATCTCTGTTAAGTACCCTACAGCAATACCATATTGTTACCACGGTCTCCTTGCACAACAGCTGTCACCGACACCTACACAGCATTTCCTCACAGATTCCTTTCAACCCACTGAAGCCAAGGCACAACTCAACCCCGGCACAGTTCACTCGTTCCATAACAAGGAGATGTGGGCTCTAGTCCCAGCTCTCTCATTATTGTAACTGCTCCAAGACACAGCCAATAGCTGTCCTACTTTCCTCACAGGCTAGAGTGGGAGCAAATGAAATCAAATATGTGAAAGCACTTTGAATAGTTATAAAAGACCACAGGAAGGAGAGTGAGGCATAAGAATAGTAGGCTATTGGTAAGCTAGGGGGACAGAGGAAAGGATTCTTCTTTTAATTTCCTCTTTTATTTTTGGTACAAGGGATTTAACAGAGGGGTGCTTAACCACTGAGCCACATCCCCAGCCACCCCCCCCCCCCGCTTTTTTTTTAATTTTGAGACAGGATTTCGCTAAATTGTTAAAGCTGACCTCGAACTTGCCATCCACTGGCCTCAGTGCTGGAGCTACAGGTGTATACTGCAGTTCCCAGCTTGGGATTATATTTCTAAAGGCAAGTCTTTTCAAAATATCTTCTGAAATATTTATAGATGAAAAGAGATGATGCCCAGAATCACAGTTTTGTACCCGGGCTCCTCTAATGCTTTCTCAATCTATATTCTATCTACCACCGCCAGCCAAGGGTCTGTGGCGTGATTTTCTTTGTCTGATGAAATGACCAGCAAAGGAGAGAAGTGTGATCAGTGCAATCTGAGAACTGGGTTTTACATATCTGTCTGCCAGGCCACCCCTGGCAAATGTATACAAAAGGATAATGAACAAAATCTGAGATTTCAGCTTCTTGTTCTGGCTAGTAACAAATACCTCAGGAAGTATAACTGAGTGATATTTTAGGCCAGCATAGTATGGTGTAGTAACAGGGATAAGAAAGTTGTTCCCCGGGGCGATAGTTTGGATCCATCACAAGATGTTTATAGATCAGACCTGTTGTTCCTGGGATCCAAGGTGACTTAAGAGTAAAGGATACAGATACAAATGGAGGCAGAGACGACAAGTCTTTAATCCTGCTTTTAGCTACCCATCAGACATTTACAGGCAAAAATGAAGAATCTAAATCCTTGCTATATATTGAGCACCTACTATATACTGGGAGCTTTGCATATGATGTTTCTAATCCTCACAACTGTCAAAGGTAGATGTTGTCATAGCCTGAATTTGTAAATGAGGAAATTGAAGTTTAGAGAAGTGATTTCTCAAAGCTTTGAATGGGCCTGGATTCCAGGTCAGCCCAATTCCAAGAGCCCATTTCAGTTGGTCACATTGCATCTCTAGGAGGCATGAAGCACAGGGACATATGAAAGTGGGGAATACAACCTGGTGGCACAGTGTTCTAGGGATAGATAACCTGTCCCCTTTTTCTGCCCATGTTTTGAACAATTCCATCAGCTTTGTCTGCTGGCCCCTTCAGGGATACATCTGAGACCCACTCACTAGGGGAAAACCCACACTTTCTGGCCCCCACCACCATTCTTTGCTTTTCAGGGATGCACCTGCAATTCCCCATACATCCTCATCTGATCTCTGTATCAGTAAATCTTCAAAGCCCTCTACCTCATCCTCTCACTCAGCAATCACTGCATATTTCCTAGCCAGTCAGAGCCTATCTTCATCTACCAGGTCTTCCAGGACAACTAAAACCAGACGGGGACCATGAATATGTGGGCCGTGGGGAGCAGAGGCAGGGAGGAAGGGTTTATGTCTGAACTCTGAGGTCCTTTGACACTCAGCAACAGATATGGCCTCTGCTACCCTGGTGCCCTGGCTCAGAGGCATCTGAAGCGTTGACAGACTTACAGATAGACTTCTTTATCTACTTTATTTAATCTTTCCTCCCCTTTCCTTGTCTATATTCTCCCTGGGTGAGTTCTACCCTGCCTCCAGATTTCCTGATCACATGTGTGCTGATAGCGATCACTAGACCTGACCTTTTCCCCCGAGCTCCTACCATCTGCCATCCTACTTCTCTTGATGAACAAACAGAACTGGAATTCAACAGTCTTAAAATGAACTCATCCCACCCCAGCCCTCTCTCTCCATCAGAGCTTCTTGTGTCCCCATCACCTACTTAGTGCACATCCTGAAAAGCTCAGGATTGTTTCTGGCTTCTTCCTCCTGACAAAGCAAGCATTCAAATGTTTGCTGAATGAATGACCGAATGAATGAGTCCGATCATGAATCACACTTCTTCATCAGGCAGATTCACAATAATTCAGCCTCTTTCTTTTCATATTCAAACAACTTTACATGAAAGAAAACTCAGAATCCCTTCACCTTAAAGCAGCAGTCAATTCTCTCTCAGACTGATAGATCATTTCAGTTTCTCACTGAAGAGTCCATTTTTTCACCAAGCACATTCAGTGTGGAAGTCTGCTTTATATTCTGCTTTTAAAGCTTGGTTTATAATTCTACAGTCTGCCTTACAATAATTTTAGTGACTTTTAATGACTGTGGATTAGTCTGTAATGTGGTTATATAATCACTTACTTAATCAGACCCAGATTTTGAACACTTTAGATTGTTTCCAGGTTTTTACTGCTTGCTTCTTTATTCATTTAGCAAAGTAAATGACCTTGTTTGCTTGTGTAAAGATAAAATGAACCTGGAGGAGAAAAAAATATCCTTGGAGGGGGAGGAATGTTGGGATGTTCCAGGCCAGGGGTGGGAAGGAGACTTTTCACTAAATACCCTTTTGAATCATGTGGATATCCTGGCTAGACAAAATATGTACTGAAAGTGTCCTGTCCACAATGCATTGCCCTACAAGTTGGCTATAGACTTAATTCCCTGTTACGTGCTCTCCCAAAAGTATAGATAATGTACCTTGAGAACCTAAAAGAGAGAGCAAAGTCACAGGGAGTGACATTTTCACTGAGTCTTGAAGGATGGGTTGGAGTTGGTCAGGCTGATAAGAAACTGCCAGAGGCAAAGGCCCAGAAGAGGAAAGGACACTACCTGGTTGGGTATAGAGCAAAATTGAGGGGAAAGGGAACTTTTGTGTATGCTGGGGCCCCAAAGGAAATGTCACGTTTCCCACTTCTGAACCTGTTAGAGTCCATTGCCAATCCCACTCCCACAGCTAAATATTGGTACCATCAAACAGCTCCCATGGGGCAGGCCCTGCACATGCAAGAGGCTTTTCAGATATTACCACTATCCTTGCAGCAAACAAATACGTTAGACTCTTTTACCAGATGAGGAAACCAAACTCAGAGAGGGAAAGTATTTCCTCCAAGGTCACACAGCTACTAGCTTTCTCTTTAATCTCCTTTGTAATTTTCTAGTGACCTCCATCCTTATATAGATAATGTGTACACTTCGTTTGTTTGTAATTTCCATAATCGCAGAGTGCTGGGGACTCAAACAAGGGCCTCCAGCATGAGAGGCAGGCACTCTACAAGATGGGCTATATGGCCTGCACTAATGTGTACACTTCTTTCATAATCTGCCTATGCCCATGACTCAACACACACAGCATTGTAAAGCTAGTACAATACCAGACTTCTGGTACATAGGGCCTCAATAAAAATGTGTTGAATGAAGAGATTACGTTTGTGCCGTCTATAGTACCTAGCCTGGTACCTGGCATTAAATAGGTTCTCCATTAACTTTTTAACTGAGTTGAAATTACAATATATAGACCAATAAGGGTATAACAGAGGGAAGAGTTTGGAAGAAAACAAATTATGGCACTACTCCAGCTATACAAAAGTTTCTGGAAATGAGTCATTCAGAAGGCTGACATTTGAATCCAGGAAGAAGAATCCTGGGGCTTCTTTCTCAGTGCTACACTTACTTTTCCCAACCTTTCTGAGCTCCCTGATCCTTTTGTCTTCTTTTCCTTCCACTTTCTTCCTTTCTTTGCTTTTTTCTGTTGCTCCTTCAAAATTTCTTTGCAGTTCACCTTATCCTAGACCCAATTCCTTCCAGTTGGCAAAATCATTGCCATCTTTCTTGGAATGTCCTTTTGAGGCACATTTCACCCCACAATAGCACCCTCTCTTCCACAGGATCTTCCCCGATTGCCCCAGAGCTGGGGGTGCTTCTATCTTCTGTGTACCCCATAGCACCCTGAGCAGGTGTCTCTTTTCCATCCACTTCCCACAGTAGACTGTGGGTTTCTTTTCTGTTTCTTTTTGTTACTGGAAATTAAACCCAGGGGTGCTCTACTACTGAGCTGCAGCCTCAGCCCTTTTTATTATTAATTTTTTTTAGTTTTGAGACAGGATCTTGCTAAGGTGCCAAGGCTGGCCTAGAACTTTTGATACTCCTGCCTCAGTCTCCTGAGTCTCTGGGATTATAGGTGTGTACCACCACACCTGGCTGGACTGTGGGTTTCTTTTTTAAAAAATACTTTTAGTTAAGGGCTGGGGAGATAGCTCAGCTGGTAGAGTGCTTGCCTCGCAAGCAGAAGGCCCTGAGTTCGATCCCTAGTACCGCTAAAAAAAAAAAAAAAAAAATACTTTTAGTTGTAGATGGACACAATACTTTATCTTATTTATTTATTTTTATGTGGTGCTGAGGATTGAACCCAGTGCCTCACACATGCTAGGCTAATGCTCTTCCACTGTGTCACAACCCCAGCCCCTGGATTGTGGGTTTCTTGGAGATGCAAATCATGTAATCCTGAAATAGTTGCAAATGAAATTGGCAGACCTTTGTGCTTCTTGGTCACCTTCCCTTCATTTCTGTTTACTTTGCCAAGTTTTGGTTGGTTGGTAGAAATGAAACTGGGAAATCCTGAGTGCTGGAGGTTTAGGGTTTCTCTGTGGTTGTGCTTCTCTTCTTCCTGCTCATTCTATTTTCCCTGGTGCTTATGTTATACTTGTCCATCGAGCTTAAGAGTGCTCCAGCTCAGCCAGCATGTTTGGGGGAGGAAAAGGTAGCCAATCAAGGTTTTGGCCAAGCCCTGCCAGCCCATTTTTTTGGAGGCACCAGGAGTTCTGATCTCCCTTATCAGTTCCACAAGAAATTACTTGAGCATCTTATCTGCACCAGGCCCTGAGCTGATATTAGGAAAATAGACAGAAAACAGTCTGGTCCTGCCCTGCCTCTGGCTCCAAATATGACCTTCAGGCCTTTCTAGATCTCCCCCATTCACCTCCCTGAAAGTGGAGGGGAGGGGAGACCTGATCTGTAAGGAGTTGAGAGATCTGGATATCATAGGTATCATCTGTCCTGCGAATTCCAGGCCTCCCCACATCTACTTTCCCCTAGAAGACCCAGGCCTTCCTCTCTTACCTATCTCCTTTCTCCCTTGAAAATTCTGAGCAGACATGTTCCAACACATCTCCCCCTCTATGCAGCACTAAGAAGCAGCTTGAGAATCCCAGCTAGCCCAGGAGGAAGAAAAGAAAGAGGAGGAAGAGAGGAAGCCATGGCATGTAAGGTGGCCCTCTAAGGTATATGGGGGAATGGAACACCCTGACATACCAAAAAAGTTCCCTAATCCCAATTCTGAAGAGTCATGTTAATTCTTCTAATCATGGAGGCCAAACTAGAGAGGGAGATGAGAAGATAGAGCTGTGCTTATTTTCCTAGAAAGGGATAAGGGATCAATGTCCCTTGCACTCATAGGATATTCAATATTACTTTTGTATTTGATTTTCCCAGTAACCCTTTCGGTTACATTTAACATTTTTTTTAGCTCTTTCTGTATTCAATGCCTTAGGCTGGGAACATTGGCCTTTTCTGAAGGACACTTCACAAACTCACGTGTACAGACATTTTTTGTGATTTATGTTTTGTTTTGTTCTTGATACTAGAGATTGGACTCAAGGGCTCTCTACCACTGAGCTATATCTCCAGCCCCTTTCATTTTTTGGTTTTAATGTCTGTCTCCTCCACTAGACTGTAAGTTCAATAAAGGCAGGAATTGTGCCTGTTTTCATCCCCACTGAATCCTCAACATATAACAGTACCTAGCAAACAGTAGTCACTCCATAGGCAGTGACAAAAAAAGTAAATACAGAGGTCTGGGACCTGGGGACAATCTTTTATTTCCCAAAGTCCTGTGTGCTGAATCAAACCTTTTAACCTGAAACACAGTAGTTGTTTAATAACCATGAATTAATCTAAATGAACAATAATAACAGGAAATACTTATATAGTGCCTACTATGTACCATGCTCTATGCTAAGAACTTCATATTCATTCACTCATTTAATCCTCAGTAAAACCCTGTTAAGTAAGTACTCTCATTATCCCCATTTTACAGATGGGGGAAATTAAGGCATAGGGGTTCACCAACTTGTAAGTGACAAAGCTGAGATTTGAACTCTAGCTCTCTGACTCTAAAGTTCATGATCCTAACCACTACACTTACTTTCAAAAGCAAATGCTCACAGGGAGCATGAGAGAGAGACAGAGAGACAGAGACAGACAGAGAGACAACAAGCTCAATTTCCAAAGGGGAATTTCACAGGTGGAGCTAGGACTGGAAGCTAGTCTGCTCTCTGTGCAGTGTTCCTCCTGCTTTGCCATACTGGATCTGGCTGCTGATACACAGTCCCTGGGAATGGAGGCACAAATAGGGAATTGGGAAGTCTAACTATTTGTGCAGATTAACAGCCTTAGGTAGACTAGGCAGCTCTCACCAGAAAACAGGCAGAACCAGAGTAGCCGCTAGGGCAGAAAGAAGTGTCACTACCAGGTTCCTTTTCTTTTTCTTTTTTTCTTTTTTTAATTTATTCATTTTTGCAGCACTGAGGATTGAAGCCAGGGGCACTCAACCACTGAGCTACATCTCTAGCCCTTTTTAAATTCTGAGATGGGGTTTTGCTAAGTTGCTGAGGCTGGCATCCAACTTGCAATCCTTTTACCTCAGTCTCCCAAGTCACTGAGATTACTGGCATGCACCACCATGCTCAACTACCATGTCCCTTTCCTGGAACAGGGACAGATGGTGGGCTGCTTTTTAGAGGGCCAGGCCTAATCTGTTGTTTTTTTTTTTACACTAACTTATCACACATGTCCTTACCACACTAAAGCCACCTAAGGCCATTTCTGCCACATTTAAATTGGGCATGCATGGAGAAATGATACCTATTGGGGAGATGAGATAGTCTGATCTGCAACCTGGCATGTGTGTAGGAAGTTGGGGTGGGGCAGCGAGTAAGGAGTGAACTGGAGGAAAGGTTTGGTCAAGGCTGACAAAACTCCAGCAGCTAAGCCCAGTGATAAGAGATTATAGCAAAGCAACTATAATCAACTCAGCTTAAGAAGTTCAGAGCTTCTGCTTGGGCTTCTTGCCACAACAGAACACCACGATGACTATGACCTTTTTCTCCAGGCTAGATCTTCAGGAGGGCCTCCGAACACTCTCTGTTATGCAGTGGATTCCAGTCTATGTAATTTTAGGTGAGTAAATCCCAAAGGCTGGGGAGCACATGGGAGCAGATCAAGAGGCTAGACACCCCCAGATGAGGAGGGCTCTGATGTGATCATCTGACTGGTTCCCTCCATCCTGGGGGTAAGGACTAGGCTGCTGGCACAAAGGCCAGGAGTAAAGCTGTGATTTTTCTGGTTTAAAGATTATTTCAGCCTTCTCAGGAGCTGTCCCCTATGAAGCAGGCTGAAAAGAGTAACATTTGGGCACAGGGCAGAGGTGGTGGTGGCTTGAAAAGCTGGTGTTATTAGGTAGGTGTATGGTGATTTTCTAGTATGAGACTGGAGAGAGACAATTGTGAAAAATCTGAGGGCTGCCTTAGTGACTCATTGAACAGAATTTTGAGAAAGGGCCACTTGTTTGGTGAACTGAGGGCACAACAGTCGTCAATGTAGAACAAATGGGTTGACTGCCACAAGCTCTGGCCAGCCAGAAACCAGGGCTGTGTTGGATATCAATTATAGGGCCAAGCTTGGAAACCAGATGAGAAGAAATAATGTCATTCTGAAGGATGAACAGGTAGAAAACAGCTGGCTCCAATCCATGGGAAGCTATATGACTCCTTAGAATAGAGGATCTTAAACAGGGTTCTGCAGACCAAGAATTTGAGGTTAACTGTAGGACTTTGAATTTGGCTCAAAAGAAATATATCTTTCCTTTCACTAACCTCTAGTGGAAGTGGAGCATATCCTTCAATGATGAATGTGGGCAATAAACCCCAGAAGTGTCAGCAGCCCCTGTGACTTTGTAAAGAGCAGACACTACAGAGATTTGCATTTCATATTAAAGTTGTTACAGGCATCTTGAAATTTCATTTATGCCCATTACTGCTTCAAAATTCTAGTACTTATTGGAAATGCTGATAAATCTGGTTATTTATGCATAAACCAAGAAGTTAATATTGGTTACTATATCACATTTTGAGTAATATTGTGATAACTATATTTTAACATTATGGGTTTTTTTGTATGTATGTGTACCTTATTTGTGCATTTAAAAATATTTTTCAGAGAAGGAGTCCATAAACATTACCAGATTGCCAGGGAGGTCCATGTTCCCCCAAAAGATAAAGACTTACTATACCTTATTAAAAAGGAAATTCTCTATTTGGGTGGCTGAGGCAAGAGGATCAAAAGTTTGAGACCAGCCTTGGGAATTTAGGGAGACGCTGACTCAAAAGATAAAAGGGGCCAGGGATATAGCTCAGTGATAGAAGCACCCCTGGATTCAATTCCCAGTGCCACAAAAATAAATAAGTAGATAGATAATCGATTGATTGACAGATAGATAGACAGATAGTAAAATGGAATCATGCGTGAGCTCATCAATTATTTGCCTCTAGCAGTAGAAAGAAAAGAAAGGTAATTTTTGTAAACTTATTTGTTTATAGTTTTCCATAGTTTTTGTTTTCCTATGCATTTTACCTTAACTTCCTCAAAGAGTCCCCTTTGCTAAATTCCAGTCCTCAGCTAGAAAAGTGAGGGGCAAGGGAATTTCCTAAGAGAAATATACATAGCACTAGCAGCCATCATTTCAAGTCTGGAACCCAAAAAGAGTGAGCAAAGAGGGGCCAGAGAGAGAGCAAGGGAAAGAGGTCAGGGGAAGAAGAGCTGAGTGCTGAGGGTATGGCTCAGTGGTAGAGCACCTGCCTGACTTGCCCTGGGTTCAATCCCTGGCACCACAAAAATGAAATAAAAGTTAAAAAATAGGAAGGAAGAGGAGCTGTGTAAGTGGATCCTTTTAGGCTCATGGTGTCTTCTATACAAGAAGGCCTTGGTATAATACTTGAACACAAATGCCCAGATTATCTAGGTTCTCTGGGGTGGCTCTCTTCATTAAAATGGTCCTATTTTTCTCCCAGAAAATAACTTCCTTAAGTATTTTTTTTTCTCTATTCCTTTTCCCCTCTCAAAGGGCACTGTCTCTGGGCAGGGAAAGAACTGAGCGAATATCAGGCAACTGAATAGGTAAGGGACAAAGAAGGTGAGGAATAGCCTCCTGCATGCTAAATCTCTCCAACTTCGGTGGTCCTGAAAGAGCTGAAGGAGTGGAGTGGGCATGTTAGGGATACATGTTGTGTCATCAGTGAAATCACATAATAATAAATGTGAATGTTGTCTTTTGCCTGCATTTTAAAGGTTGTTTTCTATTGTGATAAAATACACAGAGCATCAAATTTATCATTTTAACCATTTTAAAGTCTATATAGTTCAGTAATGTTCAGTACATTCACCACCAATCCTCTCCTGAATTTTTCATTTTCTCAAACTGAAAATCTATATCATTGAACACTAACTACCCAATTTTCTTTCCTTCCAGCTACTAACTAACATTCTCCTTTCTGTCTCTATGAATTTGCCCATTCTAGGTACTACATGTAAGTGGAATCATAGGGTATTCATCTTTTTTGACTGACTTATTTCACTTAGCATGTTATTAAGGTTCCTCCATATTGTAGCATGTGTCAGAATTTCCTTTCTTAATTTTGAGAGTGGGTCTTGCTATGTTGCTGAGGTTGGCCTCAAACTCAAGATCCTCCTGCCTCAGTCTCCCAAGTAGAAGAGAATTTCCTTCCTTTATGAAGCTAAATCATATTACCTTGTATGGATACACTAAATATCATGTATGCATTCATCCATTGATAGATACTTCTGCTTTTTGGCTATTTTAAATAATGCTACTGTCAAAATGAATGCATAAACTGGGTATGATGGCACATTCCTGTAATCCCAGCAACTCAGTGGAATTGCTGGATCATATGGTAATTCTGTTTTATTTATTTATTTGTTTATTTATTTTTGAGGAACTTCCAACACGTTTTCCACAGTGGCTATTCCGTTTTACATTTCTAACAACAGTGAACAAGGGTTTAAATTCTCCACATCCTCAGCAACTCTTTTTTTTGTGCTGAGTATTGAACCCAGGAGCTCTTTACCACTGAGTTACTTCCCCAGCCCTTTATAGTTTTTGAGACAGGGTCTCACTAAGTTGCTTAGGGTCTCATTAAGTTGCTGAGGCTGACCTTGAAATTGTGATCCTCCTGCCTCAGCCTCCAAATCACTAGGATGATAGATGCACATCACCACAACCAGCAACACTCTTATTTTTTGTTGCTGTTGTAACCATCCTAATGGATGTGAAATGATATTTCATTGTGGTTTTGACTTGCTTGTTGGCCATTTGTCTTGATTTATTTATTTAGGTACCCAGGATTGATCCCAGGACCCCTTAACCACCGAGCCATATCACTAGACCTTTTTATTTTTTAATTTGAGACAGGGTCTTGTTAAGTTGCTTAGGGCCTCGCTAAATTGCTGAGGCTGGCTTTGAACTTGCAACCCTCCTGCCACAGTCTCCTGAACTGCTGGGATTATAGGCACTATTCCATTTGTCTTTCTCTACTACTTTCAATGTTAAACATCCTGATTCTGTTCATTTAGTGATTATGCTAGAAATTGTAAGAATCCTGGGTCTTGGAGATTACCAAGATAGCTATGTCATCTACCAAGGTGTGATGCCCACAGAGATTAAAATCTGTTCTCCAATACTTAAATAGAGCAAGCATTAAATGTAAGACATTGTGCTGCCTTTTCTGAGACTACAACAATGAGTTAATTACAGGCTCTTTACTATCTAGTAACAGAGATAAATGAATCATTCATTCTAACAGTCTGCATATTTTATGTGCCAATGCTGGACACATACCCAAATCACTATGTTAGACTGTTGTGAGCAAAAGAAAGAGCCACGATAAAGTGATATTAGGTTGTCAGAAAAAAAATATCACAACTGGTTGAGTGGCTCAGGAGAGTCAGGAAATGAAAGCAGAATGACATGGTAAATAGGTCATGAGTAAGTTTGACACTATTTTGGGGGAGAGTATTGGGATTTGAAAACTTGACACTAAATTGATGATCCTTCCATATTCCTTCTTCCTAAGCAGAAACCTTTAAGTTCACCTCTTGTTGTTTTTTCTCTCGCTCAGACATCCATCCTTCTTGTATATATGGGGAATTCTGCCCTCTTTAGTTCCTGGTACTACAAAAAACAGAATATAGTCTTTGGGGTCAGAGTTCTACCATCTATTTGCTATGAGATCTGGTGCAAGTAAGTCTCAATTATTTTTTATGTGACCTTGAGCACCCACCACAGTAGAAACAGAGTATAGTACCAGCCTCTCAAGAATGTCCTAAAGCCTGGCACATTGGTACACACCTGTAATCCAAGCAGCTCAGGGGATCGAGGCAGGAGGATCTCAAGTTCAAGGCCAGCCTCAACAACTTAGAGAGACCATAAACAACTTAGTGATACCCTGTCTTAAAATAACAAATAAAAAGGGCTGGGGATGTGGCTCAGTGGTAAAGTGAATCTGTATTCAATCCCAGTACCCCCCAACCACCACCACCAAAAAAAAAAAAAAAAAAAAGGAATATCCTGAAGATCAATGAAGTGAGAAAATCTTCAACAGATGATGATTTTCTTCCTTTCTATCATATAAATTGGAGTCCAACCACTTCACCTGTCTTTGTTTCTGTTGCTATAACAGAATATTACAGACTGGATCACTTATCAACAATAGAAGCTTATTTAGCTCATAGTTCTGGAGACTGGCAAGTCAAATATCAAAGTGCCAAAATCTGGAGAGGGTCTTCTTACCACATCATCCCATGGCAGAAAGCAAGAAATGTGAGGAAGTATATGCAACAGAGAGGTGCAAGAGGGAGCCATGCTCACCTTTATCAGGAAGCCACTCCTTTGATGACAGCATTTATCCATTTAACACTTAAAAGTTCTCACCCCTCAAAAATGTTGTATTGGAGATTAAGTTTCCAACACATGAATTTTGAGGGACACATTCAAACTATAGCACCACATCATGAGACTGCCAACCTTGCATTTGACCCACAGATACGTGACAATCACTTCCAAGGCAGACACCCTAGACTTTGATTTCATTGCACCTTCAGGAAGAAAAAAATATAACTAGTTCCTAGAAAATGTAGCGGATAAGGACTATACTGCATTCCCAGCATCCCCACGGGTCCTGTCAAGACATCCTTCACTGCTCCCTCTCCATTCTCCCTACAACTGCATTGGGCTGAAATTTTAACTCCCAAGGCAGCTTTCAAACTGGTCTGAGATACAGTAGCCTATTCTGGGTTCCCATTGTCTCTCATCTGAATCACTAAAACTCTTAGCTGATCACCCTGCCTACAGTTTTTCTTTCTTTCTTCCCTTTTTGCAGTTCTGGAAATTGAACCTCATGTTTCGTGCATGCTAGGCAAGCACTCTTTAGCTACAGCTACAGCTCCCTGCCTACAGTTTCTCCGTTTCCCACAGTTATTCCAAGTTGTCTTCCCAAAATACTGATATGATTAAGCCATTTCTCTGCTTAATAGTCTTTACTGACTACTCATTCCTTTTAGCATAAGCTCTAAAACCCACAGCTTATTTCCCAGCTTCACTTCCTGTTCTATGGCTTCCTCATGCTCCTTGTAGTTTCACAGAATTTGGTGATACTCAAAGGCCTTGGACTCTATCATCTCCAGGACTGTGTTCAAGTACTTCCTTGTGCGTGGAAGGCCTTTCCTCCACCAATCAGTCAAACTCCTACCCTTCTTCTTTAAATATTAACATCCACATGAAGCCTAGAGTTTCTGGAAGCAGGAACTTTGTTTTCTCCATACATTAATATGAGTTAATACAAAAAGGTGCTTAAAAATAGCTCTTGGCACATAATAAATGTTACCAACTTTCTTTTTTTCAAAGTTTGGAGTGAAAATATGTGACCTCTCTGAGCCTCAGTCTCTTCATCTGTGAAATGGGAATAATAAAATTACCTATCAGAATTGTGAGAGGATTAAATAAGATAATTCCTCTTTAGGTGATGAATGGACTGCTGTTTCATAGCAAATGCCCAATACACAGGATCAAGGAGCACACTTGCATCACTCTCATCATTTCAGAGCTTATTCCCTTCTTCCTTCCCATCCCCAATGGTCTCCCCATGACTTTTAGCAGTGATTTCATATGAGGCAGTTTCAGTCAATGATTGTTTTGTTTTTGGTTTTTTTGGTGCTGGATATTGAACACAGGGGCACTTAACCACTGAGCTGTATCCCCAGCCCTTTTTATTTTTTACTTTGAGACAGGGTCTCGCTAAGTTGCTTAGGGCCTTAGTAAATTGCTGAGGCTGGCTTTGAACTTGCCATCCTCCTGCCTCAGCCTCCCTAGCCTCCAGGATTACAGATAAGCACCACTGCATCTGGCAGTTTTAGTTAATGTTTGTTGAATTATTACATCATATTTTACTCCTTTAGTTTCTTATACCTAATTTCTTTCCAATAAGTAATTAGAAAGCCACTGAAAATCCTCTTTGACAAACCAGTGGTATCCTTGGATTTCTGCAAGCATTGGGCCAACTTGGGTAATTTTGAAATGGAACTTCTCCCTGTACTACAATTCAGTGTGATAAATACATATCACGAGCAATCTGCCTGTGCCAGCTAATGACTGTTTTCAATGTTATATCTAATAGGGAGAGGACCAGACCTATGAGGTACCAGCTACACAAACAGACCAAGTGGAATAAGGAGAGACAGGAACACATTAGCATGTTAGGAGTAAGCAGAGGAAGAAACCTTTAATTCTGCCAAGGGGATTAGCAAAGATATCACCAAGAAAGTGTAAATTAAGCTAAGCCTAGAAAGCTGAGGGAATTTTGATAAGTAGAAATTTAGGGAGAGACTAATCAAAATAAAGGAACAGCATCAAAATAAGATAAAAATTGAAAATAGAAATTTAAAAAGAGTGCCCCTTAAATATCTTCAGAGAATGAAATATGAATAAACCAATAAAAACATTTATGTCAATAAACACTTACATAAAGAAAAAAAAAGATCTCAAATAAACACACTAATTTTATGCCTTGAAGAACTAGAAAAACAATATGTTCATGGTTAGCATAAGGAAGGAAATAATAAGGATCAGAGATTAAATAAATGAAATAGAGACTAGAAAAAATTATAGAAAAGATCAACAAATGTAAGAGTTAGCTTTTTGAAAAGATAAACAAAATTGACAAAATTTTAGACTAATCAAGAAAAAAGAATATCAAATAAAATAAAACATGAAAGAGGATACATTATTACTGATACCACAGAAATACAGAGGATCACAAGACTAGTGTGAATGATCACATGCCAGCAAATTAGATAACCTAGAAAAAATGGATACATTCCTAGATACATACAACCTACCAAGAATGAAACATGAAGAACCATAAAATCTGAACAGATCAATAATGAGTAAGGAGATTGTGTCAATCAATAATCTCCCAATAAGTTAAAGCCCAGAACCAGATGGCTTCATGAATGAATTGTACCAAACATTCAAAGAAGAACTAATATTGACTTTTTTGGGGGGGACTGTACTTCCTTTGTGATATAGGGTGCTCTACCACTGAGCTACATCTCCAGCCCTTTTTATTTTTTATTTTGAGACAGGATCTTGATAAGGCTGGTCTCAAGCTTGTGATCCTCCTGCCTCAGCCTTTCAAGTAGCTGGGATTAGGGGCTGGGGAGATAGCTCAGTTGGTAGAGTGCTTGCCTTGCAAGTACAAGGCCCTGGGTTCAATTCCCCAGTACTGCAAAAAAAAAAAAAAAAGTAGCTGGGATAACAAGTGTGTGCCACAGTATCAAGCACTCAACATTTCTTAAATTCTTCCAAAAAACTAAAGAAAAGGGAACACTTCCAAACCCATTTTACAAGGCCAGCATTGCCCTGATAACAAAGGCAGGCAAGAAAGCTACAAGAAAAGAAAATTCTAGGTCCATATCCCTGATTAGAAAATAGAAGCAAAAATCCTCAACAAAATATGAGGGAACCAAATCCAATAGCACATCAAAAATATTCACCAAAGCTGGGTATGATGGTGCACACCTGTAATCCCAGCAAGGAGGCTGAAGCATGAGGATTGCAAGTTTGAGACCAGCTTGAGTCACTTAACAAGGCCCTAAGCAACTTAGCAAGAATCTGTCCCAAAATAAAATGTAACAATAATATAAAAAGAATATAAAAAGACTTGGGGATGTTGCTCAGTGGTTAAGCACCCCTGGGTTCAATCCCTAGTATGCAATACATAACATTAATACAATGAAGGATAAAAATCATATGGTTTTCTTAATAGAAGCAAAATAAAAGAAATTCAACATCCATTCATGATACAAATTCTTACCAAATTAGTTATAGAAGGAATATGTCTCAGAATAACCAAAGGCCATAAATAAAAATTCCATTGCTAATAGGTGCAGTGGCACACAACTATAATCCCAGCAGCTCAGAAGACTGAGGCAGGAGGATCACAAGTTCAAAGCCAGCCTCAGCAACTTAGCTAGGCCCCAAGCAACTTAGTAAGACCCTGTCTCAAAAAATAAAAATGGCTGGGGATGTGGCTCAGTGGTTAAGCAACCCAGGGTTCAATTCCTGGTAAAAAAAAAAAAAAAAAAAGAAATAGCTCATTGCTGACAAAATACTCAATGGTGAAAAGTTGAAAGCTTCTCCACTACGATTAGGAACAAGACATGGATGCCCGCTCTCACCATTTCTTTTCAGTATGGTACTGGAAGTCCTAGCTAGAACAATTAGACAAGGAAAACAAATAAAAGACACCTAAATTGGAAAGGAAGACATTAAATTGTCTCTGATAGCAGGTGAAATGATCTTATATATAGAAACCCTAAAGTCTCCATCTCCACCAAAAAAACTGAACTCATAGATGAATTCAGCAAAGTGACAGAATACAAAATCAACACAGAAAAATCAGTTACATTTCTATACACTAACGATGAGCTACCCAAAAAACAAATAAAAAATCCTCTTTTGAATGGCTTCAAAAGAACAAGGTACTTGGGAATAAATTAATTAGGAAAACAGTGAATCTAGGAGGTGAAAATACATACACCAAAAACTAAGACAATAAAAGAAATTAAAGACACAAATAAATAGAAAGAAATCCTGTGTTCCATGGATTGGAAGAATTAATATTGTTAAAATGTCCATACTTCTCAAAATGATCTATAGGTTCAATGTTTATCAAGATTCCAATAGTATCTTTCACAGAAACAAAAAGAACA
Source organism: Sciurus carolinensis (assembly GCF_902686445.1). Classification (NCBI taxonomy): domain Eukaryota; kingdom Metazoa; phylum Chordata; class Mammalia; order Rodentia; family Sciuridae; genus Sciurus; species Sciurus carolinensis. The sequence continues at coordinate 53,527,253 of NC_062232.1, forward strand.
ATCCTAAAATTCATAGGGACTATAAAAGACCCTGAAGAGCCAAAGTGATCTTGAGAAAGAAAAACAAAACTAGAGACATCATACTTATGGTTTCAAACTATATTATAAAGCTATCATAATCAAAGCAGTATGGAACCAGCATTAAAAAATGGACACAGACCAAGGGAACAGAAAAAAGAACCCAGAAATAATTCCAAACATATATGGTCAACTAATCTTTAACAAGGGTACCAAGAGTACACAGTAAATAAAGGACAGTCTCTTCAATAAATGGTGTTGGACTGGACATATGCATGCACAATAATTATGTTGAACCTTATCTTGCACCATGTATAAAAAACTAACACAAAATTAATTAAATTCTTAAATATAAGACCTGAAACCATGAAACTCTTAGAAGAAAACATATGGGGAAAGCTCCTTGATATTGAACTTGGAAATGAATTTTTGGTGGCATGACAATAAAAACAGAAAATAAAAGCAAAAATAAGTAAGTGAAAGTATACCAAACTAAAAAAGCTCTGTGCAGCAAAGGAAATACTCAACAAAATGATAAAGCAACATACAGAATGGAAGAAAATATCTGGGAATCATATCCGATAAAGGGTTAAAATCCAAAATATATAAAGAACTCATGCAACTCAGTATCAGAAAGCAAATAACCTAATTTTCCAAATGGGCAAAGGACCTGAGTAGACATTTTTCCAAAGAAAATATGCAAATAGCTAACAAGTATATGAAAAGATGTTCAATGTTATTAGCTATCAGGGAAACACAAATCAAAACCACAATGAAATATCACCACACACCTATTAGTATAGTTATTATCAAAAAGACAAAGAGGACACACACTGGTAATTCCAGCCACTGGAGAGTCTGAGAAGGAACACTGCAAGTTTGAGGCCAGCCTGTGCCACTCAGCAAGACCCTATCTTGAAATAAAAATAGTAAGGGCTGGGAATGTAGCACAGTGGTAGAGCACCCCTGGGTTCAATTCCAAGTAAAGAAAAAAAAAAGACAAGAGATAAAAAGAGATAAGAGGTACTGACTACACCATGGAAAAAAAAAGGAAATCTTTGTACACTGTTGATGGGAATTTAAATGGTACAGTTATTATGAAAAACTGCAGAGATAATGAATTCAGTATGCTGAAGAAATATCTGCACTTTCATGTTCATTGCAGCACTATTCACAATAGCCAAGACATGAAACAAAATTAAGGGTCCCTCAATAGATGAATGTATAAAGATAATGTGACACACACACACACACACACACACACACACACACACACAGGAATATTATTTAGCCATAAAAGTAGGAAATCCTGTCTTCAGCAACAACATGGATGAACATGGAGGATATTAGGTTAAGTGAAATAAGCTAGACACAGAAAGATAAATATTGCATGACCTTACTTATATTAGGAATTCAAAATAGTTGAACTCAGCTGGGCACTGAAGGGTGAACCTTTAGACCTAGCTACTCAGGAGGCTGAGGCAGGAGGATCACTTGAGCCCAGGAGTTCCAGGCCAGCCTGGGCAAGATATCAAGACCCTATCTGTTAATGAAAATGTTGAACTCATAGAAGCAGAAAGTAGAATGGTAGTTGCCATGGGCTGGAGCAGGGGAAAATATGCAGAGATATTTTTCAAAGAATATAAAATTTTAGTTATAAGATGAATAAGTTCTGGGCATCTAATGTACAAAATGGGGACAATAATTAATAGTACTATATTGTTTACTTAAAGTTTGATAAGTGAGTAGTCTTAAGTATCTTCACTCCCCACACACACACACAAAGTTGTGGTGATGCATTGGTTAATTTGATTCTGGTAATGGTTACATAAATACATGTATATCAAATCATCCTGTATACCTTGAATATATAGAATTTTTATTTGTTAATTATACCTTCAAATGGTTCATATATCTAAACATAAAACAGCAAGCTGAAAACATTTAGTATAATACAGGAGAAAACCTCAATGACCTGAGGTTAGGACAAGAATCAGATTTGACATTAAAAGCACAATCTAGTTAGGTATGGTACAGAATAGCTGTAATACCAGTTATTCTATAGCCTGGGGCAGGAGGATTGTAAATTCTAGGCTACCCTCAGCAACTTAACAAGACCCCATCCCCAAAAAATAAAAGGGCTGGGGGTGCAGCTAAGTGGTAGATCGGTCCTGGATTCAGACCCAGTACCACACACACACACACACACACACACACACACACACACAATCTACAAAAGAAAAAAGAAAAATCACCAAAATCAAAAGATTTCACACTAAGGAAGAGATTCCCATTAAGAGAAAGAAAGGATAGACAAGGACTGGGAGAAAATATTTGCAAATCACATATTAGAACAAAGATTTGTATCTAAAATGTATAAGCATCTCCCCAAAGTCAATAGTAAGAAAACAAATAACCCAGTTGAAAAATGGGCTAAAGATTTGAACAGAAGCTTCACTAAAGAAGAAACACAGAAGGCAGGTAAGCAAAGGAGAAACTACTAAACATCATCAGCAATCATAAATGCAAACTAGAATGATGATGAGCTACAATTGCACATCTACTAGAATGGCTTGGTTAGCTCAGTACAAACTAAATTAGAAACCTATGGGGCTAGGGATGTGGCTCAGTGATAGAGTATTTTCCTAGCATGCCTGAGGCTCTGGCTCAATCTCCAGCAATGCAATTTAAATAAAAGGGAACCTATGTATATGAACCTCATTCTTGATAATCCCCTTCAAGTTCCTTCACTTGACTGTGAACAAAATGTTGGAACCATCTCCTGGTCTCAATATCATGCCTAAGGGAGTGTCACACACACATACACACAAGTGCTTATTTTTCATCACTCCTTCCCCAGATACCTTTGCTTTATGTTATGAAATCCCTTGTTCTGTGATCTTCAGTATTTCCACCTTGGGCCTCTGTTTCTTCTATCTCTTTATTAATTTTTATTACAGCTTTATAGTTGTACAAAGTAGTTGGGTTCATCCTGACAAAGTCATACATGCATGGAATTCGATTTCAGTTCATAAAGTTCCCCTTTTCCCTCAGGTCCTCTCTCCCCTCCCCAATTTCCTTTCCTCCACTAAACTTCCTTTCCCTCATCTTACTCACATGATGAGGAATGAGGAATGAGTCACATTCCTAGTCTTTTTGTTTTTTGCTGGAGGCCGGGGCGGTTTCTGGGGATCAAACTCAGGGGCACCCGACAACTGAGCCACACACACTCCCAGCCCTCCTTTGTATTTTATTTAGGGACAGGGTCTCACTGAGTTGCTTAGCACCTCGCTTTTGTTGAAGTTGGCTTTGAACTCACCATCCTCCTGCTTCAGCCTCTCGAGCTGCTGGGATTATAGACATATGCCACCACACCTGGTTATTTAGTTATATTTGATTGGTTCTTTTTACTAATGCATAAAGGTGAAATTCCCTGTGGCATATTTATATATTCACATAACCTGATTTTTAAAGAATTCATTCTGCATTGCCTCCCCTAACCCATTCTTCCACTCTGCCTCTTGATATCCTTCTTCTACATCACTGATCTTCCCTTATCTTCATGATATCCTTCAATCCCACTTGTGTCACCCTGCATTACACTGATGACATTCAAACAGGCTGGATCTGAAAGGCTTGTTCTCTGATGATAGTTCTGGTTTTCTGCAGAGTGACACCTGCAGTTCCAATAAATTCCACAGGAGGGTGTTTACCCAGGAAAGGGCACCTAGACTACCTTAGGACTGGTGATTAAACCAAATATATAAGATAGAAGGCCCATAATCCATCTGTATTTTTAAAATAACATCACATTTAAATAACACTGCACATGCTGACTAAATATTAATCATTTAAGTTGAATGGAAGGAGAAAATGTTTGTTTATTTATTTATTTTTCAGTCAGTCTAGATATTTGTTGGCCTATGATGTGTCAGACATGGTTGTAAATACTGAGGATTCCAACAAAAATTATTCAAAGCAGGACAGGAAAAAAATGACATACTTAGATCACCTATAATTAGAAATTTGTGTTTGTTTGTTTGTTTTTGGTATTTTAGCAATACCGGGGATGGAAGCCAGAGCCAAGCACATGCTAGGCAAGTGCTCTACCACTGATCTACACCCCCTAGCCATATTATTATTATTATTAGTAGTAGTAGTAGTAGTAGTAGTAGTATTTTGAGACAATGTTTGGCTAAGTTGCTCAGGCTGGCTTCATACTTATGATTTTTCTGCCTCAGCCTCCCAAATTTCTGGGATTACAGGTGAATGCCACTATGCCCTGCTCATAACATGACTTTTTAAAGCAATACCCATTACATCTTTTTCCTGCTATTTTCATCTATGTCCCAAATGCAAGAGACAAGCCTGTTGGTAACTCTTGAGTTTCTTTTGCTTCTCTTACACTTTCATTTATCATGATGTGGCAGCTGGTCAAAGAAGTCATTCCCTTAGTCAGGTCCTTTTTTTTTCTTATTCATGATATGTGTAATTAGCCCCTCTCTTCCATGAATGCACATTTAAAAATGGAATGTCGCTCAGTGGTAGAGCACTTGTATAAGATGCAATGCACAAGGCCCTGAGTTCAATCCCCAACATGGCAAAAACTAAATAAAAATAAAAATGGCATTCATTTCCCAAAACTATAAGATGTATTATGCTTGCATTTCACAGCAACAGAGACAGAGATAAATTGCTAACAGGGATAAATTTTTCCCTTTTGAGCTTTCATAACATTTTGAAAGGGTAAAAACAACATAGTCAAGCAATTTCTAATCTGCATTTTCTTCTCAGTATCAAATAGCCTGTATACTGTAGGCAAGCTCTCTGCCCACATATATACAGACTTAGTAGTTCAGCAAAGGAAGGAGGGTCAAGATTTTATAAAGAATTCCCTGAGGACTGGGGGTTTAGCTCAGTTGGCAGAGTGGTAGAGTGCTTGCCTTGCATGGAGAAGGCCATGGGTTCAATCCCCAGCACCACCAACAACAACAACAAAAATAACTTCCTGAGGTCCCAGAATGGGACTAATCAGTCACCAGCCCAACATGCTGTTCTTTCTGTTTGCTAAGAAGTGCTGCTGTTCTTGGGCCCCAGCTGAGGGTTCTGCTCTGAGAACTTCATGATTCTGCTGTTCCCTTAGTTAAGACCTCAGCCATTGAGAGGCCTAGATCTAGGAGTTTAGAGGTCTGCCTGGATCACAGAAGAACTAGGGAATTATACAAGGGGAGAAGGAAAGAATAGCCCACTCTGCCTTTGCTCTCCCCCTTTGGTGTGGAGTGGAGATGGTAGTTATGGGAGGTGTGCTGAAACTGGAAAGAAACTGAAGGGCATGATCCCATGTGTCTCCTCAGGGGCTATTCCCATTGTCCTCATGCCTTACCTCCTTGTGTTCACTAACTTCTGGTCCTTGGCTGTGCTCACCTTAGCCTGGCTTGCTTATGATTGGAAAACCCATAGTCGAGGTAAGTGATGGGGGCAGAATGGTGGTCCTGTCTGTGCCACAGATGGAACTGCAGGGGTGAAGGAAGTGGCTGAAGAGTGGGGAGAAATAAAGTGGGGAGGGAAGAGGACAGAGGGCTCTGCCAGACTGCCCAGAAAGAATTAAAAGGTGCCTGTGGCCTTGAGATGTTTTCCTAAAAATTTCTGGGATGGCTCCAGAGAAACAGGGGCTTCCTGTCTTGGGAATTGGACTAGGGATGTTACTTAAAGCTCTAAGGGTGTAGGGGAAGGAGACCTCCCCAAAGGCCTGAATACTTCAGGCAGAACTCTTCACCTCTGTGAGAGGTAAAGGGACTGGCAAGTCCCCACCTGCTCTTCCCTTCCCTTTTCTACCTACAGGTGGTAGGCGGTCAGCTTGGGTACGAAACTGGACACTCTGGAAATATTTCCAAAATTACTTCCCAATAAAGGTGACTATCTTTCTTCTGGATGCTCTTGGTCCTTTTTGCCCAGACTCTCACCCCCAACCCAGTTCCATTTTTTCAAGGGTATTGTTGGCTAGCAGTGAAGGTCAAGGCCCAGAAGTATAATGCAAAGCAGAGTCCCAAGATGGATGGGCAGGTGGGGAAATGGATGAATAGCAGCCTTTCCCACAGTGGCAAACCCAGGTTAGCCTCTTTGACCACCATGATCCCTGGCAAGACAAGGACAATAATGACATCTCAAGAAGCAGGGATTTGAGGCTCCCATAAGGAAACATAGGCTACCCATTGGGGACTGATTCTACCCACCCCCTCTTTCTTCTGCCTAGCCAATGCTCTGACTCAGTCTCCCTCTAACAGCTGGTGAAGACACATGACCTTTCTCCCAAACACAACTACATCATTGTCAGCCACCCCCATGGCATTCTCTCTTATGGTGTCTTCATCAACTTTGCCACTGAGGCCACTGGCTTTGCTCGGATTTTCCCATCCATCACTCCCTTTTTAGGAACCTTGGAAGGGATCTTCTGGATCCCAATTGTGCGAGAATATGTGATGTCAATGGGTGAGTATAATAAATTATTCAATTTTTAAATTTTGTTTATTTTTCAATTTTTATTGGAGCATTAAATTACACATAGTATTTGGGTTTATTTGGGCAAAATAACATATGCAAGAAATTTTATTTCAATTCCTATTCCTCCTGCTTTTCCTTCTCTCCTCCTTCCCCCATTCTCCCTCTTCTCCTCTAATGATCTTCCTTTGATTACTTCATTTATTTATTTTTGATTGGTATTTTCTACACACACACACACACACACACACACACACACACACATATATATATTTGCGAAATTATTTTTGGTATAATTATTCTATTTTAGAATCTAACTAAGGGTTCCAACCTTGATTAGCCCTGGCAGTCATTCCCTGATAGAAAAGAACTTGGTAAAGATCAAATCCAGAACACGCTGGACCAGTATCAGGAGTATGTGGCAAAGCATCTGATTCTATCCAAGATCTGGGAGGCGGGATTTGGTTGGGCAACAGAGAAAGTTACAGGCATTCATATGAGTTGCCAGGATTCCTTTCACAGGGGGAACCAGAAGGTTGAGCTCAGGATCAATACCAAAAGGAAAGTAAGTTGAAAGTCAAGTATTAAACCAAAATGCAAACAAAAATCAGGGAAGATTCACCAGACTCTTTTCTGGGATGTTAGTTGCCTTCTTTTGGCCAGTTTTCTATACATCTCTCATCCCAGGGTATCTTAAAAACACTTTAGAGTCTCTCATACCAGCTAGTATAATCTTGGTTCATGAACCTCATCTCCTGGGAACCCCTCTGCCCTTGTATGAGACGACATACCTCAGAATCCAGGATAACTTCCCCATACCAGGCTTTAAGCCAGGGAAGTATGAGAAATGTCCTACTCTTTGGATGAATATTCATCCTTCTGGACACCAGAAAACAACTGAAGCCAAACATAAAAGGTAAGATACATTTATCTGAAGGAGTCAAGTGGAATAACTAGAATCCCAGGGAATGACTCTGCTCCCTCTGAAGTTGGCATGACCCTAGATCAGGGATCTCTCTCATTGGCTGGATCCTGGAGGCAATTATTATCTCCCAGGAGAGAATAGAAGGTGAATACAGGGCAAAGACAGAGTTCAGAAGTGATGAAAGACCATGGCTGTCATTGAACAACAAGGTGTCATCCATATTCCACTGTTCATTTCAATTTGGCTTAGGTAGGCTCCCAAGTCTGCCTACTCTTTAAAACCACCAGCCAATGGCTCCCCCTTGGCAGGTTTCCTAGGGAAAAAGCATGTTGATGGTGGCTAGTCCTGATTACCCGTGAAGGAAAGAATTCTGGAGGGTCTCCAGCACTGTCAACCTGGGCAGAGTGGAAGATGGCTGTAATTCATGAGTTTCAAAGACTGTTGATTTAGAAGTTAGTAGACTATGGATGGAAGTAGGCAGAGGAACTTGGTATAGTCCCAACTATATCAGCACAGACCCCCAAGTCAAGCAGCTAGCCCTAAGGACCCACCTCAGGCTAAGTCTAGCCCAGGACATGGGGGCCAAAGACAAGGGGTGGAAACAGCAATAAGTAGAAAACACAACTGTCTCCAACAGGAAGAATCTGGAGAAAACCCTGTACCAAGTTTCTTCTACCACTTTGAAACTCTTTGGTTTCACAGGTATATGCCCAGTAAATGAGTTGGCTCTGGAATACTTGCTGACCAAGAAAGGCTCAGGCAATGCTGTGATTGTTGTGGTGGGTGGAGCTGCAGAAGCCCTCTTGTGCTGCCCAGGAGCCTCCACCATCCTCCTCAAAAATCGTAAAGGTTTTGTGAAACTGGCACTGAAGACAGGGTGGGTCCCTGGGTTCTGGGGCACTCTTGTTATGGTGCCAGAGGCCCTCTGTAGCCCTCTCCAAAATGGTGCCCTACCTGGGAAACCTGTTGGGGGGATGCCTTCTTCACTCTGGTTGTTTCCTTTTGCCGCTTCACCTCTACTGTGCCTTGGGGATGTTTGGACCTCCAGAAATATTTCAGTGGGCAATTTTCTCACTTGAAATTGGTGAAAGAATCACAGGGAACCTTTCACCTTCTGCTCATTAGCCTGGTAAGCTTGGGGTCTACGGAAGTGGGGCTTTACTCTATCTATCTGCTCACTGAGAGGCCCTGAGAACCTCCAAAGGACAAGGAAGGCACTGGTCCTGGTGCTAGAAGGATTGCCAAGGTGGATAAAGCAAGAACCCAAAGAACATCCAATCTGGTTTGAAAAAATATAACAGCAGTTACTCATTCAGCAGTTATCAAAAACCTACTGTATGTAGGGCATAGGAGTAGGCACTGAGACTCAAAAAATAAGTAAGACCTGGTCCTCACAAACTTGCAGTCCAATGTGGAAGACAGGTCCACACACATATCATTACAAAATATAATCAGAATCCAATCATTTACTATTTCAACCACTACCACCTAGTTTAAATTACCATCATACAATACTTCTAGCTACTCTCTGCCTCCCTCACTTCCAAGAGTCTATTTTCAACTGTAGCCAGAATAATTCTGTTCCTCCAGTGGCTCCCATGCCATTTGGAACAAAAGCCAAAATCCTTAAAAGGGCCTAAAAGACACTTACTCATCTCGTCCTCAGCTACCTCACCTTCCTGACCTCATCACCCACTACTTCTTCCCCTTGTTTGTGCCTTTGCAGTTCCACTGGTCTCCTAGCTATTCCGCAAATAGACTACATACTCCTGCCTTAGAGTCTTGCTCTTGCTGTTCCCTCTGCCTGGAGTACTATTCCTCCACGTGGCTGCTTGGTTCATTCCTGTCCCTCCTTCAAGTCTTTGCTGAAAGATTCTTCTCAAACAGCTCTATCCTGACTCTCCTGCCTTACTGTTTTCCTATTATATTTATCATCTTCTTACATATCATCCATTTTATTTATCTGCTATTTTAGTGTTTGTCTCTCTCCTCTTCCAGTAAAAAGGTAAATTCGAGAGATTTTTTTTTGATCCAGTGTGTTTACGGATATATTCTGAATGCTGGCACATAGAAAGAACTCAATAGATATTTGTTGAATGAATGAAGTGCATAAGGGAGATGTATACTAATTGCTATGGAAATGGAAATTAAATGGAAAGACCTTGAACCAGAGTAGAGGTTTCATAGTTCAGTGACATCTGTACTGTGAATTTAAATCAGAGTTGCCAGTCAGACAAAAGGGGAGAAAGAATTCAAGCATTCCATGAGGATCTATGCCATATCAGGCACCATGTTAGGCCCTTGGGATTCAAAGGTGAATATGATACTATTCTCACCTTTGATTGGCTTGCCATCTCCTGGGGGAGTCAGACAGGAATGGAGATGACCATAATGCAGGGTAGGACATAAGAGGGCAAGAGACAGGTCAGCACTAGATGAAGGGCACCGAAGCCACTGTTGTGAGGGTAGATTGGAGGTAGCTGAAGAAAATTTCTTCTAAGGAAAAAAATTGTAACTGATAATTGAAGGGCAAAATGGAATTAGCCACAAGAAGACAGAGGGTAGACACTTATGACAAGAAGAAGCATGAACACGCAGATGAGAGAGAACTTAGCACATTTAGTAGGACTAAGCAGAGTACAAGGAAGGAACAGGAAGTGGGATAGCTAGCCAAGTAGGGAGGACTGGAGCACAAAGGTCATGCTAAGTCCCAGAGTACACAATGAGGAATTCTGGAAGAGTTTTAATGAGGGCAGTGACATGTCTACATATGCAATTTAGGAAGATCACTCTGGATGCTGGATTCACTGAAGGGAATTAGGTGTCCTGAGATTAGTTTCTTTCCATCACAGTACAAAGTGCAGCAGCTCACCTCAGAGAGTTCATTTGGGAGGGTGGGGCCCTGGCAGGAATGGGACACAATGCTGGAGATGCTTGGCTGCTTAAGTTCTTGTTCTATGATGAGAAGGTTGGAGAAGTTTCTGATCTTGGACAGTTTTTCTGGGGGAGATTTTGCTTGGAGAGGTTTTGCTTCCTCAGGGATTTCATACTCTGCTTCTCTCTTTGCAGGGCATACCTTGTTCCTTCTTATTCCTTCGGTGAGAATGAGGTTCACAATCAGGAGACTTTCCCTGAAGGCACATGGATAAGGTTCTTTCAAAAAAATTGCCAGAGAGCATTCAAAAAACTCCTGGGAATAAATTTCTGTACCTTCCATGGCCGGGGCCTCACTCGTGGATCCTGGGGCTTACTGCCTTTCAATCGGCCCATTAATACTGTTGGTGAGTTTTCCACATTCCCTGGGCTGAGTGGGTCCTTGATCCCCCCACCTCAAGTCATCAAGTCGCAGGAGACCTGACCAACAGCTGGGATGAACAAAGGGAATTCCATAGGTGTGGCATAGTAGGGTGGGGAAGACAATTAAGCAGATAATAGTTGTGGCCATTCACAGGCGGGAGAGAGTTCAACAGCTATCAAGAGAACATCTGAGAACATCATTATTCACACACATTCCTTCAGCTCTCTCCTGTGCTTACTCTGGTTCTCTGCAATATGGTTGAGGTTAGGTGACCAGAGCATGAAAGGCAGGATAGAGTTGGAGTGGGGGAAAGAAAGAAGGAAGTGTAGGGCGTGGTGGTGCACGCCTGTAATCCCAGTGGCTTGGGAGACTGAGACAGGAGAATCACAAGTTCAAAGACAACCTCAGCAATTTAGTAAGGACCTATACAATAAATTTTTTTTTAAAAAAAGGGCTGGGAATATAGCTCAGTAATAAAGTGCCCCTGGGTTCAATCCCCAGTATAAAAAAGAAAGAAAGATAAAAAGATCAATAACAACAAAAAAAAATGAGGGAAGGGAAAGGGCCCAGATACTGTCAGTATGTGGCCCCCAGTGAGGGGAGGGTAGTGTGAGTTGGGGAGGGGAATCTGATGCTTCTCTCTTCTCCTTCTCCATAGTTGGGGAACCCCTGCCAATCCCCAAGATTAACATGCCCAACAAGGAGACTGTGGACAAGTACCATGCACTCTACATCAGTGCCCTGCGCAAATTGTTTGACCAACACAAAGTTGAATATGGTCTTCCTGAGACTCAGGAGTTGGCAATCATATAACAGGAGCCACATGCCCTATTACTAAATCCACAAAGGCACAAGGAATCCAAACAGAGCCATAAGAAAGGAAGAATTTGAAGAGGGAGTGGATCATAAGGATAATGACGTGATGACAACCAAGCTAGAAAGTACTTATTGAATGCAGGTTCCAAAAATGGCATACCCTTCCAAGTGGCAGAGTCAGGTATGCAGAAAGGAACCAGAGGGGCCTGGGAGAACTGGGGAGGGCTGGCCAGCAAAAGAGGTGGCTCTATCCCCACCCCTGGGTTGTTTTAGGGCAACAACCCTGTTTAGGGGTCTCGTGAGTCACTCTAGCCAACTAACTGAAGCAATGAGAAGCCAACAAACACTGTTCTCCTAAACCTTGGTGATACCATTACTATTTAGGTTTAGGAGTGGAAGTTTTGTGTAGAAGAAGGGTAGTTTGTTTCATCTCAGCTTCTTTCCTTACAATTTGGGACTGCCACAAGGTAAACAAGGGACCTGAATTGTGGCTCACACAGACAGGATTCCCTCAGCTATGACAGAGTTTCAGATCCATCATGGAACTACATGTTTCTTCTATAAAAATAAAGCTCTAGATATATAAAACAGTATACAGTTATTTCCTAATTACTCTGTAGTTCACTACTGGGCATCCCTCAAACCTAAGATTTACCCTTCTAGCTGGAAAGTTTGTGTATAGAAAGCTAGTTTCTTCTTCTTTATCAGTCACCCTTTATGCCACCCATGACAGAAGAGGTGAGGGAATAGAACTATAGCTACTATAGGTGTAGGAGACAGAAGCAGAAACACAGGAACTGGCACAGGTTGCTATGGAATAGCCCATCTTTACTGATCCCATACAACCACTCTGGATCAGAAAGGAAGGAGCCACAAGACTATGCACAAGCTATAAGTTTGCTTGATGTCAGATACCTACTGTGTCCCAGAGATCATGTCATCACTTTCACAACTTTTGCCTCTTAATGCTAATGCCCTCTGAGATTGACATTGCCATCATCCCCATTTCACAGTAGCTGAAGTTCCTACAGGTTAACAAACTTACACAAAGCCATACAATTTTGGATAGAACTAGCATTCAAATCTAGGTCTTACTAATTCCAAACCAAAGTTCTCTCCAGTGCACCACTACACGTCCCATTCCTGATTTCCTGGACAACTAGTTTTCGGCTTCTTATTCCTAAGTGAGGTCCCATGGAACTCCACCAAAATTAGTCATAAATGAGGGCAAAAATGGCATGATTCTACTTATGGTGGCCCCAGGTTAGAGCTCAGGGAAAATAATTCATTAAAAAACTATTTATGTCAATAGAATGGAACCAAAAATACAGAAACAAACCCATACATTTATGGTCAATTGATTTTCACCGAGGGAGCCAAGAGTATTTGATGGGGGCAATAGTAATCTTTTTAACTAATGATGCTGGGATAACTGGATATCCCACATGAGAAAAAAATTGAGGTTGAGCCATTACCTCACACCATATGTAAATATTAACTCAAAATGTATCCCATACCTAAAGTGAAAGATAAAACTATTAAACTCTTGAAAGAAAACATAGGTATAAAATATCATGATGAGTTAGGCAATGGTTTCTTAGATATGACACCAAAAGCACAGACACAAAAGAACAAACAGATGCTGGACTCCACCAAAATGAGATACTTTTGAACTTCAAAGTGCATCATTAAGAAAGTGAAAAGATAATCCATGGAATGGGAGAAAATATTTGTAAATTGTGAATTTGATACAAATCTAGTAACCAGGATATATAAATAACTCTTACAACTCAACAAAAAAAAGAACAACACTTTTAAGCCAGGAATAGTGGAGCATGTCTATAATCCCAGTGACTTGGGAGGCCATAGCAGAAAGATCACAAGTTCAAGATCAGCCTCAGCAACTTGGTGAGACCCTGTCTCAAAATAAAAAAATGAAAAGGGCTGGGGGTGTGACTTAGGGGTAGCTCACCCCCTGGGTTCAAACTCCAGCTGCAAATAAATAAATATTTAAAAAATAAGTATAGGCAAAGCAAGATATCAAAGGAATACATTTCATCTTGAACAAAATAGGCACCTTGTTTAACAGCTATAGGAAAATAATTGAGTTGGGGGAGAGGCATCTGCTGGTCCCAGAACAAAAGCATTGAAGAAACTGGCAAAGTTAACCAAAATCAGCAAAGAGAAAGACAATTTTTTGCAAACACATGTCTAATATCAATGAAACAGGACTGGACTCTGTAATCTAATATGGTCAACAAATCAACAAAGCTGAGAAATATAAATTGAAGCCTGTTTATAAACAGAGGTGAGGGGCTGGGGAGATAGCTCAGTTGGTAGAGTGCTTGCCTTGTAAGCACAAGGCCCTGGGTTCGATCCCCAGCACCCAAAAAAAAAAAAAAAAACAGAGGTGATTAAATTATTAGGTTCTCAGAAGAGCTCAGTCATAAAGGTTTGATTAAAATAGGAAAAGAAGGTATCAGTTGTAGAGTTACCATAGAAGTTACCCAGCTCCAAATATTTACCATGTTTTATTACATATCTCATTGACAACATTAAATTTCCAGAGAGTTAATCCCATTTTAAAATGCACTTGGGCAGGTCCTCTAGACTCACTACTCCAGGCCTTGGTTGCTCAGCTTATTGGTTATCCTCTGGCTTGTGTTAAGGAACTGGGGTGCAGCTCAGTGGCAGAGCCCTAGCATAGCATGCATGAGGCCTAGAGTTCAATCCCTGGCACTGCAAGAGAAAAAACAAACACTGTGGTTCTTGTTAAGAGCTCCTGCCATCTCCACTACTACAATTAAGAAGACACTTAAATGCAAGGACCTCAAAGTGGGATAATACATTTATAAAGACCCAAAAATAATACTATACAAGAACCAGTTAATTACAAACTACATTGCTCCTGTTCCAGCATCCAACATCACTTGTAAGGATTTCAGTGGCAATGTGACACATTTTTCCAAGCCCATTTTTTGCTGAAATGTACATGGCTCTACTCAAACAAAGTGGCAGTTGCATTATCTTTTTTTCTTGGATGGTTGGGAGCAGATCTAGTTCATCTTAGATACTCTACCTTGGGTTTGTTAGTTTTTTACTATAAGGTTTGTGGAATTGGAAGTCTAATTGTTTTCATTCTTACTTTAGTACAGATCGTTGAACCATCAGAGGGAAGTACTTCCATTACAGATTAGAATAGAACTAGACTGAGTATTGCTAATGAAATACTTAGAAAAATATAATTATACCTGTATATAAATATATTATTCCCTAGTACTGGGGAATGAACCCAGGGGCACTCTACAACTAAGCTGCATCCTCAGACCTTTTTATTTTGAGACAGGATCTCACTAAATTGCTGAGGCTGGCCTTGAACTTATAATCCTCTTGCCTCAGCTTAACAATAGCTGGGATTGCAACCATGTGCCACTATGCTTGGCTCCATAAATATTTTTAAAGGAATACATTGAGTCACCTTTTTGTTTTTCTGGTTGTTGGCTTTGTTTTGTGGAGCTTGGGAATGAATCAGGGTCCTGCTCCCTACCATTAAGCTGCATCCCTACCCCTAAGCCTCCTTGATATTGATAGAGAACTTTCAGTGTGTGGATTTCCAGATTTTCCTTTTTCTGTCTTCACATACCATTTTAGAGGTTCTATATGATTGTTTTGTTATGGTCATTATTTTTGACTTGTGAATTTAGTTAAAATTATATTATTTTTAGATTTAGTCAATAGAACTTGCATTAAGAGCTGTGGAATAGTCTCTCTTGGGCTACTTTCTCTGTGAGATAGCCGACTTATTACTCTGATATTTTTAACGTATTTTATAAGGACAAGTTGCTACTTGTCGTTTTTGCTTCTGAAAAGCAAAAGTATAGCATTCAAAAAATTTAATGCATTTGGAATATCCTGAGGGTAATAAAGAATGCCTGTTGTTACTTGAGCAACATTTAGTAGACAAAAATGTTTGACATCCTCATTCCAACTTTAGGACTGGTATTTTTTTTTAAGTTGAGAGATAGTTTTCAAACCATATAATTATCCCTTTAAAGTGCATAATTCAGTATTTTTTCATATATTCCCAATGTACTTATTTTAAGACATCTTTGAGAGTCCATTCTCTGAGGAAAATTCACCTCGCAAAAGAAGCATTTATGATGTAGAATTTCTATTAAGTATTTGGCTTTACATAGGTAATAAGGGTTTTAAAATTAATATATTTGGATTTTCCTTTTCTTTATTTTCACTGTGAATTTTGATATTTTTATAGGGTTAGATGAGTTTTAAGGAACAAATTACAAAGTATTATTATATTGTACCAATAATATATGTTTACCTTATGACAGTTTAATGTCTGGATTCCACCCAGGAGCTAATATAGGCTATAAGTTATTTGCAAACAATACAGTTGTTCACTTTTAAAATGCAAGAGAAAGTCAGGTATGGTGATTTACTCCTGTGTTCCCAGGTATTCAGGAGGCTAAGGCAGGAGGATTGCAAGTTCAAGGCCAGCCTCAACAACTTAATGAGACCCTGTCTCAAAATAAAACGGTCTGTGGATATAGCTTTTTGATAGGGTGTCCCTGTGTTCAATCTCCAGTACTACGAAACAAAGCAAAACAAAACCCCTAAGAGAATAAACTGAGAAAAATTGCTAAATTTTTAGAATTGACAAGAAATGTCATTCAAGAAGATAATCAATACATATATATTTCCTGTACACCAATGACAACCAAGTAGAAAATATAAAAGTGCTATAAAAACTTGTTGAGATATGTAAGGATTGTGTGAATAAAGGGAAAATTATACCATGTTCCTGGTTGAGAAAACTCAGTATGTTAAACATATTATTTCCAATTAAATTGAATGTTTTATGTACTTCCAATTAAAAACCTAGTAGGATTTTATTTGGAACTTGAGAAAGTTATTCTAAAATTCATTGAAAAGAATAAACAATGAATCAAAATAAAAAAAACTAGGCAATAAAGAAGAATGAAATTATGTCATTTGCAGGGAAATGGATGGAAATTGAGAGCATTATGTTAAGGGAAATAAGCCAAACTCAGAAGGTCAAAGGTGGTATGTTTTCTGTTATGTGGAAGCTAGAGAGAAAAAGAAAAAAAATGGTGGGGGGTGGTCACATGAAAATAGAAGAAAGACCAGTAGAATTGAGGAAGGGGACCAGAGAGAGAGAGAGAAAGAGAGGAGGGGAGGGAAAGAGGAGGTACTGGGGAATGAAATTGACTCAATTATAATTTATGTTGTATGCATGTATAAATATGTAACAATGAATCTTACTATTCTGTAAAATTATAATACACCAATAAAAATGTGAGAAAAAACAACTGGCTAATTATTTTAAAAAACTCACAATAATGAGGAGGAGCTAGATTCACTAGATAGCAAAACACATTATAAGTATCCAAACACTAAAATTGAATAGTGAATAGTACTATACAAAAATGTGTGTGTGTGTGTGTGTGTGTGTGTGTGTGTGTGTGTGTATGTCAGTGGATCAGAAAAGAGAAACTGATTCGGAACACACACACACACACACACACACACAGAACACAGGAGAAAAACCTCACAAACAGGGAGGGGAAGATTGTTCATTACATGGTGCTACATGGGAAATAAGCTACTATTTGGGGGGAGGAACCATGTCATCTCATAGTATATATGTAAATGTATCCTAATGATTTGATAAACCACTTGATTTGAGTGATCAAACCATAAAAATGGTAGAAGAAAATGGAAGGGCCATCAGAAAACTGACTTTGAATTTTGAGTCCTTCCACTTGTGGTGTTTTCCCTTAGGAGAAAATGGAAGGGCTCTCTTTGGGGTCTACCAAGTTTTTTTATTTGACCCTGATGCTTTCTAAGCCAAAGCAATACCCCAACCCAATAGCACAACACTATTATCTGAGTATGCAGCAAAATCTGTGATCAAGGTCCCTTAGAATGTGTGGAACCTGAAGGGGATGTAGCTCAGTGGTACAGCACTTGTCTAGCCTGCATGAGGCCTTAGGTTCCATCCTCAATGCCACAGAAAGAGAGAAAAGAAGAATTTGTGGAGTTGAAAAAGAATGGGCTTATTTCCCTCAGGTACCACAGGCCCAAACTCACTTCCATCCTGTTGCTGCACAAGAGAAAGTATTAGGAGGGACAGTGAGGAGAGGCGGGAGGGAAAGTACAGGGGAAGGTTCCTGGTTGGGAGGGACCTTCAGATTCACTGATGCCCTCAGGCTCAAGACTGTCACAGGGAACCTACCCTTTTGGGGCCTCCACAATACAAACCAACAGTCTCAAAGCACGATGTCTGAGGAAGAACTAAGATCTTTTTAGGCCCTAAACTCTGACTTCCAAGACCTGGTGAAGGTTTTGATACTCAAGAACCAGTTTTCCTCAGTAACTGGAAACAGAGCTTAGGGATGGCCTAAGATGGGGAACTGGTGAGTCAGAAAACAAAGCAGTCACACTGATAGCTGGAGGAGGACTCCACCCACAGTACAAACCCAACTGCCCAGGTGGGAGCCCTGTAACATCTGTGCAAACAAATCCTCCCTGAAGACAAGCAGAGTCAGGGAGATGCCTCATATTTATCCCCAACATCTTTCACACCATATGACATATACAGGTCATGATAGCACATGGTGTTCCTGGAGGATTAGCAGTTCAGCAAATGCATAAGCCTGACACGTCACACTGTGCTTTCAAGCTATGACTGTACTGTTCTGTCCTTATTTTAACAAATGCTCTGGAGTTTGTACTATATGGCAGGTACTGGTCTAGAGGTTGGGAATCACAGTGCTGAATAAAACAAAGGCCCTGCCTTTCCCGAGTTTGAATTCTAGTTGGGGGAGGCAGACAAAGAAGCAAACAAGTAACACCATCAGGTAGTGACAACCGACATTAAGAAAAATCAAACCAATAAGGAATTGGCTGGTTATGATGATTCCCATTTCAGCTGGAGGAGTGAGGGAGGCCCTCCCTGGAAATGTGTTACTTGAATAGTGATCTGATTGAGGTGAGGCAGCCAGTCATGCTAACATCAGGGGATGAAAAGTCCAAGGTGAGGGATCCATAAGGACAAACCTGCAGAGGAATCTACTTGACATTTTCAGGGAACAGTCAGATGGCCTGGTTATTGGTTGAAGAGGAATGCAGAAAGGGAAGAATGGAAGAGGAGATGAGAGAGGCAGTAGAGACTAGATCCAATAAAACCTCATAGACTAAGGGGATAACTCAATATTTTTCCTAAATGAGAGGAGTGATTTTTGGAAGGTATAATGTTCTTTTATTATTAAAAAAATAATATTCTGGCACAGCAGTAATCCAAGCAACTCAGACATCTGAGGCAAGGGGATAACAAGTTGAAGGCCAGCTTTAATGACTCAGCAGAATCCTGTCAAAAAAATAAAGAAGAACTGAGGATATAGCTCAGTGGCAGAACACCTCTGGGTTCCATCCACAGTACAATAAATAAATTGATTGATTAATTAAAACATGACCAATAATATAAAAAAAACATTTTCTTACATAAAAATAAAGGTATTATTACACCTAACAAAATTAATAATAATTCATCAGTATAATCTAATATACAATCCATAGTCAAATTGCCCTCATCGTCTTCAAAATGTCATTTTTTTCTAGCTGGTTTATGGTGTTCCATAAATTATTTTAATCTAGAGTAGTCTTCTCTCCCCACTTTTTCATGCCAGTGATTTCCTGAAGAAACTAGATCATTGCCCTATAAAAAGTCCCAAACTCTGGACTTGTCTGTTTGCCTCCTTGTGAAGTCTCTTAACTTGTTCTTTTATTCCTCCTATTTCCTGTAAACTGGAAGTTAGCCTGAGGCTTGTTTAGAGTCAAGTTCAATTTTGGAGGCAAGAGTACTTTATAGGTAGGACTTCACATTGAGTTGTCCTACTTTTAGTGATTCTAAGATTCTAATCAGAAGTGCGGGCAGTGCCATTTGCATCTTTTCATTGTGACATACCATGTCAACCTTTCACCTCGTGGTTTTACCAGTCCCTGACAACCATTCCCTGACACTATTGTTTCATCAGGGGTTGTACAATTATGTTTTTCTATTTCTATCATTCTCTCCATGCTTATTAGCTGATACAATACAGTATGTTCAGAGAAGTCTCACCTGCAACTACACCCTCTAACCTGTTCCTTTCCTCCTTTGCTAAATTGGGAGTGTTTCCTTCTAGACAGTTTTGCAATTTGAAGCACTTGTGTGTGTGTGTGTGTGTGTGTGTGTGTGTGTGTATGTGTATACATGGATATAAACACACACGTGTAAATGTATAAATGTGTTTATATAAATATATGTATGTATACATACATGTACACATTTTTTGTGTTCCCTTTTTCTCACACAAAGGTAGCCTTGCTATATATGCTATTCTTTATTTTGTTGATTTTTTTTTCCACTTAAATGTGTCCTGGAAATCCTTCCACATCCCTATTTAGAGATTTTCCTCATGCCTAGAAGGGTTCCAAGCAGGGGAATGGCAAAAACTGACTTAGGGCTTAGATGCCTTCCTCTAGTTGCCTTATAAAGAACAGAATTTAAAAGGGCAAATTCTGAAGCAGGGAGGCCATTAAAGAAGCTGCTACTCTGGCCACAGTAGCCCAGCCACTTGGGAGGCTGAGGCAGGAGGTTCACATGTTGGAAACCAGTCTGGGCAATTTAGTGAAACCCTGTCTCAGAATAAAATAAAAAGGGCTAGGGATGTAGTTCATGGGTAGAACACCCCCGGGTTCAATCCCCAGTATGGAGGAGGAGGAGAAAGAATGAAAAGCTACTACAAAGATGTAGGTAGCCATGGAGATGAACCAGCTTGGATTATGCAAATAAGTGCAACATCCTAAGGATGGAGAGGCCCAGGTCCCTGAAAAGAGCTGCCACAGAAGCCAGACACCAAATAAATCTTTGTCTTATTTAAGCCACATTTTCATTTGGATCTGTCGTATGTGCTGAACCTACATCTTAACTCATATAAACCATTCTAGTTCTAATGTGCTCTTATCATTACAACTGGGAGTCAAGACAACTGGCTTCTTGTCTTGGTTGAGTTGGTTATGTGAACTTGGTCAGAGAGGTGAGCAGGTATTCCAGGCAGAGGGAACAACATGGGTAAGGTTTCAGAGGCTGGGAAATTTGACCTTTATTTCATAAACAATAGTCCCTGGAAGTGACCGGTGCAAAAGGAATTATCAAAACACTAAATTGTAGTGAATGGAAGAGAAACAAGAGATGGGGAGACAGAGTAGAAACCCAGTCCTCACTCTTCTTTCTACCCAGCAAGCAGTCATCAATGACCCAAGGTAACTCATTTCCTTGAAGACTTGCCAAAGCTAATCCTACCACCACTTCTCTGTATCCACTTCCTACTGTTTTCTGTACTTGTTGCTCACTACACTCCAGGCATACTGGCCCACTTACTGCTCTTTGAACAAGTTACACATGCTCCTGACTCAGGGTCTTTGCACCTACTGTTTTCTCTGTTTTCGATGATTCTTCATCTAGAGAGCCACATGTATTCCCTAACCAGCCTATCTAAAACTGCGACCCATTTCCTGTTCCCCTCACTCTGATTTATTGTACCATGCAGAATGCAATACCACTTGGCATTGTATGTTATACATTTACTTGTTTGTTGTACCCTTTTATCCCTGGAATGTAAACGTCATGTGGACACAGATTTTATTTAGTTCACTTCTATAACCACAGCACTTAGAACACTGCATGAAACACAGGAAGCACCCAAGAAATATATCCCATCCATCCATTTAACAAATAAAGTATCTTTCACTTAAGTCCTTCTACTAGTACTTTACTTCATGGAGTATTAGCTAGAGATGATGTGAGGCAGAAGTAATGGGGAGGGTGATTATGGGAAACTTGACTCCAAGACTAAAAACAAGGGAAAAAGAGCTTAGAGAGGAGCCAAACGGCTTAGCTCAGCCCTATTTGCCAACTGACAAGCACTTGGGTCAACTTTCGTGGACACTTACATTTTTTTGGTAAAAACCTATTTTTATAGCCCTTTCTTTTCCCTAATGTTATGACTATTTTGTTAAGTATATCAAATTTTTAAACCTTTGGAAGACAGTGTATAAAAATATCTTCATAACCTCCAAAAGGAAAAGGATTTATTAACACACAAAAAGTGCAAACTTCAAAGGAAAGGACTGTCAACCACATTAAAATTAAGGATTTTAAATCTGTAAAGAAAGTTAACTTCAACAGATGAATAGATAAAGAAAATGTGGTATATATACATAATGGAATATTACTCAGTCATAAAAAAGAATGACTTTATGACATTTGCCAATAAATAGATGGATCTGGAGACTACCATGCTAAGTGAAATAAGCAAAGCCCAAAAAAAAACCAAAGGTCCAATGTTCTCTCTAATATGTGAATGCTAACCCACAATAAGGAAGGAGTGGGGAGATTACAATTTCAGAGGATTAGACAAAGAGGAATGAAGGGAAGGGAGGGGAATAGGAATAGGAAAGACAGTGGAATGAATCTGACATAACTTTCCTATGTACATATATGAATACACCACAATGAATCATCATATCATGCACATCCACAAGACTGGGATCCTAATTAGAACAAGATATACTCCATGTTTGTATAAATATGTCAACATTGACTCTACTGTCATGCATAACTAAAAAGAATAAAGAAAAAATATATATGGAAAATTATTAAGAATTGACCATTCCTAATAAAGTTAGCAAAAAAATAAAAACAACAACAAAAACTGCAGTACCATCATGTTGTCCCTCTGATGATGTCCTTTCACAGTAGAGCTAAAAATAAACTCTTTTACTCTTGTCCTCTTGCTTGTCTAACTGCATGCTGCCTGACCATAAGAAAATGTAGATTTTTGTTAAGATAGCATCCCTTCTAGACTAAAATGCTATAATAAAGAGACCTCCAGATGTGAAAAAAAGTTAAAAAACTATCTACAAACTACAAGAAAGAAAATTCAACAAAAATGATTGAGCACCTACTGATGTAATTCCCCACTACCCTGGAGTGAAAGGCAGCCCTCTCCACTCATCCCCAGCAGCTATAGTAACTTTGGCAGGTGTACTATATCTTACAAGACAGATGAGGGGCTTTGAAAAAGTCATATCATACCAGCTAGCTTCTCCCAAAAGATTGGATGAAGATTTTTATGATTCTTTAGAACTTGTAGTCTTTCTGACACCAAGAGTGGAAAGAGTGGGAAACCAAGCTTGTTCAGAAACATCAAAGGACCAATGGGGTAAATTACTGTGTCAAGAATATAATGTATGACATGTATGACAATTCTTGAATGGGCACTCCTGAACTTGTAAGTTACAAGTCTCTTGAGAGTCCATAGGCCCCAGAGAGTTTGCAGGCAATATACTTCCTCTTCAGACTGATTGCTTTTAGTTCCTCATAGTCCAATCACGTTAGGGAAAATAAAACATCTTCCTGGTTAGCATTTGCCTAGCCACATTCCCTCATATGACAGGTTCTTTCTTTGCAAACTATGGTTTTCATTCCTGCAGTTATCACACTGCACTGAACAAATCCTCAGTCTCTGCCACCCCCGGCTTGGCTATTTCTGCACACACCATACTGAATTAGTTCATCCAATTGTTAAGCATTCAAAACAAGCTTAGAAGAAATAGGCAGATAGCCAGATACAGACAGGGTTACTTGGGGAATGAGAGGAAGTTGACCAGCAACACTTCATAGCAGCCTGGCTCAGCATGCCAAGGCAAGTGGGTATAAGGCAAGATTCCTATCTGATTGTTCTACTCACATGGATAGAGCTATCAAGGTCACTTGCTCTTCTGAGTTCTTAGTAACCTTTGCATGTGTGTGGGGAAGAATACTGGGGATTGAACCCAGGGGTACCTTACCTTCAGTCCTTTTTACTTTTTTTTAGACAGGGTCTCACTAAATTACCCAGGCTGGTCTCAAACTTGTGATCTTCCTACCTCAGCCTCCCGAGTTGCTGGGATTACAAGTGTGCACCACTGTGACTGACAGAGCTCCAGTAACCTCTGATCTAGGACTAGACCTAGATGATTTCCAAAAACTTTGCCACCTTTTAGAATGAACTTGCCTTTTGGCTTTGGTTTGTTTTTGCCTTAACTTCCCCACCTTGCTGACCTACCAGATCTTACAATGTAAGTATACTCATTTCTTGATATGTAGATCTCCACATGACTAGGAACAGGCTTAGGAGATTGTTGACACTATACATCATTTTCTGTGACCTACTTTAGCCATTGCTGCCCATATCCTATTGTGACACAACTCTCTTGAGAGTTTGTTGCTTTTATGATGAATCCTTATAGGCTGGTTACTGAAGATAAGGCAAAGAATTCTATTTCTAAAGTTGTACCATCAAGGAGATATATTCAGCCCTCAGAGAAGAAGTGAAGGCCAAGGCCAGACAACAAGCTACTAAGCTGTGATTTAGGGGCAAGACAGTACTTTTCATGTGAAATTCCATGGAGAAATTCCTACTAGAAAAATATGGATCAATAAATACAGATAGATAGATAGATAGATAATAGAAAAGAAAGACATCTATAAAGCAATGATAAGAATGTCATCAACCAAGGATTATGATTAATACAATTCTATGAGGTCATGTTAATAAGAACAACAATGGAAACAAAGGAAAGGGGCTGGAGATGTATGTAGCTCAGTGGTAGAATGTTCACCTAGCATGTGTGAGCCTTGAATTCTATCCCCAACACACACATACACACACACACACACACACACACACACACCAAAAAAAAAAAAGGAAAGATAAGTGTACTTATTAAAGAGCAGGTCTCCACATCCTCAACTTTCCTAATCTCTTTTTGGCTTTTACTTCATTTGCTTTGATACAGTTCAGGATGGTCAGGTACACCCACATACACAGAAAGTCCCTGAATGCCCCAGATATTCTGGTCTAGGAAATTGCAAAACACTCTCACCGTTAGTTCAGGTGAGACTGGATTCATTTTCTTTTTTCTCAAAAGGAAAAGAAAACAATCTGAAAGCATAGAAACCAGCATGCTGATAAAACACAGATCCCTTACCCTACTTTATCCTGGGTACAGACTGACCTCATTTATCCATCACTGACTAGTCCCATTTTTTCAGGCTTCACTCCACCAATGGACTTGGCTTGTACTTGAATATTCCTTCAGCTCATGCTGAAGTGAATCTAATCAACATCCCTGCCATGTGTAGTAGGATGTGGGGGGACATCATGAAACCTGCTCCCCTAGTCATTTGGAAAAGAGGGTCAAGTCCTCCCCAGACCTAGTAATCTCCTTGGAGAGAGGCTGACTCTACTGATCTGGATGCCTGGTCCCTGTACTCCGTTTAGGTTCATGGAAGCTTGAGAATGCATTCCATTTTCTGGACCCCAAACTCCTAAAAAATGCTGGGGGAGAGAACATTGCGTGGTGTTGCTGAAAGACCTGTAGGTGAAGGAGGTTTTCTGATCAGTGACATTTACTTACTACTAAAAGACCCAGAAATCTGACCTGAATGTGGAACAGACTTGCCTAAATATTTGTGCTTCCTCTACAATAGGAGATAGGTTAAATGAATTATGGCATCCCTGTAAAATGAAATGCTATATATGATGCTATAGAATAAATTTGACATGAAAAATGTGCCAGTATACCACTAAGTGAAAAAGCAGGTTACAAAATGGAATAAAGAGTAGGATATTAACTAATTAGAAGTAGCATTTTTTGAAGTTTTAATGAGCATGTCTGTGAGCAAAGCACCAAAAAGTGTTTTACATGAACTATTTTATGTAAGTGAAAATCTTATGATATGCATAGTATTTTTTTATATTTTTAGCTGTTTATACTTTATATTTTTAGATGGACATAATATCTTCATTTATTTTTTATGTGGTGCTGAGAATCAAACCCAGTGCCTCACATATGCTAGGTGAGTACTCTACCACTGAGCCTCAACCCCAGTCCAGTATTTGTTATTTATAGATAAGGAAACTGAGGCACTAAGGTTAAGTCATTTGCTATAGTTTACTTAAGTGGCAGAGCTGAGGTCCAGATATGTTAAATTCAAGAGCCCAAATTCTTTGACCGTGACACTATATCTATGTCTGTATTTGTATAGAAAAAAAGGCAAGAAAGATGGATACCAGGGTAACAGCCAACAGTATTTATTTCTGTGTGGTGAGATTATGAGTGACTTTCATTCCCTTTATAATTTCCTCTGAAAGTTGCAAGAACTACATGGATATTTTCATGATCGAGAAAAACAAGAAATCAATTTCCACTTTGAAAAAAACCAACAAACCATTGTTCCCAACCTGTAGATAGTAAACTTCTGGGAATGGGGAAGTATCTTAATGATTACAAGAACTCTGGAAATAGCTACCTGCCCAAGTATTGTCTCAAATGAATAAATAATATTCTTGCATATATTTTCTGAATATATGCAAATACTGTCATGATATATATATTATACATAATAGCTTTGATTTGTCATATATTTCTCAATTGAGATTAAGAATACAACTATTATCATATGAAGGTTCTTGCCATTTTAAACATTATAAAACTAAAGCAAGGGCTGGAATCTGGTGCTAAACAAAATGATTGATACACAGATCAACTTTCTGTAGTTTGAGCACTTCTCAACAACTTACCTCCTTTTTCTGGGGGGGGGAGCAGGAGGAAATAAAGGAGGAAAACTGAGAATTCACACATTATTAAAAGCAACCCAGGAGGCTTGCTTCCTGGAGAAGACAATTTACAAGGATGAGAGAGTGTGGAGAGAGTGTGGAGAGGGAGTTGATGCAGGTCTACTGGAAAGGCAGAGTGCTAAGCTCCCCTGTATTGCCAGGGATAAGGCCCCGCCCTCAACCACAGGGATGTCAACACATCAGCAGGGCAGTGGTGCCACAATACCTGAGTGCTAATGCTTGCTCTAGGGCCCGGCTGGTTTCTAATCAGCAAGCACTTGCGGGTAAGAGAGGCAAAGTATAAGGAGCTTTCTTTTTTGCCAAACTGCCTCAAAGGTCAGCACCTGCTTCCTGTCTCTCATTCTTTATTCTCCCCTTTTGTAATATGCCCTTTGTCCTCTATTACTGTATAGCCTATTGTCTCCTGAAGTTCCAGGACACACTCTTCCATAGGACTCCTGTGATCTCATTATATGTAAGAAACCATCTGATCACAGACCTCAAAACTAAGACACTCACACATTGTTCATTCAACACTGAATGCCTAGCACTTTCTAGATATTAAGAACAGTTATAGTGACAAATAAGATATGGTCCCAATCCATTTAGATTCGTACAATCATGAGGTATGAAAAGCAAAAAACAACACATAAACACACACAGCCTGATTTGCTTTAATAGGCATAAAGTTACAAAAAGGTAAGCAACCAGAATCAGTGGGATTGAGGGTTTTGTCTCTCCTATCCACTTTGGTCTATATTTGGAACTCACCTAGGAACCAGGCTCCATACCCATCCCTGCTAATGGAATTGGTGCTGAAGCCTAGAAGACTGACCTACTCCAGGGAAAAATAGTCTTCAGTAAGTTAAATCCATGAAGAAAAAAAGGACAATAGGAAAGGAGATCATTGTATATTAAAAGCGAATTAAGATCTGGCCAAAGGGGTCAGATCTGTATCCTATCCAGTATTTGAATCCAGTTGCCAATCTGCAGGAAATATAGAAGGACATGCTGAAGCACACCATAAGTGTGCAATAAGCAAAATCCAGACTGTGGGAAGTTCTACAGGTCAAATGCTATGGGTTCTTCAACAGCTAAATTTGAAGGAAAGGAACAGGATGGAGGGGCAACCTGAACATTAAAACAGACTTGAATCATTCAAAGGTGCCAAGATTAGGAAACACAAGGAATTGTCACAGATTGGAAAAGACTAAGAAGACATGATGATTAAATGCAATGTTGAATCCCCATGGGATTCTGGAACATGAAATGGACATGTGTGGAAAAACTGGTGCAATTCAAGTAAAATGTGGGGAGTTTTGTTAATAAAAATGCACTCATACTGATTTCTTAGGTGCAATAAACACACCATAGTCACATAAGATGTTAGGATAAAGGGGAAGCTGGGTGAAAGGTATGGAGAATTCTCTATACTACATTTGCAACCCCCCTCAACAATCTAAAATTATTCCAAAATAAAAAAAAATTAAAGAGAGAGAGAACATTTAAAGGACATGTCAATTTTTTAAATGGGCAAGACCAAACCATAGTCATTAGGAAAGTACATATAGGTATGAAAACTGTAGAAAAGTAAGAAAATGATGACTCTGTCAAGATAATGATTACTTTGGGAGGAACAAGGTTGTAATGGAATGGGGCACATGGAGAGGGTTCTGGGGTGGTTAAGAAATTTCTACCTCCTTACTTAGCAGTGATTTCTAGGTGGGTTTTTGTTGTTGATTTGTTGTACTAGGGATTGAAATCAGGGCCTAACACATGCTAGCCAAGTGCTCTGCCACTGAATTACACTCCCAGCTTTTTAAAAATTTAATTTTGAGACAAGGTCTTGCTAAATTGTAGAGGCTGGTCTCAAACCTCTGATTCTCCTGCCTCAGACTCCCAAGTAGCTGGGATTACAGGTGTGTGCCACCACACCCAGCTTATAAGGTGTTTGTCTTATAATAATTTATTAAGCTATACATTTGTTTTAAGTGTTTTTATTTTGCATCTGGGTTCTATTTTAAATGAAATAAAGAAAAAAAAAGAGAGACACATAATATCCAAATATAATCAATGAATTTTGTTTAGAGCCAAATATAAAGACATATGAATATGGATTTGGTATTGTTATATGGATCATGTTAGGAAATTGTTAAATTTGCTAAAGGTGATAGTGGTGGTATTATTATGGAAGAAAATATCTGTATTTTTATAGATGCATAATAAAGTATT
Source organism: Sciurus carolinensis (assembly GCF_902686445.1). Lineage (NCBI taxonomy): Eukaryota > Metazoa > Chordata > Mammalia > Rodentia > Sciuridae > Sciurus > Sciurus carolinensis. The sequence continues at coordinate 53,555,787 of NC_062232.1, forward strand.
TAGGTGTAAAATACCTGATGGTTTAGAATTGCTGCAAAATACTTCCCAAAAAAGGTGGGGGGGTAGGTATATGAGATCAGTATGACAAAATATTAATAGTTGTTTTTGTTTTTTTAATGCTGATGTTTCCTTAGGTTTCGGTTTTTGGTATTTTTCTTTCTCTTTTTCAGTGCCGGGGATTGAACAGTAGTTGCTGAAGATGAACATGAAAATTTGTTGAAATATCTAGATCTATGTATGTTTGGAAATTTTTATAATAAAAAGTAATCAGGGCAGGGTATCCAGAAACTGTGCTACTTCAGGGCAGCAGAGACCTAATCACGGTGCTCCTCACCCCCATGACCTCTCCAAAACTTTCTTCCCACCAGTTATCTCCCTAAACTCATAACCCCTATGGTCTCTGAGTGCCCTGTGAAGGGGCTTTCCCCTCTCTGGATCTTTGCATCACTCCGACAAGATGGTAGTATTTCTCCCCTTTCTCCATTCTGATGTCCTAATAATCTCAGGAAAGAGAGTCAAAGGGCAGATGGGCTGGGCCTGACCTGATGGGGCAGTCCTCAGCACTCCAGAGCCTGCCTCTGCAGTGGGTGGGGGGAGGGAGGACAAGGAGGGGAGAGGGCAGGCACCAACTCCTCATAATCATCATATACATTCACTATTGAGCGAGCTTCCAGAGACTGACAGCACCTTACCTTGGAACACTGCTCTGGGATCTTTGTCTCCCTCAGGCTCCTGGGCATCATGCCTTTTTCTAAGCAGCCTAATCACTTCCAGAGTCTGAGTCTTCTGCACTGGCCCTTGAGCTACCTTGCCATCTGTGAGTACTGACCTAGCAAGAAGACAAAGTCAGAGGCCAGGACCAGATCTTGGGTGATTTCATGGGAAGTTCCATTTTCGAACTTTTGATCAGCTGAGATGGTAGTAGAGAGTAGAGCCAAGGAGTCTCAAGTTCATTGAGTGCTCTGGAGAAGTATGAGATACAGCCCCAGGGCCTAGCAAGAACAGGGAAGTGGGTGGCACAGGGTCATGATGGGCATGAGCTATCCAACTAATTTCAGTTACTTCCTATCCATACCTATCTAGAGAGGGAAAATGAGACCTGGGGAGTGTTCCTTTATGATCATGTGGAGTGTGACAAAGGAACCCTTAGTAATATAGAGTTAGAGAAGTTAGTCTATGTGTGAATCACAGAATTATCTACTCTGTGAGAGGGGTGGTAGCATGGGGGAGGAGACCAAGGCAATAGAAGGAATGATAAATGAGTAAGAGGACAAGAATGGTGAGTAAGAAACAGTAGAGAAATGAAGATGTTAGGTGGAGTGGGTATAGAGAGAGATGGATAGTATAGATGTAAAGGAGAGTGGGTTTAGTGGTTTAACAAGGATTCAAGGATGATGGATAGGAAGGGAGATAGGAGACAAGAAAAAAAATGTTTTCCTAATGGGGGTAGGAGTAAAAAAATAAAGCTGATGACAAGAAGAGAGCAGGAGTACGAGATGATGACTGAGCAGAGAGGCAGGGGGACAGGGACAAGGAGTAGGAAGAGAAATAGGACTTTCATATGGTAAATAGTAGAAGAAATTTTTGAAGCACAGGGAGCCATGGATGATGGATGCACAGGGTCTGGACTGTACTGAGGGCTAGGACCAGAAGTATGAGTATTATGGAGAGTTTGTAAAGGAACTAGACATGGTCAAGTTCTTCTGGCAGTACAAATTTGAACTGACATGTTCCCTTATCAGTTTGGATCTTGCAGCCATTGTTCATTTACCTGCTGTTTACATCCTTGTGGCCACTGCCAGCATTTTACTTTGTCTGGTTGTTCCTGGACTGGAAGACCCCAGAGCAAGGTAAGACTGTTGGACCTAGAAGAACTGCTCCATCTTAACCTGCATCCCTGCATGGTGAGTCCTGCATATCATGCCACAGGCCTTTCCTCTAAGTTCTGAGTCACAGCAGCTACACCAGCCAGGACCATCCTAGGGTCTCTTCCTTACCGCCTCTCTAGCAGAGATATCGCCTGACCAAGCTGCCTGGGAAGCCTGTGTGAGTGAGAGGTGTGGAGTGGCACATACTGATATCATTTCCTTCTGGAACTTTTGTTTCAGGTGGAAGGCGTTCAGCCTGGGTAAGGAACTGGTGTGTCTGGACTCATATCAGGGACTATTTCCCCATTACAGTAAGTGTCTCTTATTCAGTGTCCCACACAGATTCCAAAATTCCCATATTTGTCATTGCTACCAAATAACTAGGGTTATCCATAAGGAAGATAAACATCTTAGAGGAGTCTCAGTCCATGTTAGATAACCTCTGCATTCTGCTAGGATATTTTAGACACCTTTGGCATGACCTGCCAGATGACACAGATGGAAGGCAAATAAGAGTTCAGTTCAGTTTAACATAGATCTAAATCCTCCTCTGACCCACATATTTGGGGTAAAGAGGAATAGATAGGATGCAATTCTCTGCTATCAAAGAGCTCACATCTAATGGGGAAGACAGATGCATATATAATCACAGTTTGCTACAAGGCACAGAAGTAGTTCAGATGGAGAATATTAAGGAAAGGTTTCCCAGACATGGTGAAATGTATTCAGGGTTTTCAAGATTCAATAAAAGTCACTGAGGTCGATAATAAAAGGGGTTGTGGGAAAACAATACTAGGAAGAGGTTCTAGAAATTTACTGTTCTTCTCATCCTCTGGGCATTCTTTGCAGTAGGTGACTACTCTGGTTTTTATTTTTATTTATTTTCTAATTCTTAAGAATATATTTGAACAGATAGGGATTCACAAATTCTGCCCTGATGTTTTAGAACACAGCTTCCTGGCCTTCATCAGGTAACAGCACTCAAAGAAAATGACAGCATGCATCAAGAACACTGACATAGATGGCTGAGAGTAATTGCAGCCACAGGCAAGAGGCCTGGCAGTTCCAGCTGGCCTAGATTCTGCCTTGCTACCCCAGGAAAGAGGAGACCAACACCTGGGCCTCTGAAACCCAGGCATGCTCTATCTATTCGAAAACTGTCCCAGAAAGCACCCAGATCCTTTGGTTTTCCCATGTGAACTCATTCCAACCTCTTCGCATTTCTCTCCATAACTACAGATCCTGAAGACTAAAGACCTGCCACCCCAGCACAACTACCTCATGGGGGTTCACCCCCATGGCCTCCTGACCTTCGGTGCCTTCTGTAACTTCTGCACAGAGGCCACAGGTTTCTCGAAGACCTTCCCGGGCATCACTCCTCATTTGGCAACACTGTCCTGGTTCTTCAAGATTCCCCTTATTAGGGACTATCTCATGGCCAAAGGTGCTTCTGATCATACTCATTGGAGCTTCTGATCCATTTCTTTTTTTTTTAAATACTTTTTTTAGCTGTTGACAGATCTTTAATTTATTCATTTTTATGTGATGCTGAGAATCAAACCCAGTGCCTCACACATGCTAGGCAAGTGCTCTACAACTCCAGCCCCTCTGATCCATTTCTATGCTTGGAAATGTGCCCTTTTAAGTCCCCTTTCCTCATAGCACAGTAGTCCAAAGCATATGTTCTGGAACTAATATGCTTGGCTTTGAAGCTTGGCTCTGTCACTTGCTATGTGATCTTGGACAAATTAGCTAATCTCTGTTGATCTCAGTAGCCTCATCTGTAAAATGGTGCTAATGGTAATAATCTGACCTTGGACATGGTATGGTAACTAAATGAGATACTGTAAGTAAAGCATTCAATATAATGCCTGGCACAGAGTATGTGCTCAATAGACAATAGCCACTGTTATCAATGGAAAAGGCAAGAATAAAATTCAAGTTGGGATTCAGAAAATGCTTCTGATTATCCCACTAAAAATCTTCCTACTGTAGCTTTCATCCAGTGCCTCCTGCAAAATGGATGTATTGCCTCGAAGTGGAATGTGTTTGGTTTATCCACAGCTGCCTTCTCTCCTGATCAGTTTGCTCCTGTCTCTGCTTGATTCTCTCCAGGTGTGTGCTCTGTGAGCCAGCCAGCCATCGACTACCTGCTGAGCCATGGCACTGGCAACCTTGTGGGCATTGTAGTGGGAGGAGTGGGAGAGGCCCTCCAAAGTGTGCCCAACACTACCACCCTCATCCTCCAGAAGCGCAAGGGGTTTGTGCGCACGGCCCTCCAGCATGGGTAGGTGTCCTTTTCAGAGGAGTGGGTTGCCCTCTCTGAGTAGCATGACTGTGTAGGTGATGCCAAGATGAATCCCATAGAGTCTTTCCCTCAAGGAACTTACAAATAAGAGAAATGGGTGTAGAATTTCAAAAAGGTTTCTCTCATCCATTCCTGAACTAGCTGGACCAGTTCTAGGAAGCCACACCATAAAACTAGGGTTCAATGTCAGAGGCTAGGGCTGCCTTAGTATATTGATGATGCCCACATGATCTCTATCATGACTGATAGATATAATCTTCATCTGTCTGTTAATGGGCAATGCAGAAGGCATTACAGCAGAGTGAGTATGTGTGTAGGAGCTGGAGTCAGGGGCCTGATTTAAAATCCTTGCTCTATAGGATAGTGTGTAGCTCAGTGGTAGAGTGCTTGCCAAGAATGCACAAGGCCCTGGGTTCTATCCATAGCATGACAAATAATAATTATAATTAATAAATCATATGCTGACTCCATGACTTACAATGCACCCTGGGATGGGTTACTTAACCATTCTGAGGCTTGATGTTTTCATCTTCATAATGTGGCTACTAATCCTTGTCACTGCTTCATAGGGTGATTGTGGGCTTTGAATGAATTCACCCACATAAAGCACTTACCATGTGCCTGGCATATAATAAGTTTTCGATAAATGTGAACCACTCTGACTTAAGAGATACAGAGAAGGAATCTGATGCTGGAGGTATAGGGTGCCTCCATTAGTTCAGCATCTAGTTCCCTAGATATAGGCATGATTATCCCATTGTACACTCAGAGAAGAGGGAAGCGTATCTGAGGATCTTACCCAAGGGCCTGCCATCAGACTGGAGTAGAATGTAGGTGACAGAGCTCTGAGCTTGGAGCAGGGAGTTCTGGGTTCTAGTACAAGTCCTGTCATACCCTGACTGCCTGAGTGACCTTCTCCTTTTCAAACTGGGCCCTGGATTCCCCCACTGTGTCCTCTACTGTCTTTGCTGTGAGGAACCAGTAAGGTAACATATGTCAGGGTGCTGAGAGATTGCCATTAGCAACTCACAAAGATGTGTACAACAAAGAGTCTGTTCTTTTTTTACTTCTCTCTCATTTGAGAAACTTAAGGAGCCTCATTCTCTACCTAGGGCACTGTTCAGGGTAGAGTATCATGGTCTCTGGAAGGGAAACAACTTTTTTCTGCTCTAATCCCATGATCCATAGCCCCCTTGAGTGAGGAACACATCATATATGTGTATGTATGCAAAAGTGCCCTCATCTTTTCTATACTTTCTAACAGAAAGAGTCAAGTGTTCTCCTCCTTGACACCTGGAAGATTTTCACAATGTGGGTCTCTGGGGATCTCTACCAAACTCTTCTCTCTGTGCATCACTATATCTTGTCCTTAATACCGGCCCAAGGAAAACACTCTCACTGGCCTCAAACATTTCAGGACAAAAGATACTAAGTAGGGGAGCATTGTTTAGTGCAAACAGGAATGCTTTAGGTCCCTGGAATTTTATCATAATACATGGGAGCCCAGCCAAGTGCAGTGCACATGCCTGTAGTCCTAGCAACTTGGGAGGCTGAGGCAGAAGGATCTCCCAGCCTTGGCAAATTCGTAAGACCCTCAGCAACTTAGTGAGACCCTGTCTCCAAAAATAACAAAGTCCTGGGGATGTAGCTTAGTGGTAAGGTGCCCCTGGGTGCTCCAGTACCCTCCCCCCCAAAAAAAGATGGGAGCCCGGCTATGAATAAATGTTCTTTCAGGGAGGTTCCCACCCTAGTCCGTTTGGGAAATAAGTTGGTGTTTTCCTACAGGGCTCATCTGGTCCCTACCTTCACTTTTGGAGAAACTGAAGTGTATGACCAGGTGGTATTTCACCAGGACAGCAACATGTACAAATTCCAGAGCTTCTTCCGTCGTATCTTTGGTTTCTATTTTTGTGTCTTCTATGGACAAGGATTCCGCCAAGGCTCACTTGGGCTCCTACCATATAGCCGGCCTATTGTCACAGTGGGTGAGTTCTGCTTTTAGCCCCAAGATCACTACACCTCTTCCACAACATCTACATCAGCCTTCCCTGCCCTGCCTCCATCAAAGGAGGGTGGCAGCCAAGGAGAAGTTGGGAGCTGACTTGGACTGCCAGAGGGCTGGGCACAGGGAAGGAGAGAAGGCCAAAGGAAAAGAAGATTCTAGCATGTTCACACTTCTCTTTCCCATTTCTCTTGGCAGTCGGTGAGCCTTTGCCACTGCCTCAAATTGAAAATCCAAGCCAGGAGATGGTGGACAAATACCACGCACTCTATATGGATGCACTGCACAAACTGTTTGACCAGCATAAGACCCGATATGGCTGCTCAGATGCCCAGAAGCTGCTTTTCTTGTAACTGAAGAGACTGAGTGCCTGAGTGAATGTAGGAGCATCTGCCTTGGAGAGGAGACTCGCTGCTAACAAAAGAAATGGAAGGAAGTGGGATAAGGAAAGCTGTGTGTTAGGGAAGGGCATTAGGAGTTCCTTCCTGGCCACAGTGATGCCCTCTCAGGAGTTGTCCCTGAGGAGCCTCACTTTATCCTCCTGGCTTTTCTCTCTGAGCCTGACACTCCAGATCCTGAAGAACTCGAATGATGGCTCGGTAGCCCTCACGCCATTTTTTAAAATCTTAATACAATTTTAAAATTGAGATATAACTTTCATATCATATACTTAATTTGCTTAAAAGTGCAAAAGTCAGTAATATTTAGTATATTCAGAGTTGTATAATTGCCACCACTATCTAGTTTGGGAATTTTTTCAGCATTTTCAAAAAACCAGTAAACATTAGCAGTCACTGCCCACTCCCCTAGCCCCTGATGACCACTCATCTACTTTCTGTCTCTATGAATTTGCCAATTCTGAGTATTTCATATAAATGGAACAATATATTATGTGTCTTTTGTGGTTGTTTTCAAGATTCCTCTATGTCACTGTATATGTCAGTACTTTTTATTCCTTTTTATGGCTGAGTAATATTCCAATGATCATATACACCACATTTTGTTTATCCACTCATTAGCTGATGGATATCTGCGCTGTTTCTACTTTTCTTAAAAAAAATTTTTAGTTGTAGATGGACACAATACCTTTATTTATTTATTTATTTTATGTGGTACTGAGGATCAAACCTAGTGCTTCACATATGCTAAGCAAGCACTCTACTACTGAGCTACAACCCCAGCCCCTGTTTCTACTCTTTAGTTATTATAAATAGTGCTGCTGTAAACATTCATGTACAAATTTTTGTGTGAGAGTCTATTGTCCTCAAATATGAAGTCTTGCTGGGCATGGTGGCACATACTTTTAATCCCAGCAGCTCAGGAGGCTGAGGCAGGAGGATCACAAGTTCAAAGTCAGTCTCAGCAATTTAGTGAGACTATGTCTCAAAATGAAAACTAAAAAAGGGCTGGGAATGTGGCTCAGTAGTTAAGCACCCCTGGGTTCAAACCTCAGTACTGAAAAAATATGAAGTCTTACTTTATGCCCACACCACTACCAAGCATGCCTTTTGGATAGATAAAAATGAACCTCACTCAGGATCATTTTTTTCAATTGGCATAGACAATTGCACATAAGTCACATTGTCCTAATAATGATCCCCTGACTTCCTAATCTCAAGGTATTTGCAACTGTCCACTCGATATCTACATTTAGTCCTTACTAAATTCTATCAAAAAGTTTTTTTAAAGGCTACATTCTAAAATTGTAAAAGAGTAAACAAAAACATAGATGTCTGTTCCTTCACAAGGCAATCACAAGAGGAATGCTTCAAAAATGAAATGACTGGGGCTGGGGTTGTGGCTCAGTGGTAGAGGGCTTGCCTAGCACGTGTGAGGCACTGGGTTCGATTCTCAGCACCACATAAAAATAAACAAACAAATAAAGGTTAAATAAAAAGAATGCTTTAAAACAAATGAAATGACAAAAAGTTCAAAGACCATTTAGAGTATTAGCCTTTTTCCCCCTTCACTTAACCCTTACCTATTGGGCTTTAGAGGGATTTCAACCTCTTCTCTCACTTTATACTGTCTCAGGTCCAAAATAGCTATTTCTAACCTAGATTTACCTCATAAGCAATAGCCCAGTATAGCCAATTTAGCAATCTCCAACAAACACATGACCCTCAGTGTCCCCAGTACCAGGTAAATAATCTCTCTCCTCCCAACATCCTAATCGAACCAGTGCCCTTTCTCCTTCTCTACTGCCATCACCTAGTCAAGGCCCTCACCAAAATTCCTAGACTATTGCTATTCATTCTAATAAACTTCACTGTAATCAACCCATCCAGCAGACTACTTCCAGGGTAATCTTGCTAAAACTTAAATCTGACTAGTCACATTGCTGCTTAAAATACATTATTGTTCCTAAATTTTCTCTACCAGAATATCCTAAATTGTGCTCTATGTACCAATAACTTTCCTTAGACATTAATTACTAATGCACAAAAAAATGGTAAAATTAAGTGTGGTGGTTGATGGATTAGATAAAGTTAGATGTATTTATTGATGTATTTCAGTCTTTAAAAATTTTTTTTAGTTGTAAATGGTCCAATACCTTTATTTTATTTATTTTTACACAGTGTTGAGGATCAAATGCAGTGCCTCACATGGGCTAGGCAAGTGCTCTACCACTGAGCTACAGCCCCAGATCATAGTTTAAGATCTTTATTGTACTAATGGACATTGTGATTTTCCAAAAGGGAGAATGTATTATTTCACAAGCGTATCTGAAAACGGAGCCCTTGTTTCAAATAACACCTCATGGAACATTTAGTGTTCCTATAGATACAGTCTTGGAAATGCTGACCTACAGGATAAAGTTCACACTCCTCAGTATGGCAAAGAAAGTTGCTAGTACTATAGAGAAGGTGGCTGATTTGGTTTGGGAGCCATCCAGATTGGAATATGCCTTTTTAGGAATAGACCAAATCAAAACTTCATAGGGAATGCTCAGAGGTAACTAATTAAAAGGGAAATTGGATTTGAATCATTTCTACCTATTTTGGTTGTTTCTTCTAGGAAAGGTAAGTGAGAGAAGCATTTTCCAGAAAAGTTCCAAGAGCACACATAGGAACAAGATTATCTGTGTTTCATGGTCATGGCTGCCTATAAAAGTAAAAGAACAGATGGATGGCAGTTAAAGCCTATGCTTTCTTAATACCATCAGCCAGTTTCTCATCCTCAAAAATTCAGTCCTCCATACCCATACCCTCTCCCTGACAATGCAATCTGTCTCCTGCTCCTTCTTTCCACACCTCTGCGAATGTTTTTGAGATACCCTAATACTTTTAACGTTTGCTCCATACTCTGGATGTCACAGTGAATTCCTATGTGAACACCAGCAAAGGATTAATCATGGAATGAATGTAAGTGGGAAGGAACATTTCCAATGGTTGGCCAGGAGAGTGACCCCTAGTGGACCAAATGGCCACTAGGTAATGGTGGAGGCAGAAAGTGAACAGACAACTTAAGTGATGTCCAGAGGGTTCCCATAGAGGGGAGAACTGTACTTGCTGTGGTTTTAAAACCAGGCAATCAATCAGGGAGTTCAACACCTCCCTACACTCATGGGTCATCGTGTTCACTGGGCCATCGTGAAGGCCATTTTCCCTCATAATCCCCCTATTAATCTTTTCAGATTTACCTCCAATATCATGATCTAAAGTACTACATTGGACAACATTATGTTTTCTGAACATGTTCACATCTCATTTTTTCTTCTCATGTTCTATGTGGTAAAGTGTATTCATTTTATAAACCTGTATTGAATATCACCTTCTCAGTGAAGCCTTCAGAAGACAAAATGAATTATCCTTTCTTCATTCTTCTATAACCTTTCATTGGGTCTGCTATGGAACTTGCCATATTACACTACAGCATAATTATCTGTTCCTAGGCAAGTCTTTCCTACTAGTCTGAGAGCTTCCTGAGAACAGAAACTACTCCATATTTGTTGTAGCATTTCCAATGTCTAGAGTAGGGCCTGACATGTGATAGCCACTATATCTATTTCCATGTATTATCAGAAAGGAAAGAAGGAGCTTCGTAAGATATTTCATAGAAGAAAAGCACTAAGATAAAGTCAGGACATTTGGGTCAAAAGTGTGCTAGATTAATTAATTAAAGTCTAATAAGCTAAATCACATGGCAAAAAAAGCTACATAAAAGAAAAACTGGTAGAAGTTCGGAGAAATCTAAACTTATCATAAATATTTAGAAAATGAAGATTTAATACAGCCTCAGCAATCTGCAACAAGCTTCATACACTGAAGCTCTTTGAACACAGGAACTATGAATGTGTAGCTTGTCTCTATATTCCCACCCGCTAGCACAGTACCTGACTCATTGTGGATGCTTAAGAAATAATTGTTGAATGAATGAATCCAAAAGACCCATGATGTGGGCAATTTATAATTTTTCTAAAGCAAGTAACTTAGCCAGTGAATGAACTAAACCATATAAAAATTTAAACTTGATTTTGTCACTCTTGATGCATGGTTTAATCTCAGTAAGGACAGGAAGGAGAAACTTGAAATTTTCAGTTAGAGCCTTGCAATATGGAACTCATACAATTTTAGGATTTATGTCTTGGGATGTATTTCTCACATATCAAGTATCTGCTGTATAACATAAACGAAGTCCTCAACATTTTGCTCTTGGAATATAACAAATCTAGTAGACAAAATTCTGATTTTAAAAAAGCGTGGGCCAGGAACCAAGGTGCATGCCTGTAATCCCAGCTTGGGAGGTTAAAGCAAGGAGGACTGCAAGTTCAAAGTTTCAGCAACTTAGAGAGACCTTGTCTCAAAAACAACAACAACAACAACAAAGAAACAAAAAACACAATGGGCTGGGGATGTGTCTCAGTGATTAAGTGCCCATTGGTTCAATCCCTTGTACCAAAAAAATAAAAAATATATGAACATAGAAAAGTTCCCACAAGAATGGGATCCTAATTAGAATAAGTTATACTCCATGTATATATAATGTGTCAAAATACACTCCACTGTCATGAATATCTAAAAAGAACAAATTTTTTAAAAAAGAAAGCAGAATTTGAAAAGACTTTAAAAAATTAAAAAGTGTAAGCAGGTGCTAGGTGGTAAGTGCTGACAATCACAGCTACTCTGGAGGTTGAGAAGGGATCACTCAAGGCCAGCAGTTGTAGACCAACCTGGGTAACATAGCAAGACCCTGTCTGAAGGCAAAAATGTATGGAGACTGGGGTGTAGCTCAAGAGGTAGAGCACTTCCCAAGCTTGTGCAAGGCCCTGTGTTCCACCTCCAGCACTGCAAACAAAAAAGTATGGCGATGAATAATACAATAAACACTATAAATTAGGTTGTCAAATGATTAAAAACATAGTGGGCAGAACAAGAAATTGTATTTTCTTTTTTAAAAATATTTTTGAGTTGTAGATGGTCACAATACCCTTATTTATTTATTTTTATGTGGTGCTGAGGATTGAACCCAGGACTTCACATGTGCTAGGCAAGTGTTCGATCACTGAACCACAACACCAGTCCTACATTTTTACAAATGTATATGAACCATTCACAATTATTATTTATGTAGTTGGAAATAAAACACTTGGTAAATAAAAAAGATAGAATCTCTACATACTATAGTCACAGGACACACTATAGTAAACTTAGAAATAAATAGTAAATATAGAATTAGAGTCCATAGCTGAATGGGAATTAAAAATATTCTCCAGACAACTGGCTCATAAAAGAAATTTAGAGGATATGGAATATGATGGGAGAAATGAATAAAATGTAACTATGCATATAAAAATGTATGGAAATTCAAAATGATCCTGGAACACCTAGAAATATCAGCTAAGAAGTACTCAAAAAGCAAAATTAAGGATATGTCAAATGGACACAAGAGCAATCTGAAAAACTTGCAACACCAAGGCTGGAATAATTCGAGCAATATGATAAATAATGAATTATTATATTATAATCCAAAGTATATTATATTATGTATTAGAATATAAATAATTATGCCATATTGAGTTTATTGTTTATTACAAACATTATCACAGTATTATAAATGATGTATTAATATTATGACAAGAGTTATTTAATAACATTATTTTATTATTTAATCATATTATATAACTATAGAATATAATAATTATATTGTAGTTATATTATTCATAATATAGAATATATTATTATAATTATCATGTATTATATTATAGCATATACTATATTATAATAATCATATTAATTTATAATATCAAATTTAATAATATATTAAATTACTTCCTATATGTTTTAATAATAAAATAATGTTGTAATGTGAATCTATATTGATATAAATTATTAAATAAATGAATAAATGGTGGCTAAAGGACAAGTCTTCTTTACAGATGAATTACAAATACATATGGCTAGTCTCCCATGAAGTCTGGGGTTTAATCAATAGTAATGTAGCAATATCAATATCTCAGTTTTGACAAATGTGCCATGGTTCTATAAGATGTTAATATGCTGGGCATGGTGGTGCACACATGTAATCCCAGCAACTTGACAGGCTAAGGCAGGAGAATGGCAAGTACAAGGTCAGCCTCAGCAATTTAGCAAGACGCTGCTCCAAAATAAAAATAAACAGGGCTGGGAATATAGCTCAGTGGCAGAGCATCCCTGGGTTTGATTCCTAGTACCTAAAAAAAATAGATGTTACTATTAGGGAAAACTGAGGATGAAGTATTACTGGAAATTTGTGTGTCATCTTTGTAGTTTTTTTGTAAATACAAAATTATTCCAAAATAAACAAATTTTTAAAAAAATGCATAACTTGCTGCCAAATCAGTACTGAGAGAAAAACTCATCACTTAAATGTTTTATTTATAAGAAAAAAGGAGAGAACTGGGGGTATAGCTCAGTGGTAGAGGACTTGCCTAGCATGTGAGAGACCCTGGGTTCCATCCCCAGCACTGCAAAATAGGAGGAGGAGGAGAAAAAGAATAATAATAAAATGATGATGATCAATTATATCCCTACCTTAAAAGCTTAAAAAGTGAAAGTGCTAATCAATATATAATATATGATACAATATTATATAATTTTTAATAAATCCATGTATGTGTCTATATGTTACTGGTCTCCTTCCATAAGCAAAGTTTATGTTTTCATAGACTTTTCTGTTGAGAATAATTTCAGATTTAATGAATAACCATAAGGATAGTACAGATTTCCCATGTGCCTCATACTCAGTTTCCCCCATCTTTGCTATGATGTATCTGTTACATTTAAAGATCCAATATTAATACATTATTATGAACTATCCTTTATTCAGATTCCTTTTTACAGCTCCAGGATCCCATGCAGGATGCCCCATTTCCTTTAAGTCTTATGTCTCCTTTGGCTCCTCTTGGCTGTAGTAATTTCTCAGACTTTCCTTGTTTTTAATGATCTCAACAATTTTAAGGAATGCTGGTTAAGTACATTTGTAGGATGCCTCTCTACTGGAATTTGGTTTTCATCATAATTAGACTGGGGTTATGGGTTTTTAGAAAGGAAGTCTGCAGAAGTAAAGGGCCATTTTCACCACATTGTAGCTGGGATACATACTATCAACATGAAGCATCACTGCTGGTGACCTTGATCACTGGCTGAAGTAGTGTTTGGCCGGTTTCTCCACAGTAGAGACACTCTTTCTCCCTGCTTTCCATACTGTATTCTGGAAAAAGATCTCTATGCAGAGTTCGCATTAAGGAATTTGGAGTTAGGCTTCCCCTTTTTGAAGATGGAGCACCTGATAAATTACTGGAAATGCTTCTGCACTCTAGATTTGCCTCCAGCAACTTTTCTTTTCTTTCTTTCTTTCTCTTTCTTTTTTCCTTTCCTTTCTTTCTCTTCCTTCCTTCCTTCCTTCCTTCCTTCCTTCCCTCCCTCCCTCCCTCTCCTCTCCTCTCCTCCCCTCCCCTCCTCTCCTCTCCTCTTCCTCCCCTTCCCCCTCCTCCCTCCCTCTCCCTCTCCCTCTCTCTTTTTCTCTCTCTGATGAGGCTGGGTGCAGTGGCTCATGCTTGTAATCCCAGCAACTTGAGAGGCTGAGGCAGGAGGATCCCAAGTTCAAGGCCAGCCTCAGCAATTTAGCAAAACTCTCAGTAACTTAGTGAGACTCTGTCTCAAAATAAAAATTAAAAGGGCTGAAGATGTGACTTATTGGTAAAGTTCCTCTGGGTTCAATCTCAGCACCAAAAAGAAAAGGAAAGAAAGAAGTATAAGGGAACAGGAAACTCCTGTCCTTTGAATAAGTGGTTTCAAGATAGCAGGTTCCCCTTGCTAGAGCAGTATTCCCTAGAATATATCTTGGTATAGAATGTTCTTGGGATGTGTCCTGGGGGAAATGTTCTTTGGTCAATAAGTTTGATTTCCAATGTAACAGTGTTGAAAGGTGGTGGGATTTTTATAAAGTGATTAGTGAATTAAAGAGGATCAATGCCTTTCTTATAAGAATGGGTTAATTCTAAAGGACTGTATTAGGTATCTTGAGAGCAGGTTGTTATAAAGCAAACCTGCCCCTCGTGTTTTGTCTCTTTCTCAAGTCCCTGTTTTTCATTTCATGTTCTGCCATGAGTTGAAAAAAGGAATAAGGCCCTCGCTGGTGTCATACTCTTGGACTTCACAGCCTCTAGAACCATGAACAAAAATAAACCTCTTCCCTTTATAAGTTACCCAGTCTCTTATGTTTGGTTATTGCAACAGAAAACAGACTAAGTATATATAACACTCTCTTAGAAATTAACAGTTTAGAAATTAACAGTAGATATCAATCCTAAAGTAAAGAAACATGCTTAGCATTATTAACCCAATTCCTTAAAAACTTATCAGCACCAACAACTATCTTGGAAAATATGCTTTGGGAAACATCACTAGAGAAGTGAATAAAGACAAAAACTTTACAAGTCAAATTAGCTTAAATCCTCAAAGAACAAGAACAATGGCTAGCCTCCAGAAGGGAATCTAGCAAGATTCAGAGTGGGCAAAAAGAAATGTTTTATTCATGTTGAAGAGAGGGGGCTATTAGTGTAGTAAAAGAATGGAATTTACAATGAGCACTAAGCTAAAAATCAGTGAGAAGTAACAGAAATTGAACAGGTGGTATCAGTCTGATGTCCCTGTGGGGACATCAACTGATTTTTCTCTTGAGTTTTCCAAGTACATATGGTTTCTCCTTCCCATGAGTAGATACAAGAACATCATTGGGCCCCAAACTGTGGAACTGCCAAAATTGGCAGTAATAACCAGCCATTCCCAAGAAGTATTTAATCTACCTCTTTCTCTTGGAAAGTTTCTACCTTTTAATTAATGACACTTTGGCTCAAGGAGGGATCATCTGTTCTCTTCCCACTTAGTGACCCAAATACATAAGCTCTGGTGACCAAACATATGCCAAGGTGCCTGCCTCATAGACAGGCTCCTGGGTTGCACTCAAGTATTTCTGCACTTCCTTTGGTGACAAACCACATCTCAACTCATACTGGAAAAATATCAGCTCTGCAGGTTGTGGCAAATAACCCATTCTATGGGTTATTCTGAAAATTTTGGAAAGAGGTGGAGGCACATAGGAACTCAAAGTGAAAAAGAAGTATAAATGCACATAGATGGATCTTCATCACAAAAGCTATTTGAGGTTGGTCTCTTTAGTCAATGTCATGGCTAATATCTTTTGTATGTATAAATCTAGATTGACAGGGAATCAAGTATTTTTATTAAGTGTTTCTAAGTGTCTTATCCTCTCTAAATTCTCTGAGGCATTTGATACTCATGTTTACTTTCCTCATGTTTTTTTTTTCCCCATTTAAATGTTTGGTTTGAAAATCTAACTTTTGTAAGTCCCTCTTTCTAAAATTCTCTTCTTCCTTGGTGCAATGTCAGAGTTCCAATCTGATTCCCCCAAAACCATCACTATGGTCATCTCTCAGTGGTCAGCTCTTTGTCCTCCACTTCTCACAAACAAGGGTTCATTTTTTCATTTTTATTGGTACATTATGATTATACAAGATAGTGGGAATCATTATGACATATTTGTACATGCACATAGCATAATTTGACCAATTCTGTTCCCCAGTATCTCCCCTTATCCTCCCCCTTCTCCCTCCCCCTAATACCATTCCTCAACTTAGTCTTCCTTCTATTGTTATGAGGTCCCTTTTTATTACTTCTCTCTAGTTTCCACAAGAGAGTGAATATAAGACCCTTGATTTTCTGAGTTTGGTTTATTTCATTCAACATCATACTCTTCAGTTCCATCTGTTTTACTGCAAATAACATATTTTCATTCTTTTTTATGGCTAAATAAAACTCCATTGTATATATATACCACATTTTCTTTATCCATTCATTCTTTGATGGGCACCTAGGTTGGTTCCATAACTTGGCTATCTTGAATTACACTGCTATAAACATGGGTATATACGTATTGCTATAGTGTGCTAGCTTTAATTCTTTTCGAATATCACTAAAGAGTAGATTTCCACAGTAGCTACATTCATTTACAATCCCAAGGGATTCATTTTTTGTTAGGACCTTAAATTATCCCTTCTAAGCAACACTAGATCCAAATCTAGAATTCTGGCTGCTCAATCAAGTACATTAAATTTGAAAACTGCAGAAAGGGGGTTTCCACACACAGGGACCGTGAGTGACAATTCTGCATTTATTGCTCCATAATTTATTGCTCTTCCCCACAGTCCTGTCAAATAGATATTCCTATCGCAATATTATCCATGATGAAACTTAAGCTCAGAGAAATCAAATAACTTTGCCTAGCCATCTGCAGATTATGGGATGAAGGAGTAGAAAATATGGGAAATATGAAAACTTAGATATGCCACCTCTTCCCCCATCCAGGTTAGCCTTTCAGGCTGGTCAAATTGTAAGTTGCCCTCACAGTGGGCTATAAGAGGTGCTGGATAGGCCCAATAGCCTTCAAAACATCTTTGCAAAGCTCTCCTCAGTCCCACTGCTCCTAAAGTACCTTAATTCCTTGGGGTTCCTTAAAGATCCTAAAGTGGAAATATACCCAAGAGAAGAAACAATAAACTGAATTACTGACATGCAATCACTCATAAAATATTTATCAAGCACAATTTATTAAGCAAATGGGATGATATAATAACAACCGCTTAGATTTGCTTAGCTCTGCAGATTTGCAGAGCCTCACCATAATTTGCAGAAGTAATTAAGGATAAGATTATGATTTTCATTTTACAGATGATGAAATTGTGATTCAGAGAATTTGAGTGACTCATCCATGGTGACACACTTGAGTCCCACTTCAGGGCTCCAATTTAGATCTTCTTATCTTCTGTCCTATGCTCTTTCCCTTCTATCACAATTATTCAAGGGGTTTACAAGTGAGAACTCAAGACAAACATATGTGAAGATTTAAATAATAAGATAACAGTATAAGTAATGCCAAAGGATGTTAAAAATGCCAAATGACTGATTCAAACAACAATTACAGTAGGAATGACTAGAAAGGCCACCGCTGGTAAGATTCAGCAGAGAAGGATTAAAAAATGAAGTGAAACGTAAGCCTGACCTAGGAAACATGGTAGGAAAAGGATAGCTGGAGAAGAAAGGGATGGATTCAAGTGGATTCAAGTATGGGGAAGGGATAAATGAAGGTAAGGAGGTGAGAAAGTGCAAGATATATATGGAGAGAGAAAGAAAAAGACTGATTTAACTATAAATGAGAAGATTATATTGAGGGAGAATGGGGAATAAGATTGGGGAAAATCTCTTGAAAATAATTTTTTTCTTTTTTAATTGGTTCCTTTTAGTTGTACATGACAATAGGATTCATTTTGACATAATTATAAAAGCATGGAATATAATTTGTTCTAATTCCATCCCCAGAATTTCCCCTTTCCCTCTCTTCCTCCCTTTTCCTATTCCCTTCCCTCTACTGATCTTTCTGCTATTAACCTATAGTTTTTTTTAAATTAGTATCTTGTGGATGCACATGATGGTGAGATTCATCATGGTATATTCATATACGTAAAGAGGAAAGTTAGGTCAGATTTATTCCACTGTCTTTCCCTATTCCATCTCTCCTCCCTTCCTTTCATTCCCCTTTGTCTACTCAACTGATCTTTAATGATTTTGACTTGCAGACAATAGGAAACTATGAAATACTTTTGAGTAAAGAGTGAAAGGCTGAAAGTAGTATTTGAACAGATTGATCTGGCAATACATGTTGCATAGCATACATTTGTATACAAAGAGACGGGAGGTAAGGACCAGTTAGGAACCTATGACATTCATTCAGCAAGAAGGAAACAGAGAACCAGAATTAAAACAATGGCACTGTGACCATAAAAGAACGTCAACAGCAACAGACAAACCAAAGAAAGCAATGTCAGAATCTGGTGAGATAAGAAGAGAGAAGAGTGGAGGTTGCCTGGGATTTTTCAAGTTTAGGTGACTGGAAGAAAGAAGATGCCATGAGCAGAAATAAGCAAGATGGGTAGGAGAACTGATTCAGGTAGTTTCATTTCTGATATCTTGAATCACAAGTAACAAAGAAAGATATAAATGCAACTGCCCAGTGGACCATTGAAGATGTAGTGGGGAATCTTGGGAGAAAGATTGGTTTTAAAACTGAGTTGGCATGGTGAAATGAAAGGAGCCCTGGGAATCAGGAGACCTGGGGTCTAGCCTCTACCCTGCCACTAACTTAGTAAGTCATGGGCAAGTCATCTCTCTGGGTCTGTTTCCTCAACTGGAAAGGAATGGAATACTCAGGCCCTACATGATCTCTGAGGTATTTTCAAGGACTATGAGTGAACTGAATTGTTTCATTCTCTCAAAGAGAAAAATCAACAATCTAATGGTGGAAGGGCATTAGAACATCCCCAAATGAACTGGGTATGGTGGCGTACACTGTAATCTCAATTAATTGGGAGGTTAAGGCAGTAGGATCACAAGTTTTAGGCCAGCCTGGACAGCTTAGTGAGACTCTGCTCCAAAATAGAAAAAATAAATATGTATTTGGGATATAGCTCAGTGGTAAAACACCCCTGGGTTCAATTCCCAGTCCAAAAAAAAAAAAATGCTATGACTGGCAGATCTCTATTCACTTAGGGACTAAAGGAGAAAGAGGTACCAACAAAGGAGATAAAAAGGAAGTAATCAGAGAAAGAAAAGCAGAAGGAAAAAGACTCTAATTTGAGAGGCTAAAATAAGAAACTAAAATTAAAGTATTACAATGAATGGGATAAATATTTATATCAAATATGACAAAGTGTTAGCCTGTATGCTAAATAAAGACTACATTTAGATATAAGAATACCACTAAGATGTCAATTGTATAAGGATGCAAATAGTAAACATAAGGGAAAGTGTTCAAGCCCACGAGTAATCAAAGCAATAAAATCAACAAATTAATTTCAACCACCCAAAAATATTTTTAATAAAGTCTGATGCTAGAGTTGCAAGGGAACCACACTCATATGTCACTGTGACGCCGAAAATTTGTGCAATCATTTTGAAAATCAGAATCCATAAAACCAATCACACTCTTTGGGATGGTAATCCCACTCCTGGGAACTTGTCTGAGAGACAGAATTATGAAGAAGAAAAAAATGCCTACACATTAAGATGTTCAAAGCACAGAAAAATTGAGTTACCTAAATTTCCATAATAAAGGAAATTTAAATAATAAAGGAGTAGTCAAATAAAATATAATTTATGGATGAATGTAATTTTATGTGGCCATTGAAATGATAAAGCATAAAAGACTTTACTAATGGGGGGAGATATTTACAATGAACAGTTTTTAAAAGAATAATTTTAAGTGATATGTGCATTAGGATTAGACTTCTATAATATAGGCAGATGTATACAAACTGACAAATTATGAAATATGGAAAAATGAAACTGTTTAGGGTTTGAAAGTATAGGTGAATATTTTCTTATAAAATTTAATGTTTTTATGGTGAGATGTTTAGTGTTATTTTAATTAAAAAGTTGTAAACAGGACAGGAAAGACAGTCAAGTGAAGTATAGAAGACAAAGGTAGAGAAAAGATCATTAAGGGTCTTGCTTAAGAGGTAATATGTGTTATTCTAAATGTAGGAAAGTAGGAAGAAAATCAGATTCAGAGAGTTAAGGAGTGATTCTGTGATAAGGGAATGGGCTTTATATTATTCTTTCTAGAAACATGGTAGTGAGCCACACATGGTGGCACAGGCCTATAATCTCAGCAACTCATGAGACTGAGGCAGGAGGATCGCAAGTTTGAAGCCAGTCTGGGCAACTTAGTGAAACTCTGTCTCAAAATAAAAATAAAAAAGTTCTGCAGATTATAGCTCAGTGTTAAAGTACCCCTGGGGTTCAATCCCCAATACCACAAAAAAAGAAATGTGGCAAGGAAATTAATAAAGGTGACTAGAATGGTAGAGATGGCAAGGTTAATGTATCAATGGTATGCTTTGCTTTTTTGGGGGGTTGGTTTTAAAAATGGTATGAAATTATTGGTAGAAGAGACTGACAATGATAAAGAGGGATAAAGGAACATGAAAAGGACTCCCTCTTATTCTGAGACAACAGGGAAAGGGAGAAACGCAAGGTGAATATAGAAGCAGAATTATTGTAAATGAAGAATGAAGAAGTTGAGGTATTAGATCTTCTCAATTTTTCAAGAGGCAAGGTAACTCTTAGAAGGGTAGAATGGAATTGACCTTGAGAAGGTGGAAAATACAAGTTGCTATGGAACATTTGCTAGAAATGCAACAGGCTAAAAAAGACCATAAAGTCCAGGCAGTTAGTCTTGATTAAGCAAATGGGTGTTAAAGAGATTGATGAAATGGAGGAGGCTGAATCAATTACAATAAAGAGAGCATCTTTACTGAGTGGGGCTGGTGGGTAGGTAGATAATAGGCAAGGAGGTTTCAACCACAGATATAAAAGAGAGAGAGCTCAGTCAAGGTAGCAACAGTCAAGGCAGCAGCCATGAGACTGGGAGACTGGTAAGAAGTGGAGGCCAGTTTATTTAATCCTAATGGAAGGATCCTGGGTAGCAGGATCCTGGGTCTTATATATCTAGGGAGACAGAGGATACTCCTCAAGAATGGAAAAAGGAGATACAGGGGCATTGTATAATTTTTTCCTGAGTCCAGCCCCTACCCCCTCTCTCAAGAGAGAGAGAAAGAGAGAGAGAGAGAGAGATTCCTTAGAAATCAATAACAATTTGGTATTGCTAGACAAGAGATCAGAGACAAGGTCAGCAAGGGTGGGATGAAAGAAAGGCAAAGCCAGGGTCTGACTCAGGAGACCAAAGACGCAAGAAGGTGACTTCAGAGGGAGGGGGCATAAAAGGGTGAGCTCAGCCTTCTCACAAATGCCTACCCAGAAACTTATTTCCCAAAGCTAAGAGGTTAACTTCCCAAATTCCATAATCCCACCCAATCCTATAAACCTATAAATGCTAAGACAGCACTTGGGGAGGGGAGGAGTGAATGGGTGAGAAACTCTGAGGGGACCATTCCAGTCCCAGTGCCCTGCCCTGACCTCAAAGTCCTAAAGCCTGATCTGAAAGAATTGAGGACAGATTTATCATTTGTCTGGCACAGGAGCTAGAGAAAGTGAGAGACAATGTGAAGAGCCAGCTCTGGGTGTCAATGCCTGTCACCACCTCATCCTCTGTACAAACCTGCTCTACCCCTCAGTGCTGGAATTTATAGATTCACATAGATGCAAGAGCTCCTCTCTCTTCGTCTGAACCATCCATTCTCCCTTTCACTAAGTACAAGCAAGCTATCAAATGCATTCTGAGCAAACAACATAAAGGAGATCCAATCCCATTCCTGTTCCAAAGGCTCTTATCAACTTGGGCCTTGACCCCTGAGGTTCCTCAGGGTCCCCACCCCATGGTAGGTCTCTACCTCATGATTGCTCACGAGTTCAATAGTGCCAAGCCTCCTGTTGCATGTGGGGCCCTGGCTTGCAGGCTGCCTGGGGTTGCACCCTATTTCAGCACCTTGGTAGGCAAGACCATCCTGTCTTTGAGGGGGAACCAGGAAGTGGGTGTGGTTGCTACACATGGCACATATGGCATATGTGATATGCCAGTGCCCCTACTTCCTGACTCTGGCTATCACCATGAGATAAATCAGGCCAATCCTGAGATTACCCCACCATCTCCACCCTCTAGTTGAAGGCTCTAGTCTAGCTGGAAAAATGCATGCTGTGGGAGGACATGGGGAAAGAGATCTGGGGGAGCCTTGCAGGATCAAGAAATAGGACCAATGAGCCCAGGAAGGTAGAGAAACAAGGAAAAAGAAGTAGAGGCAGAAGGACAACTGCTACTGTCCTTAGCTAAAAAGGAGAGGGCAACAGCAGCACCCTATCAAGTGTCACTTATAGGTTCCCTCACCTCTGCCCTAAACTCACCCCCTTTTGTCTCACTTCCCAGCTTCCATTGTTACAATCGCTCTGCTCTAAGGATAGGGCAGCTGCTGTCCTGTGGGTGGATGCCCACCTGCAGCTGCTATCCTCACGCAGGGATACCAGCGCCAGGGAGGAGGCAGCTCTGGGGGGCTGGGGCCCACCACAACTGCAGAGCTGCCAAAACTGGCGTCGATATTTGTCCCCAGTAAGCAGGTAAAGTACAGGATCCAAGCAGCTGTTAGCACTGGCCAGGGGTCGAGTCACTTTGTAGACTACGTTGACGATGTTCAATACCTGGCAGTCAGCCTCAAACAGCCTTGCCAGGTAATAAACTGTACGAGTGATGTGGAAAGGCACAAAGCAGACTGCGAAGACAGTCAGTACCACAGTGATGGTGCGGAGAGAACGGAGTCGAGAAGACGAGTACGCAGTCCCCGGCAAGGGCCGATACAGACGCCGGGCCATGAGTGCATAGCAGACCAAAGTGACCAGGCAGGGCAAGCCAAAAAGCAGCCCCATGACTGCCGAACTGAAGTGAACATAGTGGTCAAACTCCTCAGGTCGAGTGGTGTCATGGCACAGGATGGTGGCACCCCTGATGCTAGTTGTGACAAAGAACAGGTTGGGCACAAGGCAGCCAGCTACGACCAACCAAACTGCCAGGCAGAGAAGGCCTGCAAAACGAGGGCGGCCCCAACGTAGTGCCTGCAGTGGGTGGCAGATGCCCAGGTAGCGGTGCACACTGATGCAGGTAAGGAACAGGACGCTGCAGTAGAGGTTCCAGTAGAAGAGAAAGCGGATGAACTTGCAGAACCCTGTGCCGAAAGGCCAGTGATTACGGGCTGCATAATAGTAGACGAGGGTGGGCAGTGACAGCACGTACAAAGTATCTGACAATGCCAAATGGAACATGTAGGTGGCCGTTGCATCCCAAGGTCGGAGGCGGAAAAGGAATAGCCAGAGGGTTGGGGCATTGAGGCCCAGGCCCAGGACAAAGACAACCGCGTAGCTCACAGGCAGCAAAATGAACTTGAACTCCTCATCAAACCAGCAATCCAGCTCCACCTCATCAACTCCAGGACCTGGGCTGGGGCCTAGAGATCTGAACAGCGAGAACTCTGTTCTGGCCATGGTCCCCTAGAGGTAGAGAGAGCAGAAATTGTGGGTAGCTAGATTTCCTTGGTCTCCCAGTCCTGACATGGGGCAAAAAAGGCTGAGAACAGATTGTGTACATGTACGAATATGTAACAACAAATGTCATCATTATGTAAAACTATAATGCACCAATAAGAATGTGGAAATAGGGGGAAAAAGCAGAGGACAGGGAGAACACTGGTTGAAGCACTGAGGAGAGCTGGGAGAGTACATCCAGGTGCAACTTAGGCCAGTCCAGCCCCTTTGGGAGCTTTCATGGTCCAGCCCAGGGAGTGGTGAGCAGCAGGCAGTGCTGGGGCTCAGTAGGGCAGTCAGTGGGCTTGGATTGTTATTGTTTTGCAGCTGACTCTGTCTTGCAGAGCCTGGCTAGCTGAAGAATGTGGAGGCCAATCAGTACTACCCAAAGTGGAAAGATGCCCAAGCCCAAATTGTCTCCTAAGTCATCATCACAGCTGTTTCCCAGTGAAGAGAGTCATCGCTCTCCACAGTGCCTTCACCTCTCCTCTTGCCATGGTCCCAGTTCTCTGTATTCTACTTGCCTCTGATATCGCCAAACACCTGCCTGCAGCCCAAGAGCCACCCTTGCCCAAGAGCTTTGGTAAATCTCCTACCTGTTTCCCCTTGAGGCTGAGTCCAGCTGAGTCTGTCACCCTTCCCCCTTGGTAGACAGAGGGCATATCCAAGGGGGCGGGGCTCAAAGTGGAGCCTGACTCTCCTCCTGTCCCATCCTGGGAGGTTGTCAAGAGACAGAAGAGCCCTTAGCGATTTATCTAGTCCAACCCACTCAGCATACAGATTGGGAAACTGGGCCCCAATGGGATTACTATTTAACAGCTTCGAAATGATTGTGAGTACACAAGGAAATATCCAAGTTTGCAGATGAAAAGCCAGCCCAGTTTACAGAAAGATCATATAAGTCTGTGGAAGTGAGTAGAAACACGGGACAAGAATTTTAACATGGAACTGCAAGACAATGGGTTGAAAGGTTTTAGAAAACTGGAACTACTGATATACATCTTAACTCCATATAAATATAATTATAACAAATGTATATATAGTCTTACTATGTTTGATCACTGTTCTAAGGACTTCATACTTATTAGTGACCCCACAGGCTCTCTGAAATAGGTTATATTATTGTCTCTACTTTGCAAGGGAGAAAACTAAGGTGCAGATAGTTGAGGTATTATGCTAATTAGTGGTAGAATCAAGATTTGAGACTTTGGACCAAACTCCAGTATCTATGACATAATTGCTGTCCTTATTTGCCCCTCTAAGCTACTACTGGGTCATTTTCTAGGAGAGGATCAACAAATATTTACTGAGAGCCTTCTCTGTGCCTGGTTCAGTTATAGACTGGCAGTTCACTATGAGAGAATCAAACAATAACTCCCAACTTAATGGTGCTTACATACTACTGGGGGGCAATAAAATTAATAAGTAAAATATATAGATTCCAATCATTGTTGTAAAGAAAAATAAAGGAGCGAAGGGAAATAGGAAAGGAAAGAAGGAAGAGAGAATTGCTGTTTTAAATATTGGAGTGGCTTGAATAAAGACCAAGTGTGAGGAAGGATGAATGTAGAAGATGAGGTCAGAGTTTGGCAGAGACCAGATCATGATGGTTCTTGGAAGCCATTATTAGGATTCTTTGGCTTTTACTGAGAGAACAGAAAGACATTAAGGGTTTAGAGGATGGAAGTGTTACGGCCTTGTTTACATGGTAGAAGGCTCACTGGCCAACTCCATGTTGAGAATAGACTGCAGGGCTGGGGGCACAGGCAAGACCAAGCAAGAGGTTATTGGCAATAGAGATGATGACAGCTTAGACCAGAGTGGCAGAGGTGGTGAGAAGTGGTCAGATTCTGGATACACTATGAAAGGAGAGACAAGATTTACTGATGTGGGATGTGAGAGAAAGAAAAGAATGAGAAATGACTCCAATATTTCTGGTCTGAGCAACTGGAAGAATGGAGGTCTTCCTGACAGGTGCAGTAAGGCGGTGCGAGGAGCAATTTTGGGGAAAGATGGGGAGTTCATTTTTCAGCCTATAAATTTGAGATATCTAAGGCACAGGTAAGAGGAAGTAGCAAGGAGGTAGTTCACACCTCCCTACAGATGTTAGCCAATAAACTTCCTTTACATACTCTACCCCTTCCTCCACAATGCCTCATCTCTCTTGATCACTCTCAGAGACCCTAGTCTGAATGTAGTGGAGAAGGTATGGAGAGAAGCCTAGATTTTTGAGAGCCTAATGCCAGGGAACACTGAATTTTCAGCAGCTGTGGTCGGGTTCCTGAAGCTAACTAAGGCTTCATTAAGTATATTGTCTCAGGCACCCTTGGAAAACTGAGTCTATAGGACTCTGAAGATGAGGTGGGCAGTGATCTTGGGGAGGGGTGAGTAGGTTTGAGGAGAAGCCACTGGAATGCAGCTAGAATGCAATGAGAACTCTGAACCTGATCCTCAGGTTCTAAGAATGTTGCCTAGCTGGATCCTGAGAGGAGGCAGGGCTGAAAAAGAGACTCTAGAATCAGGAATCTAGATCTCTTGAAAGGCCTAGAAATCTGGATAGGGGAAACCTGAATATCCTGCCCTGTGGTAGGGTAGCACATGGAATAAAATGTAGGAGTGATCCAGGAGAGGTGGCACATGCCTACAATCCCAGCAACTCACAAGGCTGAGGCAGGAAGACTGCATGTTTGAAGCTATCCTCAGCAATTTAGCAAGACCCTTCCTTAAAATAAAGATTGAAAGGGCTTTTGGATGTAGCTCAGTGATAGAGCACCCTGGGTTTCAACCCCATTACAAAAAAAAAAAAAAAAGAAAAAAAGCAGGAGTAGAGTAATAGTGATAATCTGAGTCCTGGACAGCTGACTGCTGTGATACTGCATAAAAAGCCCAGGTTTTAGAGCTAGACAGACCTGAGTTCAAATCCTTGTTCTGGCTGGATGTGGTGGCACACAGCTTGGGAGGCTGAGACAGGAGGATTGTGAGTTCAAAGCCAGTCTCAGCAATTGAAGGAGGCCCTAAGCAACTCAGCGAGACCCTGTTTCTAAATAAAATATTTTAAAAAGGCTAGGGATGTGGCTCAGTGATTGAGTATGCCTAGGTTCAATCCCTGGTACCAAAGGAAAAAAAAAATTTTGTTCTGCTTATTAGTTGTGTGACCATGAGCACCTCTTTATAACTTAGTTCCCACACCAGTGAACTGGGGATACTCATACCAATGTTTTGGAGTTTTCTGAATATGAATTGGTTACTAGGCATGGAAACTCTTTGTAAGCCATAAAATGCTGCAAATCAATAAAACTTTTTAAAATATTACTTTGCTTCCAGGGATGAATGTGTCCTCTTCAGAGGAGATCAAGTCTGACTCGAGGCTTGGTGAACAGCCAAGGGGAAACACCAAGCCCAAGCCAGCTTCCTGCTCTACTGCTTCAGGCCTTCTTAGCTCTGCAAGAGTTCATTCACCTGACAACTCTGTGAGTTTTCTGCTTGTTCCTGAACACAGCTACAGCTACAGCTACAGCTGCAGCTGCTGCTGCTGCCACCACTGCCGCCCAGTGGCTACTTTGGGAAAAGACCTCTCCCAACATTACCCAACACAAGGCTGAGCTTCTACTATCCTCACCTGGGGCAAAGTGAATGCAGCGCTTCAGACCAGACTTGATCTCTTCTCTGAAACTCTTCTTTGGCTTCTGTGACTTTGTATTATTCTGTTTCTCCTATTCCTCTGGATGTTCTTCTGACTTCTTCCCTGGCTCCGTTTTGTCATGCTTTCCCCAAATGTGGCCCTTCTCTTAAAGAGCTTTCTCTCCTCTCCTCCCTTCTCATTCACCACCTCTCTGCTCCCTCTCCCCTCCCTTTAGAGGATCCACTCTCATGATTTCAAAGACCACTTAGATGTTATCAATCATTCTAATGACTACAATATACAGTTTTGTATCTGATCAAAATTTACCTCTCCTTCTCTCACATTCTTATATTTGATTTCTACAGAGATTATGGCTCGTGCCTGGAAGGATAATAATTTGTTTTTATTCATCTGCTCCCAATCTTTCCACCCCCACATTGGACCTGAGTGCTTTGAAGATATATAACTTGTCTTATCTCTATCTTTCCCGCAGTCTTCTAGGTGAAGTTATGATAACATATGTTTGAGATATTTTTCAAATTATATGTGCTATTGTCCAAAAACTGCTTTCCAGTTCAGAGTTAAGAAATAGAAGCTGGATGCTGTGCTACTGCCTGTAATCCCAGTGGTTTGGGAGGCTGAGGCAGGAAGATCATAAATTCAAGACCAGTCTCAGCAACTTAGCGAGACCCTGTATCAAGATAAAATTTAAAAGGGCTGAGGATAAATAGATAGATAGATAGATAGATAGATAAATAAATAAATAAATAAATAAATAAATAAATAAATAAATAAATAAAAGGGTTGGGGATATAGCTCAGTGATAGAGTGCCCATGGGTCCAATTCCCAGTACCATCTACACATCTAGATATGTGGTATCCTCCAAAAGCTTATGTGTGAGACAATGCAAGAATGTTCAGAGGTGAAATGATTCGATTATGAGAGATATAACCTAATCAAAGGTTTAGTCCACTGATATGCATTAACTGGGTGGTAACTCTGTCAGGTAGGTTGTGGCTGGAGAAAGTAGGTCACGGAGGGTGTGCCTTTGGAGTATACATTTTGTCCCTGATGAGCAGAGCTCTCTCTACTTCCTGTTCCATGTCCTGAGCTGCTTTTCTCTTCAATACTCTTCTGCCATAATGTTCTGCCTCACCTTGGGCCCAGAGATATGGAGTCAGTCATCTATGGACTGAGACCTCTTAAACTGTGAGCCCCAAATAAACTTTTCCTCCTCTATGTTGTTCTTGTTAGGACTTTGGGTCACAGTGACAAAAAAGCTAACTAAAACACTGCCTAAATAAATAAATAAAATTGGTACCTTGCACATAGTAAGTGTTCAATAAATATCTGCTGGATGAATGAATGACCATATAGTTTGTTGAGCTGAATGGTTTCTGCATCTATAATCTACATCTATAATACATATGTGTTGTTTGCTCCAGTGTACATCCACTTAGGTGTTTGATATCCATTCCACTGACATCTGGAATTTAGTATGTAGTAAACGTTCATTCTCATCTTTCCTTTGACAGAGAGAAATAAAATGTGTGGATACTGCAGATACCCTTCCATTCTATTATTCCAGTGTTTTTTCTCACAGTTCCATCCCTCTCGGTCCCTCATATCTAATATCCATAAATGTCTTGATGACAACAGTTTCTCTGGGATGCTTGTTATTTTCCTTGGAAACTAAAGAAGGAAAGTAGAGAAAGACATGTTTTCTAGCTCTTTCTCTAAGAAGGGAAGGAAGGAAAAAAGGAATAAAAAAAATAAAGGAGGAGAGGTAAGTAATACAGTGGGGGGGGCAGGACATGCAGGCTTTGTAGTCAGATGATCCTAGGGTTGAACTCTGACTCCCTCACCTATCAGCTGTGTGACTGTGAACAAGTCTTCCTGAACCTCAATTCCTCATAGCAGAATGAGGATACTAGGGCTCAGGTTTTTTTGTTTGTTTGTTTCTTTCTTTCTTTTTTTTTTTTTTTTTAGGGGTGGTGGTACTGGGGATTGAAGTAGTACTCAGGTTTTTTTTTAGGGGGGTGGTACTGGGGATTGAAGTAGTACTCAGGTTTTTTTTTTTAGGGGGGTGGTACTGGGCATTGAACTAAAAAAAAAAAAAAAAACCCTTAGTACTGGGCACTCGACTGAGCCACATCCCCAGGCCTATTTTGTATATTTTATTTAGAGACAGGGTCTCACCGAGTTGCTTAGGGGCTTGCTGTTGTTGAGGCTGGCTTTGAACTCAAAATCCTCCTGCTTCAGCCTCCTAAGCCTCTGGGATTACAGGTGCGCACCACCGCCCCTGGTAGTACCTAGGTTGCTGCAATGAGAAAATAAGGTAAGGCATTTCAGCACAGTGTCCTGCAGTTATCATTCTTTCCATTGTTAATAGGAATTAAAATATAGGTGGAGCTGGGGGCAGTAGGAGCATACCTGTAATCCCATGGACTCAGGAAACTGAGGCAGGAGAATCTCAAGTTCAAGGCTAGCTGTGGCAACTTAGCAAGATTCTGTCTCAATATAAAATTTTTTGAAAAATAAAAAGGCAGGGGACATAGCTCAGTGGTAGCGTGCAACTGTGTTCAATCCTCAATCCTCAGTAGTGTTAAAGTGTGTGTGTATGTGTGTAGGTTGTGGGAGGTTCACACATTTGAAAAAATAAGGTAACCTGCTGAGAGTATAGAACAAAACAGACACTCAACCTTGTTAGAAAAAAGCAGTAATCTGAGAAACCCTGGATAATCCAAACTGACTAATAATCACGGGGAAGTGGCTGGTGCCACACAATTGTACCTAAGTTAGCTCTGTCCATGTGTCTTCTCTGTATTATGCCCTTTTGTCTTTCTAAATGTCTGTTCTATATCCAGCAAGACTGTTAACAACCTTAGAACACAGACATAACCATTTTGTTCAGCACCTAGAATAGTGCAGGAAATTTCTGTTTTTATGACTTGCTCCATCTATCTCCTTTCCATCCTTCCCAACTGAGCTAATGCCCTTGTCTACATCTTGAGTCTGTTGGTTTGCTTTCAGTTGAAATAACAGAAAATTCCAACTCAGCTGCCTTAACAAAGGAAATGTGTTTTCTTGCATGTAAGTCCAGGAATGAGTGGCTTTGGAGTTAACTAATTCAGCAGTTCAACGATGCCATAAAAAATCCTGATTCTTTCCATCTTTCTGATCTACAGCCCTCAGCATTGTTGTTCAGTAATTCTCATGGTCACAAGGTGGCCACTGCAGTTCAAGCATTGCATCAAAACTTGGCAATATTCAAAAGGAGGAAAGGCCTCTCTTCCTGTATTTATTTTTATCATTCAGGAAACCTTTTTTGGAATCTTCCCAGCATACTTCCCTTCACATTTCTGTGGGCTGAATTTCATCATGCCTATAACTAAAGCAGTCACTGTCAAGGGAATGAAATGACCATGGCTGACTTAAAGGCACACAGGAGAAGGATGGAGTACCTTAAAATTGGGGATTCTGCCCACAAGGAGAATGGGGGAAATGGCTATTGAGTTGGTAAACCATCTTGTCTGCTACAACCCTTACTTAATAGACCACCACTTCCTCACTCAGAGATCTGATAATTACTTTCTAACTGAAAGGCCTGGTTAGGAAACTTATTTCAGTGTGCATAGTGAGAGTGGGTAAGGATTGCAATTTATCTCTCCCACCAATCTCTCCTATGGACTGGAAACTCCATATTTAGAGGTGCATTCCTTTGCCATTTTACTCTTACATCCTTATAAAATCAAAGTGCTCCTGGTCAGAATGAAATTATGTCGATAGGATAGTTCTCTTTGAGGAATTACTAACTGGAAAGGAACACAAGGGAATTTTGGGCGGGGGGAGATAGAACTGTTCAATATCTTCATCCGGGCAGGGGGTCAGATGTGGTTTCTTATGGATACTGTAACAAATTCACACTGACTTGGCTGCTTAAAATAATACATAATTACTCTTACAGTTTCAGAAGTCAGCGGTCTGAAATCAGTATCAATGGGCCAGAATTAAGGTGTCATCAGGGCGGACCCTAATGTGCAAAAGTCACATTGTGACTATGAGAGACTACAGAGGAGACTCCATTTCCTTGCCTTTTCAGCTTCTAGAGTAGCAGTCTTGCATTTCTTGCCTATGGCCCCTTCCTCCATCTTCAAAGTCAACAGCAGACCATTTGCTTCAGTCTTCATATTGTCTTCTGTCTTTGAAGTCAAATCTCTTTCTCTTTCTCATAATGACACTACTGATTACATTTAGGGCCCACCTGGATAATCCAGAATAATCTCCCCATTTAAAGATCCTTAATTTAAAAAGCAAAGGTCAAATGATTTCTCTGATTAGTAGATGATGATACATAATAGGGGGTGGGGGGAGGCAAGAATGGAGGAAGAATGGATTGTATAGAGGAAAAGGAGGGGTGGGGAGGGGGTGATGGGAAGGAAAGATAATAGAATGAGACGGATATCATGACCCTATGTGCATGTATGATTATGCAAACAGTATGACTCTGTTTCATGTACAACCAGAGAAACGAAAGTTGTACCCCATTTGTGTACAATGAATAAAAAAAAACATTCTTAATTTAATCCCATCTGCAAAGTTCTTTTTTTCATATAAGGTAACATTTACAGGTTCCAGGGATTTGGACCTGATATCTCTTGGGGTTATTTTTCAGCCTACCAAGTAGGTAAAATTTCATTGAGATACATTTATGATTTATGTATTTTACTGTCTGGAAAGTATGCCTTAGTCAAGAAATTATCAGTCTCCCAGAAAAGAAATAATGACAAGTTTCATCATAATAATGAGTTACAGACCTAGAAGATCTGTTTTCTTCTTATTGAAGGGACCAGAGACCTGAGTTGAAAGAGGGGATAAATAGGGCTGCGTCTGGTGGTGTACACCTGTAATACCAGCAATCTGGGAGGCTGAGGCAGAAGGATCACCAAGTTCGACATCAGCATGAGCAACTTAGCGAGGCCCTAAGCAACTTAGTGAAAACGTGTCTCAAAATAAAAAGTAAAAAAGGCTGGGGATATGGCTCAATGGTTAAGCACCCCTGGGCTCATTCCCTGTACTAAATAAATAAGTAAATAAGCAAGAAAGAGAAAGGAGCCTCAAATGTGGGTCTGATAATTTGTTCAAAAGTAAATTCATTTTGACTTTTCACCTTCCCACAGTCACCAGTCTTGCCAACTACCTGAATTTTTCCCATATGTCCAGCATTAGTTTCTATCCAACTATGGTCCCTGAAGAATCTGGGATTCCAGCTGTATCAGGAAATCTCCGAGGAAGAGAGAGTTCCAGGGCAACTAAATGACAAGGTCTGGGGTGCATATTGGCCAGGAATGGCAAGGGCTGACACAGTTAACCATGCAAAGGGAATACAGGACTGCCATCCAGGGTCCTCACTAAGGAGCAAGAGTTAAGAGAAGGTCCTGTCCAGTCCTCTGAGCCACAGTCATAGAACTGAGCCATAGCCATCTTCTAAGGAATGGACACCCCATTCAGGGGTTGAAGGCTGTGTCTATGGATAAGTAGACACAATCAGTTCTAAGAGGAGGTGAAGAGGGACAGAGTCCCCCATAACTTGGAGGTTATGTTTACATTCTCCATGCCTGCACAAACAGGGCTTTGGGCCCTATGGAAGGACAGTTAAGAAAGGAAGATTATTTTGTTGTTGCCATTATGGGGGTCCTGGCAGCTGCAGGGACAAAAATATCTCTAATTCCATGAACAGTCACACAAGGCAAGGGAAGCTGCTTAGAGCATGGACTTAGTTTCAGAGATTGCAGAGAGTTAAGGGCTGGGCGGGTGGGGAAGCTTCATTAGGTGGAGGTGATACAAATGTCAGTTTCCTATTTCCTCCACTTTCAATGTCCCAACAGGAGAATCTGCCCCTGGGTCAGGAATCCTAGGGAACCTTCCTTTCCAACAAGAAAAGAAAGTAAGGCTCACGTATATGTGCACACACAGTTAAATACACTCAGTTCCCTGTTCCTGCCCCCACCTACCTACAAGAGATTGACTCCTACTGTGCACATAAGCTGGGATAATCAGGGTTTCTTATTATGGGCTTCAAGTGTCCAAAGTCCCAAGTGGTAAAGGGCTGGGAAAGGGGTACTCTTTCCCATACCCTTGGCTTTTGTGTTGCATAGAATAGAAGATCTAGAGATATAGAGAATGGAGTGTGATACAAGGCTCTCCTTTCCAAAACGCAAGGCCATTCTATTTCTATCTCCCACTATGCTTCACCTTTAAGGTTTCCCAAACCACTTTAATCCCAGCCCTCATATTCAAGGCCTCATAAGGCCAAAACCATGTAGTTAACCTTCTTAAACTCTCCTGCCTTTAGTATCAGAATCAATCCCCTGCCAGATGTAGTGGCACATGCTTGTAAACCCAATTACTAGGGAGGCTGAAGCAGGAGAATCTCAAGTTGGAGGTCAGACTGGGCATCTTAGTGATACCCCTGTCTCAACATAGAATAAAAAAGAGATGTAGCTCAGTGGTACACCCCTGGGTTCAATTCCCAGTACCACACACAAAAAAATTGGTTCCCTACCCCCATCCTGTCCAGGCAGCAATAGCCTGCTGATCTTTCAACCACTAATCTTGTAGCCACTAATCTGCTTTCCAAAATCTTGCACCTGAGTTATTTATAGCAGTGTTTCATGTCCCCCCACCTGACCTCAAACCCTATTTTTCTTTTCTGACTCCCACCAATCTAAAACACTCAGAGGACTGTGGGTATAAGAGGCTGGAGAGGTGAACATAGCAACCAGAGCTGAAGGCTGTTGTGAACTTCATCTTTCTCCCCAGGTAATATTTTAAATTCCCCTACTTCCAGCTCATACTAAGTCCCACATCCCTTTCCCTTAGCATCCCCCTTATTTTATTGGGGGAAGGTGAGGGGCATTTTTCCTGACATGAGTAGCAGGCATTCAGGCTAAGAGAACCTCTCAGCTTCCCTGAGTTCATCCTACAGACCAGGCCAAAGGGCATCAAAGAAAAACACTACAAAGACATCTTCCACTCTTTAAGGTTTCCTTGCACCTGGAGAGATAGATGGGGATAAAGATGCAGAAATCTAAGGAAGGTTATGAGAGAGATGAATAAATTCAAGGAAGGCTTTCAACCTCCATTGAGGTTTCTGCCAACATCACGAATAAGGGCAGTAATCCCTTCAGTCCTACATCTTTCCCTCTTCTTTTTTTCTTTTGTCCCTTCTTAGCTGAATGTAATGGCAAACACAAGGTGAACTCAGGCTCACAATTCATTGTAGGAACATAAAGAGGCAGAATCCAATCATTCATTCATGGTTCATTCATGTATCTAACAAACATGTCTTGGCACCTACTGTGTGCCCAGGTGATATCGTCTCATTCAGTCCAAGAAACTTAATTTCCTCACATTTTTTCTGGATCAAAACCACTGTCCAGCTCCTTTCCAGAAAGGTTCCTTCTCTCTGAAGGCTCTCAAGAGTCCTTCAGCCATTCCATGAAGTCCAAACCTTTTTGGAGAACATACAGTATGGTTAGTAACACTTTGTACAATACAGGTAGTGTTTTTTTCCCTTGTCCAGGAAATGATTGAAGAAGTACTTTTGGCAGGAGGGAGAATAGAAGGCACTTGGTGGTGAGGTATCTATCTAAGGAGGAAGGTTTCTTTTACAGTAGGTATGTGTAGATGGTGTACTAGAGTGGGATAGAAGGATAGGGACCAAATAACTGAGCTTTCCTCTTTCTTTCCCTCATCTCAGAAAAAGGCTCACCATCAACTCCATGGCCAGCAGCTCCAAGTAAGTAATAATACCTATAACTTTCTAAATCTGTGAATTGCTCCCTGCCCAAACCCAAGTATTTACCTTTGGGGTATAAGGGTTTTCAACTTCTCCCTAACTTGTGGCCTTGGACTCCACCTCGATTACCTCTAACTTTGCTCTATCTCATATTCTTGGAGCCTCTTCTAATTCTAGGAATATTTCCTTTTTTCCACACTTCCCTTTCTTTTCTCTCCCTCCCTCTTCTCTTCCCTGCTCTCCTAATCTTCCTTCCCTCTTCCTTGTTTTCTCCCCATAGGGTGTTTAAGAAGACCAGCTCCAATGGGAAGGTGAGAGTACCTGGCCCAGCTGGGCAAATGAAAGGGCAAAAGGGATAGGTGGGTATATCCATCAAGGTCTCAGGGGTTTGGGTTGGAGGCTTAAGGGAAATCTGTTCATAGATGATTGTGACACTAACATGGGAGGTTGTTCCACAACAGCTCTCCATCTACCTGGGGAAACGGGACTTCGTGGACCATGTGGACACAGTGGAACCCATTGGTCAGTGAGTCCAAAAAGGAGAAGAGCCTGGGAGAAGGGATTAGGAGCCAGGAAATAAAAGAAAGTGCAGGAAGGATCATTCAGCAAAAGCGGGCTAATTGAAGGGAAATATGGGAAGAACCATTTCAGGGATCAGCTTCTTTTTCACAGTGAGAATTTTTCTGACCAAGGTGCCATTTCTCCCTCTCTCTACAGATGGTGTAGTCCTGGTTGACCCTGAGTACCTAAAAGGTCGAAAGAGTAAGTGAAAATCTTTGTTGGTCTTTGTATGTTTCAGGGCTCCCTAACTGAAATGTCATACATGATAAACAGACAACCTGATGAGTGGACTAAACCAGTGGGGTGTAAGAAAACCAGAAAATAGTAGGAACTTTGAAAGCCTTGTCAGATAGAGGCTGACAACTAGAAATTCCAACTCAGTGTGGCCAAATTTTCTTGTTGTTAAAGAACTGGAAATAAAGCACAGAATATAGACCTTTAGAGGCCTCCAAATCTAAAAAAGATTATGGCACCCCTTCTCTCTCTTTTTTTTTTTTTTGTTTCTGGTAGCGCTGAGAATCAACCTAGGGTCTCGTGCACATGTATGAGGCAAGCACTTTACCACTAAGCTATATCCCCAGTCCTGTAGTACCCCTTCTTCAAATAATGTTAGAAATAAATACATTTCTAAAACATAAATTTTTATTCCTCAAAATTATATAAAACTTATATGTGTGTTGAAATTAAAACAGTTTCTTTTGAAAATTTCTGATTTTTCTCCATTATTGTTGGTGGTATCCTTGCATGGCTATTGAACTGAACATGGATTTAGACTGCATATGGAATGTTTCAGTATACCAAAAATTTACATTTTTATGCAAATTTTCTGGTTTTCAAATGTTGGCAACTCACTAAATGATTTTAAAAACCTGGATAAATCAAAATACTTTTTACTGGAGGCTGAATGTGACCCTCATTCTGCCATTTTGCAACCTCTGGAATATGACCTTCCATCTCTCTTTTTGTGCTGGAAAACTGCCTAACCTTTCCTTTAAAAAAGCCCTAAACAAAGGAACAAAATAACCACAGGAAATAACAGCAAGAAATATTAGTCTGGCAGCAGTATTATAGATCAAGATTACACGGAAATATTTTTTCATTGCATTTTTCTTTTAATTCTCACCATGGATTAACCCTACTGTGATCCAACTAGACTGAGAATTGGGTTTGATTTGAAAAAGGTTCAGAACAAGTTGAAGAATACTAGTTCAGATGTAACCATTAGATACTGAGGAATAAAATAGCCTTAATCTCTCAGATTAAGCAGTGTGGATAAGCAATGTGGCCAGTTTTAAATATCAGAACTGCGGGGGTATAGCCATAAAATTATTCAACTTCATTTAAGATTCCCAAAACTTGGGAGGGGGTGTGGGAAGGAAAGATAGTGGACTCAGACAGACATTATTAACCTATGTACATGTATGATTATATAAATGGTGTGAATCTACATTGTGTACAACCATAGAAATGAAAAGTTGTATCCCATTTGTGTACAATGAATCAAAATGCAGCCTGTAAAAATAAAAATTTAAAAAGGAGGAAAAAAGATTCCCAATACTCTATATTTCTAAAATCTAAATCATTTTTTCACATTCTTACAAAATCCTCACAATAATCTATAGAAATAAATTTACTTTTAAATAACAAAAATTTAAAGAATGCATGCTGAGGCCAGGAATAAGATGTATTTCTCCTTATTTGAATCTTCTTTTATGTCCCCTTAGGAGAATTTTAAATTATAATTCATTTGAATTATGCATATTTCTCAAGTTTACTCCTAATTATTTTATATATTGTGTTACCTTATGAAGAATGTCTTCTTTACGTCATATTTTCCGATATGCTTTTCCATTAATATGTATTTGTGGGTAAAATATACTTATTCAACACCATTGAATGATAAAGGCTAATAATAAATCAGGATATGTAGTAGTATGAGTAAATTATTGTTTACAATCTATCTAGGCTCTCCCTGCATTATATATACATATATATGTGTGTGTGTATGTATATATTATATATGTATATATATATATATATATGTATATTTAGTTGTTGATGTACCTTTATTTCATTCACTCATTTATGTGGTGCTGAGAATCAAACCCAGTGCCTCACATATGTGAGGCAAGCACTCTACCACTGAGCCACAATTCCAGTCCTCCCTGTATTATTTCTTACAATTGTATATGAACCTGCAGTGAACACAAAATAAAAAGTTTGATTTCAAAAAGGCAATGAAAGCCAGAAGTGGTGGTATACACCCATAATCCCAGCTACTTAGGAGGCTGAGGCAGAAAGATCTCAAGTTTGAGGCCAGGCTCAGCAATTTAGGGAGTCCCTGTCTAGAAATTTTTTTTTTAAATGACCCAGAATGTAAGTCAGTGGGAAAGTGCCCTGGGTTCAATCCCCAGTAACCTACATCCCACCAAAAGGCAATGAGAGTGAAGGCGTAAACAACTAAGTTTGTCATGTGTTCAATTATAGAAACAAGTTGGATTTTATGCACAATGGATATTAATTGCTGTTATCTCTGGAATATTATGGTAGAGCTTTGATTTTTATTGTATTTTCTGATGTTCATAACATTAATATAATTATTCCTATACTGAAGACAAATATAAATTAACTTTAGATGTTGGCTTAAAACAAAACAAAACAAAACAAAAACAAGCTATTTTCTAGCACAAAAAGGCTGATCCTAAACTTCTTGAGAGCCAATTAGAGCTTGGGGGAGCTGAGGACTTATTTTGCTGCCCTACACAGCACAGCAAGGTGTGTCAAGAACAATTCATCTGGTTAACACCCTCACCTCAGGGGCCCCAAGAGCCTCTTCTGTCTCACCCGTAGTGACCTTTTTCTGTCTTATTCCTCATCTCTTGTATTTCATCCCTCCCCCTGCCTTTATCCAGCTGTCTATTTTTTGGTGCTGGGGATCCAACCTAGGGGCTCCTGCACGCTAAGTGCATTCTTTATCACAGAGTTGTATCTCCAGCCCCATAGCCATCTCTTTTCATTTCCTACTCCCCTTCTTTTTTCCTTTCCTTTATTCCTTTTTTGTTTCCCTTTTCTTTCTCCCTTTTGCCACTGAATTGACAACAGTTGAGAATCAAGGTGAATAATTGTTGTACCTTTTGAAAACTGTTAAATTTGTCTTAATTGTAGAAAAATTAGAAAATTAGGAGGTCATAATCTTTTAATTTTTTGTGTGCCAGGGATTGAATTCAGGGGCACTCTACCACTGAGTCACATCCCCAGTCCTTTATTATTTTACTATTTTTTTGCAACACAGTCTCACTAAATTGCTCAGGCTGGCCTCCTACGTGCAATCCTTCTGCCTCAGCCTCCTGAGTCACTAGGATTACAGGCAATTGCCACTGCAACCAGCCTTCCTATAACCTTTAACCAAGGATAACTGTCAATAATATTTTAGTTCTAATTCATATTTTCTGTGCAAATAAATCTATATTTTATACAAATGCTATACTACAAATAATATTTTATAACAATCTTTTAAATCTATGTCAATATATAAAAATCTGTAACTCGATCTAGTACTATATTGTATGGGTGTACCATAATGTGATTATAGCTTACTATAATTAAATTTATATTCTTCAATTGTTAGACAGTCACTTTGCTTTCAATAAACAAAGTTGTAAGCCAGCCTCAGCAACTTAGTGAGACCCTGTCTCAAAACAAAAAACAAAAAGGGCTGGGTGTGTGTGTGTGGCTCAGTGGTTAAGTGTCCCTGGTTTCAATACATAGTACAAAAATTTTTTTTCAATACATAGTACAAAAAAATTTTTTAATGTAAAAATTGCTGTTATAAACAATGCTATAAAGCACATCCTTGTGTGTGCATGAATGTGTAATGTGTGTGTATATATATATATATACACATTATATATATATGTGTGTACATATATATATATATATGTATACTTATACTGCTTACTTCTTCAGACTAAATGGGTATAAGCTGAATTAATGGACAAAGAGTATTCATGAAGTTTTAAAGCTTTCTGTACATATTGCTAAATTGCTCTCCAAAAAGGTCATAGCAATTAACTCATTAACTCTACCTCCTGAAGTATATGATGCTGCCTATTGTCCCAATTCTTATAAAAACACTGGTATTATCATTATTCTGTCTTTATTATATCTTTTAAATACAGATTTTCATTTTCCTCATTAATTTTTACATTAAAAATTTTTTTTGTACTATGTATTGAAACCAGGGACACTTAACCACTGAGCCACACACACACCCAGCCCTTTTTGTTTTTTGTTTTGAGACAGGGTCTCACTAAGTTGCTGAGGCTGGCTTACAACTTGCTATCCTCCTGCCTCAGTCTCCCAATTTGCTGGGATCACAGGCATGTGTCATCACGTCTGGCTAATTCTTAATTTTAAAAGCAGATAATCTGGTGTTAAATATATTGATCTATTTAAAATACTACAATAAGTTGCTTTCTAATTTGCGCATGGCTATTGGTAGTCTTCTATTCTCTAGGTCAGGGCCTCTGTTAGAAATAATGTTACCCACCCCTATTCTACATCTTTCCTTATTTCAATCTCTTTTGTCACTCTGACCTTAGGCAAATAATCCTCTGTACCCCAATCCCATACTCTTATTAGTGCATTTCAGAGGCTTCCTATCTGCCCCTAATCTCAAGTAGCACATATGAGTTCTACTATAACTGTTTCATTTCTGCCAAGATTCCTATCATCATCATCATCATCATCATCATCATCATCATTCATGTCTATAATCACTTTACAGTCTCCAAAGGGATTTCTTACAGATTAACTTCTCACAACCATCCTATAAATGAAGTTGGGCACCCATAATTCTAGGCTTTGGAGGTAGACAGGTGTGTGTTGAAATCCTGGGCCATTACTTAACTATTCTTAACTTGTTTTCTTTACTTGTAATGTGCTGATAATATTTGAGTTGGCTGCAGTGGTACACACCTGGGATCCCATGAATCAGGGAGGACGAGCAGGATCTCAAGTTTGAGGCCTGCCTGGGCATTTTGCTGAGACCCTGTCTCAAAAATAAATAAATAGGACTGGGGATGTAGCTCAATGTTAGAGAATCCTTAAGTTCATCCACAGTCCCCCCCTCCAAAAAAAAGTAAAAAATGAAAAACTAAAAAAGAACAACTTAAAAAAGTACTTCAGGATTGTTGTGAAGACTAAGTAACATACGTAGAGCTCCTCGTGCAGTCCTGACAAGCAAAATAAACAAGGCCCAGTAAATCATTGAATTTGTATACATCCTGTTCAAAATCAGGTATTCTGACTATAAACCTTATTCACTCTCTTTTCCTGAGTATCCTTCCCTGATCCCATCTTGCTTCTTCCCTCCCACTCATTCTTCTTTTCTCCCCTCCTCAGGTAACCACTACCCCATATTTGGTGTTTATTACTCCCATGATGTTTCTATACTTAAAATCCACATTTATTTATCTGCAATCAACTTTGATATTGTTATATATTGTTTTAAACTTTATATAAATGGTAACATACTTTGCCTATAATTTGGTAGCTAGCATTTTTACTCAACAGTTTCTGAGATTTAACCATTTAATATGTGTCTTAGGCATTTGGGCTGCTATAACAAAACATGTGAGAGTGGGTAATACATAAGGCACAGAAATTTACTTTCTCAAAGTTCTAGAGGCTGGAAAAAAGATCAAGGTGTTGGCAGGTTCAGTTGTCTGGTGATGGCTAGCCTCTGCTTCCAAAATTGTGCCTTGCTAATGAAACCTCTGGAGGGGAGGAATGCCGTGTCCTGACATGGCAGAAGGCGGAAGGGCAAGAGAGCTGAATGCTGCATGAAGGTTCTTTTATAAAACCCTTAACCCCATTCACAAGGGAAGAAACACTCATGATCTAATCACCTCTTAAAGGTCATCTGGATACCATTACACTATTAAATTTCAACACCTGAAGTTGGGCACAGTGGAACATGCCTATAATCCCAGTGACTTGGGAGGTTGAGGCAGGAAGATCATGAGTTCAAACCCTGCCTCAGTAACTTAGCAAGGCCCTAAGCAATTCAGCAAGACCGTTTCTACTAAATTATTTAGTGGTTGGGGATGTGACTCAATGTAAGCACCCCTGGGTTCAATCCCTGGTACAAAAAAAATATTTTTTTCAACACCTGAATTTTGAAAAGGACACATTCAAACCATAGAATTACATGAAATTCTAGTTCATTTTTAACCTGTTTTGTATTCCATTATACGAATGTCACAAATTTATTGCCTATTCTCCTGTTGATACATATAAAGATTATTTCCATTTTATGTTCTGACAAACATCGAAGCAACAGACATTCTC
This sequence comes from Sciurus carolinensis, assembly GCF_902686445.1. NCBI lineage: Eukaryota > Metazoa > Chordata > Mammalia > Rodentia > Sciuridae > Sciurus > Sciurus carolinensis. The sequence goes on from NC_062232.1 coordinate 53,597,883, forward strand.
AAGTGTAGCTCCTTTTAAATACAAGCAAGAGCTCTTTTAAGGTCAAATTCTTTAAAAAGGAACAGGTTCACTTTTACTGGATAGTGACAGTTTTCCAAAGTGGTTATATTAATAAATACTACTTCTAGTAGTGCTTAAGAATGCCATTTGTCCCACATTTTTGTGAACATTTAGGGTTGTCAGAATTTAATATTTTTTACAATCCTTGATGTGGGTTTTTCTTTTGGGGGGTTGGTTTATTTGTAGTACTGAGGACTGAACCCAGGAGTGCAGTACCACCGAGGTAAATTCCCAGTCCTTCGTTTCTTTGTTAATCTTTATTTTGAGACAGAGTCTCACTAAGTTGCTGAAGCTGGCCTGGAACTAGCAATTCTCCTGTCTCAGCTTCCCAAGTCCCTGGGATTACAGGCATGCACCACTGTGCGCAGCTGCTCTCATTCTTCTCATTTTTATACACTATTTCTTCTTTGTTTTTTCTTCTATATTCTGTCCCCCCTCCCTTTTATGTTGTAATGTGTGAAATTTATTTATTCTCTTTTCTATACTTTTTCTCCTTGCTTTTTCTTCTTCTGCCTCTCTGCCCCCAGTTTTCTTCTGCTTCTTCATTCTCTTGCATTTTCATGCTCTATATTTTAGCATTAACTGTATTTTCTTTAATAGCTAATTTTTCAGATTATTTTAGGGTATTACCTGCTTTTCCACTTTTAGAACAGTGGAGCTAAGAATATTTTAAGTACATGGTGTGTTCTCAAATGGTCACAGTTACGGTGGTCATTATTTCCAATCAAAGCAGTGCTAGGGATTGATCATGGCACTATTAAGTAGATGATATAAAACTGAAATACAACCCTGACATTGGGCCCATAATAAAGAGAAAGTAGCTCATTAAAAAAATTATGTAAACAGCAGAGGAGATATTTGTCCCATCAGATGAACTTTAGAAATGGGTAAAAGCTGGGCACAGTGGCACACACCTATATTCCCAGATACCTGGGATGCTGAGGTAGGAAGATGGCAAGTTTGAGGCTGGCCAGGGTAACATAGTGAGACTGTCTCAAAAAAAAAAAAAAAGAAAAAAAAAAAAAAAGCTCGAGGTGAAGCTCAGTAGTAGAGCACCCCTGAGTTTGATCCTCCCTACTGCAAAATAAACTTTAGATTTTATTATATTCAAGTACACTAATCTTTTTGTTTATGGCCATACTTTTTACTAATTACACTGCTCTCTGTATCTTACTATGACCCAGTTAAGCTCTCCTTTTCCACTGGTCTGACAGGTAATTCTTTTCCTTCTTTGTTTGCAGTGTTTGTCATACTGACATGTGCATTTCGCTATGGTCGTGATGACTTGGATGTGATTGGTCTGACATTCCGCAAAGATCTGTATGTACTGACCCAGCAAGTGGTTCCAGCTGAGCCCACCAGCCCACAGGGTCCCCTCACAGTCTTACAGGAGCGACTGCTGCACAAGCTGGGGGAAAATGCCTACCCCTTTACCCTGCAGGTACTGATACCAATTCCTAGGCAAGGTTTTTAGGGAAGATTAAGAGAGAAAGAAAAAGAAATAGAACATAAGAGGGGACTTCCTATTTCTTCTGTTCACTGACCTCCTTTTGGTTTCTTAGATGGTTGCCAACCTGCCCTGTTCAGTGACACTGCAGCCAGGTCCTGAAGATTCAGGAAAGGTGAGGTCTAAGTTTTGAGAAAGAGGGTGCACTACTTACCTTTCTGTCACTGTAACAAAATACCTGAGATAATGAACTTAAAAGGAGGGAAGGTTTATTTTGGTTCACAGTTCCAGAGGTTTCAGTTCATGGCCCAGGTGCCTGGGGTCTGTGGGGGTACAATACATCATGGTAGGAACACATGGTGGAGGAGGCCTGTTCACCTCTGTGTCCAGGAAGTGAAAAGAGACAAGAAGGTGCTGGGGTCTCAATATCCCCTTCAAGGGTATGTTCCCAATGATCTAACTTCTTCCAACTAGGACCCAAATTTTAAATGTTCTACTTCCTAATAGCACCATAGGCGGGGAATAAGCCTTTAAGACATGGACCTTTGGGAAACACTTTAGATCCAAACTACAGCAGAGGGGGAGAGGGGTGGAGGGGTAGTGCTAGGGAAGAGGAACAGAGAGATGAATTAACAAGACTGGAGAGATGGACAGGTAAGGGGATCAGACATTTTCTTATAGGCCTAAAACTGAGAGAGGAACAGTATTGGAAATGAGTTCTCTTTGCCCCTGCACCTTTCCAGGCCTGTGGGGTTGACTTTGAAGTGAAGAGTTTCTGTGCTGAAAACCTGGAGGAGAAAATCTCCAAGAGGTATTCTTTGGTCCACCCCAAATCACTGCTTCCAGCCCCTGCCAGGAAACAGGTACTGCTGTTATGACGAAACAGCCCTACTTCTAATCTCCAGAGCACTACTGCCACCAACTTGGTTGCCCAGTTCTGAATCCCCTCTGACTTCTCTTCTTCAGTCTAGGGCAGGAATCAGCAAACTTTTAAGTAAAGGGTCAAAAGATAAATATTTAGCTTTTTTAGACCATGCAGTTTGGGTTACAACTCTGCCAATATAGTTCAAAAGCAGCCATAAATGCTACATAAATTAATGAATATGGTTGTGTTCCACTAAAACTTTATTTATGGACACTGAAATTTGGAATTTTGAATAATGTCCATGTTATCCTAGAATACTATTTTCTGATTTGTTTCAACCATTTAAAAATGTAATAACCATTCTTAGCTTGCAGGCTATAGAAAAACAGGGAGCAAGCCAGATTTAGTCAGTAGATAATTTGCCAACCCTTGGTCTATAGGAGTTTTCTGAGGAAGGCCTTCTCCTACCCCAAAACCCAAGCAAGGACTGGACTATGAGGGTGGCATGGGAAGGTCTATGGTTCCAAAAGATGTTCTGGGTAACCCCTTCACCTCTACTCAGAGACTCTGTGCGGCTGGTTGTCCGGAAAGTACAGTTTGCACCAATGGAGCCAGGCCCTGGCCCCTGGGCCCAGACCATCCGCCGCTTCCTTCTGTCGGTTCAGCCCCTACAACTCCAGGCCTGGATGGACAAGGAGGTTGGTGACCCCTGCCTTCCTGCCCCCAAACCCAGAACCCTTCTGATATCCTTTCTTCACTGCTTCACTACTTGGGTTGGCAGAGGTGGGAGCCAGGGCAGCAACCGTGCTAAGGAAACAGGAATTCCAGGTCTTGATCTGGGTGTTCTCCCAGATCAAACTTGTGATGGGCCTCCCCTCCTGCTTCAGGTTCATTACCATGGAGAACCCATCTCTGTCAATGTTTCTATCAACAATAGCACCAGCAAGGTCATCAAAAAAATCAAGATTTCAGGTGAGCTTCTTTCCCCATGTCCTGAACTTAGCCCCAAAACTCTGTCCCACTTACCTGTCTGCATTCATCTCAGCTTTCCCTCTAACATAGTTTTATCAAAATACATAACTTTGCCCATGAACACATCTTACTAAATCATGAATAGGGTGATCATGTATAAAATTTCATTTGAGGGGTTGGGCTTGTGGCTCAGTGGTAGAGTGCTTGCCTAGCACATGTAGGGCACTGGGTTTGATCCTGCACACCACATATAACTAAATAAAACAAAGGTATTGTGTACATCTATGACTAAAAATATGTTTTAAGAAAAGATTTCATTTGAGGACAGTGAGTTGGGGTCTTGAGGATAACTGACTGAATAGTCACCTGCTTTTTCTGGTTTATTCAGTTGACCAGATCACAGATGTTGTCCTGTATTCACTAGACAAGTACACCAAGACTGTGTTCATTCAGGAGTTCACGTGAGCTGCCACTGGGGGTGGGGTCAGAGCCAAGGGACGGGATGGTGGGAATTGGACCAAGAGACAGAGAAGAGGGCTGGGGAAAGAAAAAGGGGTACCCAGGAATGAAGAAGGTCAAGGTGAGAGCTGAAATATAGAGGGATTCTCAGGAAAATTAGAGGGAGGGGACATGACAATACTAAGTGAGGGTGGGAACATAAGGATTTCCCACCAGAACTAATTTTTCCCTCTCTTCACAGTTAGATATGTCACTTCTCTTAGATACTCCAGTAGGTTCTTAGGATTGTGCATAATACCCTTAGTAATGAATGTACACCTGGTTGACCAACCTAGTCTAAGTTCTTCTCTTGTTTTCCTTTCAAAGGGAGACCATAGCTGCTAACTCCACCTTCTCCCAGAGCTTTTCAGTAACCCCACTCTTGGCTGCCAACTGCCGAAGACAGGGACTGGCACTGGATGGCAAACTCAAGCATGAAGACACCAATCTGGCCTCTAGCACAATGTAAGCTCAAATATAACCCCTAACCCATTCCACATGCTATATAAATAGTTCTAAAGTTTCATCTTCAGTGAAGTCTATATCTTTTTAAATGTCCCTAGGCTGGTGTTCAAAACCCTTCCAGGCCTGAGCCAGCAGCAAGTGATAAAATGCCCATGGGATCAATTGCAGCCTTTGGTCTTAGGCAGTAAAAAAGGAAAATGTGAAGTGGAAAAAATCTTTATATTGTATAATATCTCATATTTCACAAAGACCTTACATATGCACTGTTATCTTCATAAGAATCTCATTAAAATAGGCTAGACAGGTGTTCTTATCCATTTTCCACTTAAGAACCCTGAAGTTGAGAGAGAAGGCTCTTGTCCAAGGTTGCATAACTAACAGAGTTAGACAGCATTCTATCACATGTCATTTGGTCCTAAACACTCTTCTCTAGAGAGTGTCTAGAGAGGAAATAGAAATAGAATAGAAACCAGAAGATAAGAAAGGAGAAAAGAGGATGAAATATAATATGAGAGGAATTGATATAATTTTATGATGTCATTCAATTGGTCCTATGCTGAGGTCCTAATATTAAATGTGACTCCCACCAAAAGCTGTTTGAAAAGTGTAAATCTCATCTCTCCCTGTGCCTTATCAACGAAGTAGCTATAGACTGTAATTGCTATAAATACCTCAGAAATCATCCAAACAGTATTATTTTATAGAGAGGAGACCAGCAGCCCAGAGCAATGAAGATACTTTCCCAAGATTATGCAGCTTCCACTGTCTTAGTTTTCAATCAGCAGGTTTTTAACAAGCACTTGTTAAATGGCCATTCCTATCTAAGCAATGTAGGGGATACAAAGAAGTTTGAGTTTCTAATCTCAGATGGCCTACATGAGGAACAAATAGGAATGCAAAGTCAATCTAACAGTTAAATGTTAGTACATGTGGTTCAGATTATGAGGTCAAGAGAAGTTAAAAGAAGCTGAAAGAGCTGGCAAGGGGTTCTTAGAGGAGATAGAATGATCTAGATCTTTAAGAATGTGTAAGATCTGGATATTAACAGGAAGGAAAAATGCATTTCAGACTGGGAACACAGCATGGGTAGAGGTTAAAAGGTGGGACTCCACATGGCATTTTCAGGACATAGAGGATGGATCTGTCTAGGATTTATCCCAGGTACAAGGGAGTTAAGGCAGAAAAGTTTACAAGGGGTAGATGAGGCCAGATTGTTTTGGGTCTTGAAAGTCAAGAAGAGTAGTTATATTCAATAAGATAGACTCTTGAATAGAGGGTAATATGGTAAACTGAATTTTAGGAAGAGAACTGTGGTTCCTAAGGGTAGGAGAGATTCAAGCCTGGGCAATCTTCTGGGAGAAGACAAAATAAGGTGTGGTAATGAGAATGTACAGGAAGGAATTGGGGAACTAAAGGAATTACTTCCCACCACACAAAAATGGATATTACAACTTTCAGTGTTCGACCTGGAATGAACAAGGAGCTATTGGGGATCCTGGTGTCCTACAAAGTCAGAGTCAACCTGATGGTGTCCTGTGGAGGGTAAAGAGAGGGTTCAGGGATGGTCTGGGCAGAAGTTGGGGAGCCAAGGGTTTCTTGCTTCTGTTTCTCTTCTTATTAGACTGACCCAATCAAGCTGTTTCCCCTTCTGGACCAAGTTCCCAAACCTGTTAGTTCAGTAAGCAAGACACATTTCTTGCAGAAACCCATTCTGTGGCTAACTGAGTTGGTTTCATGACCCTTCATCCCCTAGTAAAACTAGATTGCCTCTTCCCCATTTCCAACTGCTAATTTTGGGTGTCATTCTACCCACAGAATCCTAGGAGATCTGACAGCCAGGTAAGAGACTGCAGGGTGAGAGGACTAGAGTAAGAAGGGGAGAATGAAGGTACAAGAAGACCAAAAGAGTGACCAATAAAAGTCTGAAGGCATCCTAGAACTGAAAAACTGAGGGAGGGAGGTCAAGGGCTAGCAAGGGTTTGGGCTTAGAAGATCGATTACTCCATCTTGGGATCCTTGCAGTGATGTTGGTGTGGAGTTGCCCCTGACCCTGATCCATCCAAAACCATCTCAAGGTGAGTGAACAGGTGGGACTCACAGGAACTATTGTCCTGAGGGTTGGGGACCAAGCAGTTCTGATCTCATGACTTGGAGACTAGTGGTTTGGGTAGAAATAGAGTAGTAAGAGTTTGGGTGTCTTGGATTTCAGGAGAAACATGTATGGGAGGGAAAAGTAAAGACCTTTAAAAAGCCCTTATTGGCTTCAGTTCCATTTTTCTCTTTCTCCCATGCTTGCTACAGAGGCCACTAGGTAAGGCATCAGGAGGCCTGGAGGCACTACTCCCCCTCTATTGCTACCCTCCATTTTGTGATGATGGGAATGTAAAAAAGCTTCCCCAGGACTTTGTTTTCAATACCTGTGCAGTGCAAACATATGGTTTAACATCATGTCATAGTTCGGTGCTTTTTATAAACCTCCTTTTTCTGCATCCCCAACCTTCCACCTGGTTCCCTTCTCCTAACTGTCCTTCTCACTCATCCTTTTCACCTTTTACCATTTTTCCCTGCTCCCCAATCCCTACTTCCTTCTTTCATTCTCTAATCCTTTCCCTCTGTCCCATCCTCCTCCATTCTTAATTCCTTCTCAATATTCCTGGAGTGCTTTTGTGTTGGGAGACTGGGAGGAAACAAAAGCATCAGGAAAGGGATCAGTGAGGGGATCACTTCTCTGGGACCAAGAAAAGGTAGTGAACGTGAAGGACATTCATAAAGGGGTTCCTAACCCTCCATTCCCCTCTGCTACTTCTACAAGCTCTGAGGACATCGTCATTGAGGAATTTGCACGGCAGGAGGACGGCGGGGAGGAAAAGCAGAAGGCTTTGGCAGAGGAAGGAGATGAGGGTAGCTGAGTGACCAGTTCTGATGTTCCTGCATGGGAGTCCCCACTGTAACTCTCTAATAAATCATTGTATCCTGATGTGCCTGTCCTTTTCTTTGCTATTTCCTCCTCCTGGAGCGTAATGGAACTACTAATAAAGAAGGATCTATCTCCACTCTTTGGACCCCAACCCCTTAGTGATGAGATCAACCTAAGCATATGTTTCCCCCTACTAGACTCCTGACTTCCCTCTGGCAAGCCTCCTGTCCCCTGCAGGTCCTTCAACTTTTTCTATGGCTGTGCCCATCCCTATCCCTACCCCATCACCCTACTCTTCTCATCACCCCACTGTGGTGAGCACCAACTAGCACCAGGCACAAGCAATGCAGGAACTGTGGGGAGGAAGCCAAGGTGGTGTGGCTGTGCACAGGACTGGGTGCACGGTCAAGCATGTTGTCACAAGCTGTTGTTGGGGAGGACCCAGTGTGGTATCAGGTGATGTAGCGCCTAGTACAGGAAGCCAGTGTTACCCCCACCACTCTCCTGCCACAATGTACGCCTTTGGTCTCCCTGAGGGAGGTCAGATGCTTTGGCCTGGAGACCAAGGTAAAACAAATCCAGACTCAATTTTTTGGAAGAGCAGAGCAGTGCAGGTCTGGGCTGGGAATTTAGGAATAGGAAGGTGTAAATAGGAAAGTGGGAATGGTATGAAATGGGATTGGGGTTAGGGGGTTTCTCTGGGAAGCGAGTTCCTCCTTGATGGTAAAGACTGCAGCATGTGTGTTGGGGGGAAGAGTTCATAGAGACTCAGAGAGGAAGTTGACCTACTCATCTTTCCCGCTATGGAGAAGACATCCATCATCACCTATTTCATGAATGACAGCTTCAACTGGGCCAGCCAAGTGTACCTACCACCAAGTCACATGGTACATTTTTGCCCCTTTCCTTGACCAACTCACCTGGGGATTCTCTTCCCTCAGTTATCTTTTGTATACACTGGGAAGCTGAGCCAGGACAACCTCCTCAATGGCCATTAGACTGCCTGATATTGGGGTTACAGGTGAATTCAGAAAGTGTATTTGACTCTTTTGCAGACAACCATTGGAACTGATATCCTGTCTAAAGTCAAGCTCACACCACTAACCCTATATACCTCAACCCTGCAGGCCTATTCATCACAGTAGGGTATCACTTCCACACACAGTCTGTGAATAAAGGAAGAAGAAAAAATTGAAGCTTCCCCAAATTACCAAGTCTTGTGATGTTTCTTGTTTTCTTTGCCCTTATCTAATCCCCAAATGTAACATTAAATTCAGGAGGTCTTGAATCATTAAAACTGCTATTCTTCATTAATAGGTCTTCCTTAATCCAAACAGTATCTTCAAATTGGTTGGATCTTGTAATAAGACTGTAGGTCACTAGGTTTGTAGTTGTAGCAGTCACTTTAAAGGGACCCGGTCTCCTCAAATTTTTTCATTCTGCTTTTGTTAAGTGCTAGCTCTTAAAAGTCTGGTTTCTTTCTACCTTTTCCTATCTTCCTAAACATTTGTTTTATGCAGCTTCAGCAACAGTTATGGGACACAGCTGGACAGAAGTGCTTTTGCTGCTTAGTTTCTTGCTACATTTGTGATTCGTCTACTGGAGTGTTTATGACATAAGTTGTTGTTATGGGATGTTTTATTTGAAAAAGGGGGTTCTGAAGGAAGCAACAGGGAGGTTGGTAAGACTAGCAGAGAAAGGGCAAGTATATTATTCTCTCTAAACCTCTACCAAGTGTGTCAACACTCTGCAACATACTCTTTTACAGGCATCAATTCTTTCAAGGACACAGACAAGTGGGCAGAAGTTGAATGGGCAGAAAGAATGACAATGTTGTTACGTTGGAGGGTAATAAGACTGAACAACAAAACGTAACTAAAACTTCTGGCATACTTAACTTCTAATGTCTATGGAGAGGGTCTACTATGCTGTTTACTTGGGGAGGAGATACCAGTGTTGGGATTAGAATGGTCATGGGTTCAAGGTTTCTAGGTTTACTGGTCCCAGGGAAGCATTATTTCACCTCATAAGGATCCATCTCTAGCCACTAACTCTAGGTTATCACTATTTGGCCCTTTTCATCATTTCTCATTGTTCATACAAATGCCTACAGAAGAGGCTGAAGACTAATCCAGAGACATCAAGACTTATTTACCTTACTATTTAAAAATTCAGATTTCTAGGTTCTACCTCAGACTATCAAATAACTCTCTAGGAGAAATAACTGGAAATGCATATTTAAACTCCCATGGATTCTTTCAAGGCAAATTTTGGACTTTCTTCACAGGGACACATTGCCCCCTACCTCACAAGAAAACCTTTAAAATTCCAAATAGGTATTTTGAACATGCCAGTGGAGATGGCATAGGTATGACATAAAAATCTCAAATAATGGATTACAATTAAATATCTAAGAACATGGCATAAAGTTATTTGGGACTGGTGTGGAAAAAAAGAGGGAAATTCACAGTTAGTACAACCTAACCTACAAGTTGGAAATTGGGAACCAACTTCTTACTATTGCCTCTGAAAAGAAATGTATCTAGTCAGGTGTGATGGGGCATGTAATCCCCAGGAGCCTGAGGCAGGAGGACTGAGGCCAGTCTGGGGAACTTAAGCAAGACCCTTTCTCAAAATTTAGAAAAAGGGCTGGAAGGTGTCTCAGTGGCAAGAGTGCTTGCCTAGCATACACAAGGTCCTGGATTTAATCCTCAGCACTGCAAAACAAACAAAAGCCCACATATATCTAAGTTCCTTCCTTGGCTTAGGTTCCAGATAAAGAATCTGGGAAAGGAGAAGAATTATATTAATACTGTTCCCTGCAGAGAAATGTCCAAAGTTCCTAGGGGAAAGGGTACTGTTTCTTCCAATACCCTTCACCCAATGCTATTCCATGGTTATACTGTGCCTAAGGTTGCTTGGCTTCTCTAATGTTCTGGCCAGACATAGATAGTTATAAAGTAGGTATAGTGTTGCTGATTCTTTCAGTGCCTCTTACTTTTGAAAAAGTTTTGTCTTGCCTCAATGGCACCTTACATCCAATCAGCAACATTCAAAATCACAACGACATTTATTCAGTATTGTATTTTACATTTTGGGGAAGATGATAGGAGGAGGAAGGGGTAAAAGCATCTCATTGGAGTCCCCAGTGTGTATGATACTTCTGATAGTACAAGAATAGGATGAAATGGCCAGGTAATCAGATGGAAATTTCCCAATATTTTCTAACTGATTTCTATAATTAAAATGATAAGATGTGTAAGTGCTAAGCCCATGGTAACCAATAAATTTTGGTTGCCACTTCTACCTGGGTTCCCCACAGGCTAGGATACACCTAGACATTATCATCCCTTTCCTTCCAGGGAAACTTGCCTAGAAAACTAGGGAACTAAAAGTACAGTACAGTTTGGGTAACACAGCTGGTGACTTTCTCTCCATTCTCCCCACCCCACTATGCTAGGGAAGGGCTCAGAGTAGAACTTCCCAAGTGGCTTCCCTTGGGCCTAGCTAGCTTGTCCTGGCAGATTCCACATGGAGGGCCATGGGCTGCAACTCTCTAGTGCACAGTCCTCTCTTTTTGGCGATGATAATCTGGGGGAAAGAAGAAAGAAAAGGAGGAACAGAGCAGGTTATTTTCAGGCCTGAGCTCCTGGTTTCCCATCCCCAATATCTGGGGCTTCCAGTCATCAATGTTTAAAGAGTTCCTACCTAGGGCCTTGTCAGGTAAGTAAAAAAGAAACTGGCACTTACTGTAGGGAAAGAAGCGCACACGCATGCTAATTTCTCGGGCGGTCTTCAGGATCTCAACAGCCTGGAAGGAACACAGCAGCTTGTACAAATGAAGAGAAAAATCCCAGGACACAATCATAATGGGGGAGATTTCCCACTCCAACCTCTGGTACATTTCCCTAGGAGAGATACTTTCTCATCATGTTACAGTTTAGGCTAATCCTTTCCAACCTGTCCTACCTGGGATAGCTTCTGTCATCACCACAGTGAAAGCACTGTCCTTACCTTGCTGTGCTCAATATCCTGGAAATCCACATCATTAACAGCTAGAACTTGGTCCCCTTCTTGAAGTCCTGCTCGATGTGCATCTGAGTCAGGAATCACCTGTTAGTAAATAGAGAATACATGTGATTGGGATGGGGTAATTTCAGAAGACTGCAGGTGAAATTTGGTGCTATTCAAAGGTAAAGTGCTGTAATTTTTTCCTGTGACAATGTAGGGAGATAGAGGGCTTGCCAAATGCAAAGCTGTGTGGGAAAGGGGAACGTCTCCATTTTGCCAATTCTATGAGCCAACTAACCCTTGGGACATCAGGGTACTCCATTCTAATAACAAAGGGAAACAGCTGTCCATATTGTCTACCAGGCATACACACCTTGGAGATGAAGATGCCTAGCTGGGAGGCCTTTCCTCCTCTGATGTTAAACCCCAACTGTAAGACAAGAGCATGGAATTGGGGCTCAACATAAGACAATGAACACAGAACATCTAGTAGCATCACAGTACAATAGCTAGGCTTGTGTGTTCCTCAGAGGGAAATGAAAAGTTGTGGAAGTGGTAGCTCAGCTTCTCTAACCATAAGAAAGGAAGTTTCCTCACCTCCCCACCTGTTTTCCAAAACATCCCCTCACCATGGTCAGTTTGTGGTATGCACAAATGTAGCCTGGAATAAGAGGTATCATGGCTCACCTGAGCTCCAGGAGGCTTCTTCAGTGTGACAATTCGGGGCAGAAACTGGGTCAATTCATTGTTGTAGTCTGGGTGGTATACTCTCTGCAAGACACAGCAACCTAAGAAGTCTTTTTTTATAATGTTATTTTATTTATTTATTTAATGTGGTGCTGAGGATCAAATCCAGTGCCTCAAACGTGCTACGCAGATGCTCTACCACTGAGCCACAATCCCAGTCCTCAGAAATATTTTTTTTTTTTTGGCAGTGCTGGGGATTGAGCCCAGGGCCTTGTGCTTTCGAGGCAAGCACTCTACCAACTGAGCTATCTCCCCAGCCCCCAGAAATCTTACTAAATTTTGAAGTCACATTTACCTTCTTTTGAAACACTAATGCATCATTTTGAAGTCAGGAAAAGGTAAAATCATGGACTTAGTTTAAGTAGAACAGACAAACATTACCCAAAGAGCAGATGTTTAGCATGGGGATATGCTAGTAGCTCTACAGCTCCCTGCTTCTTTATCTCTTGACAAAATGGAAACTAGTGCTGTTTCCAGAATTCACTGGCAGTAGGCTTCCATTAGAAATTTTCATTTGGTCTTTGTTGTTAACAATTCAGCTTCTAGGTTCTTTGGCTAAAACAAGGGCTAAGATTTACTCTCCATTTAGCTTTCTAACACTGCCATTCTACCTTTCATGCATCATCTCGCACTCAGGGGGAAAAATTCCCTACTGATGGTTCCCACCTCATGAGGAGGAATCCATGCTGGAGGATTCTCATAGGCAGGCAGGAAAACCACTGGGTAGTCATCATAAGGAATTCGGCTGTCCATCTCAGGCAAGACCCTAGAAAGAAAAGGCGAATCAAGGCCGACAAGTAATTCAAAAGGGATAGTAGCCCAGCAAGTTTCAGAAAGCAGCTCCAACCCATTCCAAGGTTATCAGTCTATATGTCTAGCCCACATTTGGTTTTAAGATTTGGAGAAGACAGAAAAAAGAGAAAAAAACTATTAACTCTGCTAAATATCTGGATGCCAAACAACCTGTTACATATTCTAGAGACATGATCTCATTTCCCACAGCAATGCAGCAAAACAGTTGTTACTGTCTTCATCCTATAGAAGAGGAAATCAGGGTGGCGTCTAAAAAGATCTACTTTTGAAATCCAAGGAGTGCTGACTCCAACTCCTCAAAGGGACTCAGGGCCAAACACTGCCCCACGCCCTCTAGACTCCCCAGACCGACTCTTCCCTCACCACCGGCTACCTTCCGGTTCCCCGTCCTGTATCCTGCCCAAGTCCCGCGCTCACCACTGATTAAACGCCAAACCACCTCAGCAGCACGGAAGCCCTCAGACAACCGAGGCTCGGCTCACCGCCGAAGCAACAGGGGAACCGGAAGCGGATCCTCAGTGACGTCTAAAAGGGGCGGGGCCTGGCTGCGACCAACTTGCCTGCCCCTCCCCAACGCGTCATCGGGTGCGCGCCGACGTGTGTGCTCCGCCTGCAGGCTATCTGCGCTCCAATTGGCTGGCGCCTCTGGAACCGATTTGAAACTTGGCGGTTAAAACTCCAGTTGGGATAGGGCGCCTGGAGACCGGGGAAGACCGGGGAAAGGGTCGTTTAGTTGGGTGAGTTGAGGGGGCCCATCTTAGCTCAGATTCTGCCGTTCCCTGTACCTTGGGGCTTTGTTATTTGTCGCTGTCTTCCTTGGAGTTTTTTCTTTTCATTTTAGACGCCACTTCACTCTTCCGAGAGTCGGGCTAACCGGCCGTTCCGTTGTGGCCAAGTTCAAGAGTAATCTCCTGGGGCAGCAATCCCGTGGGAGGGGAGGCTGCCTTGGCGAAGGCTGAGTTTCCCAATGCTCCTACCCTCTTGGAGGGCCTCCTTCCCCTGCCAACATACCAAGATTCATCAGTAAGCTTTTTTTCTCCCCTACAGAGACGGTACTGAGCTAGGATGATGAAGGAGGAGGTTAAGGGAATTCCTGTAAGAGTGGCACTGCGTTGTCGCCCTCTAGTCCCTAAAGAGATTAGCGAGGGCTGCCAGATGTGCCTTTCCTTCGTTCCGGGGGAGCCTCAGGTGCGTAGAAGGTCCTGGGCTCCTTTGTGAACAGCTGGTGTTGAATGGCAGCGAGGGGCGTGGTCTAGCTATTTTTCTTACACCTTGTCCCTTGCCTTCCATAGGTGGTGGTTGGTACTGATAAATCCTTTACCTATGATTTTGTGTTTGACCCCTCTACTGAACAAGAAGAGGTCTTCAATACAGCAGTAGCACCACTCATAAAAGGCATATTTAAAGGTGAGGCTATTTAATTTGCCGAACGTTTCTTGAGTGTGTACATTGTGCCATGAATGGACACTGCAAATTCAGGAATGGATGAAATGTGATTCCTGCCTTTGAAAAGCCCACAGCTTAATAACATTTGTGAAAGTCTGTACCCTCGAAGCTAGTTTTATACTGTATTTGCATTTCGTGCTTCTGTTTATCTTTGACTTGTACATTTTTTCATTTGCCTGGATCCTAAGTGGAGTACAATGAGGTCTTTGGTGGGTGTTGATGGTGACAAGTGTGCCAACCTGCTTGAGTGTCAGGCCTCAGTATTGATTCAGTATTGTTTATTCAAAGATAAATAATATTGCTTCTAGGCCCTGAAAGTGTTTGAAGTCCAGGGGTAGAAGAGATAGATGACTACATAAATAATCTTAATACATACACAATTTTTTTAACTTGTTGCACCTACCTTTAAGAAAAATATTTTAAAAGTTAAAAATATATAGCAGAGTTAGTCCTGCTACAGAAGTAACATGACTTCCATACAAAGTGATATGAAAAAAAGTACAGCACTAATCTTGTTAGGGGGATTTAGGGTGAATTTCGCAGAATAGGGAGCCTTTGATATAGGTCTTGAATGATGAGTAGAATTATTTGAGGTGGGGAAGGGGATTTCCCTAAGCCCCTGAATACTATAGCTAGTTATCAATCTTTATTGTAGAAGCTAAGGCTTTAATGTTGAAGACCATGGCAGGGTTCTAAAAGAGTAGTACCTGAGAAAAGTCTAATTGTTATTCTAGTACAGGGGTTATTCCATTTACAAAATAAAGATTCATTTAAAAGAAGTAGTATCATGGTGACTTAAAGTTGAAATGTTCATTTACACACAACTTAGTTTAACTTTCCATTCAATAGAAAAATGCTTTTTAGCAATAACTATTAGGATAATTTCTAGTGACTGGTTTTTTCTAAACAGGAATCTCAGACTCAGGGTAGTCCACTTGATATTTGATTTTTGAACAACTTTATTTGTGTTAGAAAAATCTTTATATTCAGAAGAAATTTACTTCTCAGTAATTTCTACTCAGTGATGTTAGTTCATCCCTCTAGATAAGGAGAAAATTTCTTCCAGAAAACAGCTATTAACATATATATTCACCTTTTTAAAAATGATATCATGGCTCAGGGCACATTGAACACTTTGCATCAAAGGTTAAAAATATGAAACATATAGAAATGTTGTTTCTAGCATAAAGAACTTTTTCCCTGAACCATTTGAGATGAGTTGTTGACCTGATCATCCCCTAATACTAGTGTATATTTCCTACAAAGAGGGACTTTCTTCTATGGTAACTTAATTTTGGTAACATAACCATCATACTTATGAAATTTGCATTGCCACATTAATGCAATCTAATCCTCAAGCCCCATTCAAGCTTTCCCAGTAGTATATGTTATAGAAACAAGATCTAGTTCAGAATCACATATATTTAGATTTAGCTATGGTTCCTCTGTAGTCTCCATTATAAAATAGTTTTTGAGTCTTTTTTTTTTTTTTTAGCTTTGATGTTGTTAACACTTTTGAAGATTCCAGGCCAGTTATTTTGTAAACAATTCTCATTTTTGTTTTTCCTGATGTTATGATTAAATTCAGGTTGTGTATCTTTTTTTAAATTATGTTTTAGTTATAGATGGACACAATGCCTTTATTTTATTTATTTATTTTTATGTGGTGCTGAGGATTGAACCCAGTGCCTCACATGTGCCAAGTGGACACATTACCACTGAGCCACAAGCCTAGCCCAGGTTGTGTATCTTTTAGCAGAAATATCACAGGAATGATTCTGTATTCTTCTCAGTTGAATCCCATCAGTCAGGACATAATTTTGATTTGTTCCATTACTGTTGATGTTCATTTTTATCATTCGATTAAGGTGTTAATCTGGCAGATTTCCCAATTATAAAGTCAATCATTTCTTTTTACGTATTAGGAAGAGTGTTACATGGTTCTGTATAATTCTTTTTTAATTAACCATCCCTGCTTTTCTTTAACTATTCCAAAAAAGTGTTTATCAGACCCTTCACTATGTGGTCATTTTCCTCAGAATGTGACTCTCACTAATAGCTTAGTAAGAGCACTATAATTTTAACTTTCATGTTATTAACTTAGCAAACTATGAGAATTAAATTATAGTCTTTTAAAGATGATATAAAGTAGAAAGTGATACCAATATACATTCATTGATTAACATTGTCCTCAATTGCAAAAAAACATTATTTTTCATATTTGGCTCAACAACACCCTTTTGTACTCTGAACTCCTGGTACTACAGAACCCTAGATATTTTGTGCAAAGTACTGAAACCTAGTTTCCCAAGATGCTGCTATATAGACATATCTGTGCTATTGCAGAAAATTATGGAATGTTATTCTCTTGCCCCAGAGTCATGCCAGGAGTTACCAGCAATATATTACAGTAAAACTCTCAATTTAGCATCTCTGATCATCTGGAATTTAGACCAACATGTTCTTTCAAAACTTCAAGGTTATTGTTTAGGTTAACACATTGTTTCAAAACTTAAAAGTTTTTTCTTTAGATTCCAAAATTATCTTGATAAATAGTAGGTAATTGTTTTCACAAAAATGTTATGATCATTTAAAATAGAAAACGTGTCTTATGTTCCTTTAGAGCATGTATACCACTCTAATAAGGGACATCTTCCTAAATTCATATTTTTTCACCTGAAGTAAATTTGGATTTATAGTTGCTGTGCTTACAGTTTTAGTAGCTACGACCTTATAATTAATTAAAGAATTATAGCAATTGATATTAAGGTGAGAATAGCCCATCTATTGTCCAATTGTTTCACATTTTAAATTTTGCTATAGTTGTAGGTGGGTTTAATTTCAATCATAACTTTAAACTTAGGGGATAAAAGGAAAATGACCAAGTAAAAGTTGATTGATAAAATAAACATTTTTACTGAAACTAAACTCAAACATTAATATACTTTGTGGGTCTTTTTGCAAACAGTAATGATTATATAGGTGCCAACAGAAAACACAGTGACTACTCAATAGGCATTCCATTTAATAATTTAAAAAATACAAATAAGTAGAAAGAAAAAAATGAAAAAATCACTTACCATCCTATTACTTAAAAATAAATATCAGAATGTTAATAATTTATATCCTTTTGATCCTGTCCAATATGTACACTTACACTTAACAATTACTTTAACCTGGTATTTTTGAGTTAATTATGTCATGAACATCGTTGAATGGGTGACTCTCCTCTATAAAAGCAAAGGACATATATCACATTGAATCATACTTCAATGATAATATTTCTGTGAGAATCCTGATAATATTGACCAAGTACACTCCTTGAGTTCAGATAGGGAATGGGTGTTTTATCAATTGTAAAAACAATGTTATTGCCTTTTCAAATGAAGACTATCTTAATACAAGGAATATATGCCAGAATCCCTTCTGTTTATGTAGTTTCTAAGTTTTTCATTTAGTTCCCATAATTTAGAATTGCTCAAGGTAGGAAGACAGTAAAATTATAAATTTCCCACAGTCTTTTGACCATGGCTTAGCCACCTTCATTATTGTTAAGTGTTTGACTTCCTAAGTTTTAAGAGTTGTCAAGAAGGGTCACAATCTGGGGTTAGTATTTTTCTTTGCTTATTTTGAATAGCATAAGTCATGGCCTTAACAAAGCTTTTCTTTGTGTCTGCTATTCCTAAGAGATTGTCTTGAGAGAGCAATCTCAATTTTGTTACAAGTAATTGCTGAAGGAAACAGAGTATATTGATTGGATGAAAGTGTTTGAGCACCCCTTTGCATGTGACTTCTATTTTGCCAGGATACAATGCAACTGTCTTGGCCTATGGGCAGACTGGCTCTGGAAAAACCTATTCAATGGGAGGTGCATATACTGCAGAGCAAGAAAATGAACCAACAGTTGGGGTCATTCCTAGGGTAATACAACTGCTATTTAAAGAAATTGATAAAAAGAGTGACTTTGAATTTACTCTGAAAGTATCTTACTTGGAGGTAAGTGATTTATCTTTAATTATTCTGAATTCAAAGTTATCTTTGGATAGGAAAATAAATCCAAATCAGATTTTTTCCTGGCACGACTCAGGTTAGTAAATTGCATTTTTAGTAAATTGAATTTTAATAAATTGATAGAGAAAATGTACTAGCCCAGTTGGATCTGGCTCTGACCCAATTCTTTTCTTTTCTTATTGGAATAGTGTATTTAATCTGATTGTTAGAGGAATTGGCATTGCCATATCAAAAGATGATAGGAATTTTTTAATTCCAGTTTGGCCTCTATCACTGATTCCCCATAGAGAATATGGAAAAGTATTTGATTTCCCTTTACTGTCTTGAGGCTTAAGTTATAATTCTGCTGCCTCCTGAAGAATTCTATTAAAAAATAGGGTGAAACTGGGTTCAGTGGTGCCTGCCTGTATTCTCAGCAACTTGGGAAGCTGAGACAGGAGAACTGTAAGTTCAAGACCAGCTTCAGCAACTTAGCCAGACCCTCAGCAACTTAGTTAGATCCTGTCTCAAAATTTTAAAAAATGCAAAGAACTTGGGATATAGATCAGTAGTAAAACACCCCTGGATTCATGAGTTCAATCTCCAGTACCAAAATAAAGTGTGAAATATTGAGTTATTTAACACATATTTGTTGAGCTCTACTATGGCTAAGTGACATGTTAAATAATTAGCATCAGCAATAATAGCAAACAAATATAGTGCTTACCCTGTGTTAAACTTAGTTGTCAGTACTTACAGTCGTACTTGCTATTGAAATATTAGTTGCTACTTTTCCCTTTCATGTTCCTCGCTCCCAGCCTCCATACTGTCCTCCCCTGAGGACCCACTGTTCACATTTTAACAAAATTGGTGAAGGTGGTATTGTTAGGACACCATCAAAGAACTGAATTGGAACACCCATGTAACTCTTAAAAGGTCTATTCCTATGAGACTCTGTCCTAAGAGAGTGGTCTCAGTTTTCTTACAAGTAATATGTGAATTCATTCTTATAAAACATCAAATGGTTAAATACAAGGTTAAAGTCCTTTGTGTGTGTGTGGTGCTGGTGATCTTACCAACTGCCTGGTGCATGCTAGGCAAGCTTCAATAGCTGTACCACTGAGACACACCATGACACCTTTTCTTAATTCTAAGCATTAAACATGTTCATTGTAAACAAAATTTTAAGTACAGGAAGTCACAAAGTATTTTTAAAAATTACCTATGTTGGGGCTGGTGTTGGGCTCAGTGGTACGGCACTTACCTAGCACGTGAAGCACTGGGTTTGATCCCCAATACCATATAAAACAAAATAAAATAAATGTGTCTATCTACAACTAAAAATATTTTTTTAAAAAGTGACCTATGTTCCCACCACACAGAGATTGCTACTGTTAACAGCTTATTTTTGCCACTTTACTTTCAACAATGTCAGATTTACAATGAAGAAATTTTGGATCTTCTATGCCCATCTCGTGAGAAAGCCTCTCAAATAAATATCCGGGAAGATCCAAAGGAAGGCATAAAGGTGTGTTTATCTTTTATTTGATATTAAAAATGTTGGCAACTACTAAAGTTCACATCCCTTTTATTTGCCACTGTGGTTTTAAATGACTACTAAAATCTCAGTCTTTTAGGTTTTGCGTGGTTCTAAAACTGCCTTTGTTAATCTAGAATTCCTTGATGGTAGCTCTTATGGGGAAGGAAGTGGGGAACTCATATTCAATTTTATCACCTTCCTGTTACTTCTTGATGGAATGCTAATATCAATTAAATAATTATTACAGAGTTCTTGAGGCTGAGATTTCCAATATGGTCACAAGTAACTATTTAGATTTAAATTAATTAAAATGGAATGAAATTTAAAATTCAGTTCCACTGGTATACTAGCCACATGTCATGGACTCAGTAGTTATAAGTGACTTATGACTACCTTATAGAATAGCATAGGTATAGGATGTATTCATGATCATAGAAAATTCTATTGGATAGTATTATAATACACATTGTCCTAGGTCCTAGAATGATATAAAAATGAAAATTGAATATGAATTTTTTAAAACTCATAAGTACCATAGGAAGAAGAACACTTTTGTGGGAACCTCTGTCACATGGTATCAATGCAGGATCGGGAGGAGGAGCTTGAGTATTCAGGGGTAGGAGAATCAGAGACTGGAAATGGGTGAGAATAGGTAATACAGACTTGATAAAATATGGAGAAATAATATCTTACCCATTTTCTCCTCCTTCCCTCCTTTCTCTGCATAAAGAAAAAAAAGGAAAGTTGAAGGTTTAAGGAAGTGATAAGGGGCAAATACCTGTGCTTCCGAGTTTTTTCCCTTCAAAATCGTTAAGTTAAGCAAGGCCTGAAGTATCAAGTCCCATAAATTTGAATACAGAAAGGTGGTTCAGATAGTGACAGTAAGAAACCTGGACAAAATATCTGCTGTCACCAAAAGAATGTTGGTACTGAGTCAGCATTGGACCCTGTTCCAAGATCTTTCCTATTTCCTATTCCAAGCAATTAAATCCCAGGCCTTGTTGAAATAAGATGCACAAATCTGGGTGGATAAGGACAAGTTTGTAAAAATCCCTTAGATGGGATGGATGGGATTTAAGTCAATAGAGAAAAGAAATAAGAGCATTCTTGTAGTAAGGAATACTTTCAACAGGAACGCTGGATAAGTCTAGACTAGTCTGGACTAGAGGATTTGGGCTGGGAATAGCAGGAGGTATGTTAGAACAAGATTATGAAAATAGGATAAAAAGCTTAGTTTCTGTCCCTCTAAACAGGATATAAACTATTTACTTCTAAACAAAAGATTGCCATGGCTAATTTTTACCAAGTTTGTATCTTACATGTATATCTCTTCAACTACATTAGCTTCTGGAGTTTAGGAGAACATTTTAAAATCTGTATCCTCATTATCTAGCACAGGGTTTAGTAGTTTGGTGACATTTTAGGAAGCAAGGTTTTAGGAAAATTAAACAGAAATGGATTGAAAAGACAAAAGACAAGGATGAGGAAGACCAGCTGAGGAAATTGGTGCCTTATTTTTCTTTCTTATTTTTTAGATTTTTTTTAGGTGTCAATGAACATTTATTTTATTTATTTACTTATATGTGGTGCTGAGAATCAAACCCAGTGCTTCACATGCTAGACAAGTGCTCTACCACAGAACTATGACCCCAGGCCTATTGCCTTATTTTTCAAACAGGAAGTAATATAAGCCTGGATTCAGAAAGTGTGATTTGGAAAGGAAAAGGAAGTGATGGATTTAAATGAAGAATGACTACGAATCGGTGACATATGGGATATGGAGGAATGGGAGAAGTTAAGTTGAAGATGATCTGAGGTTTTGAGATAATGAGAATAGAGATATTAATATAAATGGAGAAGTAGTGAAGGGAATCATTGTTAGTTGAAGAAAGATGAATTTGGCTTATAATTTGTTGATTTCAAATAATAAGTAGCAGACAGAAATAAAGGACTAGAAATTAGGGCTGTAGATATAGTTTTAAGAGCTATGGAGTAATAAAATCAGCATCTTTGGGCTGGGGATATAGCTCAATGGTAGAGCACTTGTCTTCCACATGCAAGGTCCTAGGCTCTATCTCCAGTACTGCCAAAAAATTTGGAAAATTGGGGTTAGAAAGGACTTCATAATCATCTAGTCCTATGTTACTAGAGTGTCCACAAAATTTCAATTCATATAAGTTCTCCCAGGTGAATATAGTACCAAACATGAGACCCTATTTTCCTGGATTCCGAATCCTGCAAAAACTATTCAGTGCTATTTCCTCTAGTGAAGACGAGGCATCAAATGGGTCAGAAGTTCAAGGAGGTGCATGGAGTCACATGGAGGATAAAGTTGCAAAGGAAAATACCATAGCTATTTGCGTTATACTTGTTCTCTTTCAGGGCCCAAATTTACCTTCACCTGGGGCCATCACTACCCTAAAATCTAGAGATCTTTTCTAGCTCTGATATTAGCAAGTACTCTTGTTTATTAAGTTCTTAGAGAAGATTTGAGACTTTGGTTTCTGGTCATTTTCACAGAGTTCTGGTTAAAATAGTCTTATTTCATGACTATTTATTGAGTTTTGACTGGAGTATCAAGACATTTTTTAAACCACCAATCCCTGTATTTCTTACTAATCATTTGAAATATTAATCATAAAAGAAATGTTTCTTTCTTGGAATTAGATTGTGGGACTCACAGAGAAGACTGTTCTAGTTGCATTGGATACTGTTTCCTGTTTGGAGCAGGGCAACAACTGTAGGACTGTGGCATCCACAGCTATGAACTCCCAGTCGTCACGATCTCATGCCATCTTTACAATTTCTGTAGAGCAAAGAAAGAAAAATGACAAGTAAGTTATAATTTCAAGATTCAAGATTTTTTATGTTCTATTAAGATTGAATACTGGGCTGCTGCTTCAAATGCTTTGACTAACCATCTGACGTCAGTATGGTGAGCATTAGTGACCAGTGGACCTATTTAAACTGACTTGAAAACAAAGTGAGAGCTAGCAGATCAGCTTTGATACACAGCTACTCTCAAACTTGTGTATTATTCTCTCTTGTTTCTTCCTGTCATTGCCATAGGAATAGCAGCTTCCGCTCCAAGCTGCATCTTGTAGACCTTGCAGGATCAGAAAGACAGAAGAAAACCAAGGCTGAAGGAGATCGTCTAAAAGAGGGTATGATTAATTAAGGTCAAAGTTATAGATAAAAAAAATCTTCTGTACTTTTACTGATATTGCTGGTGTTCCTAACTGCGATATTTCAGAGCATATTCTTTTTTTTTTTTTTTTTTTGGTACTGGGGATTGAACCCAGGGGCACTTCACCACTGAGCCGCATCCTCAGACCATTTTGTATTTTTTTTAGAGACTGGGTCTCACTGAATTGCTTAGGACCTCACTAAATTGCTGAGGCTGGCTTTGAACTCATAATCTGCCTCAGCCTCCCAAGCTGCTGGGATTACAGATTTATGCCACTGTGCCTTGCTCAGAACACATTCTAACAGCAGGTGCAATTTAAGTTTGAGGATGATTTCAACAATGGTAAAACTTATTTCTTTCCCATACACTCATTTTCTAATTCAGGTGTGAAATTCGTATCTGGCCCTTGTTTTGTTTTACCCACAATGACTTATAAATAAAAGCAGTACCCTGATTCTCATTCCAAGTATTCACTATCCCTTTCAGATGTTGTCGTGTATAAACTCATCAGCATGGTTTCCATATCTTCCTTTAAATTGTTGAATTTAAATGATCAGGTGCCTAAAGCTAGAAAATTCCTATGTTGTATGTTATTAGAAACCTTCTAGCATAATAGTTACCTGGTGATCTGTATGATTTGGGAATGGTCCTTTAAGTGGTTACTAATCTCTTTAACAGAAAATAACATCTAGCTTCTTTCGCAGTTTGTTCTTAAGGATCTCATGAAATATTTTGTCAAATGCCTTGCTAAGTCCAGATCTACTATGTCTACTATATTTATCAAAGCTAACAGCTTAGTAAAAACACAAAAAAAGAAATAAGGATTAGCCTAGATTGACTTTTTCTTAGTTAACTCAAGTTGCTTCTAGTGCTCATTCCTCCATTTCCAGGTTCTTGTAAGATGACTTTGTAATAATCCATTCTAAACTTACATCAAATTCACTGGTTTGTAATTTATGGAATTAACTTTTACCCTTTTTTTTTAAACTTGAAATTATGTCTGCTCAGCCTTCTGCAACGTCTTTGTGATTCCTCAAAGATCTTTGACAAAGCTTCAGCGGTGTCTTTTAAAATACTCTCAGTTCCCTTAGCAATAATTCATCTGACTCAAGATATTTGAACTCTTATTAAAGTAGTTGGGTTCTTACTACCTCTTTACTCATATTGGGCTTCTGTTCCCTCTCGGGAACTAAAAAGTCAGACGCAGAAATAGTATTTGAGGAATTTTGTCTCTGTCATTTATCATTTTCATACTGCTGGCATAGGGCAGAGACCTGTTTCTTCCTCATTCAGCTTTTTGTTCTGAATGTATTTAAAAGTGCCCTTTTTGTTCTATATTTGCACTTTGAGATTTAACCTTCTTAAAACAGTTTTTAAAGGTTGATATACCTTCTTTATCATCTTTTAGGTATACAGTTCTGAATTATTTAGCAGCTGTCCTGATATAAAGTACTGATATAAAGTTTTATAAAGTGCTATAAAACTCAACCATTTAAACTGTACACATTCATGGATTTTAGTATAATTACAAAGTTGTGCAGGCATTACCACAATCTAATATTAGAATATTTTATTTCCCCCAAAAGAAGCGGCATGCCATTAGCTTTCATTCTCTATTCCTACCACTTTCCCTAGCTTTAGACAACCACTAACCTACATTTCATAAAAATCATATATGTGATCTTTTGTGACTGACATTTTTCACTTAGTATAAGGTTTGCAAGGTTCATTCATGTTGTAGTATATATCAGTATTTTATATTCATCCCCCTGGGTACTGGTGATTGAACTTGGGGGTATTCTACCACTGAGCTACATTCCCAAAACCTTTTTATTTTGAGAAAGAGTCTTGCTAAGGTGTCCAGACTGGCCTTGAACTTGTAGTCCTCCTGCATCAGCCTCCCTAGTAACTGGCATTATGGGCATGCACCACCATGCCTGGCTTCATTTCTTTTTATTGTTGAATAATGTTCAGTTGTATGGATATACCACATTTTGATTGTCCGTTCATAAGTTGTATCCAGTTTTGATTGTTATATTGTCCTGTGAATATCTAAGTTTTTATGAGGGAAATGTTTCAATTTTTCTTGACTACATATCTAGGAGTAGACTTGCTAGGTTACACGGTAATACTGTTTAACTTTTTAAAAAATTAGTTATAATCAACATATCATTATACTCATCCTTTTAAAGTATACCATTCAGTGAATTTTTAGTATATTTGCAAGAAAAGCTGTGTAACCATCACTGCAATAAATTTTGGAATATTTTCATCACCCCAGAAAGAAACTCATTTTCACTGCTAATCAGCCCCTGTTTCCCACAAATGTCTGTTCCCTGCCTTCTCATAATAACTAATCCTGTCCCTATAGATTTGCCTATTCTGGGCATTTCATATAAAATGAATTATATAATATGTGATCTTTTGTCACTGACTGCTTTTACATAGCATGATGTTTTCAAGTTTTATCCATGTTGTATCAGTACTTCATTCTTTTTATTGTCAAATAATAAGGAAATAATGTATTTTTATTCATGCATTTATCTGCTTATGTATTTTTGGATTATTTCAGATTTGATTATTGAGTCATGTTGCTATCAACATTTTTGTACAAATTTTTCTGTGAATGTATGTTTTCATTTCCCTTGGGTATATACCTAAGAATGAAATTGCTCAGTTTTATGATAACTCCATGATTAACTTGTTGAAGAAATGCCATACAGTTTTCAAAGCAACAGGACCATTTTATGTAATAAGTAATAATAATAAGTAATAATTTGTCTACATTCTCACTTGTTATTATGTATTTCTAATTATAGTCATCATAGTAGGTCTGAAATGGTATCTCATTGTAGTTTTTATTCATATTTGAATGATGTCTAATGGTGTAGAGCATCATTTCATGTGCTTATTGGCAATTTGTATACCTTCTCTGGAAAAATGTCCATTTGTATCATATTTAGATTTTTTAAAAAATTTCAAGTTGTAGATGAACACAATACCTTTATTTTGTTTATTTATTTTTATGTGGTGCTGAGGATCAAACCCAGTGCCTCACATGTGCTAGGCAAGCACTCTACCACTGAGCTACACCTCCAGCCAAATATTTAGGTTTTTGATCCACTTTTATTTAATTTTTTATATGGTACAAAGTAGTTGTCCACCTTCAGTCTTTTGCATATCAGTATTCAATTATCTCAGCATCATTTAAAAGTCTCTTCTTTTCCCATTGAATTTTATTGATTTCCTTGTCAAGAATCAATTAGATTCCATTGATATATTTGTCTATCCTTATGCCAATACCATACTATTTTGCTAACTGTAGCTTTGTAGTAACTTTGAATATGAGAAATGTGAATTTTACAACTTTTTTTTTCAAGATCGTGTTAGCTATTCTGGGTCTCTTGTGTTTTCATATAAATGATAGATTCAAGTCGTCAGTTTTTCTGCAAAAATGCTGGCTAGAATTTTCATAGAAATTGCATTGAATCTGTAGATCCATTTGGAAAATATTGCCTTTTTTCAGTACTGAGGACTGAACTTAGGGGCACTTTACTACTGAGCTACATTCCCAGCCCATTTTATTTTTATTTTTGAGACAGGGCCTCACTAAATTTCTGAGACTGGACTTGAACTTGCAATCCTCCTGCCTCAGCCTCCTCGTTAGCTGGGATTGTAGGTGTGTGCTACCATGCCTGGCTAGTACTGATATTTTAACAATATTAAGTCCTTAAATGTGTTCACATTGAATTTTGAAATTGTTTATTGTTTCGTATACTGATTTTGTATCTACAACCTTGCAGAACTTGTCTATTATAGTAGGTTTCTAAAAGATTTTTAAAGAATTTCTACATATAGGGTAATATCATTTGTAAATAGAAATAGTTTACCTCTTTCTTTCCAGTCTGGATTCTTTGTTTCTTTTCCTTGACTACTTTTCTTGGCATTACCTCCAGTACAATGTTGAATAGAAGTGTAAGCATGAATATTGTTGTCTTATTCCTGATCTTGAGGGAAGAACATTCAGTTTTTTACTGTTAAGTATAATTTTAGCTATGTTTTTTTCATGAGATTCTCCTAACCAGGTTGAGGAAATTCCCTTTTATACCTAGTTTTTTTTTTTATCATAAATAAGTATGTTTTAAATGTCTTTTCAACATACACTGATATGATCATGTTGTTTTTGTTTTTATTCTACTGAAATGATATATTGCATTAATGAATTTTTGCATGTTAAATCAATTTCATATTCCTAGGATAAACCTCTTTTTTTGTTTGTTTAGTGATGTTCGTCAACTAATTCTATAAACTGTCTATTCACTGTAGTTTGCCATCACAGATGTGTCTGCTTAGTCAGTTTAGTAGATAGCTGATGATTGTACATAGCTTTCTTTATATGCCTTGAACCTATAATCCTCCCCCATTTTCCTAGGACTTTGTGAATGTGTTGGAGCATGCCTGTGCAACTCAGGCACTTTACAACTCTGCCTTAGCATTCATTTCATTTCTTGAGTAGGGTCTCAAAGATAGCCACAAGTGCAAGACTGAGGTCTTTTTAGGTCTTTCCTAACTATACACATTGCACTCCACAGTATGGCTTTGTTGATCTCCAGAACTTTGATCTGAACTTTTTAAAGCCATCTGTGGTTACCTCATTCCCCAGATCTTCTTTATAAGCTTTTGTCTAGGCTCTTGTTTAACAATGGTTATTAAGTTTGGTGCATTATCTTCACCAGATGTTTTTCTATGCATATGTATATGTGTACGTATAGAAATATAGTTTTGATACATGCTTTTTAAAATTTTGTCATTGCTAAATTACTTTCTTTTAATTACACAAGTAATACATGAATAAATTCCTAGTATAAAAACAGACAATACAGATGAAGACAAAAATTCCCCTTGATTTATCACTCAATCCTAATCCAGAGGTAACCACTTTCATCTGCTTGGTGGTATCATTCCAGGTTTTCTTTACACACACACACACACACACACACACATATAAAAGTGGTGTTTCTGAGTGTTTTTTGTTTTGTTTTGTTTTGTTTTTTGTTTCTGGGGATTGAACAAAAGGGTGCTTAATAACTTACATCCCCACTCCTTTTTATTTGTTTTTGTTTTTGTTTTTTGAGACAGGGTTTATCTAGTGACTGAGAGACTGGCCTTGGACTTTCAATCTTACTGCTTCATAATGTTTAAGATAAATGTTATATATCATACTGCATGTGTTTATGTGTGTGAGTGTGTGTGTGTGAGTGTGTGTGTGTGTGTGTGTGCATGTATTGGGGGGTACTGGGGATTGAACCCAGGGGTGCTTAACCACTGAACCACATCCTCAGGCCTTTTTTATATTTTATTTAGAGACAGGATCTCACTGAGTTGCTTAGGCCCTTGCTAAGTTGCTGAGGCTGACTTTGAACTTGTGATCCTCCTGCCTCAGTCTACCAAGTTGCTGATTATATAGGCAGGTAACACTTGGCAGTGATATATCTTTGAGCTTATTTTGCAATCAGTATAGGTATGTTTATCTCATTTTTATTATCATTTACTTATTTATTTTGCCATTCTGGGCTTTGAACCCAGGGGCACTTTGCCACTGAGTTACGTCCCCAATCCTTTTTATTTTTTATTTTTAGTCAGGATCTTGCTGAGTTGCCAAGGCTGGTCTCAAACTTGTGATCCTCCTGCCTCAGCCTCCTGGGTTTGGTTGCTGCGATTACAGGTGTGCAACACCATGTCCAACAGTCTATCTCATCTTTTAAATTGCTATATAGGATTCCATAGTATAGTCTACCTTGTTTATTCCTATTGTTTTTTGAGACAAGGCCTTGATATGTTGCCCAGGCTGGCCTTAATCTCCTGATCTCACTTGATCATTCTGCAATAGCCTCCCAGATAGCTATACCTAGAGGTAGAGGAGTGTGTACTACCACACTGGACTTATTCCTGTTTTGATTGATATTTTAGTTGTCTAATTTCTGCCTATTGTCTAAAGATGCTTCAATGGATGGTCTTGTACATGAACTACAAGAGAGGATTCTCCAGGTTATACCCCTGGAAGAGGAATTGCTAGGTTGAAGGGTATACACATTTGAGAATTTTTTTTTCCTTTTACAGATTTTACCTCTGGGCTGTATCCCCAGACCCTTTTTATTTTTTACTTTGAGACAAGATCCTATGAAATTTCCCTGGCTAGCCTCCAACCTATAATTCCACAGCATCAGCCTCCCTAAAAGCTGGGATTATAGGCATGTGCCACAGCACCTAGCTGAGATTTTAAACATTGCTAAATATTGTCCTCCAAAATATCTCTCAGTGTTCACTCCATCTATATAATAGTATTTAAGAGTATGTTTTGCTATACTGCTGAAAGTATTGGATATTACTGACCTTTTTATTTTTGCCTATCTTGAACATTGCTTGTTATTTTAAAAAATTATATTTCGCTAATTACTTGTGATATTGAGTATTTTTTCATGTTACTGGCTTTTTCTCTTTCCATTTCCATGAATATCCTGTTTATACCTTCTTATTTTTTTCTTTTTCAAGTAGTAATTATCTTGTTGATTGTATATGTATAGTTTATATATTCTGGATATTAATCTTTTGTTATATATGGTACATGTTTTTTCAGCCTCGTGTTTGAACTTTGTTAATCTTTTCAGTCATGTCTTATGTGTGTAAGATTCTATGTATTTTTCCCTTTTATCAAAATACATAAGATTGGCTACTTTTTTTTTGTACTAGGGATTGAACCCAGGATTGCTTATCTACTGAGATACACCCCCAGCCCATTTTATTTTGAGGCAAGTTCTCCCTAAGTTATTGTGGCTGACCTCCAATTTGTGATCCTCTTGCCTCAGTCTCCTGAGTAGCTGAGATTACAGGCATGTGCCACCACATCCTACTCAACATAACATTTTTTGAGATTTATTCATGTTCTTGCTTGGTTTAGAGACCTATTCCTTTGTATTGATGAATAGTATTCCATTCTATAATTATACCCATATTTATTTTTCTATTTTCCTGTTGATGGAAAGTTGGTTTTTTTCCAGTTTTTAGCTATTCTGAATAAGGTTGCCTGTGTATAGGTCTTTTTGTTACCATGTTTTCATTTCTCTTGACTTTATATTTAAGAATAGAAGAGATTAAATATATGCTTAACTTTATAAGAAAGTGACTCTTAGTTCTATAACATGGTTTGTTTCATTTAACAACCCAGCAGTGTATGAGAGTTCCAGTTTTCTGCATCTTCATAAAAAAGATGCCTTAGAAATTCTAGTGGATGGCAAATGGTATCTCATCTTGGTTTTAATTTGCATTTCCAGGATGATGAATGTTGAACCTCTTTTTGTGTACTTACTTACTTATTCATAAATCTTGTTTTGTTTGGTTGGGTTAGATTTTACCTTTCTGGGAATCTAACACAGAGAGCCTTATTCATGCTAGGCAAGCACTCTACCACTGAGCAATCTACCACCGACCTTCAGTCCTATATATAGTTTTTTAAGTGTCTGCTAGTCTTTTGCCCATGTTTAAAAATTGAATTGTTCAACTTTTTGTTGATAATTTGTAGGAGTTGTTCATATATTGTGAATTCAAATGGCAGATGTGAATGCTGCAAATATTTGTTTCCACTCTATAACTTGTCTGCTTTTTATTATGGCATCTTTTGATGAGCAAAAATTTAATTCTGGTAAAGTTCAGTTTATCAAGTTTTTCTATAATGCTTAGTATTGTTAGCATCCTTTCCAAGAAATCTCTGTGTATTCTAAAATCATGAAGATATTCTTGGATGTTTCCTACTTGAAGCTTTACAGTTTTTTCATGTACATTAATTCTATAAACTGTCTTGAATTAGTCTTTAGTTATAAAAAAAGATGATAGGGATCAATGATCATCCCCCACTCAACATTGAATATCCAGTTTTTCCAGCACCATTTTTAAAAAAATAGTTCCTTGAACTGGGACTGTAACTTGGTGATTGAGTGCTTGTCTAAGCCTGCACAGGGTCCTGGGTTCAGTTGACAATGCCACAAAAATAAATAAATAAATCCTTTATCCATTTAATAGGCTTAGTATCTTGGTGTATTGAGCTAACCATATGTATGTGAGATCTATTTTTAGACTCTGTTTTGTCCTTAATATTAGTTGATTTGTTTATTCTTAGACTTTTTCATAAGTCTAGTTTATAGTATGTTTTACTTTCTGGGAGGGTAATTCCCCTCAATTTTCTTTTGTCAGAATTGTTTTGATTTTTCTCTTCCAGATGAATTTTAGAATCCGGTGGTCAAGTACTATTAAAAGTTTTGGGGGATTTTTATAGAGCACTGAATTCAATTAATAAATTAAGGAGAATTTAGTCTTTCTATCCAGAAGCATAATCTCTCTGCATTTCTTCTGTCTTCATTTATGTCATTTAGTAAGGTTGGTAGTTTTGTGTTGTTGTTATGTTTTGGTTTTTGTTTTTTTTGGGTTTTGTTTTTGTACTGGAGGTTGAACCAAGCTTCTCTGTTTTTCTAGGCAAGTGCTCTACCACTGAGCTATACCCCTTTATCTTGTTATTTTATTATATATTTAGTTATTGATGGACCTTTACTTTATTCATTTATTTTCATGTGGTGCTGAGAATCAAACCCAGTGCCTCACACATGCTAGGCAAGCGCTCCACCACTGAGCCACAACCCCAACCCAGTAGTTTTCTTAATATAATTCTTACACCACAAATCCTCTTAGGTTTATTTCAATGTATTATAATATTTGCTGCTGTTTTAAATATCTCTATACTTTCATTTTCTATTCTTGTCTTATGAAAGTATTACTTTTGAAATTTTGATCTTTTATCTAATTACCTTGCTGAATTATTTTCTAATTTTCTTATCATTTGTCAGCTGAACTTTATGGATTTTTGAGGTGCATATTCATTTTATTTTCAGTAGACAACTTGTTCTCTTCCTTCCACACATCTGTTCCTCACTTCTTATCTTTTGTTGATATGTTGAATTGTACCAGTGATATTAAACATCCCTCTTTTTTTTCTTTTTTCACTCTAACCAGAAATTTGCTAGTGTTTTACTTTTTACTATGTATTACACATTTTTGGCAAATATACTTTTTTAGGTTAAGGAAATGATCTTTTATTCCTGGTTTGCAAAGAATTACATTTTTCCATATGTGCATGGTGCTGGGGATTGAACCTCGGGCTTCATGTATGCTAGGCAACTGCTCTAACACTGAGGTACACCTCTAACCCATGAATTACATATTTTTAAAATAAGAAATGGGTATTAAATTTTATCATTGATTTTTATCATTTATTTTTTCTTTTTGAACCTATTGACAGTTATAAAAAAATAAATGTTCTATCATTTCCTTAATTGATCAATGAGAAAATATTCTTCCTGTATACTTCTGGATTTGATATATTAACTGTCAATTTAGGACTTTTAGAAATCTGTTCCTATGAGAGAGTGGCCTATAACTTTTTCATTTTTATTTATGTGCCCTCTTTTTTTCTGGTTTTAGCTTAAAGATTTTGCCAACTATATAAAAGGAGTTAGGAAGCTTTCAATTTTTCCTATGTTCTGGTAGAGTTTATATTAACATGGAAATTATTTTTGAAGGTTTCCTGAAGATTTGATTTTCTATATATTGGGAAATTTTGGAAATTTATATTTTCTTAGAAAATTATTCATATTATTAGATTTTCAGATTTACTGATATAATACTACCAGTAGATAAGTAGATTTACTTTATACTTCTAATCCTCTCTATATCTGTAATTGATTCATTTCAGTTTTTTATATATATTTTTTTCTATCACATTTTTCTTATTCATTGACTAACTCTACATTTTTTTTTCTTTTCCTTTTTTTGACACTGGGGATTGAACACAGGGGTGCTTAACCATTGAGCCATATCCCCAATTTTTATTTTGAGACAGAGTCTCACTAAGTTGCTTAGGACCTCACTAAGTTGCTGTCCTCCTTTCTCAGCCTCCCGAATTACTGGGATTACCAGCATTCTCCACCACACCCTGCTTGAATTAGAGGTTTTTACATACAAATTCTAGGTTTCCCATCTTGGGTTCACAGCTTCAGTTTTCTCATTCGTAAAATAGGATTTGAATATATACCCACTTAGAGTTGTGGGGATAAGTAAACTCATTTGTAAAACACAATTCCTAGTAAATAGTAGCACACTTCTTAGTAAATAATAGCCTCTTCATAATTATTAATTCCCTCCTATGAGTTTTTACCTGTTCCGAGTGGTGGTGAATGGGGAATATAGGTAGTCTTTTAATATTTGTATATAGTTCCAACTGAACTAAGACTACAAAGAGTTTGATAGGATGTTTTTCAACATTTGAGATAGATGTAGAGGTGGAAGAGCTTTTAGGGGTATGGTTTCTATCATTGTAATGAAGTTTTCTTCAGCTACCAAATCACCATTCTCAAAAGCAAATTTCTCTCTGTAAGAGGGAATGACTTTCTACCTGTTGAGGGGTAGGAAAGTTGCTAGACCCGCTACAGTGTTTTAAGAGGGTGGATGTACTCCATCAGAATGTTGCTACAAGTTGTATTACTAGGAATATGGCAAATGAGGTGTACCCAAATATCAGATTTGATTCATAAGGCAAGAAGCTGATGACACAATCATGGTTGAGTCCTAGATCAAATGGAAGATGCCAAGAGCTAACAGGAAGCTAATATGAAAACAGGAAATAAGTATAAACATAATGATGTTTTGGTCAACAGTGGACCACATATACAATGGTGGTCCAAGAAGGTTACATCTCTTAGTGGTGTCATAGTCATCTTAATTTTTGTAGGTACACTACGATGTTTACAGCAATGAAGAAATTGTCTAACAATGCATTTCTTACAGTGTATGCTTTTGTTAAGTGATACATGAACATATAGGAAGCAGATAGAGGAGGGAAAGATAATGAATTTCATTTCATACATGTCAGATTTGGGATGCATATTAGAAAAGTCCAGGAGGAAGTAGGAAATTCAGGACAAGAGCTTAGAATCAACATCTGGGTTGGCTAGAATCTATGGGTAGGAAAGTTGTGTGGAGAAACTATATAGACAACTCAAAGTATTAATGAGAAGCCACTCATATTTTAAGGCCAAGAATAACATAGTCAAAGAGACTGAAAAGACAGGAGGATAGTAATATCTAGAAAACCAAGGTAAGTGTTTCTATAAAGAAGGGATTGTCATCTGTGTCAACTGCTTCAGCATGATTTCCTAGGATAAAAGCTGAGAAACATGAGATGGATTTGACCAGTGAGGTTTCTGGTAGTCATTGTAGAACAGAAGAAGGAAGTAAGGCAGGTTGCTTCAGACTGAGGGGTGTATTTAACCACCATTCTAAATGTGGTGGTTGTCCTTTCCATTAACTTTTTTTATTCTTGTATGCTTCAAAAATATGTAGTGATATTTTGCCTGTTCCTAAACTTAAACATAAATGGTTTCATAGTATATGTCTTCTGTGATTTATTGTTTTGTTGTGCAACATTATTTTCTTGAGATTCATCCTTGATAATTTAGCTCTGTTCTTTTTTATTGATTCTTTCTAGTTATATAGCACAGTAGAATCTATTTTGATGTATTTATACGAGCATGGAATATGTCTTATTCTAATTAGGACCTCAGTCTTGTGGGTGTACACAATGGTGAGATTCATGGTGGCATATTCATATATGTACACAGGAAAGTTATGTCAGATTCATTCCACTGTCTTTCCTAGTCCTACCACTTTCCAGATTGGTTTCACCAGTTTGCAGTCCCACCAACAATGTGTGTATATACCCTTTTCCCCACCTCCTTGCCAAAATTTATTGTTACTTGTATTCTTGATAATTATCATTCTGGTTAGAGTGAGATGAAATCTCAATGTAGTTTTAATTTGCATTTCTCTAATTGCTAGAGATGTTGAACATTTTTTCATATATTTGTTGACAGTTTTTGTCTGTTCTAATAGCTTTTTAACTAGAGTCTTGAGTTACTTGGTACAAAATCTTATCAGTAAAACAAAAATCATCTCTGTCAATATTTATTCCTATTGTTTCACTGCCTTTTATACTTATTTCTTTTTCACTTATTAGCAAGAAGGATGTTGAAGTATATACTGTGGACTTATTTTTTAAATTTTTTGTTAGTGCATTATAATTACACATGGGATTCGTTGTTACATATTTGTACATGCACACAACAGAATTTAGTCATTTTCATTCCCCAGTACTTACCCTTTCACATCCTGGGCTAATGATGTTACTTTCCTCAGAGAATCTAGATTTTGAATTAGGTTGGAATGGCCTTGGTATTTTTTATTCAGAGTGATATTTGCTATTGGTTTTGGTAAATGGTATCTCATTCTTTTAGTTCTAGAAAGTCTTTGTTAAGTCAAGTTGTCTGTTTCCTTCAGCAGCTCTATTTCATCCAAGTTGAGTTCTAAGTATCCTGCTTATTGTCTTGGGTTTCTAGGTCCCCATAGGTGTATTGTTATTTTCCTTTGCTCCCTTTATTTTCCTCAGTCTCCTGCTGGTGCTCCTGAAGTCAGAGCAGCCACCTGAGCAAGAAAAATGCAGTGGTTTCTGCCTGCGAGCCAGCACTGTAGCAGCAGTCATTCATGTTGTTAGCCAGCTTGGCATCCCCTTGAGGAGGCATCAGAGATGAAGAATCCTCTATCACCTCTTACTCTCAGGTCTTGGACCCATCTTTCAACCTCACTTTGTTGGCTGGTTCCAGCACCTTCTTGGCTTAGGACCAGCACTTGAATTACTTTTGGGAATAGAAGCAATCTGGAATATCCTTAATGGACCATTTTCCCAAAATTCTTTTACATTTTACAATAGATGCCTCCAAACTCCCAAGAAGGCATGACGTGAAACATAAGTTTTCTAAGTATTATTACCATTTGATAAGTGAAAAAAATGATCTCTGATTTTCATTTCTGTAGTTATTAGTGAAGTTGCATATACTTTTATATTCATAGACCATTTATATTCCTGCTTAAATTATCAACTTGAGGTATTTTTCTACCTTTAGTCAATATAGGTGCTGTAAATTTCCTGTTAAGTTTATCCCTAATTTATTGTGATTTATTTTAAGTGGGAATTTATTCCAGTGATATTTTTACCACTGAGCTGTATCACCAGTTCTTTTTATTCTTTACTTTGACACTGTTTCACTAAGTTGTTGAGGCTGACCTTGAACTTCTGATCCTCTGGTCTCAGACTCCGAAGTTTTTGGGATAGCGGGTATACATTACTGTGCCAAACTTTATTGTGATTTTGAATCTAAAATATTTAAGCCACTGCCCTGATAGATTATAGATTACAGATAGATAGCAGGTATTTTATTCAACTGAAGTATAATATACATACAGAAAAGTGCCCAAAGCATAATTGAACAGTTTGATGAATGTTCACAAAGTGAAATACATCCACGTAAATTCACTCAGATGAAGAAACAATATTACAAACCTCCCAGAAGTGCCACTTGTGCCCTCATTCAGTCTCCACAAAGGGTAACCACTGTCCAGACTTCTAGTTCTAGATTAATTTTGCAGTATGAACTTCCTTTGTGTTACTTCTTTCACTCAATATTAGATTGCTTGACAGCATACAGCATGCTCAGTCTATTTTGAATTTCAGATAAATAACACATTATTTTGTATGTGTCATACTTAACATTAAAATGATTCATTTATCGGAAATTCAAATTTAACACTATGTTCTGTTTGTTTTTTGCTATATTGGGTAACCTTAATTTAGCATTATATTTGTGAGATTCATCCATAGTATTGCATGTAGTTGTAGTTCATTCATTTTATATAGTATATTGCTGATGAATACAACTCAATTTATCCTTTCTACTGTTGGATGGGCATTTGGGTAATTTCCATTTTGGGCCTGTTAAGAATAGTGCTTATGAATAGTTTTTCTATGAATATTTTTGTACAGGTATTTTTGTTGAACATATGTGCCCAAATTCCTTCAATCCCAACTCCTTCTGTAACTGCTACCTTTAGAGTCAAGCTCCTCAGAAAACTTCACACTATTTAGCAACACTTGTGATTCACTCTTAGTTTCATTTCTTTGGTAAAATATAGCATACATACAGACAATTGCATAAGTCATGTATATAGTTAAAAAATAAAGTGAACACCCATGTAACTACAACTTAGGTTGACAAACAAAACCCTTTCACCATCCATGCATACCCCACTCAGGTTATGACTCTTCCCTTCTCTTCCCTTTCCAGGTAGCTATTGATGTTTACAATAGTGACTCCCTTGCTTTTCTTGATAGCAGTACTGCCTGTGTATATGTATGTATCTGTGTGTATATATGTATCTCTATCTCTCTCACACACACGCACACACACAAACACACATCAGTGGCATCATTTAGGTTTGTGTGTGTGTGTGTGTGTGTGTGTGTGTGTGTTGGTACTAGGGCTTGAATCAGGGGTGCTTTACTATTAAGTTAACATCCCCAGTCCTTTTAATTTTTTTTTTCTGAGACTCGGTCTCACTGAGTTGCTGAGGCTTCCTGGAATTTGTGATCCTTCTGCCTCAGCCTTCCAGGTTGCTGGGATTACAGGTGTGCACCGCCTCACCTGTCTCATTTAGTTTTGTCAATGATTAACCTTTATGTAAATGGAATCATAGTATATGTAATCTATAGTGTCTTGTATCCTCCTCTCAACACTATTTGAAAGATTCCTCTGTTGCCTATAGCTGAAGTTCATTTCTTTTCATTTCATTTCTATATTGTATTTGACCATATAACTATACTAATTATTCTTTCTGCTGTTGATGCATATTTTACTTATTTCTAGTTTCCACCTGTTATCAGCAGTTCTCATATGAATGTTCTTGTTCATGTATCCCGATGTATTTGTATAAGAATTTTCTATAGTATATGCCCAGTAGAATTGTTCGGTCATTGGGTAACAATACTGTAAACTGTTTTTTTTCAAAGTATTTATTCAAGTGTATGAGCATCCTTGTCACTTAACATCCCCCAACATTGTTTTTTCTGAATTTAAGTTTTTGCCAGTTGAATGGGTATGTTTTTAATTTTTATCCCCTTGACAACTAAAGGGTTGATCACCTTTTCGTATTTTATTTCTCATGTATAATTTCTTTTCAGTAAAATGCCTGTTCATGTCTTGCTTGTTCTTCCACTGAGTGTCTGTGTTTTCTTACTGTTTTAAAAAGTAGTTCTTTATATACTGTAGTCATTGATAGTTATATTTATTGCAAATCTCCCCATCCACGTATGTTTTACGGAGATATACCCTTTCATCTCTGGCTTATCTTTTCACTCTCTCACATTTATTAATACTTTGTTTTGTGTCTTACTTAAGAAATTCAGTACCCCAAGGTCTTGACAGAATTCTTCATATTACCAAATGAAAACTACAGTTTTGCCTTTCACATTTATGTCTTTACCAAGAAATATTTTTGTATATGGTATGATATAGGAGTCCCATTTTCTTTTTTTCACATAAATATTCATCTCCCCTCGCACTATTTATTTAAAAATACATCCTTTCCCTGCTGATAAGCAGTGTCCTTTCTTTTATGTATTAAATGCCCAAATATGCCTTTTTCTGCTTTTGGGTACTCTATTCCATTAAATCAAAGTTGAGCCAGTGCGGTAGTATGGGTCTATAATCCCAGTAATTGGGAGGCTGGGGCAGGAGTATCACTTGAGCTTAGGAGTTCAAGACCAGCCTGGGCAACATAGCGAGACTATTCCCCAATACCCACCTCCCCAAAAAATCCCACAAACCTAAGTCTTCTAAATCTACGCATTTGGTATATTTCTCCATTTATCTTTTGTTTTGGTTTTTTTTCTGGTAGTGTTGGGGATCAAACCCAGGGTCTTACCCATGCTAGGCAGGCTCTCTACCATTTGAGCTACATCCCCAGCCCTCTGTCTCCATTTAGAACTTCTTTACTATTTCTCAATAATTTTACTTGTTAAAGTCTCATCTCTTATTCTGTTCTTAGGGTAATTCTTATCTTGGCAGTTTTGTAATCATATTTTAAAAACGTGTTATCAAATTAAAATATAAAAACATTAAAGTAAAACCATCATAAGTATATAACTTGCTAAATTTTCAAAAACTGAACAAACCCACATAACTAACATAGATTCTTTTTATATTTTTATTTTTATTTTTAATGTGAATTAATTGTGCATATTAATGGGGTTCATTGTGATATTTCCATACATGCATTCAGCTTGCATGATGAAATCTAACTTCCTTTTATTCACTCTTTCCCCATCACCCTTTCTAACCTCTTAGATCATATTTAACTCTCTTTAAAACCTTTCATTTTTTGTCATTATCCGTAACATATATTTATCTGACTTCTTTTTCAAGTAGAGGAATTTGTTTTTTAAATAAAACCTTATAGCAAGCTCAAATGATCTGAAATAGATTAAAACCTGATTTTAGATTCATGTAAACTTATATTCAAATATATACCATTGAGGAAGTCAATCTTGAAGCTGTAGAATATTATAATTATTTTTATTATCAGTTTCTTTCTTTATATTAACTTCCATATTAAAATTTTCCATGATAGAAAATGCAATATATCCAACAAAGGACTTATATCTAGAATGTATGTGGAACTCTTAAAACTCAAAAGTGGAAAACAATTCCACTGGAAAATAGATAAAGACATGAACAGATATCTCACTAAAGAGCATAAAGAGATGACAATAAGAACATGAAAAAATATTCAACATCCTTAGTCTTTAAGGAAATAGGAATTAAAATCACAATGAGATATCACTGCACAGTTCTCAGAAAAAAGAAAAAGAAAACTAGCGACAGTACCAAAGATGTGTAAGGATGTGGAGAAATTGCATCTTCTCATATATTGGGATTAGAAATG
This sequence comes from Sciurus carolinensis, assembly GCF_902686445.1. Lineage (NCBI taxonomy): Eukaryota > Metazoa > Chordata > Mammalia > Rodentia > Sciuridae > Sciurus > Sciurus carolinensis. Next base: position 53,637,776 of record NC_062232.1, read on the forward strand.
TAAAATATTACACCCACTCTTGAAAACAGTCCAACAGTTACTTGTAAAACTAAACATATGCTTTCCATAAGACACAATAATTGCACTATTGGATAGTTACATCAGAGAAATGAAAAATGTATGTTCACACAAAAACTGCTACAGGAATGTTCACAGTCGCTCTATTCATAATAGCCCCAAACTGGAAAGAACCAAAATGCCCTTTAGCAGGTGAATAGTTAAATAAACTGGTACATCCATGCCATGGTATAATATTTGACAGTAAAAAGGAATGCAGTATTTTTGATGGATACAACAGCTTAGATGTATTGTTATACTAAGTAAGAAAAAGCTAGTCACAAAAGTTTACATATTGTGATGCCATTGATAGTATTCTTTTTTCACATTTTGAAATTTAACATAAAATGAAATTTACTTATTTTGATGCATAGTTCTGAGTTTTAATACATATACAGAGCCATATAATTAGCAGCACATCAAGGATATTTAATAGTTCTTTCATTTCAAACAACTTCCTTGTTCTAGCCCTTTGAAATATGACCTCACCAATCCTAACCTCTGGCAACCACTAGTTGATTCTATGTTTAACTCTTTCTTAGATTAATAAAATTATAGAAGAGAATACATCAGTGGTTACCAGGAGTTAGGGACAAAGAGTGGAGGGTAGCAAGAGACAGCCTTGTGATGATAGGAAAGGATAGTTCTGTATCTTGATTTTGGTGGTAGTTAAATGAAGTTATGCCTGTTACGTAGTTACATAAAACTATACACATGTGTATACAGAGTATATATAAAAATGGCAAAGCTGAATAAGTTCTCTGGATTATACCAATATCAATCTCCTGTTATGATATTGTCCTACAGTTACACAAGGTGATACCATTGGGTTAGGCTGGGCAAAGGTCGAGCAGGACCTCCTTAGAAATTCTTTTGTAATTTCCTAAGAAGCCATAATTATTTCAAAATAAAAGTTTTTAAAAATACTATATGACAAATAATTTCTTCTCCTTCCACAAATCCCTAGTTCCACATTCCTAGATAGTTTCTCTTTTCTATACAAATATTATGTACACTGTTATACTTTTCTCCATATTTTTTGAACTCGATATATTTTAGATTGTTCCACATCAGCATGTACAGAGCTACCCTGTTCTTTCTCATGTCTGTATATAGTTTAGGTATATCATCATATTTAGCATATTATTCCTCTGTTGATGAATATTTCAGTTTGTTCCAGACTTCTGCTATTAGCAATAAAGTTGAAGAGAACATTCTTAATTTTTATTACATAAGATGATTATGGATGACACATTCAATCATGTTTAAGGTTTTGCATCTCATTTATTCCTATAGTTTTTCTCTGACACATTAACAATAAAATCCTGGTTCATACTGGTTTGTAATTGGAAGTAAACATTTTTAACAGTCTACTTTACAATATTAGGATTATCTTCAATTATTAAACTGGTATAGAAGCTTGAATTAGGAATAGTAGGAAATTCAGATCCTAGGTTGGATCACTATAAATGTCTAACAAGACACAACCAATGCTTGCAAGATGCACTGATATAATCTTTATTTTTAATATTTTTAAATGTTTCTTTTTTCTCTTTTTATTGATGCATTATCATTATAATAGTGGGATTCATTGGGCTATATTTGTACATGTGTACAATATGACAGTATAATTTGGTCAATTTCAAAAACATCTTTAATACCATACCATCGTTTTTTAAAAAAATTTTTAGTTGTTGATGGACCTTTATTTAATTTATTTATGTATATGTGGTGCTGAGAATGGAGCCCAGTGCCTCATACACGCTAGGCAAGCGCTCTACCACTGAGCTACAACTCCAGCCCCTCATACCATCTTTTTTTTTCTTTTTTTTTCCCTCATACCATCTTAATGTACGGATTTCCATATTCATTTATTGCCACATAACTGACTGATACAGTGATGAATGTGTTTGTTGAGGAACTGCCTCAAAGACTGCAGAAAAATTAATTAACCTTGTTGTACAAGGTAATGTATTAGTGTGTTAATATTTGATATATAGCACATTGAAGTGAGTTATTTAAATACAGTTTTTTGAAATAACTTTAAAATAGTAGTGATAGTGCCCGAAACATCTTGTACTTTATCACTGAGCTATATGTAGACCATCCTTAATTATGATGGTTCCACTTATGAATTTCCAACTTCACACTGGTGCAAAAGTAATATGCATACAATAAAAAACCATACTTCACATTTTGAATTGGTCTTCTTCCCTGTGTAACAATAAATATATGATATAACTCTCTCATGATGCTGGGCATGGGTGACCAGCTGAAGCTTCCCGTTGGCCATATGATCATGAGGACAAACTGATGCTATAGTGTGCTATGTTGCTAAGCTTAGATGTACTAAATGCATTTCTGCTTGCAATATTTTCAACTCATGATGAGTTTAACATGACATAACCTTCACATAAGTTGAGAAACACTTGTACTTAAAATGTTAAATTTTAAACCATGTATATTTTACCACAATAAAATTGGTGTTTAAAAAAAATCCAAATTATGTTTTCAGAAACTTAAAAGTATCTCTCTGGTTCCCTGAAGTATCCCTAATGTTCTGAGAAATACTATTTGACAATCACTGTCCTACAAGATAGACACAAATACCTGAGCATGACATATAAGGCCCTCTATGATTTGTCTCTAGCTGTCCTTTGACCTCATCGCTTACCAGTTTCCATGTCATAACTTGCATTGTACTCCAATTGAAGTAAGTTCCTAAATACTAAATTTCTTTCATAAACATATGTCTTTACATTTGTTATTTCCTCTATATGCAATGCCTTTACACTCTTCTTTCCTACCATTTCCTTCTTCATCAGCATCCTTCACCTTCATGATTCAGCTCAAACTTCATTTCTTCTCTGGAGCCTACCTTCCCAGGTAATGTTTTCCACTCTTTCCTGTGATAGCATGTTTTAACTCTACATATCTCTTCCACTAACACTGTACATATCTCTTCCTCTAACACTCTATCTGCGATTATTGGTATGACCATCTCTCCTTCTGTGCATTCCTTGAAAGTAGGATTGTCATTTACTCATCTTCATACCTCTAATACTAGCTAGCACAGTTCCTAGAGAATTTTACATATTTGCTAACTCTTCAATGAATAAAGGACTTGAGGCTGTGGAGTGAGAAAAGAGGAGTCCAGAATGAATTGGGTTTGCTGTTGGTCGGGTGGCAGGTTTTTAGAGGGTGAGACAATGAAAAGGAACAGTGCTGAAAATGAACCAGGTTTACATTGAAAGACAAATACTGTTTTGTTTTATGATTTTGTGCAGTGTCCTAGCCCAATGGAGGTATTCAATAGGCAGTCAAAGTACAGGTTTGGACATCAGGAAAGAAGTTTGGTTTGGAAATGCAGATTTAGGGAGTCACTGGTGTATAGATATTTATTGGAACTCTAGACATGGATGAGATCACACATGTAGAGTGTGTATACTAAGAAGAGACATAAGACTACCCAAGGGTAAAACCAACATTTAGTGGATGAATATAGAAAGAGTATCCCTTAAAATATATGGTAAATGATTAAGAATGGGGGACATGGGTCAGGTGCAGTGACGCCTGTAATCCTAGCGACTTGGAAGACTGAGGCAAGATCACAAGTTTGAAGCCAACCTGGGCAACTTAGTGAGACCCTGTTTCAAATTTTTTTTAAAAAAGTTTGGATACGAATAGCAAAAGAAGAACTCAAACTATCCCTGTTCGCTGATGACATGATTATATATTTAGAGGAACCTGGAAATTCCACCAGAAAACTTTTAGAACTCATAAGTGAATTCAGTAAAGTAGCAGGTTACAAGATCAATGCTCATAAATCCAATGCATTTTTATACATAAGTGATGAATCTTCAGAAAGAGAAATTAGGAAAACTACCCCATTCACAATAGCCTCAAAAAAAATAAAATACTTGGGAATCAATCTCACAAAAGAGGTGAAAGACCTCTACAATGAGAACTACAGAACACTAAAGAAAGAAATTCAAGAAAACCTTAGAAGATGGAAAGATCTCCCATGTTCCTGGATAGGCAGAATTAATATTGTCAAAATGGCTATACTACCTAAAGTGCTATACAGATTCAATGCAATTCCAATTAAAATCCCAATGATGTACCTTGCAGAAATAGAGCAAGCAATTATGAAATTCATCTGGAAGAATAAAAAACCTAGAATAGCTAAAGCAATCCTCAGTAGCAAGAGCGAAGCAGGGGGTATTGCAATACCAGATCTTCAACTCTACTACAAAGCAATAGTAACAAAAACGGCATGGTATTGGTACCAAAATAGACAGGTAGATCAATGGTACAGAATAGAGGACATGGACACAAACCCAAATAAATACAATTTTCTCATACTAGACAAAGGTTCCAAAAATATGCAATGGAGGAAAGATAGCCTCTTCAACAAATGGTGCTGGGAAAACTGGAAAACCATATGCAATAGAATGAAATTAAACCCCTATCTCTCACCCTACACAAAACTCAACTCAAAATGGATCAAGGACCTCGGAATCAGACCAGAGACCCTGCATCTTATAGAAGAAAAAGTAGGTCCAAATCTTCAACTTGTTGGCTTAGGATCAGACTTCCTTTACAGGACTCCCATAGCACAAGAAATAAAAGCAAGAATCAACAACTGGGATAGATTCAAACTAAAAAGCTTTCTCTCAGCAAAGGAAACTATCAGAAATGTGAAGAGAGAGCCTACGGAGTGGGAGAATATCTTTGCCAACCATACCTCAGATAGAGCGCTAATTTCCAGAATCTATAAAGAACTCAAAAAACTCTACACGAAGAATACAAATAATCCAATCAACAAATGGTCTAAGGAAATGAACAGACACTTGACAGAAGAAGATGTACAAGTAATCAACAGATATATGAAGAAATGTTCAACATCCCTAGTAATAAGGGAAATGCAAATCAAAACTACCCTAAGATTTCATCTCACCCCAATTAGAATGGCGATTATTAAGAACACAAGCAACAATAGGTGTTGGCGAGGATGTGGTGAAAAAGGAACACTCATACATTGCTGGTGGGGTTGCAAATTAGTGCAGCCACTCTGGAAAGCAGTGTGGAGATTCCTCAGAAAGCTTGGAATGGAAACACCATTTGACCCAGCTATCCCACTCCTTGGCCTATACCCAAAGGACTTAAAATCAGCATACTACAGAGATACAGCCACATCAATGTTCATTGCTGCTCAATTCACCATAGCCAGACTGTGGAACCAACCTAGATGCCCTTCAGTTGATAAATGGATAAAGAAACTGTGGCATATTTATACAATGGAATATTACTCCGCAATGAAGAATGATAAAATTATGGCATTTGTAGGCAAATGGACGAAATTGGAGAATATCATGCTAAGTGAGATAAGCCAATCTCAAAAAACTAAAGGACGAATGATCTCGCTGATAAGCGGATGAGGACATATAATGGGGGGTGCGAGGGGTTAGCATTAGGTTTAGGGTTAGGTTTAGGGTTAGGGATAAGGAGAGCGGTAAGAATGAAGGAAAGAAGGACTGTATAGAGGGAAAAGAGGGGTGGGAGGGGTGGGGGGGAAGGGAAAAAAATAAACAAAAAAGAAAAAAAAAAGTTTGGAGATGTGACTCAGTGGTAAAGTACACTTGTGTTCAATCTCTAGTATCAAAAAAAAGAAGGAAAAGAGAGAATATGGAGGACACAGTATTTGCATGGCTCTGGGGAGGAGAAAGGTCAGTTTAAGAGTACTAAATTTGGATTTTCTAATCCCTCTTTTCAGGGCCAAGTGTCTCTCTCTCCATGGTACCTGGTGCCTCTAAGTAAGCAAATTAGCTCCCTTCATATAGCAGAGAGATTAAGTCCTCAGCTTTGTAGGTATAATACTTATATGTGAATCCTGAGTCTGTCACTGTGTGACCTTGAGCAAGTTTCCTACTCACTTTGTGCCCCAACTTTCATATCTGTCAAACAGGGGAAATAATGGTGTCTCCTTTATAGCAGTGTTGTGAGAATTGGGTGAGTTAATAAGTTTTTATTACTGTCCTCATCATTATTGTTCCTCTGCAGGTACTTTAGGTTGAAATTTCCTCCATCTTGTTATGTTATTTGTCACTTCTCCACCTGTACTATAGAAATATGTTGAAACCTCCTGCCTACTGATCTATCTTCTCCTATGCTCTGTGATCTTGTGCATTAGTAATTCTTTTACTCCTTTTAGTGATGTCTTAGGAGGGAGAGGAGAGAAATGCTGAGGGCCAGTTTCCTGTTTTTGAGCAGAATTTCCCATGACACTGTTCTTTTTATATATGAGTTTACTTGAGAACCCATTTCTGTGTAGCTACATTGATTTTTTTTATTGGAATGATTTGTGTCTAGATAATTACAATCTTATTTTTTTAAAAGTCTTTTACCTTGCCATTTTGCCCTGTAGACTTTCTGGCCTTGGGATCATAGCTGTCTTTTTTCATGAATTTTGGAGATTGTTTTCTTAAAGACAGCAGTGCTGATGTTTGTCCATGTTCTTTGGTCCCCTCACAACCAGATTTCCATCATTTTACTTCTATAATCAGTTATTCTTTCTATGTCCACTTTAAAGCCAAAGTAGCCATTTCTTTCATCACTCACAGTACCTCTTGGGTAAAGAAATTGTCATGAGAATAGATAAGGAATTTATTAGCTACTCTGCACTCAGCTCACCTGACTTAGCAAATATCCATATTATTTGTGTGTCTCTATTCATTTAATATCTTACACATAGATCTCTTTATAAATCACATTTGATTTTTGTCACTGTCCTATGAGATAAGGTAGGTATTGCCCTGTTTTATGGATACAGCAAAGTTGTAATATCTTGTCCAATGTCACACACATTGCCAAGGGATAGAGGCAGATTTTGAACTAAGGTCCTCTGTCTCCCATTCCAGTGCCCTTCTCACTCTATCCCCTCTCATTGGTTGTCTCCTTAAGTTTTGTGATCTATTTCAGTCCCAGATCATTCCCTTTCTTTCTGACCAGGAAGACCATATCTATACTATAATATTACTTCAGTTTTTCACCAGTTTACTCAATCATTTTACTTGCCTTAGGCTCATGTATTTTCATCACATATAGAGCAAGTTTCTCAGCTATGGCACTGTTGACAGTTTCAAATAATCCAGGTGGGGGCTACCCTGTGCAATGTAGGATAGTTAGCAGCATCTTTGGCCTCTGCCCACTAGGTGCCAGTAGCACACATACTTCCCCATTAAGTTGTGACAAAGAAATGTCTCCATATATTTGCAAAATCCCCTAGGAAGCAAAATTGCCCCCAGCATATAGAGCTACTTCGTTTTCCTCCTACCTAGTTTTTCTCCCTTATTTCAAATGCACCTTTCTACTCCATTGTGAAACCCATTGTAACGTGCCTCCATGGTAGCTTTGAAGTTATATTTCCCTTTTAATGTAAAAACCTCTCCTTTATTATTTGTTGCCATAGTGAACAAGCACCCAATAGTACTGAGCAGTATTTTTCACTCTCCTTGCTTTCTGTATTTTCAGTGTTAGAAAAAACTTCTGATCGTATACTTTTATTTAAGCATTTTTCTCTATAACCATCCTTGACCAGTCTTGGGCCTACAGTTGTAGCTCAGTGGTAGAGCCCTAGCCTAGCATGTGTGAGGCACTGGGTTCGTTCCTCAGTACCACATAAAAATAAATAAAAAATAAAATAAATGTATTGTGTTCATCTGTAATTAAAAAAATAACTGTTTTTATTGACCATACATTTATGATTTTTGAAGTTGGTAGATAAACTCCATAGAATTCCATTATACTGTTATCTCTTCTTTTGTCGATGTTGAGAATTTTCTATAATTCACCAATTTTTACTTGAAAAATATCACTATATATTATATACATATATAAAATACTATCACATATTTTTTGCATTTGAATAAACTATAAGCTACTCTTTTAAAATAGCTGCTAAATAATTTTTCTTTTCAATATCTGTTAATTTCTTTTCTCTTAGTCCTACTTTATCATTATTTACTATAATCACACTATAGGATATCTGAATCTACATAAATGAAGATTTTAAAAAGAAAAAATACATCTACAGTCTCAAATTTCTACCTCAAATAACTGCCTTTTAATCTTTTAATAATTATCATAATACATAATGTTTAATGCTTTATGGTTCAATGATCTGTAATTGGCACTAATGTCAATTTCTATAGCCAACTAAAGGTAACATGAGCAATGTACTTATTACATTGCTTATTAATAAAATAATATAAGAAGTAAAAATACTTATAGTTAGAAGATTTAACAGTAAGATATATAACAGCAAAATGGGAGTTTTCAAGCTATCATAGATATTACAGTGGACAGTTATAAAAGATAGGATAGATAATATCAAAGTAACAAAGACACACTCTCTTATTTCAGAATAATTTCTGAAATAAACACTTAGCATAATATTCTCTAACTCCATCCATTTACCTGCAAAGGCCATAATTTTATTCTTCTTTATGGCTGAGTAATATTCCATTGTGTATATATACCACAGTTTCTTTATCCATTCATCAATTGAAGGGCATCTAGGTTGGTTCCACAATCTAGCTATTGTGAATTGAGCTGCTATAAACATTGATGTAGCTGCATCACTGTAGTATGCTGCTTTTAAGTCCTTTGGGTATAAACTGAAGAGCAGGATAACTGGATCAAATGGTGGATCCATTCCAAGTTTTCTGAATCTCCATACTGCTTTCCAGAGTGGCTGCACCAATTTGCAATTCCACCAGCAATGTATGAGTGTGCCTTTTTTCACACATCCACACCAACACCTGTTATTGCTTGTATTCTTGATAATAGCCTTTCTAATTAGAGTGAGATGAAATCTTAGGGTGGTTTTGATTTGCATTTCTCTAATTATTAGAGATGTTGAACACTTTTTCATATATTTGTTGATAGCTTGTATATCTTCTTCTGTGAAGTATCTGCCCAGTTCCTTAGCCCATTTGTTGATTGGATCCTTTGTATTTTTGGTGTGAACTTTTTTAAGTTCTTTATAAATTTTGGAGATTAGTGCTCTATCTGAACTGCATGTGGAATAGATTTTCTCCCACTCTGTAGGCTCTCTTTTCACATTATTATTTCCTTTGCCGAGAAAAAACCTTTTTAGTTTGAATCCATCTCATTTATTGACTCTTGATTTCATTTCTTGCACTCTGGGAGTCTTGTTAAGGAAGTCTGTTCCTAAACCAACATGATGAAGATTTGTACCTACTTTTTCTTCTATAAGGTACAGGGTCTCTGTTCTAATTCCTAGGTCCTTGATCCATTTTGAGTTGAGTTTTTTTGCAAGGTGAATGATTTAATTTTCATTTTTTCAAGGTGAATGGGTTTAATTTCATTTTATTGCATATGGGTTTCCAGTTTTGCCAGCTCCATTTGTTGAAGAGGCTATCTTTTCTCCATTGTATATTTTTGGTACCTTTGTCTAGTATGAGATAACTGTATTTATGTGGGTTTGTCTCTGTGTCTTCTATTCTGTACCATTGGTCTACCTGTCTATTTTGGTGCCAATACCATGTCATTTTTGTTACTGTTGCTTTATGGTAGAGTTTAAGGTCTGATATTGGGATACCTCCTGCATCACTCTTCCTGTCCAGGATTGCTTTGGCTATTCTGGGTCTCTTATTCTTCCAGGTGAATTTCATGATTCCTTTCTCTATTTCTAGGAGGAATGTCATTGAGATTTTAATTGGAATTGCGTTGGCCTTTGGTAGTATGGCCATTTTGACAATATGAATTCTTCCTATCCAAGAACGTAGGAAATCTTTCCATCTTCTAAGGTTTTCTTAAATTTCTTTTTTTAGTATTCTGTAGTTTTCATTATAGAGGTCTTTTAGCTCTTTTATTATATTGATTCCTAAGTATTTTTTTGAGGCTATTGTGAATGGGGTAGTTTTCCTAATTTCTCTTTCAGAGGATCTATCACTTATGAATAGAAAGGCATTAGATTTGTGTGTGTTGATTTTATATCCTGCTACTTTTTTAAAATATTTTTTTAGATGTTGATAGCTCTTTATTTTATTCTTTTATTTATATGTGGTGCTGAGAATCAAACCCAGTGCCTCACACATGCTAGGCAAGCGCTCTACCACTGAGCCACAACTCCAGCCCCATATATCCTGCTACTTTGCTGAATTAATTTATTAGTTCTGGAAGTTTTCTGGTGGAGTTTTTTGGATCCTCTAAATATAGAATCATGTCATTGGCAAGTAGTGATAGCTTGAGTTATTTTTCCTATTCGTATCCCTTTAATTTCTTTGATGGGTCTAATTGCTCTGGCTAGTGTTTCAAGGACAATGTTGAAGAGAAGTGGTGAAGAGGGCATCCCTGTCTTGTTCCAGTTTTTAGAGGGAATGCTTTCAGTTTTTCTCCATTTAGAATGATGTTGGCTGTGGGCTTAGCATAGATAGCCTTTACATTCTCTTCAAACATGTTCTGTACTTCATCTTTGTCAAGAACGTATCATTTTATTGCCTTAACAACAGAAAACCAATCCTATTTTGTGATGATTTCTTTCTAGAGAGATGTTTATGTCCCTTAGTTCCTTTTCCATTCCAGAGTACCAACTCTCATTTGAAGAAGAAAAAAATTATAACAGTTCCTACTTTGTCTTTAAGTCTCTTTTTTTTTGCTTAGATCGTAGTAGCCATAGGTTCCTGTCAGGGTCCATCTGGAACTTTGTTTGTTCCTGTATGAAACTAAAGATAGAAGTTTTGGTCTGCAGAAAAACCTGAGCAGTCTCCTTTACATGCAGATGGGATCTGGGCCAGTAAGATGGCATAGTGTTCTGTTAGGCTAAAAAGGGGAAAAAATAATAGAAAGGACTAATACAGGGATTAGTAAAGTTATTGGCAAGCAGATTTGATAAATTTCAGCAGGCTCTTTTTCCTGAGTGGAATAAATGGCTCTGCAAAATGGTATCTCTTCCAATTGGCAGTAAAAGGAAAAGAAAGGGAGGGTTACTTAAGGAAATTGTTTTCGTTTTAGATTGAGGGGATATAAGCCTGTGTATGGACTGAAAAGAAGGAAAATAATTAGAAGGTCAAAGAGAAAGGGGAAAGATTAAAGGATCACAGGACCCAGAGAGACTGAAGGGAATAGAAATATGTGCAGAAACAAGAGGCAGAGCCTTGAGAATAAAAGCAGCCATTTCCTATGAAATAAGAGGAGGGATGAAGGAATGATTAATAGCAAAGGAAAGAATGTGAGGTGTGGAGAAGGAAGGTTAGGGAGCCCTTGTGGATAATTAGGCTCCATAAAGAATTAGGTAAAAATTATATACTAGGAGAAAGTGAAGGTAGATTTACGGTCTTAAAAATGATGAGTATGTAGAATAGCTACCATGGTGAGTTAGATTAGTTTAGTCAAGTAGAAATGAGGAGGAAAAGATTGGTAATTGTCCAAGAGATCAGCTAAGGTCAAGAGCATGTTTGCAATGCATCCAGTCCTTTTGTTTATGTTATTTCTTCAACATTGCAGCCTACAGATAGATACATACACTGAGTCAGTTTAACCTATGTTGGGAACGGTGGAAGGTCTTTGATCCAGTGAGTGCTTAGGCACGGAAAACTGAAATATTTGACCACAGAGTTCAGAATAGTTAAGTTAAGACCCAGAAGAGTCTAATATACTGACAATATTAGAAAGGGTCAGTAAATTGGTAGCCACAAGAGTGAAGAACAGGATCTATGAAAGCTATACAGTCAGAGAGAAATGTGGAGTCTGGGATCTTATAAATATATTTGTCTCAGGTTAAAAGGGAGTCCAAAATATGGCTGGATAAGTAAAAGGTAGAGTAGGGCTAACAAAAAATGGTACCATTTGTCTTAGTCCATTTGTGCTGCTTTAACAGAAAACCTTAGACTGGGTAATTTGTATAAATGGAAATTTATTTCTCATAATTCTGAAAGCTAAAGAAGTCCAAGATCATGGCACCAGCAACAATATTGTCTGGTGAGGGTATCTTCTCACTGCATCTTTCTATGGCAAAAAAAGTGGAAGGGAAAAAAGAAAAAATTATGTCCTTATATAGCAGAAGTAACAGAAGAGTGAAAGTCCCTAGCAAGTTGCCTCTATTCTTTTTTTATAAGGCATTAATCCCATCCACAGGGCAGAGACCTCATGACCTAATCACCTCCTAAAAGTCCTTCCTCCTAATACAGATATATCAGAGATCAAATTTCAACATGAATTTGGACATTCGAACCATAGCACCATTTATATATCATTTGACTGTGGTTCATACATAGTATCTTATTTAATTCCCACTATAACCAAATAAGGTTGTTATATTTGTGTTAATTTATAGAGGATCTTAATCAAGACCATATAGCTACTTAGTGACAGAGCCAAGATTGGAGCCTAGGTTTATCTGATACCAAAGCCCATGCACTTAACCATTATACTGTGTAGCCCTTCCACAGTAATAATGGGAAGTTAAGTGTTTTAGAAGGACCTCAGAAATTATTACACTGTTTGAAAAGCAAACCTGAGAATTAAATAGAGTAGAAAAGAATGTTTTACCCTGTTGAAAAGAGTAAGAGGAAAGGTATTCCATTATGTAAAGAAAGAGCATAGGACTTGATTGAATTTCTAAGATGGAAATCTCAGGCATGGTGGCATACACCTGTATTCCCAGCAGGTCAGTAGGCTGAGACAGGTGGTTCAAAAGTTCAAGGCCAGTCTCAGCAACTTATTGAGACCCTAAGCAACTTAGTGAGACTGTCTTTCAAAATAAGAAACAAAAGGGCTGGGACTGTAGCACAGTGAGTGGTAAAATGCCCCTGGGTTAAATCTTCCTTAACAAAAAAAGAAAAAGAGAGAAAAGTAAAGGAAATCTCAGGTCCAAAATTGTTTGACCCTAGGCAAGCCATGTAACTTTTGAGCTAGTTTCCTTATCTGTAAAACCCAGAAAGATAAAAAAAAAAAAACAATGATAACAAGATTGTTAAAAAAATAGCTATTCATCCAATTTCACAGCATTACTTTAAAGATTGTAATAATGGATGTAAGAAGTAAATAACTATAGAGATGTTGTTGTCATAGTGATAGTTATCTGTTACTTTGTTTCCATGGTAAAAGGGCAAGAAGTGCCAAAGGACTCAAATGAGCAAATCCAACATTTGGGCCTTTGTTCTTTGAACTTTACATAGAGGCACACTCAGAAAAGTTAACAGGATTAAGAATATTCCTTAGGATTGATGAGAGTATTTCTATGGGGTATTTATTTCTTTTTTATTTCTCAGAAGAAATGCAAGTATATGTGAGATACTTTCCTAAGCAATTTAAATTTTGTTTCCTGGTATTAGGTATTAATATTAATAGAGGCCTCCTATGCTTGGGAAATGTAATCAGTGCTCTTGGAGATGACAAAAAGGGTGGCTTTGTACCCTACAGAGATTCCAAGTTGACTCGACTTCTTCAAGGTAAGCCCAAAGTACCTCTAAAAATAAGAGAGAATAACTGAGAATGATAGTGCTGAGCAAGCAAAGATGAGACAGGTAAAAAGCTAGCTACTGGGGCTAACACAGACATAGCTGTCTAATTGATAAATAGAAGAGAGAGCTGTTGGCAGTGAGGTTTCTAAGATAATGGGAAAATGTCTTCATATATGGCTTTGAGAGCCAAGAAGTCTGCAGAGTGCCAACTGTACTTAGTACTTTGCACCTGAAAATGAACATGGTTAATGTTTCTTTACATAATAGTGCTGCTAAGCAGAATTCTCTGGAGAGTTAAAATCTACCTAGAGGGGGCATCCTAATAATATTTAATACCAATAGTGTGGCTCCTATGGGTCAGACCACAGTTGTTTTAACCTGATTCACTACTGAAATAATAGTTTCTCTTGAGAATAGAGATACATGCAGTAGGGTTCTAAAATATATCGTTTTACACACCAGAAACCTTAAGTGTTTTTATATTGATACAAATAGGAAATTTGTAAATATCTTAAGAATTTCATCACCAATGCAAATGGACAGCTTGTGCTTACATCCTGTTTGTTGGACTTCATTTTCTTTCATGGTCCTTTATTGTTCTATTTCAGATTCTCTAGGAGGTAATAGCCATACTCTTATGATAGCCTGTGTGAGTCCTGCTGACTCCAATCTAGAGGAAACATTAAATACTCTTCGCTACGCTGACAGAGCAAGAAAAATCAAGAACAAACCTGTAATTAATATTGATCCTCAGACAGCTGAACTTAATCATCTTAAGCAACAGGTATAAGGGATTTAAATTTTTATGGGAAAAATTATGTGAGTGTAATGATATAGCTTGTTTGTCAAAATTCTGTCAGAAATTTAGATATGTTGATTAAGCATTATGTTAGTTTGGTGATCTCTTTAAGTAAATTCTATTAATATGTTTGCTGTCCTTCTAAGATTGGAGGTGGCATTGGGAGATTTCTTTGAAAAAGAAGTGAGCAGTGAAAGATGAAGCAAGAGTTGTAGGCAAGACCCAGATCCTGAAGTTCCTTATATGACCTGTTCAAGAATTTGGAAATCAGCTGGAAAGTATTAGAGCCATTTAAGGGTTTTAAATAAGAAGGGTGACATGATAAAATATGTGTTTTAGGGAGATAACCTCAGCAAGAATAGTGAAAGTAGATTAGAAGTGAATATGGCTAGAAGTAAGAAAACAAATTAGGCTGCTATAATAACCAGGTGAGAATTATGGCTGGAACTAAAGATAATAGCAGTAGAGATGAAGAGAAGGGGATAGTTTGGAGGAGAAAAACAAGAAGGAGCTAAAATATATAGAACTTAAGTGGTAACATTTGATATGGGAAAAGAAAGGTGAGTGGGGAGAGTTAAGATTGATTCCCAAATTTCTTTCTTGAACAGCTGAATAAATGGTAGTGCTAATCATTCAGTCAGGAGGAAAAATAGGGCTAGGTAGGCAACTGGAAATGATGAGTTCAGTTTGGGTCCTTTTGAGGTTGAAGGACTTACAGGGCTTGTAAGTAGAAATATTCAAACATATCTGGCTCTATGGGTTTGATGTAGAGATGTATGAGCTGAAGACAGGTTCAAGTCAATAGCATTAGATGGTATGAAGTTATGGAATAGATAAAATCAAAGAGTACTTGACATATTAAAGGTACTCACTAAATAATTGCCAAATAAACAAATGAACAAGAGAAGAAGGCAGAAACCGGAAGTCTTGGGAACATTAGCACTTAAGGAATACAGGAAGAAGAGAAGACATTAAGAGGGACTAATAAGCAGTAGACCGGAAGAAAACCAGTGGTGTCATGACAGACAAGGGACAAGCATTTCAAGGAGGATTATGAGAAGTGTAAATTTACAGAGTGTAAGATAATGATTTTTAAAGGTCCATTGATTTTTGTCAACAAGAAAGCAATTGGTGACCTTTATTAGAAGAAGGTCAGGGGAATAAGAGCAGGTTGATAAAGTATAAGTAGATAGAATGGTAGGTAAGAAGTGAAGGAAGCTGATAGGCTCTTGTTTCAAAGAGAGAGGTTTAGAAAAGGTAATAGCTAGAAATCAAGGGTCAAGGGATATAGGTCTGTTTTTAAACTATGGGAAAAACTTGCATGAGTAAAAGAAACAGCTGGGTGCAATGGCTTATGCCTTTAATCCCAGCAACTCAGGAGGCTTAGGCAGGAGGATTGCAGGTTCAAGGCCAGCTTGGGCTATGTAGTGAGAACCTGTCTCAAAAGTTTTTAAAAGGCGGGTGCCTGGGGGTGTAGCTCTGTGGTAGAGTAGCATACTTGCCCAGCATGGGCATTCCTGGATTAAATCCCCAGTACTAAAAAACAAAGTAAAAGAACTAGATAGGAGAGACTGAAACTGAGAACAGAGAACAGACAAGATCATCTTCTAAGATTGAGCAGTCAGATAAGAATAGGGGGCTTGAAGTCACTCTCAGCAGAAATGGAAGAGGTAGCTGACTGTGAGCATGAATTTGTGGTGTATAAGTGTGACTGGTTGTACAGCAGCTCAGTAGCCCTGTTAGAGAAGCCAAGAAGGCAGGAATTAGATTGATGCAGGTATAAAGGGGTCACATTTTCTCACATTCCAGATTATAGTATTGCTTCCACTTGAAATCAGGTGTTTGCCAGCTCCTTACTCACTCCCTCTCTGGCCTCCTTCCTTAGTGATAACTACTATTTATTTAATCTCTTTTCTTCCCTTTCCTTCTCCTTTATCTCCTTCCTCCCTAGGGGTCACTGTAATTTATCTGTCCACAATTATCATCTGAATTATAAAATACCAGTCTATTCCCCTATTTTCTTTTATGTTTATTCCTATTGCCCAAAATGCCCTTCTTCCTATTGACTTATTTGCTCATTTGTTCCAACAATAAGTATTTAGTAAACAGTATTATGTGCTGGGCACTATGCTGGGATATATTATTGAGCAAAGCAATACAGTTTCTACCTTCTAGGAGCTTATTGCCTAACATGAGAGACAAACACTTAACACATAATCATATAGTATTATGTTATTATAAAGTGGGATACTGTGCTATGAGCGTGTGGAATAGGGCCTTCTGTTAAATATTCAGTCTGTGGAGCCTTCCCTGAGGTAGCAACATTTGAGCTGAGATCTGAGGGATTAAATATGTATAAACTGCAGAAATGAAGGAAGAGATTTGAAAGGAGAAGAAACAGCATGAGAGCAAAGTATGGTGAAGAGCATTCACACTGCCACCAGGTGGCCCAGGCTCAAATCCTGGCTTTGTAGCTTAATAGCTTTGCACCTTGGGCAAGATCTCTTTCCTTCAGGTTTCCTGTCTGCCCTGGAAATAATAATAATAATACCTGCTTCATAGGGTTTTTGTGAGGGTTAAATGAGCAATCTATATAAAGTACTTTGAACAACACCTGGTATGTAGCAAGTGCTAAAAGGATCTGAATTAGTATGGAGTATATACCACATCTGAAGAACTCAAAGGATACTGGTGAGAATGCAGAAAGCAAGGAAAATATTCTAGTATGAACCAAGAGGGAAAGCAGAAGCATGACCATGAATTCATGGACCATATGAAAAAATGATTTTAAGCTGTGTGGTAACATTGGTAATTTTCATTTTTAAAAGATGGTCTGGCTGCTGTGTGGAAATCAGGAAAGTATGATTCTGGTAAACCAAATGCTACCTGTCAATCAAGTAAATTGAAGACTGAAAAATATTCCATTGGCTATAGTCACAATCAGGTCATTGGCGAACTTAGCAAGTTACTTAAATGAACCTTACCTTAGATTTCATAGGCATTGAGTAAAATTATTCAACTGCTAATTTTAGTAATTTCATTGCAGAAGAATAAATAGTTTTTAGTCGGTGATTATTTTTCTTTGCTTCTCCCAGGTACAACAACTACAGGTCTTATTGCTACAAGCCCATGGGGGTACCCTGCCTAGATCCATAAAGTAAGTGACATAAGATTATCTGATTGATTGATTGATTGATTGATTGATTGACTGAGGTGCCAGGGGTTGAACTCTGGGTATAAATTAAATTTAAATGTTTGTTAGAGCAGAGGCTCTTTTTCCTGATAGTTGTTTTCCTCTGTTATCCTAAAATTTCTAGTAGCATTCATTTGGTGTCAGGAAAGGGAATTTACCAACCCTGCTGACTACTTTGGACTTAGCTAGTTATCTTTGAAGCAGCCTAATAGAACAGAAAAAGTATGGGTTTTGGTCTAAGAAATTTATTAATTTGAATGCTACTGTAGGAAGAGCTGTCTCTTCTCCCCAATGTATTTATTTGTCTACTTAGTTATATCCACAGATACATGAATATTTACTTTATTCTATAGGTTATCCTCCAATACTAGCATTTGTTTTATTCAAATTATTCCTAATTTGTCCATTCAGAGCTACTTTAGGTTGGCTTTTTGTGTTCTTTTACAAGTCCTCAATTTTTTGAATATTTCCACAAGATGTTCCAAACTCTATTTTCCCTACCCCAGTTCTGGAATCCTCCGTATTTCCAAGAAGCCTGGTTTCTTTTATTGGAAAATGGTGTTTAGAAACTAAGATATGGATGCTAGCACTGGTTGTGCTCATTGTTACTGGGTGTCTCCACTTTTAGGCTTTCTTAGCAGGTAGAACTAAGAAATATCTGCATGTGTAATAACCCACACATATATATGCATCTGTATTTTTGTATCTATCAATCTGTGTATGTATTAAAAACCATGATTATGTAACTCTGATTCCATCCCAACACTAAAGGGTTCATTTTGGCCTTCTTATTTATAAGTTCTCTAACAATAAGAAATGCAGTTGTCATTATCTGCAATTTATTTACGTGTTCAATTCTAGTGTACACATAATGGAGTTTCACAATTGCTAACCCATATCCCTGTGAGAAACACTTTATGAACTAGATGTCAACATTTATGCAGTTTTTTCTGCATTTAGCATGGTACTATTTTCCATAGTTAATATTTATATTCCATTTTGGGTCATCCCTACATCTTTTTTTTGCCCCTACGTCTTAATTAGATTTAGTTGTTTATATTTTGGGTATGTATATCATTATAATGGAGCTAATTAAGTATTAGAGATATGCAAAAAGATACACTCAAAACAGAGAAATGGAAATTAAAATCCTCAATAAATAAATTGTGCATGTGTGTATGTGTGTTAACAGAAAATAATCAATGTTGGCAAGGATGTGAGGAATATGGAAAAATTTGGACCCTTGTGTGCTATTGTGGGATTGTAAAATGACATCACCACTATGGAAAACAGGATAGAAATTTCCAAAATATTAAAAATACACCTATCATATGATAAAACAATCCCAATTCAGTATATCCAAAAGTATTGAAAACAGAGTCTCAAAGAGATGTTTTTCACAACCATGTTCACAGCAGCACTTTTTTTATAGTACATTTTATTTAACATAATATCTCCCAAGTGTTATTATTTCAACAAGTATTAAATTTTTTTTATCTTTTAATTTTTTTACAGACTGCATTTTGATTCATTGTACACAAATGCGGTACATCATTTCGTTTCTATGATTGTACACGATGTAGATTCATACCATTCATGTAATCATACATGTACATAGGGTAATGATGTCTGTCTCATTCCACCATTTTTATACCCCCCTCCCTCTCATTTCCTACATAATCTAAAGTTTCCCATTCTTCTCTCCCTCCGACCCCCCCATTATATATCATTCTCCACTTATCAGGGAAAACATTCGGCCTTTGGTTTTTGGGGATTGGCTTATTTCACTTAGCATGATATTCTCCAATTCCATCCATTTATTTGCAAATGCCATAATATTATTATTCTTTACGGTGGAATAATATTCCATTGTGTATATATACCACAGTTTCTTTATCCATTCATCTGTTGAAGGGCATCTAGGTTGGTTCCACAATCTAGCTATTGTGAACTGAGCTGCTATAAACATTGATGTGGCTATGTTACTGTAGTATGTTGATTTTAATTCCTTTGGGTATAAACCGAGGAGTGGGATAACTGGGTCAAAAGGTGGGTTCATTCCAAGTTTTCTAAGGATTCTCCACACTGCTTTCATGAGTGGCTGCACCAATTTGCCACTCCACCAGCAATGTAAAAGTGTGCCTTTTTCTCCACATCCATGCCACCATCTAATTTGTGTTCTTGATAATAGCCATTCTAATTGGAGTGAGATGAAATCTTAGGGTAGTTTTGATTTGCATTTCTCTATTTACTAGAGATGTTGAAGACTTTTTCATATATTTATTAATTTCCTGTATGTCTTCTTCTGTAAAGTGTTTGTCCAGTTCTTTAGCCCATTTATTGATTGGGTTCTTTGTATTTTGGGTGTAAAGTTTGTAAGTTCTTTATAAATTTTGGAGATAAGTGCTCTATCTGAAGTGCGTGTGAAAAAGATTTTCTCCCACTCTGTAGGCTCTCTCTTCACATTCTTGACTGTATCCTTT
The DNA here is from genome assembly GCF_902686445.1 of Sciurus carolinensis. NCBI lineage: Eukaryota > Metazoa > Chordata > Mammalia > Rodentia > Sciuridae > Sciurus > Sciurus carolinensis. The sequence continues at coordinate 53,657,798 of NC_062232.1, forward strand.
GCTGAGAAAAAGCTTTTTAGTTTGAGTCCATCCCATTTATAGTAGCACTTTTATAGTAGCATTCATAGTAGCACTTTTCACAGTAATAAAAAAGCAGTATCATGGTGTAATGAGGTAAACATCATTACCTTATATACATATATGACTACACAAATGGTGTGACTCTACATTGTGTACAACCAGAGAAATAAAAAGTTGTACTCCATTTGTGTACAAGGAATCATAAACACGAATCAATAATACATGACATTCTGCTGTCATGTATAACTAATTAGAACAAACAATAAAAAATTAAAAAATCAGAAAAGCAGTATCATTCCAAATGTTCATCAACAAATGAATTAATAAACAAAATGTGATTAGTGACATCAGCATGATCATAGATAGAAGATTCTAGACCTCACTTTCCCCACAGAAAGATCAATTAGAAATTATCAACAAACAAAAACACCTTGGTGAAAACCCTAAAACTTGAGAATAAGCCTGAGTTACCTGGCATGTTCAAAGGAACTAAATCAAAATCTGCATTGATGGGCTGGGGATATAGCTCAGTTGGTAGAGTGCTTGCCTCACTGGCACAAGGCACTGGGTTCAATCCCTAGGACCACACACACACAAAGAATCTGCATTGAAAGAATAGGAAAAACCAGGCTTGGTGGTGCAGGCCTGTAATCCCAGCTACTTAGGAGATTGAGGCAGGAGGATTGCAATTTCCAGCCCAACTGGGCAACTTGGTGAGACCCTGTATCAAATTTTTAAAAAAAGGGGCTGGGATTATGGCTCAGTGGTGAAGCACCCCTGGGTTCAATCCCCAATATCAAGAAAAAGAAAAGGAAGGATAGGAGAAACTATCTCACTTTGACCATGTTGCTCCTCCCCCAAGTCATCATAGCACCATACAGAGAGAATTCTCCAGAGCCCATGGTTCCCACAGTGGAAAAAGAACCAGGGAGGCAGAAATCCAGCTTCCCTAGCATTCAAAGATGAAATCAGGAAGCCCATTCCATTCTGACTTTACAAGGAACAGGTTGCATTGGGGAATCTACACAGTTAAACCTCCTAGGGTCAGGTAGAAATAAGCAGGGAGGTAGAGGCCAGTATTCAGATTTTGGTGAAAGTTAGTGTACACACCAGCAGTAAGTGCTCCATCACAGAGGTACCAGCTTATACCCAAAGCTCAACTGATCAATCCCAGAAAAAGTGGTAAGTGCTACTTGAGTAGCCAGCCTCCAGGTCTCACCTCAGAGACTACCCCAGGACCCCACCCAGAAAGAAGACTCCAGCAGCAAATTTCCACCACAAGCAGGCACTAGATTTCCCACACTTGGAACATAAACAGTGTTCCCAGTAGCCTCAAAGCCCACCCTCATGTCCTACCCAGGAAGAGAAGCAAATCTCAACTATGCGTCTCTACTGGGTATAGCATGTAGTCCATCTATCCCTATCCACTTAACCCCAGGGCCTCTCCTTCAACCCTACCCACTACTGAACTCAAATAGAAGTACCTCGTGGCCATGGAACACATCACATGGACTAGCCAGATCAGAGGCAGTAGATGTGCCCATTCAGCAATTTAGCCTCAATCAGAGTTCAGCTAATAATCTTGTCAGATAGCAGAGCCTACCCAGCTGCCCCACCTGAACTCGGAGTAAAGGTATCAGCAGTCCAACCAACTAGAAAACCTGAAAGCAATCTCTACCAGCTAGCCCATAACTAGTGAAGATCTAGCCACACCAAAGAACTCCTATAAAAGCTAAAAAGGCTAGCTGTCTCTGTAAATGCATATGCGCCAATGGAAGGACACAAGGATTGAAAACCCTGAGGAAATCATGACACTTCCAAAGCTTCCATGAAATACCTAATGAAATAATATCTGTAAAATGACAGAAAAAAACAATTTAGAGTAATTCCTTCAAAAACTTCAGTGAACTTCAAGAATACAGAGATGAAAAAACTAAATGAAATTTGGAAACATGGCAACATGAGAAGTTTAACAACAAAACAAAAACAATAAAACCAAATAGAAATCCTAGACATGTAATATACAGTGACTAAACTGAAATATACAGCTGACTTGACAGAACATTTGAAGACAGAACATTGGAAATTACTTGATCAGGGTAAGGAAGGAAGGAAGGAAGGAAGGGAAGGAAGAAGGGAAAGAGGGAGGAAGGAAGAAAGAAAGGAGAGAGAGAAATGATTTAAAAGAATGTAGAAAGCCTACCAGAATTATCAGATTCCATCAAGAGACCTAATATATGCATAGATTTTCCAGGTGAATAAAAGGGACCAGAAAGCATATTTTTCAAAATAATGGATGAAAACTTCACTGATCGGAGGAAAGAAGTCAATATAAAGGTATAAAAGAGCAGTAGTCAACAATTAAATTTAACTGAAGGAGGAATGGACAAGGTATTTTATAATCCAATAAAAAAATCACAAAGATTCTGAGATGAGTTAGAGATAAGATATACATCATATACAAAGTAGTTCCAATGTAACCATGTGGACTTCTTAGCAGAAACACTGAAAACCAGGGAAGATTGGGATGATATATTAAAAGGAACAGAACTGCCAACCAAGAATACTCAGCAAACCTATATTTTATAAATAAAAACTTTCGTAGACAAAAGCTAAGGGAGTTCATTACCACTAGCCTTCCTTATGGGAATTGCTAAACAGAGTACTTTAAACTGAAACAAAAGGCTGCCAATTAATACCAAAACTTACAAAAGTCTGGAAATGTGGCTCAGTGGTACGTAATGGTATAAGAAATTCAGAGTATTCAGAATACTCCAGGATTCTATTGGTGGTGTGTAAAGTAATTTAATCCCTAGTACAAGGGTTAAAAGACAAAATTATTGATAACTATAGCTAAAATAAATTATCAAGGGATACATATTACAAAATTATACAAATTCAAACCTCAAAACAAAATATGGAGTGTAAGAATAAAAATGTAGAATTATTGTATTCAATCAAGACTAAGCTGTTATCAGTTTAAAATTAACTCTTATAGGTGTAAGATGTTCAATGAAAGCCTTACGGTAACAAAAAAAACAAACGTGTAGCAGATGCATAAAACAATGAAGATTCAAAATATACCACTATACAAAACCATCAAACCACAGAGTTATACAGCAGGAGAAAACAAAAACTATTTACAAAGCAACCAGAAAAATACCCCAACAAAGTGACAATAGTAAGTCCTTACCTATCATTAATTACTTTTAATGTAATGAACTTAAATCTCCAATAAAATACATAGAATAAGTAAATGGATTATTATTCAGCCAAAAAATGGAAGGAAAATCTGACACATGTTACAACAATGAACCTTGAAGAAAATATGCCCAAGGCAATAACTTATCTGCTTTCAGTCTGTATAGATTTTTCTCCTATAAACATTTCATATACACAGAATTATACAGTATATGATTCTATTGTTGACTTCTTGCACTAACATTTTTAAGATTTGTCCATGTTATGACATGTATCAATTCTTCATTCTCTTTTATTGCTGAACAGTATTCCATTGTCTGGATATGCCACATTTTGTCTATCCATTTGTCAATTGATAGGCTTTCAGGTTGGTTACACTTTTGGGCTATAATGAATAGTGCTGCTGTGAACATTCCTTGTAGGTCTTTATGTGGACATATGTCTTCAGTGGGTAAATACCTAGGAGTGGAATTACTGGGTTGTATGTTTATCTTTAAGAAACTGCCATACGGTTTTCCAAAGTGGTTGTACCATATACATTCTCCACATGCTTCTAGATTTTGGTTCATAGTTAGAAAACCTTTCCCTACACCAAGATTAAAAGAGAAATTCACCCATGTTTTCTTCTAGTACTAATGTTGTTCTACATTTCATTTTTTTTTTTTTTGTGGTGCTCAGGCTCGAACCCAGGGCCTTGTGCTTGCAAGGCAAGCACTCTACCAACTAAGCTATCTTCCCAGCCCTACATTTCATTTTTCTATTTGGAGTTTATTCTTTTGTATGCTGTGAGTCTACTTTCTTTTAATATCCTTATTTTCAATAACTTATTATTTTTATTATTTAAGGATACATTCCTTCTTGTAGAAGAAGCATTGCTTCTTGTTTAGAGAAGTATGAAGAATAAAATTTAAAATTGTCATGATTTTATCACCCAAAAATGACTATCTTTCTTTTTCTAATTTTCCACTTTTTGCTAAATATACTCTGGGTTCTCTGGTAACTTTTTAAGAATGTTGGATAAAGTGATGAAAGCCAGTGCCCTTTAAAGTCCTATTTTCACTATCTTTATTTTAAAAGCAATTGACCCATCTTCCTTTCCTTACAATTTAACACAACCCTGTTTCATGTATGACAGGACCAATGAACACAAGACTAAAGAAAACCATTCCAAATTCTGTCTCGAATACACTATAAGAAATCATTTATTTCAGGGCTGGGCAGATAGCTCAGCTGGTAGAGTGCTTGCCTCACAAGCACAAGGCCCTGAGTTTGATCCCCAGTACCGAAAAAAAAAAAAAAATCATTTCAGTTGGAAAAGTAATAGACTAAGAAAAACTGATGAATCAAACAAACTCAATTATTCAATATTTTGCAAAGAAAGATATTTCTCCAAAATGTGTATTTATAACTTTAGAGACATTTCACAAGGTTGTTTAATGAAATGTGCATTTTACGTATATGAATTCTTTTACTTCACTTCTTTGGATTATGCCCCTTTTTTAGAGGTGTGTTATTGGAGCTTTTGCATTTATTTTCTGTAAGTGTTAATTTTGACCTGCTCAACTAACTTGAATTCCTAACTTCGGCAATTAAATAGCATGTGAAATAGGAAATATTGGTTTTATGTTGTATTTTCTTTTTTGTCTGATCTTTGTCTGGCCCTAGTCCTATTTTCTGCTTTAGTCTTAAAGCCTTCTCCTGTCAGCAGAGAAGAGGAAGGAGAACAGGGGAAGAGAGAAGGGAGGGAATAATAGAGGGGGATCATGAACCAAAATTAAATTCCATGCATGTATGATTTTGTAGTGATGAACCAACTACTATGTATAACTATAAAGCTCTAATTAAAATTAAAAGCCTTCCCCTGTCACATGAACATCCTATTTCATGTTGTAGTTCAGTGCTGCTTTATTATAATCTTACAAAGAACTCTTTTTTTTTCTTATGACTCTGAGAGCTTTTATATCTTTGCATTCCCATATTAACTATCTCTGAAGTGAGCATAGTAGTTAGGAGTATGGAGTCTGAAATTAAATTGCTGAGCTCTACTACCAGCTTTACCCTAACCCTCTAGTTGTGTGGGTTTTAGTTATTTAATATCTTTGTGCCTCAGTTTCTTCAACTGTAAAATGGGAATAACAATAGAACCTACCTCATGGGACTATTGTGAGAATTAAATGCATTTAACATATGTAAAGCATTTATAATAAAACCTATTGCACAGTGCTTTAGAAATATTATCTATTATTAATTTTAGTAGTATTTAAATATTAAAGCATTAACTTTAAGTTGTAATGAAGAGCCTACTCCTAATTGCTAAATTTTCCTTAGAAAAATCAACAGTTGACTTAAATATGATTCCCCCATCTAAAAAAATGTTTTAGAGGGGAAACCTATTGAGTTAAAAGTATCATTAGTTTGAAGTTCATCAACTTGCATGAATGTCATGAAAATTTTCAGTTTAATAAGGATAGAAATAATAATCTAAAATAACATTAAATTTACTAATAATTTATTTTATAATACACATTTTAATTGAACATTCCTTCATAAGATTGTTAGTGAATTCTTAACAGTGTGATATGAGACCTTATTGGATAGCCTTGCTGTTAACATTTTGATACAGAACAGGCTGAGATCTTCTATAAGAGTTGATGGAGGTCTTGAGTTGGCTGAGAGGGCATCTACTCTATTCCTGAAATCTTTTTCTGTACTTTATTGAGATTGAGAACAGCTGCTCCCTGTCCTTTTTTATTTTTATCATAGCCTTGACAACTATTCATTTTTCCCTTCAGTCTTCAGATCAAATCTTCATATTTCTTCTGATCTTTTTTTTTTAACGAGCCTATTTTCCAGTCTTTTAAACATTACATCCAAATGAATTTTTAAAAAACATGTTTCTTCGTGTTCTACTTCATTAGTCTGGAACTGATAGAAAATAATATGCATAAGTTCTAAAGGTTCTTATATGAATGGATATTTTCCTATAAGCTATTTCTGTTCCTCCCTTCCACTCATATTTGAAATGGATACCATTATTTCTACTACTCACTCTAAGCAAGTTAAAATTGATAAGCAAATGATCAGGACACTGAGTCATGAATTTCAAGTAAAGCAAGCATTTAGAAGGGAATACTTACTTATAAAGAATTGTGAAATGTGCTTCTAGTGGCCACTGGTCATCATTTCAAATTTCTGACTTAATAAATTCTATTTTCCTAAATTTTACAGTAAGTAGATAATCAACTTGTGTTGATCAGGTTAAATGTTGAACCCTGAGCAATGTCACTTCTACCTCCTCCATACGTCTTCCTTTGCTACTTACTTAAACCCTACCACCATCACCACCCTTGCTGGGGATGGAACCCAGGGCTTCCTGCATGTTAGGCAAGTGCTCTACCACTGAGCCACATCCCCAGCCCCTACCTTCTTTCATCCTTAGTGAGGGATTGAGGGTGGGAAGAGGAGGGAGAAAACATGTTAGCTACAGTTAGCTTTCACTTAAGTACACAAATAGAAAGATCCTAAACCAGGAACCAAGGTAAAGGTTACAACCATATCTGACTCTGAATTATTACCTTCCTCCAAATCATTAAAGTACTTCATGGGTATGTTTCTTGTACATCAAATATACTACCTGACTGGATGGATAGAATAGTGTTTGGATACTCTTTTCTTAGAGTTTTGTGGGGTGATTTTAACCTAACTCTCAGCCAGAAGGCTTGTGGGCTATATTTTTATCCACCTTGGATAGAAGTGCTATCAATCAGTAATTTTTCTAAAATGTTACTTTCTTTGTTTTAGTGTGGAACCATCAGAGAATCTACAATCCCTGATGGAGAAGAATCAGTCTCTGACTGAGGAGAATGAAAAATTAAGTCGTGGTTTGAGTGAGGCAGCTGGTCAGACAGCCCAAATGTTGGAGAGGATCATTTTGGTGAGCCCAAAGACTAAAATACCAGTATCTGGACATTCCCTAGCTTCCGTTTCCAAAAATATTTAACATGCTTCTTATTATGAGAAACAAGCTATATGGGAAGAAGTGTATGTGTATTTCCATATCCTGCCAGGATCCCCTGTGTAATAAATACATGGGCTTTTAATCAACATAGAGAATAGTTAGACTTGTGCAGTGAAAACCTATCTGTCCACCACAAAGAATCTACATGAATCACATTTTTAAAATACCAGAAAGGAAACAACCATGTCCATTGGTTACCTTGAATTCTGCCTAATGTTTATCCACAATACAGGTTGAGCCTACCTAATCTGACAATTTGAAATCCAAAATGCTCCCAAATCCAAAACTCGTTGCACATTATCATGACATAGTGGAAAACTCCACAGCCAACCTCATGTGAGGGGTCACAGTCAAAATATATGTGCACTAATATTGTATAAAATCACCTTCAAGCCATGTGTATAAGATGTATATGAAACATAAATTAATTTTGTGTTAGCCTTGTTTCCATTGCCAAGATATCTCATCATGTATGCAAATACTCCCAAATCCAACAAAAATTTGAAATCTGAAACAACTCCTGATTCCAAGTATTTTGGATAAGGGATACTCAACCCATACTAGGTTACTTTTCCTTCACTAAGATTTTAGTTCTTCTCTATTTCCTTTCCCCTAATATTGTCACATTTCAAATTCCTTCCTAAATAACTGCCATAGTAAAATACAACTGCTGGAAATTAATTTTAATTCATTTTTCCAATGATCAAATTCTAAATAGTAGATCACTATGTGAATGATTACACCAGTTGTGAATCCTACTACTGGTGATAAGAACCTTCTAGATCAGTGTGTGTTGGCTCTGTCACTAACATTTTTCTGCTAGTCCAAATATAACTCAGACTTTGATTGTACAGCTATTGCCAGAAGTGAAATTGAGTTTCCACCAATAACCTGGTAATCCATATGCCTTCATGCATCCATTGTGTTCACTAGTCAAGGAAAGGTAAGCTGCCTAAGTTTTCTTTAAAAGAAGCTAAGTCCTATATTCAATTATACTGTCTATTACTAGCAGAAAGGTGAAAGTGGAATCTAAGAGATTTTTATATACAATTTTCTTTCTCCAGTGCTACATTTTATGCTTTTGCAGTAACTCTAGAAGTCATAATTTACATGTGTGTGAGTGTGGCTGACGAAACAGACAGAACTTATTCTAGCCACATACCCATCTGACCTTTATAAGGTTGTTAAAAAGACTGCCTGATAGGCTTATTGTTTGATATTCACAACAAGCACACCACTTTTGGCCTATATAAACTATCCTTCCCAAATCTGTTGCAGCTTCTAGCATGTGACAGATTCTATGATTGAAATAAAACTGAAAATATCAATCATCCAACCCCAAACATAGCTGCCTTCTGCTCTTTCTTTTTTCCACTAACAGCATTCTTCTGCCTTACCCTTTCTCTTGCTTTCTTTTGCTAAACTAACCTACCATATCAGGTAGTGTAATTTTTAAAAAATACAAGCTCAAATTTAGTGTGAGGCCCTTTTATGTTTTAAATGCCCTGATGCTGAGGCTAGAAAACAGTGCAGTGTAGGAGGCAGTTTAAAGTGATTTTTTTTTTTGCAAACAGCAGGGAGTAAGATGCTAGGAAGTGTTGCTTTTTCTTCCAGTTGCAAAGTTTTCTATGGAATTAAGGCTTCACACTCCACCCCATAGTCTGAACCTTGTGGCAAGCATAAAACCCAGCTGCTTGAGTGCTATTTTTAGTAGCTTATTTTGACTTTAGGGCTAATTTCCATGACTCTGTTAAAAAACACATTTCTCAATAATAACCAAACACCACTAAATCCTCTATACAGAAAGGAGACAGCCTTTCTACCCAGGTTTTCATCCATAGGAATAGGGAAACGAGCATAATTAGGTAAGGCTGTCAGGCACTGCTACTGATCATCTCCTGGGTCTTTGTTGCAGACAGAGCAAGCAAACGAAAAAATGAATGCCAAGCTAGAGGAGCTCAGGCAACATGCAGCGTAAGTTTCCTACCAAATATTTGTTAGTGGCCTATCCCACCTTCCTATCTAATCATGAATCTTCTGGCCTTTACAGTATGATTAACCCTTGGATTCTTTTGCTTGAATTTTCAGCTGCAAACTGGATCTTCAAAAGCTAGTGGAGACTTTGGAAGACCAGGAATTAAAAGAAAATGTAGAGATAATTCGTAATCTCCAACAAGTGATTACCCAGCTATCGGTAAGCCAAGTAATAGGAAATAGGCATATCACTTTCTTTTGTTTCTCTTGAGGCATATGAGTATTTCTAACTCTCTGGCCTTTTGCTGTAAACACTAGATTATGAGCTTCTGGAGGACAGAGATTATAGATCACTAAATATGATCTGAACATTGAGTCTGTTAAATTAAAACACTCCTGGGTCACTTATGCAATGACACATTAATATTTCCATATTCTAATCAAACACTACAAGCAACAACATAGTATGCAAAATTGCCTAGGTAGCAAGAGTAGCAGTCACAGCTCTCTCTTATAACCAATAATAAATAAATTTGAATGATCATTCTGCCATAAATTCCCCTTTCTTATTCATTTTTAGAGCTGCTATAATAGTTGTAGTGGTGGAAGTAATTATTTTTTGTTTTCTCCAAAAGAAAAATTTTCACAGTCCCACCACCTTAAGTACTTTTTTGGTACTTAGGATTGAACCCAGGGGTTACTTTAAAACTGAGCTACATTCCCAGTCCCAGGCAGGGTCACACTAAGTTGATTAGGACCTTGCTAAGTTGCTGAGGCTGGCCTTGAACTTCTGATCATCAGCCTTCCACGTCACTGTGATGACAGGAATGTACCACCACACCTGGCTAGGTATATTTATTTTTAAATTAAAATCATATCACACTGTGTTAAGAGGTTATGGTTAGATTTAATCCATCTATATTCTCCTATTTGTAATTCTGAAGCAGTAATGTATATGTAAATACCTGGTGGTATTTCCTAGTTCTTGGGAATAGGTTTGTATTTTACTGAACAGTTAGTCTTTCATTCCTAGTCCTGCCCAGCATTTTCTTGGAATTGTCCATAGAGTATCACAAAATCCTCCACATGTAGACTTACTCTTAAAGAATAAATGAAGCATGGAATGGTGATGCACTCCTATAATTCTAGCAACTTGGGAGGCTGAGGCTGGAGGACCACAAGTTCAAGGCCAGCCTCAGCAACTTAGTGAGACCCTGTCTCAAAATAAAAATAAAGAGGGCTGGAGATGTAACTCAGTGGTAAGCACCCCTAGGTACAATTCCCAGCACACATCCCCCCAAAAAGCAAATATTTTTAAATACCATATAATATCATATCATCAGGAAAAAAAGATTATGTTGGCAAATTCTAAGAAATTTAAAACTTAAAATTAAACTCCCCCAAAACTATTTGGCAGTGTTTTTGAATAAGTAGTGCTGTATAAAACTGTCACGATCAGTCCAAAATGACAGTTCATTTATCCAACAAATAGAGCAAAGTAATTGAGTACTTGGACTCCCGAGCCAGAAACACCCTGGTTTGAAGCCAATTCTGCCACTTACTAGCTATGTAACCTTGCTAAATGATGTTTACTGTCAAAAGGAAATAATTTTAAGTGACTCAAATTGGATTTAAAGGTATTATTCAGCTGATAAACTCAGGGAGCACCTAGATTCCAAATAACTCCCCATGTTAAGACAGATTAGAGTTTTATAGGGTGAAAAGAAGAAAGGGGTGTGTGTTCTTGTGGTTTGGCTCAGGTAGCAGCTTTTGTTGTTAATTGCTGTGAAACTTTTGGTTAGAGGTTGTTCCAGTTTTCATGCTGCTTCTTCAGGAACATATTGGTGCAATCCCATTCTGATAGCTATCATGTTATTTTTAAGAGTTGCTTTTGCAAGCCTTGTAGTTTGTAAGTTGGTTAAAGTTTACAGATGGGAACAATGACAGAAAGAAGGGGTGAGCTGGCGAGGGTTAAAGACAAGGAAAACTGAGGACCCTCTCTCATGTCTGTTTTAATCCCTTTACATTAACAGTATGAGCAAAGTTTAGTGGGAGCACTAAGGAAGGAGTAATTAACTTAGTCTAGAAAATTTTAAAAGATATCATGGAAGAAATGGGTCCTAAAAATGAATAGGAGCTTGCCATGGAGACAAAGGAGAAGGGACAATCTATACAGAGGAAAGGGTATGTGCAAAAGCAAAGAAGTGTGAAAGTTTAGAATATGGTAAGAACTTCAATGTAACTGAAGGATAGAATGACTATCACACAGATAAGTGTCACGAGCTATAATTCCTTTTAATTTTGCAGTGCTGGGATTAAACTCAGAGCCTTGCACATGCTAGGCAAGTGTTCTACCTCTGAGCTACACCCCAAGCCATATAATTCTCCTTAAGTATGGCTGATATATGAAATCCTTGTATGAGCTACCTTAGAATTCAGATAATGTAGGATTTAGAAGCCTACTGGAGCCTGAATTTACAAGTTCAGAAAACAATGATCATTCATGGCCACCATAACAGTCTCAAGGGATTTCATACTACCTCATTTCCAAGGCTATGATTTGCATGGGAAAGATGAAGTAAACCTCTGGAACCAAATTAATAAAAGAAGATAAAGCACCTTTACTGAGGATCTGGCAATATGACTGGTGCATGGTGTGCCTATAGAGGAAATTGTTAGTGGTGGCTGGCTCAGAGGAACTTTGTAGAATTGCTGTCTACCACTAAAATGCACTTGGCACATGCGGTAGGAGGGTGCTAAAGATTGCCACAAGCTGATAAAGTTCCTGGCTTCTATCCACTGTCACAGTTAGGCAGAGTAAACCCTTTTATCCAAGGCTCCTGCTGGACTCTTGAATAAGAGTTCTTCAAGTCTATTGTTCAGAGACCCTCCCAGCTACATATTTTTTTGGAAATACACAACAATGTATCCTGTGGCTTTTATTAAGACTCACTACAGTGAAAGCAAAATGTTTCAAATGTAAGTACTTGTGCCCTTCATTCTGGATTAAAACTATTTTTATTTTAAGTGACTGGTGAACACCCCCTTTTCAAGTTATGAAGGCAACCATTGTTCCAGCATATTCCTCCTGGGGCTTGAAGCACAAAACTGTACCATTTCTTCCCTTAAGATATAATTCAGGCAAACCTCCTTGTTGCAGTTACCTGTGAGAAATTCATAAGTCCTTTCACTTCTTAAAGAATCAAATTTTTTTTTAATTTTGTTTATACCCCCTCCTCCAAGACCAGTTCCATAAAAAGCATTTTGTATGCCCAGTAATGGTATTACACATGACCTACAAGCACAAGCTTCATTTTGGAAGGTTTTTCTGATTAATGTAGCGTGGTGTACCCTAGCCTTGATCCCCTGATCATCACTTTTAGCAAATTGTATCTTTTAAAGTTGAAACCTTAGAATGTAGGGGAGTGGGAGAGAAGAGAGCCCTTAGATTGAAGTTAATCTGATTGTTATATATTTACTTTTAGGATTGTGAGAGAATTTTTCCATGTTCATGCAAAACATGTTAACATAGCCCTAAGTTGTGTGTGTGTGTGTGTGTGTGTGTGTGTGTGTGTGTGTGGTTGAACCCAGGATATTACACATGCTAGGCAAGTAATGAGCTACACCCTCAGCCCTAGCCCTGAGCTGAAACCTTAGCATTGTTAAATTTCAGTGGGCCAAAAGCCAAGGGTATACCCACTGTAACAACACATCTTTAAATATTAATCCATCTACTTTAATCCTAACTCTCTAGAAGGTACTAGAAAAAAATTTCCAAAAGCCACAATTATAGAATATGCTCATAACTAACTATCCTTATATTGAAAATTGAATTGAAACATGCAAGGAAGGAAAAGGGTAACCATTAACTAACAAATTCATGTGCAGCTTTTTAAGGATTTGATGTGCCCTACACTTAGAGAACTTCCAGTAAGATAAATCATGATGAGAAAGAATGTGAAACTCTGAAGCATCCTTTGAATTCTCTTTCAACCTCCTTGGTTGGGAATTTAGGAACAGAATAAGGGAAGTGCTTTAAAAACAGCACTTATTTAGGGCCGCTTCATTCCTTGCCTGAAAGGGACTGTGATTCATGTTTTAATACTGTGTGATATTTCACAGGACTGGTATAGACACTTCATGCGCTAACCCTAAATTCTTTACTCTTAAGCCAATAGCTCTTTCACCTTAATCATGTGACTTCCTGGCAATAATACTTTCCTCGCAGGGCTTTCCAAAATTACTTTAAGCAGTAATCCATGTTACAATGCCAAATAAAGCCTAAATTCCAGTGGTGAAAACAGAGCTTGTTCATGAGATAGTTCATAAACAAATTAGTCCTAATAAATTGTTTTAGGTTTCTTTTCTGGGTGTTTGTTATTCTAATGCCCAATAAAGGAATTTGTCATTCTCCCAGGAGAGAACCAGTGTCTTCCTCTTACCTCCTCCTAACTATCCAATTAAACTACCCAGAGTAACTTCCTATGATCAATTTTTCCTTTCCTTGTTTTGGTACTGGGTATTGAACCCAGGAACAACTTACCACTGAGCTACATCCCCAGCCCTTTTTATTTTGACACAAGATCTCACTGAGTTGCTTAGGGCCTCACAAAATTGTTGGGGTTGGTCTTGAACTTGTGATCCTCCTGCCTCAGCCTCCTAAATTCCTGGGATTACAGGCATATGGCACCTCACCTGGCATATGATTAGTTCTTACCTATATGAGGGACAGAGCTATATCACATTTGTCTGACTTCATGGACACATTTCTCTGGGGTACCCACACAGGTTACTTTTTTCTTACAGAGTAAGATCTTGCTATCTTGACTGATTATAAAATAAAAATCAAAAATAACCATTCTATCCACATTTCTTGTACATTTCCCTTATTTTACATGTCTCTTCTTAAGTTGGTATGTCTACAAGAAGTGGCTAGACTTGTACATTAATAGAGGTAGACTTAGTGGTAGAAACATAAAGAAAAGGTAGAGTCTATTAAATGGGTTAAATTTTGTCCTGCTGAAATGGCTGAGGGTTTCATTCTTGCTCAGGGATCTGTGGCAGAGCAGGAGAAGTGCAATAAATATGTCAGTTACCACATGACCTTATTTTTTTTTCTTACAAAGACTTTCACAATTGCCCTTTATGAAGAAGAAAGACTCTGGAGAGGTGGAAAATGGAAACATATGGCTGTTAGGATATCTGTGACTACAAAATGGGTTCAGCATCTTAAATGGTCTCTGTGTGTACTTGAAAAAAAATTAAATAAGCAGTGTAAAATCCACTAGTGAACTTTACTTCAGAATCTTTTCCTAAATCGAAACATTTGTCACTGTAGGATGAAACTGTTGCTTGCATGACTGCAGCCATTGATACTGCGGTGGAACCAGAAACTGTAAGTAATTGGCCCCTTTGTGTGGAACCAGGAGCTCTAACTGTGCCATTTCCTATAATTTATCACTTGACTGAAGAAGAGAATCTGTGATTACTACCATTGGCCATAGAATACCCTGGAAATGCAGAAATCTTCAGTGTAAATCTCAGTTTCATAAAATCCCTAATGTAGATAGGCTCTATATCTAATAATATAACTGGTAATTGGTAGCAAGTCTTCTCAGGGATATCACATTCCAAATTTTCAATGTGACTTACTTATTGTTGGATGCTAGGATTCTGTATCAACTGTTAAGCAAGTTAAAATGAGGAGAGGAACATATTAGGAAATCATGGCAAAGCCAAAAAAACATTAGAGGAGAAATAGATAATTTTTTTTCAGCATCCTTTTCAAATGATAGAATGGTTAGGGGCTAAAAGAAACAAGGAAAATATATTGAGTGTTCAGATCTCAAAGATAGATAAAATGTATTAGATGTTCCAGAATAAAGTCAAAATGAAAAGCCAGGCAATGGTTTGCTTGAGATAGACTTTGATGCCTAAAATGAATATATATATTGGTAGTTTTCATATTATAAAAGAAAGAAGATAAGGGATAAGTGAGGTACTAATAGTCAGCTGTGTGAGAATAAACGAACCCTCTTCTCCATTTCCACCATTTCCAAAGTGCCATTTCCAGTGCCTTCTGTCTTCTAAGGACTCGTTTGCATGAAGTTAAAAGTGAGGAATCCTGGCTATGTCAATAAAGGAAAGAGCAAGAAAACAGCTGTCTTTAAAAGAGCTAAAATATATAAAAGGGTATTTACATGAGCAGGGAAATAGGCTAGCTTAATTTATTTCAGATGTTTAAAGCAAATCTTATATGAAAAGCCATAGCAGTGAAGGAACAGAGATATTGCTAATAGTGAAAGGGCTATGAGACTTGATGAAATAGTACCTAAGGAACTCCAATTTCTAGTCTTTCTTACAAACCATTGTCTAGATTATCCTGATTACTATCTTTTCCAGCAAGATGAAACCAGTCCAGAAACCAGCAGGTCTTCAGATGCTTTCACCACTCAACATGCTCTACGCCAAGCTCAGATGTCGAAGGAGCTGATTGAGTTGAATAAAGCTCTTGCACTGAAAGAGGCCCTAGCTAGGAAGATGACTCAGAATGACAACCAATTACAGCCCATTCAATTTCAGTACCAGGTAAACTATTTTCTAGGACAGCATTTGTTCATGTCTACCATCTTTAATTGAATGGAAAAAAAAAAACCCAAACACATTAGTTTTGGTGATAACAGATAATGTGATGTGCATGGTACAACTGGAATTGTTTGTTTATAAAAGGGATATATTCAAGATATGGGATCTATAATTTTGTTCCATTTATTGTAATACCTTACCTTATGTCTAGGAATTTAATAAATGATTTGATAATATTGTAGTAGATGTGGTTCCAATTCATGGAGAAATTGAGTCTAATAAATTTGCTTGGTTTCTGAGAAAGGCTTATCTCTAGTAGATGCCCTGGGTTATAGTATGAATTACAAAAAGACTAGTAGTGGATATTATATGACTTGACACATGGCAAAAACTTTTTCCTAGTGGTGGTTCATAGTGGCCCTTGCTAATTACTAACCAGGTCTCTATCTGTCCTGTTCACTTTTCCTGTGCCTACTGCCTAGCCATCAACCTCGGATTATCATCCTGGGTATTTGCTTCACTCCTCATTTTTATTGAACAAGTTGTATGTCTTTCTCCATCTTGGGATACCTCTTTGTTTTGGTAGAATATAAAACCCCAATAACTTTCTGAGAAAGCATACATGCAAGAAAATGGTTTTAAAATTTTGCATGCCTAAAAATAGCTTTTTTGTCATTTAGCTAGATTTAGAAGTCTATGAAAATTGTTTCTCTTTAGAATTTTGAAGACCTTGCTTGCTTTTTTTTTTCCCCAGTGCTGGGGGTTGAACCCAGGGCCTTGTGCTTGTGAGGCAAGCACTCTACCAACTGAGCTATATCCCCAGCCCTGAAGGCCTTGCTTTGTCTTGTATTTCCATTGTTGCTGTTGAGAAGTCCATTATGATTCTTGATTCTTTGTATTTGACCTGTACTTTTTTCCCCCTCTGGAAATTTTCTGGATCTTTCCTTTGTCCTCTGGAGTTACTTAATTTCACAAAGATGTACCTTAGTCTGTTCTCATTGATTGTGCTTGGTGCTTAATGGAGCCTTTCAATCTAAGAATGTGTAGTTTCCCTATTCTGGGAAGTTTTCCTATATCATTGCTTTGTGTCATTTCTTGTATCATTTCTCTACATTTTCTCTTACACTTCTCTTAATTGGGCATTGGATCTCTTCTTACCTCCTCCTTCATATTTTCTTTCCATATTTTTTTTTCCTTTTTTTGCAGTGCTGGGAATTGAACCCAGGGTCTTGTACTTCCAAGGCAAGCACTCTACCAACTGAGCTATATCTCCATCTCCCTCCTATTTTCTATATCTTTGTCTATATATTTCACTCTCTGGGAGATTTCCTTCTACTCCTTCTGGTAAGTTCTTTATGTCCAAGATTTTTTTGATCCTCTAGTTGTTCTTTTATAGTTTTCTATTCTTTGTCACGAATGCACTGCCCATTTATAAGGAAAGTAGTTAGTCAAGATTTTCTTCTCCCTGCCTTGCCTTTTTTTCTCCACATTTCCTTTAATGTGCTTCTTTTAGTCTCCCTTATATTTACAAAGCTTTCCTCAAATTTTCTAGTGATCTTTGGTTGTATATTAAGATTTAGGAATGGGGCACTAAAAACCAATAGAAGATCTATCTGCATGAGTTTCCCTTGGGCTAATCAGTTTCCATAAAGAAATCTTTCATTCTCCTGCCTGGAGTTGTGTAGGCAGAATGGTAGGGTGCCACCTTTCTGGTAACCCAGAGGAAATAAGTGAGTTGGAATTGCTCCAGTCATATGCACACTTGTATTGAATCACTATGAGCAGTATGGTACTTCATGTTTGCTTTTAGCTCTGTCTGGTGTCTGTGTATCCATCCTGTGAGGATCAGGCACTCCAGAAGGGGAGCCTCTACTCCTTTCTCTTGCTTTGTGAAACAAATTGTCTTGCTGCTTCTTGCCATTTATCATGTAAGAATTACATTTTAACATTTTCCATTCTGGAAGTCAGTTACTATTTACCCAGTTGTTTTCCTCTTCTAAAAGTCTTTTGGTATCTCTCAGCTGCCTTCCTCTTCTCTTTCATTCTTGTTAATTTAAGCAGCTTTCGGGGTCATTTTTAGTGGGATTGCAGGAAGGAGTAAGTTAGATATGTAGCTCAGGCATCTGTGTTAAGAAGACATGCAGTGTAGCCTTTTTTAGGTCAAATATTTTGGCTTTTCCAGGATGAACAAAAGATTAATAGTGAGGCTGAGGAATTATTCCTTTCTTCTTTTACTCTTTTTAAATTTTTTATTTTATTTGCTCTAATTAGTTGTACATGACAGTAGAATGCATTTATACATTTTGATAGATTATACATAAATGGAATGTAATCTCTCATTTTTCTGATTATACATATTGTAGCATCACATGGGTCATGCAGTATATATGTACATGAGGTAATAATGTCTATTTCACTCAACTATCATTCCTTTACCCCATACCCCTTCCCCTCCCTTCACTCCCCTCTACCTATTATAAAGTAACTATTCTTCCCTATCCCCCACTTATTGTGAATTAGCATCCACATATCAGAGAATATATTCAGCCTTTGGTTTTTTGGGTTTGACTTATTTTGCTTAACATCATATTGTCTAACTCCATCCATTTACCAGAAAATGCCAGAATTTCATTCTTTTAAGCTGAGTACTATTTCATCATGTGTGTGTGTGTGTGTGTGTGTGTGTGTGTGTGTGTATACACATTTTCTTTATCCATTCATCTGTTGAAGGGCATCTAGGTTGGTTCCATAGTTTAGCTATTGTGAATTGAGCTGCTCTAAACATTGATGTGGCTGTGTCACTATAGTATATTGATTCTAAGTCCTTTGGGTATAAACTGAGGAGTGGGATAACTGGGTCAAATGATGGTTGCATTCCAAGTTTTCTGAGGAATCTCCATAATGCTTTCCATAATGGTTACACCAATTTGCATTCCAACCAGCTCTTGCCTAGAAACATGAGATATGAGTTCCAACAGTGTATTTCTAACCTTGTAAGAAGGTATGGGTAATGAGCTATGTAGTAGCTATAGTAGATATCTAGTCCTTTTATTCTTGAAATCAAATATGCTTGAGCTCCCAAATCTAAAAACTAAGAAGATATAAATTCTTAGATAAATAGTACCTTTTACTCACATATAAATCATCACCTCTCTTTTTCTAAGAATTATTTCTTATAATTTCCTGTACTTTTTCATTCCAAACAGAATTTTCCTATCACAGCAAGGAATTGCTATAGAGGAATTGGGGGAGGCTTTGGTTCTGATCAACGAAGGTTGTTTCCATGAGTTGTTGTAAAACCAAGACTCAAATATTTGAATAATTCCCCCCATGGAGTTGGTGAGATAGTTACTCACTAAGTGTACCACCTACCATACTGGTAACAATTTTGAAGTGTTATAATATCACATGTTGACAAGGGTGTGATATAGCAAGAGTAGAAATCAAAATAGCCACTTTTTGTGACAATTTAGCAGTGTTTGTTACAATAAAAAAATGTGTACACTCACCCTATAATTCAACTTCTCTCTACGCTAGTGAAACCTAGCACATGCACCCAAAAGACATGTATAAGAATGTTTTATCATGTCAGAAAAAAGAGAGGCAGATCTGTATGTACTAGTATAAATAAATCTCAATAAAGTAAAAAAGGCAAATTACAGAATAATATATATTACACATATAGTGTGACTTTGTGTGTGTGTGTGTGTGTGTGTGTGTGTGGTACTGGGGATTGAACCTAGGGCCCCTGCCTCTGAGTTACACCTTCAGCCCCTAAAGTGTAATTCTGTTTATGCTTAACACATATTTGAGGGGGCTGGGGAGATAGCTCAGTTGGTAGAGGTCTTGCCTTGCAAGCACAAGACCCTGGGTTCGATCCCCAGCACTGCAAAAAAAAAAAAAAAAAAAACACACATATTTGAATTGGTGTGCACATATACACATACATGTATTTGTACATATACTATATATATATACTTATATTTTATATTCTAGACAAGTACATATATAATACACACATAATATATAATATGCAATCTATATGATATAATATATAATGCATGTTTTATATGTGTAAATGTTTAGATACATAATATGCACATATGTAACTGTCTAGGAAAAATGACTGGAAGATCTACAACAAGCTGATAACAGTGATTACTTCTGGAGAGGGGATGGAATTTTGGCAGGGGTGGGGTAGTCAAGGGGACTTGACCTTTACATGTATTATCTGGATTAGTTTTCACAAAGTACTTCTATAAGTAAAAATGAATATATATCTTTTTAAAATTTATTTATTATTTGTATTTATTTAATGATGATTGACCAGTTTAAATATTCAGGGTAACTATACAGCAATGAGATTAATTTTCATTGGTTATACTGAAGTGGCTCAGTACATTGTGTGGAAAACAGCCCTAGCCTATGTAGAAAGCTTCTCTAATACAGCCCTGCCTAACCTGCCTCTGCTTCTTTGTGTCAATCCAGTACTGAACTGGGACCTTTATATAATCTTCTCAGCCACCAGCCACTCATTCATCCAGTTGCTTTTCATTTTTAGTTCTGAGAACAGGATAGAATCTGGTCATTGGGTTTTCTCATTCTTGGGAACTGCCAAACTTTACTTTCTAGAAGTTTCTAAATATATGCAGAACTGCAGTTGCTATTGAATATGTAAGTTTGCAAGAGCTATGATATAAAAATATTTGTACAGCTCTTTATAGGGTATAAAATTTCATTACCTTTTTATTTTTTTTTTCGTTGAAAGCAATCTTTATTTCTTTTTTTTCCCATTTTTTAAAATTTTAATTTAATTTTTTTAATTTTAATTTTTATTGTAAACAAATGGGATACATGTTGTTTCTGTTTGTACATGGAGTAACCGCATACCATTTGCGTAAGCATACATATTAATGATGTTTGATTCATTCTGTTATTTTTTCCTCCCCCCCCACCCCTCCCCTCCCTCTTTTTCCTCTATACAGTTCATTACCTTTTTATATTATTTAATCTTCCTAGAAACCTTGCAAGGTAGGTGTTATTTGGGGTTTATTTGTTTGTTTTGGGAACAGTCTCAGTATTTTGCCCAGGCTGGCCTCAAACTCCTGGGCTCAAGCAATCTCCTGTCTCAGTCTCCTGAGTAGCTGGGATTCTGTGTACACATACCTGTGCCTGGCTCATGTTACTGTTAATTATTTACATAGATAGATAAACTCTTTGGAGTACCCAAGACCTGCCCTAGGTCCAGTGATTCACTAGGGTTGCACTCATAAGACTCAGCAAGTAGTCATCCCCACAGTTAAGAATTGTTACAGTGAAAGGATACAAAGAAAACTCAGCAAAGACAAAGGCCACTGGACAGTTTGAGGGAAACCAGGCACAAGCTCCCCAAAATTCGCTCCCAGTGGAGTCACACAGAAAGCCCTGCATTCCTCCACTAATGGGTTATGATCATGTGTAAAATGGTCTCTACCAGGGAAGCACATCTGAACCTCAGAATTCAAGATTTTTACCTCTACCTTGTATATACCAAGATTCTACATTTACAAAAAGAAGGCAGGTGTTCAGGGTAAGTCACATGGTTTGCATAGTTCAGTTATGAATGAGCCGCTGTAATCAGTTAGGAAATGGCAGGAACCTTACCAGAATGTTAGTTCCCAAACATACATCCAGAGTCAGATCACAAGCTATCTTTTTTTAATGATAGCAATCTCAGGTCTGCTGTCTTAACTCTTTTCTGCACAGAAACTAAGGTAAAATTGACTTTCTATAAGATAACTTAGATAAGTGTTGCAATCAAGATTCAAACACAGGCCTCTGGATTCTGAGTCCATACTTTGCTTACTATATAACTTTAATCTCCATTTAATCAAGAACAGATGTTTTTAGTATGCAATTAAAGTGGAAAAAATTAATTCATAGTTCCTGGAAACATGGGCTGTTGAAGTGATATTCTTCCTCTGCTTTGTAATGCCTTTCTTTCCCTCTGACCTATATATAACCTTTCTAGGATAACATAAAAAATCTGGAATTGGAAGTCATCAGTCTGCAAAAGGAAAAGGAAGAATTGGTTCTTGAACTTCAGACAGCAAAGAAGGATGTCAACCAAGCTAAGTAAGAATTAAGTCAATAAATAAGTCCCTACTATGTATAAGAAGCTTTAGAAGGAATAGAGAAATAGGAGACATTTACTGCTACCAAAAAATTTAAACCTAGTGTGGAAAAGGGACATAAGCACAAGAAAAGTTAAGCAATTGAGATTTTATATAATATGATGACAATGAAAGAATGCTATAACATAGCACATAATTGGCCAGATTAATTTCTTAGGCAGTAATTGTGATAAGAGCTCAGAAGCAGAAGATATCAATTTAGGTTGGCATGATCAAGGAAGGATTAATAAATGTTAGTGTGTGTGCTGGATTTTGAAAGATTATTACTGTAATCCCAGCAGCTAGGTCTGCTGAGACAGGAGGATCTAGAGTTCAAAGCCAGCCTCACCGATGGTGAGACACTAAGTAGCTCAGTGAGACCCTGTCTCTAAATAAAATACAAAATAGGGCTGGGGATGTGACTCAGTGGTTGAGTGCCCATGAGTTCAATCCCTAGCACCCCTCCCCCACAAAAAAGAAAGATCATCAGACCTAATGGACAGTAGCAGTTTCCTTCCCCCTGCACTGATAGTAAATTAGCTTGTGAATAGAATTAATAACCAGCCTAGTGATTGAAAAAAATCAATCTAACCATCCCTTAATCAGTTAGGAATAAAACTAAGACAGATAACCATAACTTCCTACTCTCCATTAGATACCTGCTTACTGACTGTTCTATCTTCCTTTTACTTAGTGACTATTTTATCTCTCTATTGCATCTAAAGCTTATGTTCCTAAAAGTTATGCTTAATATTTTTTTTCTGTCTCAGACTTGTGCAATAATTGTCAGACTTATTTATTCCTTTTGGCAAAAATGAAGTGAAATATATTCAGAGAACATCCTTTTGGCATAGAGTGGTAGGAAGGAATATGCTGAAGCAGTTCATTTTTGCATACTCAAAAATTAGGTTGTTTTACTCTGGTATTAATCTCTCATTATTGAGACAGTTTTGGTTGTTTGGATGGCAATTGTTATTTTAAAGATGACTATTTATATATATATCAGGGTTGTGCTCCTAGAAGTTGCTTATCTTTTGGAGTCTGACTTTGCTGTTGGTAGCCTTCACTCCTACTGTATCTTTGTTTAGGTTGAGTGAGCGCCGCCGCAAACGTCTGCAGGAGCTGGAGAATCAAATAGCTGATTTGAAGAAGAAACTAAATGAACAATCCAAACTTCTGAAACTGAAGGAATCCACAGAGCATACTGTCTCCAAACTGAACCAGGAGATACGGGTAATAAACTCTCATCCTTAAATTTACTGCATTGGACTTATAAACATAGATGTTCCATTTCAAATTATACTAGAGTGTTTTCACTTCAAGTGTGAAAATCTCCATAAATGTCCCTTTTGTAGGACATCATGCTAGTTGTCATCTAGAATCTGATTAAAACCTTGCTTTGACATTTACTTTCTTCTTTTTTTACTTTCAAATTTAATGTTAGATTCTCTGAAACTAAAGGAAAAACATCTCAATATTTATTGATAATATCCTTATCATCTTCCATGATCATGTGGCATAATTTTGTAAAATAGCAAGATGACAGATACCTGAAGAATATTTTCAGCTATTGAATGTTTAACTTGTGACATCTGGAAACTGGTGGTTAGAGGTCTCTTATACAGAAACCTTTGGAATATAGTGGTTGCTAGGTGGTTTTGTTCTTGAGGCTTAATAGATATTTCCTTGAACTTTCATTTATACAGTGAATTCAGGACTGGTTTTAGCTTGTAGGTATATTTTTCTTTTATTTCTTCAGAGTGTTCACTTGCATAGTCTATACTTAGAAACCCTGTGCAAACAGCAAGGAGGGTATTACAAGCCTAGTCAGAAAATCTGTTGGTAGCCTTCTTAGCTTGGATCTGGACTTTCTTTCTTCTTAACAGTAACTATATCCATCTGCATATCATCCTAGAATAAAGTAGATGTGATTAATATTTGCACTGGTTTTTGTTTTTACAGATGATGAAAAACCAGCGAGTACAGTTAATGCGTCAGATGAAAGAGGATGCTGAGAAGTTCAGACAGTGGAAACAACAAAAAGACAAAGAAGTAATCCAGTTAAAAGAACGAGTAAGTAACTAAAACTTCTCAAAGCCCAACTAATAAACCCCTGAATTTATTAGCTTTGTATTAAATGCCTACTGTGTGAAACCTATTATCCACTAGATACCATGGGTAATATATGAGCTTTGACCTTGAAGAATGTCTTATCTAAAGGGTAAGGTAGTGGGCTGGGGAGATAGCTCAGTCGGTAGAGTGCTTGCAAGCACAAGGCTCTGGGTTCGATCCCCAGCACCACAAAAAAAATAAAAATAAAAATAAAAAATAAAGGGGAAGGTGAAACATAAGCATGAGTTTTTCAAATACAAGGAATAAAGAAACCTGGGCCTTAAGAACCACAGTAACTAAGAGAAAGTAAAATACTCTTTCAGTTGGGGTGAAAAAAAAAATGATGTCTGAACAGGTCCTGGCCAATAGGGAGCATTTTAATAAAGATAAGTAGGGGCATTTCAGATAGATGGAACAGCAGAAACAAAGACAGGTAACAACTTTGTAGATAAATATAAGGACCAGTCAGTGGTCCAGGTTGGACAAGGATAGTAGTTGAAGATTCCATTTGAAAGGTAAGCCAAACCTGGGTTACTAAAGGTCCAAGAAGTTTGAACTTATTTTGTTAGTAATGCAAAGATGTTTAAGGTTTCTGAGGAACAAGGTGAACTACAAAATATATAAAAAAGATATGCCTGGGAGTAACTTATAGAGTAAACTGAAGTATTGAGAAACTGGAGACTAGAACAAAAGTTAAGAAAATCTTGCATGATCAAGAAATATTTCAAGGGCTTGAATTAGAGTACTAACAGGGTTCTTGGAAAGCTCATTGGGGAAAAATACATTAATTTAGAGAAAATTTTAGAATTGGCCATAATGTAATGTGTTAGGTCAAGAGAGAAGAGGAGAAGCACTTTCAGAATGGCAGCTTAAGTAACTTTGTAGACTCTTCCCAGCAAAACAACCACAACTGGTGAAATTTATAAACAACCATAAAAATTCTCTGGAAACTGTCCTAAGGGCATACAGCAAATGAGGAAACATTTATTCAGGAAAAGATACTAAATGCCAGTGAGTACAGCAAGAATCCATGGCATTTGAGCTATGACCATTTCCCTCTCATTACCACCCAGCTCCCAATTTACAGCTATGGTCTTCTCCAGTAGAAGCAAGCCTTCAGTATGTTTCATCCACCATAGTTCCATATTGCTAAAGCTCTATTTCTAGCAACAGTAGCCAAAGAGGTCTGGGAATCCCTTTTCCCACAAAGCACCTATGTCTGGGGTAGAAGCTCTACCTCTGTTGCAGGCCAGGAATACGAAGGTCTGGCTACATAGAATATTGAATTCAGTACTGCCCCTGCTCAGAACCCTACTTGTTGAATCCCTCGGAGAAATGAGCTGCTGTTCCTACACCTAAGTTCCAAACAGCAGTACAGAAATTATGCCCAGGGGAGAAGCAGGCCATAAAAATATAGCCCTCCGTAAGGGGACCGATTTGACTTGGGGACAGAATTTGGGGAGTTCAAATCAAATAATCAAATATGCTATCAAAACTGATAGAAATTTTGGTGGTGAGCAACTAAGGAGGCTAGTGGCTCCATGAGAACAGTAAGTAAAACAACAGGAAAAATATTCAAAGATATGGGTTTCAGATTTCATTTCTTCTAGATACAATGTTTTCTCTCTTTGCTTCTCAAGTCCTTTATTCTGTCTCTTCTCCACTTTCTCTCCATCTTTTACTCACTTCATCGACAATCTAGGAATTTGGATTACCTGCTTAATATCCAAAGTGCGAATTGCTCTGATTCCTTAGGGCTTTTTTTCGGGGGTTGGGGGTACTGGGGATTGAACTTGGGCATTCCACTAATGAACCACATCCCCAGCCCTATTTTGTATTTTATTTAGATACAGGGACTCACTCAGTTGCCTAGCATCTCACTGTTGCTAAGGCTGGCTTTAAACTCAAGATCCTCCTGCCTCAGCCTCTGCAGCCACTGGGATTACAGGCATGTGCCACCAAACCCAGCTTGATTCCTTATTTTAATCTCTTTTCCTAAAAATTAATTTGTGACAGCTGGGGTTGTGGGCTCAGTGATAGACACTTGCCTAGCATTCGTGAGGCACTGGATTCTGTCCTCAGTATTGCATATAAATAAATGAATAAAATAAAGGTCCATCAACAACAACAACCACAAAATAAAATAAAGGTCCATCAACCACAACAACAACAACAACCACAACCACATCCTTCTTACCCCCATTGACACTAATGGTAATATATATATATATTTTTTTTTCTTTTTAATCTTTTAAAAAAAGAATTTGTGAGGCCAGGTGCAGTGGCACATGCCTGTAATCTCAGCCTCTCAGGAGACTGACACAGGAGAATCACAAGTTCAAAGTCAGCCTCAGGAATTTAGCAAGGTCGTAAGCAACTTAGTGAGACCCTATCAATGAACAATATATATATATATTTTTTAAAAGGGGATAGGGATGTATCTCAGTGGTTAAGCACCCCAGGGTTCAATCCTTGGTACCAAAAAGCAAAAAATAATTTATGCCATTATCTCATAAATGTATGAAACTGGATAATATCATGCTAAGTGAACTAAGCCAACCCCAAAAAACCAAATGCCCAATGTTCTCTCTGATATGTGGATGCTTTCACAGTAAGCATGGGGGGACTAGTGAAGAATAGAAATACTTTGGATTAGAAAAAGGGGAATCAAGGGAAGGGAGGGGGAATGGGAATGGGAAAGATAGTAGAATAAATTGGACATTACTATCCTATGTGCATATATGATTATACAACCAGTGTAATTCTTCATTATGTACAACCTGATGAATGAGAAGTTATACTACATATATGTATAATATGTCAAAATATATTCCACTATCATGTATAACTAATTAGATCAAATAAAAAGAATTTAAAAAGATGTTTACTGTAAGTACTAGATCAGTCAATAAGAAAAGAACTCGTGGGGGGGAAGGGGAAAAAAATAACAATGAATCAAACAACATTACCCTATGTAAATTTATGATTACACAAATGGTATGCCTTTACGCCATGTACAAACAGAGAAACAACATGTATCCCATTTGTTTACAATAATAAAAAAGTCCTTGTCTAAATGAAAAAAGAAAAGAACTCATGATATAGTGAAATAATCATTAAGGAATTAGTATTAAATTAGAAAATATTCATTATTGCAAAAAGAAAGCAGTAAAGAACATGAGAACAAAAAGTATGGAACATACAGAAAACAAAAAGCAAACATTAAAACATAAATTCAACAATATCAGTAACATTATGTGCTCCAATGGCATACCCTATTGTGGTCCATGTGGCCACATCCTTCTTACCCCCATTGACACAAATGGTAAAGATGAAAGATTTCCCAAGCAATTTGACACATTCCAATTTATGCTGACCACTAATACCTGAAGGGCTATTAAAGGAAGAATTTGAAAGAAACAGAAATGCCACCAAAGAGGATATAATTCAGCTGATAATTGCTTCAGGCAATAAGCAGCTCAAGGAGTTAGAGAAAACACTTGCTTTAACCAATTCTTTTTTGTTTGGTTTTTGTTTGAAGTACTGGGGATGGATCCCTGGGCCTCCTACATGCTAGGCAAGCACTCTACCACTGAGCCACATCCAGACTGCCACAAAATCTTAACTATATCATTATTCTAAATTTTGTTCAAAGCTTACATGTGTTTTGTTGAGTTTAGGCAATGGACAATGGACAGTCCAAATTTGGCAAAATATCAGAAGATTCAGAAGATATATCATGGTACATCAGAGTGCAAAGCAAAGCACATCAAAACCATTGCCTTAATGCTGGAAAATACCCAGAGTTTTGAAAATGTTTCTGAGTCACTAGTGTTTGTAAGAAACAAACAAAAAAACCCCACTATAACAAGTAGCCTGTTAGCACTTGAAAAAATGCTTTAGACGATTAATCATCAGGGAGATGCAAGTCAAATCACAATGAAATAGTCACTTCACATCCACTAGAATGGGTATAATTAAAATAGTAACACTTGTTGATGAAAATGCAAAGAAACTGAAACTGCTAGTTGGAATGTGAAATGGAGCAGCCACTTTGGAAAACAGACTATCAGTTGCTCAAAATGTTAAACAAAGACACTATATGATTTAGAATCTCTACTACTAGGCTTATAGCCAAAAGAATTGAAGACATTTCTATTAAAAAACTTACATATGAATGTTCATAGTACCTGTTATTCATAATAGCCAGAAGTGGAAATAATCCAATTATTCATCAACTGATAAATGGATAAATAAATGTGGTATATTCACAAATTAAGTATTATTCAGCAATAAAAATAAATAAGGGACTGATACATGCTACACATAGATGATCTTTGAAAATATTGTTACGTGAAAAAAGCCAGTCACAAAAGATCACATATGGTATGAGTCTTTTTATATGAAATGTTCAGAATAGGTGAAAGATCAATGGCTCCCTAGGACTGTGAGTGGAATGGAGAGAAACTGCTAATGTATATGGAGTTTCTTTTCAGGGTGATAGAAATATCTTAAAGTTAGAGCGTGGTGTTCATTGTACAACTCTGTGAATATAATCAAATCCATTGAATTTTTATCTTATTTTATTTTTTGTTGCTGGGGATTGAACCCAGGTATGCTTAACCACTGACCACATCCCCACCCTGTTTTATTTTTTTATTTCGAGAAAGATTCTCACTAAGTTACTGAGGCTGGCTTTGAACTTGAAATCCTGCTGCCTCCACCCTCCTGAGCCACTGGGATTATAGGTATGCTCCACCATGCCCAGATGAATTGTAGATTTTTTAATGTATGACATATTAATTATATCTCAATAAATATGTTTAAAAAGTATTACAGCTAGGTGTGATGTTGCATATCTAGAATGCCAGCTACTGTAAGGGCTGAAGCAAGAGGATCTCAAGGCCAGCCTTGCCAACATGGTGAGACACTGTCTCAAAATAAAGGGACTAGGGGTGTAGCTTAGGGGTAGAGCACCTCTGGGTTCAATCCCAGTACCCTCCCCAAAACACACACACACACACACACATACACACACACTATGCAATGTAGAACTGGAGATCTAATCTGGTAGATATCCTGAAAGTTTCTTGAAAAGTCCTTCTGCATTACTCCTCAGTATTACACATTACTCTATGTGTTCTGATAGTCAGAGGACTCTAAAAAGATAGCCCCTGGGAATCTAGGAATCTAGGTCTTTGTGAAATAAAAGAATGACAAGCTTAATGAACATGGTAAAGCACTTGCCACAGAAGTGAACATTTTAGGCATCTTTTGGATGAGATTTCTGTGATTACCTGTTAATTTCCAGGTGGAAAGAAATAAAAACAAATTATTAAGGAAGATTTTTGGTGTTTAAATTTCTCCTCAGTGAAAGGTCAAAGAAATATTTGATGAATTTGAAAAAGATAACAGAAACAAGTATATCACAATCAAAGCTGACTTCAGGACACTTTAGAAAGAGACCAGATTTATAATACCCAATTTATTTAGTGACAAATGTAAAAGTGAAAGCTTGTGGAAGTTACTGGGATTGGCAGTCCTGCAAATGAAGTACTCTGTTTATCAAAGAATCAGAGTTCAAGAAGCTAATCCAAGAATATGACCAGCACTTAAAAGATATAGACAGAATTTTACAAAATGCTAAAGGCTATCTTATACTGGACTGTGTAAAAGAGGAGAGACATAAAGTGATGGTGGCATATGATGCTGACCATGGATTGCAAGGGTTCCAAGCTCACAAGACAAAATAATACTGCGTACCCTTCCACAGGAGAAATCTACTAATTCAAAATGCTTGCATGAGCCAATTTTCAGGCTTTTAGATAGATGTACATTAATGAAACTATTGTAAAACTGATAAAGAGAAGCACTTGTGAACAGTTTCTGAACAGAGAACCCTTTTGAAATATTTATTTTCTTTGTGTGGCATAGTTAACAGACATTCTCAAATATGAGCTGTTTCTAGGAAATCTAAAACCTTGAAACAAAAAGATAATCCTTTTATGGGGTATAGAAGTCTGTGACTTCTGATGATACTCTTGCTAATAGTAGTGTACGTGGAAGATTTTTAAAGAGCATTTATGATTTGAATTTGAAAGATGCAAGTGTCAGATTCCAAGAACACCTAAGCTGAGGTTTGTTTTGTTTTGCTTTTTTATAAAGTGAGTGAAACACTAAATTTTTTTATATTCCAGAGATAATAGACATGCTTCTTCATCTCTAAAGAGCAATTTAATTTTTTTAACTTAGATGACTTGATTATTTCCTTTGAATTATTGGCCAAGTCTTATTTAGCCTAAGAGAAGATTTATTTAGCAATTTCTTCTCAAGTTTGGAATCACAGTCATTAAGATATAGGCCAGAATAGAACTGCTGGTGAAACACACTTTATTTGTCATGAGATAATCTTTATCAATAATCTCATTTAAACAAAAAAGATTACTTTTCTGGGTGTTCCCAGCAAATTGTACTCCTGTTTGAATGTTAAACTGTTATTTCTGGAGTTTAACTTTGTGATGTTTTAATGTTCAGTTTATATATTTGAACTACAGTAAATACTTTTATATTAAGAAAATTATAAAAGCTTTGTAACATAAGAGAATTGGTTTAGGCCATTTATTATTATAATCTATTGATTTCTCCCTTTGTCATTCCCCCATTTTATATTGCACTGTCAGGTTGGAAATTTTATTTTATTATTATCATTATCATTATTATTATTATTATTTGGTACCAGGGATTGAACACAGGGGCACTTAATCACTGAGTCACATCCCCAGTCCTTTTTGTATTTTATTTTGAGACAGGGTCTCACCAAGTTGCTTAGGGCCTCACTAAGTTGCTGAGACTGGCTTTGAACTTGTGGTCTTCCTACCTTGACCTCCCTAGATGCTGCAATTATAGTCATGTGCCACCATGCCCAGCAGGAAATTTTAAATATGTGGTACAAATATTGCTGTAGATGTGCCTGCAGAGAGATAAATGACTTTCTAATAATTAAGAAAAGCAGGAAATTTTCCCTGCTATTTGTATTATTATAGTCCTACCAGCATATGCTCTTTTGAGATATGGAGATCTGTTCTACCTCTGTATTTTATGAAATAAGTAAGGAAAATACTAGTAAAAACAAAAGGAAGCAGCCCATATATACCTTGAAAAAATGAAATTATGTAGAATAAGGCCCAGAGAGAAACCAAAAACTGAAACTGTCACTCTCTCAAACTAGAAATTGCCAGACTATTTTCTTGCTTGAGTCAAGCATTTGAGAAATTTTATTAGGATTAAATAAATTTACTACTTTTGTTTATTAGAAAAGATAAATCACTTTTTACCACTTTTATTTCTGTAATAAAATATAAGTAGTGTACTTTGTCTTGCTTTTGTGTTTTATGAACTTAATCCAATATATTCATGTTTATTTGAGTTAATATTAAAGGAAAAGAGCATTTCCCCTTAAATTAATCCATTTTAAGTTTTATGAATGGAAAATTATAACATTAAATATGACTGGATTAACAATCAAAAGGCAGAAATTAACAGAGTAGGATAAAAAAAGATCTATAACAAGATATACTCTCCATAGAGGACACACATTAGAATCAAAGGTACAAATAAATTGAAAGTAGAAGTATAGAAAGAGATCTACCATTCACACATCAACCATAAAATCTCAAGTGACGGTACTGACACCAGACAAAATAGTTTAAAACACAGAATGTTACTAGAGATAAAGAGGGACATAAAGGGTCAATCCATCAGGAATATGTAACAGTTTTCATCAGATGTAACTCAACAATGAGGATACATTCTGAACAATGCATCATTAGGTGATTTCATCATTCTTCAAACATCAGAGTATACGTATACTTACGCAAACCTGTATGGTATAAGCTGATCAAAGACACAGTAAGCATAAAATGTGTGAGACCACATACTTTTTTTTGTAATAGAAGTGTACTCTAAAATAATGATAAAAATATGGTATAGTAAATACATAAACCAGTAACATAGTCCTTTATTATCATTATCAAGACATAATTTTATGTTATATTTTTATATGATTGGCAGTGTAGTAAGCTTACACAGCACACACATGTGAGTAATGTGCTGCACTATGATGTCACTTGATAGTAATTTTTCAGCTCCTGTATAATATGATGTAACTATCATCATATATATAATCTGTCATTGACCAAAATGTCATTATGTGGTACATGACTGTGAACATACATAGACACCAAACAACAGAGCCCCAAAATATATGAAGCAAGCACTGAGAACTGAGCCGAAACCAACACTAATATCTGGAGTCTTCAATCATGGATAGTTCAACTGGACACATGATGGACAAGAATATCAGTGTCTTCAGTAATGCTATAACCTAGGATTTCACAACTATATTTGTAAAGAGTATCAATCTATAGTTTGCATACGATACTAGACTATAAACCAGACCTAACAGACATCCGTGGAATGTTCCATTTAACAAAAATAGGACTTACCTTCATCTGAAGTGCACATAGAATGTTCTCCAGGACAGATCATATGCTAAGCTGTAAAATATACCTTGAATAAATTTTAAAGAATCAAAACAATACAAAGTCTATTCTCCAACCACAAGGGAATGAAATTAAGAGTCAATAGAAGAAATTTGGAAATTCACAAATTTGAGGAATTATATATAACACAGTGCTGAATAGTCAAAAAGGATGTCACAGGGAAATTATAAAATACTTTGAGATTAATAAAAGCAAAGGCAACCTACCAAAACTTATGGGATACAGCAAAAGCAGTGTAGAGGGAATTTTATAGTTGTTAATGCCTATATTAAAAAATGAAGAGGCCATGTGTGGCACATACCTGTAATCACGCTACTTAGGAAGCTAAGGAAAGAGGCTCACATTTTCAAGAACAGCCTGGGCAACTTACTGACTCAAATTTTTTAAAAATGTTTTAAAAGGGTTAAGGATATAGCTCAGTGGTAAAGTACCTCTGCCAAAAATAAAAATAAAAAGGGAATGAAACCAAACAAATCGATAATCTAGCTTTCCACTTTAAAGCACTGAGGAAAAGAAGAGGAAATTAAAATCTAGTAACTGGAAGGACATATTAAAATATTTAGGACAGAAGTTAATGAATTAGAGAAAGTAAAAAAATAGGGAAAATAAATGAAAAAGCATTCCTTTGAAATGATCAATAAATACTGATGGATAAGTAGACTTAATAAGAAAATGAGAGGAGTCTATTGCCATACATCCTGCGTGGGCAAGGAAAAGGGTTCCTGTCATAGGGATAGGCTGGCTGTGAACTAATTACTAAGAAATTTATTTAATAGAAAAAAACAATAGGAGATAATTATCTTTTGAATGGGGGTGGGGAGTGACCAGTCATTCATAAGGGTCTGGCTCTAACAAAATCAAGGAGCTGCACAGATCAAAGGGGGACTGGAAGGAGCTTCTTGCGTGAGAAACAGGATGGGGTGGAGTTAAGTAAGCCATTATGGTTTAGCGGGTCATCCCTGAAGGGCCTGCAAATTCTGAGGGGCAAACTAATCTTCACCAAAACCACATACTCCAGGCAATCTGGAACAATCTCATGATTGTCAGTTCCTAAGAGCCAGATTTCTGTGTCTGATAGCTCAACAAAGCCTGGTTTTATTTGCTGGCCATGAATGGAACCTCTTAAGAGTCGAGCTATTAACATTAGGAATAAAGGAAGGCATATCACTACCCGTCTTGCAAATGGAAAGGATTCCCATGAACAACAGAATGGCAACAAATTATATAGCACAAATGAAATAGATGAATTCCTTGAAAGACATAATTACTAAAATTGACTTAAGAAGAAAATGAAAATCATGTTAGACTTGTAACAAAATATTAAATTAGTAGTTCAAAAATTCCTGCAAAGAGTCATAAAATTCTTTTGGGAAAATAAGAAGGCCAGAATAGCCAAAGCAATACTGAGCAAGAAAAGTGAAGCAGGAGGCATCACAATACCGGACCTTAAATTATACTACAGAATTATGGCAACAAAAACAGCATAATATTGACACAAAAATAGACATGAAGCCCAGTGGTACAGAATAGAAGACACGGAGACAAACCCACACAAATACAGTTATCTCATACTAGACTGTGGGAGTCTCGCAGCCACGTCCCCTGTGGATAAGAAAAGGGTTATCTGCCCGAGGACGATGTTGGCTATAAATCAATCAATTACCCATAAACTTATCTAATCAATAAACACACTTGAGCCTTTTAAATGAGAGGGGGCGTGATGGGGCTGGCCATACCAGATCTGGCCTCTAACAACATGGAATAGCTGAACTCTATTATTTATATTCACACAGGTAAAGGGGCCTGGAACTGGAGGGGCTTCTGTGATGAACAGGATAGGGTGGAGTTAGGGGAGCCATTTTCGTAGGGGGACTATTACAGAACCAGACAGGGAACCACTCCCACAGCGCCACATACCCCACCCCCTCTGTGTCTGCTAGTTCCAGGAAGTCAGACCTCTGCGTCATCAGGCTCAACCTAGTCTGATTCTGCTAGATAAGGATGGTTTCCCACATCTCCCTCTTATTTATTTTCTAAAATGCAAATGATGGGAAATTATTTTGAGGTTCTGTCTCTTGGTTCTGAGAGCTGCTGCAAGGTCTCATCTTGGTTCTGAGGGTATGGCAACCTATTACCATGATACAAAAAGAATTAATAGCAAGCATATCATTCCAATATTATGCCATTCAATTTGGGAAGTATTTGGTGAACCAGAAATGCAGAATCTGAGATCAACTTTACTTTTTTAATATCCTGGATGTGGTGATGAGATTTTATAAGATCCAGGCTATTATTGCTATGTCAAGTGTCCATTAGATGATTCTTAATTATCTCTTAGTCCCAATGGGAAGTATGATATTTAGTTGCAGCAACACAGACATGCTTACAATCATGGCATTTAAGCCTTTGTTTAAATTAGAGAGCACAAGGCTCATTACTGATATTGGTAATAGTAGTTGTTAAAGCATTTACTTTCATCTCAATCATTCTATTAAAACTTAACTTTCAGGGGCCATAGCATCTTAACAGAATCATGCCCCTAGATAAAATGAATGTGGGAACAGATAGAAACAGATAGAATACATTAAAATATATAGGAACCACATTATCATCAAACAAGAAATAACTGTTTGCCTAGTTCCTTAGTGAAAGCACCCAGAAACCACTCCGGACATGGAAACTCATGTAAGAGATTTTATTAAGTGGACAGGCAGTGTCTCCCTGCGGGGGGAATGGCGGGGGAGCTATTAAGTAGTGGAATTTCGCAGGCTAATAACAACGAACCAATGGTTGGCGAGGAGGTTCGCAGGCTAACAATCTAGACCAATTACTGTCTAGGAAGTTTGCGGGCTAACAATCTGGGTTGTAAAGTGGTGTGGGGGAGGCAGAATAATGACGACAGCAAAAGAGCAGGTCTGATGCCAACATTTTTCCCTTTTTGTTTTTATAGATACTGGGTGTGGGACAATGGTCTTTCTTCTGTAGCTTCTTCCTGCTGGTTAGGGGTGAAAAGTCTCATTCCTGTTAAAATAGAGGATTAGGGAGGGCTTTAGGTGTGAGCAGAGTTTTTGGAGCCAGAGGTGTCAATAGTGAATCACAGGTCTTGGCTTTGGGTGTCAGGGGCTGGTAGTCTTGAAGGAGAAGCAGTTGATTGGCTGATTGGTTGGTGAACTTGTGTGTGTCCTCCAGCTCCGGAACTTGTGTATCTGATCTTGTAGGAACTTCTGTAGGCAATTTAGCAGGCATGGTCCTGTTTAGGAAGATCTGTAGATGTTTAAATGATCAAAAATTTCTGACTCGGGCAGTTTCTCTTGATGGTTATCTGGCACTCCTGCCTAAGAATCTCTTTAGTAGCCTCCAGTCTTATTTATCCTTGGGGCTAACATAAGCATACGTCTTCAGTTACGTTCAACTATTGTTTCTTCTTCTAAATGCCCAGGAATGGCTATGTTTTGGTTTTAACTGTTTTGCTAGGCATTCAAGATCAAACTGGTCAAATTGACCTTGTTCTTATCTGTTGTTAAGGGTCAGCTGAGTTCCCACAGGGGTTACTCAAGGAGAACTTGAGAGCAGCTTCTTAGCTCCTTTAGTGCCATTTGCTAGGTAGAGGCTTCTTGACGAGGTGACTTCCTTTGGAAGCATGCAGGATGTCTCCCTTTTTCAGTGACCCTCCTCTTTGCATCAGGTGCACTGGTTGACTTTTCATCCTCTAGTGGTAGCATTAATCTCCCTGAATGGGAGGTCATATGGCCCAGAGTTGCAAAACTCCTTAGAAAAGCTCTCCCATTCCCTAGGTTCCAGCTGACATAGAGGACAAGAGCCAAATAATGGTGTTCTTGGCCCCTGTATTTTAATCTAAGTTTGATCTTAAACACCCAGCAAGCCATTCTCACCAGTCATAAAGTAAGAGTCCTGAACTTCATTAGAGTTTACAAGGAAAATACAAAATGGAATTAACAACAATAAAACATTTAGTTTGTGTAATAGCTATCTTGAATTTTGGCTGAGCTATACATTATATCCCCTGTTTGAGATCACAATAATTTTACAATGAAAAATAATCTTTTGAATATAACTTTAAATAAGCTGAAGTCTGGATTATTTTGGAGCCATTCTGACATGCAGCAGGGTGGGAGGCAGAGCCTTATTTCAGATAAGGCGGGGCTTTTTACAAATCTTAGGTAAAGTGTTCTAGTTCTGATGCTGATCTTTGCCTCTTTCTTAAAATTTTAAGAATTTTATGTATATTGTTCCCTGAGTCTATATGAACATTAGTTAACACAATTTAATATTATATGTAAAACATGAATCAAAGAAAGTCTAAGAGAACTTTTAACTTTCCTTTCATGTGACAAAGTGGCAAAATGATTTTATGTTTCATGATATTGACCTTTAAACAAATCAAGCTCTCACTAACTTTTAGAAATACATTTACATTTAAAATTTTTATCAGTGTAAAAAGTAACAAATTTTATATATACCCTATTGATAACAGGTCCTATAATAGAACCTTAAATAATAGAAATAAGTCCCCAATAAAATTTACTTTTCTTATAAATTTAAAATTACCATTACAGATAAGTTTAGCTTAGAGAATAGCAGCTTGATAAATTTTCTGCTTTAAAGGCTTATATACTTGGAAAGTATGAATGCATTTAATATACAAACAATGACCATTTCACAATTACCTTGACACATTTATGTTAGCCAAATTTAGTTTTTAAAGAAAAATTTAGACTCTGTAACGTAGTACAATACTCTAACAGTTGTTGTTTAACCATAATTGTATAAACCCCAATTTTTAAGACTAATTGCTCTAAAGAATAAAACTTAACAGACACAATGTTAAGAGTAAATTAGTGTTTTTAAAGAAATCCTTGTCATTTTAACATATAGATTATACTTTGGTTTCTATCAGCCCATTAATATTTGACCTTTGGGAAAAACCTTAAATAACTTTAACTGTTTGTCTCACATACATATAACCAACTTATTTACATGCAAACTTGTTGAAATTTGCCCATTACTTACACACAGACTTTCTTAGGTCTTACTTAAACCCTCATGTATTTCATCACATAAGCACTTTCTTACCCAGAAACATCTTTTTTCCCCTCTACTAAATATATTTCCATACTGAGAACCTTTTATTTTCTCTTTCATATCTGTTGACCCCTTTTGTTCACATTTTGAAACAACTCTTATAAAATTTCTGACTTTAGATAAATTACTCGATTTTAATAATATGAAATGCTTTGTCATATGCAGTACTCTAATTGAAACACAGTTGAAATTTTTGGAATCCTTTGTATATAGAATTGTACCTGTTAGGGCTTAACTTTAATAACCTTGTTTTTAGTGATGACACAAAGCAATTTTAAACCCTTTTTATTTACCAATCTATGAAGACACCAATAATGTTTAAGTACCCCATGGAATATAAGAAGTTAAGAGTACTAAATGTTATTTAATAATTAACATTTTAACTTTGTAAATTAATCAGATGTCTCTAACAAACACATTTGAGTAATCCCATACATGTCAAATCTACTGATTTTACTGTAAAAACCAAGATATCAGACAAGTGTATTGAATAGTATCTGCCATCTCTTTCCTGTGGAAGAAAAGTCCTAAAAACAATTGATATTAGACATTTTATAGATATTAATCTGACCACCTAGAGACTTGTGAGGTAAGTAATTTCAAAGACATTTTACTTTCATTTGTTTACCCAATTTAAATTGAACCTTTTAAATCATGTGAATTAAAGGTATCTGGATCCATTTTTTAAATTTTAATTTTATGAGCATTATATTTGGATGCACATATATAGACAGACAACACGATATCAGACAACAGAATATACACATATTACAAAAGTAAAGGCCTTGTAGCTTTTATCTCCATTGCAATGTAACAGGTGTTGAAAAATAACTCTAGTGTTGAATAAAAATAGAACTGATCAAAAAATCATTAACCTAGGTATGTAGGATCAAAATTGTGAGCTCAAAAAATATAGTATTTAAGAAAAACAAAACGAGAGTCCTAGAAGAAAAAATGATAATGGCCATTAATTATAGCATGATAGAGCTTTTTTTAAACCTCCCATCATATGAATATCAGTAAATATTGAGATTGATTCTCCAGTCCACATCTTTGGGTATATTAAAGGTGGACCTGGGAAATGGGCCCAACAGATTTCCCATATATTTCACTTACCTGAGAGCTCAATAGAGCTAGTATATAAATATTGTGGTTGGAGATTTAAGATCTCCTTATTGTTAAATCTGGTGCATTCTGTTGTTCCATGTGTCACTCAGCAACAGTGAAACTCTTCTTCCATTTACATTTTAATGTAAGCCTTCAATGAGATCTGGAAGGAGCTGAGGAAAAATTACTGGTTTGAGCAGGAATTCCAGGGAGTAGAGAAGTCGAAGATTGTAGCTAAGATTTTAATTTTCTTTTTCTTCTTGTGCTGTAGAATTAAGAAGAGTTAGTTTTAAAATGTAGGAGAGGGCTGGGGAGATAGCTCAGTCAGTAGAGTGTTTGCCTTGCAAGCATGAGGCCCTAGGTTCGATCCCCAGCACCTCCAAAAAAATGTAGGAGAGCAGAGGGGAGGGGCTAGAAATGAACCTGCGAAAACCATGGGGTTCTGCCATGTTGTTTCCAAATTCTTCACAGTTGGGGCAAGGTGAGTCACTGGAAAAGAACAGTTCAAAGGCAAATTACAGAGGTCTCATGCTAACTCATCCTCCTCTAAACCTGAATGCCTTCCAGTCTTCTGAATAGAGATTTTGCCCCCACCCTTCAGTATCTCTTTGTCCATGGGGAACTGCTTAACTACTAAAAACTTTAATATTTTCCCAGAAGACAAAGAGGTCCTGGAGGATGAATATTTCTGACTCTTAGATTTAAAGCTCTTAATAGCATTTCTAAGTCCCGTGATTAAATCTCCCAAAGTCCATAAATCAACATCTTAGTCCAAATAAAAGTAAGTTTCTATTACAGTCCAAACTCTCTCTACATTTTCAATTGTGCTCCTAGGCATGTTTTAAAAATTCTCAAAGCCTGTACCATTGTGCTTCCAATCCCTGTGCTATTTCTCCTCTCATCTTGATTGACCTGGCCCTGAGGGGCTCTGCCTGTGCAGGGAGCAGCCAGGTTCTCTAGGAGCATGCTCTCCTGTCTGCTGCCTTCCATCTTTCCCACCCGGGAGCAGAAACCATGCTGTTTCTGGAGGGCTGGAAGCTGTGGCGGGAACACACAATTTAAACTAGGAAACTTGCCAAGTAATTTCCCCTTCTTAAGTTAGAGATTTTCCCTGATTTCCTGATTAGGATCTTTCCTTCTCAGGATTCTAAACTTTTGCACATTATCTCAGCCAAGTTAGGTCTCAGTCTCATATAGTCAGAGACACGGGCAGACCTGCTTGATCCAGTCTGCAGTATTTAAAGTGAATATGTCTCCCTTTACATTTCAAGAACTGTAGGAGTTGCATTCTTTCCACTGAATTTTCACTCTGGCTACATATTGAATAAAGCTTAATGAATTTTATTTCTCTTTCTGTAGAGAGCACATTCCCCAGGCTTAACATCACACAATTAAATTTTCTTTCCCTTCTTACTAATAAACTTATTCACACACGCATGCTTCCCCTGGGGAAGGGGCCAACACTGTAAGAAAAATGCTGCTCAACTTGGGTCCCAAAGCAGCTCAGACCCTTAAATCCAGGGGAGCAGGTGCTCTGTGTGCCCTGTCTGAGTTGCGGCCCAGCAACAGCACCCAGAAAGCCACTCTGGACACGGGAACTCACACCAGAGATTTTATTAAGCACACGACTAGAGCATCCTCTTGGGGCTAGAAGGAAGGAAAAGAAGAGAGATGGCTTAGGAGCTTCTCCCAGATATCGGAATCTCGCAGACTGGCAGGAACCAATAGCGGAGAAGAATACTTGCAAGCTGACTGATGAACCAATGGCTAGCTAGGATGTTCACAGACTGACAAGCTAGGTTGTAATTTGGGAGGCGGGGAAATGACTGTAGCGTAAAGGGCGGGGAATAGCT
The DNA here is from genome assembly GCF_902686445.1 of Sciurus carolinensis. Lineage (NCBI taxonomy): Eukaryota > Metazoa > Chordata > Mammalia > Rodentia > Sciuridae > Sciurus > Sciurus carolinensis. The sequence goes on from NC_062232.1 coordinate 53,698,485, forward strand.
TTATATTATAAACACCTTATCTTTATTTTTTCTTCTAAAATCCTCTTGAACAGTCGCTATTCAGGCGCCAAATGTGGGGGTCTCTCAGCCATGTCCCGTGTGGATGAGAAAAGGGTTAACTGCCGGAGGACGATGTTGGCTATAAATCAATCAATTACCCATAAACTTATCTAATCAATGAAAACACAAGAGCCATGATGTTTGACATCACTAGCAATTAGAGAAATGCAAATTAAAACTAAGATTTCATCTCACTCCAGTCAGAATGGCAATTATCAAGAATACAAGCAACAAGGACTGGAATGGTAGAGCCCTTGCCTAGCATATGTGAGGCAGTGGGTTCAGTTCTCAGCACTGCATATAAATAAATGAATAAAATAAAGATCCATCAACAAAAAAATTTTTAAAAGAATACAAGCAAAAATAAATGTTGGTAAGGATGTGGGGAAAAAGTTACACTCCTACATTGCTGGTGGAACTGCAAATTGGTGCAACCACTATGGAAAGCAGTATGGAAATTCCTCAGAAAACTTGGGATGGAAGCTTCATTTCACCCAGTTATCCCACTCAGCATATATGAAAAGGACTTAAAATCAACATACTATATGGTTAGGCCACATCACTGTTCATAGCAGCTCAATTCACAATAGCTAAGTTATGGAACCAACCTAGGTGTCCTTCAATAGATGAAGGGATAAAGAAAATTTGGTACATATACACAATGGAATATTATTCAGCCATAAAGAAGAATGAAATTATAGCATTTGCCTATAAGTGGATGGAACCGGAGGCTACCATGCTAAGTGAAATAAGCCAATCCCTAAAAACCAAAGTCTAAATGTTCTCTATGATATGCGGATGCTGACTCACAATAGGCAGGAGGGAAGAGTGGAGGTTCACCAGATTGTGGATGGGTGTGGAGGGAAGGGAACAGGGATAGGAATGGGGAAAGATAGTAGAATGAATCAGACATAACTTTCCCATGTTAATGTGTGAATACATGACCAGTGTAACTCCACACCATGTACAACCACAAGAATGGGAAGTTATACTCCATGTATGTATATTTCAAAATACATTCTACTGTCATATATAACTAAAAAGAACAAATAATAAAAATAAATAGAAATTTCTGCAAAGAAAAACTGAGGCCTAGACATCTTCAATGGTAAGTACTATCAGACATTTAAAGAAGAAATAATACTGATTTTTAATTCATTCCTCCAAAACATAGAAGCAAAAGGAACACATCCCAACTCATTCTATGAGGCGAGTGTTACCCTGGTATCAGAACCAAAGACCTCATGATAAAGCTACAGACCAGTATCTCATAAATATAGGTGTGAAAATCCTCAACAAAATACTAGCAAACTGAATCCAGCAACACATGTAAAGAATGATACACCATGACCAGGTGAAGTTTATATGATAAATGCAAGAAAGCTTGTTTAATATCTGGAAATTAGTTAATGTAATATCAGTAGAACAAAAGACAAAAACCACATGATCCTCTTGAGTAGATGCAGAAGAAGCATATGACAAAATTCAACACACTTTTATCATAAAAACTTTTACTCAAGAAACTAGGAATAGAAGGATATATTCCTTCCTCAACCTGATAAAGGATATATTTGAAAAACCCATGGCTAGCATTATATTTAACGATGAAAGACAAAAATTTCCCCCTAAGATCAGGAGCAAGAGAAGGATTGTCCTCTAGTCACTTCTATTTAACATTTCCCTGGAGGTTCTATCCAACATTTCCCTGGAACCAGCAAAACTATCTCTGTTTGCAGATGACATATTCATGTTTGTAGACAATCCTAGAGAATTCACTAAAAGTCCATTAGAACTAATATCTTAGTTCTGCAATTTTGCAAGATACAAAATCAATATAAGAAAATCTATTTGGAGGTGAAATTAAGAAAACAATTCCATGCTAGGCCCGACTATAATCCCTGCAATTTGGGAGCCTGAGGCAAGAGGATCACAGGTTCAAAGCCAGCCTCAGCAACTAGGCGATGCCCTAAGCAACTTGGTGAGACCCTGTCTCAAAATAAAAATTTAGAAGGACTAGGGATGTGGCTCAGTGGCTAACCACCCCTGGGTTTAATCCCTGGTACCAAAAAAAAAAAAAGGAGAAGAAGAAAACAATTCCATTTATAAAATATTTGGAAGAAACTTGGCAAAAGAAGTGTAAAATTGGGGCTGGGATTATAGCTCAGTGATTGAGTGCTTGCTTGACACAAGTGAGTCACTGGGTTCAGTTCTCAGCATCACATATAAATAAATAAAGGTTCATCCACAACTAAAAAAATAATTTAAAAAAACATAAAATTTGTACACCAAAAGCTACAAAACATTGAATAGATTAAAGAAAACCTAAATAAATAAATAATAGTTCATGTTCATGGATAGAAAGACTTAATATTCTAAAGATGGAGTACCCCTTAGATGGATTTGCAGATTCAACACACTCCCAATCAAAAGTGCATCTGGATACTTCACAGAAATCTACAAGCTGATCCTGATATTCATATGGAAATGCAAGGGACCCAGAAAAATCAAAGCAATCAAAGGGAACAACAAATTTTGAGATGTCACATTTCCTGAATTCAAAACTTTCTGTAAAGCTACGATAATTAAGACTGTGTGGTACAGTTTATGGATAGGTCTTGATCAGTGAAATAGAAATGAGAATCTAGAAATAAACTCATACGTTTATGACCAATTGATTTTCAACACTGGTGCCAGATAATTCAATAAGGAAAGGATAGTCTTTTCAACAAATGGTGCGAAACAAGTGGATATTCTTGTGCAAAATAATGAAGTTCCAACCTGCCTCACACCACATACAAAAATTAAAATAGATCAAAATCTAAATGTAAGAGCTAAAACTACCAATCTCTCAGAAGAAAGCATTTGTGACTTTGGATTAAGCAATGGTCTTTGTAGATATGACTCCTAAAGCACAAACAGCCAAAGAAAAAATTACATTTGGCAAAATTAAAATCTGCCCTGTAAACATCATGAAAGTGAATAGTCAATCCACAGTATGGTAGAAGATATTTACAAATCATTTTGTTATCAGGGTCTTATATCCAGAATATATACTCTTACAACTCATTAATACAATTAACCTGTGTTTAAAACGAGCAAAGCAATAAGCAAACAAAGAGGTTCTCAATGTCATTTGCCAACAGGGAAATGCAAATCAAAACCACAACAAGATTCCATTTCACACCCACAAAGATGGGTAGAATAAGAGACAGATAATAACTATTGGCATGAATGTGAAGAGGTTGAAAATTTTATGCGTTGCTGGTGGGTTGAGAAAATGGTACAGCTGCTTTTGCCAAACAGTTTGGCTCTTTAGGAGGTTAAATAAATATAGAGATAGCATGTGATCCAATAATTCCACTCTTAGTTCTATCTGCCTAGGAGATATGGAAACATATGTCCATGTAAATCTTACACACAGATGTTCAGAGAACAGTGTTCATAATAGCCCAAAGTGGGGAAAACCCAAATGTCTATCATGTGATAGATAACTGAAATATATTATGTCCGTACAGTAGAATATTGAGCCATAAAGAGAAATCATTGAAAAATGCTACAACATGGGTGAACCTTGAAAATATGCTAAGCAAAAGAAGTGAGTCACAAAATGAAAATGTTCTAAAACTGATTGTGATGTTCATTATATCAACTCTATAAATTTGTCAAAAACCATTGAATCTTTTTTTTTTTTTTTTTTTTGTTTTGGGGGGTGCTGGGGATCGAACCCAGGGCCTTGTGCTTACAAGGCAAGCACTCTACCGACTGAGCTATCTCCCCAGCCCCCAAACCATTGAATCTTATATTTTAAATGACTGAATTGTATGATATGTGAATTCTATCTTAATAAAACTTTTTTGCAGGCATATCTATAAATCATCTACCGGTTTACTATGTACAGGAATGTTTACTCCACATTGGCAAGGATCTTTATTTTGTTCATTTATGTATTCCCAGTGACTAGAACAGTGATTGGCATAGATTAAGCACTCAATATTTGTTGAATGATTTTTATAATAATGAATATAAAACCTGACTTTCAAAAAATGAAGCAGTAAAGAGAACATAAAAAATTACTCCATGTTTTTGAGTGACTAGAAAGTCAGAGGAAACAGCTAGTTCCAAGTGAAGAAGCTGGTTTTAGGAGAATAGTCTGTGGGACAGAGTGACCTAAAAGATATTGAATAATGTTAGCTGAGTTCAAGGGAGAGTTTGGGCTGGATGTAGTGGTTAGGGAGGCGTCTTACATAAATATGAAAATTGAAATCACATGAGTAGTGAGACCAGTGAGATGGAGAACATATAGAAAAGAAGGCTAAGACGAGAATGTCTTTATTTCATGTGTAAGAAAATGAAGACAATGAAATTTGTAAGATTGAAAAGAATTAGGATGCTGTGTGACAGTTTTTGGGAGTGCTAATGATGCTGATAGAAGCAAAAGAAGACAGGCACTATAAGACGACCACTGAGTATAATAAGTAAAATTCAGGATAATGGTAGGAACTATTAACAAGGGGATATGGAACAAACAATAATGACAAGTGGAAGCATTAAAGAGACTCTCTTTCAAGAAGTTTGGTAGTGAGAAGAGTGTTGGGTTTTCTCTTTTCACTTGATTACTTTGATCTCCTGGCTGTGTTTTCCTTGATTTCTCATCAACACTATATTATGTTTTATTATAATTGTATGTTGTTTATATTCTCTAGTAGTCTGTAAGTATAGTAACCATACAATGTTAATCTGCATATCCTAGTGCCTAATGTGTAAATAGTACATGGGTTGCATGAAATGAACTGTTCTAGTAGGCTGGCAAAGACGTAACTAGAATGACTCAGTAGGTCATCTGGATTGGATAAGAAACAAGGGAAGTGAAAAGGAGCTTAGTGAATTAATAAAATAGGGAACGGGTCAAGAAATCAAAGTAGTTAAATATTGTGTGGTCAGTTGAAGCAAGCAATATTGAATAATATTTCTTGTTCTTGATCTTTAATCTTTGAGTAGAGATGACATAAGTAATAAGCTGGTTTCGTTCTGGAATGAAAAACCTCTTCTTTAGCTTCAGGTTACCTTAATTTTATAGGTGGTTGGCTGTATGATAGGCTTTTTTCTTTTTTGCCAACCACTGGGTTTTGTGATACATTTATCAGGAGACCTGAGTCCTGGCTCTGCCAATAACTACCTATGTGGAAGAGACAGTTTATTATACAGATGATTTTAAAAAACTTTTTTTTATTTGTTCTAATTGGTTATACATGACAGTAGAGTACATTTTGAGGCATCATACATAAATAGAGTATAACTTCTAATTCTTCTGGTTGTACGTGATGTAGAAACTTACCAGTCGTGTAGTTATATAGGCACATAGAGTAATAATGTCTGATTCATTCTACTGTTGTTACTATCCCTATACCCTCTCTCCTCCCTTCACTCTGCTTTGCATAGTCCAAAGTATCTCTGTTCTTCCCTAGCCCTCCCTTATTGTGAATTAGCATCTGCATATCAGAGAAAACATTGGGCCTTTGGTTCTTTGGGATTGGCTTACTTTGCTTAGCATGACTTCTCTAGCAAATGCCATAATTGCATTCTTCCTTAAGGCTGAGTAATACTCCACTGTGTGTATATACCACATTTTCTTTATCTATTACAATCAATCAACGAATTTATGAAAAAGTATTCAACATCTCTAGCAATTAGAGAAATGCAAATCAAAACTACTCTAAGATTTCATCTCCAGTCAGAATGGCAATTATCAAGAATACAAGCAACAATAAATGTTGGTGAGGATGGGGGAAAAAGGTACACTCATACATTGCTGGTGGGAATTGGTGCAACCATTATGGAAAGCAGCATGGAGATTTCTCAGAAAACTTGGAATGGAACCATCATTTGATGGTTCCATTCGCTATCCCATCCCTCAGTTTATACCCAAAGGACTTAAAATCAGCAAGTTACAGTGACACAGTCACATCAATGTTTATAGACAGATGATCTTTAAGTTTCCCTCCAGGTCTCACTATTTTTGCTATATCTAATTGACTTAAGACTGAGACTTCAAGAATTTGGCCATAGAGCAAAAAACTGATAAAAAAAAAAACACATTTGCTGTACATACAAACATGGTTTATAGAATTAACAGGGTTTTTGGTTCTTTCTTTCAATACTGAGGACGGGACCCAGAGGTACTCTACCACTGAGCTACACTCCCAGCCTTTTTAAAATTTTTATTTTGAGATAGGGTCTTGCTAAATTGCTGAGGCTGGCCTCAAACTTGTGATCCTCATGCCTCAGCCTCCCAAATAGCTGGGATTACAAGCATGCACCACCATGCCCAGCTAGAACTACCTGTTCTTAACTCTGATAAGAGAAGATGAAGGCAGTTCACTGTATTATTGAATTTAGCCTTGCATATCAAGGAGGTCTTGAATAACATCTTAGTTATATTATAAGGTATTCTTTTATCTACCTCAATAAGAATTAAGATCTGACTTTTTTTCTTATCAGGACCGTAAGAGGCAATATGAGCTGCTCAAACTTGAAAGAAACTTCCAGAAACAGTCCAATGTGCTCAGACGTAAAACTGAGGAGGTAGGTAAGAAAATCCAGTCTGCTGGATCAAAGGTATTATAATCCTCAAGCTTAGATGTTGGCAAAATAATATCCTTTAAAAGAGCCAATGTCCTAAGAAACCAGGCTCATCAATCTTGACCAGTAATTCTTAAATCTTGATCTCTTTTTATATGCTATGAATTGAGCAGATTAAACTCTGATGGAAAATGGTACTATTTAAATAAGGATTTTTTTTTCTAATTGGACTTCTTTCCAAAAAACACAGAGTAATATTGATATATGGCATTTCCAGTCTTTAGAACTGCTTTGAAATATATTCCTCCCCTGTGTGCTAACACAGTAACTATTCATCAGTTTTATATCCAGGGAGATTTATAATCCTGGTACCTATAGGAATTCAAACCTAGAACTTTTTTTTCCTTACCAATATACTGAAAATATGCCGGAAAATATTCTTATTACCCTTCATTCAACATAACTATGTGCCATTTTATTTAGGCAGCAGCTGCCAACAAGCGTCTTAAGGATGCTCTCCAAAAGCAACGAGAAGTCGCAGATAAGAGGAAAGAGACTCAGAGCCGTGGAATGGAAGGTGTTGCAGCTAGAGTGAAGGTATGGGCAGGTTGGACTACCATTTCTCTTGTATGCTGAGGATACAAAATAGTGGGGAATGGTTTTCTTTGGATTTAGAAATAAATACGACCAAATTTGAAGTTCTACCTGAATGCCTTATTTCCTAAAACATATGAATATCTTTAAACAGTTGTTAAAGACCAAGAGTATAGGACCCTTTCCTTTTTTGGGGGGTGATGCTGGGGATTGAACCCAGGGCGTTGTGCTTACAAGGCAAGCACTCTACTGACTGAGCTATCTCCCCAGCCCCTATAGGACCCTTTCTATCCTTGCTCATGTTGAGGTTCAGTTACTTCTTTAACAAATTTATTGAGGCATGCTTGACATGCAATAAATTGTACGTATTTAAAATGTACAAATTGGTGAGTTTTGATGCATGTCTGTACCCGGCAAATTATCACCATAGTCAAGATAGTGACAGTGTCCACTATTGCCCCAAACTTTCTTTGTAATCCCTTCTTCCCATCCCTGATACTCTCCTACTCCCCTTTCAAGGGTGTTTACCTGGGATCCCCAATTAATCTGATTTCTGTCACTATAGATTAGTTTTTATTTTTTAGAGTTTTATAAATATGAGAATATATTATGCATTTTTCTGGCTTTTATTCATCATAATTATTTTGAGATATATGTATGATTACATATATCATTTCTTTTATTGTTGAGTGATATCCTATTCATTGTATGGATACACCATAATTTGTTCATCCATTCCCCTGTTGATAGTTATTTGTTTTCAGTTTGGGGCTATTAGAAATATTGTACTGAACTTTATATACAGGGCTTCATGTGGACATATGTGCTTTTATTTCTTTGGAGTAAATATTTAGGACTGGTATTGCTTTCTTTTATGGTGAATGTATGTTTTAGTTTTTAAACAACTGCGAAATTGTTTTGCAAGTTGGTTGTATCATTTTACATTCCTTCTACCAATGTAGAGGGTTCTAGTTGCTCACATTCTCACCAATACTTAGTATGGTTGTTTATTTATTTATTTATTTATTTATTTATTTATTTATTCGTTTATTTATTTATTTTTGGTACCAGGAATTGAACCCAGGGTTGCTTAACCAAAGAGTTGCTAAGTGCCTCATGAAGTTGCTGTGGCTGACTTTGAGCTCATAATCCTCCTGCCTCAGCTTCCCCATTTGCTGGGATTACAGGCATGTGCCACCACACCCAGCAATCTTTTGTTTTTTAAAACCAGTCCCCCCCCTATACACACACACACACACACACACACACACACACATACAATTCCACAGTGTAAGGTCAATCTTTTTTTTTTTTTTAACCCATTTTATTTTTTTCTCATGCTGGGGATTGAACATGCTAGCTAGTGCTCTACCACTGAACATTTATGTACTGATCTGGTCCGGTATGCTCAATCATTTAAAGTTTAGCTGTTCTGGTGAGTAAATAGTGGTACCTCATTGTGGTTTTCATTTTCATTTTCCTAATAACTTATGATGTTAAGCATATTTTCATGTGTTTATTTGCCTTGTCTATATTTTATTTTAGGAAATGTCTGTCCAAATATTTTCCCCATTTTAAAATTGGATTATTTATCTTTTTTCCTATTACCAAGCTAGAATTCTTTATATATATATATCCAACAGAGGACATCCATGCTTTTTATTTTCTCCTAGGCTGTGACTTATTTTTCATTTTGGAACAGAGTCTTTCAAATAGTATAGCTTTTTATTTTTGATATCATTCCATTTATTGATGATTTTTCTTTTATATTTCATATTTTTCTGTCCTATGTAAGAAATCTTTAGCCAGGCATGACAGTGCATACCTATAGTCCCCCTTGGGAGGCTAAGGAAGGAGATTTGCAAGTTGGAGGCCAGCCTCAACAACTTAGCAAGACCCTGTCTCAAAATAAAAATTAAAAAGGCCTGGAGATGTAGATCAATGATAGAGTACCACTGGGTTTAATCCCTAATACCACAAAAAAATTAAAAAAAGAAATCTTAGCCAAAACAATGGTCACTAAGATTTCCTCCTAAGTTTCCTTCTAGAAGTTGTATATTTTTAAGTTTTACACGTGAATATATGATACGTTTTGACATAATACCTCTGCTGAAATGAAATGTCCGTATATATATTTCTAAATTCTATTCCATTCATCTACATGCCTAGTTTTATGCCAATTCCAAAATATCTTAATATAGTCCTTTTACAATAAGTCCTGAAATCAGTAGTATAAGTCCTCTAAAGTTGTTATTTTGGGGAAAACTAGGTCCTCTGCATTTCCATATAAAATTTGAATCAGTGTATCAATTTCTACAAATAAAAAAGCCTTCTAAGAGTTTGATTAGTACTACACAAAATTTGAGAATTGACATAATAAGAATATTGATTCTTTTATCCATTAATCTGGTACATCTTTCATTTATTTAGGTTTTCACTTTCTTTCAGCAATATTTTGGTTTTTAGTGTACAAATGTCATACATCTTTTGTCAAACATATCCCAAAATCTTTCATATTTTTATATTGGAAATTATGTTTTTTATTTTCATTTTCAATTGTTTGGACACAATTGTTTCTTCTCTTTTTTTTTTTAAAGACTGCATTTTTATTCATTGTACACAAATGGAGTACAACTTTTCATTTCTGTGGGTGTACACAATATAGATTCATAACATTTGTGTGATCATACACGTACATAGGGTAATAATGTCTGTCTCAGTCCACTATCTTTCCTTTCCCACCCCTCCTGCCCCATTTCCCTCTACACAATCCAAAATTCTTGCATTCTTTTCTTACCCTCCCCCTCAGTTTCCCCCCTCATTTTGTATCCTCATTCACTTATCAGAGAAAACATTTGGTCTTTGGTTTTTTGGTCTCGGTTTATTTCACTTAGCATGATATTCTCCAGTTCCATCCATTTATCTGCAAATGCCATAATATTATTATTCGTTATGACTGCATAATATTCCAGTTTCTTTATCCGTTCATCTGTTGAAGGGCATCTAGGTTGGTTCCACAATCTAGCTATTGTGAATTGAGCTGCTATGAACATTGATGACCTGCATCACTGTAGTATGCTAATTTTAAGTCCTTTGGATATAAACTGAGGAGTAGGACAACTGGATCAAATGGTGGGTTCATTCCAAGTTTTTTGAGGAATCTCCATACTGTTTTCCAGAGTGGTTGTACCAGTTTGCAACTCCACCAGCAATGTATGAGTGTGCCCTTTTTCCCACATCCACACCAACACTTACTGTTGCTTGTGTTCTTGATAATAGCCATTCTAATTGGGGTGAGATGAAATCTTAGGGTAGTTTGATTTGCATTTCTCTAATTACTGGAGATGATGAGCACTTTTTCATATATTTGTTGATCACCTATATATCTTCTTCTGTGAAGAGTCTGCCCAGTTCCTTAGCCCATTTATTGATTGGGTCCTTTGTATTTTTGGTGTAAAGTTTTTTAAGTTCTTTATAAATTTTGGAGATTAGTGCTGTGTCTGAAGTGTGTGTGGCAAAGATATTCTCCCACTCTGTAGGCTCTCTTCTCACATTATTTTTTCCTTTGCTGCAAAAAAGCTTTCTAGTTTGAATCCATTCCATTTATTGATTCTTGATTTTATTTCTTACACTCTGGGGGTCTTAATAAGGAAGTCTGGTCCTAAGCCACCATGATGAAGATTCAGGCCTACTTTTTCTTCTATTTGGTGAAGGGTCTCAGGTCTAATTCCTAGATCCTTGATCCATTTTGAGTTGAGTTTTGAACTGGATGAGAGATAAGGGTTTAATTTCATTTACTGCATATGGATTTCCAGTTTTGCCAGCACCATTTGTTGAAGAAGCTATCTTTTCTCCATTGTGTTTTTGGCACCTTTGTCTACTATGAGATAACTGTACTTATGTGGGTTTGTCTCTGTGTCTTCTATTCTGTACCATTCATTGGTCTACATGTCTATTTTGGTACCAATACCATGTCATTTTTGTTACTGTTGCTTTATGGTAGAGTTTAAGGTCTGATATTGGGATACCTCCTGCATCACTCTTCCTGCCCAGGATTGCTTTGGCTATTCTGGGTCTTTTGTTCTTCCAGATGAATTTCGTAATTGCTTTCTCTATTTCTATGAGGAAGGTCACTGGGATTTTAATTGGGATTTTATTAAATCTGTATAGTGCCTTTGATAATATTAATTCTGCTTATCCAAGGACATGGGAGATATTTCCATCTTCTAAGATTTTTAAAAATTTTTTTAGTGTTCTGTAGTTTTCATCATAGAGGTCTTTCACCTCTTTTGTTAAGTTGATTCCCAAGTACTTTTTTTTTTTTGAGGCTATTGTAAATGGAGTAGTTTTCCTAATTTCTCTTTCAGAGGATTCATCACTTAGGAATAGAAATGCATTAGATTTATGAGTGTTGATTTTAAGTCCTGCTATTTTGCTGAATTCATTTATTAGTTCTAGAAGTTTTCTGGTGGAGTTTTTTGGATCCTCTAAATAGAGAATCATGTCATTGGCAAATAGTGATAGCTTCAGTTCTTCTTTTCCTATTTGTATCCCTTTAATTTCTTTGATCAGTCTAATTGCTCTGGCCAGTATTTCAAGCACAATGTTAAATAGAAGTGGTGAAAGAGGGCATCCCTGTCTTGTTCCAATTTTTAGAGGAAATACTTTCATTTTTTCTCCTTTAAGATTGATGTTGGCCATGAACTTAGCATAGATAGCCTTTAATATGTTGAGACATGTCCCTACTATCTCTATTTTTTCTAGTGTTTTGAGCATGAAGTGGTGTTGTATTTTATCAACCACTTTCTCAGCATCTATTGAATAATCATATGATTCTTAACCTTAAGTCTATTGATGTGATGAATTACATTTATTGATTTCCAGATGTTGAACCAACCTTGCATCCACAGGATTGAAACCCCACCTGATTGTGGTGTACTATCTTCTTAATATGTTTTCGTATGCAATTTGCCAGAATTTTGTTAAGGATTTTTGCGTCTGTGTTCATCAGAGATATTGGTCTAAAGTTTTCTTTCCTTGATGCATCTTTGTCTGATTTTGGTATCAGGGCGATACTAGCTTCATAGAATGATTTTGGAAGGGTTCCTCCTTTTCTATTTCATGGAATACTTTGAGGAATAGTGTTATAAGTTCTTCTTTGAAGATCTTGTGGAACTGAGCTGAGACTCCATCTGGTCCTAGGCTTTTCTTGGTTGGTAGGCTTTTGATGACTTCATCTATTTCATTGCTTGAAATTGATCTGTTTAAATTGTGTATGTTCTCCTGATTCAGTTTGGGAGTATCATATGTCTCTAGAACTAATTTACTGATGTCTTCAAGATTTTCTATTTTGTTGGAGTATAGATTTTCAGAGTACCTTCTAATTATGTTTTGTATTTCAATGGTGTCTGTCATGATATTTCCTTTTTCATCACGAATTTTAGTAATTTGAGTTTTCTCTTCCCTTCTCTTGTTAGTGTGACTAAGGGTTTATCTATTTTTTTTTACTTTTTCAAAGAACCTATTTTTTGTTTTGTCAATATTTGAATTATTTCTTTTGTTTCCATTTCATTGATTTCAGCTCCAATTTTAATTATTTCCTGTCTTCTACTTTTGGTGTTGTTCTGTTCTTCTTTTTCTAGGGTTTTGAGATATAATGTTAGATCATTTAGTTGTTGACTTTTTACTCTTTTCTTGAATGCCATCCATGCAATGAATTTTCTTCTTAGTACTACTTTCATAGTGTCACAGAGATTTTGATATGTTGTATCATCATTCTCATTTACCTCTAAGAATTTTTTTATCTCCTTCCTGATGTTTCTGTTATCCATGCTTCATTCAATAGCATATTATTTAGTATCCAGGTGTTAGAATAGTTTCTGTTTTTTATTTTATCATTGATTTCTATTTCATTCCATTATGATCTGATAGAATACAAAGTAGTATCTCTATTTTTTGTATTAACTAAGTGCTGCTTTGTGGCATAACATATGGTCTGTTTTAAAGAAGGATCCATGTACTGCTAAGAAGAAAGTGTATTTCCTCATTGATGGATGGAATATTCTATATATGTCTGTTAAGTCTAAGTTATTGATTGTGTTATTGAGTTCTGTGGTTTCTTTGTTCAGTTTTTGTTTGGAAGATCTATCCAGTGGTGACAGTAGTGTGTTAAAGTCACCCAGAATTATTGTGTTGTACTCTATTGGTTCCTGGAATTGAGAAGGATTTGTTTGACATACATGGATGTGCCGTTTTTTGGGGCATAAGTAGTTATGATCCTTATGTCTTCTGATTTATGGTTCACTTAAGTAGTATGAAATGTCTTTATCCCTTCTGACTAACTTTGGCTTGAGTCTGCTTTATCTGATATAAGGATGGAAACCCCCACTTTTTTTATTGAGTCCATGTGCGTGGTATGTTTTTTCTAATCCCTCACCTTTAGTTTCTGGATGTCTTTTTCTATGAGATGAGTCTCTTGAAGGCTGCATATTGTTGGGTCTTTCTTTCTAATCCATTCTGCGAGACTGTGTCTTTTCATTGATGAGTTTAGGCCATTAACATTCAGGGTTATTTTTGAGATATGATCTGTATTCCCAGTCATTTAAGCTTATTTTGGTTTTTAACTTGACTTGGTTTCTCCTTTGATTGACTTTTCCTTTAGGGTATGGAAATGATTTTGTTTTGTCTCCAAATCAGAATGTTAGTTTTGCTGGGTATAAGATTCTTGGTTGGCAACCATGTTCTTTCAGAGTTTGAAATATGTTTTTCCAGGCCTTTCTAGCTTTTAGGATCTGGGCTGAGATATATTCTGATATCCTTATTGGGTTTCCCCCTATATGTAATTTGATGCTTTTGTCTCACAGTCTTTAAAATTCTATCTTTATTTTGGATGTTAGGCATTTTCATTATAATATGCCTTAGTGTGCATCTGTTGTAATTTTGTACACTTGGTGTTCTATAAGCCTCTTGTATTTGATTTTCCATTTCATTCTTCAGGTTTGGGAAATTTTCTGATATTATTTCATTGAATAGGTTGTTCCTTCCTTTGGTTTGTATCTCTGTGCCTTCCTCAATCCCAATAATTCTTAAATTTGGTCTTTTCATGATATCCCATAGTTCTTGGAGGTTCCATTCATGATTTCTTACCATTTTTTCTGTTTGGTCAACATTATTTTCAAGATTAAATATTTTGTCTTCATTGTCTGAGGTTCTGTCTTCCAAGTAATCTACTCTGTTGGTGATGCTTTCCATTGAGTTTTTTATTTAGTTTCTTGTTTCCTTCATTTTAAGGATTTCTCTTTGTTTGTTTGTTTCCAGAATCTCTGTCTCCTTGTTGAATGAGCTTTTGCTTCCTGCAGTTGCTCTTTTAACTGTTATTGCAGAGATCATTCATTGCCTGCATTTGCTCTGTTATCTCATTCTTTGCTTCGCATATCATTTTAATTATGCATAATCTGTACTCCTTTTCTGACATTTCTTCTACGACACTGTCATTGGATTCTATTAATATAGAATCTTGGTTTGTTTAGAACACTTTCTTCCCTTGGTTTTTCATGTTGTTCACATAACTTCCCCTCTAGCAGTACAGATCTGGGGTATTGAAGTTTACCCCCCTAAGACTTATAGTGACCCTGCAGGTTTCCAAAACCTCTTCTTTAAGAGGGAGATCAATATTAGCAGCACACAATACAGACAATATGCAGCCCTATACCAAATAGCACCTATGAAGACATTAACAGTTTTGTCATAATAAACAGAGAGTATGATTTACATTATTTTCTACAGTATAACCAATATATTTGGAACGATGTCTACAGTTTCTAATGCTGGACAAGAGGATGGGGAGGGTGTAGGATGTACCTGTTAATGGGATAATGGAAGAGTATATAGAAATACTAGATCATAGGAAGAATGAAAGCAGAATCAAAAGAAGTTGGTTGTTAGCATGAGAAAAGGGAGAAAGAGACTCTGAGGGAACAGGTAAACAAAGGAAAATAGAGAGAGTGAAAAAATAAAGAAACAGAAACTTAATAATTTTCAAAAAGGAGAAAAAAAATCTACACTGTAACAGTCATGTACTATTCAAACCTCCTAGTCTTCAGTAGCCTGGTGCATGAGAGGTATCTGACAATGAGCCTCCAGTCTCCAGCAGGTGTCCCAGGATCAAATTTGTCCCACCAAAAGATTGTGGTTTCCACTTCCAGGATAATCCAAGATGGCTGCCACTGGTTTCCAAACATGTTGGCAAATGGGGAACCACAGGGTGGGGCACAGGTGGGGCTGGAGGTCCTGGAAGTGGGGCAAGGTCGGTGATGGTGAGGGGTCCTGGAGGTGTGGCATGGTCAGTTGGGCTGGGGGTCCTGGCTGTTGTACCAAAATGGTGGCAGCCGCATATAACCAAACCTGCATGTACTATGACAATGTACTTACAGGCAATAGCAGGTAGCAGGCAATCTGCTGGTGGTCTGTGGGTAGTCTGCAGGCTACTGATGGACTATCTAGGTGGATCTCGGGCAGTCGGTTATGGGTAGGTGAAAGGCAGGAGATGGGCAGGCAAGAGGCAGGCAAACAGGCAAATGGTAAATGATAGGTGGCAGTCAGTGAGCAATCTGCACTCAAAAAGTAGGTGATATGCTGGCAGATGGCAGGTTATCTCAGTGAACAAAGGGGTAAACAGCAGGGGATAGATGAGCAGCAAAGACTGCCTCACAGAGAAACAGATTCCTCTGCTTGAAACCTGAGTTATGGGGCAACAAGGAATGCATCTTGGATCTAGTCTGCCATCTTGGATCTTATATCATAGCTTTTTCTGTAGAGTCCTTTGGATTTTCTACTTAAACAATCATTTCAACTGAAAAGACGAACAATTTTATTTTTTATTTTCCACTCTGTATGCCTTTTTAAAAGCACAGAGATACAGAATGAATAGGCTACTTGTAGACATGTGAGGGAATTTACTAGGAGAATTGGCTTACATGATTTTGGAGTCTGAGAAGTTCCCCAACAGTTCATCATCCACAGGCTGGAAATTCAGGGATGCCAGTAGCATGGCTCAGTCCAAGTCTGAAGACCTCAGAACTAGGGAAGTCAGTGGTGTAACTTCTCACTCCACGGCAAAGACCAGAGAGCATGGAGTCCTCATTTCCAAGCTCAGGAAAGAGTGTCCCGCTTCCAGGAGAAAGAATAAATGATCCTTCCCCTGCCTTTTCTGTTCTGTCTTGAACCCTAACCAATTGAATGGTGCCTACTCACATTGAGTGTGGATCTTACTCACTTAGTCATCTACTCACATACCAGTTTCCTCTGGAAACATCCTCACAGACATACCCCAGAATAATGCTTTACTTCTTCTCTAGGTATGACTTAATCCAGTCAAGTTTACACCTAAATTAATCATCATATTAATAAATCTGCTACTAAAAAACTCACAGATCTCTGTAAATATAGGTAGTCATTAAACCCATAGCCTTGTGCATACTAAGGTTTTTCACAGATGCCCTTTAAGGAATTCTTATCTATATTAGTCTGCAATAAGTTTTATCACGAATTGATTTTTTTTTATTTTGCTGGGGATGGAACTCTGGGTCTTGCACATGCTAGGCAAGCACTATCCCACTGAGCTATACCACCAGCCCCCATGAATCAATACTAAATTTTGCAAATAATTTTGTCTCTAATTTGTTGATTTGGTGAATTATTTTGAATGATCTTCAAATGTGGAATCAGCCCTGCATTTCTTGGATAAACTCCATTTGATCGTGATACATCATTCTTCTATGTCTTGTTGAATTCAGCAATATAACCAGTTCCTGACTCAGCTTAGGAGTTTTTTATTTTTCAATTGTGTGAAAGTGACATATATTCACTATAAACTACTTTGAATTTTGGATTTGATCTTTTCACAGGCTAGAGATACACAATAGGATATTTTTTTCTTTTTTGTAGTACTGGGGATTGAACCAAGGACCTCATGCATGCTAGGCAAGTGCTCCAGTGGGATATTCTTCATGATACTAGGCAGCAGCAGCAAGCTGCAGCTTTCACACAGCCATGTGATCACAAATGTAAATGACCCATACTCTATAGGATACTCTCTTGGCAACAATTTTTAGATGTTGTGTTAGGTGTCTTCATATCCCATCATGTCTACAAAACACACATGTTTATCTCCTGTATCCATAGAGTCATTTTTTTTTTGCTTTCAATACAGGAGTCAATAAATTATGTAAGATACTCAAAACTTTATATGTTTTAGAGTTCTGTTATTAGGGACATAACATTTAGGATTAGTTGACCCCCCTTATCAGTATGAAATGAACTTTGTTATCTCTGGAAATGTTTTTGGTTCCAAATCTACTTTTGTCTGATATTAATAAAGCCCCTACAGCTTTCTTTCATTAGTGTTAAAGTGGTATTTTCTTACCCTTTTTATTTTAACTTATTTGTACCTTCCTGTTTAAAATGTGTTTCTTATAGGCAGCATATAGGTTCTGTTATCTTCTTGTTGACTTATATATAGTTTATTTCACAAATCTTGGTGCTTTGTTTTTTAGGTACATGAACATTAAGATGTTCCCTTTGTCGTTGATGAAATGGTCATTTTAATCCCTGTGATAATACTCTTTCATAAGGGTTCTACTTCATCTGGTATCAATATGGCCACTCAGCTTTCTTTTGATTACTGTTAGCATGGTATATCTTCATCAAAACAGAAATGTTCTCAGTAATATGTACTGGGTTTTTTTTTGTTTTGCTTTGTTTTGGTTTTTTTAATGTGGTGATTAACCCATAGCCTTGTGCATTACTAAGGATGCTGTTCCACTGATATACCCCTCCAGCCCCCAAGGTTACTGTTTTTAAAAAGTGAATTTGGAACCAGGTGCAATGGTATGTGCCTGTAGTCCCAGCTACTTAGGAAGCTGCCTGAGGATTATCATTTAATCCCAGGAGTTTGCAACCAGTCTGGGCAACTAGAGCAAGACCCTGTCTCAACAATAAATAATTTTAAAAATGAATTTAGCGAGTTATGTTTTCTTTCTTTCAGTTTCCCTTCATCTACTTTAAAGATTAAGACAGTGTATCTAATTATTAAATGGAAGAGATACTAGAGTCAGGTGTGGTGGCAAACTCCTGAAATCCCAACAATGTAGAAGACTGAGTCAGGAAATTACAAGTTTGAAGCCAACCTTATCAACTTAGGAGACCGTCTCAAAATTAAAGAAATTTAAAAGGGCCTGGCATGGCGTGTATGCCTGTAATCCCAGCACTCAGGAGACTGAGGCAGGAGGATTACAAGTTTGAGACCAGCCTCAGCAATTTAGGAGGCCCCTAAGGAACTTATCAACACCCTGTCACAAAATTTTAAAAATAAATAAATGACTAAAAGGTGGGGATGTGGCTCAGTGGTTAAGCTCCCTTGAGTTCCCTCCCTAGTTACCAAAAAGGAGAGGGACCTCAGTGGGTAAAGCCACCCTGAGTTTCAATCTCCGGTACTGCATAAGAATAGATAGATAGAATAGATAATAGAGAAATTGTCTTCAATCTATATCCTGCTAGTAAAAGGCAAAGACTAAATGTTAAGAAGGAAATGGAGGAGAGTAAGGACAGGGCACCATAGAAATACTAGGATATCTGGAAAATGTTTTCTGTTAGAAAAACACTTTCTTGTGACTGTGGGATATTGCTCTTAAGGCTCTTGAGATGTACTAGTGTGTTGGTGAATATAAGTACAAATAGAAATCTCACTTCTAGTTACTTGAGCTCTGGTCCAAATGAATTAACTCTGGAGCTGAATCTTACCCATGTATCAGTGATTCCTCATCCCTAACACAGACATCACTGATTTTCCTTCTAGAATTGGCTTGGAAATGAAATTGAGGTTATGGTTAGTACTGAGGAAGCCAAACGCCATCTAAATGACTTCTTGAAGATAGAAAGATCCTGGCTCAGGATGTGGCTCAACTCAAAGAAAAAAGGAATCTGGAGAGAATCCACCTCTTAAACTCCGGGTAAGTGTCCTTAAGAAAAATGTTCTCAATAATCAGATTGTACATTCCTGAGAAATCCTCACTGCTTGGAGGATTACTTTTCCTTTTAGAACTTCACCTCATACCTACTATTTTTCTTTACAGAGGCGCACATTCTCACTTGCTGAAAGCGTGGTCAAGTTTCAGAGTCAGAAGATTCTATTACAAAACAGATTGAAAGTCTGGAGACTGATAATGGAACTCAGGTAACAGGACTATCTCCAAGGCTTAAAATTATCCCTAGAATCAAAAATAAGAACCTATCAACTCAGTGATTCAAAAGCTTGTTTTTCAAGAGCTTTGTGATAGTGGAAAAACAAGAGACAGTAACAATGCATGAACCAAATACTCTACTAGACATGTTAGTTAAATTTCTCATCAGCCCTCTGATACCCTATGAGGTAAGTATCATTATTCTCACTTTAGAAATCTAAATGAAGTTCAAACATCTTAAGAAATTTGCCATAAATATAATAACTAGCATATAAGAGCTAGGCTTCAAAACCCCCTTTTAACTAATTCCAAAGCCCGTGCCGTTTGCAGTTACACCACAATTTTTGATGTAGTTAGTATCTGAAATGTAGAACTAACAATGGAATTTTAGAGAAACCCAAGAAATGATCATAAAAGAGAAATACCATAAGAGGAAAATTTAGAGATCATCAGCAAATAGATATAATCTATGTGATCATCAGCAAAATAGATATACTGTAATATAATGTGAAAGTAAGGTTATCATGAGCATTTAAGTGAGATTAGTAAATTAAGTGTATGATACAGAACTTGGCATATTAGAAATACTCCATGACTATTCTCTCTTCCCCTCCTGAGTCTAAGACCAGAAATTATGCTACATAGCCTTTCTAATCACTATGATGTCTTTTAAGCAGTTTTTGAAATCTAGAAGGAACAGACTTTGTAGTGTCTTAAAATAATCGAATTTTAGCTGGCCACTGGCAGTGCATGCCTATAATCCCAGTAGCTGGGAAGGCTGAGGCAGGAGGATCACAAGGTTTAAAGCTAGCCTCAGCAACTCAGTGAGGCCCTAAGCAACTTGAGCCAAACTATAAAATAATAGCTGGGAATAATGAATACAGGAATGAGGGGATAAGTGCCCTGTATTCAATCTTCAGTATAAAAAGCAATAATAATAATTTCTTGTCTAGAAGTCCTTGGAGATCATTTAATTTGATTTAGCTATATATACTAGCTGTTTACCTTGGATACATCTGTAAGTCACTCAACATTTGAGTTTCTGCTTTGGGCTACACTGAATGCAGTTGAGATATTCAGAAAGAATAGATGGCATTATTCTTGCTATAAAGTAGAAATAATTACTCCCAATCATATACTAGAATTATTTGTTAAGATTTCTGGAATGTGGCAAACTATTGATAGGTTTCGGTTTTTATGGTGAGACTATTTACACAACAGAAAATGGCAGAAGCTACAACTCAGGACTGGATTTTTGGGGGGTTTTTTTGGTTTGGGGTTTTTTTTTGGGGGGGTGTTACCCAGAATTGAACTCAGGGGCATTCAACACTGAACCACATCCCCAGCCCTATTATGTATTTGATTTAGAGACGGAGTCTCACTGAGTTGCTTTAGTGCTGGGATTACAGGCATGCATGACTGTGCCCTGCCAGGACTGTTTTTTTTTTTTTTGTTCCGTTTTGTTTTGTTTTGTTTTTTGGTGCTGGGGATTGAACCCAGGCCTTGTGCATGTGAGGCAAGCACTCTACCAACTGAGCTATTTACCCAGTCCTAGGACTAATTTTTTTAAGTGCTGATTGTCAAACATTTTCCTCCACATCCATAAGCAAATGACAGGGTCTCACTAAATTACTGAGACTGGCCTCTAGTTTAAGATCCTCCTGCCTCAACCTCCTGAGTCACTGGAATGACAGGTGTGTGTCACCATGCCCAGCTACCATATGAATTTTAATATAAGAAAATATAAAAGTTTATTAATCTTAGTTCACTTGATCAATGGGTACTAAATTACTAAGTTAGTAGGAGCTTCCTGCTCCTATATACTATCCTATGCATAGTAGGATGACTATAGATATCAATAATGTACTGTACACTTCAAAAAACTGGAAGACAGGATTTTGAAAGTTTTCACCATAAAAAATACAGATGTTTGAGGTAATAGTTATGTTTAACCTGAATTAATTATTATAAACTATTATATCTTCAAATCATCACATAGCACCCCATTAATATATATATAGGTTTTATGTTTTTATGTAGGCAGTGAAATGAATTTTAATTTTTAAAAAAAGCTAAAAAATAATAGTTTTGGGTTCCACATTGCAATTAACTTTTAAGGAACTACTACTTGTCAAGCTTAGTGTAGTCTTAAAGAAGAATATCCACAATTATCTGAAAAGGCTGCCAAAATTACATCTCCTTTTTCAAACTACATATCCATGTAAGACCAGATTGTCTTTATTTACATCAAGTGGAACAACATGTCACAAAAGATTGAGTGCAGAGGGAGATATGAGAATCCAATTGTCTTCTACTAAGCCAGACATTAGAGATTTTCAAAAAAGTAAAATAATTCCACTCTTCTCGCTAAATCTTCTTCTGTCTTGAAAATACAGTTATTTTTCATTAAAATCTTTATACGTAATGGGTTTTTAAATTTTAAGTGAAGGAGCTGGGGAGATAGCTCAGTCGGTAGAGTGCTTGCCTTGCATGCACAAGGCCCTGGGTGTAAAAAAAAAAATTTAAGTGAATTTAATATTTAAATTTATCCCAGTTTTAATTTATACTATAAATAACTATAGGTATATCCTGTGGGAGTTTCTTAGAAGTTCTCAATGTTATTTTTTAAATGGAAAGGTCCTGAGACCACCACATTTGAGAATAAACATCTTAGATTACTTTTATCCCCTATTCCTTACAGGAACTAATATAGTATTGCAAATTAAGCACATGCTGGTATTCTCCCTCTCACTGGAAACAGCAAATTTGAAAAGGAAGTTACTAATGAAACTGAAATATTATATAGACTTTGTTCTAGGGCATACTTGATTGAAAGTATCTGGAAGTTCTAACAGGGTCAGAGTATCTAGTCATAGAAACTTCTCAGTCCCGTGGAAGGCATTTTAAACAACCTCTCATTGCAGACGTGAGGGCACTGCCTATAATCCTAGTGACTCTGGAGGCTGAGGCAGGAAAATTGCAAGTTCAGGGGCAGCCTCAGCAGCTTAGTGAGACACTGTATCAAAATAAAAAATAAAAAGGACTAGGGATATGGCTCCATTGTAAAGTGCCCCCTGGGTTCAATCCCCAGTACCAAATAAATAATAACTTCCATAACACCAGCCATAGGTATCAGCTTGGTATTTGATTCCAGCAAAGAGTATCTACCAATTCTTTTGAGATTTTCCTTCAGATTTCCAACCTGAATCTTTTCCTTCCATGGTGGGACCATTATTACACCATCCAATCTTACAGGACTCATGATAAAGTCATAATATAGTCAGTCAATCCACTATAACAAAGGCCTTACCAGGATAAATCTTCCTACGTCTCTCTCTATGTGACCCATTTATTCAACCAGTATTTAATAAAATAAAACCATTTGGATAATTTCTTGGAGTCCATTGTAACGAATTTTGAGATTACTATGTATAATTCTAACCAGTCATTATTTAATTGATTATTTAACTGATACTCCATTCATAAAATGCTTTGAATTTCTGCTCAGAGTTGTCCTTCTTCCCAATATTGAAGCTTTTCACAACAAAACTGACTGTTTCTATCCCTGAAGGAGTGCTCAGATTGCTGACCTACAGCAGAAGCTATTGGATGCAGAAAGTGAAGACAGACCAAAACAACGCTGGGAGATATTGCTACAATTCTGGAAGCCAAGTGTGCCCTGAATATTTAACTGGAGAGGTAAATATCACTCTTCTTACCAACAATTAGGGATCTGGCTAGGTAGGTTGAAATAAGATAACTTAGAACCAGGTATGGTAGCACAGCCTGTAATCCCAGTATCTCAGGAGGCTGAGGCAGGAGGATCATAAATTGGAGGCCAGCCTCAGCAACTTAGTAAGAGACCCTGTGTCAAAACTACTAAAAAGAGGCTAGAATATAGCTCAGTGTTAGAGCATCACTGGGTTTACTACCCAGTAACACAAAATAGAAGAAAGAAGTTAGCTTGGAATACTATCATCATGTCCTTGCCACTTTTTTTTCTTGCATTTTTTTTTTTGGTACTGGGGATTGAACCCAGGGGTACTTAACCACTGAGCCGCATCCCCAACCCTTTTTATTTTTTATTTTTGAAATAGGGCCTCACTAAGTTGCAGAGGCTGGCTTTGAACTTGCGATCCTCCTGCCTTAACCTCCAAGCCACTGGGATGTAGGCATGCATCACTGCACCCAACTGCTTGCCACTTATTTTTATGGAAAAAACCCCGCGATACTACTATTAGAGAGTTTATTGCATAAAAGTTGATATAAGCAAATAGAGGCCAGTCACTAACAAAAATATAACATGACTCACAAATTGATTACTTATCATGCCTGGCATTATAGCAAATGCTCAATAAATGTTAACTATTGCTTTAAGAAAAGGCCAGAATGCCCTAGTGGACTACTGGCTAAAGATAAACTTTTATATTGTACTACTTGTAAAAGACCTATGAACTATATATT
This sequence comes from Sciurus carolinensis, assembly GCF_902686445.1. Taxonomy (NCBI): domain Eukaryota; kingdom Metazoa; phylum Chordata; class Mammalia; order Rodentia; family Sciuridae; genus Sciurus; species Sciurus carolinensis. The sequence continues at coordinate 53,722,421 of NC_062232.1, forward strand.
CAAAAACTTTAAATACAGTCTTGAAAAGAGAAACCTAAGCATCTTTTGACATATAAAGATTGATTTTTAAGGAAAAGCCTCTTCAGTGACCTTAAAATAATACATCAGCTTACATTGTCACAAGAGGAATGAAAATTGATCACCTCTGATGATTGAGGCATTTTTTCACTCAAGACAAGCATAAACTCATCTGAATCCACAAGTTAGAGTAATGCCCCCCCTTTACACATTTTCATGTTAAGTTAGCAGATTTGTTTACTAAGAATCCTGATTAGGTTTGTGAACACTGGTATTTATGATGTTCACCATCTGGGCTAGTAGTGAATGTAAAACTAGGCCAGCACAGGATATGAATCCAGGCTGAAGAGCCAGATCTGCAGTCTCAGCTAAAGTGTCTACAAGTTCTGACGTGTGAACACAGACATTCTGAGACAGGACAGAATTGGACATAAGGGTGTGTCGTGTCAATTTCTCTTCAAAATTAAGGAAGAACTTCTTTAATATCAGAACTTTAGAATTGTCACATACTATTCATGTTAGGTTTATTTGGCCCTTGAGGCAGAGTAAGAGATAAAATGACTTTAGCAGTGGCTTCCAGACTTAAAATATATCTCACAACAGAAATATGGACTCTTGGCCTAGGAACAGAATAGTAGTCATGTTACTATTTGCTTTAGAATCCATATGACATGAAAAAATAAGAATGGAATTGGACATGGAGGCACTTTCCTTAGACCATTAAGAAAGCTAGCAGATTCCTGCCTAATGAATGGGGAAATGTGGGTCATTCTCAAATAAACTGATCTCTTTTATCCCTTCCAGCTGGTCTCCTCCAAAATACAGGTCAGCCAAACTTGAAAGCCAGCCTGAAACAGAGCAAGGCCAGCTGTGTGGACATGCAGAAGATGCTGTTACGAGGAACGAAATAGTTTTGCTGAGATAGAGACAGAGTTACAAGCTGAGCTGGTCAGAATGGAGCAACAGCACCAAGAGAAGGTACATTCTGGCAAGTCAAGAAGCTAGAAAACAGAATCGGGGCGACGCTTTAGTCTAGCCAGGGACTCGTGGGGTAACTAGCATACAGGGCCAGCACCATGGCGTCGGGCTGCAAGATTGGCCGTCCATTGACCTGGCCAATTTAGGGGCCAAAGTGCCTCTGGATGCTAGACTCTGGGGCAGATTATCTGCACCTGGATGCATCCTGCTCTGCAGTGAGGTCAGTTTTTTGCATTTTGTCCCAACATCACCTTTGGTCACCCTGTGGTAGAAAGCCCTCCGAAAGCAGCTAGGCCAGGACCCTTTCTTGACATGCACATGATGGTGTCCAAGCTGGAACAGTGGGTAAAGCCAATGGCTGTAGCAGGAGCCAATCAATATACCTTTCATCTCGAGGCTACTGAGAACCCAGGGGCTCTGATTAAAGACATCCGGGGAAAATGGGATGGAAGGTAGGCCTTGCCATCAAACCAGGAACTACAGTTGAGTATTGGCACCATGGGCTAATCAATAGATATGGCCTTGGTTATGACAGTGGAACCTGGGTTTGGAGGGCAGAAATTCATGGAAGATATGATGCCAAAGGAGTCACTTATTTCTTCATGTATATCTAGGTTCATTGGTTGAGGACCCAGTTCCCATCTTTGGATATAGAGGTCGATGGTGGAGTAGGTCCTGACACTGTCCATAATGTGCAGAGGCAGGAGCTAACATGATTGTGTCTGGCAGTGCCATTATGAGGAGTGAAGACCCCAGATCTGTGATTAACTTACTAAGAAATGTTTGCTCAGAAGCTGCTCAGAACAGTCTCTTGATCGATGAACTCACAAGAAACCCTGTGTTCGTGCTCATGAACCTTTTTACTGGAAAACAGGAATATTGACTACCAAATCATATCCAGTTGAGGCAATACTGCTTTCTGAGCAATTGTTCATTCCAATGATTAAAATCTGTGCAGAATGTTCTAAGAGGTTAAAAAAAAAAGAAGAAGCTAGAAACAGACACAGAATTGTCATTGCCCTTAGTTAGTTTAAATAATGAAGTGCCCTTCAAAAGTGCATGTGCTGTTTTCTGCATTTTGCAAATAAGAAACCTGAAACAGAGAGAAGTGACGTATCTGAGTTCACTCCTACCAGTGGCAATGGCTCTTAGCGTCTGGCTTGAATTCCAGATTAATGTGTTGAGAAACAGTATTGCTATTCAAGCCATAAGAGCAAAAAGACAACAGGTTGCCTCTAAGTCAGGAAGGAGTCACCTGGATCACTGCTTGAACTAGGTCAAATTCTTATTTCCCCTGGTTCTTTAATACTACCCAGTGGGTCATGTCTTTTGCTAGGTGCTGTACCTTCTTAGCCAGCTGCAGCAAAGCCAAGTGGCAGAGAAGCAGCTGGAGGAGTCAGTCAGCGAAAAGGAGCAGCAGCTGCTGAGCACACTGAAGTGTCAGTATGAGGAGGGAAGGTCTCCAGAGATGGTTTCACATGCCTCATCAAGAGTTGCATCTCGGGCTGGGTGTATAGCTCAGTTGGTAGAGTGCTTGTCTCACAAGTACTATAGGCCCTGGGTTCTAATCCCCAGCCCAGCCAAAAAATTGTGTCTCATTTAGACCATTATACTTGCAGAAGAGAGTAATGAAAGGTTAAAATGGTAGCCTATACTGCTTTTTGACCCTACTTGATCAGATTTGGGATAATCAGAGTGTAGCCATATCTTGTTCTTGGTACTGTAACACCAATATATACTCCCTATCAGACTTTGAGCCTTCCTGGTTCTATTGTGTCAACCCTGAACTCTAAAGAGCTGAGAGAGTGGAATTATTTAATAGTTACTGAGAATTCTAGGGGTGTTCAACTATATCTTCCTGAGCTTGTTTTTCTGAGTTGAGACCTGACATGTTTGTATAATGCCTGGGGTCTGGATTTTCTCCAGAGACTAAGAACACCACACCCTTTGGTAGCAAGTTGGAGCACTATTTTTGTCCAACTTAGAATCTTTTTCCTGCAATACCAGTCCCTGGGGGTTTCCTTGGTACCTCCCACATAAGGCATACCAAAATAGTTAAGGTTGTATGTGTGAATCCAGTTATCTTAAGCATCAGGAAGTTAATAAGGCTATGAGACTTGGAAATAAAACCATCTAGTCTGTGTTCAATAGGATGAATGGAAGCATTTGTAGCTTTAGGAAATAGCACTAACATTTTGTGGGTTTCTGAATCTACATCCTGATGTGAATAGGGACTATGAGGCTAGAGAATGGAAAAGAATAAGGAAGACTCTCAGATTGAGTTCATGGTTCCTACAACTGTGGTCAGTGCTGAGGAGGAGCATTGGAATAGAAGTGGTATTCAGTTGTAATTCCAGCGATTTGGGAAGTTGAGGCAGAAGGAACACAAGATCAAGGCCAGCCTGGACCTCTTACGAAGACCCTGTCTCCAAAATAAAAAATGAAGGGCTGGGAATATAGCTCAGTGGTAGAGTGCCACTGAGTTCAATCCCCAGTACCTTAAAAAAGAGTATCAGGGCACCTAGGAATTGGGAGTAAGATAATTTTCTGGGTTCCAGTGCCTGCTGTGCAAAAACCATCTGTTGCCAGGAACTTGGCAGCAGTATGTTTTTATCTATGTGAGTTTGTTTGGTAACCTACATGTAGTACCCAAAATAACCCCACCTATCACTGCATCTGAAAATAGGATGAAGAGCTCAAGAAGATGCAAGAAGTATGTGAGCAAAATCAGCAACCTCCTCCGAGAGAATGAAATCATGAAGCAGGTAATACACCCATTGGATGAAGCACCATGAGAGCCAGTTGCCACTGAGGCCACCACTCAGGAACAAACCCTTAATTTGGTGATTTAGCTGTTTTCTCGAGGTCTACATTATGTTTCCATGTGATTCAGTCATGTACCATTTCAAAGTGGCAAAAACACAAGTTTTAAAATATGCCCCATTTTGAATTCGATAACAATCTTAGAAAGTAGGAGTCCCTTCAACTACTCTAAGCTGCCCCACTTTACTATGGTTTAAAATTGAGCTGAATAGACTGGGAATGTAGCTCCGTGGTAGAGCACTTGCCTAGCATGCCTAAGGTCCTGGATTCAATCCCAGCACTGAAAAAAAAATGTTTCAATCTTGGTGTTTTAACCATGGGCACTCCCAGAAGCTGGCCTACATTTTACTCTGTCTCTCTTTTTCAAATAGAAACTGACCCTCCTCCAAGTAGCCAGCAGGCAGAAACCTCAGCTTCCTAAGGATACCCTTCTATCTCCAGACTCTTCGTTTGATATATCCCACCCAAGGTAAAATGCTTTGCATCAACCCAGGTCAGGGTGAGTATGCAAAATTGCCTTTTATAAGAGGTTAAGACTTAAATACCCAAATTCTAAATTTCAGTTTTTCTTGGAGTTCCAAATAGAACTATAATACCATCCTAAGAAAATAGGTGTGTTTTTTTTCCTCAGAAGCTGACTTTTGTCTGTGAATTGGCTTTCTTTAATACAGCTGAAGAGGAGAAGGAGGAATATAGAGCAATGTCAGCTGTCCATCCAAAGATCCTTATCTCATCACATCATGAGTCCTCCCTTCCTCCCTCAGATTGATCAGCCTCCAGTTTCTGTCCCTTCAAAGACTCTGTGAGGCCAAGGCTAAAGCAATTTTTTTTCTGATTGGTAAAGGCAAGTGGGGTATATTTGAGGAATCTGAATCTCTCTGCTCTGAAATAATAGCCGGAAGCAGCTACTTGGGAAGGTATGATACCATATGTATTATTTAATTTTTATTAAATAACTACTTCAAACCTTTTTTCTTAGCCAAAGCCTTCCCGTGTTAAAGAAAGTTCCTGGAGCAAGCATGGACATCGAGGATCTAAAATATTATCCAGAGTATTCTGTGAATGAACATGAGGATGACGATGGTGATGGCGATGATAGGAATGATGAAGAATGGAAGCCAACAAAATTAGCTAAGGTGTCCAGGAAGAACACCCAAGGGGTAGGAGCCAGCTCTTTAACTCTGTCAAGAATTACTCCATTCGTATTCACTGTCAGTGGGAAAGCTTCTTAATCTAGGAATGTTCTGGCCCCTATCCTGCATTCTAAGCCCCTTGTATCCCATTCAGAGGCATTGACTCCCTAAGGGGGACTGTTGGCCAGCTCTGTGTAAAACCTAGCACCAACAAGAGAGGGAGGGCTGCCTGAGTGCAAGTTGGTTCTCTTAGTTTTCTCAGGATCTTTGTAGTCTGAATAGGTAATATTCTATACCATTTTATTGAAGATGATTTCAAAAGCATTCAAAACAGTCATTCATATTTTTAGAGCACTTTATAGTTTACAAAATCATCTTTATTTATGTAATCTTTTAATCATCACAAAACATCCAGTGAGATATTTGCATTTTTATAGGTAGAACCTCAGACCCACAGAAGGGTAATGACCTTGCCCAAGGTCATAAAACCAAATGATGGGACTTAAAACTGACATATTCTGACTCCAAGTAGTTTGTTTCTACCAAATGATGTCATGTCAGTAAAAAATGTAGATCTAAAACTTGGTGGGTAATTTATCTTCCTTGCCTATTATTTTTTCTCACTAGACTAAGAGACCAAGGGATTTACAGAAAAGACTAATTAAGATCAAACACACCAAGTTAAGGCTAGTTAGGAACAATTGACCTTTGAGGCATGCTTTATTTACTTACACAATGATAGTCCTACATAATTATCAAACATAGATGTTTTATGTTGAAACATTAACTTCCCAGGCACTAGAGTTCACCACCACTAACCAAGCTGTGCCCTACAGCCACATTCCACTCACAAAGAACAATTCATACATTGCCTTAGCTGGCTTCCTAGAAGCTTATTTGATTTGATAAGCTGATAGCTCACCACATGGGGAACTGAGCCTGTAAAGCCACAATACCAGAACCAAAGCAAGTCAGAAGGAATAGACAGTTGTATGGTATTAAGGCATTTGTTCAACCAGAGTCATCAGGAATGCAACATACCACATGCTCAAAGTGGGACCAAGAGCCCATCCTTGGCCCCAGAGAACTTACAACTTAATGGGAAAACAAGGCAAAGAAATTGAAGCATAACTAGAACCTTAGCATATTATTTCAGGAAACTGGACTAAGGGGTTTTTGATTTTTAAAGCCAAATTAACAAGACCTAATTTAGGAAGATGCCATTGAAAGGTGACTATTGCTGCATTCTAAGATAGAAAGGTAAGTATCATCTTAGGAGCAAACAGGGAGAATATTTTTGGCACAACGATGGCAAATTGCAAAAACTTGAAGATGGTAGAATAATGGGAGTTGGGACATTAGAGAAAATGGGGCAGAGCATGTCTGTCTTTCTTTGATTTCTGCACAAGCATTATGGACACTTTATTATGGTTGAAGTGGAAAGCTTGAGCTAAATGTAGGTTTGAAGATCAGTTAAGTAATAGAAGACTAAGTGGAGATGTATATACAGACATATACAGACACAAATAATGGAGGGTCTGAAGCCTCTGAGGAAAGGAGCTAGCTTGCAAATTTGAAGCAAACTTTGGGTATACTTGTCCTCGAGGAAAGCTTAATATATTTATTACAGCACTGTTGCTCTAACTTAAGAGGGAAATATAGGGGCTGCAGTTGAACCTTAGTGGTAGAGCACTTGCCTAACATATGTGAAGCACATATAAAAATAAATAAATAAAATAAAGGTATTGTGTTCATCTACAACTAAAAAATTTAAAAAGGGAAATACAGTAAGTAGTATAGCAAATATTGCAAATAAATAACCTGCTATTGATGGATAACTCCTATTTCTAAACCATGAGAGTGATTCTTTTCTAGGCTATTGCACTGGTTTTATAATCTGGGAGTTGGAATAAAGCTAGGATTTAAGGGGAGCAATTTGGCATAACATCTAATTTCTCCCTTTTGGCAACCTCAGAATATGTGAATGCTATGACCACTCTTTATCAGACTGCTTTGTATCCACCCTTAGCTGTGTGTGAAAGCCACCTTTATTTTTATTGCTTCAGCCCATCTCAGGATGGCAGGTACTGTCACTGCTTTTACTGCAAAGGAGACTACAGCAGACACTAAAATGAGTTGTCCAGAGTTAATGGCTTCCTTATTCAGCCACATTGTACTAAGGAGATGCTGAGGTGTAGGTCATGTGCTATAGGAGAAAAAGTAATAACTTACAAGCCAGATACACATGGGTTCATTGGGTGACCTTGAGCAAGTCACTTAATCTTCCTTGGCTTCAGATCCCTTATCTATCCCTTATCTAATGAAGATATTAGACTAGAATCCATGATATATAGATTCCCTTCCAGCACTGATGTCATGAATCAAAGTAATAGTCAAAGTTTTGTGAATGAGTTTTAATGATACTACCTTTATATAGTATTATATGGCATCTGAGAAGTTAATAAAATGAATATGTCCGAAGCACCTTGTTAAGGATAAAATATGCCAGTATTTTTATTAAACACCAAACATTTTCACAAATGTTCTTATATGTCCCTTGTGGCAGAAAGAAGGGAGTAGATATTCTTGTCTTTACCTTACTGATAAAAGAAGGAAGATGAACTTGGATAAAATGTCCACGGCCATGCCAAGTATTATATTTAGGACGAAAGTCCAAGTCTTCTAATTCCTAGCCTGATGTTCTTTGAATTTTGACCAGATCTTGTCCTTCTAAGATACTTGTTTAACACTGAACTCAGTACTAGAAGAATTATAAATTCTAAAGCAGTAGTTCTCAACCCAGTTGCATATTGGAAATTCCAAGGGAGCTTTTAAATACAGGGAGCCTGGGACCCCACCTCCAGATATTCTAATTTAATTGGTCTGAGGTTGGACCTGGCCTTTTTAAAAAAAATTCCCCAGAGTTTTCTTATGTGCAGCTAGGGCTGAAAACCACAGGCTTAAAGGAACCCCAGAAGTCTTTCATCTGTGCTTTTCATTCTTTATTAAAAAAAAAAAAAAAAACCTTCTATTAGTTCTCAACTATGGTGCTAGGACATGCTGGTGAATTGCCAGCAGTTGGTGTACCCAGAGACACACAGACACACACACACCACATACACATGTGTACAGTTATATCTATGTCAAAGTCACACTTCCTCTCTGACATTGTGATCTGCTTCCTGGGATGAGAGATGATAAGGATGAAGTTAAACCTCACGTACATGACACTGTGCTATATATGTCTTGTATATCATGACTGTTCTGTACTACCACTACCAAGTGTTTATCTAACCTCTGCTTGCTTAAAGACTAGCATAAGGGAAACTCAGTCTCACAGAGCAGCCCATTATATTCCACTTGTTGTTAGAAAGGTGTTCCTTGTTTATCTGAAATGAGTTGTCCTAGAGTTTTTGTTTTTGTGACAGGGTCTTACCAAGTTGCTGAGGCTGGCATCAAACTTATGATCCTCTTGCATTAGCTGCTTCAGTAGCTGGGATTACAGGCATGCACCTCTGTGCCTGGCTTCCCAATGGGTGTGTCAGCAATATAAAAGTCTAATTATTGTTCTTTTTAAAACAAAATTTCTTTTTTAGTTGTAGATGGACACAATGCCTTTATTTTATTTATTTATTTTTATGCAGTGCTGAGGATCCAACCCACTGCCTCACATGTGCTAGGCAAGCATTCTACCACTGAGTCACAACCTCGGCCCCTAATTATTGTTCTTTATGACAGTCCTTCAGATACAGCTTTCATATTATCTCTTTGGGTAAAATAGGGAGACACGGACAAGGTAACAGAACATTTTTAAGCATTTAGATGAATTTGTAAATGGCTGAAGGAATGTACCCAGACTACAACAATCAAGGAACCAATGTCATCCTGGTGAGGTATCTTTGGGACATGTCATAGAATTGTATCTTTGACTCTGTCTTATTGAAAACAATAAACTATTATTTTTTCACTTTTTAAAAAAAATTTGGGTACCAGACCTGGAAGTGCTTTACCACTGAATTATATCTCCAGCCCTTTTTATTTTTTATTTTGAGACAGGGTCTCGCTAAGTTGCTTAGGACCTCACTGAGTTGCTGAGGCTGGCTTTGAACTTGCAATACTCCTGCCTCAGCCTCCTGAGGCACTGGGATTACAGGTGTGCACCACCACTCCCAACTTCATTTATTTTTTATTGGTACATTATAATTATATGTAATAGTAGGATTATATCATATTCATATATGCCCATGCTCATACATAATTTGATTAATCTCATTTCTTTGTAATCTATTTACCTTTCCCTCCCTTAAAATTTTTTCTTATTAACATAATAACTATACTTGGCAAAGGTTACTAAGATTATGATGATGATGATTTTTCATGCTGGGGGTGAACCCACAGGTGTTCTACCTCTGAGTTACATCCCCAGCCCTTTTTAAATTTTATTTTGAGACAGGTTCTCTGTAAGTTCTCAAGGCTATCATCAAACTGGCATTCCTTCTTCCTCAGCTTCCCAAGTAGCTGGGATTACAGATGTAAAACACTACACCTGACTGAAAATATTAAGAGTCTTAAAAATGTACCTATTGTTCTTTCTTTGGCAGCACATATACTTAAAAAGAGTTTCTATTCTATGGCCCTATCCATTTCCTTCCTATACATGTAGGAATTTATACTAAGGAACTAGACATTGGTATGTAAATACATGTATTCATTCAATGAATCTTTCCTGAGTATCTATGTGCCATATACTCTTTCTAGGTAGTGAGAATACAACAGAAAGTCAGGTTAAGACCTTTGCCTTCATGAAGTACTTTCTTGTGGAAAGACACACACTGTGCCCAGGAAAACAAAATAATTTAGATGATGATATAGAAAAAGTAAAGGAAATATAGTTAAACCATAGAGAATGATGGGTTGGGAAAAAGAGTGAAAAGATGTATAAGATGAGATCTGAACAAAGGAGAAAGTCAGGAAAAAATCCGAGGAAGAATAGCAAATGCAAAGAGCTCAGGATGGGAATGAGCTTGGCATCTCAAGAAACAATAGAAAAGGCATGAGTAGCTAGAGTGTGTTGAGAAATAGAAAAGAGCAACACAAGGTAAAGTCAGAGGAGAAGACTGAAGGACCTTGTTAATCATGGGACAGTTTAGATTATATTTCTATACAGGGCTATCCACTGCAACATAATTTATATTAGTGAACAATTTATTTGAAAACAATCTTTAGTTGGCACAATGGCACATACCTATTACTCAGGAGGTTGAGGCAGGAGAATCAAAGTTGGAGGTCAGCCTCAGCAACTTACCAAGATCTTATCTCAAAATAAGAAAAAAAAAAAAAGAACCATGGATGTAGCTCAGTGGTAAAGCACACTTCTGGGTTCAATCCCCAAGACAGGGGAAAAACACAATCTTAATATATAACATTAGGAGATTAGTTAAATAAATTGACTTGTCCACATGATGAAATATTATAGCAATTAAAAATTGTGTTTTTGATTTTCAAATTTATTAAATTATTTATACTATCTTCATAATTGGTTAAAAAAAATAAGAAACTTATCATGGTTTCCTTTACCTTCACAACTACAGAGAATGGTGATGGTTCTCATATGAAAAACTTAGGACTTGAATTTGATTGCAAATACAGTATGAATCCACGAAGATGCTTTATTTTGTCTTGTTTTGTTTTGTTTTGTAGTTTCTAGGGATTGAATCCAGGGTCTCGCCACTTTCTACTACATCCCCATCCCTTTTAAAATTTATTTTGAGACAGGGTCTTGCTTAGTTGCTAAAACTGGCCTCGAACTTGGGATCCTCCTGCCTACCCGCAGGTAGCTGGAATAACGGGCATGAGCCACCACTGCCAGCTCCAAAGATGTAAAAAGGAAAAAAATGCAATTTGACCCTAGGCCTCATTAAGTAGACTATCAGATCCATAACAAGGAAGGTGTGTTGTCACAGTCTACTTCATGGTGGTCACACCACATTTACAGAGTTGTACTCATTTTTTGGATCTCACAATTAAAGATGAAATTTGACAAATTGGTGTGTCTCAGGGTGACAAGGGATACTTGGATTGGTAAATCATTGAGGAAACTAGGTATCTTTAGCTTTGTGAAGAATGGGCCGGGGGACCTGGGGAGTAAAAATTATGGTTAGGGTTGAGTGACTATGCCATGAAATAGGATTAAACTGATTCCAGGTCATTCTAGATGGCAAAATTGAATCCTGTGATTAAAGGTTATATAGAACTATCATCATCTCAGATAAATAGATCTTCAGATAATTAAACCAGGGATATTATATTAGAGGAGGGCTTCCTGTATCAAACCACGTTTAGATGCTCATGATGTTCCTTCTGACTCCTACCTTTCATCCTATGAGCTCTGCCACCTATCTCTTCCAGTTCAAATTATCCCAGTTTCTTCTACCATTTTCTTCTTTATTTAATTATTTTATTTTATTATTACTTTTTGGAGGGTACTGGAATTGAATCCAGGGTGCTTACCCATTGAGCCACATTCCCAGCCTCTTTTTTTTTTAATTTTGAGACAGGGTCTCACTAAATTTTCAATCCTCCTGTCTTAGCCTCCCGAGTCCTCCAGGATTACAGGCATGCTTCATCAAACTCAGCTAATTATCTTATTGTGTGTGTGTGTGTGTGTGTATGTGTGTAGTCATCGGTACTTCATTAATCCAGGCACTGGTATTGTTTCACAGTCATGTATTACTGGTGATATTTCAAATGAGGTAGCAAAACAACATCTATTTTAATCACTTAAACTTCCTATGGATAGTTTTAAAAAAATCTTACATCAGCACAAGATATTTTCAGTTACAGTAATGTTGGACTTGTAGGACAGGGTTTTACCTGCTTACATTTTTAAAAAAAATTTGTTCTAATTAGTTATACACGACAGTAGTAGTTATCTTATTTTATTAATATATATTAATTATACATATAATGGGATTTAGTTTGAAATTTTCACACAAGCATATATTGTGCACTGATCCAAATCCAACCTCCCTCTATCCACCCTCCACTCTCTTCCCCCAAGCATTTACCCTTTCCAACCTAAATTAATCACTATTCTACATTCAGGTCAACTTCTTTATTAGCTTGAACATATAAGAGAGACCATGTGGTACTTGTCTCGTCTGTGTCTGACTTACTTTACTTAACATAATGTCTGCCAGTTCCATCCATTCTACTCTTCTTCTTGTAGTGATCACTCACCTATTTTGTTAATGTCCTCTTTTTAAACATAGTTAAACAAAAAACTCAATGTGTATATAAGAAAAATATACATACAGATTAAATGGGTTTAATATAGGGGAAAAGTTTATAAGAAGGCCAGGCACACATTAATGTTAGCTATTACTATGGCAGCCTGTTTGTAATAGTGAAGAATGTCACTACCAGGAGAATGGATAAATTGCATGTTTTTAGAGTAGAACTGGAGCTAAATGTATCAACATAAAATAAGGTACCATTTATATTGCTTAAAACTTTCAGACAATGCTTTTTTAAAAACTCATATGCCGTAAAAGACATGCAATAGGGATGATAAACACCTCCAGTAATTCAGGGCACTGTTCATCCCTGGGAGGGAGGCAAATGAGGTCAGGAAAGGGTAGGAAAGGATCAGGGCAGGAAACCTCAGTTGTATCTGCATTTTACTTATTAAGGGGACAGTAGGGACATGAGTGAGATTTTTCTTATTATTATTGTTCTCTATGCTTTTGTATAAATGAAAATTTATGACACTGTAAAATGGGATCCATTATTTCAAATAGGGTCCAACTGACCAGGGTATCATGAAATAATTACTCCCCATATTTTCTGAACTCCAGATTTCTTCTTGACTATATTTGCCTTTTGACAGCCATTTCACAATGTTGACTTAGAGAGCTTGCTCACATCTCAAATCCCTAGGCCCTTTCTGTACAAACTACTTTTAAGTTAGATTTCTCTCAGTATTGTATTATATGGCTGATTTGGGGGGGGCAACCTAAATAGCAAATTTAATTTACTCCTATTTGGGTCTTTTCTTCTACTTTCAGCCCATAATTCCAACCTGTCAAAATATTTTTGGATTGCAATTCTTTTCTCTTACCTATTAATCATCCTTCCAGCTTTGTGCTATTGTTAGAGCTGATAAATAAGCCTACCTTGTAAACTGGTTTTGTGAGTTCATATTTACATATATGAAAATACTCTGAAAATTATAAAGTGCTATCAAATATAAATTATTTTATTTCATTCCATCCATTCTCTGTTAAAATATTGAATGATTAAAGTGCAAACAAAGCCTAGGCTGACACTGGACAAAATGTAGAAATGTGAGTTGGATGCAAATACAATTAGATAGATGTAAAGATATCAAGCAACTATGCTCAGTCCTTAAATATACCTAAATATACTACCATCTAGCTCACAGTTCTTCACTTTGCCCATAAAATTGTCATGAGAGTCTTTGTCAGGGCTGGGGTTGTGGCTTAGTGGTATAGCACTTGTCTAGCATGTGTGAGGCACTGGGTTCAATCCTCAGCATCACATAAAAATAAATAAAATAAAGGTCCATCAACAACTAGAAAAAATAGTTTTTAAAAAAGAGTCTGTCAATCACCTTGCATTATTACAGTATCCCTCTCACTTGTTGTTCAGTATACGATTCAAAACAGAAAATAGATTTGCCTAGCATGACATGTTCTTAGTTAAACCTGCTGTTGTTCTTGGTGATCATTATTTCTCAAAAAGAGAGGACTGAAGAGATCGAAGTTTGATACAGATAATGATACTTTCCACTTTTTTCTAGAAAGGCTTGCAAATGAAGGGAAGGCACTTTAAACTAGACTTCTAATCCTTTCAGTAATGTGTTTTTCCACAAACCTGTTTTGTAGTGTTCCTGCAAGGGTTGGTGTGGGAACAAGCAGTGTGGGTGCAGAAAGCAAAAGTCAGACTGTGGCGTGGCCTGCAGCTGTGACCCCACAAAGTGTCGGAATCGCCAGCAAGGCCAGGTAGGACCAATTCCATTTCCCCTCACCATTCCTTCCCACTTCCCACTAGTTTCCAACCTTTTTTTCTGCCTCCCGTCCTGCAACCTGGAGTCTCCCATATAACTTTTCCAACCCTTCTCCTACGCTCTATACCCAGAAAAGAGGCATTTTACTCCTCAGTCCTTTCTCCCTGCTCACCTGTCCACACACCCCCTTCAGAAACCATAGCCCTTCCCAAGTGACTCCTAGGTATGCAGTTGTAAAGTTTCTGTACACTTTCAGAGGTAGGAACAAGGAGCAGGAAAGCAGGAATTTACAAGCATTTGGACATGCAGGATCAAACTAGTCCAAAGGCTTAGCTGGAACTGTAAGAGCCACGTGCTGAGGTGGCAACTTCTAAGAAAGATCTTAATCCTTCTGATATCTTGAGCCATTAGTTATTAGACCCTTTCCATGGGAATCAGCTATTCCATGGCTCTCGGAAAAGAAAACTGATAGTCATTGTTGTGACTCTTACTGTATTGTGTAAATGTAGCTGTTCTCCTCTTTTGCTCCCAGGAATAGCAAAAATGTGCCCTGGAAAGAACAGTACTGAGCAGATCAGATCCCTGTACTTGCCTTACACCTACCTATGCCCATGGCAAAAGCTTATTGCTACAGCTTTCTATGTGACATGAAATAAATCTAGCAAGTGTCTAATGATTATTCCTCATGCATTTCTCAACCATCTACGCATGAACAGTTTTGCCACGGGTCTTCTATTAAAAGTACTTTTAAGATAGGTAAGCATCAGAGAACTAAAGCAGCAAGCTAGAGATCAAGCTAAAAATCATAGAAGTAGCAGGGACCTTATTTCCATGGGTTTTCATTTTGGTTTCTAGAGTCCTATAGTTGATTATTACATGGAAGGACCTCTGGGCTAATGGATGAGACCTGAAGGGGCTCAACCCATTTCAACCAAAGTAACTTGCTTTTTATTTATTCATATATTGGGCTTCCTCTTAGGATTTCAGTTATAAAAACTACTGGTCTAGTTCAATGCTTCCATGTTACAGAAAAGAAAACTAAAACCCAGTGATAAGAAGTGACACACTTGATTAGATGTCAGACTTTCTGACTCTTAATCTAAGCCTGTTTCCATGACAACAGGCTATAATTCTAATCCAAGTTCTACACAGAGTCACCTTGTTACCTAAGCAACTTCTCTCCTGGGCATAGTTTTCTTACCTGAAAGGAATACTAATACAGGCAACACCCTATAGAAGTGCTATTATAGATTATAGAGAGGAGAAGTTTAATCAAAGAAATGACCAAGACTTGGCCTTGTTTTAAATCTTGCTTTGTGACATGTCCTGTGTTGCTATCCTGCTCAGACCTTTACCTTCAGAGGCTACCCCAAGCATTGCTTCATTCATTCAGGGACAGGGCATGTCAAGCCCTATGACCTCCCCAGGCATGGTCTCCCTAAGACTTGCTTAGACTGAACAGTCAAGCTTAGACTGATCAGAGCTGGGACTTCCCTGGTTGAAGAACATACTGATTTTGTAACCCTGGTAGCCAAATTTAGCATATGCCTGTCTGGCTGATCCTCAGGATAGCTTGGGCATTGTTGAACGGACCCAGGATTCCGAAGGCTCCTTCAAATTGGAGGATCCCACAGAGGTGACCCCAGGATTGAGCTTCTTCAACCCCGTCTGTGCCACTCCCAACAGCAAGGTAGGTGGGTTATAAGACAGGCACTAGAAAAGTATATTAGCATCCATTGCTGCATTAGCTATGATAGAGTCTGATTTGAGAAAAGTATAATCCATTTTCTGGGAACTGGGAATTGGGCATTGACTAGAGTGGTTTGTTTATTTAATAGAGCAATCTTAGGGGATTCCATGTATTACTGGGAGTTTGCTGAGCATTTGTCATGCCCCTTTCCAAGGTCTATGCAAACTTGTGTCTGTCCTTCCTAGATCTTGAAAGAGATGTATGATGTGGAGCAGGTGCTATTAAAGAAGGTTCCAGCTCTGCCCTCTTTGGACCTCCCAGAACTGAAACATACAGCAACAGAAACCCAAGAAAATAAGGCTCCAGGGAAGAAAAAGAAGCGCGCTCTGGCCAGTAATACCAGCTTCTTCTCTGGTTGCTCCCCTATTGAAGAAGAGACCCACTAAAACTGGAGTGACCATCACTACTCCATTTGCCTTAAGAGACATTTTCAGGTTGCAGCCAGCAGGGGTTTTCTAATGACTTCTCTGGAATTTAGATTGCTTGCTATTAAGAAAAAAGGCAGAATAATACTGAAGAGAAGGGGAACCTTGTTGAATGCTGGCCCTCAGGCTTCAGCCCCTGTCCCAGACTACTACTCTTTCTTCTCCAGAAGGTGCTAAGACACCTCCTGAAGAGAAAAACCAACTGACCTTCCAGTGACTCATCAGGAACCAGTCCTCAGCACAATCTAGCTCTTTTTATTTGTGAGTAGTTATGGCTCTCTCCTGATGAAGATGAGGCCAAGGCTTTCCCCTCTAGATTGTCTCAGCTTAATGGAGGAGGCTGGCCCAGGATGGAGGCCTGGCTCAAATTCTTCACCCCACCTCAGGGATGGGGCTGGAACCTTAATTTCCCTGACTGAATTTTAAGTGTTGTAACAGGACCCTCAATTGTCTTCCATGTTACTTAATGAATAAAATATTTTTAAATGTTAAGTAAATAAACAAAAGTTAACCCATCTACTGTTTGGGAAGATCCTTCGGTGCTCAATGGAGAAACAAAATTCAATCTGTATTCCCCAGCCCCTAAGAAAGCTGTAAGGAGATTGATCAAATGTTACTGAACCTACCTTTTGGGGCAAGTTGCTTACCATATTTTTTCTTTTTTACAGTGCTAGGGAATGGAACCTGGGGCCTCACATGTGCCAAGCATGTGAGCTACCACTGAGCTACACCACCAGCCCACCCTGTTTTTTTGTGTAGCTAATCCTCTCTTTCCCAGAGGATTATGATTACAATATTGTATCTATTTTTTAATTTTTTTAGTTGTTGATGAACCTTTATTTTATTCATTTATCAATATGTGGTGCTAAGGCTTGAACCCAGTGCCTTGCACATGCAAGGCAAGCGCTCTACCACTAAGCCACAACCTCAGCCCACAATATTTTATCTTATATTACTTTGCTACCCTAAGAAATTGGAGGGGCTGGGGAGATAGCTCAGTCGGTAGAGTGCTTGCCTTGTAAGCACAAGGCCCTGGGTTCGATCCCCAGCACCCAAAAAAAAAAAAAAAAAAGAAAAGAAATTGGAATAACAGTACTAAGGCCAGTGGCCTGACCTCCACTCTAGACCCGGCCTGCCTCCAGATCTGGGAGGAAGAAACCACATTTAATAAGCATCTCCGTGTTCCCGCCACAATTTTATTTGCTCCTCACAAAAAATGCTCAAGATAGAGAGAGGACCTTATTTTGCTGATGAGGAAAGAGTGTGTTAGTCAGCTTTACAGCAGAGATAATCCGTCTCTGAAGACATTATTTTAGCCCAGTTTCAGAGGTTCTAGTGCATAGTTTGTTGGTCCCATTTGCTTTGGGGCCTGTAATAAGGCAGTATATCATGGTGGAAGCACATGGCAGAGCAAAACTGCTCACCTCATGGCCAGAATGCAAAAAAGAGGAAGAGGTGAGAGCCCCACTCTCCCCTTCAAGGCCACACTCTCAATGAACTGAGGACCTTCCACTAGGCCCCACCTCTTAAAGGTTCCACATCTTCTCAAACAGTGCCACAGGTTGGGAACCAAGTCTTTAACACATGGGTCTTTGAGAAACATTTCAGCTCCAAAGTATAGCACTGAGGTACCAGAAGTTAGGTAACTTATCTAGAATTATAAAGTTTGAAATAACAGAGCTAAGACCTGAACCCATCTGTTGTGTGCCTTTTTTTTTTTTTTTTTTTTTTTTGGTGCTGGGGATTGAACCCAGAGACACTTCACCACTAAGCCACATCCCCAGCCCCTTTTAATATTTATTTTGAGATATGGTATCACTAAGTTGCTTAAGGTCTTGCTAAGTTGCTGAAGCTGGCCTCAAATTTGTGATCCTCCTGCCTCAGCATCCTGAGTCACAGGGATTATAAGTATGCACTACCACACCCGGTTGAAGTGTGACTTTCTAATGCCCTGCAGCCCAATTTCTTGGTGTGGGACCACACTGCTGTTCAGTTCCAGGACAGAACAGTGCTGGCTACTTGCTTTCTCCTTTGAGAGTGTTCTCCACTGCTTAAACTAAAAGGGTGCCAGTCCTTGAATGTCATACACAGACCCCTGATTGGACTTGTAGACTTTTGGGGGTTCACAAGCCCAGGGATTCATATTTGTGCATATTGAATCCCAGTTACCCTTCTTACAAAGCTCCCTCACCATCCCCAAGAACTTAAAACCTGAGACTCTAGAATTCACCACAGACTAAGCAAAGGAAATTGAACAACAACCTGCCTAAAATGAAGCCTGCAGAGGACTGGGTGACCCACTGGCCCTCCCTGGCCTCCTGCCAGCGAGCAGCCCTGTTTCTCTTTGCATTTTAATTCCGAGGGAGCAAGGGAGCCTCTGCCATTGCCAACTAGAGCCTCTGGATACAATGGGAAGGCAGAGAGGGAGGGGGCCAGTTCTTGGCAGAAGAGAGCCAGTCTTCCTTCTCACTGTTTGAAATCCAGTGCATGTAGGGGGAGGGGGGAGCCAGCTTATCCCCAGAGGAAATATCCTTTCCCACCAACACTGTGCTAGCCTCTGGACCTCAAGTCACTGCATCAGCCAGAATGCAGAGATGGTCAGCCATCAAAACAGCCCCAGCCCCAATCTACACCAACCTCTGTACTTTACACTAAGTTGGCTCAACAACTTGCTTGTCCACTCTCTCCTGCTGATGCTAGAGTAACAGCATCTTCTGTATGTGTTCATCTTCCAAAAGCCTGAGACTTCAACACACTATACACTCCTCACAGTGATTCATGGAAAGAGATTTGATGCTCTGGGGACATGGCAGTAGGAATGATACCAAGTCGCAGCATGACCTGAATGGACATCTTGCGTGGAGTGGCTAGCCAAGGAGCAGGCTGCTGTCACCCCAGATCTACAAGGCCCCTAGGGACCCCTGGTCCAGAAACAGGGCAACCTGTTACCCAGAGTTCAGGAAGTAGCTTGCAACTGCAGGTCTTAGAGATATACCTTGCAAAACTAGAAGTAGGAGCCCAAGAGGGAAAGGAGGCTAATGAATCAAAGCTATACACCCAGGGAGCTTGAGACTGGATGCTAGACTTCCTCACGCAAGCGCGTTTCCAGGGGGCTGGCAGGGCCCCTTCTCACTGCCAAGTTGCAAAGTTGTGTGGTCACCTCCCCCCTTCCAGCCTCCCCCTGCCGCTTGTGCCCTCAGCCCTCGCCTCCCTGAGCCAGGACAAAGCCCCGGCAGTGACTGGGAGGGGAACAGGAGGAGGGACAGAGGGATGAGGAAGGCTGCACAAAGGAATTCCTCACCCCAAGCCCCCTGACCGCCAGCGAGTAAAGAAGCAGATCTGCTCTCCCTCCCACTTGCTTCCTCCTGTCTTCCCACCCTGGCCGAGCCAGGCCATAGAGCAGCGGCAGGCCTTGGAAGAGGACCTTCACATCCTCCTGTAGGTGGCAACAGTGCCACCTGTTTGACCGGTGGGGCTGAGCCAAGGACTGGAAGAGGGAGGAGGCAGACAACTCGGAGTGGAGCTGGGAAGCAGTGCAGAGCAGTGCAGAGCAGAGAACAGAGCAGAGCTGCCGCTGAGATAAGGTGTGAGGGCTTGGGAAGGCTGGGGGCTACAGGCGGGAGCTGGGAGGCGAAGACTGGCTCCACTGGGTAATGATCGGGATCCACGGATTGGGCAGAACCCCTGTCGGATCCCCTGCTTGGGGTTTTCAGGCTGCTCAGATCCTGATCCCATCCTACAGGTAGCTCCTGGAGGGAGGTGGGACTCTGGAAGACGGTCTGGGTTACAGGGGTAGGACCTCAGGGGAGGCAAGAGGTATGGACTGAGCCCAGAACAGAATACAACAACCCAGTCCTGGGATGGGGAAAGGCAGGGCCCTTCCTTTGGTTTGGCTGACTCCTGGGAATGGGCTGAGGGAGCGGGGAGAGATTTCTTTCCCCAAGTCCGGCCCCCCACCCCTCCAACCCCTACCCATCCCTCCTTTCCTAAGGTGAGCATAGAGTAAAGCGGTCAGTTTCAGGAACAGCCACACCCATCCTCCCTGAAGAGGCCCAGCCACTGTGTTTCCCGAAGACTCCACAGCCTCAGGGGAGCCTAGATGACAAGGAGTCCTCTTCCTTAGGCCACACACACTCATATTGGATGTGTTCAAGGGCTCCTTCACATACTCCAAGTCATCTAGAAATCCATTCATATTGACAGCCACTAGTGCACACACACATATATATGCTAACACAAATTGCACACACTCTCATGTAGAATCGTAATCACATATCCAGCCCAGTTAGAGGATCAGCCAGACCCAGAAGTCCAAGGCATAAGGATCCCCTGCCCCAAGACAACCACACCCCCCACACATACCTTTGCCCTCTGTGTGTTGTACTTTCACCGAAGCTAACTCAGAGGGTGGGGCGGGGAAGGCGGGGACTGGGTTTCTGGTTGGGGGGTGTGACTGGGCAGGATGACTGGGCAGGAAAGGACAAGACTAGGGTGGGAGGGCTCGGATTTTCTAGAAGTGTGCAGGAACAAAAATGATTCCTTTAGAAGGCTGGAAGTGACCCAGGCAACCTGTTCCCCCTCAAAGCTTTCTCTTATTGGCAGTGCCCCCTACCCCCTGGGAAGTGGACACAGAGAATCTTTCAGTCAGGGCTTTGTGGTTTGTACAATCTCTGTATCCATAGCAACTAGCCAACTAGCTAGGCCTCCCTTAGCCCCAGGTCAGAGCTGGAACCTCTGCTTCAGGTTACTCTTGCTTCCTGGGCTGGAAGGTAACTCAACATGGGGCTGCCTCTAACTTGGCCAGATCTGCCTCAACTTGCTGAACTGAGTTTGCCCCTCCCTGGGGCAGTTTTCCTGAGTTTCCACTCTGGGCAAGCACTCCAACCCCAGAAATGGATGCTGTTAAATAGGGAGGAGCTGGAGAGAGTGGGTATGCATTCTGCCTGCAAAGAGGTTGGACCTCCTGGGTGTCCCACTGACCTTCCAGGTACGGAGAATCAAGGGGTAGAATGACCCCAGAGACTTTTTACAAGGCATGGAGCCAGAGTTGTTCACCTCATACAATCCAGCACTCTGGGCCTACCCCATGACCTCCCTCTGTTGCCAAGAAGTGGCCCAGGACTCTGCCCCTCCCACGGGCTCCTCAGATGCCTGGGAGGGAGGCTGGGATCTGCCCTCTGCCAGGGTCCCTGATGGCCGAGTGTCCCTTCCCCCAGGCCTTCACCATGGCCCCTGGCTGCTGCTCCGTCTGGGCCCGCTGCCTCCACTGCCTGTATAGCTGCCACTGGAGGAAATGCCCCAATGAGAGGATGAAAACGAGCAAGGTGGAGTAGGAATGGGGGAGGGAGGCTGGAAGGCAGAAGGCAGAGGCTGATCGGAGGGGATAAGGAGGCTAATTGTACTCCGAGGCAGCTGGGAGGAAGGGGTTTTTCTCTCCCCAGGAAGAAAATCTCCCTCAAATATGGAAAGAGCAACCCAGAGCAGAGCAGCCCAATGCGTGGCAGGAAGCTCTCTTGAGCTGCCATCCACTGGGGACTCTGAGTGCAAGATGGGGATCCATCATCTGTGAGCTTCTCTCCTGCCCCTTTGCAGTGCGACTGTATCTGGTTTGGCCTGCTCTTCCTCACCTTCCTCCTCTCCCTGGGCTGGCTGTACATCGGGCTCATCCTTCTCAATGACCTGCACAACTTCAATGAGTGTGTCATGGGCCCCACCCTTTCCTCAGCATATATGTCAACCGATTCCCCTCCCTGGGGACCCCTGGGTGTTCAACCTTCACCATTGGTCATTGACCAGCCCTAGCTCTCCTGCTATCCAACCTTTTTAGAAAATTCCTCCATGAACTCTCCCCAATCCTTGGAGCCCCTGGTCCCATGAAGGGCTTTCCCTCACTCCCTTCTGGTCCTCCTGGATCCACCCACCCCAAATCCCCTCAGATCACTATTGACAGTCCTTCCCCCACTTGGACACCTCCTTCTCCCCTTCCACAGATTCCTATTCCGCCACTGGGGACACTGGATGGACTGGTCCCTGGCATTCCTGCTGGTCATCTCTCTACTGGTCACATATGCATCCTTGCTATTGGTGGGTCTAGGGATAACCAGCCTACACCCAACCTCAGTCCTTTTTCCTGCTTACCTCTACCCTCTCATTCTCATCCTGGCCACTGAAGGGAGGGGCCTGATTCTTGGGTGGGAGGGAGGGAGGTTCCAGACTGTAAAACCCTTTATAGTGACCTTGCCCTGCTCTTGGCACCTCCTAAGTCCTACTACCTTCTACCCACAGCTCCTGGCCCTGCTCCTGCAGCTCTGTGGACAACCTCTGCATCTGCACAGTCTCCACAAGGTAGAGTGAGGGTAACAGTGAGTGGGAGAGGAGACCACTGGGCTGAGGGCTTGGCTGGCTGTTTTCTGAAGACTTCATTTCTTAAAATTTGTTCGGTTTAGATATACATGAGAGTAGAGTGTATTTTGACATATTATACATACATGGAATATAACTTAGGATCCCATTCTTGAGGTTGTACATTATGTGGCATTTCATTGGTTGTGTATTCATATTGAAGACTTCATTTTTATATCCATGGAGTCAAGTTCAAGTCCTGAAACCCAGTAAATATTTATTGAGTCAAAGAAGGAAAATCGATGTGTCAGAGGAAGGGAAGGATCCTTCCTCAACAGAGTGAGGGGGTAGCCAAGATAACCAAAAGTTCAGGTTGACAAAAAGGGACCCATTCATCCCTGACCCTTCAGGTGCTGCTGCTCCTCATTATGCTTCTTGTGGCCACTGGCCTTGTGGGACTGGACATCAAATGGCGGCAGGAGTGGCATAGCTTACGTCTGTCACTGCAGGTGAGTGGCAGATCTCCAGTGGATGCCTCGACCTATGGCCAGTCCCAGAATATACTACTCCCTGGTCCCCCCAAACTGCAGGTGCCTCTGAACTCCAACAGTCAGGCCCTAAGAGAGAAGGGAAAGGGGCACTAGGAAGAAGAGCCCTGCTCACAAGCTCTTATTCACAGGCCACAGCCCCATTCCTTCATATTGGAGCAGTCGCTGGAATCACCCTCCTGGCCTGGCCTGTGGCTGATACCTTCTACCGTATCCGCCCAAGAGGTGCCAACTATAATCCCTACTCATTCTCATTGGCTACTAGTGCTTCTGCCTCCTGTCGCTCACCTAGTTCGTTGTACCTGCACTCTGCCTTCTCCCTAGAGCTCCACCAATGCCCTTTCTCCAAAGTCTGTCCCTATTCCCAACAGGTCCCAAGATTCTGCTACTGCTCCTATTTTCTGGAGTTGCCCTGGTCGTCTACATGGCCCCCCTATTCATCTCCTCACCCTGCATCATGGAACCCAGAGATTTACCCGCTAAGCCTGGGCTGGTGGGACACCGAGGGGCCCCCATGGTGAGTAATGGGCAGGATTCTGGGAGAGCAAGGAGGATCAACTCCTCTCCACTGCAGGGACCAGGTCTGTAGGTCCCCAAACTCCTACCCTTCCCGGCTACCACCTCTCTTTCCCAGCTGGCCCCCGAGAACACCCTGATGTCCCTGCGGAAGACAGCAGAATGTGGAGCTGCTGTGTTTGAGACTGATGTGATGGTCAGGTGATGGAGGGTGGGGCTCAGATGATCTGGGGGCTGAGGGACACAGGGGAGGAGCTCAGAAAAAAATGAACAGCTCCAAAGCTTGGCCCTCTGATGCCCCTTATGCTCTTAGCTCCGACGGGGTCCCCTTTCTCATGCACGATGAACAGCTGAGCAGAACCACGGATGTAGCCTCTGTGTTCCCAGCCCGAACCACAGCCCACAGCAGTGAATTTTCCTGGGCTGAACTGAAGAGACTCAATGCTGGGGCCTGGTTCCTAGAGGTGAGGAGAGCATCTGAGAAGAGGCAGCCATCTGCAGGGACACTTGGAGAGGGCAGAGTTCAATTCACTAATAAGCATCTGCTGAGTCATGTACTAGCCAGTAAGAACACAGTGTCTGCCCTCAAATCACTCCCACTAGGAAGAAAGAGCACAGGCACCAGGCAAGTAGAATAGGAAGTCTAGAAAAATAAAAATATTTACCTTGGCTGTGCAATTGCCTATAATCCCTGCTAGCCAGGCACAGTGGCACATGCCTGTAATCCCAGCAACTAGGGAGTCTGAGGTAGGAGGTTTGCAAGTTGGAGGTCAGCCTGAACAATTTAGCAAGACCCATGTCTGGAAAAAAAAAAGGGTTGGGGAGGCGTTGAGGACATATTTCAGTGGTAGGGTGCTTGTCTAGAATATCCAAGGCTCTGGATTTGATCCCCAACACCACACACACACACACACACACACACAAGCATACACACACACAGGCCAGGGGATGTAGCTCAGTGGTAAAATGTCCTCTGAATTCAAAAAAAGTGAGGGAGGAATCTAATCCTAATTACTCAGGAGGCCAAAGTGGGAGAATTGCAAATTCAAGGCTAGCCTGGGCAACTTTGCAAGACTCTGGTTCGAAATAAAAATTTTAAGAAGTGGTAGATCATTTGCCTAGCATACATGAAGCCCTGGGTTCAATTCTGAGTACTGAAATTTTTTTTTTGTCCTGGACAGAGAGGAGAGCAAGAAGTCACTGGCAGGGCAGGTGTGGGAGCAAATCAGGAATGTATTCACACAGGAGAGGATGTGTGAGCAGCAAGTGACATGAAAATTTGCTCATAAGATGGGTAAAACAAAGATAGGGAATTCTTTTTGCAGTATTGGGGGTGGAACCCAGGACTTTATACATGCTAGGCAAACACTGAGCTACACCCCCATACCTGGGGACAGGGAATTCTAGTCAGAAGGAAAGGCATGTAATAAAGGCCAGAAGTATGAAAAAGTGTGTTCCCAGAGAACAAAAAGTGGCTCAATAATTGGGAGATATGATTCATAGGAGTGGTGAGAAGCAGAGGCTTAGTCTTGAAGGACTTTGAATGCCAGACTCAGAAGTGTGGACATCATTCCCATAGGTGGCAAAAATGTTTAAAAAGATATTTTGTTTTTCAGGTCCTCTTTTTCTGATTATAAAAGTAATACTTGTTTGTTGTAAAAAAAATAATTAAAACATCAGAGAATCCAGAAATCAAAGTTTCTCATAATTCAACCCATCTGAAATAGTCACTGTTCACAGTTAGATATATATATATATATATATATATATATATACACATACATATATATTTGCATATATATGTATATATATATACACATATATATTTGCATATATTTTACATAAATAGGATCATGACACAGACTTGCAATTTGGGTTTTTATTTTTGTAATTTTTAAAAATTTATATATGATGGCATATCAGACTGATTAGGAACAAGTGAGGTTTGAATTTGAGTCCTAGCTCCACCACTTACTAGCTATGTGACTCTGTGCAACATTCTCAGCCTCTATTTCCTCCTTTGAACATTGGGAATAATAACAGCACCTACCCTTTAGGGTTATTGGAAGGATTAAGTCAGTTCACACACATGAAGTACTTGGAACACTGTCTTACACATAGTAAGTACTCAGTACAAGTGTTAAATAGCTAACTCTATCCATGTCATCAAATAGGAAGAGAGGTCATTCATTGATCATAAGGGAAGGCAAGCAGAATGGCAGGGTCTTGGGACAGCTACTGGGGGAATGTGGAGCAAATCAAGAGCAAGTGAAGGGTTTGCTAAGCACTACTGAGCAAAAAACAGGACAACAGTACTCAGCACTCCACATACTGTGCTCGCTTGTGGCAGCACTCAGGCCCCCATTCTAGGGATGGAGGAGACAGTTGAGGAATTGGATCAGACTTTGGAAATTGTAGGGCAGGTGGATCAGGATGGGAGTTGACAGCACTGTGGAAAAATAATTAAAGCTGTGGCTAGACAATGGGTGGGGATGTAGGTGCAAACAGAAAGAGGCTGAAGGACTGGAAGGAAATCAGAGGCTCAGGATCCCAGAGGTCTCCATGAGGCTGAATAAAAGGTGTAATAAAAGAAAAGGAAGTTAGGAAACTAGAAGGTGTGTAATTGAAATCAAAGAATAAGGTATCAGATAGTCTGGAAGAAAGCCACTGTTCAGAGAAAGACAGACCCTGGTTCAGAGGGGGCCAGAAGTTGGACATCAAGTAGGAGATATAAGTGAAGATGGTGAGGATGAGGGCAACCTGGAGACCTCTTATGGTGTTGAAATAATTTTCCTTTCTTATAGAGGCAGCCCTTCTGGGGGGCCAAGCAGCTATCAGGCCCTGATCGGAAAGAGGCTGAGAATCAGGCAGTACCAGCATTGGAAGAGCTATTGAAGGAAGCAGCAGTCCTCAACCTTTCCATCATGTTTGACTTGCGCCGTCCTCCACAAAACCACACATATTATGACACCTTTGTCAACCAGACATTGGAGACTGTGCTGAGTGCAGGGGTGCCCCAAGCCATGGTGATGTTGTCAGGGCTCCCAAGGGACCCCATTTGCCCCCTTTTCCTACCCTGCCTACCTTAGGCCATGATGATGATTTGGAGGCTGCCCCCACCCACTCACACGCCCTATTCAATGGCCAAACCTCTCTGCCCCTGCCCCTGTCCCAAGATTTCCTAGGTCTTCCTCACCTTCATGCCCATCTTCCCTAAACCACAGGTCCTTTGGCTACCAGATGAAGATCGGGCTAATGTCCAACAGCGTGCACCCAGAATGCGCCAGATATATGGACAGCAAAGAGGCAACAGAACTGAGAGGCCCCAGTTTCTCAACCTTCCCTATCAAGACCTTCCACTGTTAGATATCAAGTGAGTGCCAGAGAAAGGAACTGAGGGGATCCAAAGTTTTACTGCTAGAGAACCAATGCAGAGAGGGTCAAGGTTATTCACTTATTCACTCATATATTTGTCAAACACTTGCTGTGTATCAGGTAGTAGTTATTGTAGGTTTTGGGGACACAAACATGAATAAGATAGAGAAGGTCCGTTCTTTGATGGAGTTTATGTACTAGTGAAAAAGACAGACAATAAGCCACTTGAAATACATGCATATTGAATAGTGATAAGTGAAGAGAAAATAGGCAGATGCAGTAGTCACTGGGGCTCAGAATAAGGAGATGGTGCCATAAGGAAGGGTTGCTACATTAGGAAGAGTGGCTAAAGAAGTTATTTCTGAGCCAAGAACTGAGTGGTCACATAGAGCTAACTATGAGAAGAGATTCAGAGAAGCATGGATAGCAGACTAATGAGCAAGGTGAAGTTGAAACTAGAGAGATAGGCAAGGGAAAAGTTGGGTAGGGCCTTGTAGACCATGAGAAGTACTTTAGCTTTTATTCTACACTGAATGGATCAGTTTAAGAGACGATGAATCCAAAAGAGAGTAAGAGATGGGAGTGTTCCAGATGTGAAACAGGTCTCAGAAGGTGACCAAGCTGGTAAAAATGATGGACTTCAAAGCATGAGGTTGCCAAGGGCTCATAATGTCCTTGTGCTAAAATTTTAAAAAATAATGTGAACTAAATGATGGCTTAGTTATCATAAGTGTTTCAAGGACCTTTCTCTAAATTGTCACCATGGAGGGAGATATGACATAGAAACCTGCACCTTAGTCTTGTCCTGATCAATGTTGACTGCTGATTATGTTTCCAAAACATATGTATTGTTAATGAATACACTGATGATGGAATCAAATCCTGCAAGGGTATGTGCTCTAAAATGATGGGCCAAACCTATCAAGATGAAACATAAAAGGGATGCCAGACACACTAGCACATGCCTGTAATCCCAGTGACTAGGGAGGCTGAGGTAGGAAGATCACACGTTTGAGTCCAATCTGGGCAATTTAGTGTCACTCTGTCTCAAAAAGTTAGAAAATGATTAAAAGTTCTGGGAATGTAACTAGTGGTACAATACCCCTGAGCTCAATCTTGGGTACTGTAAAAATAATAACAATGATAATAATTTCAATAGCACAAACACAAGAGAGAAGACACTGGCATCAGCAGGAATGTGTGGAATAGACCAGGGATTTGACTAAACAATGGGTATAGTGAGTCATGAGATGAAATTGCCAGAGGCTATTCTGAGTCTGGGCTGCCCTCATACAGGCATAGTATCCAGAGGCAGGAGGAAATAATTTTGCTTTACTCAAAGCTGGCCCAAGCTAATCCAAGCTACTCAGGAGGCTGAGGCAGGAGGACTGCAAGTCCTCAGCAGCTTAGTGAGGCCTTGTCTCAAAATAAGGAGTAGCTGGGTGCGGTGGAGCACGCCTGTAATCTCAGCGGTTTGGGAGGCTGAGGCTGGAGGATCATGAGTTCAAATCCAGCCTCAGCAACTTAGCAAGTCCTAAGCAACTCAGTGACTCAGTGAGAAGACCCTTTCTCAAAATAAACTGTAAATAAGGTCTGGGGATGTGGCTTAGTAGTTAAGCACCCCTGAGTTCAATCCCCAATAGCAAAAAATAAAAATTAAAAAATAAAAATAAAAAAATAAAAAGGACTGGAGATGTAACTCAGTGGGAAAGCACATCTGGGTTCAATCCCCAGTACCAAAAAAAAAAAAAAAAAAAAAAACAGCTGGTTCAAGCCTGTTTGGGAGTATAAGTGTTCAGAAGTTGGCTCTATATTTTCAGAGGAATATTGATAAACTGGAGTAAGGTCAGATTTAGAAAGTCATGTAGAGGGAAGGAATTACTCCAGGTGCCAGGAGTAATGATTGGAGGAAATGGGGCTCTTGGGCCTGGAGAAGAGAAGGATCAGCGAGATATCACCTGTGTTCCTCAGACCTCCAATGGGCTATCATGTGACAAATGGGAGAGATATATTTGTGCGACCCCAGACAGCAAAACTAGGACTTGTGGATGGAATCCACCAAGAGATTGAGTTCATCTATGCAAAGAAAGTCACCTTTGGTCAGAGGCTGCTATGCAAAGTTAGAACTGATACTCACAGCATCACTGTAGATTCAAACAACACAGGAGACTACCTCCCATGCCTCCTGCACCACTGTTCTGGATGTTCTCTGTCTCTTTCCCACTTCTACAGGGCACTGCATCAGGATAATGTCTCCGTGAATCTATTTGTAGTGAACAAACCCTGGCTTTTCTCCCTGCTTTGGTGTGCAGGAGTGGATTCAGTCACCACCAATGATTGCCAGCTGCTTCAGCAGATGCATTACCCCATCTGGCTTATTGTAAGGCTTTAGGACTGTCAATGCTCTTCTTCTCTCTGTTCTCCTTAACCCTGTCCCTCACTTCCTTACTTATTTCCCCCCATACATTACCCTTGGGATCTGACCACTGACAAGAGCCCTTTCCTATTTCCATAGTCGCCTCAAACCTATTTAATGATGTGGATCATTACCAACTGTGTCTCTACCCTGCTTCTTGTGTGGACCTTCCTCCTCCAGGGGTGAGTGTTTTGTGGGTCCTTACATTCTGGGTCTTTACTTTTCCCAGGCCACTGGTCATAGTACTGATTCTGACCCATACGTGCTACCTGGGCCTTGGGGTTTGGTCTGTTTGGTTCCTTTAAGGTTCTTAGGTCCTTTCTTAAGCCACCAAATTGGTTTGAACCTGGGAAAAGCAAGTTTGGGGATCCCAGGGTCAGAAGGTCCTGCTTGAAGCTGGCTGAACTCACAATGGAAACCTTTTCTCCCTGTAGGAGATGTGCTAATGAAAGAGAGAGAACTGGTAAGAATGCCACCACCTCATTTTCTACTTCTAACCTTCTCCTTGCTCGTCCCTATATGACCCACCCTCTCCCCACCTCCCCAGGTTTAGAAACAACAGTGCTGTTGACCAGGATCAATAATGTCATGACAGATTGAATGCCCTGCCCTGGCCTCCCATCAGCTGGTGTCCAAGGCCTGTCTTCATTGGTCAATTGCAAGGGTGGAAGAGGGACTGAAGAGGAATACTCTGGGGTAGTGTGTTGTGGTATGGGGGGAATTTGGCCAAAAGGAGGTTTTGAATCAGGAGGGCCCTCTGCCCAGTTGGTGGGCATGCCTCAAACTGCCATGGAATCTGCTCCCCTCAGCATTTTTATCTGAGATGGTTGGGAAAACAGTGAGTCATGAGAAGTTTCTCCCAAACTGAAACTAGATTGAGGAAGTAAAAGGAAGGTTGCCAAGATAATGTTTCAGACTTGTGTCCATGTGTTTTTGCATTGAAGGCATGGGTGTGTCAGGGTGTCACAGCTTAGAACAGTGACGGAAAGTGACCTCTCCTGGAGAACTCTAAGATGATGGAGACATGGTCCCCACTCAATGCAGTATCTCACCTGACCCTTGTGATTTAGCTGTTATTCTGCTTAGAGCCCATCTCGATATGTAATTATGTGCCTACATGTAGCTTTTTTCTGGAAACAGCCTTTTCTTCAAGACTAGACGGTTCCTGTATCTTGTCTGTCAATCTGTTACTCAATGAATTTATTTCCCATTTGGTCACAGTCTAATCTTTTCTGCTGCTAGGACTAGGAGGATGCATCTTCCATCTCGGGTTGGATGTTACATGACATTGAGGGATCATCGTGGGGAGATTCATGGGTTGGAGGTGGGAGGACAACCACCTGCGGCAATGAAAGATTATCAGAAGCAAGCTGGAAAGAAGCCACCACTGGGAATGTTCCTGGTGGCCCAACTGAGCTGTGTAGGGTTGCGCTGTAGCTCCACCTTGTGGTCACTCGCCCCAAAAGGAGGGCCGCGTCCGTCGTCACCATGACGTGTTTGTTGAATGCCACCTGTTTTTCGTGCCGGCGGGGATTCATGTCCTTGACCGCGGACTCTCGGGGTACGGTATGATTTCCATAAGTCTTCGCTCCTCTAGGCTGTGTGCAGGGTTTTGTTTCCAGCCCAGCCTTCCCCTCGAGGAGCAAGTTCCCCAGTGTGATCGCTGCTCGTAACTGCCAGTGTGGAACTGGCTTGGGATGAGGAGTCTAGTAAAAAAGGGGCGGGAGAGGGCTAAGTCAAAAAGTGGGACAAGAGACTGCACAGTGACTGACCCTACGGTCCTCCATTATACTGACATTCGCCCTGATTCGTGCGTCCACACAAAGGTCAGTCGAATTAAGGCTCTGGCCTGGTCAGGAGACTCGTTTTTCAATTTCTCCTCTTTGGTCAGACTGGGACCTAGGCAGGCAAGACAAGAACCCCGGGACCAGACCCTTGAACCCTCGGTTGCAGGGCTGCCAAGGGAACTACAATTCCCAATATGCCTCGGGGCATTTCCGGTCTCGGGATTGACGGAGGTGCGTTTGAATTTGTTCCCGCCCCCTCCTACTTGTGAACCCCGCCCCTTCCCTTCGCCGCCCCGCCCCTTCCATGCACACACATGCACATGCATACTCAGTCAACGGTCCACGCCAACATACCTGGCCTGCAGCTGGCACAGGGGGCGGGGTCACCGGCGTGCGACTTGCAGGGAGGCTGGAGCGCACTGGGAACCAACGTGGCGGCTGCTGCCTGGGACCTGGTCTTGGGGATCCACGCCACCTTGCACTGGGCAGGTCTTCCCACACTGCTTTTCAAGCCGCATTTCCTTATTTCCCCCCATTCCCGATACTGACCCCCTAGTCAGGCCGATTATCGACCTCGGCTCTGGAGTCCCCAGTCTGGCAGGCACATCAGGGGTGTCACCTCTCAGCATGTACCTCCCTTCCCCTATCCCTTCTTTTCTATTCCCAGTCAGTCACCCAGACTCGCAGCCCTGCAGCCTCTTCCTCTCTCACCTCCCGACCTCACCCTGTCGTCCTCCAGTGTCTCCACCCCTACAGCCCTAACCTCCTAGTAGCTCCCACAGCTCTCAGCTGTAGTCCTCTAACCTCAGCGTCCTGGTACCCAACTAGAACGCCAGTGCCCAGCTCCAGCCCTTGGCCTTGGGTACTCAGTCCTGAGCCTGCCACTGCAAATCCTTACTCTTTTCCCAGGAGGACTAGACACCTACAGCACGCCTAAACCCTATGAGGCCCTGAACTAGAGACTGAAACTGACAAAAACTTGATGGTGGAGGGCCAGGGGGAGCTGCTCATTGGGGTTCGGGTGCAGTTGCTTGTTATTTTTAGCTGCTGACTCACTGCTCCTGGCATCCGGGTTTGGGGCTAGCAGGCTGGGCTAGGGGGCTATTAATAGAGCAGAGGCACAGCCCCGACCCAGTTCAATTTGGAAACACAGGGAGCAAGGATCCTCTTTTCTGCCAACCTGTCTTGTGGAATGTTGGGGTCTGAGGCAGTGGCTGGGCCAGATGCTTTCTAGCTGCATCACTGCATCTCAGGCTAGTATCACTACCTTGGAACTCTTGGGGAAAAGCCCACGAGGACACTCCTGGGCACAGCTCTCCCCTCAGCTTGCCATTGCTTGGGGCTCTGCCACATTGAAGCTTCTGCTTTACTAGCCAAGAGGGCAGAGGCAAGTTTCAATAGAGAGATTATTACAGCCATGGCCTTGACCTGCCTGGACTTGCTCCTGGGCCAGAATGATAGGTTGCTGGGAGGATAAAGCTGTGGGTTTCTCGTCCCCAAAGGTTCTCGTAAAGACAGGGGGAGCTACCGAATTTTATGTTTACCACTTTCCCTCTCTTGTTATTTTTTCCCTCTTGTTGGGCTCTGTCCCAACTCACAGGGGTCTGCTGACCTCATGATCTCTCCAGTCTTAGTGGAGAAACCTAATTCAGGAAAGCAACTGAGAAACTTGTCCCCACGGAAGTATGAATGATCATTTATATTGTCATTCCCATGGGGCCTTCTTATTTTAATGGGTTAAAGTTGGACTTAACTAATACATATATTGGAAATGGTGGGGAAATACTGATATTGGACTAATCACCAAAACTATTCGCGCCCCCTCTCAATTTGTCAGAATTCTCATTGAACCCACAATAATGCCCATCTTCCACCTCTTGCGAACCAGAAACTTCTGCCTTCAGCGATCTGGGTTTTCGGCCCCCAGATGAAGCCATATTTGGGGGCAAGCGTGATCTGTTTCTCCACACACAAAGACTGAAGTCACCTGATGAAGCTCTGTTTTCAAGAATGAGCTCAGATTATGAGACAGCAGCAAGCAGCGCCGCCCCAACTCCGTCTATTTGCTGAGGGCGCAGAAGAGGCGGTGGAAGGAGAGAAATTGTCTCTCTCCCCGCAAATCCCTTCCCGAACTCCATTGCCTGTCTCAGCGCAGAGCGCACGGTCGCCTAGCAACCACAGCCGCCTGCAGGGGCGTAGGGACTGCT